>NC_061489.1:10056560-11510310 GCF_022539355.2 Hippoglossus stenolepis
GCCCCGGTCTTACGTCCACAAGCCCCGCAGAAATCCAACTCATGCTGCTCCTTCAAGAGTCTCACGCTCTTTAACTCCTCTCTCTGTTCCCTGAGTTGTACCTTATCTTGCTCCCTGTGTTGTTAACATCATGGCAACTAACTCTGCTTTGTCTCTACCACCCCCACCCTCCTCCTCCCCTTCCTCCTCTTCTTTCACCCCATGTGCAGCCGATGCTGCGATAAGAAGAGTTGTGGCAACAGGAACGAGACCCCGTCAGACCCCGTCATCATCGACAGGTAAGCAAACTCTGCCCTTTGACCTCGGCTGACGTGACGCTGCGCTGTCATCGCAGCTCGTGCGGCTGTTTCTGAACAAGGGGAGTGAGTGTGCAGAATACAAAGGTGGAAAATGTTGCAAAAACACTCTAAGTCCAAAATCACGACAAAATTTAATTTACATTTCCAGTGAAGTCAGCACATATAAGTTATTTTCCCACGTGTGATTTGGCTGAGAACATGTAACCTGCAGGCCTAATAAAACAGGCCAAAGGTTGTTCCCATTTTCTGCAGCCATAATCGTGTGCGAGAAAAATGTTTGAAACAGCAGTAAATAATATTCTAGGGTTGTGTGTGTGTGTGTCTGTGTGTGTGTTTGGAGGAGCAATCACTGAGCTGTTGAGCTTCAAGTGTGGTCTGACAGTGTTTGTGCGGTCGTGCTGATGACTCCGTTGATGAGCGTTATTGGCTGCAGCCTGGTGTGTGTGTGTGTGTGTGTGCGTGTGTGTGTGTGTGTTTGTGTTTAAATCTCACTGTGGGACGGGGTTAGTTTATCGACGGTTGACACTAACACACTTTTTTCTTTGAGTACACACCTTTCCCCTTCCATCATAAACTACCTCTGACTGATCTGCAGCAGCTCACATGATTTATGGCCAGTCGGGGGGAAAAAAAGAGCAGCCCTGTAGATTTACAGTGTGGCTGTGCTGTGTGTGCATGTGTGTGGCACACATGTGGACAAACGGGGTGAGAGGAGATTATTTGTTTATACTTGAGCGTTTGCTGAAGCGTGCAGATTTAAGGCGGCTCTGCTCGAGACGGGAAGGAGAGCTGAAGTGATCTTCCGCAGAAAAGCCACCGTCTCTGTGTTTTTGTATTATCAGGTGAATAGAAAAGAATTGTGGGTGATTCTGGTTTGATGTTCTGATTTGAATTTGTCACATTCACGTGTATTTGTGTTAATGAGGCAGTGACCTGTGCCATCTGATGAACACAGCTGTCCTGTTCTCGCTGCTGCTCTGTCAAATACTCTTTACCTGTGTATGTATGTGTGCGTGTAAGTCTTTGTGTGTGTGTGTGTGTGTGTGTGTGTGTGTGTGTGTGTGTGTGTGTGTGTGTGTGTGTGTGTGTGTGTGTGTGTGTGTGTGTGTGTGTGCGGGCGCCACCCTTGTTCCGCTCCAGTGAAGTGGAAGGCCTCACCTCAGTGCTCCCTGAGACAGCTGCACCCCACCACATGGCCTCAGACAACACGCCTGCCCATCACTCTGTGCCATATTTCTGATTTCTGTTTCCCCGTGTGCATACTTGTTGAATTTCTCATCTGTGCCCCTCCATCGCTCCGTCTTTTCGGGGGGGGGGCACTGGGTAAACTTTCTCCCTCGCAGTTGTCCCGCACTTTTTGAGCGGAGCCACCTTGGTGAAACAGGCTGCCGCAAACAGCTTTCTTTCCCACACTGAGCATGTGTTGTGGCCGCTCGCTGGCGGTATTCCCCCGGCGCCCTCGTGGCTCAGGTGTGAGGGCAGCATTAACGAACAACAAATTAGAACAGGGGGGGGAGGAAAAACAACAGCAACATATCTCAGTTTTCCTCTCCAGCGAGCGCTCTCTTCTGGACACGAAAATAGGTCAGGTGAGAGGAGAGTGGTTGTGGGGGTAGGTAGCTTGTTTTAAAGAGTGGTGGGGGGTTGGGGGGTGTGAAGGGGTATAAGGAGAGGAGGGTTTATACGTTTGCTCGTTTAGTACCACTATATTCTTGGCAGTTGTAATAATCAGAGATTCATACACAAACAAACAACTGTGAGGCTGAAACTGACTCAATTACCACGAGTTTCCCTCCTTCAAATTCATAAAGAAATATCATCAGCACTCGGCCCCTTTCCACCCTTGAAGTTATTTAGTTCGTTAAATAAGGGCTCGTTAGCCCTCTGCTGTTTCACAGAGATGATTAGATTTTACAGCCCTAATTAGCCCGGGCTAGCTCTAACTCTTCTGGAAGAGTAATGGGTCTGATTGCCTAATTAGCTCTCTCTCGTTAAAGACGGGAGAAACAGGCCACTGCAGCAAAACCGCAGGAACGAGGAAAAATAAAGTCAGCTAATGAGGAACTTATTTGATTGTTAGGAGAACAAATTTGGTACGGTGTGGAATCAGCGGCGCTCTGGGTACTGTACTCGCTCTCCGGGAGGATCTCACTCCCTCACCGCTGTGTGCATCTCGCCTCCTGTTGAAAAGAGAATTTGTTTGGGCTTTAAAGCACCGACGTGGAGCGACGTGATTCCGATTTTAATTATGGAGCGTTTGTTTAGGCCACGATGAGCGGAAAAGCACTTAGGGATGACTTAGATTTTTACTCGAGTTGAAAGAAACATCCCTCCGCGATATGTTTTGGTTGAGGCCTGTTAGCGGCCGAGGCAGCGTTCAGTTTCACAAGAGTTGCTGTCATCTCCGACCGTCTCAGATGAGTTTCAAAGCCCATCTGATGTGAATCAGCTCGTGCCGGAGATGAAGACAGCGCATTGAATCTCGGAGGTGGTGAGTGTTTTGGGAACTTCAGAGGGACCCTGTCGGGACATGTTGCGTCTGTGCTCGACACTGTGTAGGGTGGGGGGTGGGGGGTGCAGCTGAGAAGTGAGAGGCTCCCGTGTGCCTCTCCGTGTCATCCCCCAGGGAAGCATGTGTGGTCCACTTTAGCCTCTTACAGCGGCAGCATAATATGAGGGGAGCCCTTAACCCCCCCACCTCCACTTCCACCTCTCTTCGCAGTCCTGGTTAGCGTGGGGTTAATCATATGCAGCCACTGCCAGTCAGCCTATCATGTGCCTAGATGGGCCTCAAATCACAAACACGTTTCCCTCTCACCCATGTTACACCTTTGCTGTCTCTCCACATAGCCCCTCTTAAATCTGCGCCCCTCCCCTCTGACACAGAACTGCTGTTGTTAATTTTCATCCATGTAATTGTGGACTAATCTCTCGGCCTTGCTCGCTTTGGGGGTATGACTGTCCCTGCGGCCCCGTGTGTCCTACCACCACCTGTGTCCTGTGTCCCTTTCCTGCCCGTCCAGTTCCCCCAGGCCTGCCACAGGGTGTCCCCGCAGGCAGGGAGAGCCTCTCTGGAGGAGGGGGAGAGAGACTCTGTGTTACCAGAGATAAGGATCCGCTGGGTTCGCTCTGCATATCCCATGATCCCCATTTCCAGTCACAGCGAGGGGAGTGGTGCGGCGGTGGGGTTGAATTTACATGCACACAATGTTATTTCAGGTTTATTGCTGTTTTTGAGTGTGTGTTTGTGTTTGCACACACTCCTCGCAGCCCGCTGTTGATGTGGCCCATTTCCTCGCATGCCGTGTCTGTGCTTGTGTATCCGCGTCGATGTTGGTTATTTCCCCAGGAGTGTGTGTGTGTTGATAGAGGCCACTTCCTGGCGAGTGTGTGTGTGTCTTGAGTGAAGAATGTCGGGCAGGAAGTGCTCCTCCCGGGGAGGATGATGTCATGGCCGACGGCTTCCTGTTCTGCGAGCAGAGTGGAACGAAGTCTCAGCTTCATGGTGGGTAGTTAGCACTTGTGGACCAGAAGCACGCTTCATGGTTTTTGGTTCACGTCTCAGCTGCTTCTGGTCTGCACCTGGGTCATCACCCGACACATCTGGACAGAAAAAAATAAACGTCTCTCCCTGTGTTTTGAGGATTGTTGCTTATTTCTTGCTTGTCACTCTCCAACTCTTTGTCTCTGTTTCTAGTGGGGAACCCCATCATTGTTTTGGTAGTTATGTTTAGATGCACTTCCTGGGGTGAGAGGTCATGTGTTGTCTTGGCTTGGCTAACGTGTGCTAGTGAATAATGTATGTCATTGACTTTATGTCAGTGCTGCCAGCCCCCCAAGCCGAGCCCACCCATGTTTAATTCATCCATCTCATATGTGTGTGCGCTTGTGTATATGCACTGTGTGTGTGAGAGAGAGAGAGAGAGAGAGAGAGAGAGAGAGAGAGAGAGAGAGAGAGAGAGAGAGAGAGAGAGAGAGAGAGAGAGAGCAAACATGTATATGTGTGTGCCATTTAGAGGCCCAGTCTGCACCTGTCCAGCCATTAGCCTCCTTTCTCATTTGCATTTGATGCTAATGTGGTTTACTGGCAGCGCCTTCCGTCCCCTCACTGCAGTTTCACTTTCAGATCCATGACTGTGTTATGGTGACAAGGTGAAAGCACACTTGCAGTGCAGTTATCCTTCATCCCTCTGACTGTAATCAGCTCTGATCTACTGGTTTCTAACCACTGAGGTCTTCATTATTTGCTTATCTTGCAAATGTTTTATTTTACGCAGGGTTCACCCTCCCTCCTCTATTTACCTTTTTTTCACGGCTGAATTTCCTGTTGTTCCGCCAATCACTAGCTTGATATTTCCCTCTAAGACAAAGAGAAGCCAGAAACTGAGTCACGACATCCTGAGAAGGATGGAGCTCATCAGCGTGGTTCCAAAATTAGAAATCCCCTTCATTTTCTGAATAGAGATTTTGACTGTCAGCCACAATATTTTAACCATCCTAGGTAGTCTAACCACGAGCTACGAGATTGTGAAACAATGTGAAATGCTCCTGTTGAAGCCACAAGTATGATATCGATTGTGTTTTAGTATTTACTACCCACAATCCTCAGGTGTAATAGCAACATCTCTGATTAGTGGAGCTTCATGTTACCATGGAAATGTTTACCACAACTGCAAAAATCATGTCGGCTGTGATCGGCTACGTTTGGCTACAATCGGAGTGTTCTGCATTACTATAGTAGATTACCATGCTATACACAATATGAAATGCTATATTCAAGAAGAAGCTTGCTGGATGTCGTTCGCAATTGTTTATGGGATGCGTAGTTCCTTCACTCTT
The DNA here is from genome assembly GCF_022539355.2 of Hippoglossus stenolepis. Lineage (NCBI taxonomy): Eukaryota > Metazoa > Chordata > Actinopteri > Pleuronectiformes > Pleuronectidae > Hippoglossus > Hippoglossus stenolepis. The sequence goes on from NC_061489.1 coordinate 10,061,699, forward strand.
AACATAATTATGTGCACAGTCTTGTACCTTTGCCCTTTTTTTTTTTGCTCCACCTCAAATGTTTTATGGTCGCGACTCATTTCGTAGTTGGTCTTCCTGGTTTTACGCTCTTTTATGTTTACATTTTTTGAAACGTCAATGGAGAAAACGAATGGGAAATTAACTTACGGATCCAACGCTGCTCTAAAAGTGGTGGTCACTGTTGCGCTCTATAATGTTGCTCATGTGGTGGATTACAGTAGCTGCTCTGCATCTTTATTAATTGATATGATCTTCCCTCAGCTTGTTTTGGGAGGAGAGAATGTGCCGGGATTTTCAGTAGGTCCCCCTCCTCTTCACGCATTGAGTTTTCTTCTTGATGTGCTGTTTCTTTTTGTGCAGTCTTAGGAGGGACAACTGTATTAGATGTTATGAGAGGCTTTTGAAAAGGACCAGGCCCTGAGCTGGTTGTGGGGTTTATGCAGGGCTCAGGGGCAAAGAGGCAGAGTTGCTGGCTCATCGATATGCAGGCAGAACTCCCCTCCCTCAGGTGCTGGCTGCCTCACAAATCTGCACACACACATGCACACACACAGATGCAGGTCTCACCCCCAGATAAACTCGTACACAAATACACATGCAGATGCACGCATGCGCAGGCCTGACACTCCACAGGCGTGCAAAAATATAATACACACCCTCACACATTGACCTGCAACTCTCTGCATCTGTTTGGTTGTGTTCTTTTTTTTCCCCTGCGGTGGGACCCCCCACCCACCCCCAGGGTTGGAGGAAAGCGCGGCCCCAGGGGATGGACTGCTGTGCTGATTGACAGCAGGGAGTTTGGAGGTCGAGGAGCCTCTAAAACAGCGCTGCCTCTTTCTCTCTCATCCAGACCTTCAGCACTCTCACCCCCACCAACAACTGGCTCGCTTTCATTTGTGAACACCCCACAATACAAAAAAAACAGTGTATACCTGAGTTTGTTTATCCCAGTATGAAATATCAAATTAACACAAGCTGTTTTTGTTTTGCGGTGGAGGAAACAATGAGAAACACACTGTAAATAAGTTTTTTTTTTTTTTTAATGCTCAAGTTTGTCTGTGTGTTGCATTGTTTAATTCTTTCCCCCATTAAACTAAAATAGAGCTGCCATCACACTTTATAGGTACTTACTCACGCTCACCAGCTGAATGCAGGTAGCAGTCTGTTTATTAGGACGTATAAAATGTAATTTACAAATGTCGTTACAGGGGAAAGTTCTGGCTTTCATGGCATAGGGAGTTTTTTGGCTGCGGCTACTGTAAATAGCCCAGTTGTAGCTCTATTTTCTCTGTAAACTGCTTTGTCATTACTGCTCAACATTCCCCGCTTGACCTGCACGGCCGCTCTCCTTGGCCGTCCCCTCTGCCTTTGTGTCAGTGTTTGTTCTGCCCCAGAATGAAGGGTTTCGGCCGACCAGAGCTGACCCAAATGAGTAGCGTCCTACTTCGCTGAGAGCTATTTAAGACATTTCTCGGTGTTGGAAATTGCAGGACACAGAGCGAGAGATAGAGATAGAAGGGGAGTTAAATAGAGTGAAGATATATTTACCATATGAAAGCTCTCATGTGTGACGTGTGAACATGTGCGGTGCTGCGAGTGAGAAAGGAGCGACGTTTTCCAGGATTTAGTCCGCGACTCGCCCCAGAAGATGCGCTCAATTTGCTTTTCAAATGAGGCGTGAAGAGCATGAGTGTGTGCGCCTCTCAGTGTGATGCTATACATTTGGACATGCATGGTTATGTGTGTGTGTGTGTGTGTGTTAAGCAGGAGCAGGGCTTTGTTTTCTCAATGCTCTGATGTGTGTGGACAGTCTTGCGCAGGGTCCACTAAGTGCTCTCTCATAGCCAATGTGCTACGCGGCTGCCTGTGCTGCTGCTCGTAATTGAATAGACACACCAGCAGCACGCTCTCCGCTGAAGGATACTCAGGCGTCCTGTCCCAGCAGGCCGCTGAGCCACTGTGTCATCCAGCAGTATCGCTTTCTCAGACCTCACTGATTATTCATTGTTTACTGATTATCTTCTGCTAAGTGAGATCGCAGACTGTATGCTTCTTGCCCGCTCCATATGTACCCCCCACCCCAATAGCCGGCGTCTCACTTCCTCCCATCCCGTTTCCCTCCCCAGCCTCCTCTTCTGGCACTTTACCTCAGCGCCGTGGCCCAGGATGTTAAGTCCAGGTGTCCAGGATGAGTGCCGGTGACCCGCTGTGCCCGAGCGAGGTGTATAGTCTGTTGATTGTTTTCCATCAATCTGTCCAGGAAGAATGGATCGCTGGCCGGGCGCTCTGAGCGGCGTTCTCAGTTTCACACGCCACAATGGAAGGAAAACCTGCTCGCCATAGAGAGGAGACAGGGAGGGAGAGATATGGAGTGTGATTGTAGCGGTGGGTCTCTGCGACACAGAAGTGATCCTTTTTAAGAAGTTCTGAATAGGCTACTCAACTTTACATCAGGTTTTGGTTTCCTTAAAACCACAGGAAAACACCCATACCCTGGCACCTTGTGTTATATGCCAACTACAGAATTGTAGTAGTTGTCGACTATTCCCAAAAAGTAGCTTACTAGTCGATTTAAATGTCAATCTGAATCTGCCATGTTTCTCTCCGGTTATACTTGTTGTTCAGCTATGCGTTTGCGTAGACAACCGGCTGCATCTTGGGTGCACATCACAAAACTCGAATTTGCATTTTGTAGAGGTCTTATACTGCCCCTACATCGCTCCCTACTGTTCCCCGTACGTACTGCATCTCGTGGAATCGTCGCGTTAATTTCTGAGGATGTGCCCATCCGAAGCTGCAAACAGACGCAGGATACGCGAGGCAGGTGTGATGCGTACGCGCAGTTAAAAGCAAGTATGTCTCCGACCATAACGGACAACTGGGCCTATAACTTGTCAACTACTTCAGCAGCACCCCCTGCCGCATATCTGCTGTACATGCATTGCCACTGCCCCTAATGCTTCGTGCTAAGACCGCAGATGAAAGACTGGTCTTCAACAATTCACAGTGTCGACTGGTGGTTTGATCAGTTGTCGAGTAGTCAGTGAAACCCCTAGCACCTAGTTAGTACTATCAGTAAGTACATCACCATTTCCAAGGTGAACGTTTTTCTTATATATGAATATTGTGACATTGAGCTTGACTAATTTGAGCTGTAGCATTAAGAGACGAAAGCAGATCTTCAAGGGAAGCATCTCTGCCGTAATTAAAAAGTAAAGCAGGGACGTCAACACGCAGACAATTATGGTCAACAGCATTGTTCGATCAAAGGGACAATATATTCTCACACTCCTAATATATTCTTTTTTACTTTGCATTAATCATCAGCAAATGAGACCCAAGCACATGTCACTGTTTCACTTCAAAAAGCCGAGCTGGATTTAAAGGCCCGTGTTTGTGTTTATGTAAGTGACGAGGGGAGACAAAGTAAGGCGTAGGCAATCGACGGAGACACTTTGTTGTTTTACACCGCCTCACCCCCTTTGTGTGTGTGCGGCTCACGTTGTTTGTTTGTTTGCAGAGCGGCTTGACCTCGCTGAGAAGAATGTTCACTCGTTTCCTTTCCCTCCCGTGTTTGCCTCTCTGATTTTCTCCATCCATCTGTCTCTCTTCTTCTTCTTCTTCCTCCTCCTCCTCCTCCTCTTCTTCCTCCTCTCTCTTCTTCTCCTTTCTCCTCTCTCTCCCCTCTGTCTATGTGTCTTTTTTCTCTTTTGGTCCTCCCACTCAAAACTCCAGATTTAACTCTGGAGGTTTTTTCGGTTAATCACACTTGGAATCTTCCCCCCTCACGTTTGAACGCTCTTTCCTCGGCACCGCGTTCTCCCTCGAACTCTGCGTATGCGGCGCGGGGAGAGTCACGCTAATTATCCCGGTTATTGGCTTCTCCAACATGGTAGCTGTGATTTACATGAGGTGACATTCAGTTCAAATGCGTAGACCTTCGCAACCTTTTTCTGGAAAACAATTAACAGCGCAGCTTTCTCCTCTGCCTCCCTCCTGTACCCTCTCTCTCTCTCTCTCTCTCTCTCTCTCTCTCTCTCGCTACACACTACTCCCTCTCACTCTTCCTCTTGGCTATTGTCTTCACACAAACAGGCAAGATTTACTGCCAAAAAAGAGTGAGGGTGTGCGACAAGGAGAAATTGTTAGCGCACATGCTGTAAGAAGTGATTACTTGCTTGTTAACTGACAGTTTTTCTTTTTGGTGGATTTTCAGAGGAGTTTGCAAGAACGAATAACGTGGAGACGGTATAAACTTTGCTTTTGCAGGATTGTACCTGATCTTAAACTGTTTCTCCATCTCCTCCAGTTATCTGCCACTGACCCTAGAAAATGCACTCTCTTACACACACACACACACACACGCTCACGGTACGACATATAGCCCACACACGCACGTGTTCAAACACAAAGACAAACTTACAAGCGCGCCGTTAATGAAGCGCATCTCTGTTCTGTCATGACGCCTGTGTTAGCATGACAAGATGTTTACACACAAAATCACGCCCGCGCCTCTGATGTGGGCCAGGATGAAAGAGACATGAGAGGAGAGAAAGGAAAAAAAAAAATAGGAGGCAAAGCGGTGACGGCGAGCTCGGGTATGGACTGCTTCTCTCGGTTTGACAGGAGGAGAGTTGTAACAGTACCCCACTGAGAGCTGAGAGAGAAGACTCGGAGAGATGGGCAGACAGACAACAGAGAGATAGAGAGAGATGTACCTGGAGGAAAATGTTCTGAAAAGGAAATCATTTCTCTTCTGTCTACAGAGGACTTCTCTGAACTCAACCACATTCTCAAATCCAGAGGAAAACAATTAGATCCGCCCGCTTCCCCCTTGTCCCGCAGTGTAGATTACAAATGAGCAAACCTGGCATTTATCACATTACTACAAACATTTATTAAAGCCGGTTCCCCTCGAAAGCTGCAGAGATAACAGTGGGTAATTGCAGAGACTGGCTCTATTAGTTAAGTATGCCTAATGTCACTGCCTCAGAGCATTAATGGACGCCGTAGTATTATGTTCCTGCGCTCATTACCACCCCACTCCCCTTCAAACAGATACACACACACACACACACACAGCGTCTCCCCCCTCCATTGACCCTGCAGCAGGAGTCTGTGCCACTCTAATGAGAAATGGAAAACACTACTCCGCAAGACACACACACACACATATGGATTAACACACACATGCACACAGTGGGAGCCATTACAAGGGGACAGAGGGGTACAACAGTATAATCACACACGCCCAGGGAAACAATTGTGCCGTTATCAGAGTGATCACATTATAAAAGTTTAATAAACACCAAACGGCCTAATGGTGAATTAGCCTGCATCTGCCCTGTGTTGTGCCAGGCTATAATTAGTGATTTAACAGAGACAAACAAATGTTTTTTAGCTCCAGCTTTTTTCACAATCAAGCGACGGATTTTTAGTTGGACGTAAATTATCGTGTTTGTCCAGAATTAAAAGAGAGTGTGTGGCGAGGGGGGTTTTTTTTCTTTCTTTTTTTCTATTGTTTGTTTTTCTGTGATCTTGACTCTAAGGCCCCAAAAATTCACACACACATAACACTGAACCACTGAGAGCGGTTCAGTGTTCTGGCTCAAGCCCGAGTCTGGTTTTCTAAGTGGCACTTGAGATGTGTGTGGAGAGAGGCGGATGGGTGCTTGAGATCGTTGAGGAGGAGGAGGAGAGGGAAAAGGGAGGAGGGAGGGGGGGGGATGGAGAGAAGAAAAGAAACAGGAAGAGATGGCGGTGAATGACGTGGAGTAACTTAGTCAAGAGGAGGAAATAAAATGACTCCTCTCCTCTCCTGTGTGTCTTTTATGTGTGTGTGCATCCGTGTGTGTGGGGACATGGACATTAAATCAATAACAATTTATAATTTAAAATCACAAGGACCTATCACTTTTTATAGAGCCTCCATCCTCGCTCATCAATATTACATCAGGTCCCAGACTCTGCAGGGAGCAGGATGGTGAGAAAACGGCTGAGGAGCGAGAATATGGCTTTGGTCCAGTGTGTGTGTGTGTGTGTGTGTGTGTGTGTGTGTGTGTGTGTGTGTGTGTGTGTGTGTGAGAGTGTGTGTGTGTGTGTGGGGTGGGGTAGTGGGTTGGGGGTGTTGGGGCATCTGCTGAGGTTGTAGAAAACATCGCTTCTAGCATACACAAATGTGCAGACGCATACCCTGCTTTGCGTGTGTGTGTGTGTGTGTGTGTGTCTGCATCTGTCCGGCTGCTTTTTGTGTGTTGAGTGTGTGTGCGGTGTGTGTGTGTGTGTGTGTGTGTGTGTGTGTGTGTGTGTGTGTGTGTGTGTGTGTGTGTGTGTGTGTGTGTGTGTGTGTGTGTGCTTGCCAGCTGAGTGACAGCTTAGTATTGATCTGTGGGAGGCCCTGGTGTCATTAGACCCAGTATGGACCAGCAGGCACACGTGGAGGTCAGGGCATGAAGTTTGTGTTTGTGTGTGTGTGTGTGTGTGTATGTGTGTGTGTGTGTGTGTGTGTGTGTGTGTGTGTGTGTAGGAGTGTAGGGGGACCAAGTGTTCAGTAGTGACAGGCTCAAGCCTCTGAAAGAAAATCAATCGTGTCATAAGAGGAAGGTTTCCTCCAGCCTCCTCCTTCTCCTTTTCTCTTCCCCCTTCTTCTTCCTCTCATCCTTGCTCCTCTTTTTTTCCCCCTTTTTCGTCTTTTTTCCCTTCATTCTTTTCAGCTGGGAGATTCCCCACAAACCCTCCATTTACTCTTCAACCACTCCCTTCTTCCCTGCCTTTCTTTTCATTTTTTTGAGCATCTCAGTTTCTCTGCTGAACACAGAGATAGCACTCACGGGTCAGGACAGGGGTTGCATGTGTGATGTGCAGATCAATCCGAAGGGTTATCCTGGCAAAAAGGAGCCATTAGTGACATAACTGATCCGGGATCAGCCCTCATTAACTAAAAGGGCACAGGGGCTGTTTGTCCAGATAAAAGAAATAACCCCCTAACCAGAGCCAATTCAACTCGGAGAACACGGACCAGTTGAATTAATGGCATGTGTTGTTTTGTTTAAGTTTTATTCGCAAAGAAACTGATTTGAGACTTTGTTTAATTATGAATTCAGGCGGCTGTCCTTCAGTTATTTATTATTAAGCATGAGTGCACGCACACACACACACACACACACACCGGGCAAGCATCCACCTGTTCTCCTCTCTCGCCTGAGGGGACTAGTATGGTAGATAACAGTTTGAGTGGGCCTGCTGCAAAACACTAATCAGACCTAACACTGCCTAATTAGCACAGAGTCCGCTGATTGGCTTACAGCAATAATTAACACAGGTGAGAATAATTAGCTCCCCATAGACCTGTTTGTGCGTATGTGTGTGTGTGTGTGTGTGTGTGTGTGTGTGTGTGTGTGTGTGTGTGTGTGTGTGTGTGTGTGTGTGTGTGTGTGTGTGTGTGTGTGTGTGTGTGTGTGTGTGTGGGGAGGATGTTATTATGCAGTCTTGGTCCCCAGTGAGACTCAGGAGGCAGCGAGAAGAATCAAACTCATTACTGAAACCAGGCCAACCTGTGTTAGGTGCTCTGCTTTCCCACACCCAGAGAATTAGCCACAGAGATCCACCTCACATCTCTCCCTCTCTCTTCATATACTGTATATGTGTGTGTGTGTGTGTGTATACCTTCCTTCTGTCCTCTCTTTTTCTCTCCGTCCCTCTCCCGTCAGCCCCCTTGCTGATGACTGAAGGTGCGTTTGAGGAATTTCACCGCTAGGTGAACCTGTTAAGATAAGATGAAACGCAGACACGGGGCATCTTTCTATCATATTCTGTCTCTCGTGGTGGTCGGCTCTTCTCTTTTTATCCCCCGCCCATCGCTTATCTCATCTCTCTTTAGAGTAGTAGGGACAAAATACAGGGAGAAAAAGAAGTGTTGGCAAGCACCTTCTTCCTCTCCATATTAAAAGCTTCAGCATATACAGTACATTCCCCCTCCCCATAAAATAGTATCCCTACACACTCCATGAACTACTACTTACCACCTGGCTCCATATAGAAGATACTGAATCATGCTCAGCCAAAGCCTGGAGTTGCCTCCTCAAGAGAGGAAGATAATGAGAAAGAGTGAAGAAGGAGAGACAAAGAAAGGGAAAGAAGAGGGGGATAGTGTTTTTCTGAAACTCTGTCCGTCGTTCATCCGTCTGTAAGCAGCATGGTGTCCTCCATCTCACTCTCCCTTGGTTATTTTTACCAAAGTGCCGTGTCTTTGATCAAGCTAACATCACAGAGGAGAAGACGGGCAGGCAGACATTGAGAGGGGGTTAATATTGGAACACAATTGACGGCTTGTCACTTTTAGCTCCGAGGCACCGACATCACCAAGTAGTTAGTTAGGTTCCGGAGAGGGAGGTATAAAGGGGGGTAACGCACACACACACACACACACCTCCAAGAGCTTTTCGTGTGCTAAATAAATAACAAGCGACGATGTGAATTGGTGTTTTCCTGGAGCATGAGGCTGCTCCTGGGATGTATTTTTCATATCAAGACATTTTAGAGTGGTTTAGGAGTGCAGGATGTAGGGATAATGAAGTAACCCCCACAACCCAAACTGTGCACAAACACACAGTGTTTGCTGTCATGCACACACACCTGACCACAGGTGCACCACAGCTTTAAAGCCAGGCACACTGAGGCCGACTCCCGCCCCCCTCCCCAACTCGCTCTCTACACCAGTGTTCTCCACACACCAGGGCCCAGGGAGGTGCCAGGGGCGACATCAGCCTATAACCATACACCAGCAGAGGCACAGTGGGAGAGGGAGGCTTATTGTTGGCTGACTGATCTCCAGTCTCGCACTGACAAGCCTCCCCGTGTTCGCTGGATTTGTTTTTTTGTTGTGTTCACTCCTGGTAAACACTTGCCTCTCAAAACAGGCAGCGACTGCCACTGTCACACGGAGGCTGTCAAAACAACGCTCACCCGCACATCATCGCGCCGAGCCGCTCGACACACAGACACACGCACCCGGAGATGTACGTACGAGCAAAATGGATGTACTCAAAAGGCGGCTAAATGCATATAAGAGCTGTTAAAGCGGTGTTTATGGGAGGCATTTGCATAGTGTTCATAGCACTTACACACACACACTCTCTCCCTCTCTCACACACACACACTCAGCATGCCTTCCTGATTTAAGAACCAAAAATGAAAGAAGGTTGATTGAGGCAAAACAAGGAAGGTTGTTTTTTTTCTATATATTTCCTGTTTCAATAATTAATATGCATGAGTTTTATGGCCGCTTAAGATGCGATCAATTATTCATTAACAGCATGTTAATTGCATCCACAGTCGTGAATATTTAACCAAACACTAAATCAATGAGGTTGAATGAGCAGCAATATGGACATTTTATAAGCTTTGCCAAAAAAATGAGGTTATATAGGCTGTAATGAAAAACGCCAGAGAGCAGATCGGAAAAAGGGACAAATGTGGAGAAGGAACTGGGCGACAGGACATGGGGGGGGGCTCATGTTTAGAAAGCAGACAATATGAATAAATGCAAGGTTGTTGACTCGTAATAGTGTGGTCAGTCTCTCTTCGCCTTTTCTTCTGCTTTCTCTCTTTTTTATTCTCATCCCCTCCTTTTTTAAATGGAGAGCATGTAATCTCTTCATCTGCCCACTGTAGCCAGCCTTTTTCACTCTCAAAGACTCCAGACTCCTTTGTCCCAGATCTTTGTGCGTGTGTGTGTGTGTGTCCGTGCGTGCGTGCGTGTGTGTGTGTGTCACAGCGGTGTCTGGACGCTGACATTTCTCTGCCTGGATAACCATCGCGCCCTCTGTCCCTCTGTCCCTCCAGCCATGACGCAGGGTAATGTCACCTGTCAGTCTCCAACTCCTACTTACAACCGCTGTCCCCCCCCACCCTCCTTAACTCCCCCACACACAACAGCGCCACCACCCCCAGTCTGCCACCCCTCTCACCCCCGACCCTAAACCGCTCCTCCTTCCTTGGACCTCACCTGTGGGAGACAAAGCCCCTCGCCGTCCCTCTCGTCCCACTCCTTTTGTCTTCCTCATATAGGACTGCATATCCTCCCTGCTCTTTTCGCGGCCTTATATCCAAATGGCAACCTCCCCTTCCTCCTCCCCCACGTTTACCCCTAGGACACCAGAATATTGAACGGGAAGACGGCACGTATGTAGTGAATGAGAAAGTCAAGGGTTGGGAAGTTGACTTTTTGCCTGGACCCCGGTTGCTGTTCTGCGCCTGTTTTCAATTACTCTCCAGGCAGAGGCAGGGTGGAGGTTTATGCGTTATATGGGAATGTAATTGACTATAACTGCCCTCTTAACATTAACCAGGTGTACGAGCTGAGTGTGTGAGATTAGGCCCCAGGTCTTGGTTGTTGTGGTGTGTGTGTGCGCGTGTGTGAGTGTGTGCTGCAGCGTCTACGCGGCCGTGTTGTTGTTGATGTATTTATACCCTGCTCCTGTGAGGTGCTGCCCATTAGCACCACATTTAAGTTGGCCATTTTTCCCAGTGTTTCTTTGCATGTGTGTCTACGCGCGTCCATACTTAAACCACTTGTCCCTTTGTATAACTTCCATCATGCATCTCCCTGCGTGCATCTACGAATGAGTTAAAAAAACAAAAAAGAGGCAGGATACAGACGTAGCCCGCTTCAAGGGGGGCCTGACTTTACAACGACAAAGTCAAAATGGGCCCATTCACAAGACTGACACACTGTGATTTGTATGTATAGTGCTGTGCAGCCTGCGGGGCACTAACCCAGCGGCTATCACAGACACCCAGACCAGCGCACGAGCAGGGGGAGGTGGTGGTGGGGGGTAAAGTGTAGTTTAGGAGAGCATTGTGTATGTATGTGTGTGTGTGTGTGTGCGCGTGGTGGGGAGAGAAGCATCAACAGGCTGTCAATCAAGCCACCGGCCGCGGCCTGTCACTCCTCGATAGAGCTTGTCCGGGTGAGAATGGGAGTCCCTGGGACCCTGAGGAGAAAAGGGGGAAGGAGGGAGGGGCAAGGGGGGGAGGCGGAGGAGGTGACTGTCCGTCTGTCTCAGCGACTCCGGCTTGATTTGATATTTGATAGCGAGCATGTGGCATTTGAATGCAAATCTATTTTGATTGTCCCTACCGTCTGATAGGGTTAAGAGGAACCTATAGGGGATATGCATGTATGCATTGTGTATCAGACGGCTGGTCGGAGAAACAAACACACACACACATACAAAATAAAGTGGGGGAATTATTCAGATGGATTGTATTACTCACCAATTCACTTGCATCATGACTATTTTCCTCTTGCAGCAATAAAAAGCTATTCAATTAGAATAAATGAGGAAGACAATGGGTCAGAGGTGAGGGGAATGTTTTGCCGAGTGATCCTCCTCGTGGTTAAAGTGCTTTTGTTAGTGTGCCAAACTTGGCCCTGTATGTATGCATCCTGTACATGCATGTTTGAAAATATGAGCTCGTGCAGGATAATTATGTCCCCCCGCGTGCCTGCGGAGGATTGTGTTTAAAAGCAAGCATGTCAAGTAGGCAGACAGACGGACAGATAGACGAACGGATAAAGCCGGTATTACTGCAGTATGGAAATGGGGAGACTCAGTTCCCTCCCAATTAGAGCAGTGACTTCTGAAATGCCATAATACCCATTAATTAGCAAGCTGCTATTTTCTCAGTGATTTGGCTAATTAGTCTGCGAGGCTCTACACTATCTGGACCATTATTATTGGGTTGAAGCCATGCAAACGACACACACACACACACACACACACACACACACACACACACACACACACACGTGTTCAGGCTGATGCACAAACACCAGCGCACTCACGTTCATATACATACCATACAAGGTGGAAGTGATACACATGCAGCACACAATTTCCCACAGTTGAGTGACCCTAATTTAAGTGACACCATTATGCGCTTCAGCAGCAGCATAGCCCAGCATGAGAGAGTTAATGGTGAAGAAGGGCATGTTGATGAACAGTTGCACTGTATCGGCCTCCCTCTTCTTCAAATATATGCTCCTCATGCAGTGTTATTATGTACAAACGGCAGCGAGAGGCCTCGTCCTCCTGTGAGGAACAACAGAGGAGCGTTTCAGCCCCCCTGTGATGACTTGGCATGTGTGTGTGTATGTGTGTGTGTGGCGCTCTCGCTGCCTCGACAGTCCATCAGTGTCTCGCGCTGGACAGACAGGCCACTGACACAGCACCACGAGGCCGGGAAACCTTTTCAATCACTTCCTCAGTTTTCCCTCTCTGTCAGGTGGCAGAAAGCCGTGATTGATCTGTTGTTTCTCCGCCGCGTTAAAGGAGTCGGAAAGAAGTTGTGTTGGGTTAAAAAAAAATAAAAAGGTCTGGCATGTGTGACAACCACTTTCATAAGTTTATTAATCATCTTCATCAATAATGCAGCCCCCGGCCCTGCTGTTGGTCGTCATGTGGCTTGTGTGTGTGTGTGTTTGCATGCATGCATGCAAGTGTGCGTTCACACTCCTTGCAGCCCGATGAACTTCATAAGTGTCCCATCACCACTTTAATCAAATTACTTATGAACCAAAATTGACAGTTTTCATTAATTATAAAGGATTATTCTAATTGCGATTCAAATTTATTCATTTAGAACAGACGGCATTCAGTAATGTTTCAGGAAATTTGCATATTAAATGGAGAGGGTAGGCCATTAGCTATGCTAATGTATGCATGATTCCTTATTTTGTGATTGGTGGGCCATATGTAGCAGGCTGGGGGTGTGCAGGTGAGGAATCTAGAAGGAGCTGTAATATGTTTGATAAACACAGAGGGAAGCAAGGCCAAAACACACGTGCACATCCACACACACAAACACAAACTGTAGAGAGCCATACGTCTCTGTTCAGTATCAGTCTCCCTCTGTCTCTCCCCTGTCACACACACACACTCTCTGTCTCATATTTTCAAACTCTCTCTCATTCTCTGCTTCCATATTCCTCCCTCAAGACCCATTGGAAGGAACAACTTTTTTACCCGAGAACAAACACGGCACACTAATTAAGTTTCTGATTTCTGATCCTGCTGCATTTAGAAACATAACCTTGAGCCTGTGTACAGTCACAGTCACAGTTATGATTTAATACGGTGCTTAAATGGAACAAAAAGAAAGAACTTTTGCAAGCGGCACATTCATCCCCACAATGTATGGGGCCGGTCCCGGGTTGACACAATGCTCTTTATCAAGCTATATATAGTGGATGCATTATGCATTAAGTTTAACATGTGCTTAAATCAACACTGTTCAATATGAATACATCAGTCTTCAGCTGAGGTAGAGGGGAGAACAGTTAGGGTAAATGACTGCGTGGGGAGGCATGCAGGCATAAGCAAGCGGTCACACACACACACACACACACATACACACGGTCACACACACCCTCAGGCTGTGCGGCGGCGTCTACCCAGGCTGGTGACAGGGCCATTATTCACTGGTCAGTCCCACGAGGGCAGGGTTTGGACTGGACAGGGTAGCAGAGTGTCCCAGCGTGGCAGGACAGCGCAGAGGTGAGAGGGACCAGGACCCTTCATTACTCCTATGGTTTGAGCGCCCAGAGCCCACCCCCCTCCACCTCTCTCTCTCACTCTCTTTGTCTTCATCAGATTAATGGGCCAGGCCCGACAGAGGAAGTGTTTCAATCAGCACTGCCTGCCAAGCTTGTCCATCACCCAGACAGCCTCTTATTCATCATTGCTTTGATACACACACAAACACATAGACACACACACATATGTTTATTTGTATTTCCCTCCCTGGTGCTCTGGTGCAAAACCAGGCCACAGGTCCAAATGTTATCAGGCTACAGGTTGTCGAACCCACTACTCCATTCTCCAACGCTGCTCCTCCTAAGCTGCAAAGATCTCATCGCCTGTCTTTCAATGCTCCCTGCACGAATCCTTGGTTGAATTTTGAATGATCCTTTTCGGATGAAATGGATGAAACACAATTGGTTAAGTGTCTCTGGGACTTCTGTCCCCAAGCTGAGACTTGGAGCTCCGGCTCCAGGGGAAACGAGGAGCGATCTCTCCCAAGTGGGGCCTCTCCCCGAGCGGCGAAGGCACAGCGCGGATTCCCCCTGACCCACCATCTCCCTCCTCCAGGGTCCATTTGTTCTAAGAAATATTTAACGACGGGGCAAATATGGCTGATATGACATGCACACACAACGAGCGGATACTGACGAGGAGGATGGGACGATGCGTGGAGCGAGGTGGAGATGAATTTTTCAGTGCACTGAGATGTTCTATTTGAATAAATCATGACACTTAAGATAGACATGGGGGCAATAAAGAGGTGCTCACTGTTACTTTCAGATGTACCACTCCAAAGGAATGGAGGGAAGTGTGTGTGTTTGTGTGTGCTTCTCTTTGTCGTCTTCCCCCATGTTCCTGTGTGTTTCTGCATGTTTTCTTCTATGTTCTATCTTTTCTTTTAGTCGAGGTTTCTTTCTCTCCGAATCCAGCTATCTATCTTGTATTATATGGCACGAGAAACTGGATGTCTCTCTTGCAGTATATCTAAAGTGGGCCACTGCAGCCTGTTACTGCCTGGTGTCCGAGGCCCAGGGCCAGTCCCAGAGACAGACCTGGTTGTGGATTATTAATGTCCCCCCCTGTGGAGCCAGGCCCCTCCCCCACCCAGTGCCCCCTTACACCCCTGGGGTCAGCCTGCGTGGCTCCTGGTGCAAGGCCCCCCTCATAAATCTCCCTAAATTAGTGTGTGTGTGTGTGTGTGTGTGTGTGTGTGTGTGTGTGTGTGTGTGTGTGTGTGTGTGTGTGTGTGTGTGCACCATGTGCATGTGCATGTGCATGTGTGTGTGTCCACGCTTAAACATATACTACAGGCAGGGAGACAGGTTACCATGAAAACAAGCCAGTCAGGCTCCTGGTTGAAGTGTCAGTGATGCATGGCGGAAAGAGCGAAAGAAAGAGTTAGAGAGAAAAAGAAAGAAAATGAGAAAGGAATCACAAGGGGAAGAAAAGAAAATACACAAAACAGGGGTTGGGGAAGATATTTGATTCTCCGTCAGAGCCAGACTTCGCCTTTAGGTTTGTCTCCTATTCATCACTCCTTTCTTTCCTGTCGTAACATTATATTTGCTTACAAATATTTACACTTCATTTGAACCTGCCTCTGACTTGATGAGGATCGATTTACGGAACAAATCTTAATGCTTAACTGCAGAAAGTGCGGGGGTCTTCCATTCCTCTATACCTGTCTGGATTAGTTCAACATGTCCCACGGTGGTAACAGGCGCGGGGAAGTGCTGTTGTGTCACTTAGTTAACCCCCGAGACAAATGGCTCCCCTCTGGAGCACAGTGAATTACACACCTCATGAAGCATATTAGGAGCCAGACACAGAGCTTTTCTTGTGGAGATGATCTGTGCGGCAGAAATGGATGGAGGGCGAGGAAGAGGAGAAGGCTGAGTTATGGCATCGTCAACCACTGCCATTTTTACAGCGTGCGGCGGAGAGAGGAGGGGCGACGAGCAAAGAAATGAGGCGATGTAAAGCACAACGTGAAACAAAAGGAAATGATGAATAAACTAGAGCGACAGAGGAAGACAAAAGCACACAGTGTTAAAATTACCCATGTTGGATTGGACAAGGAAACTACTCTTTACCTCATTTGTGGCTAATGCAAGAAAATTATTAGAAAATATAAGAGAATTGTCCCTCGGAGGCTTCCTTGCTGTTTGCTAATCACATAGACAATCTTTATCACTGCAGTAATAATATTTAGATGCTACAGGGATTACTTAAAAGTTGTGTTATAATTGCTTTCCTTGTTTTGTTTTTTTATGGACAGAGGGTGATTTTGTGTTTAATTGCTCCGAAGTGACAAATAATGCCCGTTACGATATGATGAAAGTGTGAGATCATTAAATTACCACGGCGACCGGCTGCATGTTTTTATTCGCTCGCTTTTTTTTTTCGCCCATTACAAATGTACGCCATGAGGCTGCGAGAGGCCAAGCAGTTATTTACACAAATTCACTTCCACAGCCATTCCCGGATTTGGGGGGGTAATTACGTGAGAGCAAAATGGTTTTATTTCATTTAATCCGGTCGCTGCAGCAATTTGCGTTGGTATAATATTTGTAGCTGTGGAGTTTGCACAGTAAAACAGCTGGAAACCGGCAAGAGTCGCATATACAAGGAAAAAAAGGCAGAGGAGGCAGCGAAGAATCAATGTAAGAATCAATCCAGGAGACAGAGATGTCTATAGACTGAAAGTGGATGTTTTGAAGCGTCATATGCAGAGCTTGAGCCAAGATGTTCGAAAAACTGAGGTTTGTTTGAACACATCTCACCACATAATGATCTAAATGTTTCACATTACCACATTTTAAAAGTCTAATTTAAAGACAGTGGCTCGAAAAACAAAATGTCACAATCAATATCTATATTGATTGTTTGATTTATAATATTTGTGTGATTTTTAGAAAGTAAACAGTTGCTCCTGAGGTCGTAAAATTGCTGAAGAATCCCAGAATCTTCAGCGTATATACGGACTTGACCTCGTTGATGATCATACAGTAAATAATTCATTATAGAAATTAATGAATTATGGCATTGGCAACTGAAATTATTTGCAGTTTCTTTAAGAAATCGTTTGCCTTTTTAAAAACTGGATTGAAGTGAATATCTGTGCAGTTGTACAGAGCAGTGGGTACCTGAACTGCAGCTGCAGTGGCCAGGGGGCACATGAAAAGATTGTGGGTTAGTTGTAAATATATGCAAAAAGATGTGTTTAGGAGAATAATAAAGCTGAAATTATGTCCAGGATCATGATTAACATCCACATATAGGATTACAAAGTGGCGTGTTGCAGCTCTTTTGATTATTTTCTTCAAATCACAATATCCTTTAAGCTAAAAGCTAGAATCAGTCCACAGATTGCCATTAAGGAAGTGAGCCAGGAAGTATAGAAATATGGAATAGTCAAGGTTAAACAATATGAATGTTCATATAAAGTTAATGGATAATTAGTAGAAACAGCTCATGTCACAGGGATATGAGGGTATATGTGACGAAAACAGATTAGATTAGCTTTTTGATTGATTAAAAACATGATAATAGGGAGCTGATGAAGAGAATTACATGCGATTGTCATCTTTCTGTCCATATTTACTGGTCAGCTGTCAATCAGATTATCCATAAATCCCCATGGTAATCTCTCTGCAATTGCATATCAACACGCACACCCGCACAAACCGCCCCCACCCACTCCCCCACCACCGCCACCGCCACCACCACGCTCTGTCGAGCCATGTTAATGTATGAAATGACTCCAGTCCTCGCTCCTGGGGAGATGAGACAGGACACCGAAGAATCAACATGCCGCAGTTTTGTAACGTTTCCGTGCGGCTGACTCCAGACACCTTTAAGTCGTGTAAATAATGAATCAGATGATCCACGCATGCAGGAGATCGAGGGGACACGCTGACATATGGCACAGTGGAGGAGATGTGCTGACTTTCTGTCTTCTTCCTCCTCTTCTTCCTCCACTCAATATCTCACTTGTCCTTTTTCTCCCCATCACCTCCTCCTTTCTGCCTCTCCAAACTCTAATATTTAACCTCCTGATTTGGTCACCCCTGACTCCGGCGACCCTAACTTTCCTCCCTCCACTTATCCATCATACATCCATCATGGATACCTCAGAGGAGAAGGAGAAGGACAGCTGGGGGAAAGAGCAGAGTCGATGAATTAAACAGGAGGCGCAGCGAGGAAGGTGGAGTGTATGTCGGACAAGTGGATGTAGTCCACAGCTGTCTGCGAGGCTGCTCTCTGACCTCGAGGAGATAAGAAAGTTGGGAGACCCTCAGCCTGTGGGGTCCGACAGCCCCTGAAAAAAAGAAAAAAGAAAAGAAAAAAGGAGAAAAAACTCCATCTCTCTGCTTCATGAATTATTGAGATATTGGCCTACAGCTTCTAAAATATACAGGAGGATGGTCTGTCTCTGCTTTCCGATTTCACATGCTCTCTACCTTCTGTCTATCTTCCTATCACTTTCTCCTATCGCTTTCCTTCTCTTTCACCCTCCCTCCCTCAGATTGAGCCTCTTGCACCAGCGAGATCGTAAATCAGAACACAAACAAAGCTGAAGGAAGAAAAAAGAAAAGAAAGCACCAGAGAAAGACAGTTTGTTATTCACATCATAAGAGGCTTTTTCTTCTCTGAGTCGGAGAGGAGCGTCTACCACTAACCAGCTGTCATGCATTTAAAAGTTGTCAAGGATAAATTCACGAGTTCTTGTGTTACATCAGATGCTTGTAATGCGCTCAGCAGTGGGCCGGCCCTTGAAATGAGACACAACTCCTGGTCTTCTCTCTTTCTTTTTTTTTCTCCCCTGGATGAAGCAATTGTCCAATTGTCCTGCTTACTGTGTTTCTCTGGACATGTCTCTGTGTGTGTGTGTGTGTGTGTGTGTGTGTGAGATGCGTCCGCTCGTGCATGATTATATCTGAGGCAGTTGGCTCTGAAACGCGCTGGCCAGTGCAAGAATCGCAGCCATAACAAATGAACAGAGGGGGGAGAAAAATAAGACATATGAAAGAAAAGCTGAGCAAAGGGGTGATTCTCTCTGTGGCTGCCGGAGATCTGTATTGTAAGCAGTTTCAGCTGTCAGCACTTCTTTGAGCTACCTCAAAGAGGGGGAGGAGGAGGGAGAGAGGGAAGAGGGGGCAGGAAATGTTGTAGTTTTACCCCCTCTCTTTTCTTTCCTTTTTCTTTTTGAGGGTTCCTGTTTATTTGTACACGGCCCTGTTTATTTTCGCGGTTTATTTGATATAGTTTATTTCTTTTTTTCCCAGACAATGCAGGGGTTGGTGGGGTGGTTTGAAGAGATGTACAGTACCCTGGTTACAGCGGTTTCACTCAGAGAAGAACTTGTCGGGCTCCGAGCCTTGGGGCGGGGCCAGGGAATAGATTGTCAGCCGTAACCCTTTTTCTGCTTTTCAGGCCTCCGGTGCGCCCCACCACAACCCTATACCCCCACCACGCACACACACACTCCCCCACCATTACTCCCCTGACCCTCCCTCCCTCCCTCATTAAGTATTGATGTGGGTAGCCATACTTGCCATCTCAGCCTATTAATAATGCATGGCAGGTGCTGTTGATGTGGTCTCTCGCGCTGAGATTGAGGGAGGCAAGGGACGGCAACGCCGCGCTGCTGCTGCATGGTAGCTGTAAAGCGCAACCTCCGTCGCACGCGGCTCTGGAGCTCGCAAGGAGGGCGTTGTGGGGTGGTAGGGGGGGTCCTGCGTCTACCCCTGTGCGAGTTTATGGTCGAGCTGTGACAGCAGTTCAGGAGATGGATATATACAAGGTAGCATCTCACTCAATATCCCCGGAGCTGTTTTTACACAGAAAACCGCCTTTGTCATAAACCACTGATGGATGAGGACGCCGTTGTGTACGAGCCTCGTCTGCCACGGCTGCTTTATTTATTTGTTTTGTTTGTGTTTTATTGTGGCGGCTCACACTGTACTTTCACTGGTAGACAAATGCTCTTTTCAGTTGCTCATCTGTTTCTCTCTTTCTCTGTGTGTGTGTGTGTGTGTGTGCAGGTTCTTCCTCAAGTTCTTCCTGAAGTGTAACCAGAACTGCCTGAAGAACGCAGGGAACCCTCGGGATATGAGGCGTTTTCAGGTGCGAGGCAACCGTCTGTGTGCACACAGTACATAATGGGCCCACAGTGGAACATATAGTGGAAAATGAATTGAATCTACTGAATAGGACACATACTGTACAGAGGGGCTAAGCTCAACCTCCAGCTTGCAGGGCCATACTGACAAGTCTCTTCTGCAGAAAGTACCTTCAGTTTGTCCAAAAAGTTTCTAGATTTGTTTCAAGGTGCTTTAATGAAAGATTTAAGTAACTAAAGGGATCTGAAAAGTTACGAAATCTAGAAAAAAAGATGCTAAGTTTAAAACACGGCCTGTCAACACCCCCGATTGCGGAATAGAAACTCTTGATGCCCATTTATTTTCAATAGAGAACGTCCACCAATGATTTATATTCATCACCCACTCACTCACAGTATAAATGATGTGGATGCACCTTTAACACCTAGAATGAGACTAAGTAGATCAAATGCTGCCACCAAGGTCCAACAGTTCCCATAACTTTATTAATAATAATAATAATAATAATAATAATAATAATAATAATAATAATAAACATTATTTATGCGGCACTTTTCAAAACAAAGTGCTTTATAAAGTAAAAATAAGATAAAATATGACAGGCAATGAAATCTGTCAATAATACAAGATATAATACAGGATTAAAAACAAATAAGATAATATAAGATATATAGATAATTATAACAACACTGGATCAAATGACAATATAAAATGTGAAAGGGTGAACCTGTAGCGATGAAGCCGAAGAGAATATGTGGATTATTTAGCACAACAATTCAGCACAAGATACAAACTCTCATATCAAGGTGAGAATTATTGTTTTTGAATTGTCTGGCTCTCATTTCTGTGTTTTCCCTCTTTCCTCAGGTGGTTGTATCGACTACGGTGAGCGTGGAGGGTCACGTCCTGGCCGTCTCCGACAACATGTTTGTGCACAACAACTCCAAACACGGCCGCCGGGCCCGAAGACTGGACCCCTCGGAAGGAACGCCGTCCTACCTGGAGCATGGTATTAAAAAACAAGAGCAAAACACCCAGACTCTCAAGTCTCCCAACCGTGCAGCTTTTCTTTGTCTTCTATCACTTTCTCTTTCTCTCTGTTCACCCCCCCCTTACCC
The DNA here is from genome assembly GCF_022539355.2 of Hippoglossus stenolepis. Lineage (NCBI taxonomy): Eukaryota > Metazoa > Chordata > Actinopteri > Pleuronectiformes > Pleuronectidae > Hippoglossus > Hippoglossus stenolepis. The sequence continues at coordinate 10,082,552 of NC_061489.1, forward strand.
CCTCACCCCCTTTCTGTCTGGCTCCACACTCAACCCCTCTGTCTCCACTACCCTTCTCAAACCTGCTCTCTTGCTTTCTTTCTTATCTCTCCCCCCTGCTTCCTCTCCCGGATTCTCACTTTCCCCTCTCTTGTAGGGTTTCTAACTCGTGCTTAGAGAGGAGAGAGTGGTAGCGAGCGAGTCTCTTGTCTCTCCCTTGTGGCTTGCTCCCCTCAGGTCTCTGCCTCTGGGCCTTCTACTCTGCCTCGCATAAGCACTATGTGTCTTATGAGGTCTGTTCTGCTTAAAGCCAACACTGGCTTTATTTCCTCGGAGACCTGCTTTTATCCCCCAGCCCTCCATCACTCCCCATCCCTCAGGTTTTCAAACACACCCATGCACACACACAAAAAAAAATGTCCATGCACACACACACATACACACCCCTGCACGCACAGTCAGACCCAAACCTTTAATACTTCATAATGACATGTGCACATGATTTAGGAGCCCGCACTGATTCCCAAGTCCCTAATCCAGTTATTTTCTCATTTCGATTTCCCAGACATTGAATAAGAGAAACATATTTTTTTCTCTTTGAGGAGAGTCAACCTCAGGGATGATAATGACAAAAAACTAAGAAGGGATTTACATGATGGCCTACAGTAGATTGCATTAAGATTGAATGTTATGGTTAAGTCTTTCTAATGACTATCCTCCAGAGGTAGGTGGACCAATTGTCCCTGCGACTGGTCTCGCAGACGATTAGGAAAGTTCACAAAGACGAGACATATTGGAGACGTCAGCGAGACTTGGATCTTTACACAGAGAGAGGAGTGCTCGCAGTACACTAACAGATGTTCCCTGTGTCGGATTTGTTGGGGAATTTCCTCTTCTCTGATTTTCTATTCTCCTGATGACGGGGGGTGGGGGGGTTAGACAGAGGAACAACAGGAGCGAGAGAACGAGACGCAGTGGGGAGATGAGAGGACGGGGTGAAAGTGCACAAAGAAAAGACGAAACGACAGGAAAGATGACAGAAGTTTCTTTTTTTGTTTTCTCCCCCCTCTTCCCTTCCCTTCTCTCTCTGGTGTGTGTTGAGTTTGTGTGTGGGATACACAACTTTGGGGGCCCATTTCAGGCGGTAATAGATGAGCAGCGCATAGATCTGAACAGATGGCGGTGAGGAACACCCCAAAGTATAATCCTATCACATGGATTCACGTTCCACCATCTGGTTAATCCACACACACACACGCATAAACACACACATCCACACACATCCACACATGCACATGGAGCGCACATAATATCAGCGGCTGTGAAAAGGAGGCATCTTAGGCCATGATTACGGCCACAGATTGCTGCTCGGTGAACGTTGATCTCTGCAGGCGTATCGGGGGGCTAAATATCATTCCAGCTTGTTGGGGAGGATCAACAGAACAGGGAGTCAGGCAAAGAGCAAAGGCGAGGCTGCAGGGGAAAAAAGTCAGCCTAGTCTAAAGTGGATTATGCCGCTTTACAGAATTACAGCATGTCTGACAAGCTGCATATCTGTTAAGGAGAGGAGATTTAGCTTGTATAAACATGTATTTTCCCCAATGCTGCTCTTTTCTTCAATCACATCAGTAATCTTCAAGTCCATAATACCAGCAGATAAGGACAAAAAGCACATTGAATACTCGTTATTGAAAATGCGGTTTATTGTTGTTGTTCCATGTACTTTGTCTGATAAGATATGAAGAATATGCTCCAAGAGAAAACACTGAAAGCTTACAAAACGCATTACAAATATACCAGGCAGGAGCCGAAACATGGCCTGATGTGGTCACGTCGTCAGTGGCCGTGGCGCCGGTATAGCTACACGGATATATATGGAGCAGACAGCTGAGCAAGGGCTAAGTGTTTGCTTAATGAAGGCGGAGTATTCACAGGGCAGAGCTACTGTTGGCTGGGCTCTGCTCCCCGGTCGCGTGGCCTTTGATCAGACACTCAGCACACCTGACATTTACACGCCCGCACGCTTTGCCACGTGTCATAAAACAAGCGCAGCGCCGCTGCCCTCACATACAGGGCAGGGGTGATGTTTAATAACGGGGTGCGTATAATCACTCTGATTAGTATTCCTCGCCCGGCCCCCGACCCCTGGGAGGGAGGAGAGAGGTGATCTGTGTGTGTCAGTGTGTGTGTAAGAGAGATAGAGATGGAAAGAAGAGGTGGGGACTGTACATGTTGCCAATAGCGAAGACCTTTATAGGCTGTCATTAGGGTTGTTAACGTCTAATCTATTTTGTCTGTGAATCTCGCAGCAACCCCCAGCATCAAAGCCATCAGCCCCAGTGAAGGCTGGACCACAGGGGGCGCCACAGTCATCATCATCGGGGACAACTTCTTCGACGGCCTGCAGGTCATCTTCGGAACCATGCTGGTCTGGAGTGAGGTCAGTCACCATCTGGTCACCTGGAGAGACCATGTGCATATGTGTGCACCCTCACCACATTTTGAAATATTAAACAGGGGCCTTCTGCTGCACTGCAAAGCAATGGTTCCCAATGGTTTTTTGGCTATGGGCTACTTTATAATGAAGCAATGTCCACCTGCAAAGGAGCACTGGTGTGGGCAAAACAAAGAGGGTTTTTTCCTCCTCAGATTTTTGATTGAAAAAGATTTGAATACCTGGTGAAAGTATAGCTGCTTTCAGACCAAACATTTTCCTGAAATGATCCAGAGTATGTGAGAACGCAGCTAACCATATCAGCTGCTTCAGACATTTTCCGTTTCCTGCCACCCCCGCCTATGTCTGTGTGAGCCCATGTGAGAAAAGAGCAGGAAAAGCATGTCATTCTAACACGGAATGCGTTGCAATGTCAGGACCCAATATTTTGGACATTGTCCAAAGTCCTATCTGAAAATAGCTTGTTTCTGCAAGAGAAAAGAAAAAGCTAAAGCAATCCCTCAGGTTTGTAGCTATACAGCTGTAAGCAAGTATCTAAATGAGCCGTCCAACAGATCATTTAGAGATTTTATTCAAGGTTTATCAAAGTTTATTATTTCAAGTCAAGTGAAAATGCTAAACACAGCTGCTCAACTGTGAGAACAATGTAACCTGGATTGTGCAACATTGTAAACTCAATCCATTTGAGATTCCCCAAATCTCAAAAGACAAAATGAGAGATTAGATAAGAGAGATGAGAGATGCTGTTATACTTTCTCTTTTAGCATTTTACAAACTAATATTGTAATGTGGCAACTCAAATGATAATCAATAAATTAATTAATTAATCAAAAATGAATAACATCTACATGAGCTCATATGAGAACAGTTTTACAATAAGAGCAGCAGCCTGGGTTCTCATTCCTCTCCCTGTCATATCTCTGCTCAGCTCTCTTCCTGTCTTTTATTATGTTCCTATCTGCCTCATTGGAGTATGTGCACACCCTACAGTATGAATCTCTTTGTACGGAGCATCTGCCACATGACTAAAATGTAAATGCAGTGTATGTGTGAAATTGAAGGTCAGCGTGCGGCGCAGCTAAACAGCTTTCTCTTTAGTAAAGAAATAATTCTATAAAAAGCTCCTATATTATCTCGCTGAGAGGTGAGCGGGGCCAGACAATAGCAGAATGAAAGCCTGGCTAAGTGAGCAATGAAAGGGACAGTTAGATCTACACACACACACACACGCACGTGCACATACACACACACACACACACGTTACTGGCAGCAGCATTGATAGCTTTTGAGCGCTGCTAGCTTTGAGTGCTAGTTCACTGTAGCGTGCTGGAAACGAGCACTCGTTGAGGTCTCATCTGTGTTTTGTCTTGTTACCGTTTTCCTTCAAAGACCCTTCAGCGTGCACAAACACACATGCATGCGTGGCGAGTGGGCTCATCAACCACACTAAGTGAGTGTGTTTCAGACACAGTGGCGCTTTAATGTGGCTAACGGCGGCGAGACAGCCTCAGCTGACAGACACAGAGACAGGGGCAGAGTCGGGCCTATTATACGTTTACTTATACTTTGTAACAGACGTATGCAGAGGAAGGTGTGTGTTTTATTCATAAACACATAACTGCTTTTGAACCCCCTCTTACAGACTCCGTGTCAGCATTGATAACCATCCCGAGCCTCACAGTGACATTGCCTTGGGCTATGCAGGCACCTGAGGGCTTTGGCACTAACGCACCCTTTTCAGGCTGATTATACAAAGAAAGAAAGTCAAAAAGCAGCAGAGGAAAGGTCCGGGGCGAGCCGATAACAGTCCCTAGAGCCAGTGTTTAGATGTGGAGTTTCATTGCATTAATCTCTGTGCCCTCTCTGCCTCTCTCTCTCACTCTCTCTCTCCGTATAGCTGATCACCCCCCATGCCATTCGTGTGCAGACTCCACCCAGACACATCCCCGGGGTGGTGGAGGTCACGCTGTCCTACAAATCCAAACAGTTCTGCAAAGGCACACCTGGGCGTTTCATCTACACAGGTATGGCCTATTCTGTATACTCTAACGTATAATCTGAACTCTAGTTTGCAGTGTAATCATGTAATTGAAAGCCATAATGAAACCCAAATCTACCAATTTGCCATCTGACAATAATCCATCTTTACCCATGGAATCCTGGATTCTAAAAACAACAACATACACATTTTGAATAATTTAAAGAAAAACTGCAATCACATACAAACCCTGCAACTAGTGGCTTTGAAGTGTGACTTCCCCCTAAGTTTTGGATTAATTTAAAAAACATGCACACCTATTCACACAAACACACACATGACCGATTAACATGCTAGTTATCATTGTTATCTACATTGTCTAGCTATGAGCTACAACTCCAGTAGCACACACACTTTACAACAGAAATGTTGTATGAAGTAGAAGTTTTACGTGTGTGTGCCTGTGTGTGTGTGTGTGTGTGTGTGTGTGTGTGTGTGTGTGTGTGTGTGTGTGTGTGTGTGTGTGTGTGTGTGAGCGTGTGTGTGTGTGTGTGTACATTTTTCATGATTACATGTGACTTTAAAACCATCATGAAAGGATTACATCAAAGAGGAGTCATATAATTAGTTTAGAGCTCAAAAAATACATTTAAGTGTGTAGTATTGCTGTAGGTTCTATTTGATCTGTATGCAATATTTGCAACATCATTCCAAAAGATGGTACATCGTCATTTTCTTCACTGTTTCTGGAGAAAAATGTACGTGCTAACCAATAACCGGACTCGATAATTCAGTGAAACAACGACCACTGATGAGGGGAGGAAAAGTGTTTGCTCTCTTTTATGAAGCAGGTGAAGGTCAGCGGGCGGTTTAACCTTTTGATTAGTGGGATTATTGAGATTTAACCCTGTCAAAGACGTGATTCAGAAAGGAAGAGGTCCGCGCCGAGAGAGTCCGATTTTTTTCTGGAGTGCAGTGGCACGAATAGCTCGAGTGTTACATCAGACCATATCGGCGCAGAGTTATAGCCATGCCACGGAAAGAGCGGCAGGGAGAGTGAATGTGAAGCGGTGATTAACCAATGCGAGGCCACAGGTCCCAGGGGAGACTGTGAATCACATAAATCTGTCTGTAATCTCAACCACTGATAGACTTAGGCTATAAGCTCCGGCTGGAATTGCCAACATTTGACAAAATCACAATTGAGAGAGAGAGTGTGTGTGCGCTTGTATCACCGGCATGCTTTTTTTTTTTTGCATGTTGTGTGTGTCCTAATTGCTGTGCATGGACAAACTCCATGTCCATGCGTCATAATTATGACTCTGTGTTTGTGCACTTATGGGAAAGCCTGTGATAGGCTGCCTGTGTTTGTTCTTTACATATGCGTAAATTTACCCATGAGCCCACTCCTGCACGTTGACAAGTAACTGCATTACTGAGGCAGAGGGCAGATGGGTGGGCCGCCTTTGCCATGCCAGAGCTGTCCGACAGCCAGCGCTCTGCCAAACTCGTAGAGCTGTGTGTGTTTTAGTGTGTGTGCAGCGCTTTAAATGTGCCAGACATGTGGGAACCGTATGCATAATGGCCCTATCTCTTCTCAGCCCCTTCCACTCTTTCACCTTGTCACATCCACTTATTCAAAACTTGGTTCTTTGAATGAATTCATCCCCTCCTCTCTCTCCGGCTCCTGTGGAGGCTCATAGAAGAATCTCAACAGGTGAGAAGTAGCAAGAGGTCATCCACTGGGGGCTGAACGCACTGTGATGCTGCTTGCCAAGCGCTGGCACCCTCACAGTGACACAGTCAACCGTGTCGAGGCATACATCCCAGTTTTACCCTTCACACACTTCACTCCAGCCACTGCTCTGCACCCTCAGCGGGTATTTGTACCTTTCCTATATGTAGCTTCTTTATCAGCTCTTTTTTTAAATATTACCTTCTCATATTTGGCGTCATGAGCGCTGAGGCAGAAAGCAACGTGAGCATGAGCAGAGCATTTGGACGGAAAATGCAATTGACGAGAGTGGTAGAGACGGAGAGGTAGACGAGAAAGAGGGGAGCGGAGAAAGATGGAGGGATGGAGGATTACCATGGGCCATGTTGCCCTCCTGGGTCTGTTTGGCACCAGTTTGCGCCCAGTTGCCAGTGGGTACTAATCATGGAGGATTGGCAGCGCCGCGTGGCAGCTGGCAGCTCGCACACAAACACACACACACACCGACACAGCCCCACGCTCACACACATACGCGCGCATGCGCTCATACATTACATGTGCACGCAGCATCATACACACACACACATGCGCACACTCAATTGCATTGGGGACAGCTGGCATTGCTAATCAACTTCTGCTGAGGAGAGGAAAGCGAGCAGCTCACAGACCTAATTAAGTCAACACATACCCAATACTGCTGCTACTGCTACTTTGCAAACATACCCGACACACACACACACACACACACACACACACACACACACACACACACACACACAACCCATCTATAGGTTAACTCTCCCTCCCCATGTGATCATTGATACTCCACAACCAGCCATTGTTGAATGGAGAAAAAAAATCAGCTGTATAGTTGAGGACAGAGGAGACGAGCAGGCGACTTTGGGTGCAGAGGAGATTCAGAGAGGAGCTATTACAGTAATGTGTCCTCTGTCGTCTCTGAGGACTCCTCTGCTATTAGACTTCAGAAAGCTCCAATTAGACTCATCAAAGGCAATTAAGCTCTCCACTGATAAGAATAAAAGAATGTTGTTTTTTTTCATTCACTGCTCTTCCTCTATCTTTTTTATCCCCTTATCCCCCTTCTGTTCCTCTCTCTGCCCTCTGCCTTATACCCACCTCTGGGGGCTTACAACTCTCCCTAATCCCCCCTCTCTCTCTCTCTCTCTCTCTCTCTCTCTCTCTCTCTCTCTCTCTTGCTCTTTCTCTGTGTCTCATTATCACCCCCCCACCTCCTCCCCCAGATGCATCTCTATGTTTGGTTGTGTATCACCGTTTACTGGATTGCTGTCTTTGTAGCATTCATCAGAGAAGCTCTCCCTTTTCTTTTCTCCATGCAATATAGAGTGATAATACTCTCTGTCACTAGGACCCGTGTGTGTGTGACACGGGGGATACTGGCCATAGATTGGGGGGCTGTTGATGAATTGCCCTTGTCGTTCAAAAGGCAATCCCTCCCTCCTCAGTATGCAGCCTTGTCTCCTTAGTGCTTCCACCACAGCCTCTGCTGATATTAAAAGGCTCTGCTGGCTCACATTAAGGCCGGCACTGCGCACGCCGACGAGCATCCGCACGCGCGCACGCACAAACATTAGGGGTAGTTTTTCAGCACTGAGTGCAGATTAGGTGTGTAGGAAACATCACTCAGTTGTGGCTGAGGAGGAGCAGGAGTGGCGGGGAGGGAAAAAGACAAAAGTCAAGAACAGAATTTAAACCAGTCAGGGAAGAAGCTGATATCTCTCTCCCTCCCTCCCTGTGTCTAAGGTTCAAATTAGTTTTAGGAGCAGAGGAAGGACTGTCAGTCACTTGTCTGTCATTTTATATACCACAGACACTGGGGTGAAACACAGATAAAGCCAGAGTGTTGTAAGCATGAAGATGCTCAATAAAGTTTGGATTTATTTGATTTGGCTCTAATGGAGTTGTTCAGAGTGATGAGTCAGCTTGACACACACACACAAACACACACACTCTGATCCTGAGCACTTTGAGGACAATTTTGTTGATATAACTTTAGTGCAATTTGTGTGATAATCAGCGAGAAAATCTGTCGCCTGCTTTACTACAGATTTGTTACGATTGTTCACCTTCAATTTACAGACATGTCCTACAATCATGTGCACAAGTGATACACCTACACTCAGACACGCAAATGCAGCGTGTAGTCATCTGGCAATAAAATCGGGGTGCAGCCGAGAGCTGGTCAATTACTCGTCCTGCTCCTATTTGTGAATGCTGTTTTTTATTGAGCTTGGGTGGAGGCCTGCTGTTGATTAAAACGGCCGGTCTCCAGCTGGAGACAGGGCCCGGCCCAGATAGCTGCACACGTTTACTGCACACAGCCTTAAACATGAGGAAATCCACACCTCTATTTGAGATTGAGATTAATTTTCTGCACCATGTGGCTTGTCTCCCCTCTTTAGCATCCTCCCTTCTTATTACAGCAGCATCTGCTCCATGATGATGATGTAAATGGATTTCGAATGTAGATTATTTTATACCCCCGCTGAAATGAGCAGTGTTCACCAGCGGGAATGATTTCTGTGTGTTTTCTTATATCTTAATCCAAGCGTACACTTTTCATCCATTATTTTAAAAGAATTTGCATTTTCCCGTTTAGGATCCACGCTGTCAGGTATTGTTAACTGTCGACACGCACTTTTTTGCAACAGATAATTAGAGCTTAGATTGTAGTAGCATCCACACCTCCATTGATTTGTAGAATCTCTTTGCGACCCCCCTCCTCCATCCTCCATCCTCTCCTCTTTCTCCTCCTCTCACAACCTCAGCCTCCTTTAGGAGCAAAAAGCTCTACTCATCTGTTTTCTGTATATGAATTTCCAGCCGTGCATTAGTCTCCCTGACATGTTCAAGCGATGCTTTATTTAGCTTGTCGGATTCTGCAAATAAACGCAATCTCGGGGTTTATGGAAAAATGGATAAAAATTAGATTGTATGGTATTGATCCAGATTGTGAGTAGTTTGTGCGTTTGTGTGTGTGTGTGTGTATGGTGGTTATGAGGAGGGGGGGTGGTGGGGGTGGCTCTCATCTGTGTGAAGGGAGGAGGGGGGGGTGAAGCCGTAATTCAGGGCTATTGAACCCCCTGCCACTGGCGGCATCGATCGCCAGGCAGCGCTTATGAGATCACACCTGAGCACTGGAGACTGCAGAGGGGAGGGGAGAGAGGGGGGAGTGAAAGGGAGGGATGTGAGGAGGGAGAGGGGAGACGAAGGAGAGAGAGCGAGAGGAAGAGAGAGAGAAACAGAGGGTTGTGATATGATCAGCTCCTTACCCACTGTCTGAGGGCCTGTTAAGGTGTGAACATCAAGCCTCAGAGCCAATTACCTAACCCTGCAACTACACTCCCACACAAACACGCTCGGTGTTGTTACACAGGAGGAGAAGGAGAGTCGGCGTTACTGGACACTCGCTGTAGTTTCCCCTCCTCCTCCTCTTCCTCCTCCACCATAGCTTCTCCTCCTTTCTTGTGTTTCCAGGACGACTCCGCCACTCTGACCTCTCAATTATCACCCCCCACCATCACCACCACCTTCGACTCTTTTCCCCCAAACAACCCCCACCCCTTTTACTCCTCCCTGAAGCTCATACCTCGAGCACCCCTCCACCCTATAGCCACCCCCTCACCCGTTCATACACACTCCCCCTGCGGCTCTGTGGGTTATTATAGTGAAATATGAAGCGGTGTGGATTCTAGGCTTCATGAAATTTCCATGAGCATTGATCTGATCTGATGTGGGTGATTGCTAGGTGAATCCCTCCAGTCCAGGGCTGTTGCTCATCTATTCATTTATTTATGGCAGTTATGTTTTACTGGCTTTGATTTGCTCTTCTGGAGAGCGACAGCTAAGGATTATAAATATACCTGTATAGGAGAGTGTGCTTTGAATCCTGGAGTGTACCTGCACACCACTCCTCGTTCGAGGCAGGAGCGTTCTCTTTTTCTTTTTTTTCCTCTTCTTCTCCTTCCAACAATAATTCCTATGGTGCCTTGTGAGATATTGAGCATAGATATAAGAGCATAAAATGCCAAGATAATCCCCAAAGAGATAGAGCCAGGTAGTTAGCGATGTGCCTTGTCCCCCGCGTACTCCTCCCCCTGGTTTATGGTCCTTGAAAACGAGCAGAGACAATATCACTTCCTCTCTCAATTACCAAAATTGTCTCTTTATTTGTAATAGTTGGTATCTGTGTATGTCTCCGGGTTTTCATGCTATTGTTCACTCGAGGCTCATTTGGCACATTGTGGAGAACTGATAAAAAATTCATCATAAAAACAAAAGCCTTTGAGACGAAAAGGGAGGATGTTGTCGGAACAATCCCCTCCTCAGACTGCAGGCCTAATCCAGGGCAAATCCTCCTTAAGGCTTTAGAGAGATCAGACAATAGGGAAGTAATGTCAAATATTTGTCCTCAGAAATAATTCATACTTTATTTGTTGCATGTGATCATCCCATTGTTTTGGCTTATTTTATCAGTGGACCAGCTGCCATATAATGTGTGTCGTTCTTCAGAAGTTGAGCCTGCCCCTGGCATCTCCGCTCCTACTCTTTCCCCTCTGCTCTGTCTTTTCCTCTAGCTTTTCACCTTTCCTTTCTTGCACTCTTATGGATTACTGGAACAGCCCGCTGGGAGAGCATGTCCAAATACCTTTGTGTTGCCAAAACAGAGCATCACCGATGCCTGCTCTTTTGCTCCCTTTGTCGTTGGTGTGTTGGAGCGAGTGGCTCAGGAGGCGCCATGGTGAAGTCACTAGAGGTCCAGCAGGACAGCTTGTACTCATAGCCTCTGGGGGCCCTTTTTCTGAGGGCCGCCTAGTCAGCCTGGCTGCTCAGATGTGAGGCGAGCGGGGCATCAGCCCTCAGGAAACGTCCAAGCTGCGACCCACAGGGGAAACAGACGGAGAGAACAGACACATACATGCGATCCTCATGCTTCATGGCTCCTTTTCTTTCACTGTTTTTACACACATGTGCATGTAAAAAATTCATCCACGTCGTAGCCACATGCACCGTTCCGCAAAGTCTTAACAGAAGCAAAGTCTTATGGGCTGCAGCCCAGTAAAGTTGTCATGACTGCCTTCCATGTATGTGTACTGACTCCCCAGGCAAACCACAAAGAGACTGAAGGGGGGTAAAAGACAGAGAGAGAGAGAGAGAGAGTACATTAGAAATGAATTATGTGTAGAGAGCACTTATCCAACAATCCTCCTCTGAAGTGTTTGTACTATGAGCCTCAGATCTTCATTGTATTTATTCTAATGTTTAAATATTCATGGTAAATCTTCTCATATTCAATTACCGTAGCACGACCAGCATGCAGAGAGAGTGCTTTCTCCCTGCTGCCTGCATGATCTGACTCTGTGTGTGTGTATGTGTGTGTGTGTGTGTGTGTGTGTGTGTGTGTGTGTGTGTGTGTGTGTGTGTGTGTGTGTGTGTGTGTGTGTGTGTGTGTGTGTGTGTGCAACTGTCTCTACGTGTGTGTGTGTTTAGCTTGTTCCCCGGAGCGATCAAGCCTTTGTTATATTGGAACCAGGCTCTGTAATTGCTTATATTAGTCGCTGATCAACGCAAGACCACAAGACACACACACACACATGCATGCACACACATACACATGCACGCCCGATTCCCTGACAGTCTTTTTATTAACCACCAAAGCAGGCGACAGAGAGAGATTCATTACATCACAGGCAAACAAAGACACACACCAGACTTAATAGAGAACACCCACATTTGCAGCGTGTAAAACCCGCGCTTAATTCAGTCATTTCTGCCGTCAGTCGATTCTCCTGCTTTATCTCTCAGTTGCTCTTGAACATTAGGTGTTTTCATTATTAAGAATCAAGCATTAAACACATTTTTTTTCTCCATCTCTTTTCCCCCTCACCACCCGGTTCGTGCTTAGCGCTGAACGAGCCAACTATAGACTACGGCTTCCAGAGGTTACAGAAGGTCATCCCCAGACACCCCGGAGACCAAGAGAGATTACCCAAGGTACAGTGCCACCGCTCCTCCTCATGTGTCAGTACTCGTGCTAGTTGCCACATGCAGTTATTTTATAGGAATTTGTCTTGGTAACACTGGTGTAGAGACATATTGACAACTTCTAGGGTTTCATAGCATATATGGATATACATGGCACAAGGGCAGTATGACCTCACGTACAGAGGGATGATTGTGTGTTACGGACAGTGGGCTATACATGACACTATGCAGCGTGCACATAAACATTTTATCATATGTTCATGGTCATTTTCTGCTCAAACAAACACTGTATTTGAGCAGCGAACGCACAAACAACTCTATTCATCCTTCCACTGAGTATAAGGTCATTTAGACTGGCAAAGTGGGAGAGAGGAAAGGGATAGATGGAGGGAGGAAAAAGAGGGAGGGAGAGGGGGAGGAAAGGAAAGGAGGTTGAGGGGAGAGAGGAAGAGAGAGGCAGAAGCAGGTTAGGTGATCCATCATAGCTGTCCAGTCTTACCTCCTGCTGGGTCAGTGGATCGAAGTCAACCCCGGGTGGACTTTATTACTTCCAGCACACACACACACACACACACATATGCACACACATACACAGAAATGCACATACACACTCCTCCGTGCCTCTGCGTGCACACACACACACGGTGCTCTGAAGTCACCATGAGGCAGAGATGGAGAGTCCAGGTAGATGCAGAAGGAAGATAGAGAAATCACTTGTCCTCTCTGTGTGTCATGCCTGGTGGACACAAGACTTGTCCTGGTGAGTTCTGGTCTTTAGCCTATCAACCCCCCGTATCTCTCTAAATATCTTTGTATCTATCCATCTCCTCTCTTCTCCTCTTCCTCCCTTTCCTCGCCGGTGTCTCTTTCTCTTCTAAATGAACAGCGGTAGCTGGCAGGCCCGGTTGTTCATTTCAGCTCTATTGATTTGTGCCTTTATTGAGGTAATAACAGTTTGTTGACCACACTTCTCTCAACCGTTGGCCTCAATCATTACAGAGAGGGGCACACACTGGCAACTTCTCCAGAAAAAAAAGCGTCCGTTCACGGCTACCTTGGCAAAGTCCCTTTGTGGCTGGCTGGCTGCTCTTCAGTCAATTTTTAATCGAGATGGGATTGATTGGGAATATAATGTATTCACGTCCAGTGGCACCTTTTGCAAGGGGATTCTTAATGAACCCACAGCAGGAAACAAGCAGGATATCTGCAAGGGCCTGCTCTATCTCTGTATGTTACGGTAATGATCCGGTGTCCAGCTGAAAACAGCCCCATACTGTGCTGTAGCTGATAGTCGCAGTGAGGAGGGAGTGCTGGGCAGCCAGACTCGCAGGGTGTTTAGCCGAGGCTGCGGTGTAGCTGGGGGTCTGGGGCCAGCTAATGAGTGACCGCCCTGCCAGACGAGGCCAGGCTCTGCTCTGGATCAGGTTCCCCTTCCTGTTGACGTCTCTGTGGGCCTGACTTTTACGGGAAGAGACCCTGCGCCCAGGAAATGGTCTCCCCTAACAGCAACAGAGCAAGGGAGGCAGTGCGGCGCTAACCACATTTATCTGTTTATCAGAATGACTCTGGAGCGCTGCCTAATCGTGTTTAGCTACTGGACAGATCCCTTTGCTAACGAGAGGCTGATAGGTACAGACAGGGCACAGGGACCACAAGAGAGTGATTAATAGAGAGAAAAGAGGATAGAAGAGGAGAAGAAGAAGAGGGAGATGAGAGAAAGTAGTGCGGAGGCGCAGGTGAAGAGGAGGAGGTGCACAGACAGTGTAGGCCCTGAGGACAAAAACATTTTTAGATGAAGTAACTGAGGTTCCTCGTGTCCTCCCTGAACACCGTTTGTGTCCCAATGCCTCACACATCCCTCATTTCCAACTCCTCCTCTCTCTCTTCCTCCTCCCCCCTGCTCCTTCCCTCCCCACCCTCCCCTCATCCATCCATCCATCTATCTAGCAATCCCTGGGAGGCATGGGACGTCGAGGAAAAAGCAAGAGAGGAGGAAGCGAGGAGCAGAGCATACATACTAAAGAACCACTTACCTACCTAGGGCCTCTACATCTCTCAATCACCTCGAGCGGGCCTCCTCTCCGCTCTCCCCCCTTTCCGTACCCCCCTTCCCTGTTCCTGCCTCCCCCTCTCCTGCTTCCCCCAGATAGTGCTAGTAATGGGAGGTTAACACAGAGGCAGCGCTCCCATTATTGAGTGAATTTAGCACCTCGGACAGCGCTCTACAATCTTTATTGCTTTGCTGACCCTCTCGTCATGTCCTGGCTGTGCTCGACAGGCTCCACATGTGCACGGCTGTGTGTGCGGGCGCGTGTGTGTATGATATGAGGTCTGATTGAAAGGCGGTGTGTCACGGAACAGAGAGCACACATGCTCCGGGGCTTGTTCACAGCGAGGGATACACTCAGGAGGGTATAGCGCACAGCGTGTGTGTGTGCGCGCGCGAGTGGAAGGGGAAGGAGGGAGAGAAAGAAACGATGGGGAAGGTTGGGGGGGGAAAGGGGGCTGCAATTTTCTGGTTGTCGCGCCTCCAGCATATATCCTGGCCCCGGCACATTAACTTTTAAAAAGGGTTTCGTAGGGCTGTAGGTGTCTACATCACACGCGCACATATAACGACTGCCTGGAGTCACACACTCATACACTCAGGGAGAAAAAGAATAGAGACAGCGCGGGGAGAGAAAAGAGGGTAAGCGGTAGAAAATGAGCGCCGAGGAACAGCAACACCGTGTTAGGATAAATGTTTGATGTGGGAAATTCCACTTGGCGGTTTTCATCCGAGCAATGATGTTCTACATTTATCACACAAAGTGGATGCAGGACTATTCACTCGGATCATTACCGGGGTTAATACGGGGCAGGAGACGGGTGTGTCCCGGCTGACGAGGGGAGTTGTATAGCCGTCAACCTGATGATATGTTGTGTTAAATGAGATTGATGCGTGATCATGTGCGTTGGATTCATGATCCGGCGCTGACAGGTGGGAGGGGAAGACGTAGAAGATGGTTGACTGATAGAGAGATATAGGCTCATGTTTTATTCACAGATAAGCGTATCTTCCCTCTGCTCTCCCAAACTGCCCCAGCGAGTAACAAAGTGCCGGGACAGGCCCATTTCTCTTCCTCTCTCTCTCTCTCTCTCTCTCCTTCCTCTGGCTGCCTCCATCCTCCCTCTCACACACACTCTGTTCTGCATTCACAGCATAATGCAAGAAGGGAAATGTAATAAAAGTGACTGAACTCTTTGAGCTGTCACACGCGTGATCAATCTCCTTTGTCTTCCTTTGCTTGATTGTAGGAGGTGATCCTAAAGAGAGCAGCGGACCTGGTGGAGGCCTTGTATGGCATGCCTCACAATAACCAGGTAAAGGCACACACACATACACAAATTAAAAAACCAAGCATGTAGACGAGCATCGATGTGTTTTCTCAGATTAAATTATGTTTGTGGTTAGGACCACTGGCAGCTTCAAAAGCGGTGTCTCCGCTGGCCCCGCAGCACCCCGCTGTGTTTTCACACAAGATCTGGGAACCACAAACACACACATGGGAATATGTCGGTTCTTTTATCAGCTGATATTCTGAGGCGGAAGGGAGGAGAAGTGCAGTGAAAAACTAAATGCAGAGGGAGGAGAGGAGGAGAGCAGGGAAGGTGGAGGTGGGGCTCCAGAGGAGGAGAGGAAACAGAAATGAAGGAGGAAGAGAGGAAGAGGCAGGCTGTAGATTTGATGAGACTGTTAATGAGCCTTTCCTCCATTTACTGGAACCAATCCCACCACTCCCTGTGACCACTGATAAAAACCACTCAGCCTGCTGCGAGTTTACATGAGCAATATCTGGAGCAGGGATCAAACATTCTTATGAGAGCATTACGCCTCCATCAAGGGCATGTTCTTCTCTTCTTCTCTCTCCTCTTCTCTTCTTATCTTCTCTCCTCCTCCTCTCTCTACTCTGGGCTTCACTTCTCTCCTCTTTTCTTCTGTTGTCTGTCTCTTCTTCTCCTCTCTCTTCATCTTTTCCTCTCTTTTCTCTTCTCTTTTCTTCTCTGGTCCTCTCGTCTTGCCCCTTTTCTTCTCCCCTCTCCTCTTCTCTCCTTTTTTCTTTGCTTCTCTTCTCATCCCATCTTCTCCTCATCTCTCCTTTTCTTTTCTTTTCTCCTCTCCTCATCTCTCCTCTCCTCTTCGGTCTTGGTTCTGAAGGGAATGTTGAAGGCCCGACTCAGAGTGAAATACTCATATTACAAGATGGTGGACAGTGTACAGGCCTTTAGTCACAGATGGACTATTGGGGGTATTTTATGTTCAGGGGGGGCGGTGGACAGCTGGTGATTAATTAGAGAAATTAATTAATTGATTGGTTTTGTTGCTTTGTGTATATTTGTTTGACTTTTTTTGCTTTTGAGTGATGGTTTAGAGTGACTTCTCTTTTCTCTGCAATGGTCCAAGAAGGGATATTGAAAACCAAAACCTCTCCTCTCCTCCCCTCCCTCCTGGCTCTGTTGCTGACCACATCTCTCTTTTTCTTTATCCCTCATTTTCAGGAGATGATTCTGAAACGAGCGGCAGATATCGCAGAGGCCCTGTACACAACGGTGCCAAGAGGGCACAACCAGCTCTCCAGTCTTGGCAGCGGCTCCGTCCATGCTGGCATGATGTCTGTAAACTCCTTCACTGGGTCGGAGGTGGCGCAAACAGGCAATCAGGGTGAGCAAGCTCAACGGGAAACGGGAGAAGTCTATCATCATGGGAAATGCGGTGCTGATTTATTTGTTGTTTTTTTCTTTTTTGGGATGGATTGTAAATATGAGTAGTGCGATAGGGAAATTTTATTTTTCATATGGGAAATTCAGAGAGGGTGATTTAAGAGCCCGGAGAAAATAAGAAAGAGTCTTAAAAAAAAAAGAGGACAGGAAGAGGGGGAGGAGGGTGGGAGATGGCAGCAAGAAACAGGGAAAACTTGAGAGGAGGAACGAAAGAAGACGAAGGGAGTGAAGAATGGAGAAAAAGAGAGTCATGGATGGAGTGCGATGGAGAAATATGAGTGGGTCCTAGGGGTGTGTATATTAGACGGGGGTAGGCCCCTGTCTGACAAAGAGAGATGTGGGTGCAGTCAGTGGTGATTCATCACATGTATCAGGGGATGAAGAGGAAGACCTGCCTCTGGATTCGTCTCAATACTCACAATGAGCTTCCTCTCCTCTTCCTCTGCCCTTCATCTGGACATTTCCTCAGATGTGAAGAAAACAACAGATATCAGCTTTTTGACTTGTGGCCTGTTCTGATCCCCATCCCATAGCGGATGAGAACAGGGAATTGGTGGTACCTAATTATAGAAGTGGAGGCTAATACAGGTAGTGAAGTGCGGCCCTTGTCGCACCAGAGAGTACAAATTCCTGATGTTTAATTCCAGCTATGTTTATTTTTTTCTCCAGTGTCAGCGTGTTTGACCTGAGATATGTATTTATAGTCGTCGTTTCATCGTGTCCTCCTTCTGTTCGCCGGTATGTAAAGCGTGAGGGAGACAAATGTTCTGTCAGAAATACTGGCTTCATTCTTTATAAATTACAAGAGGGCTGCAGAGGCCTTTTAGTGTTAATTGCCTTATCAATATATGTAATTTTGGTGAGGAGCCAGTAAGGTTAAAGGGCTCTTTTTTTAAGGGGCTGGATTGTAGACCGACCCCTCTCATATCATTCTTCCTCCGCTCTGTTCATTGCTTTCTCGCTCTGCCATATGCTGTGTTTTTTTCTTCTTTTGGCTTATGAGTCCATTAGCCATGTAAGGAAACGAGTATCTGGCAGCATTGCATGTAGGCTTTCTCGTTTTTTGTTTTGACTGCCATCTGCTATGCCCCTAACACCTATTCTCTCTCTCTCTCTCTCTCTCTCTCTCTCTCTCTCTCTCTCTCTCTCTCTCTCTCTCTCTCTCTCTCTCTTCTCTTTCCCTGTCCATAGGTTTCAGTAGGAGTACAAGCAGTGTGTCCCCTCACGGTTATGTCCCCAGCTCCACCCCCCAGCAGAATAGCTACAGCTCTGTCTCCAATAGCATGAATGGCTACGCTAACTCTGGCATGGCAACCTTGGGCACCTCGCCCAACTTCCTCAATGGATCTGCAGGCAACTCGCCCTATGCTAGTGAGTAAATACACCACATCGTAGCTCTGAAAACTAGGTAGGGGTTGACAAAGGCTACATCCGTACCACTACGTTTTAAATCGTGGATTGGAACTAAAACAATCTCTGTCCACAAAAGCGTTTTGGCTCAGTATCAGTTTTAATCCCTATCCATATTGACATGCCTGAAAACACATAGAACGTGACATGCAACTCACGTACGCTGGACATACATGTCCCATGCATGTCCCAGTGTTGTTTGTTGGAAGGGGGTCGTGATATAGGAGCCTGACTTATCAGCAAAGGCTACGTCGTAACCTAAAAGACCCAATCAGCAAGCTGTTGTGAGTGTCTACGTCATCGTTTCCAAATATAGTTTCTCCTGTCCAAACTAAAACGCTGTGTTCAAACTAAAACGGGGGCAGCAGCATTTCCAAACGTTAGCGGCTCTAAAACTTCGGAGTAGTGTAGATGCCATTCTATCCATAATAGAATGGATGTGTGGTATGGGTGTAGCCACAAATCGAGGCAGGCAAGTTAGACATGAATGAATGAGAGCCTTTTGTACATGAAAGAAGAAAGTCTGATGGATATTGACAAAGTGAGGTGGAAACGAGAAGACAGCACGCAGGGAGAGTCTTTCAGTTCAGCTGGCTCATCTGTTTCTTTAAGAACAGAGTCAAACGCAAATCCTCACTTTATTGGCCAGGGGAGCAGACCACCGAGCACCCCCCTGACACACACACACACACACACACACACACACACACACACACACACACACACACACACACACACACACACACACACACACACCCTCTACATTAAAGACCCTTGATTAAATCAATAAACTAATTGCTAGAGAAGCAATTCCATTTCAGCTCTTTGATTCCTGGGTGTTAACAAGTATTTTAACAGGCTCATCGGCCCCACACAGACACTTTCAATCAATGGCCCCTCGGCCTGCCTTTGTAGGTCCAATTTTCATTAATTGATTAGTTAGGCCCCTTCATAAATGGATTATGACTTTATTGCGAGGATTTGTCAGGAAGAGCCATAAAGGCTAAGTGTTGGATAATAACAACAATAAAGGCAGAAGCAGATATCAGAGGGCAGGTGAAATACGACTCGGCTGATTGTAAAATCACTGAGGGGGAAAATGCTCTTAGTGTATTAGCAGACAAAAGACAAACCCGGGAGAAGTGGATGGTCGCGAGGGTGTCAGGAGCAGACAGGGTTTGGGCTGTGAAGATAACCTGTGGTCGAGTCTCATGATTGCAACTTAGAAAGGAAATCCAGCTCACAGCTATTGTATATTAATATTTAATCATAAGAATCCAAATATTTAATGAAATAAACGTTTATATTAAATGCTGTTTTGTTGTGTAATCTCACATCATTTAATCCAGAGCTCTAGTAATGATGTAGAATTTAATCTGATCATTTCAAAAGATTTAGTTCCATGACACACCAGCTTTGAAAACACTAAAAGTGTGTGGTGACCAGCAGAGTTCATCTCTGGTGAACTTTAAGACAAAGGATTAAGCCGTTGACCAATAGCAATTGGTCTTGACAGTGTCACTGGAGAGTCCTAAATGGAGGAGGTTATTAGCTGAGTGTCACCATCCAGTTAAATTCAACCTCCTTGTTAGCGTTACTTCTCTACAACAACAGGGGTTACAGACAATCATGTGATTGTTTATACCCGGTCTTACCTTCCTGCTAGCAACAAAGCTAATGAGCTTTCTTACGCTAAACGACAGTTAGCTTGCTATTCGCAATCTCATTAGCATAAAGCTTCTTCCTTTTATCTTTCAACTCTGTATTGAATGAAGTTAGATGCAGACCGGAGAATAAAATGCCAGCAGTGAGGAAATATCTCAGCTCAGAGAAATTACAAAGAATCTCAGATATAAACGCTGTGATCCAGGTCAGGAAAGGACGCAGTCTACGCAGACCACAAAGGCACACGCCAAACCCCAGTGAAATGGTCCCGTCTACCAAGGATTGCATTGAGTTGAAACCTGCTAATCACATTTAAAAGTTTACTCTTTAGTTGTTTAAGTCTTAATTTCTTTAAAAAGAAATGTTTCGTCAACATCGCGCAATAAATTATGGGATAGGTGGGCGTGAGAAGGATCCACACGATGGAGCCTTCATTGCTTGGCGATAAAAGGGTTCATTTGTCGGCCACGTTTGAACAAGCTTTCATAATTGGGAAAGCCATGTAGGGCCGCTGTGATGCAATCACTTTTCAATTGCATCCACTGAAGGAGAAGGCCCCAGAATTTGACACAGCTACAGTAATTATTTGTAGTATATTGAGCTTAAACTTCAGCAGTTGACCTGCTAGCTAATAATTCGCCAACTAATCAAGCCCTATAAACACTGTCAGCTTCTACAACCAAATATGCTCCAAAAACAAGAGATGAAGGGCTCAGCCATATGACCAATGTCTTGTATCCGCAGACAAAAGCCTCTTACAACGTCTGAGTTTAGAGTTTGTTTCAAGCGGTCGACCGTCTCGGTATCATTTGACATGATTCTTGGTGGTAAGAGAGATTAGTGGTTGTTGAGTCTATTGTGGGAGCCTGTCCGCCTGTGTCAGACTTCTCACACGCAAACTTCGTCCATTCATCCATCTTATGTGGTGGAACATGAAGCAACTTCCAATTGATGGAAAACATTGCAGTTAAAAGCGTATTGTATTTGCAGCACAACTAAATAAACAATAGAGCATAATATGAAACAATATATACAATCACACAGTCCAATATGAACACAAAGAAGCATCTAATGATCAGGCAGCAGACACCATGTATTATCAGCATATTTGTTGTATTTACTGGAACCACTGGCATCTCTTGCATGATTATCTGTGATAAAGCTGATGTGGGAGAGCCTTGTTTGTAAGTGGTTCTGGAAACACATTATGGGTACAGCCCCCTGAGTTTGCGAGGAGATGTTTATCAAGTTGTTGTAACCCCTGAGCCGAGGATGAGTCATCAAAACCGACTGATCAAAGGGAAAGAAAATGCTCCGAGCTGTTGTCAGTGCCAGCTAAACACATTTTTTTGTCTTAGCTATGCAATATCTCCCTGCCAGGTGATTTTACTTATTAACTCAAAAAGAAAAAGTCCCAGCTTGATGATCTGAGTCCAAAATATTATCCCTCCTACCATTGTCCATTGACCAGTCCCTTTCTGTTCATCCCGTCTGCCTGTCCTCTGCCCACGGTCCTCTCTCTAACCCCATCTTACCCCCTTTCCATCTTCATCCTTCCTCCCTGTCCTTCCCTGACATGCTCCCTCTGACCCCCCTTTATCCCCTACCCCCCCATTGCCACCCGTCTCTCTATTCTCTCAGTCGTCCCATCAAGCCCCACCATGGCCTCATCGACCAGTCTGCCCTCCAACTGCAGTAGCTCATCCGGCATCTTCTCCTTCTCCCCGGCCAACATGGTGTCTGCAGCCGTCAAGCAGAAGAGCGCCTTCGCCCCTGTCGTTCGACCCCAGAACTCCCCCCCGCCCACGTGCACCAGCACTAACGTTAACAGCCTGCAAGGTAAGATGCCAAAAAGAAAAAGCCACCAAGCATTTATTTACATATTTAATACAATTTTAGCTGCTTATGTGAAAAAGATTGTAGTCTATGTACTGAAAAAGTCAAGTTAATTACTCAGAAGCTTTCACTCTCCTGCTTTAATCCTGCTTTTCTCCTCCTTATGATAATAATAACTCACTTTTACCCCCACTTCTTTCTCCGATCCTCCTTTTCTCCCTCCTCTTCACTCCCTGTTTTTCCTTTTCTTTCCCCTCCTTGAACCCTCCATTCTCCTTCCTCACTGTAGATCAGTCTTTTGTGGACTCTAGCAAGTACTCATCAGCCAGCTCTCTGCAGGGCCTGGCCTTCTCCTGAAGTATGTTATCCCTCGCTCTGACTCTTCTCCTTTTTCTCCCGTTCTTTCCACCGCACACTATCCCACCGCTCTTTTTGCGAACACCAGCTCATCCTGCCCTACCCTTCCTTCTCTTTTCTGTTTTTATTTGTCGCTCTCGACTCGTCAGAGGGACAGCATGCCACACCATATGTGTTCCATTTCCTGTTTTCGCTTCCTGCTTCCTGCCTGCGCTTTCAGTGGGTGTCTCTATGAGGAGGAGGTGCTGGTGCTGGGGGAGGGTGGGGGGCTGTTGCGCCACCACAGGTCATTCTGTTTTCTCCTATTTCCATTCGAATGCAGCGCGGGGTCTGTTCGTCTAGGCAGGATGTTGTATGGTGTTGAGATCCTGAGAGAGAGAAATGATGGATGGGAATCTTTATCAGAGCCCCAAGCTAAGCACTTCCTCACTTCCTCTGTCGGCGTTGATGAGCGCTGACCACGGTGACCCAGGGGCTAGTGGCCACTGTGTGCTGATCACGCTGACACACACACACACACACACACCCACACACACACACACACTATTCTGTTAATCCCAGCAAACCGGAGACACTTAGGAAATAACCAGGGAATTAGTGGATTGAAGAGAGGGAGGGATCAATAGGCAGCCAATATGTTATATGAAAAATTCCTCCCTGTGATGGCTTCAGTGTAAAAATGGGGGGAAGGGAGAGGGGGAGGCAGCAGTGAGGAGGTGAGAGTAGGAGCTATAGTGGCACGGCAGAGCACGATATAAGAAGTCAGGAATGTTAATAAAGCTCCCCGCGAAAGGCCTGCAGATTCCATTTCCATCTCCGAGCATCGAGCGTGATTTCATCACCTCTGTCATTCCACGTCACCGCCATGCTCTCTCCCTCGTGTCTGATTTACGGCCCGCGATTGCACGACGGCCTCGCACGATGTAACTGCTAACAATTAACAGTGGAAGCTCTCGCATGAAGCTCATTCAGAAAGCCTGCGAAAAGTTGAATCATGTCGTCGGCGCGCGTCGAGTTTGTGGCGCGGCGGAGGGAAAATGTTTTGATTTTCGGGGGCCTCCGAATGAAGAGATAATGAGGGAGAGTCGTCTTTGTTCGCCAGATGCTGGAGCACATTGCTGTTATGTGACTGTTGTGATGACAGATGAAACCCAGCAATCACATGACTGACCTCTCTCTCTCTCTCTCTCTCTGTTTCGTTTTTTTCCTCCCATTTCTCTTCCTTCCCCCCCCCTCTTTTCCCACAAAGCAGCGATTCCCGGGATGATCGTTCCACCCATGTAGAGGAATCTGGGATGGCTGGAGATTTGGGATTTTTTTTTTAAAGAGGAAAAGACACAGTAGCAGAGTCTGGCGAGTCTCTGCTATGCTCCGGAGCTGAACTGAAGGAAGTCAAGATAAGACGCCAGGACTCTGTTAAACTCAGGCCTTTCCATTGGGATTTCATCTGAAGGGATAAGGGGAGGAGGAAAAAAGAAGGGACAATCCGAACCTTTGTGATGTTATTTCCCTCTTGGTTGAATTAGTGTAGCTTCTCTGACATCGCCTCTCGTGGAGTGTGTAGAGACTGATAGTTTGCCCACAGTGTGACACTGACCTCATGAAAAGAGCATTTATTTATCTTTATGTTTATGCCTGTAAGGTTTGGCTTCGATTACCGGAGGCCCCCCCACACGCCGTCTCGCAATCCATAGCTCGCACAAACAACAGCAAAGTGTCGGTTTGGCCGTGGAGTTTACCTAACCTCTGTCACAATAGAAGATGCTTTCCTTAGCTCAGCTGGCTTTTCTGAAAACCACAAAGCAGCACGCCGGCCAAATGGTGCAAAGGTCGACAACACAGAAAAAAAGGCAAAGAAATACAAACACGAGCAAAATCATCAACCCCTTAATTTTGCTGCTAATTTTCCCACACAACTA
Organism: Hippoglossus stenolepis; assembly: GCF_022539355.2. Taxonomy (NCBI): domain Eukaryota; kingdom Metazoa; phylum Chordata; class Actinopteri; order Pleuronectiformes; family Pleuronectidae; genus Hippoglossus; species Hippoglossus stenolepis. Next base: position 10,106,650 of record NC_061489.1, read on the forward strand.
AAAAGTGGTGTATCGAAATCTCCCTGTGCTATTTTTTAAGATCAGAAACCATGCCTCTCTCTCTTTCTTTTCTTATTTTCTCATTTAGTTTGTTTGTTTGACTTTCAATAAAAAAAAAAACTGTGAGGATTGAGCTGTTTGCAATATGCTTTTTCTGCTTGGCGTGTGAAGATTTAGCCAAAATTGACGTTTTGTCGGAGGTTTTAGCGAAAGACTTGAAAAGCCAGAGGATGTGTGCGTCCAGCCAGCACTGTACTGAAGGAGTCTAGCAAATATCAAATTAGAATAAATGCGTGATTATATGTGATATATTTTTGTACATAAAAAAAAAAACTAATGTTGAATTTTTCATTTGACATTTAGTTTTCTTTTTTTTTTTGCGATAGGTATAGTTTGAAATGTAAACATTAAATGTCTTAAGGCAGCTTCTCAGTGCAGAAGATAGATTTACTGTGTGTTGTCAATATCTCATCTGCGAAACATGAGAAACATGGATTTGGATACAAAAAGGGGATTCCTGTAAAATATCCTATAAATAATGTATTTATCCCTTGTATTTGTACATTGCCTCTCACCCCCCTCTGTTTAGTTGTGTTGTGTAAGTTTAATACAGTAAGTGAACATATTTCACAGTGTTTTGTTTCATTATTACTGTTGTCCCCCACTATTTAAATGTGACTTCTTTTTTCTTTTTTTTTTCAATCTTTTTTTTCTTGTTCGTTTTGTATGTTGTTTTGCATCGGTATACCATGCTTTCATTTGTTGATTTAAAACATGCCATTGTCTATTTTTGTATTATTTGTAAGTTAATAAAAAACAATTTCATTTTTTTCCTTTTGAAAATGTTTATTGTACGGCAACAAAGTAGCATCTTATTCAGAGTATTTGGTTGGAGTAGATTTTTTAAGAATATATACACACATTAATATATACTGTAAATCTATATCTTTTTTGTTTGAGGCTTTCAGATTGATACTGTTCTTGAACTGATAATATGCATGGGTTCTTCTCTTGAGTGACACTTTCGTTTTTTGTGCGTGGAAAAACCAAGAGAAGTAAGAAATTGCTCTGTGTTTTTTCTTTCTTTGTGTTTCCTCTTTTTTCTCCCTCCTCTGTTCTTTCTTTTCCTATGTTATTTATGCCTGCTTACATACTGTATCTATATACTCTTTCTTTTTTTTCTGTCACTGTAATCTTTACCAGCAGTCTAGATGCCTTAACAATGCAAACCCATTCTTCATTCAATCACGTGTACAGTTTTCTACCCTCACCACAATTGTCTATTGCCACAGAGGAATTCATGGGAACTTGGGGACAAAGCACAAACCCACTCCGTTTGGTGGTGAAGCCAGACTAGAATACAAAGAGCCATAATTCAACAATCACACACACCCTGATGTACTATAATACTACAGCGATGGCATGCTTTGAAGGACAGTCAGCGCTGAGAGGCCTCTCTCAGCTGTGCTCATTGCACTTAAGTGTTCACACAAACACTTTGTCTTTTTGTTGTAGCGATTATATATATCATTTCTTTTTCAATTAATGAAATAAGTTAAACAGCATGGTGGTGATATTTCTCATTAACCACAGGATCACGACAGAGCGACGACACTGAGCTGTTTTATTGTAGTACAAAGGGGCGCACAGTGAAGACGAGCACTGTCACAGCACAATTTTACTCTCACACATGGAGTCGTACAGGTCCGACTCCAGTATCTGACAGTCGATCCCCCCGGTCCTCTCCTCTCCCTGTTTCAGCCTTTTGGACAATACAGCTTCATTACAAGCCAAACAGAACAAGAACGAGTGAGGAGGCATGAAACGGAGCTCTTTGGCCCCTCGGCCATTTCTGTAGTCTTTTTCTTTGTGTGTCTTCAAGCTGTTGCTGAACAGAGAATAGGGCTTTTCTCTCTGCTTTTCTTTTCTAGAGTCTGGTTTTGTTAAGTGGGTAGAGAGGAGCGTTTTAACAGAGGCGCCTGCTGACAGACGAGTGTTTTTCAGGCACTTGTGTGCCTGCGCTGGTCTGGGCCGGGGCAGGAGGGGCTGCACCATATCTGTTTCAAATGAACGACAGAGGTCTGTTGTCATACAATGGTTGCTTTGTAAGCAAAGTTCCATCCCGATTATAAATATTGGTAATGGGTGACAAAGTTTTGTATTTAGGTAACAAACAAAAAAAAAGATGCAAACCAAATAGCTGGTGTCTATTTTTTCCTCTGTTTTGTCTTTGACTGCAAATACACTGAACAGCTCTATGATATAAGGGAAGAAAAAAATCTACTGTATAGATTGTTATTGTTTTTGATGAAAAATGAGCTGTAAGATAACTTTTGGACTCACAATGTTGAATTAAAGTTACCTCTTGTCTGTGACCTATGTTGTTATTTTGTTATTTTAAAATATCATTAACATACGTTTCTGATTTGAGTTACAGTGAATTCATTATTTACTTAGTACTTACTATAGTATTTATTAAACTTGAATGCATTGTAGATTTAATTTTAAATGAAAATAATTGACATTTCTTCCAGTCAGTCTAAACTCAATAATCTATAATCTCAACATGAAAAGATATTTTTACAAACATATACAAAATTAAAACCTCATATAACCTCATAAAAAATACCCTTTACTGTGGTGCTCCACATTGTCGTCACCTACATCATGTTTGCTTTAATTATCCAAAAACCATGAAGCTATGAAGTCCAGGGAACAAGACATAGATCAGGACAAAGGTATAAAACCATGTTTAAAGCTCTGAGTGTTTCCACAGTGGCCTCAATAACCCAAACTGAAGGATTTTGGAACCGGGACTCTTCTTAAAGTTAACTGTCCCACTGAAATGAATAAAGGTAATAGAGAGGTGACCAACAAACCAGCTGTCACTCTAACAGAGACGTCCTCTGCAGAGACTGGACAACTTGCCGAAAGGACAATAGTCTCAGCAGCGCTCCATCAATCAGGGCTTTATGGTAGAGCGGCTGGACGGAAGCCACACTGAGTAAAAGGCAGTTGACAGGACACTTGTAGTTTTCCTGACAGAAATGAAATGATTTTGAGAGGATGAAGGAAAATGATTCAAAACTAAAAAACTGCAAACATGCCAGGTACTACATCACCTGGCTAATATCATGTGCATTGTAAAGCATGGAGGCAGCATCGTCATGTGAGGGGGTTTTCAGCTGCAGGGAGACCGGTCAGAACTGAGGGAAGGATGAATGCAGCCACAAATAGAGAGGTCCTTGAAAAAAATCATGCAGAGTGCAATTGTTCACCTTAAGAAGAATACAGCCGAGACAACGCTGGAGTTGCTCCGTCTCTCACTGTCCCCGAATGATCCAGTCAAAGGTCAAATTTAAACCCCGGAGAACATCTGTGGAGAGACGTGAAGATGGCAGCTCACCAACATTTCTCATCCAATCTGAAGGAGCTCGAGAGGATTTGCCATGAAGAATGGGGTAAGCTGCCCAAATCCAGGTGTGCAAAGCCTGTTGAGACTTTAGCCAAGATGACTTGAAGCTGCATCTGCTGCTAAAGGAGCTTCTACAAAGTCCTTGAATTATGGGAATGAATTCTTTTGTGAGTTAGTCAGAACAGTTTGTCAGAACAGGTCATTAAGTGCAAACTTCATGGGCAAATATCGGAATTTCATCCTTTAAAATGAAATCTACAACGCAATAAAATGCGCAAAGGGCAAAAGGGGGTCTGAATATTTTCTGAAGCCGCTGTATGGAGACCAGTGAGGATTTGTGGTGTTTATTCTCTTGTTTGACTGAAAATGTCATTGGCTCATATAGCTGACAGGCAGCTGACTGAGAATAAGAGGAGGCCTGGCTGAGAGTAATTCCACAGGTCAGAGACACAGGCCTGCATCCCCCCCCTCCCCCAGGCTCCTTCCTCTAATGAATCTAATTCATTAATGCATTACTGATGGCATGGTGAACATGGTTAGCCTGACAAGTTTCCTCCTAAACATATTAGTTAATGATGATTCCAAGGTTATTAATTGCAAACGCACCAGCCCACCAATAATTGAGTCATCATTTGCATACCCGGTCATCAGCAGAAAATTAATTTATTTTTTATTTTTTGCATATCTAATTTGGAGGGGCCGCGATTGGATTAGCAAGAGACAACAGCGGATCCCGGGATTCTGCTGACCTCGAAGTGTTCCAGGGTCTCCACGGTAACTGGAGGCTTCCGTAACGCCAAGGGGGAGAGCGAGACGACCTGGAAGTACTGATGAGTTAAGGGCTCATAAACACTGTGCAGGCTTTTGTGTGTGTGTGTGTGTGTGTGTGTGTGTGTGTGTGTGTGTGTGTGTGTGTGTGTGTGTGTGTGTGTGTGTGTGTGTGTGTGTGTGTGTGTGTGTGTTTGCCTGCTTAATTGCCCAAAGGTTCACAACTGCAGAGGGCTATTTATTTATAATTTTTTTCCTCCCATATATCTAATAACGGAGCTGATAGTTGCTGACAAACAGTAAAGAGGGTTGGGGCGTGCACAATTTAGCAGTAAGAGGTGGGATATTGAATTATGGAGGTTACACTCTCAGTGCAGGGGAGAACGAGTCCTGGAGCCTAATGTTTTTGATTAGCGAGCCAAACAGTGTTGCAGTGCACAGCTGCAGGGATTCGCCCCCCCCCCCACACACCCCCAACACCCCAAATGCAGCTTGCAGTTCAACACACACACATTCAGCACACACACATGCACACACTCATAAATCATAAATACACATAGACAAAAGGTGAAGCCATTTTGCTCTTTATTTCCAGCAGCTTTTCAGGCCCAGATAGACTGGTCAGTGTGGGAGGAGGACAATAGGAGTGGAAGGCCGAGGGCAGCGCGGAGCCGGCGGACCTCAGCCCTCTGGAGACATAACATTAAAGACGCTATTCCTGGAGAACCGCTCCTCCAGATAGAGGTGGCAGAGCCTTCGCACATCAAGAGAGGTGCTGTTCAGGAGCTTCTGTGCTACTAGTTGCCTAATGAAATATATTAATGCGCACACTGTATTCCTTGCTCTCCCACTCCTCTTTCTCGTTCTCCCTTCCTCCCTCACGTTGGACACATGAAGGGAGGAAGAGCGGAGAGGCGTGTTTGAAAGAAAAACAGGAGTCCCCATGGGGATCCCGGATAAAGAAAGAGAAGGAAAGAAATAGAAAGAGGAGAGGAATGCTGAGTGTGAGTGAGGTGGGGGTATTCAGAATGGAGGCAGACCTAGACAGTGAACAAAAGACAAGGAGAAAGAGGAATGAATATTAATAATATTCAGTGCAGGAAAATAGTCACAATGGACATCATAAAGAGACGTAGAGAGGCAACGGGAAGCAAGTTCCTGGCCCTACCGTAATGTATGTGTGTTTGCAGATGCACACGAGCTGCATGTTCTGCATCTGTGTGTGCACGAACACGCCTGCCGGTAGAAGACAGAGCATATCTGAGTGCAGGCAGTACCTAGGATGAGTGTGCACTAACATCCCAGGCTGCACGCTCTCGCTCGTACGGCGGCTGTGTGGTCGTTTCCCACAGTAATTATCCTGGTGACTGTGGGTGTCTGTCTATGATCTGTGTGGTATACCTGTCAGAGGCGGCCCGGCAGAGCCCGTGCTTTATATTCCCCTGTAATTGCTGCCGCTAATTTACTGTGCGCTGGCCTAATGAGTAGGGAGGTGAGGGGCTGGGGTATGTAATGGATGTTAGAGAGATAGAGATAGAGAGATGGATTTCACCACTGAGAAAGAGAGAGAGAGAGAGAGAGAGAGAGAGAGAGAGAGAGAGAGAGAGAGAGGAGGGGAGGAGGCCGGCGAACTGTGTGTGTTAAGCAAGCATGTAGAACACTTATCTTTATTGTTCTACTAAAATGAAAAAAAGAAAAAACAAAAGATAAGCTATTTGCCCCTCCTCCTCCTCCTCTCCCCCCCTCCCTCTCTCTTTCTCTCTCGCTGTCTCCCCCCTTCCTTCCTCCTCCCCTCAGCTGATGTTACAGTGGCGACTGCAGCGAGCGCATTAGACAACCTTTTTGTTATGTTGATTAATGGTAAAAGCAAATCCATAAATAATATAGATTATTTATTCCATTTATTCACATGCTAATTAGAGCCAGGGAGCAGATACCTTAGAGAGATGGCGTTTTATTTTATTATTTCCCCCCCCCCCATCATCCTCATCATCTGTTCCAGTGCGAGCAGACAGACCGACTGACATTGAGACAGTCACATATTAATGTCATTCACACTTTGAAGCACCAACGGTATCTTGTGATGGGGACACGTCCACCCTTCATTTCTCCCTAATGAGGTCATGATAGAGGCCAGTGGTTGCGGAGCGCACACACACATACACACACACACACACACACATAGACACACACACACATACGCACACACCCTATGTTTGTATATACACACACATACCTCGCTGCAGTCTTGGATTGACGGGGTCGTCTTTGATTGATGCACCATGGTTCCTCCACATGTTCTACAGCTCACTCATTTAATTATGTTTTCCAAGCATCATTAAGTACCATTATATTCTATCATATTCTAATGAGAGAGGTGGCCGGTCGCAGGACAAGCTAATTGGTGATTAATGTTGTGTATCAGTGAGAGACAACGCAAGATTGGCCATTTAATGGCACAACACTGTATTTAAGTGCTGAATGTGTAAAAACACAAACAGAGGGGAGGGAGGGGGGGGGGAATTAGTAGAAGTCGGGATTGAAATCAGAACAGATATCAGGTTCTTAAAGGTCTAATCTCCTACTCGTACCTCTTCCCACACACACACACTTTATTATTTTGAACTGTTCACCTATTAGTTGGATAACATACCCTTTGTTAGTCTAACCTGCTCCTCCAGTTTAAGCACTAACTCAGTATTGATGCACTGCGTCACAGTTACGCACATGAGCGCAAACACTCATACATAACAGTTAACCTTAACAAGGACCTCAGAAATGGCATTTTGCCTTATTATGACCAGCCATTGGTCCACGTGTGGTCTAGTGGTTCTGGTTTATGCTGGAAAAGGTTCTAAAGAGGTAACAACATGAGTAAACACAAACACACACACACACACACTCCATGCATTATTCTGAATTGTTCCCCTCTTAGCTGCATTACACACACTTACTCAGATAATGCAGGGAGCCTTCTCGGCAGACATAACTCACCTGCTCCTCCAGATTAACCACTAACTCAGTATTGATGCACTGCTTCACAGGTACGCACATGAGAGCGCGCGCACACGTACACACACACACACACACACACACAAACATCCTCATCTGATATTGACATGTCGGGCTGCTGTAGGTGTTTCCATTTAAGGTCAGTCGATCGCCTTAAGTATGTAATGTTAGGAGGGGGGTCCGTAAACATGTCAAATTAGCATTAATGAATGACCAGGCACCGGCTGGGGGAACTGTCAGGGTGCACGCCCAGGACAATACATTACCCTGAGTTATCCTAGTCTGCCCTCCTCTAATACAGACACACATACTCACTGGCCGAGCAGACACGGGGTGTAAACTAATGGGTTCCATTCACTGGTCACACACTCTGCTTTAATGGCCCGTGAGACTGATTGGTGTCCAAGAGATGAAAATAAAAAATAAGACTTGAAACAAGCATGAGACAAAACGAGTATGGAAAGTAAAGGGTAAAAAAGGTTTGGGGGAAAAGTTGAAAGATTGACCGACACACCCAGTGTGATAGAAAAAAAATAAGAGGAAAAAATTTATGAAAATAGATAGAGAGACAGATAGAGGACGAAGCTATGAGGGAGAGAAAACAAACCAGGGTATTTATTTTTTTTCGTCTCAGTGTTGAAACAGGAAAAGGACCTCTGGTTTAATAAACCTTGAATCCTTTCACAGAGGGTTTGTATGTTATTCTTCGGAGAAACAGATATGTGGCGAGGGAAGGGGGAGACAGACAGAACGAGAAGCAGAGAGCAGCGGGAGGAGGAGGAGGAGAGGGAAAAAAAACGAGATGCTCTGCAACCATATGAATTTGGCTCTCCCTCTCTCTCACACACACACACACACACACACACACACACACACACACACACACACACACACACACACACACACACACACACACACACACACACACACACACACACACCTCAGCCCACTTCCAGGCTGTATGTTAGTTTTGGGTTGGGACTGTGTGGGATGAAGGGGGCGAGGGGGTGCACGTCCTGAGAGAGAAAGAGCATGAACGAGAAGTAAAAGATCTACTTTCCATCTGTAACTGATTAAATCCTTCTCCTCCTCTTCTTCTCCTCCTCCGTGTTTGACAGTTTGTGAAAATGACTCTGTAACGTATTCACTCGGCACAGAGGAATCTTTAGCTCCACCACAACAATGCACGTCGGCTGTGTCAGATGTGTGGTGCACACATCTGCACAATGAGACTGTCCACTTGAATTCCCGCCTTGTTTTTACTGTGCACGCTGCGGATATAGTGATAAATAAACACATACACAGACATGAACCTACTGTCTTTGCTACGTTGTCTCCTTATCCCTGCCTCCCCCCTTCTCTCTCTCTCTCTCTCTCTCTCTCTCCCTCTCTCCCCCCCTCTCTCCTTCCTGTAACAAAGGTTACATTGATCATGTTTCTAAAAGAGACTCTGTATTTCCACACGGCCCGGCCTCCGATATGTTTTTCTTGGCAGGTCCCGCTTCTACTTTTGTCATTCACTCAGCATATTTTAACAAATTAGAAACATTAGAAACCAGGAATCGCGGCAATGTTTTGGTTTGGTTTCGAAACTCTTACAGTCCCCACAATTATATTTCAAAACATGAGCGAATTGTTTGACAGCCGAGCGGAATAAAACCCTAAAACAACTTTTCCATTAGAAACACATGCTTTCGCAATTAGAACCCAGCATTATGTTAATGTGTGTTTGCGCTGGTTCATTTGTTGTCCTGTGAACGGTGACGCCGCCGTGAGAGAGTGTGTGTGAGTGAGTGCACGCTCACGTATGTGCTTTTATACGTGTGAGGGTGTGTGAGTGACTGTGTGGTTGCCTCTGTATGTGTGTGTGTAAGGGACAAAGGGACACAGTGCTCCACATAACAGCGTTACAGATGGCTGTTGTGAGTGGTTGTGACAGTGAAAGCGAGTGAGTTCCCACTCCATACAGATGTACTCTGAGTGACCTTACAAACACAGTGGAACTAAAACAGGGCCCCTACCTCGCGCGCTCTCTCTGGCACACACTGTCAATTCTCACTCAGCCCTTGCGGGCCACTAAAAGTTGTTTCCTGAGCCAGGAATACATCAAGGGCCAAGAATATATAAGCAGGGAGCAGAGAGAGATGCATAGCTATGGTCCAGGAAAGCATAACTTGGACTAAGTAAATATTGGACTGAAGGATTAGTAGCTTTTGCCACCTATAAAAGCAAGACAGGTATGCCAGGCTGAGTTAACGACCACATGCTCTGACTTTACCCTGGATTGTTTTACCAAGGAGCTGTGGTGGACAAAGAGGACATTTCAACAAGTTGACTTTATGGAGGAAAAGGGGGAAAAACTAGAAATTACTTTTGTGCAACAATCAACCCCTTCCTCTCACTGACTTGAGCACTGTACAAAATGAATGGAGTTTTTTAACCCTCCCACTGAGTGAAAGAGAAAAATGTGTGTCAGAATAATGCAACAGAGCCACTGATTCACTAAAATCACATTAAAGGGAAACTGCCAGAAATCTGATAAATTGTCTCAAGTGATGTCACCTGAGTCAGTTGAGGGTAAGTTTGAAAAGGAAAATCATATGGAGGACGTGACCACACCTCTTTAACATGCCCACAGGCTGTATTTGAAGATCGCCCCAAAAATGAAGCCAGATCTTCTGGATTGCCCCTTGGTGATTGGCTGCAGTGTAGGTCATAAATCCCATGTTAGCAGATGGGACATTGTCCAAACTAAAAAGTAAATTTATACAAACTTTGAAGAGGTTTTGTACCTTGTCCACTTTTGTGTTGATATTGGCTGTATGTCAATTTGACTGAGATGGGGCCCAACTTGTTAAACCGATGAGTGTAATGTGCTTTTGTTACCCCCAGATGGCACAGAAAGTGTCGGGATAGTAGTTTAGTAGAATAGATTATAAGCTGCAGAAAACCTTAAATGTTATGTCCTCATATGAGGATGTAGGGCCACAGGGGGTTAAATAAGTTTTCCCAAAAGATGGTTTCTGTCATTCTAGGTAGTTTCATCACACTGATGAGGAGTTAGTTTTCTGCTAAGTTTGTTTTTTTGTTACTTAATGCTATAAAAACAAAGTGAAATGTGGCTCCACACCACAATCACTACTGCACAGACTGTAAGTGAATGTGGTGTATCTGAGATATTTTGGCTTCGGTTTTTTCATCCATTTCTATCGACAGTCTGTGAGCCTCATTTCTGCTTGCGGCTGCATTAGCCACTATTAGCATAGCCCACCAGAATCTCTGACATTTTGACAAGAAGGAAGAATGTGTGGAATAAAATAAGATGCTATGTTTAAATCCACAGCATCCGTTTAAATATTTTTAACCCATCCATTGTGAGTCCAACCGTAAACGTTATAAGAGATTGATATAACAATTTAACAATCCTGAAAACAATCCTGAAAAAAAAGTCAACTGTCATTCCAAAGATGACAGTTGTGTGACACATATCCTGCCTCTTCACCCATTAGAACTGTCTGCTTTATAACAACTGGGAAACATGTGAAGTTCATTCTGTTGTCGCACTGACACAAGCGCATAGTTGAGGTTCATGACAGTTCCAACTGATGTGGTGGCAGGAAGGAGCAGCAACGAGTCTTCAAACAAGCACATAGAGAAGAATATCATTTGTTATTGTATCCATATCCTCCCTCTCTCACCCCTCTCTCACCCCTCTCGTCTTTGTGCATGCATCATAGAATTATAACCTGTGACTTTTTAAGCAGTTTCAATCAGTGTTGACTGGTGACCGTTGAAACTGTAGTAATGTCTCTCTTTCCAAATCAATTTAGAATCTCTCCCTTCCCTCTGTGTGTCCTGTGTCTGTGAGTGTGAATGTGCTGATACAGGCCATGGTCGACAGGTCTGCTCTACCCCTCCTCCTCCTCCTCACCTGATCCCACCTGTTGGCTATCATCCTCTAATGAAGACTCACCTGCTTCCACCATATTTGAATCGCGGCTGTTGCATCCAGGGTCGGTCGAACCGTCCCAGGAGTAATTCCTGAGACTCCTGTTGCTTCCTTTTAAATCATGTTTTTGCCTGCTTACCTGCTGTCCTGCCTATTTCTATTTCTCAGGTTCATACCCTCCGTCTGATTCAGCTGCTCCATGTGTACATCTCTTTTTATCCCTCCATGCCGGCGACAGAGAGGGGCTTTTTCAGAGAACAAGTTTTGGTCTTGTGAACTCAACATGTGAGGAACACCTCAAGAGAATTTCTTCAGATTTGGTACAAACGTTCACTTGGCCTGAAAGATGAGCTGATTCGATTTGGGTGGTCAGAGGTCAAAGGTCAAGGTCACAGTGGCCTCATAAAACATGTTTTGGGTTTCTTGTACACGATATCTCAAGTCTTCCTGATTACAACTGATTAGATTTCAGTGACTTCATATAAGACAGTTCACTTAATGTTTTTCCTGGATTAGCCTCATCCCCTGCCTGTCTGCTCTCAGCCCATTTAACTGTTGGATAATCTGGACTCTTCTGTTGCACATTCGAACAGATTTATTAAATTTCTGTTTAACTTTGACTCTGTCTCCGTGTCTGAGTTTACTGTTCAGGTCCAGCTCTTGTGTTACACATAACAATGTAGAAATAACTGCTCAGGGGTTTGCCAAGATAGCGTCTGAGTGATGAAACTTGCCTGGACTCTGAAGGACTCTGGTCTAACCGTATCATAGGATTGCAAAACTACATTGGTGAATAACTCTTTTAATCAAATTATAGTTTTCATGAAGCAACCATTAACCAAATTCTGACAGTTGTCCTGTGTGTATAGCCAAACATAAGTTAAGGACTTTTGGCAGAAAAGCTATACATTCTTTATGCAACTTTTTTTCTAATTTATAATACATTTTTCAAGAAAACATATTAAATAAAATATAAATCTGGAACGAAAAATGTATTTAAAAAAGTCACACTTACGACCTGCTCATTACAAAAACATGACTATACCCTCTTTTTAGTAAGAAGAAAACAGACATAACTCTCCACTTTCCCCTTATCTTCTCTGCATCTTTTTTAAAAATACAAATATATTTTAATGGCTCTGCCTTAGAGCGTTCCTCTGCGCTCTGTGATGTTGAAGCTGATTTTGATTTTTTCTTTGCTTGCTCATTCTTTTATTCCTCCTCTGAGCCAGCTCTTTTCTGGTGGTGGATTGTGAAACAACAAGAATGTTTTTTATTCTCGTGCGGTCTCACCCACAACATTTGTTTCCAATTTGACAGATTTTGGAAAAGAAATTCTTGGGAGAGAAAATGACGGTTGCATGATGGTTAAAAAATAAGCTCTTTACAAAAATCCTCCACCTATCCCTGAAATCTCCTTCACTTCCTTCACGTCCTCCTCTTTCCTCTGTTGGTTCGAGTCCAAACAAAGTCACCTCATCGTGTATTGTGGGAGAGATTGTAAAGTTTTCATTGAGCCCATGTGGAAGTGATTTGGCTGTAATCTCCAGTAATTGTGACTGTAACACAGAAACAGGCTGGAACAGATTGGCCTCATATTTTTCTTCAGGGTCACTACGGACTTATCTCAATATTTAGCGTCTTGCCTGATTGAGTTATCATATCACATTTGCTGTTAAGAGCTGAGCGATGTCAACAAATGTAACTGGAGCGCATGGAATGTTGCTTTAAATCACATAGAGGAAGGTTCCTGTTTGCAGAAAGCGCACACATCAGTGTCAGCTCGACCCGCAGAGACCTGACTTTTTAAAACGCATGACATTTAAGAGCGCAGAGGAAAATTGTCGTTAAAATAACCCACCATTACAGTGCGACCTCTCCTCAATCTGCACCCAGTTCCCCCCCGACCGTGTCACATGTCACACTCTCTATCTCACACACAGAAGTCAAGAGCACTCTGCTCAGTTGCTCCTGAGGTGCAAATGGTTTGCCTCTACGCATCACTGCCCCAACGCTGTTCCTTCACCTCCTCTCTTCTCTGTCTGCTCCTTGACTCCGTCCATCAACGCTCCACCCCTGTCACCCCGCTCTCCTTTGCACTTTTGTCACTGCGCCCTCTCCCTCAGCTGTGATTTGTCTATTTGTCCCCTTGTTCGTCATAGTTTCCATTTTTCTGACTCATGATTTGTTTGCTCTTCCGCTGCCTCGGCTCCGCGGGCCTCGCTCACACACCCTGATGAATGAGTAATCTTGTTGCATTGTACCCAGCCATCCATGTCCATGTTCAATAATGGCTCAATTGATTCCTTCCTATCAGTGTTCCGTTGAATGGCGGAGATTGAGAGCTGGAAGCCATGCAGTTATCATAAAGAGCGTGTCAACTGTGAGGCCACAAAGCATACAAGTGATTAAGACCCTTCAACTCAGGGTTTCTTCATCACAATCATTAGTCTTTTCTTGTCCTACCTTCTGGCTGTAAAACCCACAGAGCTGTACCCTCCCCGTCCGTTAATAATATTCACTCTGCCTCTGATACATTAGCCAGTGAATGATAGGGCAAAGCCCTGGCCTAATTGCTTTCTTCTTGTAAAGTCTCAATTCGTTTTTGCTGAGGAGACACAGAGATGTGTGCCAATAGCGTGCACATACATGAGCCGACACATGCACCAAACGCACACACACAGAAGAGTGGCGCACACGCTTTCGCACACACTCGCAGTTACACTTACACACAACCCCACCTTCCCACTGCCATTTTATGATGGATGGGGCTGAGAATGCATGTGGGAGGAGGGGAGAGAGAGAGAGACTACAAGACTGTGCGTGTGTGTGTGTGTGTGTGTGTGTGTGTGTGTGTGTGTGTGTGTGTGTGTGAACGAGCAAAGTGCATGTGTTGGTTGGAGAGAAGAGAAAAAGGGAGAGAGAAGGAGAGAGAGAAGCTGAGCTGAGGAGCTCTGATTAACGACACAGAGAAGGGGTCCCAGAGGAGCTGGGGGAAGAGCAAAACTATCTAGGGCCAGCTGAGAGAGAGAGTGAGAGAGAGTGAGAGAGAGTGAGAGAGAGTGTGTGCTGGTGTGTGTGTAAGAGAGGGAGGGAGAGAGGGCACAAAAAGCAAAGTAAAAAAATGGGGGTTGGGGGGGAAATATGTTTTCTTTTGATATGTTTCATTAAAAAAGATTCACAAACACATGAAACGCTGCGTATCCATCATCATCATCATCATCTTGCAAATAGGGAGTATGAGCGATATCTCTGGTAGCCCTACCGCTGTCACAGTGCTTTGCTTCCAGATACCATACACACGTACCCTTCAGATTAAATCTTCTTGCCTTACCTACCTCACCATCCTGGAGCTCACTGCCCTGGGCTTCTGTCCACGGTGCTGTCAGAGGGGGGAAACAGGGTATGTGTTGCCAGAGCGCAGGCCATCACCTCTCTCTGATTGCACATGAGAGTAGAGGTAATGGGAGTGTAATAGCACCTTAAGTACCCTGCTCTCACTGACACTGGCTGTATAGCATTACCCCGTGGTCTCACTGTGTGGCAACTTAGATGTGTGGATGAGGGGGGTGTATGCATTGGCATTATGTGCAAGTTTTTCTTGTATCAATCTGTTTTGTCTGCTTAGTGTGTGTGTGTGTGTGTGCGTGTGTGTGTGTGCCAAAAGAGGTCTGACTAAGGTTTGACTGTGTTGTGTTTTCCCAGAGGGTCGTCTGAGCCGCAGCGATCAAAGAGAGAGATGGAGGTTAACTGACCAGACCTGAGAACCTCCACAGAAGGACCTGAGGGACTCAGCTCTGTTAGCCCAGGTACCAATCATCTGACACACACTCACACACACAGACACACAAAATCAGTGGAGTGGTAAGTGTAGAAGAGGGCATTTTGAGCGATCCAGTGGGATTTAAAGATCTGTAAGGCCCAAACTAACTTTGTCACTTCACTCCCGCAGCCGTAGCCTTTCACACAGTATCCATTACCTCAGATACGTTCACCACAAAACATCAAATAACTTTATCCCGATTGCTATCTCAGTGCTTTCAGAGAGAGAGAGAGAGAGAGATACCTTCCACTGATATGGAAGTCTCGTAAAGTGAGTGTAAGTTATATAGCAGGGGGTCCCTGGAGAGAGACTCAGTGACTAGTCTTGTACTAGAAAGTTAGACTGTATTTCCTGAGCCGCTCAAAGTAACGACTCCCGCTGAAGGACTGAGAGTGGCGCACTTCTGCTGGAAGTTGAACAGGAAGTTGTGTTGTTTAAAAAAAAAGGGAGAGAGGAAAAAGAACAAGCATGTTCAAGTGTGCAAATGTGGAAGTGTGTGTGTGTGTGTGTGTGTTGCAGAAGTGGGCGGGCAAATGTGTGTGTGTGTGTGTGTGTGTGTGTGTGTGTGTGTGTGTGTGTGTGTGTGTGTGTGTGTGTGTGTGTGTGTGTGTGTGTGTTTGAAAATGAATGAGAGATAACCATCACAGGCAGCTGCCGTGGTGAAGAGAGACGACTAGCACCAGCTAGATGCTGGAGGGAAGTTTTCTTGAAAACAACATTGACTACTTGTTGAATCCATGCGCCCTAACATATATTACATATTAATGTGCAAATCCCCCAAAACTCGTGTGAGGGCCTTAATCCCAGACAGCATTTCATTCACATCACATCCGGAAGTAAAAGAAGCAGAAACAAAAATTCACATTTATCATTCTGCATTTAAAAATTATGATTTATGTAATTGATTACTAATACAAAAATTCCAGGTGCATTAACCTGAAAGCAAAATCTTAATGGAGAAGGTTAGAAAATTTCAATATTTTTCTTATTGCCAACAAATCTCTTGAAACAACCAACTCGAATGGCTCTCAGTAGTCTCCTTAAATCAAATTAAGATGCACACAATTTCACACTCTAATAGATATCGCTGCCCTAAATCTAACAGATTTTTTTTCATCAACATCCAAATTAATCCCTGGGATAAAGGTGAAAATGTTAAAGAAAGTGAAATAATATTCCTGTATCCGCCCCCTGATTCGGATCCAAACCAAACTTTACGAGGTTATTTCCTGACATACCACATCCTTCCACCAAGTTTTGTGGAAATCTGTCTTCTAGTTTTTGAAAATATAACCTCCTTTGCGAAGGTAATGAATCAAACCTATTTACAAATAATGTCTGTCTAGCAAAAGCCTGATATACTGCAGTTGTTTCCACTTAATAAACACATCTGTTAGCCACACTGTTTTACTCGATGACATTTTTTTAATTACTTAAAATATGTACACTAGTTGTTTTTTTGTCGATCCTACACATAATGACCTGCTGCCCTAATAAACACTGGGATCAAATTTGAAAAAAAAAATATGATGCTGAAAATAGTCCCTGAAATGATCACAATTTACATTTACATACGTATTTGTTCAAGAAGAACAGTGCCCAGCAGGAAATTAATTAGCATTCTTTGAAAATAAAACTATTAACTGTAAGTATATTTACAAGCTTGTATTTTGACAATGTGCCACTTCAGTAAAAAAAGAATGAGTTTAGTCGTGTGGTTTTCTTTTGTCTGTTGACAATGATGAATAAAGAATAACAGCCACTTCAGGAGATCTGGCAGCCAACTAGTTAGTGCCACATGTCATCAGAGTGTGTAAAGAGGAAAACGGACACACTTGAAGGTGGAGCAAAGAGCCTCCTCCTGGCTGTATCCCTCTGCCTCCCTGATCTTGTGTCTCCAGTGAGTCTTTGTGGTCTCGACAGTGAGTCGTAAAAATGGGGATAAGGGCGAACATACTCTCTCCTGGAAGCGATGCATGGTGCTGCACTCAGCTGAACAGGAGAAGTGATAGAAGTTATTCAACGAAGAATGAGAAGAAAAAAGGGCACGAAGAAGAAGAGAAGAGAAGAAGAAGTTTAAACCTTGCCTTTGTAATCATGCCTTTGCATAACTGGCCATGTTGCTGTGTTACGAGCACATAGCCATACAAAATTTAGTTATAAAATAAAATGATCCAAACAAAAACCTTTTCACCTGAGGTGATTCAGTTGCAGGAAGTCAATTTACAACACAACAAGAAAACTGTGACATGTGCATGTACGAAATTTCTTTTTTTGGGAGTGAGCTCAAATGAGTATTTTTGGGGGATAATTAGGGTCCCAAGTCTGTAGCACTTTTAGTTTGGGGGTTGGCAATCAGAGCCCATCTGCTATTGTCTGATGAAGAATTCGTTTCTGGAGGCAAAGGCCAATATTTTGGGGCTTCCAGTGAATATCCGGGCCAAGACCCCAGGCCAAATTTATTTTATCACAAGTTGAATATTTCTCCTCACAAAACCCAGTGATACCTTTTGTCTGTGTTTTACGTCAAGTCGACAGTTTGGGTAATCTCTATTAAAAGTTATCTGCTTACGAATGCAGATAAATCAAAAAGCTGATGCATTTCGGTCAATGTGTTCTGCCTCTTTTCCTCTCCACACAGTCTGTTTACCTGCGGGCAACCAAAGCCTCTCAAACATGATTAGTAAAACTAGAAACAGAAACCAGAAGACTTCCAGTCCCAGAATCCTGTCCCTCACCTCCAGACTCTGCATATTCACATGTAAAATCAGCTTTTGAGATTAGGGGGTCGGGGCTGAAAAGTTTAGGAACTGCTGTTATATATGATGATCCTGCAAGAACTTAAGTAGTTAGTTTAGTAGCTAATCATATGTTATGTTATGTTTTATGCGTGTGTGTGTGTGTGTGTGTGTGTGTAAATCTTGATCTACAAAGTAATTCCAACTACAGCTGTCAAAGAAATGTAGATAAATAAAACAAATTATATTTCAGGTAGAAGTATAGGATCAAGTATAAGTACCTCAAAGTTGTACTTGATTAAAGATACTGGATTACTTTCCGCAGTGCTGCAGTGTAGTGTGACCATCAGGGTCATGCACTGCTGTATTTCCTGTATGTGAGGAATGGTCATCTGTCCTTTCCCTGGAATAAACAAAGTATATCCTCTTCTCTCAAGTTAAACACGACCCTAACGATGACATTGAGAGCCAGGTCATTTGGGTAGGTGATGCTGGTGTGTGTGTGTGTGTGTGTGTGTGTGTGTGTGTGTGTGTGTGTGTGTGTGTGTGTGTGTGTGTGTGTGTGTGTGTGTGTGTGTGTGTGTGTGTGTGTTTGTTGGGGGTCACAGGATCCTGCTTCTGGGTAACATCTTTGTCAGGACGGCTCTGCTCCGTCACCACCCCGCCTCCATGCACACACACACACACACATGCACACACACGCACCCACTCCATCACCACCCGCTCAGGACTCATCAGTCGCAGTGGAGCACATGTGGCTGGAGTATTCCAAACAAAGCTTTATAAAGAGCTCAAGTTAGACGGCTCGATGTGACAGTCAGGTTACTAATGACGCCTGGAGACCGCTAAATACGCCACTGACAGACCAACGGCCAGCATGCCGCGCATACACCCATCATACACAAGTTTTCATTTTGGCATGCACTGACAAACTCTTGCAATCACTATAGCAGTGTGGAACACATGCTTGCAGCGGCAAACACACAGATGCACACAAACTGATACACACACACAAACATGCATGCGCACACACACCTTGTGCCCAAGGGCATCTGTCCGCAGCCTAAGAGCTCCCAACTGTTGAGGAAAAACAGCTCAATTAGCCCAGTGGAGGAACTGACGAAATACATCTATACATACACACACACACACACACACACACACACAGATACACACACCACCCACACACACTCAGAAGCGCATTGATCCTTCCCCAGTCTGTGGCTCTAATTGGTGTGTTGATGATACTGTGAGAGTGTGGGATCCTTCAGGCAACCATAGAATGTGTCTTCCAGCTCTTTATTTCTCATTTAAAGTTGAAATACACCCACAAAAACCTCCCCGTCGCTGGCGCACACTGTACACCACCTGATATTCCTTTTGAGATTCTCCTCTCATGTCTGGGTTTAATCTAATTATTTCTAGCATGTGGTAATGCGCCATACCTGAGATCACTACACCATCTCAAAAATCACACATCACCTCGTGCAGTCTTCAAAAAAATCAGAGCATTTCCCGTGCCATAAATATCTAATCGCCCGATGGCTTTGTTGCTCCCAGTAGATTGAGCAGTTGTAAAAACCATCTATCCATTATGTGCATGTCCATTAAGACTGCGCACACAAATGCTCAATGAGCACCTTCAATTCAAATATGCACACACACACACATACAGACAGAATGTTACAGCAAGTTATTGAGAGCAAATGGGGTAGAGTTATTTCCATAAAGGGTCTCAGTGGGTCTCAAGGATCTCTACTCCCGCCGACTGGGAGCGATTTAGTGCAGCACACACTGGTATATTAGTAACTGAAGATGTCTGGGGACAAAACTGCTCTCTCTAAAACCCCATCCCTCCACTGTGACCTCCAGAGCATTCACAACTGGAACCGGGAGGCACCCGCAATCTTTTGCCTTCTCTCTTTCTTCCCCTTTCGCTGACTGTGTCAGTTTGCTCTCCTTTTCTCTTTGACTTCTGTTTTTGTCTTCTCTTACCATCTTCTCTCTTCTGTCTTGAAAAGAGGGTTATCTTTTTTTAACTATATACATATATAATGTTTTGTTTTTTTCATTCTCTCATTTCATTCCGCCCATATTCTACTCTGTTTTTTTTCCACATTTCTCTCACTCTCTCTTACATCCATCCTCTGTCTCTCTCTCTTTCTCTCCATCTCCATCTCTCCTCCCCTCCCTCCCTCCCTCCCTCCCTCCCTTCCTTGGCCCCAGGGACGGACTGCTGATAGACTGTGTACACCAGCTG
Source organism: Hippoglossus stenolepis (assembly GCF_022539355.2). Lineage (NCBI taxonomy): Eukaryota > Metazoa > Chordata > Actinopteri > Pleuronectiformes > Pleuronectidae > Hippoglossus > Hippoglossus stenolepis. The sequence continues at coordinate 10,126,615 of NC_061489.1, forward strand.
CCCAGGGGCTATTTTTAAGGAGCATTTGTCCTTCTCCTTCCCTCTGGAGACTGACTCAACCCAACAACATCTCGTCCACGCACACTCGCATGTGCACACAAACACACACGGGCATTAACACATGCACTCATTAGCCCATGAGCATGCATGCCCAACACTTTCTCTCGCACACACATCCTCCGTCCAAGGGCATTCTGTAAATGTAGGGGCAGCTTGTAGCGCCGGAGCCCACTGCTTAACTGCACAGGAGCCCAGGCGCTCTCTAGCCAGCCTCAGAGGGCTCATAAAGCTACCCTCCTCCCAGGGCCTGGCTAATACTCTCTCTTGTTCTAGCCCAGCCTTACAATAGTTTGTAAAACAATACTGTAAAACACTGTTGCCGAGTATTGCGTCAGGCTGCTTTCATCACTAAACCCACAGCAGCCAATAGGGGTGCTTGAATAATGCATACAGGAAGTCGGAGGATTCCAGTTCCGTGGCCGCCTGCAAACTGCAGCTTAACACGGGCTGTTTCTGTCTGGTTTGACCCTGCTTTCACGTCATGTTGTACACATATTAAATAAAAATAGACTCCTAAAGTCTAAAAATACTGCAAAAACAAGGAATAAAATGTTTAATTGATACTGCCATTAGTCTTCTCACTGCTCAAAAATTCAGAAATCAAATTTCATTTGTAACCTTGCTAATAATTGTAAAGGAATTTGTTAACAAGCTACTAAATTATGTTCAAAGCGTTAAATCTGGGCTGTGAACCTTACTTTTGTGTTGTTTTCAACCACTGCTGCTCAAAGCAAATGTAAAAAAAAGGAAAGATAAAAATGAATCCTCAAACAACTGCTCCAGCAACCTCGTTAAGACATTATTTACTTTCATCGTTAGCCAAGGAAGAGGACACTAAAAATCTGTCAGCAGACTGAAGCGCCTGCTCGAGTGTCTGAGCACTGTTTAATTGTGCCATTTATCAGCCAAAAAAGCCTACACGCTCATAAATAAACACAATGCCCGTGCAGAGGAATTATAAAAATGTCACGGCGAACCCACAAGTGAGGCCGGTGTTGATGCATATTAAGCGATTTAGTCGGTGAAGGAGTGGAGCAAAAATATGATGGTTAATTTAAGAGTCATTAAAATTGCATGAATGTGCATTGCGCCTGCTTAGAGTGGGATTTTCTCTGATCGGTAACGAAGAGGGAGAAAGAGCAATACAGGCTGCCACACATTGTGGTCTATAAACTTACTGATTGATCATGGTGGAGGCAGGCGAACCTGAGAGGGAGGCCCAATCAATGCCTCTGTGTGTGTGTGTGTGTGTGTGTGTACTTACATGAAAGTGTGCACTGTATTTTGCCTGTATATGTTTACAACTCTTGTGTGTTTCATGCATATTGAAGTGCATGCTTGTGTGTATGTGTGTGTGTGTGAGTTTGAGTGTGTGTAATTGTGTGTGTGCATGTGATTGTGTGCTTCCCTCATTTGAGGAAAGACAATGTTCTACATTCCACAGGGGAACAGAGTCATTACCGAAGCAGGAACTCAAGCCTGGGGGCCACGGCTCTGCATGTAGTGTGAATAGATCGAGCTAGTTTCTCGCCGAGACGTGCTGTAGAACACTCGCTCCGCCATTACCAGTGCCCTGCAGTTCAAACCACACTCCCACCTTATTCCAGCAGAGAAAAATAGGTAAAGTTGACAAAAACAAACAAAGTATCTCGCCGTGGCAGCTCCAAGGTGAGGCCGTCATTAGTTCAGCAACTCCCTGAACATATTTGATATCATATATGTATATAATGTGAATGTTGAGTGGTCGTTTGTGAGGTGACATGTAGATCTTAACAGCATGAATCCTCTGCGAGTCCCAGCCTGAGCTTTCTGTGAGCGGGGCCTCTGAGGGGACCTGTCAGCTCTGAAGCTCTCTGCTGCCCTCTGTTGGCAGCTGAGTCCCACCCAGTTGTTCCCACGCGTTGCAGGTACATGGACATATGGCAGCTGTCTGTCACCAAATAACAGGTGTGTGAGTGATTCTTCCTTCTCCCACTCTGTTCGTCTTCTTTTGTCAATTTCCCTCCTGGCATTAAAAAGCAGACAAAGTACGGCTTGGGTTAATTTCCCTCGTTGCTCCGACACACACAAACACACAGGTCGTTAGCATGGCCCACAGGAAACTATTGTTCCACGATAATAGACGGCAATCAGAGGTGAGGTCTGATAACGCCTGCTGTCACCTGATGCTCCGTCTGTTCGCCCTCCCCCCCCCTCCCCCTGTCTTCCTCTATCACTTTATCTCTTTTTCCTTCTCAGTTGTCTTATTCATTAATACAGTCGCTGTGTGGTGTACTTATAGTTACTTACAGACATATTGTGCATTTCACCATAATTTGTAACTTTATTTTTTTCTTTCTCTTGTACTCTTAGCCGCTAAATTAAGCTTGACATATCTGGGTTGCGATAGCCCTATAACACAATAGTTAATGCTTCTATACGGTGCTGAATCTCTTTTGATAGCACACATATTCTGCACACACACAGAGCTACCTCCTTTTATGACCTCCATCTGCGACTCTATCTTTTAAAAGACCCCATAAACTTACTTCATTCCATTCAGCCACATTTGAGACCTTTTTTCTCTCCTCGGTCCAAATTTCTTTTCTGTATTTTCCAGCATCCTTCTAGTACCAACAATGAGCTTCCAGGAGGTGCAGTCACCAACATTGTTTCAGACTTCCAGTGCACTCACCGTATATGTCACAATAGTCTTGATTTTGATTGACACTGCTGGTGATGTGTAAAAAAAATATGAATATTTACAGTATTAGTATTAGTCATGGTAAAAATTCCAGTCACATCACATACATACGCTTAAACTACCCTTGATCTATAAACAGACTGAGAATGAGGGGCCTTGATTGGCTGAGAGAATGACTGACAGCTGAACGAGTGGAACCTTTGAATGTGAAACTCAAAGGAAAGATGGGAAGCGTGTTTGTGCAGGTCCCAAGGGGGGAAAAGCCTGGGTTTCACACACGCACACACGCGCGCACACACACACACACACACACACACACACACACACACACACACACACACACACACACACACACACATTGTGATCTTGCTCTACTTTGGGCTGTGCTCCACATGAAAGCGGCGATGCTTCCTGCTGTTTGAGACGAGCTGTGTGTTGCGCTGCAGAAGAACACAAGTGTCTGTATATACATGGACAGGTCTGACACAGGTCTGTGTGGAGACCAGAGCAGGTGAGATTGCATCCATCTACACTACTTTGGCCTTTGTGGAATATCTCTCTTCCTCCATCTCTCTGCCCCTCCACCTCATTTCCTCTCTCTCTCATCCTCTGAGTGTGTGTGCGCGCGCGTGTGTCTTTCGTTTCTGTCTTTTTTATTTCTTTTTCCTCCTCTTTTCCTTCTTTCTATCTTCTTTTCTTCTTCTCCTTGTCCCCAGAGGAAAAAAGGGAAGCTTTATTCACATGAGTTTCATTCACATCTTCAGATCCACTGAGGTAATACAAAACAGCAAAACAACATGTCTCCATTCAGCCTTTAACGTGTTTTCTATCCTTATCATGCAAACAGAAGGAAAAATATCCACATGTCTCATCTATGCATTTAAATTGTGTAAAAAAACGAGCAAAATCGCAGGTTTAATTACAACCATATTTCTTTCTGTCAGCGTGCTACTGACTCATCATTCCCTCAAAATAATATTGAATATAGAAAGTGAGTGTAACACTGTGTTCTAGAAACAGCACTCCACAAATGTGGAGGCACTGTGCCCTTGACTATCCCCCTGCTGAAAGTAAGTCTTAGCCAATTAACAATGTCTTCCACTAGGTCTGCATGCACACTCGCAAACACACATGTGCATGCACTCACACACACCCAAAGCTCGCAGCTCATGGGACTAAACCTCATTAACTGCTCTGAGACAGACACTCTCTCTTTAATCAATCCTTTTCTAAGACTGAGCGCACATGGAGAAACGGTGACAATACAACACAAGCACGCACAAACACACACACTCACACACACACACATATGGGGAGAGAGAGAGGAGTGTAGATACATTCACACACTGGTCTCCCAGAGAGAAAAACATGGTCATTTGCCAGGGTGATTCAACTCTAAAACACCCTAATTACATCGACAAAGCCACTTTGTTTTGGTGCTGGATAAAATGTGAATGATTTAGCATATTATTATTATGCCTCTGAAATATTAACCAACCCCGGGGGACTTTATCTGCTCTTTTAAATATATGCAAATTATTTTATTTTGGTTTGGTTTGTTTCCAGTGACTTTTGTGAATTGTGTTTGGATAATTAAATGAGTGCGTGCAGATGTAGAATCGCAGCAGTGCCCACATGATATGCTGATCTGCCAGATTAGCATACAAATTAGGAATGTTGCACCTCGACTGCTAATCGAACAACTTTTGTTTTCCCTTCAACCTTGACCTATTTGAAACATCCGCCCGGTGTCTAGCCTTGGAGAGGGAATGTAAACACTGCTCCCTGTCTTTTAATTGATAAGGCTCATTTGATATTGTCCTTCGTCGCTAACACTTCTCATTTCGCTCGTGTCAGGCTCTTTCAATTACGACTGTCCTCCTCTCTCACTGTGCTTATTCATACAGCTCATCCGGATTGATGGGATCTACCACATCAGCCGTTGTGCTTCTGCACTGAGTGGGTGAAACAGTCCACCAGGTGCTGTTTTCTCCAATCCAGAGTTGAGGAAGTTCTTTTAAATGACGTAGCGGACCTGGAACTGCCGATGTGCACGACGCCAACATTTCAGCTCTGCCTTACTTCACTGATTGCCTTTGTGAATCCCTGATGGGTTGCGCTTCGAACATAATCATTTCCCTAACATGGGATAATTTGATTCTATTACTCTAACAACAGTGCAAACAAATTGCCTACGTAATTTATTGTGCCAATAATAGCAGAAACAGATGTGGTAATGGCGCTGTGGCTTCCCAGCCTCATATTCATGTGGACTTAAACCGAGCAGGATAAAAAATTGTTAAAGATACATTCATGAACACCCGGGCACGTTTACTTGAGGCTGTTTTTTTATTAGGGTTTGGCAAAGTGGTGATCTTCAGCCTCACTTTATTAAGTCTTGTACCCACATGGCTCAAGGTATTTTTTCCTCCACTTCCCCTGAGCATTTTCCACAGCTCTCTCTCTCTCTACTTATCAGGGTGATTTCCTGTGAGGAGGTTCAAGACACAAACAACATCCATGTATCTCTTCAGCCGTACAATCTTTTCTCTTTCTGCATTTCCCAACACCTTGCCCCTGTGAGCTCTATACCTCTCCATTCACTGGTTTCCCACACGCCCTCTGAAGCCCTCTGCTCTGTCCCATTTCTCCCATTGCCTCGGGTCCTTTTTGACACCCCTGGAATGTTAATGGACCAATCAGGGACACTGTCCTTGAGAATCTCACTTTGGCTCATTTTCATACCCTACCTCCCACCCACCTCTCAGATTTATAACCTCAGCTGCTTACAGCTCCAGATGTTTTGTTCTGGTTTTTTTACTCTCTGTAATTGCTAATTCAATCTGGTTGTAAAGGAGCAGATGCTCTCAGGACTTCAGCGTATATATATATACCTGTGCGGTTTCCTCGGTGTGTATGTGCACAGCTCATGTACAAAGCAACAGGATTTACTGTAACACCCTGACTCATAAACATAATCCTTCACAATTACACCGAGCTCATTTCCTTGCGTGAGGCGAATGAGACAATGGCAGTTTTTAACTTAGCATAGAATCGCAGACCGGCATCAGCTTCCATTACACACTTTAGAGTTATTGTCACCTTTAAATCACCGCACCGCTGAGATTTGCTGGTTTAGCTGTACTCACAGTTGGCTTTGGAGGTTTAAACTTGTGGTGGAGCCTCTCTCATCAGCCTCCTCACATTTTCTTTTTTTTCATCATCTTCCATCCTTTTTCTCACCAGGGAAAGTGGCAGTCCAGTCCAGTTTAGAGAAAAAAATAAACAGACTGGTTATCCACAGGAATGTGAATGCTACTTTAGTCCCATTAGGAACATCTGTGTGTGTGGTTTTGAGATCACAGCGGGTTGTTTGAGGGTCTTTGAACATGTGACAAGTGGCCTCATTGTTTTAGCATATTCAGTACATACACACTGTACCAGATACGCTCTGTACTGTTGCACACATACACACATCTCTATGCGGTGCACACATATTTACAACACATTTACATGAAAGCAAACCGACACACACAAACAGGCCAGCCCTCGCCGACATGCCCACACACACACGCACCGCAGTGGACCTGTCATATGTCATGGAGACAGGGGTCAGATACTGTGTGATGTGTGTGGGGGTTATATCGCTTGGGAAAAGGACTAAAGATCTTACCGGGGCTGCAAGAGGGCCAACAATAACAGCCTGAAATATAACAGCAGCCAAAGAACCCTCACAGTGACAGGAGGGAAGCTGGGCCCCAGCGAGCGACTCCACAGATCAGAACCTCTTCTGCAGGCACAAAGATGGGCGGGTTCGTTAATTCATAGCTAATGTGCAAAACAAAGAACATTGTTTTCTAATGACATTGTAAAACTGAAAAAGGAGAGAAAAAAAGAGCACTGTGTGTTTTTTGGAGAGATTGGAAGCACATGTTTGGAGTGCAAGAGAGAATAATAGCACAGTTGTAGAAGCGGTGTCTTCTTTGTGCACATTTCCAAATCGAGATGATGTTCTGACCACATTTGTCATGGGAACTTCAGCCATGTAAACACACAGCCTCGACCCCCAGTGGTCGCACTGGCTTACACCCACACCCACACCCACACACACACACACACACACACACACACACACACATATACACACATGTGCATAGAAGGTGAACACACTCACTGTGTGTAAAACAATCAGCAGCCTCTCCAGCACCAGAACAGTCAGAGTGCCCCCTAGTGATGCTTGGGTTACAGTTGCATCATGTTTATCCGGCTTAGTTTTTTCATCTCCTGCAACTCAAAAGTTGTTAGTGACAACTTGGTCTCGGTAGACCAAATTGATGATCAACCGACGAGCATGATGATGAATGGAACGTAGTTATAAAATATGAAATATCAAGCAGAGGCTGACATTTCCTTCTGAATCCAACGAGAGAATATGGGTCTACACGATTTCTTACAGAGAATGTGTTTGCCTCTAAAACATTTCAAAGACCGCGTTGACAGCACAATTAAACTTAATAAATATTGTTTGAGATCATACTTCTACCAGCCCAGTTATTTCCCCATCATACCTTATTTAAAACACACACACACAAAAAAGCTCACTCCTGCACACACACATGCGTCTTATTCATCAGCGAGCAGACTTCTGATATTTAAGGACACCAGGGTTTTCAATCAAAGCTTTGATTGAATACTTTGCCATCCTCAGCACTCGCACACTCATAAAATACACGCACACATTGTTGACAGAGAGTGTCTTGAGCAACATCATTTACCACTTAGGCCCCTCCCCGAGGACCGTGCCATTCTTAATGCGTGGCAGATAGGTTGATAGCTCTGGTTTCTGTCGAGAAGTGCCCGTCAATCAACAGCTCGCGTCAACGTCACCGAGGTAAAGTGTTTCTGAAAGATCTTTTTACTGAGTGCTTTTCTATCCATCCTCTTCCGACCCACACTCTCTCTCTCTCACACACACACACACACACACACACACACACACACACACACACACACACACACACACACACACACACACACACACACACACACACACACACACACACACACACACACACACAAACACAACACAACACATACACAGCCATTTCCATCTCAGCAATCACTTCTCCCAGAGTTCTCCTCTTTGGACGTGTAACAGTAATTGAGGTTGCTCCCTCGGGTGCAGTGCATTCTGGGCTGTTAAGTGCTGTTTCTTGTTGTTTTTTTCTCAAATGGGTTGTATTTTGGCTATTGTGTTGTTTCCTCCTGCTCTCCTATAGAAGTGTAAGCAGTGGGCCATATTTACACGTATCATTAGAGAATAGAGAAGCCTGTCAGATGTAGGGCATCCGAGGGCTCATCTTGCCCACTGGAATATCAATCAATACGACAAAGTGTCTTAATACTTTTTTGTCTACGCCCAGTCACAGGAGAGTCCAAGGCATATTTCAAAGCAGACAAAATTGCTTGTGACTTGTCATTTAATACTCTTTTTAAAATCAACCAGTTAATCTTATTCCTAAGACGAGGGTGTCTATATTTCAGATGAGGCTCAGTCAGTCAAGGGTGTTTCGCTTGCTATACACTGACCTCCCCTGCTCAACACATCAGGCCTGGCTTGAGTACACCCTGTGACCTTTGTGCGCGTTGATGACGTTGTCTGTCCAGAAGAGGGAGTGATTGATCTGGATTGACACAAACAGCCAGTGCCCTGCCTGGCCTGTCACACAGCATCACCGGGTCATTGTAGCATGCCTGAATGCCAGATGAGGAGGGATGGAAAACACACAGGGTGGTGACCTGCTGACTATGGTGTAGGCCACAGAGTTGGGGGAAATATCTGTGCTGGAGAACACGGCCCAGCTGTTTTTCACTGCAGATACAGATACGGGTATCTCAAAGTTTAACAAACATCTGAGGATACAATCTGATTTGTATATGAACATAAAGCACACATTTTCTTTATATATTCATTATTTATCTGTTAAATTAATTTCTTATTTTAGTTTTATTTTTTTAAGTAGGAATCTTTAACCCATAATCTTGTCAGTGCTCTATGTTACAAAAGACATACACTCTTTTCTAATTGTACAGTTTGTGGTCCAAAGCTGTTTTTGTGGACATGAAAAAAATGGGTCCGGACCTTTTCAAGAGTTTGCCTTTCACATATGACGAACGCAGCAGGAGATTGTCCAGATCACAACAACAGGAACATGTCCAAGACATTCAGATGAGAGGTGGCGCCTGAACAGATATACTATAAATATAAATCACATTGTCTTTCAGAGTTTACATCTACTCCGGCATCCTCTGCGTGGTTCTTCTTTGTTGCATGTTAGAAATGTCATTAAACTGGCCCACTCCCTCGCTGTGAATTTTACATCGGGATTCTCACATGGGCTGACTCTGACAGTTTCCAGACATTTAACTGGGGGGTTCGCACAAAAAGTTCGGGGAAAAGTCCATAGCAACTGATACTTGCATTCTCACATACAGCCCGTCCGGCAAATTTCAGGAACCAATTTAAGTGTGGTTCACCCATGTGCCCTAAATTTAAAAACTACCTCGATGCACCCCTGCTCTAATTTATGTTTTTAGAGTTCTATTCTGCAATCTTTTGCTTATTGGCCAACATTTACACCAATAACAATATACCTACAATAAGCCCCAAAAGCCCCAACCAATATACTGTATCTGTTATACTGCGTTGATTGTCTCGTCAAGGGAGTTTTTCTCTCCACAGTCACCAATGCTTCCTTGAGATCATGTACGTTGTCATTTGGCACATTACAATAAGATCGTTGATCTTTCAAACCGGTTTTAACTGGTCAAAAGCTAAAATAGATCACATTTTGACTTTATCTTTGCCGTAAGACAAATAATTGCAATGGAACTTTTCTAACATTTCTACTATATGTCTCCCTTGTTGTTCCCCCTCAGTCGTGGTACAAAGGGAACTTATGTGTAAAATGCTAAAGTACTTACAGTAGTAATACCTTTTCCTCGACACTACGAAGAAACTACAACTCCAGTGCTGCCTGGCGCAGGTGTGATGACGCACATTTCCCGTAGTAACCTTTCCGGTCTATCCGCTGGTGCGTTTGCGCCTCCTGCCTGGAGAGAGCGAGAGGTGGAGAAGAGTTCACTTTACTGGAGTTTAAGGTCTGGTGTCGGTGTCCGTCTGGAGTAAAACGGTTGTTTGTGGCCAGGCACGAAGCCCCTGTACACGGAGCCAAGATGCTGAACATGTGGAAGGTCAGGGAGATGGTGGACAAAGCGTGAGTATCCCCGAGCGAAGTTCACTTCGCCCCGTGTTGTTTGTGCGAGTACTTTACCTGTTTGAAAGAGACACGTACCCAAAACTTTGACGTCACGTCACTCCAACAAGTTAGCTAGCATGAATGCTACTAAGCTGACTTTGACAAATACTGATTATGTTAGCGATAAGTACCAGTTTATTTGTCACGCTTACTTTACTCGGTCGTTTGGCTGGTGTGAGATATCATTTGCAGTGTTGTTCGGTCAGCGAGCGCGTTGTTTGTGCGTTTTCTCCGACAGTGCAAGCTAACTCACTTAGCTAACAAGCTAATTATGTAGCCCGCTGGCTACATAGCTTTAGCCCACCAGGCTAGCCAGCTAAGCTAGTTTGACAGCTCCTGGACCGAGCCGCCAGAGAGTGAAAACGTTTCTACCTTAAAACACTCTCCGTCTAACCTGCCTCCACATCGTCTGGTTTTATTTATCCAGAGAATACAAATGTGTTGCTCTGCCATGACACTTGCAGCTAAGTTTCACTCAGAGTTACACCAGCTGTACTGTAAGTTGTGTTGTTTAACACCACATGGCTGGTTTACTGTTGATCAACTTTTCAATACTTTCATAATGTTAATCCTATATCATGGCTGCTTGTCAAGTGGAAGCAACCAGGTCTCAGTCTGATAAAGTGAAATAAGACCGCAGATGTTATTCCAAAATAATACACCAGGACAAAAAAAGCCTCACTTTAATAGACGTATTTTAACAACAAACACATTCGTCCAGTTTACTATATATGTACAGTACATAGGCAGCAGTCCTATCAGTTATATCAGAGCATATGGTAAACTGTCACTGCATTGGGACTGTCTATCAGTGACCAGTTAGGGCTGGGCACTAAAACAATATCAATGAATATCACAATATGACTTTTATCAAGAACAAAATAGCCAAAGTCCAATATATACTGAGGTATTCCTTATGCATTGTGTGAGCAAAGTGAGGAGGTATAACACAAAATTGATATACCTCAGATTTGTAAAATGTTTGTGTTTATCAGAGTTTTAAACCACAACCTTCACTCAGGAGCTCAAACTTAAAAGAATTGATAATATGACATGTATCATGATATTATATTATCTTTATATAATTTTGACCATATTACCCAACCCTATAACCAGTGATCCTGGGTTTTTTTCTGCTTGTTGGTGCAAGAATGATCTTTTATTTAAGCTTTAAGGTCAAGTTTCTCAGTTAAACTTGTCATGTCAGGTACACAGGTTTTGATTAAATGGTGATTGTTTGGATTTAAGATAGAAATGAACTGGTAATTATGAGGTAAAACGTGAACGAAGTCATTAAGCATATTACATGTACATTGTGAGTCATTGGTACTTGTACACTCATGAGTGTTTGCGTAGTCTCTGAGGGCATTGTCCGTGCAAGCCTGCATGACCGACGGCAGTAATATAGTACCTGAAATTATTTACCAGCCAGTACTGAACTTGTGCAACACCTCTGGGCCCGTGCGTCTATTGTTCTGCTCTACGCCCTGGTTAAATTTTAGCTGCTGACTTAACTTGAGCCTGATGTCCTGTACTGTAAAGTATGGCTTTTGTACAATTTCTCCTCCCTTCTAAGGTTCAACGGCTAATTATTCCATGCCAAACAATAGCGTGTTCTTAAGCTGGTCCAAGACTGCATTCCTGCTGAAAAAACACTTGTCTCCCTGGAGTGTGACCTCCGGGGACATAGGAGACCCAGAGAGGGAGGGGGGGGCAGACCTAGAAAGATAAAGGAATGGTGTGAATTTCAGAGATTAAAGGAAAGGGAGTCTCCATGTTTGTTTTCCTCTGGGCGTCTTTGAAATTGCCCGTAATGAAAGTGCATGGTGTTTTGAGACATTAAGAAAAGACCACTTTATTTGTGTTGACACATATTTGAATAATTTTCACTAAATGTCACCTAACAAACAGTGAGTGAGTCATTTGTACTGTTGTATGATTAAGCCCAGGCTTTTGCTGAGGTGGGGTGATGCAAGTTAATGTTTTATCCTGTGTTAAATAGGCCTTACAATGAATGAAAATAACATGTATAATAATAATAATACATTTTATTAATAAGTGTTTTTTAAGATGCTAAATGACAATCTACAAGTGAAGGTTAAAATACACTTGGGTTCAGGAGCTGAACTCTAAAGGGAAATGTTTTCAAAGACCGTTGCAGTGCTGTATCTCTATGGAAATCTCTGTGATAGTGTGTCACTGTGAGAGCGGCTCACAGCTTCCGTTTTTATCTGGCTGATAACTAGTACAGGCGCTACTACTGAGAAGAGTTAAACTATTGCATCACTACATCATATCCTCTGTAAAAGGCTTGTCAGTCATGCAAACATTGTGTAGTATCCCTTACATTGCCAGAGGTTATACACAGTTAGTAACAGAGCACACAAAGTAATGAATATAAATGAAACCTGACTTTAAAAAATGCTGATCCAGGTCTGAACTGAGTGTGATATGAAGAACACTCATCAGAAGAGACATGAAGTGACTCTAACCTTTGGTTCCACTTGCGAATTTTACAAAACTAGAGTGTTGTCGGAGTGCTGGATATACCCTGCAGCTTGCTGTAGTAGTACAGCCCATTCTCCATAACCACAAAGAGGGTGTACCTCTGTTAACGCTACCATCAAATCAATGCTGCTCCTCCAGGCCCTGTACATTTTATTGCTGATGTGGCAGTAGTCAAGGAAGGATGAGGAATTGCAGCTTTCACATATTTTTTCCTTGCCTTGTTTTGGCTAAAGATGTGGGCTTACAAGATTAACGGGGATAAGATGCCTCTAGATAAAACCTCTGTAGTCCTGTAAGAAACAATTCATATTCAGACTATTAAACAAAAACTGCTTCTATGCCTCTTGCCAAGGTAAAAATGGCTTTATTCTTAAAGCAATGTATTTGAGCTAAAATGGATACACTGGTCTGTCCAACACCTGACACTGTAAACAATGGGCTAGATAACCAGTTTATCAAGTCATTGGTATGATACATGACATATTTATTAAATTGTCAGAATTAAATTCAGAACTTCCTCTATAAATTCAAGTGAAATAATTGTTTTAAACAGACCACAATGCATCTGAAATGACTGTACATCCTTTATATTTCACACTTTTCGTGGCAAAGCTTGTACAGCCTGGAAATAAGTACGTCCTCACATATGCAATTGCATATGTGAGGACGTACTGAAAAACTGCAGCAAGTTTGTTGTTTCATTATTCTGAGCATGTTCACAGGCTGCCAAACCGGCCTTGTTAATCACATGGTGTACACATGGCGGTGTATTATTCTTCTCTTTTTTTCTTCCATAAACCTTCATGAAATATGAATACTTCGTGTTTTAGAAAACAAATTACTTGTCAAACCTGAGATTATTAGATAGCTAAAATTGGTAGTGATAGTTTCTTCTCACTGGAGGTTTCCCTTTTTTTTGTTAGTTTCTCAGAACCCACAGCGAGCACATCCCTGTTTCACTGAGAGCCATTTATGTTTATATATACTTTGTTTTTGAGGAGTATATTCAAATCACACACAAGTACTCTCTATTGTCCTCTCACCCTCTAAATGGACATGTAAATGGCCATGGCGAGATGAGAGAACTTGTAATCTATTATCACGCATATTGCAGATCTCACTGAAGAACACTTACTTTGAACCGAAATCTCAAATATCATGTTGTTTTTTATTCCACTGTACAGAACCAACGTGGTGATGAACTACTCAGAGGTAGAATCTAAAGTCAGAGAGGCCACCAATGACGACCCCTGGGGACCATCCGGACAGCTGATGACTGAAATCTCAAGGTAAGGAAAGCACACAGTGTGTTGTACAACATGTCATGCTAAAAATAACCAAGGTCAATTGCAAATAAAATAAAACAGCCGAAAGGTTATATCAAAGCCCTTTACGACTGCAGCAACTTTTCCAGGAACATTTTCGAGAGCTCTGGAAGTTAACCTATAGTACGTCTAAACTATATGAGCCTATTTTAAGTGTTGGTTCGCGGGCCCTGACCACAAAAGTCCCTGTTTTCAAGGTTGTGCTTTTTTGCTTGCCAGACACTACTGTGCCACTGGCATGGATAAAAATAAGCCTCACATGTTACAACATTAGCACTGGATTTATTATCAGTATTCGGGCAGAGATAGAACTTTTTATTGTTCTCTTCTTATTGGCAGTTAAACATTAATTATGTAGCCGACCAGAGAGATTGACAGAAACTAAACATAGATTACATACATATACCATGGTAACATTGTCATTATTTTATGGTTACACAGTAAAACTAGGGAAGCAGATAAAATAATAAGAGGATCTTTTTGAAACATTTCCTGACCTTCAGGTGTTTTTCCAGTCTGTCTTCTGCATGTCTCTTTTATTTTATTTTAATTCAGAGATTGTTGTTGCACAGCTGTAAATTAAAAAGACAATGACCTGAAGCAAAATGACATATACATGGCTATCACCTTTAATCCTTTATTGATCTTATGATTCTAGGCCTGTGTGGGAAACACAAACACAAATATGCTCAAGGAACCTGTATTACCTGAAATGCAACCTTAGTTCAGTTCATGGGGCTCTGTAGTTATTGGGAGTTTTTTGTCACAGGCTTTAAAATAAAGAGATAATTACAAAACTAAATACTGAAACAGTGAAAATACAACGTTTCCCTCTTTGTCTTGTTTGATCAGATCCACTTTCATGTATGAGCAGTTTCCAGAGGTGATGAACATGCTGTGGGCCCGCATGTTGAGAGACAGCAAGAAGAACTGGAGGAGAATCTACAAGGTGTGACTCACTACTGTTGTTTAGTGTTGTACTGTTACAACATCTGACAAAACACACATGCTTATTTATGACATGTGGAATTCACGCTGGAGCATAGAAGAGTTTTGATTATGTCTAAAAATATGGCACCAGACCCAAGTTGATCCAAGTTGGATTTGGTTTAAAACAAACCCAGATTAAAGCCTGTTTAAAACCAACTAAATATTATGTTAATGTTAACATTAAATCATCTGTTACATACTGGCAAGTATAAGATATCAACAACAAACCTTTACGTTTGGCCCTTATTAAAAAAAAGTTTGATGTTCCGGTTTGGCGAATGGCGGAGTAGGTCGTACACCGGGAGAGCGCTGTTGAAATCCTGACTAAATCTGAATTAAAAGTGCTTTATTAACTTTAGTTAACCTTCGCAAAAACCTGTGCAAAAGGCTGGTAATAAACATGAGTAAAAGCAACAAGAAGTCAATCCAACCTAACATGAGAGACGACCAGTCTCCTGAAAATAATCAAGTCGATGAACTGCAAGTTAATGTTAGCTAACAGGAACAGCATGCTAGCAACATTTGTTTATTACTTGAATAATATGAAAAACAGAAAAAAGTGTAACTTTAGATGCCATGTTGAAATCCTTGGTGGTATTACCCCCTCTTGAAATGTCGGCTGAACATGTCTTTCTCTGAGACAGTGAAGAAATCCCACACAGCCGACGCTGCCGACATTGTCTCTGCTGTTTGTATGTAGTACCTGTTGCGCATGTGCACACCGGACCCGCATTTCTCCGCGCCGGTCAGCCCGCGATTCTCCACTTGTTGTTGTATGTAACCCGTTCAATGTCGGGTGTCGGGGGTAAATGACGTATTCTCCAAGCAAGCCTTTAGCCCCCCCCCTCCCTCTCTTTTTATCTATATGACTGCTTGTGTGGCTGTAGTGGATGGGCAGAGGGGGACATTTAATTATGTGATTGGGAAAATTAAAACTCCAGGACAACAGAAGGGGAATACAAAGTATGGGATGCGTATTTGATCATTTATATCATATAAAATATGTCATTTATATCGTTTAAAATCATTTTTCAGTCTGTTTCCTGGCGCGATACGCTCGCTCGCACGCCGAAACCATCGGTGAAGGGCGCTGGCGCGGCGCATCACAGCCCATGTGAACCGCACAAAGGTTTAACAGGGGGGTGGATGGGAGGCGCCTGGCTTTCCTTGGCGCTGCGCGGCGCTTCAGCGCCCGGTTTAAACCCGGCGTCAGCGTACCATAATCTGGCTGCAGAAAACATACCAATGAACATCGGCCAATGTTATCGGTGAAAGTCAAGTTTATTGCCGATGGCAGTAAACGAGGCGAATATCGGCCGCTACCGATATACGGCCGATACATCGGTGCACCACTAATCTCGACAAATAAAAACATGCTCATAAACTCGCAAAGGTGAAATTGCAGCTTGAAAGGGTCAGACTGACTCCGACAAGATCCAGGTTTAGGAATGAAAGCTCAAGTAAGTTTTGCTTCAACTTCTGTCTTTTCCTCAGTCTCTGCTGCTGCTGGCCCATCTAATCAGGAATGGATCAGAGAGGGTTGTAACCAGTACCCGAGAACATCTGTATGACCTTAAATCATTACAAAGCTACCACTTTGTAGGTAAGGTATTATTCTGGTCTTTTCTCTCCTTCATGACATCTCTTTCCTCACATGTTGACAGTGTTGTACATACACAAACTTGCAAAACAAAACTCTTGATCCACCGTTGAGTTGTTTTATGCGTCTGTGAGTAAAAGCAGTGGCCGGAGGCTTTATGTTTCTGCATTGTGGAGATATCTCAAGACTACTTTCATTTCATTGTATTTGGTGCAACATTTGGTACAAACTCACGGATGAACTGATCGGAAGTTGGTGGTCAAAGATCAATGTGACCTCACAAAAGAATTAAAACATTCCAAAACCATTTAACACAAATGTCTAATAGGATAAAATGATGACGTGATGACATTGCATATTCAAATGGTCAAAGGTCAGCTTCACTGTGATATCATAATGTTCTGGCTGTTATTCAACACTATAACTCAGGAACAGAAGAGGAGATTGTCACCTTATTTCCTGCAGCTTAATTGTTTGGGGGAAGCTTACGACAACAAGGCGGTAATTCTAGTTTCAAATTGATTGGATGAGGCTTTCTACACCTCAGCATTGTACAAGGTTAATAACAATAGTTTCAGTGTGGGCTGTAATGAATGGATGAAGGCGCTAATAACCTACTTATTCCACAAACTGTTAAACCACACACACACTGCTTTAAAGCTGCTTTCACTCTTCCCAACAACGTGTATGTAGAAAATGCCGTGTACAAACAAAAACATCCAGCTTTCTTGTGCAGAGATGTTTATTACACATTTTAATTGCTCCCGTACATTGTTAAGTTAAAACAAAAAGTTGCTAATTCCTTCATCATGTGAATTTCTGTGTCCACATCTCGGTCCCTAGATGAAAATGGGAAGGACCAGGGTGTGAATGTGCGTCAGAAGGTGAAGGAGATGGTGGACTTTGTCCAGGACGATGAGAGGCTGAGGGAAGAACGGAAAAAAGCAAAGAAGAATAAAGACAAATACATCGGGGTATCCTCAGACAGTATGGGATACAGAGGTTACTGTAAGTCCTCAGTTGAGTGAGTAATATAAATAGATAATTAATGAAAACATCAGTGTTTTAATTCAATCAAATTCCCTTTTTCTCTTGCTCCCATCTCTTCTCCCTCCTACTTGAATTCCTTCTTTCCAGCGGGAGACAGGTACGACTCGAGCGAGAACCAAGGAAAGTGGGATGACGACTGGGATAGGAGTAAAGGGCAGTTCCCCTTCAGCGAGAAGTTTGGAGAGATAAGCGACAAAATTGGCACCACCATAGATGACACCATCAGCAAATTTAGAAAGAAGGAGAGAGACGACTCACCAGATCAATTTAGGTAGGCGATGGACGGGATAGAATATTTAATTTGACTCCATATAAAACTTAAAGGCACTAACAATTTTCCAGAAAGGGAAGTTCCAACCACCAAAAGTTGTTTTTCAATAAAGGATAAACAACAAAAGTTAAGTTTCTGATGCTGTTAAAGGTTCTTATATCAGTTTTCCTTCTAAACACAACATGAGCTGTCAAAAGAGTTTCAATGCACTTTGTTACTGATTCCACAAGTCTTAGAACTCTACTACAGGGACGAACACTTATCGTCTAAAATATATTTCTGTATTTGTTGCTTTGATGACGATGGTGGACAGTGCTGTGTAACATGTCAGTCCAAAATCTCTGCCTTGTGTCCAATGAGTGGCGACTTTCTCATCCTTTTTGTTTCATCATTTTTCATTTTTGTCTTTGCCATTGAAATAAATGGTCAAAAAATGATTGATCGGGACATCCTGATCCTCATCCACAACAGGGTTAAAATAATGATTGATTTTGTTCTTTGATAGCTAGAGAACATATTTATTATGTCCTCACATAACTGGTCATCTTCTCTGACCCTCTATTCTCTCTACAGTGACCACGAAGAGGAGCGGGGTCGCTCATCTCACAACGGCCAGTCTGGAAAAGAGTTCAAAGATGAAGAGGAGACTGTTACCACCAAGAGCCTCCAGATAGTTCAAGCAACAGAGACAACGGCAACACGCAAAAGAGGGGGCCCCTCCAAGAAAGTAGACTTGGGGGCCGCAGCCCACTACACAGGAGACGGAAGCCCGAGCACCACCACCCAACAGGTATCAAGAGCACACAAACAAGCATATCAGGTTTTAAACATGTAGTTATGTTTGTGTTGTGTGCTGATCTTTTCCTAAATGTTCTGTATTTTAGCCCCAGCCAGCAGCAGCTGCAGCTTCAGCCCCTCAGCCTTCCAGTAGCGGCCTAGTGGACCTACTAATGGTGGACCCAACACCGAGCCAGCCCACTGCCACAGGTACAATGTCGTTAAATACCCTGATGTATCATTAAAAGGCACTTGTTTGTCTTACCAGGAGTTAGCCAAGTGGAATCATACCAGTTGCATTTCTGGTTTTAGCAGGAAAATTGCTCCAAAACATGTTCAGTGCAGCTTAGCACGAAGACTGGAACCTCAGGGAAACAGCATGTCTCTGCCCAAAAGGGAAAATATGTTCTACTCGTTTTATATTCTTAGCAAACACGGTAGATACCAGTAAATCCAGGGAACTCCACAGCGACTACAGGACGAGACTCTTGTTTGCAGTGACAGTGCCCAGCTGCTGATGCGAGCTTCAGAATTTGGGGACAGCAGGGGGAGGGAGTTGATGTATAGGAACTAAGTGCACCAGATGTTTTTGGAGCAGTCCCTGGTGAATGGAGAGGGTGGGAGCGCCGAACAGATGTTTGGCCTCCTCCACCTATCGACTGCCACTGCCCCTCCCTTCCTCCTACATTTGTGACACTGAAGGAATGCTAAGTATGGCAGAATGACACCTGGAGCGTGCTTGTGTAAAATTGACGTGTTTACCTCTGTTTCTCAATGCAGACCTTTTCGGGGGATTTGCTGACTTCTCTTCACCTGCTGCTTCCGTAGGCCTCCCCTCAGGATCTGGTAGGTTTTAAGTAAGGTTTTTTTTTTTTTTAGGAGTGCATGTGTGTGCTGTGCTGTTGCCGCCATACTGCTAGAATATTCACAGGGATGCTGGGAGGGAGCCCTGGCCATATGGAGCCTGCTACCTGCTCTGCATAACAAGAACAGACACACATCAACTCCTGTTATGGATGACAAGGAGACAGGGACAGAGGAAGAAGTTGGTGGGGGTGGAGGAAGCTGAGAGAGCCAGTGAGGGAGAGACACAACAGGACGAGTTCAATGAAAATTTAAAATATGGCACTGGTGGTCACTGAGAACGGCCAGAATAAAGCTGAACTGGCCTCACTGAAGACTCAGATGATAATTTTTAATCAATGTGACTGCCACAGATTTGCTTGCGTGACTTTGATTTGCAGATTACAATTACACAGCTCACAGTACAAACATAACTGTTTGAAAATTACAAATTCAAACATTGACACAACAGTCTTTTATCTCGTTGCAGCAGCACCAGCCTCTAACAGTACTGGAGACTTTGGAGAGTGGAATGCCTTCCCCGGAGGTCAGATGCCAGTATCCGGTCAGACTGCCGACACCAGCAAAAATGACCTCTTTGGCACCATTACAGCAGTTCCTGCCACTGTCACGGCACCCGTCCCAGTCTCAGCTCCTGCCTCTGCTCCCGCCTCAGCAGACCTGTTTGATTTGATGGGTCCAACTCAGACCCTCAACTCCTCCCAGAGCCTCAACTTTAGCATGAGCAGCACACAGAGCATGAGCAGCACAATCCTGCCCCAGTCTACATCACAGGTATGCATGATTAAACTCATACACACACTCTGCTTTTAATAATTCAAGGAATTATTTATCTTAACAGTGTGTGTGTGTGTGTGTGTGTGTGTGTGTGTGTGTGTGTGTGTGTGTGTGTGTGTGTGTGTGTGTGTGTGTGTGTGTGTGTGTGTGTGTGTGTGTGTGTGTGTGTGTGTGTGTGTGTGTGATTTAGCCAACTGTATTTGTACAACCACAGGGTTAATTTCTCATTTGAGTCAGTAATTTCCCTATAATTTCACTATGAGTGCTTTTAGTAATATTCTGGAGTGTAGAGCCAAACAGCCGTGAGAAATCACAACCAACCTGTGACTCTGGCACAAAAGCTTTAATTTTCCACACATGTACTCACTGTTCTCACTGCTTGTTGACCACATCAGTCAGTCTGCTTGTGATAGAGACATGCATAACTCGCGTGATTGAAAGATGGAGGACAAGCATGATGGTAGAGGGTTAACATGCAGCCTCACCAGATGCTCTCTTCCCCTAGAGACCACCCACTAACCACCCACTCCTCCTGTTACTGACACACAGAATGAGAAAAATGAGGTTTGAGTTACAAAAAAAACAATAAAACCCCAACAAAAGCCTGCATATGTCGATGTTAAGAGGTTGTCGACCTACTTAAAACAAAAAACTCATTCTTTGATTCACTGAGAAGACACACACACCAATCCCTTTTACCCCCGTGACTTGGTATGGTATGTTTTTAATGAGTTCACAACGACACTATTCTTACACTATCAGGTTTAAGTGGGTCAGGCTTAAGGTTTAAGGCCTTGAATTATGATAGAAACTATATATCTTCATCATGCATTTCAGTGCTTTTCTGTATCTTATCGCTGTATATTTCTATTTAGGTATGGATTACTTGTCTCCATCACACTGAATTTGTGCTTGTGTTCCTCTTTGTCTTCCTCAGCCCCTCCAGAACATGGGGGGTTCACTACATCTGCAGCCTCTCCAGCCCTTCCAGTCTGTGCAGCAGGGAGTGGCCTCTCAAGATGCTGGAGCCAAAGCGTCCCTCCCCTCCACCTGGTCGGACCACTCTGTTAACATCAGCCTGGATTTCTTGGGTCCAGGAATTAGTCCCACCAAGCCGAACCAGCCCAGTCTCAACACTCTCCAACATGGTGAGAAGAATAGTGACTCTTTTCATTAGTGCCTGTGCCGCGCAGCACAGTAGAACTTAGACCACGGCGTGCTGTGACGAACACTCGTACACACACGTCCAATAGAAATGAAATGAGGGGTATATGCCGACCTGGAAAGGAAATCATCATCGAAATTTCTAGTCAGGTGTCTTTTTACCACTCAGATTGTTGTAGGTAGGGAAAATTTATAAACAAAAGAAAAACAGTCCGCCAACTTGTCAAAAAATTAGAGGGAAAACCTAAATAATGGCATGAAGGCATAAGCCGATACATGTGTTTGTGTATTTTATTGCTTCAAGCCCATTGAAATAAAGGCCTTTATATAGTTTTCAAACCACTTTGAGTGCCTGGACCTGGATTCTTCATGCTATTATTTTTGGACATAAGTTTTCCTCTAATTTGTTGACATGTTTTCCCACCAGTAGCGCTCCTGCCACCTCTGTCACTCCGCCAACTTGGCTCTGAACCCAGTAGCCAGCACAGCACAGATTGCTCTCGATCTGAAGGGGCCTCATGCCTTGCCTACACTACTGCAGATAAGGGTTTTGTTTTAACGGACATTTCCCCCTCCGTTTTACAAAATATCTCTGTCTGACAAGAACACAAAAACAACTACAAAAGCTCAAAGAAGCAAGCTGGGCCAGTAGATGACGATAAAGTCTACATCAATGATCCATCAAATACACTGTGGTCCAACTAATAGTGGGTGAGGCAGATGCCTGTAAATGCAGATAATGAGTTGCAGTAACGGCTAACTTGAGCTGTAAATTTGTAAATAGACCTAACAGTGCTAACCAACATAGAGAAATTAATGCTCATTACACAGTGGGCATGTGTGAAGTAAACTGTGACTTCATTGTTTCCTAAATGCTAAGTTGTACACGTACACACGGATACACAGATATCAGAGTTTTTGGAAATCAACACTTTGGAAGGCATTTGTAAAAATCAGTTTTAGTGACTTAAAACATAGTTTGTGTGTGGATGAGAGACTCAAACGCAGAGTAAAAAGTTTGTCTCGCAAAATATCTGCATTAGTGTGCACCGTGCCTTATCCAGGCTTTTCCCACTTCATCAAAGCATTCTGTCTCTTTGGCTCTCTAATTCATTGAATTATTTCTGTTGTTTCCAGGTAACCAGGGCAACATACTCTCTCAAGGAGTTTCTAGCATGAGTCTTGGAACTACAGCAGTCAGACCGCCCGTAAATCCCATGATGCACCCTGGTGCTGGAATGGGGATGGGCATGGGAATGGCTATGACCCCCAACCAGAGTATGATGGCTATGGGCATGAACATGGGGATGCCACAGGGAGGTATGACTATGGGGATGCCCTGTGCCATGGGGATGAATCCTGCAATGGTCCAACAGCCCAAACATGATGCCTTTGCTGACTTCGGCAACTTTGGAAAGTGATGCAGCTGGAGAGCAAAGATTGTCAGGAGGAGCAGTGTGGGTTTCTTTCTTTCTATCTCTCCCTCTCTGTCTCTCTCTCTCTCTCTCCGTCCATTGGTGAAGGATTGTTATGAGCTGCAAACAAAGAGTACTTGAATAATGTCAATTATTATAATACCAACACCCTGCAATCTCCTTCTTTTGAAAGTAATGCCGCATAGTGATAAAGGTATAAGTGTGTGTGTGCGTGCGTGCGCGCGTGTGTGTGTGCTGTTTCAACCAATGATGTGCCAGGTCTGGGCTGGTGGTCAAACACACACACTGATAGTGTGCCTTGAGTTAGTGATGAATTGGTCAGAAGAAGAAGGTGTGTGCCAGCGTGAGAATGTCAGAGGTATTTGCTTTATAACCTCAATCAAATGAAATCACCAGAATAGCAAAAACAAAACAAAAAAAACTATATCCATAGCTGCATAATTTTTTTACTTCACTGTATGGTGACTTTGGATAACATGATCCGCCATTTTAACTTTCTAATGTAGTACAATTTCCGATTGTCAAGTTACCTCTTTTTTGTCCTCGTTCTTCCTTTGACCTGTAAATATAAGTCTGGAGCCCTTAAAAATAAGTTATGAAGTTCCTAATAGAAGAAGCAGTGACAATGTGAAGGGTTGTATCCTACAGACCAAACAAGATCTGACTTAAGACCTATAACAAAGCACATTGACACCTTCTCTTTGTACATAAGTGTCCACACTCTCCGGATGTGGCTGTTATATTCCTTTATGTAACAGTGATCTGTCGGCAGCGCTGCAGTAACGTCATGAGTGTTTGGAGTGAAAGCTGTTGATTAATATGTAGGAGTTTTTCCTTGAACAGCCCATAATTTTGTGGCCTTTCATTTTGATATATATAAATATATATCTATATATTTTATCTAAGAGAAATA
The DNA here is from genome assembly GCF_022539355.2 of Hippoglossus stenolepis. Classification (NCBI taxonomy): domain Eukaryota; kingdom Metazoa; phylum Chordata; class Actinopteri; order Pleuronectiformes; family Pleuronectidae; genus Hippoglossus; species Hippoglossus stenolepis. The sequence continues at coordinate 10,150,352 of NC_061489.1, forward strand.
TTATAATCAGTTTGCATCCAAATGAGATAATCAGTAGGTAGAAAGAGCCTCATACAGTGGGTTGTGGGTTCATTATTACAGCACAGAGTGCCTGAGACCTTTGCCTTTTTCTCTTCAGTTCCCCTCTTTGGAGGAGACAATGCGAGTGTTCAGTGTTGAGGACGGTGACCAGAACCGAAATTCTCTACGATGTACAAAAATGTGTTTGTACTTGCACCTCAAGCCAAGTTTGCTGTCTGTAGATTAGTTTTTTTCCATATCTTTATTCAAGTGCATGGTCTTTAGGTTGGAGAGCAGGACTTACTGATTTCACATTCAGATATTGCAATCTTTTCACTCAAAACCCTGCGCTTGAACTCCAAGAGAAATCCGAGAGCAGACTTTGAGCGCGAGGAGAAACGATGAAGCTGGAGTATCGGGACTCTGAGGTTAAGTGCACAATTTGAGCACAAGCAGAGCAAATGTGAGCACGAGCAGGGGCTATTTGAGTGCAAGTGCATGGGTTTGACTGAAAGCATTACATAATCTGAATGTGAGATCAGAACTGAAAAACCACACTATAAAGATAGTAGAAAACATCTGTACAGATATCAGATGCAGCTGTGTGAACGTTTCATTTGTTCTGTCCCATGCACATCTGTATTGTTCGGGCCAGTGATTACTTCAGTTGTCAAGGAAAGTGGCACCTCCAGTGTTGATGCAGACTGTTATTGAGATGGTATCACACATCTCTCTGTCGTCTATTTAAATGTTCCAACGGTGCATCTTGGATAATGCTGCCTCCTCACTTTCCATCTTTATTAATGTTACACATTAAACACAGCAATCTTGAAAACATTGTCATTAGTCCAAGTCTATATGTGTTGCGACTCATCAGGTACGGAGAACTGTGAAAGGAAAGAGCGCGAGTTGCAGTAGGTTAATTGTGGTTGGATGAGGATGTGTTGTGTAACAGACAATGAAGAAACTTGTTCAGCTGTACAGCAGCTACGTGATCTGTGAGATTCAAGTGCCTGCCGACAGTTGCCTCCTGACCCTTGTAATGAGCGATTGATAATAAGTAACTCTCGGCTGCCTGACATATTTGGTATGTCAACGATGAGCTAAATAATTCACCAGCCAGAGGAGCAGGCGGTGGAGTCTGTTGCCCCAGGAGAATAGAAGTTGTGCTTCCTTACTCTCCAAGGGTTCGACAAGCTGAGCACACTAACACATAGTAGCCTTGCATTGGAGTCTGAAGCATTAAAATGACCAAAATCTGTTTGTTGTTTTATTCAACTATTTCAGTAGATTGTTTTATGCATTTTCTTTTTTTTTTAACATTAAATCGTTTTGATCTTCTCTAAAATGGGATTGTTACTGAGACACTAGTATATGCAAATGTACAAAAAAGATTGAAAATCCTTTTAGAGAAAATACATTTTGCATCATTCCCATTTTGATTTGATTTACACATCGAGATTCTTTATCTACAACATTAAACAGTTGATTGAAATTCGTTAATGGTGTGTGTTATTTGTTGTGCTGTGTCATTAGCCTCATTCAAAAGAGCTTCAAGCAGCAAAAGTGAAGCCACTGCGCTCAACTTTGAAATGACGTTGCTGTAATAAAGACAGGCCATTGATTAATATGTGTAATTATAGATTATATTTTAATAAATCTGAGGGCCAGCAGAGCAACTGCAGGGAATGTTAACTCTTAAATAAATTTACTGAGTGCATGACTATACAGGTAACAGAGCAGATATGATCAGACTAGAATATAGGGCTGGACATCATGGGCAAAAATGATATCAACAATGTTCTTATCAGTCGAAATGTCTCATTATTTCTGTTGAGTTGAAAGACAGATTATTGCTCCTGATTGAAAGTCTGAGGTCAATCTGTTATACCTCCCTACTGTACTTGCACGGTGCATTAGCATTATAGCGATATATGTATTAGACTTTTGCTATGCTCCTATTAATGAAAATTATTTTGGCATAATTATTGATACGGTTTTATCGTCCAGGCTCAGGGGAGCAAATACTTCCGTCAAGGCCCAACAGTCCCCTTATGAAACCACATTTAAATTCACATTTCGATATGGATCTGCACCGAATCTCACACAGTCATAAATATCAGGCCCTTAAACTTGTCTGATTTTTTTTTTATATCAAACTCTATGCATTATACCCTGGACTTTTTTTTTTATACATTTTCTTCCATTTTAAAGAAAGTGAAACAAAAAGATTGTGGATCTGCCCCAAAATGTAAAGGGTTCATTTCTTGTTCAATAGTTTCTGTGTCATCCTGCTGTCAAACAAACTAATGGACACGGGTCGCAGCAAACACTTGAACTGAAGAAGCATAACCGAAATACAGAATAATCTAATTGTTAGTGACTTGCAGCATCTGAATGCAACAAATAAATCTCATCTCTGTTGTACCTTTCCTAAGGAGGTTATGTTTTCACCCTTGAAACAACTGCACAGATAACCACAAAACTTGGTGGAAGGATGTGCTATGGGTCAGGGAAGAAACCACCTAATTCTCATATTGGCTCCAGAGCAGGGGGTGGTTCCAGAAATCTTTTTAAACCTTTAACATTGTTAGTTTAGGGATTTTTCTTTGTTGATATTTTCACTGGTTTCTGAGAAAAAAATTGATGGATCAAAAAATCGGGCACACTCCGGTTACTGATATGAGTGTGTGCAGCTTGACTGAAGCCAGGGACTGTTGGGCCTCGGTGGAGGTATGAGCTCTGAGTACCATTGTATTTCACGTTACTATTGTTGTATTTGAAGAAGTTGATACTTTGAGTCTTTAATACTTCAATGTTAATTCAGCTGATGAAGTTCAGTTTCTCATAGTGATGATCTATGAGATGATCTGCTCACTTCACTAGAAGTCAAGTAAAAGACTGTCGATCCAATTATGGCTCCAGTTCTCTGCCCTTCTCATGTTGTATGAAGGTTTGATAGAACACACTGGTGCGACAAACACGACTACAACACAATGTACATTAAACAATTGACCCCATTTCCCCTCTCTGGAGACCACTGGTAAATGGGCTACACTAATAATACTCTTAATACATTATACGGACCAACAACAGTTCAGCCCCTAATAAGAGTTTGTCCTATTTATTGTATAAAATATATGAACGGGTCAATTAAACTCTCCGAAGTCAAATGAAGACAAATTAAAAATAAGGAGGTATAACTCAAAAACTCTACGAGCACAGGAACATTTTCCCAACATAACATTGTTCTGTGCCACTCGTCACCCCCACCCCCCTTCCAAAAAAACCCCCTGCCATTTAAAAAAGAAAAAAAAAAAAGAGCAACATCTTTACAACTTCCATGAGATGCAGTAAATTGTGCTTTTATGGGTAATGTGCCCATTAAAGAGTAAAAGCAATCTGAGACGTCAAGACAAATGACAGCTTTTGAGTGCCATCTGCAATCTCTAGCTTCACAAACTCAATTATTCATAATGCATTTATGAAGTCCGCTGAGACTGCGCTGTCATCCCTGTTCAAACTAACGGGGAAAAGCAACATAAAGGGACAGGCTCTTTGAGACAATGGCCCGGAACATTCCACTGCCGTGTTTATGCTGCCACCTGCTGGGTAAGAACCATGACACGGACACGGTTATGAATGCTGAGGCAGAGGAGATGTCGGAAAAGTTTTTAGTGGGTGACAGACTAAAGAAGACACGACAAGAAGTGACTATAATTAGAAGTGAGAACCTTTTATTTCTCAAAATCAAGATGTTTTCCCCAGTAGGCAGAGAAAAACCTCCATATCAATATGATATAACAGTAATATGGATTCTTCTGAATCTAATTAAATCATAGACACGTCTCCGGCACTTTATCGTCATAGTGTGAAGTGGCACTTGGGCCCCGTACACACCAGGTAACATGTGGTTTTTGTGATCCGATCACAAGTGGACAGCTCTAGATCCACGTGGGAACGCACTCAGACCGGATAGCGATCCTATCACACCAGACCGCATTGGGAGGTGGTCTGGGCCACACGTGAACACATTCTTGTCACAGTGTGAATGCAAGTCAGTCCTGGGCCGCTTACTCAGCTGATGTCCTCTGACCCCCCTACAGTTTCACTTTCTTCAAATAAAAAAAACTTGTCTCTCTACCATTCTTTCGATCGCTTGTGCCGACACACACACAGTGACATCGAGTCAAAACAAAATCAATTTCTCTTATCTAACACAAATGATGTACGTTTTCATTTGCATGTAGAACAGGGAAGTGACAGGAGACACATAAAGGACGTATTTAAATACCAGGTATGAACACGTATTTAGCACTGGCCACTTTTGACAGGATCTCTGAGGACGGATGTTACTACCAGGTGTGTACGGGGCCTTAAATTCAAACACTGTTGATCGAATGTGAAGTCCAGAAGAGAAAAGTCAGAGTGGCTGTGGGTTCACCAGGATAACGCTCTCCCCCCGGATGAAGAGCTGGTTGATGTGGCGTGTGTGGACTTTGCCGTACTTCTGGGAGCCGGTCTTCTGACAGGCTCCGGGGCCCGGGGCCTTTAGTGAGGCTTTGTCTTTATCCTGTTTGGGTTGAACGCTGGACTCCGTCCTGCCGCTGGGGTGAGAAGCTTTAGGATTCACAGGCTGATGCTCGCCAGCTTGTCTCTGGGTTTTGTGTTTCTCTGGTGGATCGTCACCTCCTGAGCTTTCCTGAAGTTTCAGCTTCTCAAAGAGCTGCACAAACATTTAAGACACGTTAACACACGAATACAACAGTTCTAATGTTAATTTCAAATGATTTAATGTCTGTATTTTTCACATGTTTTTATTGTGTAATATCTCCTCATATAGTAGCTATCACTGTTACTGTCAGGGTGCTTCATTCCTGTGCTGGATTCAACAATCACCTGCTTACACATAAGGAAGTGATGCATGTATCTCATCCAGCTTAACTGGTTATAATTTAACCCAGTGATGTCCGCCTCACTGTTTATTGTTCCCTCACATAAAACCACATCAGAGCTCTTGTAAAGGACATGCAAATCAAATTCAACAATGGGAAATGCAGGGTGGCTTTTATTGATAAGCACGGGAAACACTGTCTTACTGTTAGTGGATCCCTTTTAAAGAAAGGAAGGAGTAATGGAAGAAAAAGGAGCAGCCATCGTATCATGGAGAGGATTGTAAATTAAACTACGACTGAATGGGAAATAAGAGACAATGAAAACGAACACATACCCGTGTAATGGTGAGGGCTTTCTCATGGTAGAATGCCTCTCCCAGCAGAGGCTCCCTGTAAGTCTCATCCACGTCTACCATTGCCTGAAAAACAAAACGCAACTGGTGAAGACAATATAAACCCATCGCATTCATGGTAACAAGTACATTGGCGATCATTTCAGGTTCAGCACAAGCAGCCGTCACTCAACATGTACACTCACCATGTTCCAGAACTTGTCAAAGGCCACGACGAAGCCCGAGCACACCCCCCTCAGTCCCTTAAAGGTCCTGATGTGCACTTTGACCCTCACCCTCTCCTCAACGCAGCGGTACAGCTCACCCAAAGGACCGCCTTTACACACTGGAGACACACATGGCACACGGGTCACACTGCTGTTTCTACCACTGATAAATCATGGAAGGAATTCATCTTGTAAACATAAAAAGAAGAGGACAGGAATAAGAGGCAAAACACATGTATTAGATTCTGGATGTGTAAAGTCAGATTGTCTTTTCATCTGGATAGTTTAAAAACTGGTGAATTCAATTAAAGAGGGAGAGGAAACAAGGAATGCATTATATAGTAGGTTATATTCGGGGCTGATGAGTATTAGAATTATGTCAATCAATTGTGGTCACTGTATTTCAACTCAAGATAGCATTCATGGGAAATCTTGGACCGACATGTTAGACACCTGTCAGTTTCATGTCGACTCACGTCTGTTTGTCCACTCAACATCAAGACTGATGTTTGGCAGACACCAATCCACTATATCTGTAATACCTGATATCTGCTTATGAATCAAGTACTTTTTATGACTTTTCTAACAAATTGTTTTGTGAGAAGTTGTGTTTTTGGGGTGGTGCTATGACACCATGAGCTAGAAGAACCAGGGCAGGGCCAATTGTACAACTATATGTGGGTTGTCCAAGTGCGATCAAGTTATCAGACAAGCCAAAATAAACTTAAAAGCTTCAATGCAAAGCTATTATTTGAAAATACAAGTTTATAATTATTATACTTGTATAATACAGGACTGGGCCCAGGGGTAATCTGAAGTATCCCTGTTCTGTCAGTTGTCTTTTCTTTAAATAAACCACTTAAAAGTCACTTACCAGACATTTGTTAAGAATGTATATTTACACACTGAGCTTGAACAAGGGTCAATTCTTAAACTATAATCAGTGATGTTGCTCAAAGCTACAGAGTAAACAGTAAACAAGGAATGGCTTCAACCGGGACGTGTAAAAGGGCCCCTTTGTGTGAACAGCTTGTATAGACATCTTGTGTCTTGGATCAGAGATCCACGTCTCTGTTTGGACCTGTGACACATCAACGTGTCCTCTGCTGAAACCCATCTACACAACGTGGTGAGGGAGCAGTGTCGCTGTGGACTGAACCTACGGGGCATCCTCGTCAGGACGTTTTTCTGCGGCTTGTTCCTCTTCCTGCTCCGCGGGGCGCTGCCGCTGCTCTCCCCCTCCTCCCCCTCCGGCACCGGGTTGTTCACCATCAGCTTCTTCAGCCTGTCGATGCGCTCCGGGTCCACCGCCCCCTTCAGGGCCTTCAGCCGCTTCTTCTCCACGTTCTCCGGCTTGGCTCTGCCCCGGCCGCCCTTCAGGAAGCTCTCGTACGCCGCCACGTTGTTGAAACACTTGACGTTGGGGAAAGGAAGTGACACAGTGGGAGAGTAGAGAGCGAGCAGCGGGTCAAACCTCTCCGAGCACACGTCGACTTTATCGGCGTCATCGTCCCCGGTTCTCCTGTCCTCCTCCGGTCCATGCCCCGGTGCTGCTGCTGCTGCTGCTGCGGTACGGGAGCAGCTTCCCGGTGGTTTCTCTGTTCTGTCTCTTTCCCTCTCCTCCATGTTTGAAACCGCCGCAGAGGAGCACACGCTGAAGCGAGGAATCATGGGAAGGTTGAGGTCGTGGGTTGAGTTGAGGTACCACTCTGTACCGGCTTCCAGGGGCGATACACGTCACAATCTTATGATAAGAGCAGAGTCCACCAGTCAAATAGTGAATTAAGTCTCAGTCGTGTTATAAGTTGTGTATTTTCTCTATGGATCAATAGAAAATATAAACACAACGCAGAAATAAACACAACAATATCCCCCAGGAGAAAGTTTCGCTTGGAACTACAAATTCCTGAAGTGGCCTCTCTGTGCTTTTACTCGTAGACGATCTTTGATTGTACGCTCGCCTCTCCACAACAAGATGGCGCTGAAACACAGAAGATGTTTGACAGCTAATTTTTAAAATGTGTTTTTGCTTTAACAAATGAACGCATGCAGCAGCACAACAATAAACTGACACGTGGCGCGGGTTGTGTTTTTAAAGAGAGAGCAGGTAAGAGGGGAAACAATCAGCTGTTTGTTTTACCTTAGTTGGTTTTAATATCCGGAACTTTAGTTCGTTTCGTTTGTTGTACCGCTACGACACAGTTCGGTGTCGGACTGTACACAATGTGTGTGGTGTGATGTGACATCTTTGTTGGACTATTTTCATATCAACAGCTTCGTTAACCCACGAAATCAAAAGTTGTTTGTGTAGTTGAGTAAATAGTCAAATATTAGCGCATGAAGCTAACTGGTTTCCTAGACGCAGCTGACTGTGTGTTTATTGAAGGTGAAGAGGACCAACACCACATGACACCCAAGTGTGAGTACTAACTCTGATTCTTCCATGATGATCAATGTTTGTTGTTTTGTGTCTTCATGTCCAATCAAAGCTGTGTCATTTTAAAGTATCACCACCTCTCCTTTACGAATGATGTTTGATGTTGATGCAGCTTCACTGACACTGACATTGAAGCCGCTGATCTTCTTCCACTGTTTGTGCACTGCTACATTTGGGGAGGGTTTGCAGGACTGGCTCTCAAAAACCTCAAAAACCTACTGTCCACTCAAGAGAGAGCCCACAAGAGAAAACATTGTATTTGGTATTGATATAACAATATAACACTGAGAGTGACTTGGTCCTGGCTAAATCTTTCATCCACATATCCAAATAGAGGAAAATAAGACCCTCTGACTTTTTTTTTTATCAAAAAGGATCTGGTGAACAATCAGCTCATTGAATAATAGAAAGGGGAACATAATAATTCTCAGAACTGAAAATATTTGATGACTAACCAATGACGTCTAGAGCATTCAGGATTACTCATTATTTTTATTTTATTATTAATCTATTTACTAATTAACTTTTCCCTACAATTGTATGTATTTTCTGTTATTCATATCTGATTATATATTAAGTTTGAGCAATCCAATATGCCTTGTATGTTAGATGATATTTAATGTTATGATCTCCACACCATGGTGTTTGTAAATGTTTCTTTTTCAGGCACAGCCTCATGGTGATTGGAATTACCTGCAGATTTCTTGGCTGTCCAAGGTTCGGCGTTGTCAAACCCTCAGCCCATCTTTTCACCTCCAGCAACATGGCAAAGAGCAAATTCGAGTATGTCCGCAACTTTGAGACGGATGACACGTGTCTCCGGAACTGCTACATAGTCGTGAGACTGGATGGTCGAAACTTCCACAGGTGAGTTTCCTTTTCAAGGTGCGCATGTGTCATATCTGTGGACAGAGTGATGTTGACACCATGCTGTTTCTTCTTGTATTCTGTGGCAGGTTTGCTGGGCAGCACAACTTTACAAAGCCCAATGATAACCGAGCCTTGGGCTTGATGAGCAGGAGTGCACGCTCTGTGATGGAGGAACTAGAGGACATCACCATAGCTTACGGTCAAAGTGATGAGTTCAGCTTTGTTTTTAAGAGGACCTCCAACTGGTTCAAGAGGAGAGCCAGGTAGCAGAAGTGTGATGTCTCTCTCATGCATTCTGTTCACATATTGTTAAAATTTGTCTCACTCAATTTCTCCTGCTCTCTCTTCTCGCAGTAAGCTCATGACCCACATTTCCTCCCAGTTCTCCTCCTCATATGTGTTTTACTGGAAGGAATTTTTCGAGGATCAGCCCCTGCTGTATCCCCCAAGCTTTGACGGACGTGTGGTCCTGTATCCTACCAACCATAACCTCAGAGACTACCTCAGCTGGAGGCAAGCAGACTGTGAGTACACACAGTGCCTGAACCTATTTGCAAGTCACACATTTGACAAATAGATGAAATAGTTCATTAAGCGAATGAGGCTGAACTATGTTAGACTGTACTTATGTTTGTTGTGTGTTTTTCAGGTCACATAAATAACTTGTACAACACCGCGTTTTGGACATTAGTACAGAGGGGAGGGCTCAACACAACTCAGGCAGAGGATCGTTTAAAGGTGAGAGGGCAACACAATCTAAAAGGTCTGTGTAGATTTACACAAATGCATGTGTGTTTATTTAGTAATAACAATGTTATTAGGAAACTAAAGTGTGATAACAACATAAATACAAACAATAAATGTTCTTCACTTAGTAATCACATTCTAGTGAATGTTTCATTTGTGCTACAGATATGATTGAGTATGTCTGCACACTAACTCATTTCTGTTACCGATTATGTTTTCGGTGTCGACACTGGTGAAAGTCAGCCAGCTTCCTAATTTCAAGGAAATTGATAAATTAATCAATTCATTGTACAGTAAATGAGTATAAAAGAATTTCATTGTTTGCTTCTTTTTACTCTCAGCTGAGATGAAAAGTTACTCTTTGAAACCCCCCAACTCAGTTCATCGCTTCCTGTCAATTCTAAATGTGCTGATTTAAGGAAATGATTGAACTAATTCAACAGAAGTGGGACATGTTTCTGTAGAATTTCCTCAGGTCTAACATTGTCCATGTCAGCTGCCACTGACTGACACAGCTGTTCACTGGAAGTCCCTCCGTTCCCCAGTGTCCACTTTGAGGGGAACTCAAATGATGTGTTGACAGCTGACGAGTTGTGGAAATGTTGGTTCTGGCTACGCTGGTCAACATGAGTCATTCACAGCAAACCTTTTGTTATTCCTGGTTCCTTTATCCTGTCAAAATATGTCTTTGGAAGAACAAATGCACAAATCAAAGAAGGCAAATATGAGATCTTTACAGATCCCAGCATCAATGGATTTCATTTTTCAAATAACAAATCAATGAATACAGAGTGATTAATTTCTTTTGCTGTAATTTTTATATACCCTTTTGTAATATTTACACATGTCTGTGTGTTCCCCCCCCTCTCAGGGAACAGTAGCTGCAGATAAAAATGAGATCCTGTTTTCAGAGTTTGACATCAACTACAACAATGAATCTGCCGTCCACAGGAAAGGCACCACTCTCATCTGGGAAAAGGTTTGCTATTTAAAAGAGTTTGAGTCTGCAGCACAATTATTACAGAGCAATTCACTTGGAATACTCCTGCTGTAGATAGACATCTTTGGTTTTCATGTGTGAATTTTAAACTCCTTCATTGTAACCACTTCTACCTCACCTGCCTCAGCCATTTCTACTCAGGTTAGTGCCGTCATACATGTAGGATTTAGAGTAAAGTGTGATACATGTCCTTGTCATAACTTTTGCTCCTTTTAAACAAAATCAGCAGATTACTGCACCGACACTTACCAGCATATGTGAAGGTCACATAGTCGTGCATTATATATCTGTACTCAAATTGAAGCAGAAGAAGACATTTTTGTTACATCATGGAAGTATGGGTTGGCCTTGGCAGAGTTTGGTCTCATGCTGGACTCACACAAATGCGTCGCTTTGACGCAGAGGCGATCGTCATAACAAAAACCATCACAGTTTCATGCACGGGACACACAACATAGCTGGCTTTCAAGGGCGAAAAGGCAAATCTTCTTAAATGTCAATCTATTCCTTTTTGTTACCTTTTTTTTAAACTAATCCTACTCCTTATTCTTTGCAGCGAGAAGAAACTGTCATTAAACGCATGAAGCCCCCAGGTGAAGAGGAGAAGGACGTGCCTGTGACCAGCAGCAGGAGGAAGGTGCAGGCCTACCACTGCGACATTATAGGAGACCAGTTCTGGGAGGAACACCCAGACGTCCTGGAAAACGACAGCTAACAGCTCCTCTCCTGCTGCAGGAGAACGACTCTGAGCTCAGCTCGGCCAGAATGGTTGAAGTGGACCCATATGATGTTCCCTAGAGGCTAAAAGAACGTTTTCTGAACCTGAAAGCTTTGATGACAAACTTAGTACAGTGGCTGTTAAAAGTAAATTAAACTTCTGTCAAAATCCTCACTTGCCTAAATTGCACCATGTCTCTTGTGTTCAAAGGGAAACAGGTGATTTCAAAATTATATATTGAGGACATGACCAGCACATCACATCTGCCTCTCTCAGGCCTGGTCTAGTGTATCCTCTAAGGTCACTTTCCAAAAATATATTCTTATTTGATCTCATGAATGGCATTTAGAATACCACCATTACTTGCTCTGGAATGTTTATATGATTCCTTTTGGCCCACTGTTTCTTCGAGGTTTTTTTTCATCCCTGTGGGCGTTTTGAGTTTCAACACTCCCTGTTTAGTTCCCGGAGTTTGGATTTTAATGATTCAGGAAGCCCATCTGGAAAGTTTTCAATATTACTTCAACTTTATTGTAATCAGGAGCAAATCTGAGGTATAAATAAACAGAGGAAAGCAGAAACTTGTGCCTCGGCAGAAACAAGTGGCCTTGTCTTACAGCCAGGACGCCATTTGGAGATGTGAATGGATTCATAAGCCTGCACTCTCATCTGTGCTAAGAATACCTCACACACCCTGCGTACACTCTATCCCTCTGACATGTGCTTGGTGGCATATTTATCGTGGCACTCACTCAGTGTGAATGGCGACTGGAGACTTGAAGTGGTACTGTATTTTGTTACTGTAGTAGGCTCAGTTACTGGCAGGTATTGGAGCTGTATTTTTGGTTCTCTGACCTTGTTAGAATCATAATGCTACTGTACTTTATGTAACTCGTGTTTTATCATTTGGAATCAAATTCATTCATAGAGTTCTGTCTGTTTTAATAAGAAGTGTTTGTTATACTCTCCACTCATTAAAATTTACAAAACACTTATAACAACAAGTGGATCTTTTCCTGATGACATCAACCAGCTTTGTGCTCAGATCCATTCTCTTGGTTCAACTCAACACTTACAGTGATTCAGTGTGCAGCTTTATATAATAGAAGAAATACAAGAAACCTGAGCGTGTGGCAGGTTGTGCAGTTATTTAAAGACAGCATGTGTTTACATGCAGGGCCCTGTCTCTAAGCCTTCTGAGCTGCTGCTTGGAAAACATAGAAGACATAATTCACATGACTTCACAAATAAACCAACTTTATTGGCTCCTTAAAAACATTATCTGTCACTTCTGATTGGTTATGCAGCTGTACATATAAACTGCAAGCACATCGTATTGTTCAGACGGCTTTTACGAGCAACTGAGTTATAAAAATGGTCTTGTAAAAATGTTTTCTAAATAAAGAGGAGCTCATTAAGGCTCTTTGATTTGCTTATGAATCCATCACTTCTTAGCTTCTATTGAAGTTAGCATTGCTTGTCGTGGCCCTACCAGCCCTTCTCATCACGGTGGTGTCCAGTCCTGAAGAAGTAGCGCTGCTCTGAGGGCGTATTTCTTGTATTGCAAACTTGGAAAGAGATCACAACCACCAGCTGGTCCCAGCAAGAAACCGCAAGCTTTCATATAACGCCTTCAAACAATGGAGTGTATATAAAATGGATGATGTTTCTTCACCACCTCCCACTATCCAGGAATGAAGCCAAAATATCCCATATGTGAAGTCTGAGCAGTAGCGATCGGTTGGAGCACTGGTGATTGATACACACCCTCGACCAATTGTGAGTCAGTCTCACTTGAACAAACATCAGTGTGATACCATCTACCTAAAATGACAGAAACAATCAAGGAAAAAATATTTGACGTACACTTTTTCGTTTGGTTCATGTCCCTTCCACTAACATGGAGGAAGATTTATGACTTATACTCCAGTCAGCCACCAGGTGGCGATTGAGACTCTTTGGCTTTTGTCATGTCCTCCATCTTTACATAGAGTCCCTGCTGTTCCACTGTCAACTATTGTTTCTTCAATCTATGGCTTTTTAGTTCCCCAACTTGATAGAAGTGTCATACTGAATTTCATAAGCACTGTAATGATAATAATAATAATTATTATTATAATAATAATAACAACAAATAAACTTTATTTATATAGAAAATAAAATGTCATGCGTTGGAACAAGAAAGACATCAAATCAATAAAAGGACAGAATCAAAATAAATACATATAATAGCCCAGATTTAATAAAAACTATCTGGTGGAAGGATTTTTAGATACTGTATGGATAAATGTTTCAATTAAATGAAGCTAACAACTCATTTAATATATAAAAAATACATTTTAGATACTTAGATAGATACTTTATGGATCCAGGGAAATTTTTGTTTATTTAAAAAAATTAGATTTGGCAAAGTCACCATGGAGTGGCTAAACAGCGCCCCCTCTATCTCATTTCATCTCTAACAGGATGGTTTTGGTGTTATGTTGCTCGCTCGTGCGTCGTGTCATCCTATCTGTGTGTGCGTGTGTGTGCGCGTGTGTATGGTGAAGGGGAGGGGTTGAGACAGAGAGGTGTGATCAGCAGCAGCAGCAGCAGCATCTCATTCAGACGTTGATCTCCATGTCTCCCCGGCAGCGTCTCCTCCCTCTGATGTGAAACCTCTCAGTCTTCTTCTTCTTCTTCTTCTTCTTCTTCTTGCCATTATTATTATTCGCCTGCGAACACGAATGTCTCGGGCTGGATCCACGGTGTGTGTTGACAATGAGTCCCGCTGCTGTCGGTGCTGTTCGGTCCTGTCTGTGTCTGTTCCTCGCAGTTCTCCTCCACTGTGCAGCTGCATGTGCAGCAGCTGTCTATGATGGTGAGTGTTTGTCCGAGCCATAAGTACCGAAATGTGATATCTGTAAACATGTCGTGCAACAATACGCACATGATCGCATTGCACCGGAATGTGTTTCCACGTCAAAATTCAATCTACCTCCACGTGTTTGCTTGTAACGAAACTACAAACGCAAGTGTTGATTTAATTTTGCTTTAATTTGCCTTAATGCATCCAATGCACAACCGGAGATCCAACTCAATTGTATCATAAGGTCAGTGAATTGGGTCATGGTCATTCTTCATGTTTTTTTTGTTTTCCATCAGGGTTGAATGAGCAGGATTCACAGGAGAGGATCCTCCAGCATGTAGAGAGTTATGAGATTACTTATCCTAAATGGCTGCATCCTCACTCACACAGCAGCTCTGCCAACAATCAGGTAAGACATCTCTCTGTCCATTTCACTTATAAAATGATTAAAAACAAACAGAAGCGCATTTAAATCTAAAGAAAGAAAAATATGTAATTTCCTGTTGCCAGTGGGTGGCACTATAACTATAACCGAAATATTGGTAAATTGATGGCTTCAGGCCAGGACTTTTATCACGTATGTGACAGTTGGGGCAGATTCGACAAGTCATATGAAAATGAACTTCTTTTTTCAGGGCGAAGCATCAACATGTTGCCACAGACGCGCTGTTTGACAAAAGTCGGAAAGGCCTCACAATTTAGCATCACAAAGGTCGTAGGATTAGACTGAACAAGTATGAAGTCAACCTGATTTATTCTCTAGGAGGAGTTTGTTGAAGTACGACCCCTCCAAATGGCAACAATTTGAGAAAGCCTCCACATTAATATCAAAATGGCAGACTTCCTGTTAGGATTAGCTCCCAGAGCCTTTTTGAAGTTCTCAGGCTTTTATATGACTCTACCAAATTTCATACACGAAGGTGAAACGCACAGCGGGGGCTGCTTCGTTGAAGTTTTCTAGGGGGCGCCCATGAGTCATGTGGGCTGATACAGCTTTTATTTACTTTTTCTTTATTTTTCTTACTTCCTGGGTCAGTTATGTGATTCTGCTCTTTGTTTTGAGGACTTGCCTTTACATTTTCCCTGGCTAGATTTTTGCAATGCCATCAATACAGGTTTCACTTATAGGCCTCCCTGCATCGCCTTCTATTGGCACCAAATGTTGCTGGATCATGGAAACGTGACCACGTAACACTGGTACTAGCCTCGCTGCATTTGCTTCCTGTTTGTTTTCGCATTGATTTTTAGAGTTTGTTTATGACTTTAAAAGCTCCTGTGTATATCAAGGATTTATTATTTCCCTGTGGGCCTTTACGCCACTTTATATCGGCTGATCGTCTTCTGATTGTTGACTAAAGTTTTTAAATCTCTTCTTAAAGTGTTTCATCTCTGGGTGAATTTTAACTTATTTTATGTGTATTTCTTTGAATAGTTATTGTTGTTTTATCCTTTTGTGAAGCCCTTTGTAGCTTTGTTAAAGAAGTGCTATACAATTGAAGCTTATTATCATGATTATTATTATTCCAGCATCCGGAAGAGACGCAGGTTCTGATCTCCGCGGAGGGCCAGGAGCTCAGACTACACCTGGAGAAAAACCAGTGAGTGATTTCAGTTTTATTTTGTCCATTAGGTGTTGTAATGTTGCAATGGTTTTTACCATTAAATCAAGATATAGCATCAGTATTTGTATCTTCATCATCATCAGACATCCACAAGACGCCCCAGCATTGATTTGAACAGATGTTAGTCGTCACATACACATTTATAAGGTCAATACCCCTGTGGGTGCAGTGATGGGGAACAAGGGAGGAAAAGGAGCATGATGGTTTTGGACGACAGAGGCTTGACACCCGATCTGTGAGCCTTGGGCAAACAGGAAGTCAGATTGCACCTCTTGCCTCTAACGTCCTATAATCTGATGGAGCGGTTCCTGTCCAGTAACAATGGGGATGGTGATAGGAAGTGAGCAGAGTATCTGAGTTTATAATGTAGAGTGTGATCGCTGCACCAGTGGGAGAGCAGGGAGGGCCGCAGCTCTCGAGATGTCAGAGGTGACGACACAGAGCTCCGGTTTATCACGTCTGGATCCGAGCCAGCGCTCAAGTGGAAAGGGAAGCTTTTATGAAGCTCGAGAAATATAAAGTTTTTACCATCAGATGTATTCGGTCTCTGTCAGTCATTCACAGGCAGACACATTAACAAACCATGACTCCGCTGTGTCTGAGCGGACGTCCCCTCAGGGATTTAACCCCCCACTGCTCTCCCTCCCCAGCAGGTGGTCACACTGTTAGATTCCCTCCTGGCTCAGGAATCTTCATCAATCACACAGTGTTTTTCTCCGTACGGGGGTTAAGAGGGGGACGGAGACGAGAAATGAAGGACTTGATCAAACTTACAGTCGTTCAAGCTTAGATAGAGATGTGTCAATGTATTCAAGACAATAACCAGGAATGAGATACAAAGAAAGAGGAACTGCAGCAGAAAAATAACTGAATACCTTTTCTGAAAACATTTTGAAATACGTTTTGTGCAACTTCTCAACTGTTTCCTGTGACATGGAAGCTGTGAACATTTCTTCCCACGTTGTGCATTGCAGTGCACTGATGTAAAAAAAATAGAATCGTTGCTAATGTGAAAAAGTGATTCAGGATTATTTTTGCTAATAAAGCATGTGAAAGAAAGTAAAGCATTTCAGGGTAAAAACAGACTTTGAAACACATCCCACATTCTAAGTATTGATTCATTAATGTACCTTGTCTGAGAGCTTTATTGACCTGGAACATTCACATGCATTCTAAATTCTCTTTAGTGTTCATACATGCCACAGTTCACTTGAAGGTGAAGTTGGTAATTAGTTTTTATCTTCTTTATTAAAATCCTCTTACAATAAATAAAGTCATCTGAAAAAGGAAAATGAGCTGGTGTCTGTGATCTTCACAGAACTGTAATAAGCAAGACCAGTCATTTCATTCAGACTGAATGATTGTGGGGGGGGGTTGACGCTTTTAACAGATGCAAAAATGAAAAAAACTAAAAGAAAACATCTCCTGGTGAAGAAGTGGTGAGACAGACATAGAAGACACAGACGAAGATCTCAAGAGAGTTTGTGTTGACAAGTGGTATGAGTTTGTTAAAAAATTCTATCATTCTGTCATTCTATGTTCATTATTAGAAATATTGTTCCATAAACATACACAGTTTAAAATGTAATAAGAAAAAAACTGAGAAAATAACTTGGAAATAAAATCAAAAAGAATATAGGTCCCCTAATTAAATGTGTTTATTAAAGACAAAAATAGGCACAACAGCTCAATTTTTTATGCACTTTCAGTTTTATGATGAAATATTTACGTTTTTATATTGTACCAACTTGTGAGTTGTGGGTGAAGAAACATTATAGATCTCGACCATTAGGTTCAGCCTTCATCCCACTAATAGTTTCTGCAGAAAACACATTTACAGAATTCGTATTTAGTCTGAGGTTTATCCCCTCCGCCCTGTGTTCCCCCCGCTCTCCAGACCTAAGCAGAGATTCCCATACTGTGTTTTGCTCTGTCCTTTGTTGCCCTGATTTGGAGACACGTCAAGAAAGCAGTTAATGTCTGTGAAGATCAATGTCTGAGTTTGGAGAGAAGCCAGAGAAAATGCTGCCAGTGTCCATCCCTGCGCCCTGGCTACTTCCTCGTGTCCTCATTGCCCCTGTCGCAGCTACACTCTGACAGTCAGCAGATAAGAGAGAACCCAAATTAGCTGTGAGATGCTCCTGATCTCATCTGTCTGTTTATCCCTCTGCAGCATTGACATCCTTTCTTTTCCACTCTCTATATTTTTCTTCCACCTCATCTGCTCCTCACTTAATATATCACTTCATCAAAGCACGGAGGAAGACATAGCTGTGAATTTATTTGGCTATGTGAGCGCGTGGTGGCTGGAGTCCTGTCCACTCATGTCCTCCCCCTGTCATGCTTGTAAATGTGCATTTCTGAGTGTGCACATGGGTCTTTTTTGTTGGATGGTATCAGTGCGGGTGTGTGTCTGCCTGAGCTTTTATCTTGATGAGAGGCCGTGAGGCGCCCAGCAGTGGGGTTGATTTGGTTAAGAGCCAGGGACAGGCTATAGCCGTGCTGACTCAGGGAGCAGGAAGCGGAGATTGGAAAAATACAGCGAAAGGAAGAAACTGTGGAAGAAAATGAATGATGGAGCGGAGGAGAAGGGTTGAGGGCCGGAAAGTCGGGGACACTTGGGTTAGGGGTTTTGGTGTGAGATATGAATAGTGTGGATGTTCTCGCTTCCTCCTCTGCGTGACTTTCTCTGTTCCTCTCTTTCACGCCCTTCCTGCACTCCCTTAAGAGCACGAACCCAAATTAAAGCATTCCCTTGGGAGATGAACACATCGTTGTTCCTCCTCCCCTCTCCCCCCATCTCCTCTCCTCTCCTCTCCTCTCCTCCCCTCTCCTCTCCTCTCCTCCCCTCTCCTCCCCTCTTCTCGCCTAAAAATGAGCACCCTATTTCTTTTCTCTTTTCTTTACCTCCTCACCTCATCTGATATTCCCCAGGGCTCTATAGCTCAAATATACATCTCCCACGCGCTCCCTGCAGGTCAGGGTGTGGGAGACTGGGGCCACACACACACAGACACAAACACACACACACACACGACACATGTACACACACAGCACCCCCAAAAGAACACAAACACGCCTCGAAGCTCAGACCTGATGGATTGCAGGTCAAGGCAGCGCAGAGCAAGGGATGCCTTCGCTTGTCCTTGTTTCCCTTGTGTCTGTGTTTAGTCTCACGGTGGTGCGGCCCTGTCTGCTCAGATATCTAAATCGAGACCTCAAGTGTGTGTGTGTGTGGGGGTGTGTGTGCGTGTTGGGGAAACAGTCTCACACACAGGCCTTCACACAACAGAACATTGCCCTCCCTGTGCAATAAAAGCCTCTTAATCATCCATTGCTGAGTGCTACTTTGACTTTGCATCAGCCTTCACCCTCCCTCCGCTCATGTGCAGTGATGTCATCTGATGCCATGAGAGAATGCGACCCACTGACCCTATAATGCATTACCCCACATCTCCTCTCTCCCCGCTTCACTATCTCCCCCAAGTACATTAGCATTACTCCCCCACCCCGTCTTTCTCCTCCCAAGGCTGAACCAGGCCTTTGTCTCAGCCTTGCTGCCAGATAGTCGGGATTCAGCCACTATTCTGCTGCTCAATCAAAGCATCTGTCTGGACGCTGGAGGACATCCAAGCTCTGTGGAGGGCTCTCGACATCACATAGAGGTTTTTACAGTCTTGATTTGAAAGCAGTGACGGCATCTACCACAATACAATTAGTCGTATAGGGGTCGGGGTATTCCAAGAGTTTTATACTGGTTGATTCAAAGCCTGGCAATGAAGTTAGCCCACTGCTGCTAGGTTTATGCAACTGGTTGTTCATCGTCTGTTGGAAATCAGAGACAAATGTAGAAATGAGCAGCTCAAACAATAAAAGATAAACCGATTGTACCAATCGGTTTTCAAACAAAAATCCTGAAATGTGAGGATTTGCTGATTGACTTTTTAATGTACAGAAAACTGAATATCTTTGGGTTCTGAAGACAGTAAATTTTGTATATTTCATAATACCCCAACTTTTTTATTGTAGACAGTCATTCTCTTCCAAATTGTTCCTCTCGTTCAATCCAATATTGGGCTTGATCATCCTGCATTCAGAAGCACACGCATGAATTTGTAACAGCACACAAATACAACCAAATATATAGAACTCGAATTATGGGAATTATGAATACAAACATAAATGCAGATCTTTTCTACATTGTTTATTCTGTAATATAAAAGTTTTCATACTAGTGCATATTAGCAAATATGTACCTTGATGCCTGTGAAAGGTATCAGAGCTATCTGAGATGTTGGGGTCTTATACATACCACTTTAAATGATTCTTTTATGTGAACTATTTTCTTTTGTCGCTGAGACTGTTCTGAGCTGTCTTTGACGGCTCCTAATTGCAGAATACAACATTAAGATGTAGAAACTTGGGGACATGTTATACTTCTAAAGGTCATATAACCATCAGTCACTAGTATAGGCCCACTATGCTATCCCTGAGGACTAATACTAATAGTTTAACTCAGAAATGCAGCTGCTGGCTGGCATGTGAGCAAAGTGGAGAATGGAGGAGAGAAGTGTGTGTTTCCTCGAGGAAGAAGTGATTGTCTTTTATAACGACATGTGGCGACAGAGACGGTCACAGAGACGACAGGAGGACATGATGGGAATATGAGGCAGGAAACCTAGACGACGTCCAGATATAAATGAGGTCAAAGGGTCAAGTCACAACACAGCGCTAGTTACCCGTTTAGGGTGACATCAGCCGGATACATTATCACTGAGCAATAATTTTTAAGTCCCCCCCCCCCCCGATCTCAGATCCTCGGAGTGGTAATCTGTTAAAGGATGAAGCAGCCGTTCTCTGTCTTTGACTTGCTTTGTCACTGATTGCATCAACAGGCATTAATTGTCTCAAGAGGCTAGTCTCCTTCAGGGCGTCTGGGAGGACAAAAGAAAAATCCCCCATCTTCCCTTCACTCGTCTTCATCATCCTTTTAAAGAAGCGGCCTGACATTTTCCCGAAACGCACTTAATCGCTTTCTTGGTGCGAGTCAGATGAGAATTGATAACACTTTCAAGACTGAATGTGAAGCTACAGCCTGTAGTTATAGTTGACAAATCTTAATGACAAAATACATCTACCACATTTACCAGCACTGGTAAATCTCAGGAACTGATCTTTGTTTGATCACAACAGAAAGTCACAGTCATTAATGACTCCCGGAAAAAAACTGAACTTATTGGTTTCGTATATTTGATACACTGTATATGTAGCCGTGTGTCGCTAAGTATTTACTGTACAGGCGTGAGAAATGGTATCATTTTTCTTATCTAACTCTATCCAGTGCATTGACAAGGTTGAAAAGGGACT
Source organism: Hippoglossus stenolepis (assembly GCF_022539355.2). NCBI lineage: Eukaryota > Metazoa > Chordata > Actinopteri > Pleuronectiformes > Pleuronectidae > Hippoglossus > Hippoglossus stenolepis. The sequence goes on from NC_061489.1 coordinate 10,171,415, forward strand.
TATTGTTAATTTTGAGACCTATTTCCCACAAGATAGTAAGGATGAAAAATAAATGAAAGCACATGATAAATAATAAAAATGCTAGTTGGACTAATCATTGTGGTATGGAATTGAATTTGGGTCATAAGACCAAAGAATTATAGATTTTTCTTTTCCATTTTGAGGATAAAGTCCAAATGTTGAGGATCAAGTCTCTTCCTCTTCTTAATCAGATCTGTTAAAGGAACAACTGATGAGTGTGTGAGCCACCAGTTTCCATCTTTCAAGCTTGTGTGGTTTCTCCCTCTGAACAGAATCTCTTCAAAGACCTAATACTGACGACCACTGTGTTTATGTGCTAGAAGAGAAAGAATGTACTTGGTACTAAAACTGATTCTGAGGAACAATTTCACCAATTCATAGACACGAGGATTCTGTATATTGGTACAACAAATATAAAATGTTAGTAGTTTGATATATTTTGATACTTTAATCTGGTCTATTCTTGATGGTTTGGCTTTTTTCTCGACATTCCAACTCACGACATTTCAACTTTTTTCTCAACATTACGACTTTGTTCTCGACATTTGTACTTTTTTCTCGCCCTTACTAAAGTTATTCCCAACATTTCAAATTTATTCTCGACATTCTGACTTTTTCTTGACCTTACAAATTTATTTTGGACATTTCAACATTTTTCTCAACATTTAGACTTTATTTTGACTATTCTCGAAATGGAAATAAAGAACATCCTTTCCTTTTTTTTCTCACGCTTGGCCCTCATTCTCTTCCGTGGAGTGGGATTATACGTTTGATTTGTTATTGTTTGAGATCCTTAATCAGATCCCCTCTTTCAATCAGCTTTGGCAGGTTGAGCACGTACGTTTCCCTGCGGCTTGAATTCGCTGCAGACACGGTCTGTTTGATCGATCGTCAGACGGTGGGAGGACAGATGAGGGGAGATTTAGAGACGTGGAGCAAAAGGAAACCAGCTGTGGGGCAGACAGAGTTTATGAATGAAAACAGGATGAATGGATGGAAGCAGAATGGGAAGGAGAGAGAGAGACAGGAAAACAAGCATCTGTTTGAGATGTAAATATTGGACCGGTAGGTTTGACAGAAACAGACTGAGACTCCAAAGACACCCACTCAGTCACAAACACACACACAAGGAATTCATGTTTTTCATCATGACATGTGCCTGGGTAGCTGATTATCAGAAACCCCCTCATAGCCTGTTTTGTATACTAATGGATAAATCTCTGTATTATACAAAAAGGAGGATATTACTCAATAGCTCTTTCAAACAAATCCAGCCTCTCACAGTGTAGGTCGGTGTCCATCTCCTCCTTCAGCTCAAGAAAGGGTCACTTGGGAAAGGTATATATGGATTTAGTTGGAGCCAAAACACTTTTCCCACATTCTTTTTAACGCGTATCTCTGAGAGGATCTAAATCTTTAAAGCCGTCTGTGTTTCTACAGCGTCTCTGTCAGAATGAATGTTTTATGAGCTGTGGGCTGCTGGAGAAAATCAGTCCCCCTCTACCTCCTCTGTGTCCTGCACCTTTTTACACTATCTTTCACCATTACTCCAAGAGATTGAATGTCTGACACTACATCTTTTTTCTCTTGCAAATTGCCCATTGGTTTGTGTGTCGTCTTTCACCAGGCAGCTGTTGGCCCCTGGATATCAGGAAATATGGTACAGCCCTGACGGAGCCCGCAAGTCCTCGTCTCCTGCCAACGCTGTAAGTCTGTCAGACAGTTTGATGTTCTCAAACTGCAGACGGGAGTTGTAAATCATAGAAGGGAGATAAACATGAGTGCAGCTGATCAAATAAAATGGTGTATGGGCATAAATTGTTTCCTTTTTTGCTCACATAACCAGGCCCTGTGCTCTCTTAACTGTGTCACTTTATTTCTCCACAAAGAGCGCTGTGTGTTGAGCTGTGATTCTTTCTGTCTCCCAGGGACACTGTTTCTATCACGGGGTGGTTCAGGGCTTTGAAGGATCCAGTGTTGCTGTAAGCACATGCTCAGGACTCAGGTAAGTAAAACACCAGCAACGTCTAATAATATTTAGAGGTGGTCCCAGTGGTGAAAGAGAAAACATTTCCTAGATTCTAAGAAGATTAAATCCCTCCTTGGATAAAAGGTAATTCATGAAGACAGCTCCCTCAGTTAAGGGCAGGGAAGAGGCCCCAGTTTCTTTAGGAAATTAGTAAAAAGCTGCAGAAAGTGAAGGCAGGAGAAGGCTGTACTAAAAATAGGAAGTTTGGTGATGCAGACTGAATTGTGCAGAGAAAAGGTTTGTGATGAGTTTTTTAAAACATGTGCACCCTGTGACTGTAAATATAGAGGGATGATGCGTCCCCACATCAACAAAACAAAGTTTTAATTTTGGTGCAAACCAGCAAATACACGCATACTGATTTGTCAGTGAAAGGCTCATATCAGCCGATGTTATCTGTCAATAGATAAGTCAGTCGAGCTCGAATAAGAACTAGCTAAAATAACAGAAACCAACTTAGTAACAATTTTATTTAGTATGTAATTGACTTTTACTACCCAGCTAATACCCCAGTTCCACTAATTTTGCAACGTAGCCAAGTTACTTTAAACATATAATAAGTACTGATTGATAGAAAAGTCAGATTAGGGTCCATACAAATAATGGCATGCTTCAGTATCATTTCATAATATCATAGCATCATGCTTTGAAATGAGTGTGGATCCAACAGCATATCAGCAACAAGGTCAACCACACATTCACACTAAACAAGGTTGACACAGTTTTGAAGTATTTATAAATCATAAGTGCTGAAATCATGTTTGTGTACATGATTTCAGAGACTAGTAAAGAACAGAACTTGTATCCAGCGGTTACAGAACCTGTTGTCAGACCTTGGTTTGATAAGCTGACAGCCAGGAAGCAGTTGTGTGCAGTGCCTTGTGAAGTCAAGTGGGTCAGTAGCTCATTGGCTGCAGAGCTGGTTCATTGAGTCCGGCTCAGTGTGGAGATCCTTTGTTTTCTCCTGGTGTCGCTCCAGAGCAGCTGATGCTTCCTGCTGGAGACACACTCGAAGAGGAGGAGGAACTGGCAAGCGCAGACAGAAATCGTAGCCATATGTTTGTGTTTTTCTTTGGGTTCATCGCTCTGCATCTGGAGGACAAGTGGATTAATATGTCTTCTTTCTCTGGAGAAATGCAAACACAGCAAAAAGGGACGTTGACATGTGGGCGTCTGACCTCTCCAGATGTTTCTTACAGCTGTCTGACCTGCTGCTTGTGTGCTTGTGTATTAAGCGTCTGCACTCACGAGTGATTTTGTCAAAAGGGATTGTGTATCGCTCTGTATGTCCCAGGGGATCTTATTTATATACACAAGTAAATCACTTGAGACACGTGATTCTCTGCTCCACCCTGCCCCATTCATAAAACCACCACAGCCAAATAAAAATGAAAAAATAGACCTTTCTTGCAACCATGAATCTTATTATGTGACTGTGTTTGAGCATTTAAAAGCACTGGGGTTATTAGAGAGGAACTGTGTTTTTAGCCATAACATGCTAATAGAAAGGCAGCAATACCATTAATCACATTGATTTCTTCGAGCTGTGATTGGATGGAACCATCAACGATGTGCCTTTTTTTTTTTTACCCCAGGGGACTTATTTCTCTGAACACAAGCGTTAGCTACCTGATAGAGCCTCTTCCTGTTTCCACGGATGCTCGGCAGCACGCCGTGATCAGAGCCGAGAGTCTCCATCTGCCTGGAGGAAGCTGCCTGCATCACCATGGCGACAAGGACGAGCCAGAGGAGCGGCTTGATGACTTCATCCATGGAATGATGTCACCACGGAGCAAGAGGGTGAGTTCGGACAGGACGGGCAGCGATCATAGGCCTACGGTAACAAATTTCCCACAAATCATGAAAGAGGTGTGCGACTCATGTTCTGCATTGAACTTTCAGGAGAAAAGGGACTTGAGTCAAAACATGAAGTATGTGGAGCTGCTGATCGTGGCAGACAAAGCTGAGGTGAGAATATGTGGTCAATCTGAACTATTACGAATTTATTCAGTGGTAAAGATAATGACTAGATCAAGTAAAAATAAAGCTGTTATTCATTTCCTGTCTGTTATTGGAAGTGTGAAAAGTCCCTTTTGAGGTTTGTGAACATGTAAAAATACGTTTGGGTGTGTGTGGGTGCGTCTGTTTCAATGAACCTTGTGGTTAATATCTTTTGCAGTTTGAGAAGCATGGCAGTAATCTGGAGAAGACCAAACTGAAACTGCTGGAAGCGGCTAACTTGGTTGACAAGGTAACGGCTGATGAGAAGCGAGAAAACCACACCTATATTTAGTAATGATGAGTAAAACTGTCATTGTTCCTGTGTGTCTCTCTACACCTTCAGTACTACAAGGCTTTAAACATCCGGGTGGCATTAATTGGTCTGGAGGTGTGGACCAGCCAGAACATGATCAGCGTGTCAGACAACCCACACAGCACTCTGGCAGAGTTCCTGTCCTGGAGACGCAAGCAGCTCCGCGTGCTCCCCAATGACAACGCTCAGCTCATCACGTCAGTGTCTCTCACTCTGTCTCTCCAGTCTTCCCATTTATCCCCCCCCTGACTTAGTCACACACACACACACACACACACACACACACACACACACACACACACACGATGTCTCCACTAAGTCCCCGTCCGTCAGGGCACAGCTCTGAATTGATTTTTATGTTCATTGTGTGTTATGACCCAGGCTGGGGGGGGGGGGGGTAACATGGCAAGATAAAATATAACATATAACCAGATGTTGGGTGTTAAATAAATGTATTTATGAAGTATTGTAGTAGTGATTCTTAGTGAAGTAGGGATTTAACTATATGAGGGCGAGTGGATGCTGTTTTAAACAAAGAAATAAATAGAACAAAAAGAGGACTCTTTGAAAGCAGAATTACATATCTACCTAACGTCAAAAAACAATGACAGAATGAAAACCTAACACGTTATTCTACAAAAACGCAGCCATAACTGCACCCCTGTTCCTAGTGTGTCTACGTATATATAGAAATCTTTCTACAATATGATAGCGGGGTATCAGTATCTAAATCTAAACCTGTCCCAGTCTCCAGGGAGTTTGTCAAAGTTCTTTACAATCTCAAATCCCCTCAACGGTGTTAAGACAAATGGATCAACAATCAGTACTTTAACAAAGCATGCTGGCGAGCTGCGGAGATCCACTGCCACGAGTGATGTGCCGATCCGCTCTTCACACAGTGCAGTCTAAAACAGGAAGTAGGAAGTTCAGGAATCACACCTCCAGGCGGTGTCCAATCGTGTGTGAGGATTTCATACCCATATCCTGCTTTAATTACAATAGTACAACATACATGATGAGGAGGGGGCGGTGCCTACAGGCGATGATAACCATCTCCAGTTGTATCCCAGTGGGCTGTAGTCCAGGTGGAACTGATCAACTGAGTGTTTCTGTCTCCAGGGGGAAGTCATTTCATGGCACCACCATTGGGCTGGCCCCTCTCAAAGCCATGTGCTCCGACTACCAGTCTGGTGGAGTGAACACGGTGAGAGACAAGAGTTAACAAACAAAATAGACTTGAGTGAATGTTTGTCTCTGTGGTAACAAAAAAATCAATAGAGCTCTTTTGGTCAGGTTGGAATTATTTTATATTGTTATGACTGAATGCCAGTATGCATCATGATTATTATTATTATAATATTGTTGCCTTTGCCTCTTCTCCTCAAAAGGACCACTCAGAATTAGCCTTTGGCGTTGCCGCCACCATGGCGCACGAGATGGGTCACAACTTCGGCATGAGTCATGACAGCACGGGCTGCTGTCAGGCCAGAGCAGAGGACGGGGGCTGCATCATGGCCGCCGCTACTGGGTATAGTTATAACTCAGAATGAAAAACATGGGATTTGAAATTTGATTTAATCAAGTATATTGTGAGTATTTATGTACCGTATTTGTGCTTCTTCCATGGCACAGGCACCCGTTTCCACGAGTGTTTAATGGTTGTAACGAGAGGGAGCTGAAGCGCTACCTGAACTCCGGAGGAGGGAAGTGTCTCTTCAACCTGCCCAACACCAGATCCATGTACGGAGGGCAGCGCTGCGGCAATGGTTACCTGGAGGACGGGGAGGAATGTGACTGTGGCGAGGAAGAGGTCAGTGTGTGCGTGTGTGTGTGTAGAAGTATTTATTCATCTGGTGTGTTTTTGCCAGGACTCATGACTCACTCTTTTGTGTAGGAGTGCACCAGTCCCTGCTGTAACGCCAACAACTGCACTCTGAAAGCTGGGGCCGAGTGCGCCCATGGCATCTGCTGTGATAACTGCAAGGTACTAATACGAGAATCTGTGAAAGAGAAACAAAGAATCCGTCCCCCTGGAGCTGATTCTTACTTCTAGATAAACACTGTTGCTCTTGAATTATAGACAATTACAATTAATTTCTTCTCCTTCACTCTTGGTTCTTGTGTTTCTTCTCATTGTGTCTCTCCATCTAGTTGAAGAGCCCAGGCGTGCTGTGCCGTGCTCCCTCAGGACCATGTGACCTGGCCGAGTACTGCGATGGCAAAGCTGAGTCTTGTCCTGCTAACTTCTATTTGGTGGATGGAACGTCGTGCTCGAGCGGCCAGGCCTACTGTTACACAGGCATGTGTCTGACGCTGGAGCAGCAGTGTCTGTCTCTGTGGGGACGAGGTCAGTAAACTGGCCGATTTTAACCTGTTCATCTTTTTCTAAATGGGATATATCCTCCATATCCTTCATACATGTGAACAATATACAATTTATTAGGTACACCTGATTAGACTAATGTTTTTTAATACTCATACATATCCCCATTTATATAGGACATAGTAGACCTTTTTTACAGAAGAAAAAACTGACTCATCATATAATGGCTGGGCAATAAATCTGTATTTTAGTCATGCTAATATATTTTCAAATGAGATATAAGATGGGACAATACAATACAATAATTTTTCCACTTGTTCTCTTCACACTGTTATTGTGTTTTGCGAGATATACCCATTTTGAAATAATCAGAGTTATTTATTTTGAAAAGAATTTCATTTACATGTTGTGGAGGTGAGGGGGCCCCCCCAGAGGTGAGGGGGCTGGGGGGCAGAAGTTCAGCTGGTTGAGCAGGTGCCAAAAGAAATGGAGCCTTGAGTCGTTGCCTAACAGCCCCCTTTCACACTTCAACACTGTCATATCCATACAAAGAAAATGAGAATATGAGTCTTTGTGCTCACTTGAGCCTGCATGGTCAAATCACGTGAAGTGGCTTGTGTCAAAAATGTTGATATACTATGACAAAGCAAGACATTAATTGTCACAAAGTCAAAGTTGTGCTGAAAAAAAAGATACCAAATACTGGCAACGGTAAAATGTTTAATGTGGTAAATAAAGGCAAAATCTAAAGCATTCAAATGGCTAAAATAGCCCAGGACTCAAAGGCATGATGGGATTTTATTAACGAGAAAAATGTAGCCTAACTCTGCAGATCAGTAATTAATATATGCAAATGTTTGACCATCAAATATTCTCACTGGAGATAAGATGAATTATATCACTAAAGTAAATAAACCTGCTGTGCACACTAAGTCAGGGAGACTGGACGGGGTCAGAGCTGAGCCCGCTGTGGGTGCGAGATCAGGTTATTGTTATTGTACGATGTCCACTCCCTGGAGAGGCTTTGTTGTACCACAGGAGCCATCTGGTCTCCATCAGGTGGTCGCATGCAACACACTGTGCGTGAATTTGTTTGGTTACTGGGTTTGTGTGTCCGCAGCAGTATTAATATGTTTCTATGCATTCTCTTTCTCCCCACCACAGATGGCCGCTCGGCCCCTGACCTGTGTTTTCAGAAGGTAAACGAAGCCGGGGACATGTACGGGAACTGTGGCAAAGATCTGCTCGGCAAATACAGGAGCTGTAAGGACAGGTGAAGAACAAAATATTCAACAGCGCATTCATACTAACTCTTTGGTTGATATACTCCTCTATAGTTCTATTGAAACATTGGGATATTTTCTATGTTGAACGTTGATCAACATCAACAATCTATTATTATTTCTGTCAGAGATGCAAAATGTGGGAAAATCCAGTGTTTAACTTCAGCTTCAAAGCCCATTGAGAACAACGCCGTTCGCATTGAGACCACCGTCACTGTGGGCAACAAGAGAATCCAGTGTATGGGAACGCATGTGTACAAGCCCGGGACAGAGGAGGTACAGGGAGACACTCTGGACCCAGGCCTGGTCATGACGGGCACCAAGTGTGGAGACGACTCGGTGAGACTCGTATGGCGACAGAGAGGACGCTCTTGATCTCAGTATTTCTTTAATTTGTCAGATAGCCATATTTAACCTGCTGACATTGTGGCTCAAGTGCTTTTCATGAAGTAAACTTCTTCGATTTTCTCCCTCACACCCTCCTCCTGCCGACAGATTTGCTTTAATGGAGAGTGCCGCAATGCATCATTTCTGCAAGCTGATGAGTGCAATGCCAAGTGCCACGGACACGGGGTGAGTTTCAATGAGGGTGAGGTGGATTTCCTCTGGAGTGTTGGGGGAGGTTTGGCTGCCAGCCCGCGATTTATGAAAATGGGAACCTTGGCAGTGGTACAACTTTTAGATACTTTACTTAACTAAAAAGTAGAATCACAGCAATGTCAAGTGTTATCAGCAGACTCAGTGGAGTTGTCATCCCACAGCAGGATGCCCCCTTTCACTGTTCAGCCTTAATCTACAAAGTAACTTTAGCTGTCAAATAAATGTAGTGAAATGAAAAACACATTATTTCCTCTTAAATGTTAGTCTTTCTAGATTAGATTAGTTTAGCTTATTTCATTAATTTTCCAGGTAATCCAAACTATTTTACAAAACAAAACAACACACTTATACACTTATACACATTCCATGAACCAATAAAGGATCAGAAAGAAGAAAACTCTTTATTAATCTGCCCCTTGCACATAAAAAACACAATATAAATACAGATGGCCATTCCTCTGTTTGATTTCCTTTCTTTGCACAAACCACATAAAAAATCAAACTTTCGTTTATCAACAGCCAACGTAGCTCAATAAGTTCTTACTGTTTAATTGTTATTGTTAAGATTTTCTTAAATGTAATATTTGAACAATATTTTAAATTATAGATGAATGAAGGTGTAAAGTCTAAAAGTAAAGTACAAGCGTCTCAAAGTTGTCTTTAGTACAGTACTTTGTTACATTCCACTATCAAACCTGTTTTTTATACAGTATGTCATATTATAATGATTTCAAAGTGCTGCTATTGTCCAAAAATATCATCAAGCCGAATACCTGCATGTCACTGGAATGAATGTTAATGTTTACATTGTAATTTGAATGGATGACACGTCTTCTCACCAGCTGTGTAACAACAACCATAACTGCCACTGTGACCGTGGCTGGGCTCCTCCTCTGTGTGACCAGAAGGGCTCAGGTGGGAGTGTCGACAGTGGACCTGTCATCAGCCTCAGTAAGACACTGCATTATTTTATTTTGTTGATATGCATAAAGTGACAATTTAAGATATTTCTTTGACATCGTTCTACTTCCTGACTCTATGACATGTTCCATCAGGCAGTCTCCTTCCAGTCCTGCTCGTCCTGCCTCTGGTTCTCTTTGTGGTTCTGGCTGCTGTTGGACTCTGGTGCTGCTACAGACATAAACTCCACCCACTGAAAACATCAGCGCCCCCACCGGTGCCAAGGTACGTGCTGCAGAAGTGTTTATGATTACTATTGTTGTAAATATTATTGTTATTATTTATTCATTAATTATGTTTATTTATACAGCAATTATCAAAGCCAGAGATTACAAAGTGTGTCTCATGAAGAAAGAGAAAAAATAGAAGAGATATCTCAGAGGGGGTTTTAAAAGACAATACTGTTTTTCTAAGTTTGAGTATCAGGAAGATTGATCCAAACTTATTGTCCCGTAACAGCAACAGCTCTGTCCTCTTTAGTCCAAACAAATATGACACATCATAACTAGATTCTGACAGATTACAGTAATCTAAATGTGTGGAAATGAAAGCACCGACGATGGTTTCTGTGTCTGAAGCTCAGACATGAACAGATTGTCGTTCCTTAAATGATCAAAATAAGATAAGACATCTTACTTACATGAATCTCAACATTGAGGCTGGAACTCATCGGTACATTGCAACAGTGGTTTGTTGCAATGTACCGATGAGGAAGTTGTGATGTAATTCTTCAATTCTTCTTAGAAGTCTTATAAAAGGAGAACTGCTATTAATAACTTGTTACTCAAAAAAGTGTAGTCTCTCAGAAAGATGCAAACTGGAAAGAATGAATTTATGTAATTACCAGTCAGAGCTACAATGAGATGTGAAACCACATCTTCTCAAGGAGTTTAGCTGCATCGGACCGCTTAGAAATTGTTCTATAGTTGCTTTAATTAGTTGAGTCTGGATCAGATTGGTTGTGTGCAGGCTTTTTTCACATAGTCAGGAACAAAACCAGAGAAGAGTGACAGCATTAGTGGAAACTAAGGGGGCAAATGCATCTAATACACTATGGATGAATTATAGAAAAGGGGCTGTGTGTGAGAAGGTAAAATACTGAGTCAGTTGCTGTGGACATTCTCTGGAGTTTCTCCTGCCTGAGTGTCCGGGTGAATCCATGTGAGGACACAGCAGGATATTGTCCGGGGAGAATTCCCAGCGAGTTTCTAACACGGGACAGATGAATAACTACAAGAACAAAAGACAACAAATATCTCAGGATTAAAAAAGAGTTGCCAAACACGTAGAAAACGCTGACGATGATGACAACTTCGAAAAACAACGAGATTTGAGAGATTTCTGCGATAAGGGCCGACCCAGTGCTGTTGTGCTGTAAACTGTCTACACCTTGTTGTCTGGACATTATCAAAAAGTTCCTGTTGAAAAATGGCCTCAGTTAGTTGAATAATTTACTTTAATATGAATACTATATGAATTTCTCCATGTTGTGTATATTTACAGTTTGAATGACGGATCTGTACTTCTGTTTATAACAGTTGTTCAGTCCCAGTGGAGGCCAAGCCTTTGCATGCTGACGGTCATTTGAACGGACACGCCAACCCGACGTTCTTCCTAAAGAAGCAGCCGTCAGACCCCCTGGTAAAGTAGCCTCTGATGACTCATATCCGGCTGTATGTCTCTGTCCTTTTTGATAATTAGAAGACACATTCTCCCACAGGTGAAGGCCCCTGCCTGTCCAAGCCCGTCTTCCTCGACGCGGTCCAGACATGCTATTGTGCGTCCAGCGGTGAAGCCTCCTCCTGTACCTGTGAAGCCTCAGAACCAGCCTGTATCTTCTCCTCAGAGACAAATCTCTCCTCAGGCTTACACCCCCCCTCCTCTTAAATCTGCACTGCCGACCAAGCAGAGAAAAACCTGGGCTCCTCCGCCCACTTCAGGACCTCCATCTGTACCTTCCAAGGATCCTAAAGGTCGCTTACAGCCTTCAGCAGCAGCTGCACACCGACCGGACCCTCCGAACAGACCTCCACCTCCTTGTCCTGTCAACAGATCATCAGTGGTGAATTAATTAGGCACATTTTATTCAGTTAAAGCCATGTGCAAACATTTCTTCAGTGAACTAAACATGTCTTGTCTCACTTCTCATTTTAATGCAGGAACAAGAGAGAGTCCTGCAGGCCGCTAAAGCTGCTTTGGTTCCATCTGCTGGACAGAAAAAGCCAAACAGGTGAATCATCAGCGTTTCAATTTTTTTGTCAATCAATACAGATCAGTGGTGGAGGAAGTACTCAAACATTTAAAAGTACAAATAAACAGACAAAAACGTACTATGAGTTAAAGTAAAAGTACCACACAAAATGTTCTACTTTCTACAACCTTTCTACTAAGTAAGTAGTTGCTTTTAAATATACTTAAAGTATTAAAAGTAAGAGTACATGTAGAGCGTAGCTTATTCCCTAATACAACATCATTATGGATTAATCCATTGTAGATGTTTCTCCATCAATGATGCTACAGGTGCGCTTTGCTCCTCATTGAAGGAGGCAGGGTCTAATGTTACATATCTCTACATATCTCTGAAGCACTTTTCTAGTTTTGATGACAACTCAAATCTCTCGACAGTTTTGTCATTCACGCACACAAATTCACACAGTGCAGCACCTTCTCTATCGCACATCACTCATGCACTGCTGTCAGGGGAAACTTGGGCTCAGTATCTTGCCCATGAGGGAGACGGGGATCGAACCGCCGACCCTCTGGTGAAAGGATGACTTGCTCCATCTCCTGATCCACAGCTGAGATATTTGACCTGAATTTTGAATGAAGTGCAGTATGTCATTGCACAAAGTCAAGATCAAAAAGATAACATTCCAACTGGATGGCATCACATGAGCTCTTGTATCTTTAAAAAACATCAGCTTTTGACTTTGAAGTCAACCATTACGCCATGGAGCCGTGACAAGTACAGATTCATGAATAATGTAGTAATATAGTAAATGTACTTTGTTTGATCCCACCACTGATGCAAACCTCTTCTGAACTTGCTGTGTTTTCTTTTTTTTTAGAATCTAATCTAAGATCTCAGGGAGACATCGGGGACCACCACTTGCATCCAGTAATGGATCTGCCTGAAACTGCATTTTTAGCCACTGGCCAAGAACATGTGGAATAAGATGAATACTTGACACACTTCTGTGGATTACAGTTTATTTATATAATGTATAATGAGGGAAAAACAAATTATAGAACATATGACAATGAGTATGTTTTACAATGTAATCTGTATCCACTTGAAACAGCAATTTTGGAAGGTGTTTTATTCTCCCAGATGTCACTGGAAATGTGAAATCGCTCCCCGTGTGTCAGCAGCGTTGAAACACTGCTCAAGTAGGATCTATTCTCAAAGTGAAGAAAAATGAATGTTTACAATGTAGCCTATGTATTAAACATGGTGTCTCTTAAAGAGCATCAGCTATAAGAGGATATCTTATATTAAGAAAAGATGCCAATAGTGAAGTGCTTACGCTTTGTATGTGTGAAAAAATAATGTGATTTGAACTGGACTAATGGGGACCAGTATAAAGCCCTACATGCATGCTGTATGTATATGCTTATGCTGAGAGATATGGATGTGTAGCAGGAAATGTTAGAGATTTGTTTGAAAGATTTTATATTTGTGTGCACTTTTAGCAGACTTTTTAGGATCAAACCCCCCTGAAGGCAGTTCAAAATCTCCTTCCACAAACTGGTAACAGTCACTTTTCAAGCCGACAGGACGTGAGAGTTTGATACCAAAAAGATTTGTGGTGAAGATTCACTAATGTGACTCTGGGTACCCTCATTAACTTTTTCTTTCTTTCTTCTGTCACTGTCAAGCTGTTTTCAGACATGAACTCTGTAAAAAAACGTCCGGACAATTTGGTCCAGACGTTATCCAGAGTTTGTCTTTCACATATGAAGAACGCAGACAATCTCCTGCTGTATTCTCATATGTGCTTATTCTGACATTATCCTCACTTTTTCTCGGGGGCCTGCAGTAGAGACCCCAGAGACGTACGCAACGTCAGACTCAGATATTGCATTCTCACATTGAGCCCCTCCCAGAAATGTCAGGAGAATATCCGGCGTTCAGTGCATGTCTTATAGTATCTTCAGTGATGAAGTTGTCTTCGACCAAAGCAACATTTAAAATTGATTTCATAATAGGAGCAAAAATGAGCCATATAGTTTTACATACATGTAAACTTACTAAAATTGCACCGTAAAATGTAAAGATTTCAACCCTTTTGCCCAGAGATCTTTTTTAAACCTTTTGATGGGAGTTTCCTCATGACCAAAACATTATGTAGACTCCTTTACTGAGGAAGACTATGTAATGTGACAATCCAATCCATGTTACAATGTTAACTCTGGCATTATTTTAAGGGTACAGCGGTTCATTAGTCTGCTGGAGAGATGACATGAACACAGTGTGTCAGCTGCCATGTTTTACCTTCTTATCACACCTATGCAAACTCAGGCAACACTGTGTCTTCAACTGGAATTTACATGAACAAAAAACAATAAAAACAAATATAATGTTACGTGTTTGGTTGTGTTTGGTTTAATTTGTATGATTTTGTTCATATTAGCATCTAAACACTGAGCATGCTCAGTCGTAGCCTGCTCAATGGTGGACACTGGAATTGAAAAGTTCAATAATAATTTCATTGCTGAGATATTTAATGCTAAAATGCTTGGAAAGGATAGGAATGGAGAGGAGAGGAGAGGAGAGGAAATAAGGAAATAAGGAAACAATAATTATGCACTATATCTTTGCTTTAAAGCTCAGTATTTAATGTTTGCATCTTGTTCATCTTCATCTGCAGGCTGCACTTTGAAAACAGTCATTCTTAAACAAACATAAGAATTGTAAAGATTTTTTTCTTGATGTTTGGGGAGAAGACCTTTTGGTTATCAGTCGATTCACACGTCGACCACTTGGGGGCAGTGTAACATTTAGTAAACAACCAGTTGATGTGGAGCAGGTGTTAGCAAACGGTGGCTACATTAGCATATTTCATATATGTCCACCTGAAGAAGGTAAGTCTATTATTTTCCAACACCTTTCTGTGTCCAGCAACAACTGAGGAGGAAATCTAGCAGCTGAACGACCCTGTGTTCACCGGCTAATCCCTGACTAACCACTGGCTGTGGTCTGGTGCTGGATATGTACTGGAACATGGGCTTTGTCACTGAAAACAGCAGCTGAGTAAAACAAAAACACTGAGTCAAAAGTCAAAACTCTACAAGTCTGGAGATGGATGAAACTTCTCTGTGAGTTCATCTCTGCAAGTCACAGCGATCTTGTTGAATCTGTGTTGTGGAATAATCTAATGTATTATTAAAGTAATATTGGAGTAACTGTAAATGAACCTCACCATATCTGCAATACCAACTGTTATTATATTACTGAACTTTCTGATTAGAAAGTAAACAGCACTTTAAGATTAAGTATTTGTCTCCAGCATTTTAACAGTTTTATGTCCAACATTCACAACAATTCCCCCCAAAAAATCTAGTTTAGGTAAAGACATGTTTGAGGTTAGATAAAGTAAGGATTAGTTTAAGGTTAGGATAAGTTTAAGATTCGGATTAGGTAAGGTTTAGTTTAGTTTAAGGTAAGGATTAGTTTAAGGTTAGGATTAGGTAAGGTTTAGTTTAGTTTAAGGTAAGGATTAGTTTAAGGTTAGGATTAGGTAAGGTTTAGTTTAGTTTAGTTTAAGGTAGTAGCTCTGATTTTAAGTCTCCAGTGTGTGTGTGTGTGTGTGTGTGTGTGTTAGTGTGATAAAGTGAATTAACTGCTATTGTATGCATTGACATGTTCTCCTCTGCGTTTTAAACATTTATAAATGGACGGTAGAGATCCACAAATTTATCGGCCAATATGAGCTTTTCATATCATTTTATCTGCGTTAATGTTTTCCCAGAAAAGCGCCAATATGAACATATCTGTTTTACAGAATAAACAATGCAGACAAGGTGTGCATTTATGTTTAAAATATTATTTTCTATAACAAGTTCTGTATATTTTTATTGTGCTTGTGTTTAATTTTTATTTATAGTTAAAATCGCCATTGTAGGATTCATTGCCATCTATTGGAGAAAATGTCCTCCCCAATAACTGCTTTGGCATCGACCTCCTTATCGGCCAGGCTCTAATCCGTAGTGGATGGGTTTAGATGGTACCCACTCTCAGTCCTGCTGTAAATCCCGAAAGGTGCCTGCCCTTTAAATCTCCACATGAGATGAAAGCTCTCTGATTTATTCTAATCAAAAGACTATTAAATACTGTGGCCAGACCTCCCGAACCACCCCCCCCAGCACAAAAACAATTACACCCACTCCTCTGTGGACTCTCCAGTCAGGTGATCTTCCCCAGGACCAGAGGGAGGAGAAGGCGGCTGTGGCTCAGAGGGAGATGAAGCAGTGGCAGGCAGACGTTTTAGCATGTGGCATAATTGCAGCCAGCCTCTCCTGCTGAGCATAATTAGTGTTGGCTGGCGTGTCACTTCCTGCGGAGTATCATTTATTAGAGATGATGATTGGCTGAGGGATAAAACGCAGGGGTGACGACTCCCGCGTCCCCCTCTCAGCAGGGGGAGGGCAAAGCCAGGAGAGCAGTGCAGAGAGGATCTCACCTGCTGAAAACTCCCCTGCCTTGTATAATGACCTAATTAAACCTGGGTTGTTTTTCCACTTGTAATTGGTGGGATTGCTGAGCAAGCAGACCCACTATATGATCCTGAAAGTCCAGATGTTTTGCATCCTCTTTTTTTGGTCATAACGAATGCAAATTCCTCCTCTTTCCAAAATGTAACTTACTTAACAGAGAGACTTTGAGCCTCTGAGTCACAGCAGAACCATCCAGCTGCCTTGTCGACAGAAGCAAATCACACCCTTTTATTTGAATCACTCTGTTTTTCATATTTTTAACTAACACTCTTTTATTAAGCTATATACCCTACAAAATAATGTACAAAGCATATCATAAGTTACCCCCACACTGTATTCAGAATTTGATTGAGAGGACAAATGTAGAAGAAATAGATGTGTCTCTGAGGAACTAAAAACCAGTAGCTCACTCTAAAAAAATTCCAAAAATAAGGTGATTGACAAATGCAAAACAATTGCGTTTTTTTTTTATTTAGAAAACATTGTCTGTTTGTTGTTTTTTCTTTGTGTCATATATGTAAATATATATATATTGTTTATTTTTTCGCAAATTTTTTTTACACCTTTATGACTGGACAGCCTGAAAAAGAAAAAATTGACCAACAGGAACAAAACATGACACAAATGTGTGCTGCAATGTCATGTAACACTCAGAGTTATAGGAGTGTTTTGTGTTGTGGGTTTTGACTGAGCAGCAGGATTTAAGGAGGTGCATCAGGAAGGAAGCTGGTGCCATCACCATGGCAACCCTAATTGGAGCTGGCTCCACCGATGGACATTTAGTGATGAAGTGTTTCCTCACAGTTTAAACTGGAGATACTGTTCCGGTGCAGTTTAAGTCAGGTGAAATTCAGCAGTGGTGAGAAAGACAGTAAATAACAACGTATTAAAATAGATTATTACGATTATTATTGCCTCACAGAACCAGAGACTTAAATAAGAGAGGTAGGCCTCCTCGACACATAACTTGTGCAATGCAGTTTATCTTGAGCTTTCTAACAGCCTGCAGCTTTTCAGCTTTAACATAGACTGTAAATAAAGATTGATGACACATCTCCACTTCCTCTCACTCTCCAGACATGAAGCCCAAACATCCGGGATCAGAACTTTGCCATCTTGAGCCGATGACATCATTTGGAGACATAGTCTGAGCAGAAACAATCGAGGGGAGGAGCCGTGGTATCCAGGTCCCACCAATACACACGCTCAACTAATCGTGAGTCAGTCTCAGCTTTCAATCAACACGTTTCACCATGTTTTTTTTTTATAGCATCGAATAAGAAATTAAAACCAAAATGAACGCTTGCAAATGACTAACAGAAGCCACCAGGGGGCAATCAAGACACTTCTGGGAGCTTTTCATGTTGTCAATCTTCATAAATACTCTATAAAGCTTTACATTTTTATACTTTCTTACACAAAGCAACACAGAGGCTGACAATTATCTCTTCTCCTCCCCCTCAAATTTCCCTCAGTCAGTCTCTGCCTAATGTCGCAGATTCTGCTCCTTTTTTGTATCTAGTTCGGTCTCTTATATGTTACTCAACAACTCAACATGCACTCAACCTTGACATGCTGGATTTAAGTTCTTCTTTTGCTTCCTAGTTTTATATTAAAATATTCTGCATCAAGCAAGCCGCACAATGTTTAACAAATACCTGCTAATTAGACTCAAGTTGTTTAGGCAGAGCTCTGCTAATAAAACTCCATGAGAAAAATCTACATTACATTCGCATTAATATTTACTGCACTACATTTGCTTTCCATTATTGTCTTTAAGTATCTTAAATCAAAGTATAAAATGTTTGTAATATATAGTGTCTCAATTATTCTCATAATACAACACTACTGGTCTTGTGTAAATGGCTGACGGTTGTCACTTCTCACTCTGTTGTGACATATTGAGAGTTGGGACGGTGGTACAGCGGGTAGAGCGATTGCCTCACAGCAAGATGGTTCTTGGTTCAAACACATATTTTGGCCAGGAGCCCTTTTATGTGTGGAATTGCTTAATTGGAAACTGGAATTGTAAGGGACTGTGGAGAGTGGTCTTTGTAAGAATATATATATACTTGTATAATGTAATAGATATATATGATAGATAGATGGATGCATTATATTGACTGTATATAATGAATTCTTGTAATATTTGATGAATATTTGTGGAGCGGCTGAGTGATGGCGAGTGACAGACAGTCTCTAATCACCTGGGTTGGTGGCTACTGATCAGGGAGATGTCAGTCAAGCTCCAACACATTTATTGGTGTAATTAGGCAAAACAAGTGAAAATGTCTGAGTTGATTTACCACAAACATGTAGCAGCTTTGAAAAACCATTATATTGTCTCTGATGTGTGATGACCTGGATTGAACCAGTTGCCCACCAGCAGCTTTGTTTTGCTTTCTGCAGTTTCCCATTTCCTGGCTCATTTAGCAGAGTAAATGCCAGAGGTGTCAAACAGTGGTGAATGCAGGAGGTGTTCATTAAAGATACCGTGACATCAGTGTTCACATTTGTCATTGTTGTACTCTTACCTTTTAATCATTTCTCTGTTTATACCGCGATGGCTAACATTTCAGTACAACAATGAGTGAATAGCTTTTTTTGCCCCCGGTGTTTTTGGCCTGGTCACTTCTCCAGGGACTGACGGTGGGTTTGTATAGTTAAGTGTTGCTCTGATTGAGGTTCTCGCCTCTGGCAATAAAAGGTCATCATAAATAATTAACAAGAGGAAAATGTCATCAGGGAAGGGCGGCAGTAAATAGAGGTGTTAGGTAACCGTGGGGGTGACTCCTACACCCTAAATTCTCCTCTGCTCTCCTTCCATTTGACTTTTTATAAAACAGACCGCACCCATGTAGGTGACGTCAGTACAATTTGAAATAGAGGGATATTTACATGTAGCCTCAGTGTTCAGCACAGCGGGGTAGCTGTTACAGCAGACAGACGGATCGATCCCGTATCAGTTTCCTCTCATGTTGTTTATCCTTTTAAACTGTGAGATTTTGACCTATTGCGTATATTCAGATCAATGAAGAGAGAATTCTTTATGAGACTCCCACAGAGTGAGTCCATTGAAATGATTCCGAGTTATGACTTAAGCTCTTTACCTCTAATTAAAATTCTAATGGATGCCCTTATGAAAATATGTTTAATGACCAAATGTCAGCGGGAGACCTTCAACTGGTGTCTGATCCATCTCATTAAGACTTAACACGTGTGTGTGTGTGTGTGTGTGTGTGTGTGTGTCATTGATTAAATCAATTTAAATCAATCATGAGCCTAAACGGGGATTGTTACACACAAACAACTAAGTTGCTGTTGCTTTTCTATATTTTTCCTCCCATCTGAACAATGTTTGACAACATAAGACATTATTAGGACACACAAGCTATTTATTTATTTAGATTTTCTCTTTTGTCTTCTGAACACTGGTCATTAAACACAATGGTTACAAAATAATCACTGTCAAGGAAAGAGGACACAAGTACTTTCACATAAAAACTTCAGGATCTACTACAAAGATGTACACAATAACAGAAAAAGGTTCAATGCAAATTTTATGCATCAACATTTAATATCCGATTAAGATGCTTTTTTTTTAATGATAAAATCTAAAAAATATCTGGTTTGTTTAGGGGATTTCTTGTCCATATATGTCAGGAAATCTGCAACGTACATTTAGTATATTATTTACTGGAAGTATATATACAAATACATTAATTGTAAATACTTTATATGATGTGTATGTGCATTGCATTTACATAATCCTTACCAAAAGCTTTAATGTACAGCCACCAAGTCACACTTACATTATAGTCTAGTTCTTACACATTAAACAACAACCAATTGCAAAGTCTATCTTATATGCAGATGACACTGCTCTATTCATAGTCCAAACTTGTTTCCTTACTGATGCCTTCTTACCTTTTGTATAATATCATACACACAGTTGACAGAATACCACTGATTTACTGTAAAGCACTGAGCTGAGGTCTGTTGATGAAGCTGCTGCTCAGGATCGTGGTGAATGTTGATGAAGTCGAAAGGTGGTAGTTGTTTTTTGCCCTATTTGCCCTCATGCTCCCACGGCACAGGATCATTTTCGTCTGTGTGCGCCCCCGTCTCCCTCTCGTGCCAGAAGTGCTCCAAATCAGGCAACACTATTCCATCTTTGAGGCTCACTCTGTCCGCGTCTCTGCCTCCTCCTCGTCCTTCCCCTTGTTCGGGCTGGGTTTGAGTGTCTCTGCTGGGATCCTGGCTGTAGCTTGGCTGAAGGCTCCTCTCTCCTCTCAGCTGGACTGAGGTCTCTGGTCTGGGGCAAGGTGACTGGAGAGAGGTAGGGTTGTGCGGTCCAGGCTTAGGCTTGGACGGAAGTTGTTTGCGCAGGGTGAGGCGCCTCCACAGCCCCCTGTAGCCCTCTCTAAACTCCTCGGAGAGGGAGAGGACAATGAGAGGGTTCACTAGCGACAGAGAGAAGGTGAGAAGCAGAGCGGAGACGGTTAGAAGAAGGGGGGGCGAGGGGACGAGTGGCTGAGCTCCTTCCATTTCTTTTTCTGCAATATGACGCTCCCAAACCCACACCACCCACTGTGGAAGCCAGAGAATAGACATAGCCACAGTCAGGCTGAATAACATCAAGGTGAGCTTTCTGGACCTGATCTGTGTACGCAGATTCTGACTTTTACTGGAGCGGCGCTGGCACTGGCTGTAAGCCCTCCAGAAATAAATCAGTGCAAAGCTGAGAGGTGCACAGTACACCCCCAGGGGGTACGCTTTGACATACACGGTCATGAAATCCTGGGCTTCAGGAGGAACCATCAGCACACACACAACCCTGCGGATTCCTCTATGCAGTGTAGCGAACAGCCAGTGCGGGATGGTGACAGAGCAGGCAGACAGCCAGATGAAGAAGAGCACCACCAGGATGGAGCCCAGGTGGATGCTCACCTGCTTGGTGGGGTTGGACACGTAGCGGTAGCAAGATTTGGCCATGACCGCCACGGTCAAGCTCTTTGCAGCCATGCAGGACTGGAGGAACCAGTCAGCCGTCTTGCACACCACCCAGCCCAGATCCCAGCTCGCCTTGGAGTAGAAAGCAGCCCTGAAAGGCATCGCAAACGCGAGCACCAACCCGTCAGCAAACATCAAGTTGAAGATGAGGGAGTTGATGAGGGACAGTTTGCCCCGACGTGCATTTGAGAACAAGATGAGCATCGCAGTGAGATTACAAGCCACACCCAGGACGCAGATGACTCCCAGGATGGCCGGCACCAGGACCCTCAGCTCCCCGGGTTTCAGGTGTTGGAACGAGCCATGTTCGATGAAAGACCACTTGTCTATGGAGCTGTTCAGAACAGTCGCATTGTTCCCACTCAACTTATCCATCCTCTCCAGAGAGATGGTGATCTGATACAGGAGGAAAATATGCAAAATGTAAAAGGCAGCAAAGAGAAGAGAAAGTGTTAAGATTGCTTTGACAAAAAATACGTATCTAAAAATGTCTCCTCTGAGTCTAAACCTGTTAAAATAATCGCATCAGACAACGTATCGATTGACTATCAGTCATCACAGTCGAGCTCCTGTCTGTCTCCGAGTTTACCGTCAAACACAATGATGCAGCTTCTGCCGCTGGTTTTAAAGATGCTGTGTGATTGACAGCTGCTGTCCCCAGCTGCCAAAATGTGCGTTAACCCACTGCCTCGCGGGGCCAATTAGAAGAACTCTGCATAATGTGCACAGTACGACATATGCATGTGTTGGATTTCTAATTAGATTAAATGTTTGTGAATTAGTCTGAGTTAATAGATATTGGTGGGTAACTATTGATTAAAGATTTTCTGGCACAAATTCAGTAACAATACAGCTGCAGCTTTTTAAAAATGGGTCACAAACAATCTAGGAAATACATCATTGGAAGCCTCAATCTGAAATTCAGATAAATTATGTCATTTGTTGATTGTATGAGTTATTTGAATGGGTCAGCAGCCTTCATTTAAAAATAGTTTTTTCTGTTATTTAAGTGATAAATGGGTGTTACACGAATAATCAAGAAATTAAGAAAATCGTGACAGTTTCTATTAATTTGAAATCACCCACCTACTGTGTCCGGTCACAGACCGTCTTTGCCACAGCCAGACTGCTTTTACACTCTTTGTCCACATGAGGACACCCTTGTACCGTAAGCAGCAAATCACATCGTCAACGCAGTTAACAGAGGAGGTACAACAACACAGCATTTGAACTTGCACATCTTTATTCTTTTTTTATTCAAAGAAAGTCCAGTAAGCATAAAGACTGCATGGTAATTAATTGCATTTCAATACATTCTGAGCTATAAAAGTTTTTTTTTTGTTTCAATTAGAAGTGTC
This sequence comes from Hippoglossus stenolepis, assembly GCF_022539355.2. Taxonomy (NCBI): domain Eukaryota; kingdom Metazoa; phylum Chordata; class Actinopteri; order Pleuronectiformes; family Pleuronectidae; genus Hippoglossus; species Hippoglossus stenolepis. Next base: position 10,194,033 of record NC_061489.1, read on the forward strand.
ACAAAGGAGGTTGTCTAGAAGACATCACTGTTTAAAGGAATCACACTTAATAATTCCCTGATTTCACAGAGTTCAGTTAGACCTTTGACTGCTTTTCCTTCGATGGGATCTGGCTCGTAACACAAAATCGGAGACAAGTGAGGACCGAGTGCCGGAACACGACCTGCTGCTGTTTCACGTTACACGTCCTCGTGGACAAGCAAGGCCACAAACTTAATTGGCTTGAGAAAGCGAGGGATATATTGATAGTGCCTCAGATGATCTGTAGATGATCTAATATCTAAACGCAGGCTGTCAGCGTCGTCGGATTCAGATGTAACACATGCAAAAACAAGATCAAGAGCTGGCCTACAGGATTATGTTCTGCCAAGAAATCTCAAGTTAACCTTCAATAATATTTTAACGTGAGAAGTTTACAGTTTTACCATCTACAGATCATTTTATGCACCATCGACATAACCTAGATGAGTGACTGTTTTCTCTTTCTCAAGCAGGAATTTTGCAGAACTGTTGAATTGTGGCTTTTGTCATGTTTCTTGCAAACTGATAGCGGACATCTGACTGACGGCTGTGTGGTGAGAGCAACAATTACTTTCTATACATCACAGCGTCCACCTATGAACTCACAAGCACAAAGCCGGTCAAGCACTTTTTTTCACTTTGGGACCTCAGTGGAGCTTCTTTTTTTTTCATTTTTGTTTGTAAAGAGAGATAGAACGAGAGAGAAAAGAAAAGAAAAAACAAAAGAAACATTTCTAAGTTAACATTTCATTTGAAACATTCACACTCCTGCCTTGTACTCAGTTCCCTCCCCTCCCTCCCCTCCCGCGCCCACGACATTGAACCCCCACATACCAAAAGAAGGCACCACAGCTTCTAAACAGACTCACTGACCGAGAGAAGGACTCGAAATAAAACAACAGCATTAAATAAAACGATTGACACGGCCTGGAAAGGCTTCATTCACATTACAGACTACAGCAGTCTCAGCAGGGAGACACAGAATCGGTGCTAGAAAGACTGTGTTGTGTCACAGGCGGAGAAAAACTCAGTCTCTTCCTCATCTGTAGGAACTGCAGCAGGTTGCACTGTCTGACACCTTGCACATGCACTGCAGCATGAGCAGACCGAAAGAGGGGGGGCACTGTTGCTACATGAGAGTTAGCCACCATCATGTAAGCTTGGTTTCTGTCCATGTGCTCTGTTTTACGTCGAGTGTGCCCACATCAGCCCCTTTCTCCAGGGTCCAGAGGGCTGCTACATCTTGTTATTCATGCAGCCATCCTCTTGTTGCATAAATACACAGGATTCACTCCCCCGGGTGTCCGCATGGCTAAATAAATAAAATGACAGGTCAGTTTGAAGAATGAAAAGTCCATTCTCGATTTCAAGGAATCTTTTTCCACTTGTTGTATCCAGGTCGTATCAATTTTTCCACTTCCCAAAATCCATTCTGTCCACTTTCTCACTGGATGCTCAATTCTGCACTTCCTCAGCCGAGTGGCAGAAATTATAAGACCAGCAGCAACAAGACGTTTAGGGAGAGGAGGAGAAGGATGTAGAGAAGGGGTTCATGTCTCCTTCTCCAGCCCAACCTCTCCCTGCAGCCCCCCTTCCTCACGTGTGCGGCGGCCAGGGGTCAGAGGGGCAGGTCGCCCTTTAGTTCACCTTGTCTTGGAAGATGTAGAGGTTGTTTGTGGCGGCTACAGCGATGATGTTCTCGTGAGGGTGCCACGTGGTGTGAAGGATCTTCTTGCTGAAGTCTAAGCTGTCCACGCTGATCTCATCCTTACGTCGTTTCCCACCCACACACACCTGGAGGACGACAGTGGGGATAAAGAGGCATTAAGATGAGATTGAGAAGTGTAAATTAAAAAGGTTTTCAGTAATGTTAAGCTGTATTTATACAATTTGCTGTGTTTTTTACTGTCAAAGGCAGTCCAAAGAATTGTTTGAGCTGTTCTGGATCAACTGAATAACAGAAATTAGTTTTTTTTCTCTTAATATGCGATCCCAGTGTTGCCAGTAGCGTATCAAACTGAACCACTGACATCCTGAAATAGACTTGGAAGAGATTGGGATAATGTTGCAGCTTCTTGATCAGAAGATAAATTTCTCCTTGTGCATTTTGATTGAATGACATTTTTAAAAAATGCTTATGAACAATACGAGACCTTACATGTTGATATTTACTTTTGAATATTTGAAATCAGCAAATATTCTAATTTGAAATGGACTGCATTAGTAAATGGACTACATTTATATAGTGCTTTTCAAGTCTAATCGACCACTCAAAGTGCTTCACAGTGCAATTCACAATCACCCATTCACACACACATTCATACATAAACCTCTATACACAAATTATTCTATCACACATCCTCCACACACTGAAGAAATGACCATCAGGGGCGATTTTAGGTTCAGTATCTTGCCCAAGGACAATTCGCCATGCAGACTGAAGAAGCCTGGAATCGAACCAATGACCTTTCTGGTTAGTGGACTAACCGCTCTTCGTTCTGAGCCACATCCAATAGTACAACCATTACATTTTTTTTATATTTTATTAAAATTAATTACTTAAAAAACCAATGATCAAAGTAATTTCTGTTCTATTTTATGAAGAGACCGTGGCATTTATCCAAGACGCTTGAGTTGTCTGGTTGGGTCTCTTGCTTTATAACAGTACATTCACTTGTGTTTGACTCGATATAGGTTCATTTGTTCATGTGATATGAATTGCTTTACCTTGCGAGGCTTGAGAATGGCTCTGGGTTTGCTGTTTTCTCTGGACGCTTCCAGTGTGACGTCACGTTTGGTGTTCCGGTCAAACATTCTAAAGAAATTGTTGTAGGATCCCGTCATTATGACACTGTGGAGATAGAGAGGAGAGTAGATGATTATTGAGATGGCTGGATGGCTGGATGGATGGATGGATGGATGGATGGATGGGGGGTCTTACCTGTCTGTTCCATTCCAGACACACTCAAACTTGTCAAAGATGCAGTCATTCTCATACAGAGAACAAAGTTTGCCCCGTAAATAGTCGTGAACCTGAAAAAACAAACAAAATTAAACCGATTGGTGGGATATGATCATCGTTTTTAGACATCTTAAGTTTGCCTTTCCACTTCCAGCCATAAGCTGCACTAGCATATGCTCCACTTTCAGTAATCCGTCAGGACCTGGTGACCTTCGCTAAGATATAAGGCAGTTGGAGGCGGAGCTGGAATTGAAAAGAGAATCCCCTGAGCCCAGCTGGAGGCCTTATCAATCATGACCTGCCCTAAGATGGCTTCCCCTGATCAGACAGCGTGGATGTGACCCCGGTGACCGCACAGTGGGAGGTTATGTCCTTCTGGTTGCATCAGCACCGACACTATCTGTTGGGCGGTCACCTCTTATAAGCCCTCCTGGGGTAATCGCTGACACTGTGACACTGCAACAGGATTATGCTGAGTGATTAGTCTGAAATCAATAAGTTTTAATTTGATCCGCGGCCTAACTGTTATTTACCAACTTCACTAGCTGGGAGTTTTCTTCTAAGGCTTTCTAGCTGTCCGGCAGGCATGATGAATCCTTACCTGGTACGTCTCCAGTGGCTTGTTCTCCATCTGAAGGTCCCACACCTTGACAGTGAGGTAGTCCCTTGTCATCAGATAGCGCCCGTTGTGGCTGAACTTCACATCCGAGATGGACGAGATGATTTCAGAGAAAAAGGAGCGAGTGGAAGGATCCTCCGGCTCCTCAAAGTCTGGGAGAGAAAAGAGCAAAAAGCAGTTATCTTCTGACAGAGGAAACACATTTTAACACTGTAGGAGGTCGCCACTTTAAAGAGGTGTTTTCCCTCCTGCACGTCTTCCAATCATTCAAAGGGAGAGAACACAAAGCAGATTCTGTTTGGGTGGTGGGGGCCCTTCATTAGCGAACAATGACAGACACAACAATGCCTGGATGCAGAGTTTTTTCTGCAGCAGCTGCATGTCTTCACAGGATTATTTCTGTGTGTGTTTAGGGAGCCAGTCGTGGGTCAGCATGCTGGGTAAATATTGGTTATGATTCATATTGATTTTGGCAGCTGCTCATCTGTGTGCAGGCCAGCACGCTGGGGATAAGAGCCAGGCATTCCATCGTTAGCTGTCAAGTTATTGTTCCTCCTCTTTTCCTCCCCCCCTCTTGCTCTTCTCCATCTCTCCAAAAATGCCCCCGCTATTCTCCCCACCCTCCTTCCATCCCCTCCCTCCTCCTCAGCTGAGGCCAGGAGAATAGCTCTGTCAGTGGGGAGTCTAACAAGGGATGTGGCGTGAGAGATGAAAAAATAGGGGGATGAGGGAGGGATAAGAAAAACAAATCAATGTCAAAGTCCTGGGCCCATTTGAGACCTGCTGGATTTTGTGTGTGTGTCAGTGAATGAGTGGTTGTGTATAAATGGGTGTGTGCAGTGTGTGTATGTATATATGCATGTGTGTGCATCCCTAGATGCCCTCTCCTCCCCTCTCACTCCAGGGGTGTATAATAGGGTCCCTGGGGAGTGGGCAGGGGAGCTTTCTGGTCCCCCTCTCTGAGTCCTGGGGCTCAGCGCTTTAGCAATCCTCTCCTATCCCTCTATCCTCCTTCCATCTATCCCTCATCTATCCATCCATCTTCGCTCTAATTCTGATTGATAATAACAGCCTCCCAGATTTATAGGGAAGGGATACAGTATGAGTGCGTGTTTTTGTTGTTTATGTACGAGGTATGTGTGTGTGGGAAGAAGGGAGGGCATTACACATTGCTCTGAGCCATACACGTTCATGCAGTAAAACAGTAGGTCTGTAACTGACCTGCCTGAGGCTAATGAGAGCACCTGCCTGCTCTGCGTGTGTGTGTGTGTGTGTGTGTGTGTGTGTGTGTGTGTTTGTGTGTTTGTGTGTTAGCCTTTGAATAACATAACTTGAAAATTACTCCCAGATTTTCCTCATCCCAGTATTTTATTTATCTCTCGAACGCTCAGGTGGAATTTAACAGGCCATGTTGGCGCCTGGTCCAGTGAACACGTCAATATGTCTGAGGAAATGACTGACATTATTGAACAACAAGGTGTGTCCATGAGGGACTAATGCGATTGCTTTTAAGCCATTGATTTTTCAGCGAAAATGTCAATGTATTCATTATTCATTCGACCAAAGAGTATGCATGTGATGGTAAGCTTTAAAGAAGGCCGTTCATTGTTTGAGACACAAACACACAGATTTATTGACGGGTTATCAATCCTGGTATATTGAGGTGGGGGGAGGCTGCATGTCCATGCCACACAAAGGTAGAGCTGAAGCAGAAAAACTGAGAGTGAATTTGCAACGTTGGTGTTACCATGTTGCATGTTTATCTGATTTTATGTTTTTACAGTTCTATCACTTCTCCTCACCTCCACCAAGGAGGTTAGGTATTCACCCCCATCAGTTTGTTTGTTAGTTGGTTTGTATGTTTGTCTGTGTGCAAGTAAGATTACACAAAAAACACTGAATGGGTTTCCACAAAACTTGGTGAAAGGATGCAGTATGTGTCAGGAAAGAACCCATTAAGTTTTTGTGCAAATCCGGATGAGTATTTGTTATATCTTATATATATATATATATATATAAGTTAATATATATACTGTATATATATATATATATACACACATATATACATATATATATATATATATATATAAAAGTTATTAGTTATTAGTTCCACATAATGGACTAACAGGCATCACAGGAAAGAAAACATATTCAGAAAAGTTTTCTACCAAACTTTGGTAGGCTTATTTGCTTGCTCCTTTTAAAATTGTCCCATCTTGCACTGCATGGATACTCACATTTGCAGTGCGTGTCGCAGAGTGCAGCCTGTCTCATGTCACAGAGGCGTATTGAGCCCTTGCTGCTGCTGTAGGCAAAGGTGTGACAGTGCTGTGGATGAAACTCTGCTGAGGTGATCACCTCCGTCAGCTCCTCCATGTTGGCTGGTTTGATGTCCACAATGTCTGAGAGACAGCGCTAAGGACAATGTCCGACTTGTGGACAGCGAACACAAAACTCAAGTTACTTACAACTCAAACTAATGGGTTAGTTTCCGCCCCTGCGACACAGTAGCTCCGAAACATAAAATCATTACGTTATTTACACTATTAAGAGGATACTGAAGCTGCGATCAGTGATCTCCAGGTTCCACAGGTTTACCCTGAGGTCGTCAGTAGAGATGTACGTCTGTAGGTCGGAGTTGACGGAGATGGAGTTGATGTGGTAGGTGTGGGCATTGCTGAACACACGCCTGGCTGTAGCCTCAACCATCAGGTCCATGGGCTGCAGCACCGGCACCTATTGGAGAAGACGGTTCAGTTAGAAACAGGGGAAGAAGAAATGTGAAGTTCTACTGAAAAGGAAAACAGGACCATTGTGAAAAATTGCTCTAAAGCTGGTTTCTTAAAAGCCCTCTTAGAGGTTTATCTGTACATGCATTCGGCTTCTTGCTTGTATAGAAGTTTGTGTGTTTGGAATATTCAGCACGTGTTTGTGTGTGAGTGTGTGTGAGCATATCCCCAGGGATTCATATGACATTTACTCCACAAATCTTAATGTAACAGAGTCGGTGGGGCTGAGGAGCTGCGGGGCTGTTTGATGAGCTGGTTCAATCAGACTGTGAATATCTGTTTGCTACACGGTTACTCAGTGATCTCATCGCACATACTCCTCCACAGTTTCTCTCTCTCTCTGTCTCTCTCTCTCTCTCTCTCTCTCTCTCTCTCTATGTCTCATGTTCAAGTCCTGTTCTCTTGTTTGTGTGTTTTTGAGAGAAAGAGAGACAGAGAGAATCAATGTGTGTTTGTGTGTGTGTGAGCGAGAGCGAGAAGGAAAGAAAAGAGAGAACGTAGAGGAGGTGGAAAGAGAGATGGCCCGAGGGCATCGCTAGGCCCTGCTGAGGAATGATAACTGAACCCTGCAGAATTAAGACAAGCTCTTTCTTTCTCTCTCTCTCTCTCTCTTGCACATACACACTCACACATATTCACACACACATATATACACACACAGAGTTTCACACTGCTGCTCCATATCAAAGACCCCCAGCACCAGTCTGCATGCAGCCCCCCGTTGGCCAGATAAAACCCAGACAAAGAGAGGAGGGAGGGGAGGGAGAGAGGCGAACAAATCGGCTGCTTCTTCTCTCTTTCTCTCCATCGTCGCTGGCACCGACAGAGAGACATGGCAGCCCAGCAGGCTGCTGTATCTCCATGGGTGTCACTTCATTTCCATGTCTTTCAGTGGCCGTCCAGAGAGACGTGGACTGTATTAACCCATAACCCCCAAACACTGACAGTTACACTGCTCCGCTTGGCCCCTGCACCTTCACAACAACCTAATGCATCCTCATCCTTACATCATGTAAAGAATATTTTAAAAAACGGAATAATTTATTATATATGTTCCTTCTTTTACACTTATCTATCTAGAACAGAAATTAAAAGTCCTTTTTTTCTCTTAAAGCAGCACAGACAAAAGAGAAAATATACACATTTTGATCGTATTTTATGTTTGAGGGAGATACTAAATGATGACCTCATTATCTGGCTACATTTTTGAATTAATATTTCCGAGTTGCACCCTCTGCTCTTTCTCGCCCTGAGCAGATTTCACAGCCTCTAAACAGGATTGCCACAGTCCCGGCCTGTCCTCCAGGTTGCTATGATCCCCTGGCCAGCCAGACAAAGAGGGACAGACACGCTGAACACAGCACTAATCTACTGTGGCAGACACACACACACACACACACACACACACACACACACACACACACACACACACACACACACACACACACACACACACACACACACACACACACACACACACACACACACACACACACACACACACACACACACACACAGTGCCCGCCTTCTTTGTGTGAAAAGTGTTTTGCAGAGTGATAAGAATGAGACTCAGAGCGAGAGAAAAAACAATTTTCACCTCATTGCACATATCGACCACTCATTCTCACTTTCTTCTGCCAGTCTGAGTTAAAATTTGCCCAAACATGGGTGTTGGATGGTGTCAATCTCATTGATCAGCACTGAAACGCACCATATGATCATCAGCTGCTATTTAAAAGAGAAACAGTGTCGACTTTGAGATATATATAATACATATACATATACAACTGCATGTGTTGATAAGATGTTCGTGCAGGATTAAAGGCGATAACGACTGAATGCTAAATGTCGATTTAATCAGCTTATCTGTACTGTTCTTATTCAGACTTCAGACCATTCTATGTGCCAACTGAGGATAGGCTTTTGTCAGTTTTCAATGTCTCACAACAGGAAAATTTGTGCAAATGATAAAAAATAATATTTCAGGCTCAGACTCCTGGCATTGTGCACCTACCATTATAAGTGAAATGTCTGCTCTGAAAATGTCTAATAATATCATGTCTTTCTAGAAAGACGGGTCCATTCAAAACTTTGACTTTTCATTTTTCTAGACTGATGAATTTAAAGGAATAGTTTGACATTTTGAGAAATACACTTAGTCACTTTCCTACCAAGAGTAAGGTGACGATGAATGATTTACTGATACCATTCTCGCGTGTGTGTATATAGATAGTAGCTTAGCTTAGCATGGACACTAGGAGAAACAGCTAGCCTTGCTCTGAGTAAGGTCAACATAGTTCACCTATCGGCACCTCTAAAGCTCAATAATTAACACTTTATATATCATACATTTAGATAATATTGACACTTCATGAGGCTGCACGGTAACACAGTAGTCAGTCAGCAATGTTTACCTCCGCTGAGGAGGTTCTTTTTTCGTCCACTAACCCTGTTTGATAATTAGCTTGCTTATGCAAAAACTACTGGAGGGATTACCACTAAACTTGGTTTTAGAGGACTGATTTATGAGTGTGTACAATTTGGTGCAGATCCAAATACAAATCCAGTGAATTTAAATATGGTTAATAAGGGAACGGAGGTATGCACTCTCCGAGGACCCTTTGAGTTATGCATGTGTGTGTGTGTGCATGGTTTTTTCTCCTGGTTCTCCAACATTCAGTCCAAAGACATGCAGCTTAGGTTAATTAGAGACTCTACAAATATAGGTGTGAATATGACTGTTAATGGTTGTTTGTTGCTCTAAATCAGCCTTGATACGCTGGCGACTTGAGTAGGGTGTATCCCGCCTCTCGCCCAATATCCGCTGGGATTTGTTCCTGTGACCCTCAAGAGATAAACAGTATGGATGATGGATGGATTAAACTTAATGGATTTTGTGGGTTTCCATTCCTTCTACAAGAAGCCTATAAGGTCGCTTAGGTTGTAGCTTGAAATGATTTGTTTTTGTTTCCATAGAAGATTGATGTTTTTCCTGTCGTCAGATCATGACCTGCGGTTTTACTCTGAGCCAAACAGTTACATTTTAACACACCAGCAAGACAGAGCAGAGGTCTTTACTAGAGTGCATATGACATTTTGGGTGGTGTTAGACCTGATGGTTTTGTGTGACCTCTCCTTACCCGTAGCGAGGTGATGGTCGACGGGTCTCGGATCCGTCCGTCTTCATCCTTCAGGTTGTAGCCCTCCGGACGCTTGTCTCTCTCACTGATCTTCCACAGCTTCACTGTCTTATCTGAGATGGATACATCACACAAACCACACACAAAAATCACACACAGAAAAAACGTCTCACCACGGTAAAACTCAGTTACAAGATGGATGCGGGGGGTTGGGCAGCCAATCTGGCATGTAGCTGGGCAGGAGCCAGCAAGGATGATGAATGGTGGCTCCTGTGTAGATACTGATGTAACTGATATCAATCTACAAGTTGACTGCATTTCCCTGCTCCAGTATACGCTCCCTCTGAAAAAAGCCATCTGTCCGCTTTTCAATTCTGCATCACGTAGACACCAGTTACATCCCGGTGTCTCGGTCTAGTGAAAGTGGCTGTCAGCAGCAGTCAGGTTGTTGCTTTTTTTCCCTTTTAATTTCCACAGTGAGTATTGGTGTCAGAGCAGCGAGGCCATCGCCACAGGAACCTGCACCATCTGCCCCAGCCACCGCTAGCACTCCTGGAGCAGCCATGCATGAAGCACCACAATCTGCAAGATGTCTCTCTGCTGATGTGTATGTGTCTGCTTAGGCTAGGGTCCATGTATGGGGCGCGGTGGCACATGATTTGATATATATGCGTGTGTGAGTGTGTTCCCTGCTGTGGCAGCCATGCATGAAGTACTCAATCTGAAACGCCCCGGCTGGTGGCACCTGCTCCGTCAAGCGAAACACCAATACGCTCACAGAGATAGTCATTCTGAATTGATATTAATATCGTCTCCTTTTATCTCAGCTGTACATCTGACTATTCTGCGGAGTAAGGAATGAATCACGCCTTCAGCAAACACTCTGTCATGACACATTTATGGCTCCTTTGGCCATTTTGCCACCTGTGTCGCTCCCGCAAAAGCTGAGCTGAGTGACTGACCATTGGTGGAGAGCAAGAAGTAGGCGGCGTTCTGCTGAGGAAGCCATTTGATCTTGTTGATCTTCTCCTCGATCTCCAAACTCTTCAGGTAGTCAAACTCCGGCTCGTGGCTCTGGAATGTGCTGTAAACATTGTACTCCCCTCTGCGCTGGGGCTGGCTCTTACTCTGAAGGAGGAGGAGGCGACAGAGAAAAGGTTACAGAAAGATTGGATGATAAATAATAAAAGTAACTTTACTTATATTGCAACCTAAAAAACAGGGTTTACAAAAAAAGACAGCATCATGTAAAAGCAGTAAGTACAAATAAAAAGAATAGGAACATTATATAAAGAGGACAAGGACATCACATAAAAGCAAATAAATACAAATAAAAAGAATAAAAGCAATAAAACATAAAGACAGATAAAAAGACAACATCACATAAAGGCAAGTCTGTAAAAATGGGTTTTAAGAAGTAATTTAAAAGAAGTCACTGGATCTAAAAGCCTTATCTCCTCAAGCACCATTAGACTTAGCTGAAGATCTAAGGCTGTGAGCTGGCTCGTATAGGGCCAACATTTCTACTGTGTTTGGGGCCAGAATAAGGCAAGCTTTAAAAGTGATCAGTAAAACCTTAAAATCCATTCTAAACAGAACAGGGAGCCAATGGAGCGAAGCCAGGATTGGGGTGGTGTGATGTCTTATATTTAAATCAGTAAGAGGCCGAGCTGCTGCGTTCTGAACTAGTTGGAGGCGAGAGGGAGACTTTTGAATTATGCCAGAGAGATGGGCGTTAAAGTTGTTTACATCGAATGTGTTATGGAGAGATTCATTCCTTTAGTCGTTTAGGAAATATGCTTATTCACTCTCTCCAGCAGCCGGTTACCATAGCTTCACATAAAGATTTGAAATAGGGAGAAAAAGCTACCCATGCTTTTTCTATGGGCAAAAACAAATCTATGCACCTCCAGTTTAAGTATGACTTTAAAAGGATATCAAATATGTCATATTTATACTGAATGAACATTGAATTCAAAATGCTATATTTTTATGGCTTCTCCATTGTATTAAATAAAAAATACTACATGTGTATTAAATGCTGGGATCATTGGGATCTTAACTGTAATTCAGAATTGAATGATGCTTCTGCATGAAACATGACATAATGATCAAAGCCTCATTGTGGTTAAAGGGATTTTTATCATTCGTGGTGACTTTTAGATTTCCAACCAGCAGCCCTTTTCAAAATACACCTTCCCTTGTTATTTAAAAGCAACTTTAATGTTTCAAGGCTGTGAAATCCTCTCAGCAGAAGGGCAGCGTAATTAGCGTAGCATTGTTGGCATTTCCTACCTCCTGCTCCCTCTGGAAGACGACAACTCTGCCTCCTTTATCCCCGGTGGCCAACAGCTCCCCCGATGAGTTAAACTCCACCGTTGAGATAATGTCAGCTGCAACACAGGAAGCAGAGAGGGAGAGGAGGGGGAGAAAATGTCAGTGTGGACAAAAGCTGTCAAGGTAGAAGTCAGACAAAAAGAAAGCGCTTTCAAGTCAGATGTGGTGCAGTGATTTCTAGAAAACACAGGAGGGGAAGGGGAAGGGGAGGGGAATCTCGTGACAAACCCATAGAGGACTCTCTGGCACTGTTACCCTACTTTTGTAGAAATATGGGTTAGGACAAACCACTGGATGAGTCACTGCATGATATCAACTAATTCAGCACCATGTCTCATTGAAGTGAGACAATCGTTGTCATTTAATTGCACTTCTGCTTTTTATAGGGCTCTTCCACCACGATAATAATGCCATTCCTCAGTCTCCTGTTGGCTGCAAGACCCTGTGCTGCTCCAAGACTCGACTGCTCCTTCATTAAAAAAGAACGTAAACCTTTAAAATGTGTTCTCCTTTGCGGATGACAAATGTTACGCCTACTTTTTAACTTCCAATCTGTGCAGTGCACTATCTGGACGACAGAGATATAACGCTTGTAAGATATAATTGCCTTCTTTTGTCTACACCCCCAACATTTCTCAGTGTCTCTGCATAGCTCCAGTATAATTCAACCAACAGACACCTACTCTTAAGGTAGCTTCTCCTCTCCTCCTCAAACACATACATCTGCTTGGATTTAGGAGAGGCTAATGGTGACTGTAATTATTATACAGCCCTGGGCTAAAAGGGCATAGCATAATGTCGGTCTCTCACACACACACACACACACACAAACACAGACATACACATACAGTGGAGGCTAGCCCTTTGCTTAACAGTGACAATAATATTAGACAGAGAAAAAGAGAGAAAGAGAGAGTGAGCTTGTTGTTTTGTACCCCCCACGCCCTCTGTGGACCTGCTACTGGCAGAGTGCTGAACAGGAGAGGGGAATGTTGCTATGGAGACCGTTTCCATCTCTAGCAGCAGTCGGAGGGGTGAATATGTGTCTGTGAGTGTGTGTGCCAATAGCTCTCAGACTTAGTTGCTGATGCTTGCTGTAATTCAGCAGACAGAGCGAGTGCTGCAATAGAGTGAAACCCTGGTACTGCATCTGGGGGAGTGTGTGCAGTTCAATGCAGTGCACTACTTCAGACAATAGAGTCCCTGCAGACTGGCTCATCTCTTCCCATAGAGCTTTGTGCATGGTGGAAATGCAAAAGCGTTATCGTGTGTGGTGTGCGTGTGTGTGGTGTCCGTGTGCCTCTTCCCCTTGTTTCATTTAATTGTTGAAAAGGAAGCCACATTCAAAGGTGAGACCAGAGGGATTTTTGTGGCCATGTAGGTGGGCAATCCTAATCATATTTGAAACTAATAACTTTTTCACAGAGAAGACACACTCTGACCTAATTACAACCCGGGAGAACCCCACTGACACACCATAGAGTGGTTGCATACACACATGCGCGCAAAAAACACACAAAAGTGGGGTTATCGCTGTTTTATTACCGCATATATTGATCCCCTGGGTGCACAGAGACTTGCATGTGCAACACACACACACACACACACACACACACACACACACACACACACACACACACACACACACACACACACACACACACACACACACACACACACACACACACACACACACACACACACACACACAATAGTGTCTTCTCCCAGCTCCATCAAGCCAAAGCCACTGATGTGAATCGAATGGAATCGGCTTAACAGTCAGCATTCTTGTCTCTCTTTCTCCCTTTTTGTCCTTCATACTCCTCTTTTTCCCAATTTCCCCCACTCCCTCTCTCCATCCCTCATCATCAACACATTAAGTCACTGAAGAGAAACAGTAATTGATGGATGCCGTTTAACGAGTTTACACACGCATACATCCTTCAATCATCTCAGTAAATGAAGAATCGGCAAGAGCCAGTGAGCTGAGACTCACAACGTGATGGAACGCTTCCCTAAATGAGTTTTTCCTCATGCAAATGTATTCTAACCGGACAACCTCGGCCACTGATGGAATTGTGTTTGAATGGCAGCGTGCTGGTTTTTTTCAGATGAAATTTCACTCCAGGGAACAAATTGATTAACAGCAGAGCTGCAGGTGGGCGGGTCCCCTGAATATTTCCGCTTGCATCAGATCAGAATTTTATTACGTGAGCCTCATCTTCAAGGTGGAGTAGGATTAGCAGCTGGCCGGTGATTCAACTGATCAAATGTGTACTCACACATTCTGTCTCTCTCTCACACACACACACACACACACACACACACACACACACACACACACACACACACACACACACACACACACACACACACACACACACACACACACACACACACACACACACACACACACACACACACACACAGCCTCATCAGCAGACCATAACCAGATGAAGCCCATAAATCCTGTGGCCAGCCAGGTCTGACACAGACAGGTCAGCGCTTCTTGATGCATCAGAGTGATGCTCGAGATAACACACATCCATCACCAGTAATAACGCAGACAAGCCTGTGAGCCTGCTGCTGTGATGTGTGTCTGTACCAGTGAAATAAAACGGGCATGGCACCGCTCTTATCTGTTTCTACTCGCCAACCTGAACTGCAATAACACCCTTCAGCATGCAATATAGAATTGGACGTCAGATCAATTGGGTGGAAACATAGATATGCATTGATTCTGGAATGAAAACTGTGAACGAGGAGCCACAAACACAGGGCGGGTGAGTGAGGATATTGAATGTATTTATAGATGCCTGAGCTCGCAACATCTATATCACATAACAGAAGGGGCCACTAAAAGAAATGATTGTGAGTGAGGGGGGAGTCTGGGGACAGAGGTTTGTTTCTCTAAGTAGGTCAACAAAAAGATCGTACAGTGAGTCTCACCGGCACAGACGCCAGCAAAGACCAAAATAGGAGCACCCTAGCTAACCTCTAGACAGCACATAATCCTGTCAGGGGTGAAATAAACCCCAGAAAACGAAGTGGGTCTTGATCCGCTGGCATTGGGAGGGTTGTGTAAGACACACAGACCCAAAACAGTTTGAGTTCATGCATGGAAATACAGTTGTGTAAGTGGCGCGCAGTGATTCCAGGTAGAGGGAGGGACGGGAGCAACATTGTGTTGTGTAAATGCTTTGTTAGCGTTAGACGTGGTGAGGGGAGGATTACAGCACTTGTGCTGAGCTGCCTGCGTCAAAGGATCAGGCCGGGGGGGGGGGGAATTCAGGTCCATTCTCGCACTCTCTTTCCCCCGCCGCTCTATGTTCCTTCTGTGATAATCAACAATATGTTGGTCAGCACATCTTTTCTTCCTGCAACATGGACGCCAAACATGTACAAATTCTGCACATGAAAAGGCCCATTTCTGTTTTGAATTAGCAGCTGATCACAGCTTCATTTCACATTAGCAACAATGGAGATCAAACAAAATGTTTGAATACGCCTTGTTACCTACTGGTCTGGTAGCCAGCCATATGATTAAGGGTTTATTAGGCTTTATTAGCTGCACACAAAGCAACAGAGCACAACACCGCTCTCTTCATCTGAAGAGCATGACTCTTTGTAAGATGTGGAGTGAACAAGCTAATTAACCTGGTTTCTCCTGGATCAACCCCTTGAGATTGAGACAGTGTGTATGTGTGTGTGTTTTGTCTGCATGTGTGTGTATGTGCTCTAGTGTGTGCATTTTGTGTGTGCGTTTGCTTTTCTATGTCCCCACTCTCCCCCCACAGGGAGTTGGGGGTGAAATGGGCGAGACGTGTTACTGCTTCACTCCTCACACTTCATTAACACATCGGCGTTGGAACACATCACACTACAGACACAATACAGGACAGGGCGAAACACGGGGTGGTGAAAAGGAGTGAAATAAGTGATCGATCCCCGCCAGCACCAAGCTGAATACCAAAAGGAATCATTTAGAATGCTTGTTATTTGGTATTCTCTTAGAAACTGAAGATGTAGGGGGGGGATGGTGGAGAAACGGGGGCACACAGAATTATAATTCACCACCAAAACAAAAAAAAAACGCACTCCCTCTCTATCTGTCTGTCTGAGCTGCTTTGGTGCAATCCCTTTCATCTCCCTTGTGTTTGAGGGAGGAATGAATCAAAGACGAGAACGTTGCTGCACAAAACCTGCATCATTCCGCGATGACCTTATCACCAGAACACGAAGCGTGTGGAGTGACGACACGCAGGACGCAGGAATTAGCTATCAAAACTTACAAATGTGTCCCATTATAAAGTCCAGAAAGGTCAAACACTGCTTAGCCTGCGGGCTAGCGGCCCTCCGATTGACTCGCACTCAGTACATCTATCACAGCAGCACCTCAAATCCACTCACCAGGAAGCTCTTTTGCAGTTGAGAAGTAGGATATTATAATTTTTTTGAATTTTGTTTGCAATCATCCTACAGCAGAAACACTACGGGTATTCTTTAATAAATTCTCATTAAAATTTCATGGAGCTGCAGACTTAATAAGAAGCTAATCAGGGGATGAAAGCAGCTGCTGAATAAGGAGTGTGACTCTCCCCAACTTCACAGCTTGCCATTAAGCCCCCGCCACCCCCCACACCATGCACCCCCATACACACACACATAGACATTATCCCTCTTGCGCTTCGTGCTGCGGCGGGGCTTGTGCGTTTTGAGTGTTTCATATAGTGAATAATGGATGGGACCTGAGGGTATGGTGGGCTAAGCTTTTTTTTTATGCCGGGGTCCTAAAGTGTGGCCCCAGGCCGTTTGCCTTGGCACCAACAACTAGGCTCGCTGCCCCCCCCCCCCTGCTCTCATCTGCAGCAGCAATAAAGGCTGTGAGCTCTCTGTTACAGCACTGCATCAGTATTCAGCGGGGCTACAGGGGTCACATCACACTCACAGGCTTGTACTTGCATCAGACAGACGTACAGTGTAAGCGGCGAAGGCAAAGAGAGAGGGAAAGAGGGAGACGAGAGGGGGGGGAGAGAAGGAGGAAGGGATTACACCTCCTACCAATAGATCTTCAGGTCATTGTTCCGGTGGCTAAATTGTAAAGGACCAGAAATCAATAGCAAAGCAGACGTTAGGTTAGGTGCTGCCTCACAGCGAGGAAGCGATTTGCATTTTTTACATCCAGCGTGGTGTTCTGTCATTTGACGGTTTCATCACACAACACATTCAGGTGGAATTAACTAGGAGCCCTGTTGTAGGAGTGTAACAGTCCATTGACTTAACACACACTTATACACAACTGTAGGGACACACAGCCCAGAACCATCCATCCTATCACCATTAGCTGCGTGTCATCTGCAGGCGGCGGGTGAATGCAAATTAGCCCGCAATGTAATTTTCTCTCAGCTCGACAACAATGAAGCTTCTGGAAACTTTGCCTTTATGGTCGAGGGGACGTTGAGATTTCACACCCAGCTATAAATGACCAGCACAGCTTTGCTCACATCAGCGTGGACACACACCGTGTCAATGTATCCGCCCAGGGGCCCAGTGAGGCATGGGATTGGTGCGAGGCAAAGGTCAGCATGAGTGACATCATTAAAATGTGACATCATTAAAGTGTCCTGCCGCTCTGGCATGGCCTGGGGGGAAATCCTCACCAGCTCGCCACCACTGTTGAGGGACCTGTGTATGCATGTGTAAGTGTGTGTGTGTGGTCTGAATGGACCAGGCCTGATGGAACATGTGCACTTTGGTGAATTTATTACTGAGGGGCGATGGACCCAGACACCAGCTAGTGTGATCTTTGGCTGTAGACTGACTCTATACCTTTTAGAGACAAGGAGAGACAGTGATTGCACACGCACACACACACACACATTCATGATATATGAGGCGTGACGCTCAACCATAAATTATCACTATAAAGAAAATAACAAAAGTCGAGTCTCATTGTTTGAAAAGCACAGATGGGCCAGAGACTAGACAGGGCTTTGCTTTAAGGAGACACGTTTTACAACCTGTACAACTCTAATACACTTTCTCCCCATCAAAGGGGTGAGACAGAGTGAAGGAGGGAGACGGAGAGACAGGGAGAAGCTGGAAGAAGCTCTCCTCCCATTTTTTTTCATCTCAGCGCACACATCACACAAAGATATCCATCACACCACTCCCACCCCCACTTCACTTCCGCTCGCTATGAACCAGTGACTGTGTGTTTAGCAATGACAGGGATTCATCCGAAAGAGCCGGGGAGCAGAACAAATCATGATGCTCTCTTGTGTTTAAATTTGAAAAAAAAGACAAAAAGCATCAGGAGAATGAGACCATCTTCCTCCTGAGCTGTGACTTTGTCTCTCCTCCAACCTGCAGTGGCATCAGTAACCTGAGCTACTGGCAAACCCAAGGAGCCATTGTGGCTCTGACCCACCCTGCAGCCACATATACCCTCCACCAACCTCTATTCTACACCACTTTTCTTTCCTTACAATTATGGGATAGATGCTCGATTGTGGTATGTTCCATCATATTTTAAATCTGTTCCTTTTTTGTCTGATTTTAAACCTCGTGGTAAGTGGAAGGCAAAAATGGTGCGATATGAATTGAAGGCTTCCCCCACTGCTGCAGAAACAATTAGAAATGTGCAAATAAAATAAGGTGCACTGAATTTAGAGACAAAAACATTACAGTAACAAGATAATGAAGCAGCAACACTTAGTTCATTGATCAATTAGTCATTTGGCGTAAAATCATTTTGCCAACTATTTTAATAATTCCTCATTTTTAGTCATTTTCAAGCAAAAATGGCCTCACACTCGTCGGGTTTAGTTTCACATGTGTGAAGAATTGATGCTTTTATTTGTCACACACGACAGTAAGCTACATAGCTTTGGTTTTTAGACTATTGGTTGAATAAAACAAGCAATTTGGATGCAATCTCCTTTGGTCGGTTGAAATGACGATGGTCATTTTTCCACATTTAATGGACAAAACAATTTGCTGATCAATATGCAGCAAATTAATCAATAATGAACATAATCATTAGCTGCATCCCTAGAAGACTTTGTAAACACGAGCTGATGAAGTTGACCTTATGTTAATGTTTTCTCTGTGTAATGAAAAGCTCTTAGTCCCCGCTGCTTTTTATGATCATACTGATAACTGAAGTTAATGTCCATAACCAATCTGCATGATCTAATATATGAGGATGGAGGTGGTAATGAGATCAGCGATAACCTCTACCTGTAAATCAGTGTTTTTATGCTGATCACCGATCTAAGCAGCTTGCGGAGGACAGATGGAGCTGATTGGTGGAACATAAGGGAACTATTAAGCATCAAATGGTTAATAGGCCGATGTGTGGTCAGCGAAGGGGGGGACACACGCTCATGTGCAGCAGGGAGCGGGATTTAAAAGCTCTGCAAGTCACAGCTATTGTTCAATGCATGGTTATGTAGATGTACTGTAAGAAAAAGTGTGTGTGTGTGAGAGAGATGCTGCTTCCTTAAATCAGGCCACCCTCCCTGTCTCCTCCGTCTCATTCTCTCAACAAGTGAACACAGGGTGAGGAAAATACATTTCTTCATCATTTCTTGATCAGTTCTTCCAACTGCATCACATGAGACTCCAGAAGCAGCTTTATTCCATGTCCGTGCAGATTAAGGGATCCTAAAATAGCATGTATGATGGGAAGCCACCTCATCATTTCCTGCCAGTGACACCACTAACCTCCAATGTGAACATTGGCATGAAACAACGCCTTCTTTAATACCGTCACAGACGATTATAGTGCGATTAAATTCCCTTTAAATGACCTAATGCAAGCCAAAAGGCATCCATGTAAAGAACTGCACAGTGATGTTTATTCACTGAGCTATTTGCCTAATATATTATTGTAATGATCCCATGCAATGGCCGGTGCATTCGCTGTGATATCAGCTTCCCTCCAGCCACAGCCTCAGGTGATTTGCAGAGTAACAGCTCCGGATAGGGTTTTTTTTTTTCTCTCTCTCCCCTCAACATCATCACTTTTTAAATACCTTCGGTTGCATAGTTGTGGTCGCGCAGGAAGCTGTTGTTGATTTTCCGGGTGTCACTCTCCTCCTCCATTGATAAATCGGCTGGTTCGGGATCCTGAACGCGGCAGACCTGCTCACCATCCTGCCCGGTACCGTCAGCAGGTGGCGGGCAGTGCTGCGACCAGCGGGGGGCCTGTCATGGCTCCAGATCTCCCCGTGTAATAAACACAACCGCGATCAAATAAATGCCTCTGATGTCGATGCTGCTGCTGATGATGATGATGATGCACGGGCAGGTCTTGTCCACACCTCAGGGCGCATCCAACAGCGCGCACCGTCCGCGACGCAGGGACTGTGCCGAATCCAGCAGTGGATTTAAAGCCTAATTATTAAAGCGCATTACGTCCTCTGCTTCAGATCATTCAACTGCACGTAAAAGACACACATCATCACCACGGTGCGTCAAAAAAAAACATCAAAAAAATGTTGCGTCTTCCTACGTGGAGGTGGCTGAATCCGCCTCAGCAGCAGCAGCAGCAGCGCACTCCGCGAGTCTCTTCTGGAGGATTTGAGTTTGTGTGAGGTTTGATTTGTCCCCCTCCCTGTGCCTGCGCCAGTGCCAGCGGGGCGGGTGGGATTATGCGTCAACAAGCTTGCTCCTGTCACTTCAGTATTTCCATGTCAGACTCTCCAAAGTTGCACATCGGCCTTTCTGTCTCCAGATCCTGCAAAGACTCTTCTCTCTCTCTCTCCCTCCCTGTCTCCGTGCGCCTTGGATACCGGCAGCTCAGCTGACTCACTGCAACGGATAGCGCACTGTGCTGCTGCTGCTGCTGCGCTTCAGCAGTGGGCGGCCCCTCCCATGCTGCCTAGCGGCTGGCTCTTTAGAAAAAAAAGACCACAGGCAGCAAACGTGATTCTCAGTCGAACCACCAGCACCATCAGAGCACCACCACCAGATAAAGAAGAGTTCAGGGTCTGTTCGCCCACACCCTGATCACCATCAACCAGGTCTGGTACGTGTTAAAGCCGACAGCTGCCCCACGGCCTGGTAGCAGGTTGCCTCTAAAGCCTGGTAGATCCTGCATCCCCACCATCCCTGCACCCTGCTGCATGCAGACACATGGATAAGCCTCTACTTTCCATGCTCCCAGATCCAGTTCCCTCACAACAGCAGCTATTCTTGCCAGGAGAAGACAAGAGATGCTTTATATGAGGCACATGACTGGGCATATTTCTGTCCATACACTTATGTGAGCATGAAGTTTAGACATAGATATCAGGAGGGCACAAAGGAGAGAGAGGGAGGGATGAGCTGAGTAAAGAAGAAAACTGGAGAGGCGAGAGCAACAGAGAGATGACCAAAAAAAAAAAACCAGACGCTGATTAATTAGATTAGCAGGGCCACCGTCTGCGCCTCTTTCTGGGAAGATCTCATTTCCATGCTGAGTTTAATAACACCACACACAACGAGTCTTCTTCTCCTCAAACTATAATCTTTGATGTGTGTGCGTGTGCATGTGTGTGTGCGTGTGCGTGCTGGCAGTGCATCCCTCCTCCCCTTATCTACTCACTTTACCCTAAATCTCTCTGGTTCCACAAAGGGACCCTGGGTATCTCCCCTGTGCGAGCCTCAACACACATCAGCAGCAGCAATAAAGAGATTGCAGAGCCCCCTCTCCTAAACACATTATAGCTCTCTAATCCACGGGGCCATTTGCACATCCAATCCTCTGCTTCTGTACTAATGGGGATCTGGCTGTGAGCGAGGCAGGCTCGCTTGTACATAAAAACAATAAAAAAAGAAACAGGGCCTTCCTACACATGCTATTTTACACCCCATCACACCTCCATCTCCATCGGAATACATTACATGGGCATTATCCATGCAGGGAGATAATGAAGCCTGCTGGAGCGTTGGCGAGGGCCCGGGAATCGCATGCTTCCATATTTACAGTCCTGTGCTCCCCTAATGAAATCTGCAGAGAAGCTCTGCCATCCTTGACCCTCTGAGATCTGACTGAGCGGTCAGCAGCGTTTCCCATCTCTATCAATATTTAAACAGGGGTCTGTGAGGACAAAAGGAAACACGCAGGGCTCCCCTCCCTGCTCGGCTGTAACTTACACTTCGGCTAAGTTACAGCCGAGCAGTGAGACTGAATGAAATCGAAATGGAAACAATGGATTTGAAGGGGAATGAAGCTAAATGCATGAGAGGCCGAGTTTTGTCAGATTCTGTCGGGAGGTGAGGAGGGGGATTATGAGGCAGCGAGACAGTCGGATGAAGGGCAGGAGGGTGCAGTTAAAGGTACAGACATATTTGACTGTATAATGAAGGAATAAGTGGAGGGTGCCTCTCGGAGCCAGGGCCTGGGATCAATGCTGCCTCCCTAATGACATTCACCGTCTCTCTGTCTGCCTCTGTCCCGCTCCCTCTGCACATATGCCAATCTCCTTTCCCTTCAACCCTTTCATTTTCACTCCCCCCTCCCTCAACCATGTCAGCCTTCATGATGTACCTACTGATTGGAAACCAGTTGGGCTTTTTATAATTACACGACCACACAGGTGACCCCAGGGTCAGTTTACACCAAAATTAGCGAATATATATGGAAACGTATGTGGTAAAAGAAGATTGACTCTTATTCCATTGCCAGTAGAAGAGTTTACCTTTCTGTTTTTTTTCACCAGTGAGTCTCACTGTTTTGCCATTGTTGCATTTTGTACAATACAAAGAAAAAAATCACTGTTGCACCTTCTTCCTGAGATGTAAAAAACAATATGTACAGGCTACACAAACATTCATGGCTATTTATGCGCCAACGCCTTGAAGCTCAATGTGCATCATAATGTCGCGCAGAATAAGTGCAGTGTCAGCGTCTAGACTGCCAAAATAAAGAAGAAAACATTTGCACGTTCACTCGGGTGTTCCAGATTACAGTGGGTTTTTGTGGGGGTTTTTTGACCAGGGGAAGAGGGGCTTAACATCTGGCCATCGACATTCACTCTCAGGTCAGATAACCTTGCATTAGACACTGGTTTTATCAGTGTTATGTAATGTTTTGTTGTTTTGCTATGAAAATGGTGGAATGTGGGGTTAGAATACATATGAACGAATTGTGTCATGTCAAATTCGTACAAAATAGATTTTTGGAAATACTTGCTCCAGTTCAGATCGACATTGAGGGAAACGCGACATCCCAGTGAACACACTAATTTGGCAAGACAGCAAGGTGAGAGAGCATCTCAGTTTTCAGTGCGTTGAGGTTGAACCTGATGCATTGAGGAGAAAAAACAGAAAGGCAAACTCCTCAACTGGCAATGGGAAAGGAGTCAATTACTTTAAAAGAGGTAGTAGTGTGTTTTTTGACCAGTGGAAAAGGGGTTACATTCTCAGAGCTTTGAACTTTCTGCAACCCATGGCTCATTTAATCTTCCCTCCCCCATACCTCCAGCTACTTGTTCTCCTCTGATACCTGACTTCTCATGTTCATTACCCCCCGTCTCCCACTCCGCTGGGGCGGGAGACCAGTGACAGGGCATCTATACAACCCAGCTGCTGTGTGTCAGACTTGCAGGAAATGCTCGGGGGAGGCACCGGAATTGGAGAGCGTGTCCTCAATTCTCCTCGATCGTATGGACAAAGTGGGTTAAATTAGGCTCGAGCAGCACCAAACATAGGGACACAATCACATGGCAATGATATTTTAGTCATGCCCAATTGCTTTCCTTGATGTGTGGTAATTGCTTGACCTGCAGATGCTGGTGAAGGGGCCACAGGCGGCACAGACGCTGTCTGCATACCAAACAACATACACAGCACATGCTTACACACATAGTATAGATATTTGACTGCACAGCACCTGCACAGCAGTTATTACCCACCTTCGCTGGAATTCCCTCATATCTCAGAATCTCATGGATTGCAGTCAATACTAAGTATTGACCACTGGATAATGTCTGGTTTAAATAGGATAGATATTGAATATTTTCCTCCAGTTAATCCAACAAGATTGAGGGTTTTCAGCAGATCAATCCAAAATGGATACAAGAATTACGTCATATGTATTGTTAATAATATATTTAAACAAATAATGAACGACTAAAAGAAGACAAATTTGTAATTTGATTTGTAATGATTCAACTGTAAGCTGTTTACAAAAATTAGGTCTAACCCTGAAAATAAATTAATTGTTTGCCAAAACAGTGTTAGAAATTATGATTGTGTTGAAACACAACTATATAAAACTAATGTTTTTTTTCCGTAAAGGCCGATAAACTTAAAAAAATCAAGTATTTCAGTACACTCAGAAACCCGAAACAGTTTCTGGAACATAGACTTTAAATAAAGATGGATGATGCATCTCCACTTCCCACTCTACAGAAATGAAGCTAAAATATCTCATATAAAGTGGACGCCATCTTGAGTTTTTGACATCATTTGGAGGCAGAGTCTGTGCAGTAGTGATTGTGGTGTACAGAGCCACTGTAACGAGGTCCCCTCCAATAAAGGTGCATGACCAAGTGAGAGACAGAAAAATAACTAATTAAAACCAAACCAGACAAATGGACACTTCACTGTATTTATGTGAAAGAAACATTTTCAGATGTTTTCCACAAACGTTGAGCAATATGGCAATGGCAATTCAATTTTTTACTTCATTTGACGAAACTCAATGTGCTTCATATTGAAAGAATAGATTAAAACAATATATTTTCACACACACAGATGTAAAGGCGTATACTGCAATTACAAGTAGAAGAATATTATAAAATAAAATATGGATAAAATCCAGATACGCTGTTTTTTACATTTTAATATCAATGTGTATTGTTGGAAGAAAAATACATTTCTGTGCAGTGGATAAAATGTCCACATAATCTGTTGAATTAAATACTGGACAATATCAAACCATTTCATTGAGACCAAAGTCAAACTAAAAGACTTATAGTTGCTGGAAAAACGTTCTCTCGGATTAAAGGTTCTTGGTACTTTTGGATGAAATTATGTTTTAGAGTCTACAGCTATGCTAGTTGTCTAAATCCCAACGTCAGCGTGCCAACATGCTCACAGTGATCATGTAAAGTGCTCAAGTTGGGTGAGTATCTTGTACCACCATAGTTTTGCTTGTCCCCATGCTAACAGTTGCAAATTAGCACTATGGAAAAAAGTCTAAGGAAAAGCTGAAAAGTATTGGACACATTAACATTTTGACCTGATGATGGTCTTAGGTGAAAAAATGTATCGCGCACCAAAGTGATTGCAATTCATCCTAAGGGGAACATGACTGTAGTAGATGTATTTCATTCATAACTGAGGGAACCACCAAAGTCACAAGGGGTTCATCCTCTGGGAGCCATGAATATTGGTACAAAATTTGATGGCAATCCATCTCACAGTTGTTGAGATGACACAGCGATCCATAGATCCATGCTGCGAGGATGGATTTATACTGTCATGAAGCATTTACTGATTTACAGTATTGCCCACAATGGTTTAATGATGGTAAAAACAATATAGGTACAATATTGTGCCAAAATCTGTTAGATGAACAATAATGATGATTAAAATGTGAAACTAAATGAACATAGTTGTTTCAGTTACAGTAGTAGGAAAGCCTGTATTAATATTCAAGCCAATCGCTTCATGTATGTAAAGGTTTATTGTAAAGTCACCAAATGTTTCAGACATGACTTTAATAGCTTTTTTCAGGACAGGTCAAAGTTCATAAAATCCCTACATTACCTCCACCAAGGAGGTTGTGATTTCACCCCTGTCCAGTTGTTTATATGGTTGTTTGGTCAATGGGTTGTTAGTGGGTTGGTTGCATTTTCACCAATTTCCTAGGGATTAGTTCATGGATCTTGATGCAAAAAATCTGACATGTCTGGGGGACTGATATTTATGAGTGTAGGTGCAGATCTAAATAAATAACTAGTGAATTTAATGTTATAAGGGGACTGTTGGGCCTTGGAGGAGATATGTGCTCTATTGATTGTAGTTTAGTATGTGAATGGTACAATACATGTGTTAAGATACTTTTCATGAAAAAGGCATTTGAAGCAACTTGAGTTCAGAATGTTGAAGGTGATGAGAAGACATAGTAAAAAATATTGACACAATTTAAAAATGATAAACCCAGTGTGTGAAATATACAGAGAAATGCCTAATGAGCACTTGAGCCGACTTAACATGACATCCCTCAGTGAGACGAGCCGTATCTGAGTTCACCAGCTGGGCCACAAAGTCTTCATGGTTGTAATTGTCACTGGCTGTCCGCTGCTATCAGATATTCGCCGTGTTATCAAACAAATCAGTATGATCCCCATTCAGTAGCACGAGGTTCTGTCTCCAAACATTCATTGCCTACCATCAGCCAAGCAACCCACCCTGGCATTAAGAGCAGCTAAACACATGGGGGTAATAGGATTGCCCTGGCAGTCCATCTGTCAGGGGACTGAGCAACAGCGAACCCTGGGGATGCAGCACCCTGGCCTGGATACACCTGCTCAGTCTGCCCTTTCCTTGCACTCTTCTCTGGAGATATTTACTCGGTATTAAAACATAACCTCTGTGAGAGTAAAACACAGCCATTCAAGTGCGTGAATGCCATTAGGAGTAGGTACGATGCCGGGAAATACACACTCGGCTGGGAGTTTATAACCTTCCGGGCTTTAAAAAGAAATTATAAAATGTGGCTACTCTTCTTTTTTTAATTGAGTACAGATGGAGATGCATGGCGCTGTAGCTGGTGAACGAACAGGAGTGCAGCAACGCAGGGTGGGGGAGGGATGTACGGAGGAGAATGGAGGGCCCGGGAGAGGGGAGCGCAGGAAGATAAAAAGATGGATGTATAGTTTTGGTAGAGGGCATTAAATCAAGCCTAGGGGCTGTCCCTAAATCAGCAGGCTTTACTCTTGGTGTCATTCCAATTACATCAGGATGAGACTAATGCTCCATTGCGCGGCGACTTCAGACCAGCACGATTGGATTTTCTGTTTCCCCCTGACTCTCCTCTCCCCCTCCCCCAACCTCCCCCCACTCTCTGCCTCCCCTGATAGTGAATTAATTGAAAAGAATGCATGTACAATGATTAGCACAAGACGGAGCATTTTGGTTGAAAATTAATCAACTGAGATGACTCTGTTTGCGGCAGCACGGCTCTTTCATAAGCTCCACCACACCTCTAGAGTATAGAGAGGCACATATGACCCACATGGATGTTAACCTGCACTGGCATCCTGTCACAAAACACACGCAAAAACACACATCAAGAAACATGCGTGCAAGCGTTTCTGTTGCGCTGTTAAAAGCAGCGAAGCTAACACGGAACATGAGCCTAAATGTGAAGAAGGAAGCACACGTTGTCGGATTCATATTTGTTGTGTGAATATACAGCCTCGTCTTGCTGAGAGAAAATGATGCCACTTAACAGAAAATCGTTGCATTGTGCCTCTCCGGTTGCTAGGAAACTGCAATTGAACTGGCATCGCAATGCAGCATAACAGCTGTCAGCACAATTGGACAATTAGGATCTTAAAATGCCATTATTTTGGTCATATTCATCTCAATAAAGATTGAAGCGAGGCCCAACACGTTTCCTACCAGTTGGGTTAATGGGCCGAACATGAGGAGTTCATGTTCCGAGCGGAGCTGGATTTCATTAGTGGAATGATCAGTGATGCATCAAGAGAAAAGGTTACAACAAAGCGTGGAACCATTTGTGTATAGCTCAGGAAGCTCGGACGGACCGCGTGCTTGTTGTTAAGTATGCTATATTTATCCGACGGCACTTTCCTCTCTGTGGACAGATGAAAGAGCGGCATGTGGAAAGTAGGT
The DNA here is from genome assembly GCF_022539355.2 of Hippoglossus stenolepis. Lineage (NCBI taxonomy): Eukaryota > Metazoa > Chordata > Actinopteri > Pleuronectiformes > Pleuronectidae > Hippoglossus > Hippoglossus stenolepis. The sequence continues at coordinate 10,221,759 of NC_061489.1, forward strand.
TAAGCAGGTTAGTGAGAGACTATAAAGCTACCTCCCTATAAATGACCAGGGATCCATGCACAGCTTATATGTTCAGGGCCGTGGACAGAGGAGCAGACGCTGAGGCAAACTAAGAATGACTCTTAAATGGGGAAAATCCACCTTAAAAACTGGAATTTGTATGTGGCAGTTTATTATATTGCACATGCAGCTCAGTGTAATGATGTGATTTAAAAACCACGCCTAGGGCAGCAGCACAGTGTATAAAAAATGAAACAACTTTGAGGACATTATATCAGCACGTACAGTATATGATCATATTATCCACTATTAAAGGAACATTTTTTCATTTTAGAAGCCATTTTAAATAAGGAAAGAGTCGGTCAGTCATTAAGTGCCAGTATCCGTGTCAATGTACCAGCTCTAAAAGTCACATTCTCAAATCACATTTGAAGCTTAGTGAGATATTTCTCTTGAAGTATCATTTTACCTCAGGAATAGACTCAGTATGTCCTCCTAGGTATTCACCATACAGCTGAAATGATTAGTTTACAAGTTTATTCATCCACTGAAAACTAATTTTGATAAATGATTGATTAACACACTGAATGGCTGCTGGTTTTCTTAGTTTCTGGTGATAGTAATTTGAAATTGTTTGGGTGTAAACAAGATATTCAGCTTCTCTTCCGGGCAAATGTGATTAAGCATTAGTCACTAATTTCTTGTATTTTATTAAATAAATGAACTGATTAATTTAGGCAAGGATGTAGATCCCTTTTTTTTTTACTTTCTTTAACATTTAGAGTTTTTTTTTAAATTTTTGTGATTTTTCTCAAGAAATAAGACGGAGGTGACATTCAGGTTATCACTTTGATTAATCATGGCTGATTATTTTTCAATAACTCAAATAATCATTTCATCTTTTGATTGACAAACATAGTGAATGCCAATTTTAGATATTTTAAAGTCAAGGTAAATTTATTTATCAGATAATGGTCAAAGAGGCAAAAATTATCTATTTTACTATCACAAAATAAAATCCTCTCTACTGCTGGAACTAGGGAATCCATGATATTTTTGCTTAAGATAATTAATCAAAAAGATTTATTCATAATCAATGACAGAAAATAATACTTTGCTGCCTTGGTATTCATATCGATCCAAAATAGTTATACAATATATGGGTCTTTGATCCATATGAACCTTTAACATGAAACAGAGGGAGACAGTAGAATCCCCCTGTCATATAACAGCCATGTATAGGTGCAGTAACCATTGTATCAGGCAGCCAAAGTCTTTGCAGCAGGACTGAATGTTGCTTATAAGAACAGCAGCCGGGTGGAAAAGCCTGACCCCAAAATCCGAACAAGTCCCCTCCCTTCCTGTGAGTGCAGCTTGCCAGAGAGGGTCCCCTGCAGCCATCCAGTCATGTCTCAACCAGCCCCAAGTGACAACAGAACATGTTCTCTGTGCACCTTGGCTCAAAACACCCCCCACCCACACACACACACACACACAATTCAATGCACACAAAAAAACCCCACACAGCTTTATTAAAATAGTCGGCACTCGCACTCCGTCAACAACAAAGACAAACACATGCGAGCGTGTCACACTTAGAGGCTGTAATCTCCAGGAAAATCCCATTTGGCAGAGCAGCTGCCAGCGTGGATCACAGATAGACTGTAGTCGTGGTACCCACAGGGTGGCAAGCTGTCCATCCACACTTTTCTATCAACGACACAAACACTGACACACACACACACACACACATTGTAAGACAAGCTTAAGGTGGGCTCTGCCTCTACAACTGCGACAGTAAATTCCCCACTTGTTTTAATAGAAACGCGTCGATGGGCTCAGCCAGCCACTTTCTCATTTGAGCAGGGCTCCATTTTTATTGCTCGAGCAATCGATCCGGTGTGAGGGATCTGTGATGATGTAAAGCAGCCTCAGGGACTCACCATCTCTGACATGGCAGAGTGTGACGAAGGGACTGGCTGGCAAAAGTGGACTGTCCATCTGTCTGTTTATCATGCTGGCTGTCTGTCAACACACTTTCTTCTGCTGAAACCAAATGGTACAGTACTATAAATCACTATATATACATTATCCATCTATCTATCTATCTATCTATCTATCTATCTATCTATCTATCTATCTATGGCTGTCTGTCGGTCTATCCAACTATCACATGTGTATATATACTTTACAATGTATATATATGAACAAAGAGGTGAAATAAAGCTTTAGTGACTTCAGCATGTAGTATCAAGAGCCAATCTTAGAGCACCACCATCTGGCAAAAGGAAATATGGCACCCAATCCAATTATAAAATGGAGTAAAGCTCCACGGGTAAATCCCTCAAGATAAAGTCAATAGACTGTGGAGATCAATACCTAATATACATAACATGTAGGATCCCTCATTTATTGTTATGTGAGTGTTGGGTTAAAAATCCTGTTTATACAGGGGGCTGGGTTTTTTGACCAATAAACCCTTTTACCAAAGAAGACAAATATATTTGTTTAAGTTTGTCCCAAAGCAATCCTATATAATAATACAAAATAATGAAATACAACAATAAAATAAACAAAAATTCAAGGTCATTCAGTGCTTTTAAAACCAGAATTATGAATGTAAAATCAATTCTAAAAACTTCGGGTTACCAGTGCAATGAGGCGAAAATAGGTGTGATGTGATCATATTCTCAGCTTCTTGTAAATTGATCTACAGTCCTTGTACAGCTGGAGATGATATGAGGCTTCAGCAGTCTGAGTTAACCAAATCAAGTGTCTATCTTTCAAAAGTTACACCTTTGTGTTTCTATCCCTCTACAGTGGCTCAGCAGGTAAACACAGAAGCACAAAGAGTGACTTTCACAATAAAAAACAGTGGAAGATACCCCTGAATTTGTCTAACATGTGTGATGTCACCTATGCCTGCTCTTTGAGAGCTAGTTTTGAATTTGACGCCCTCCCTTAGACATCGCTTTAGAAATGAATCTCTCTGCGGTCAGTATGGAAATACAGCAACAACCCTTGGGAACATTTATTGAGTGTCATTCCTTTTCTCTCTCCCCTCATTTCCTGTCAACTCTACTGTGTACTCACAAATAAAGACGTGAAAATCCCACAAAACAAATAGATCGGAGGGCCATATATATATATATATATACACTACCGTTCAAAAGTTTGGGGTCACCCAGACAATTTCATGTTTTCCATGAAAACTCACACTTTTATTTATCAAATGAGTTGCAAAATGAATAGAAAATATAGTCAAGACATTGACAAGGTTAGAAATAATGATTTTTATTTGAAATATTAATTTTGTTCTTCAAACTTTGCTTTCGTCAAAGAATGCTCCATTTGCAGCAATTACAGCATTGCAGACCTTTGGCATTCTAGCTGTTAATTTGTTGAGGTAATCTGTAGAAATTTCACCCCACGCTTCCTGAAGCACCTCCCACAAGTTGGATTGGCTTGATGGGCACTTCTTGCGTACCATACGGTCAAGCTGCTCCCACAACAGCTCAATGGGGTTGAGATCTGGTGACTGCGCTGGCCACTCCATTACAGACAGCATACCAGCTGCCTGCTTCTTCCCTAAATAGTTCTTGCATAATTTGGAGGTGTGCTTTGGGTCATTGTCCTGTTGTAGGAGGAAATTGGCTCCAATCAAGCGCTGTCCACAGGGTATGGCATGGCGTTGCAAAATGGAGTGATAGCCTTCCTTATTTAAAATCCCTTTTACCTTGTAAATCTCCCACTTTACCAGCACCAAAGCAGCCCCAGACCATCACATTACCTCCACCATGCTTGACAGATGGCGTCAGGCACTCTTCCAGCATCTTTTCACCTGTTCTGCGTCTCACAAATGTTCTTCTGTGTGATGCAAACACCTCAAACTTTGATTCGTCTGTCCATAACACTTTTTCTAATCTTCCTCTGTCCAATGTCTGTGTTCTTTTGCCCATATCAATCTTTTCTTTTTATTGGCCAGTCTCAGATATGGCTTTTTCTTTGCCACTCTGCCTAGAAGGCCAGCATCCCGAGTCCTCTTCACTGTAGACGTTGACACTGGCGTTTTGCGGGTACCATTTAAAGAAGCTGCCAGTTGAGGACCTGTGAGGCGTCTATTTCTCAAACTAGAGACTCTAATATACTTGTCTTCTTGCTGAGTTGTGCACAGGGCCTCCCACTTCTCTTTCTACTCTGGTTAGAGCCCGTTTGTGCTGTTCTCTGAAGGGAGTAGTACACACCGTTGTAGGACATTTTCAGTTTCTTCGCAATTTCTCGCATGGAATAGCCTTCATTTCTAAGAACAAGAATAGACTGGGGAGTTTCACATGAAAGTTCTCTTTTCTGGCCATTTTGAGAGTATAATCGAACCCACAAATGTGATGCTCCAGATACTCAACTAGCTCAAAGGAAGGCCAGTTCTATAGCTTCTCTCACCAGCAAAACAGTTTTCAGCTGTGCTAACATAATTGCACAAGGGTTTTCAAGGGTTTTCTAATCATCCATTAGTCTCCTAAGGCGATTAGCAAACACAATGTACCATTAGAACACTGGAGTGATAGTTGCTGGAAATGGGCCTCTATACACCTATGTAGATATTTCATTAAAAACCAGACGTTTCCACCTAGAATAGTCATTTACCACATTAACAATGTATAGAGTGTATTTCTGATTAATTTAATGTTATCTTCATTGAAAAAAACAGTGCTTTTCTTTGAAAAATAAGGAAATTTCTAAGTGACCCCAAACTTTTGAACGGTAGTGTATATATATATATATATATTTATAGACAAAAATGCAGACTTGAAAACACTTCTGTCTTTTTACATATCCACCAGGCACACAGTGAAACTGATTTATCTGAGATTAATAAATATCAGCTATTATACAAGATCAATATGCTGTTGGTTGGACATCGATGGAATGTCTCTCAAAATAGCGTGTGTGTGTGTGTGTGTGTGTGTGTGTGTGTGTGTGTGTGTGTGTGTGTGTGTTCCACGGATAGGCTACATTTGGCCTTTTGCAGACAAAAGCTGTGAACCTAATTAGAAAAAAAAAGCTGATTTCCTTTTTTGGAGGTCGGTGGTTAAGGTTAGGGTCAGATTCATAGTGGTTATGGTAAGTGTGTGTGTGCGTGTGCGTGTGCGTGTGCGTGCGCGTGCGTGTACTCAGGCTCAGTTCACATTTCAATCAATTCAGGAAGTCTCTTTCTGGATCCCAGGACCATCTTCAATCACTATTTTCTACATCTAAGGATCACAAGCGGACGATTTTGAAACAAACTCATGGTTGTGCATGTGTCGGCAGCTGCACGGTGGACATGCTCCCCTTGCATTTGATGTGACAGCATCAATATTGGATCCATATTTTGTCAACCCTTGGCTTATGACACAGAGCTTAACTAATTACTCTGCCAACACGGACACCGCAACCTGCCTGCTCAGGGCTCTGAGATGAACAATCTGTAAGGGGTGGAGACATGAGAGCAGCCCTGTGAAGTATTCAGCATAAATATATGAGGTCAACCAGGGGGGTCACACAAGCAAACACGTACGTCCATCTCCTCAGACAGACGAGCAACTGAAACAACCAGAGGAACGAGGAGCAAGGAGGAGGGGAGTCGAGCTGGGAGTTGTGTTCTACAGACACACTTCAGTAATCAAGCGGTGAGCGAGGATGGTGAGAAGAGGTTTCTATGTGAAACAGGCATTTTCTAACCCCCCCGTGCCAAGCCACCCCCTGGTGCAGATCCAGCTCCTGGAATCAGACCATGCTGCTCCACACTACGAGCTTTATCATGAGACAATGACAAAATAAACACTTTATTCATTGTTATCGCTATCTTAGTGTAAAGTAGTAACAACCAGACAGTCTGAATAGTGACATTGATACAGTCACAGATGCGCGCGCGCGCACGCACACACACACACACACACAGAGAGAGAGAAACACAGACGCACGGACGCACGCTTACCATAACCACTATGAATCTAACCTTAACCACTGACCCCAAAAAAAAACAAATCAGCTTTTTTCTAATTAGGTTCACAGCTTTTGTCTGCATAAGGCCAGATGTAGCCTAACCATGGAACACACACACACACACACACACACACACACACACACACACACACACACACACACACACACACACACACACACACACACACACACACACACACACACACACACACACACACACGTAATATAATGCATTGCAGTTACTCTAACCTTGACCATGACAAGATGCCTATCCCCTAAACTTTGCCCTTTTTCTAAGCACTTCTACTAACCTTTAAAGATGTTTATATGTATACATTATAACATGCCACACCATTTAAGTCTACTGGCACTTTCTTAAATATATATTCTTTCAATGACTTATCATTGTTATTTGTTTTTAATGGCTATCACTTAGAAATGTTCATATTAACATTCATCAATCTTATTTGATTTTACTTCGTAACTTGGGAAGAGACCATGGAGGCCTGGAGAATTTTAAATACGCACTGACTCCTGCCCTCCCTGTGTCGTTGGTTCTTTTGAACCTTTTTTGACTGCGTTTTCTTTTAAGTAGGAATTTTAATTAACCGATTATTGTTTCAACAAGGAACATTTAAGGTGTTTTTAACACACTCAATCCCCCTGTGCCCGTGCACCTCCTAGCACTCTAACCTTTTCCTACCCTAAACCTAACCTTAAAACATGTCTTCACCTTAAAGTTTAATGTTTTTAGTTATGGGGAATTGTGGAGACCAAAACCTTACCCTAAACTTAACCAAAATTCACCTCTTCCTCCTAACCTTACCAAGGACCTCAGAAAGGAATCATTACATTTTGCCTCATCAGGACCACAGTCTATGATCAGGACATCAGGCATTGGTCCATATAATGCCCCTAAAAATTGGACAAAAACAATTACACACACACAAACAGACACACATGCACACACACTGGTTTAAGTTTGGGGTAAACAGTAAACAGCCCCTGTGCCAGGACAGCTTGGCCTAGCTGCCCACCGTCAATACTAATGACATCAGGACACAAAGTATCACTATGGAAACCTGGAGGCCATAGCCCACACCCCTGTGTACCACCGGAAGGCTGGAGAGAAAAAGGCCCGACAGGGGAGGAGAAAGACGTGAAAGTGAAGGTAAGAAAAACCGAAAGGAGAGAGCCAAAGGAAGGAGGAAGTGAGTGAGAGTCAGTAAGATGAAGAGGGGGGGGGGGGGAGGGGTGAGCCAAAATATCAGCGAAGGAAAGAGAAAGGGAGTGAGCGGGTGGGCTGTGGGAGGGGGGTGCAGAGACACTGGGTTGAGTTGAAGCTGGTGAGGAGCCAGAGCTGAGTGCTTGGTATGAAAACAGGCAGAGCAGTGTGCTGCAGCCAAGCCTGAGACTCAGCTCTGCTGGAAAAGAGCTCCTTTTCCCCCCAAATCTGCACTCTCATCTTCTCCCCTCCCCCTGCATCCATCACCCCATCCATCACTCGCTGTATTCCACCGCCTGACCGCCTCTCTCCAGACTCAGCAACACTTTCAAACAGGCCAGATGGGTTCAATGAAATACAACCGACCGTACGCGACCATCTAAATCACACTGATGTAACCGCTCTCCTGAGCGGCTTTATTCCCAAGCACAGTTTTGCCAAAGTGGCTACTACAAAACTGGCTTAGCAGGATGTCACATCAAGCAGGTCTGTTATGAGACAAAGGTGATTAAATCCCTAAGAAAATAAAAGTTAACGCCTCCCAGGACAGAACGGTCTAGTCATGCCAGGTCTTGGGCCTCAAAAACATTTACTGTAAATCATTTCCAAGCGTAAATCGGCTGCTGGTGGGAAACTTCATTTAGGCTCAGTATTGCACTTTGTTCCACAGCAGGCCTCCAAACACATTTCATTCTAGGTGGGTCACAGAGCAATCTGGTCAGATCAATGAGAGTTAATCACTGAAGGCCAAGGTTGAGAACTGAACAAAGCTCATATATAACAACAGTGGGGACAAACCTTCTCTGCCTGTCAACACAGTTAAGCCAGTAATATCCACAGTTTTCAGACATGAACTCTGGATAAATGTCCGGAAAATGTTTACCTTATTTATTCTTTATATTTTTTCAGTTTTGCATCTGTCGCATTGACTCTGACATTTGTGTTCTCACAGACAGCCCCTTCGGAAATTCAAAGGAAAATATTCAGACTTGAATGTCTGAAAGTTAATGTCAGGTTGAAAACTGAATAAATTATTGTTTATTGTACAGAGCAGCCACATTTTGTCAGCTTTTAATATTGTTCATCCTTTATATTGACATACATTTTATATCACCATTTATGAATAATTTAAATAATAATTAAGATAAACTGTTTTCCTCTTTGTATAGCTTACATTAAATGAGCAGTAGTACATTTTAATGAAATGTGCCAACGCTTTGCCAAATAACTGCACCATTTTGAGAGAAATGAGTAACCAAATTCGAAATGTAATGACTTTAAAAGTAAATTTATAAAAAGCAATCAAGTCAGTGGTGTTCTGTCAACCATGATTCCTTTTGTCTTCACTGATATGGAGTGTGGACTGTGTAACCTTCAGCTGTAAAGCCTGTCAAAATGAAAGACCTCTGAACTGGATCCACACCAGCACCATCTCTGACACCAGGTTTTTGGTTTTTTTTATGTTGGAGTCCTTGTCCTCTGACCGAAATCATTGCGTGATCCTTCCTCTCTTGAGGCTTCAAACGAATATGTCGAGCAAATGAGATGACGCGTGCTGATCCCACTGAGTCTGATTCAGTCACGTCTGCATAATCCCACTGGAGGAGAGGGACAAGTGAAAGTACAATATTGTAACAGTGTCAGTGGCAAGGTTTTAAATCGGTTTAGGTTCTAATGAAGCAAAACTGTTGAATTAATTTACAAACAGAGCAAATTCTATATCAGAGAAAGTATTTACAGCTAAACTCACTCAAACAGATAAAACAACAACAACATGGATGGTAAATGGTCTGTATGGATATAGAGCTTTTCTTGTCTTGATGACCACTCAAAGCACTTTACAGTACAGTTGTCTTGCCATTCACCCATTCACACACATATTCATACAGTGCATCTATGGGCAGCACTTTCGAATCTTTTTTTTTCTATGGAGACAAGACAAGGCAATATTCAGTCGTGCTTTGAGCTAGATGCTAGCATTACCCATACTCATGTTTAGCATGTTCTTTTTGGTTTAATAAGCTCGCACAGAAAAATTTGCAATTTGTCACTAACTTAAGTGTTGATCATTGAAATTCTGACATGACTGAGATAAAAAGAGAAGTAAATGGATCATCACGTTAACACAAACATGGGAGACATCATGTACCATATTGCATAGCAATATATCCTCTCATTGAGATACTCGTTTAGTCTGGTGGATCATTTAATGATCTTAAACCAGATAACTAGCAAAGAATTTTTTATTTTATTTCCAATGTTACAACATTTTGCTGCAGATATGAAATAGCTCTGTTTGATCTGTTTTGCAGACTACAACAACGGGCACGAACAGAAAAAAACTAAGACTTTCTTTGCACGTATGGTCCCGTATGATCTTTTGTTTGGTTTGCTTTTTGCAGCTAGAAAAAATTTAAAGCTGTTCTACAATTTGTGCGATATTTCATGGTACACCAGTATGTTTAAAGTCTATTGTTTTGTGTCTAGGTACTACTCCCTGTTACAAGTAGTTTATAGAGTACAATACTGGCTTTGATAGATGATGATTCACACAGGGCTTACTCCACCATATTTATTTCCAACATAATAAGAACAGTTATTAATAAGTTGTGCCCTGCTGTGTGATTCTGCATGTAGCTGCATGTTTATCACAAAATATCATAAGCCTAAATACACAAAAATATAAAAAAGACTGAGGCAGACGGATAGAGAAATGGTTCACTGATTTATGACTCATGGTGAGACATCGTGTGCCATCTATCCATTCAGGGGTGGAGGCTGTGGGGTGAGAGAGCGAGTGAAAAAGAGACAGGAAGGAGAGACGAGCTGGTACTTCATGTACTGCTGCTGTCTGCGGCCTCAGACAGAAGCATAAGGCTACATTATTTATCCAGTGCCATGTCTTGAGTGTAGGGTACCATTCAGACAGAACAGTAAAAGCCTTCACTACAGTATGGCATGAGGGTTGATGAGGTAACTGTCTGTCTGTGTGTCTCTCTCCCTCACACAAACACACACCACTATACTCTGTCCATGGTCCTGACAGACAAGAAAACACAACAAACAGCAGCTTTCCATAGCCATCTGTGCTTCAGACAAAGTTTTGGTTTGGATCCCTGCTCCGTATCGACCGCATTACTCAGGTTATTCTGTACAAACAGGACTGTGATGACTCTGCAACAAACCGATGGCTATTTTCAGAGGGATATTGAAAAACGATGCTGGGAAAACTATAAAGGGGCACCTAAAGAAAGATCTGCTTGGATCACGGCCATTGTTTCTGCATGTGGGCATGGTTGGGTTTCTCAGGGCGGCTGAATAAACCTCCAGCGGTGACTCAGTAACTGTAAAACTGTCTGTCACTATACTGAGAGCAGATGGCCCTGCTGTCTCCCACTTCGAGTCACATCCCTTGACTTTGTGGAGCATCCTGGTAGTATGCATGTAATTATTACTGTGTGTGCATGTCTATGAATCGTCCTTTCACTATCCTACAAAGCTGTAATGGCTGTGAAACCAGCAGAGGAAATTAAATTCATGCCCCATTATCTGTTCCCTTTGCTCTGTCTCAGCACTACTGGGTAATCTGCTTGGAACATCAACATCAGCCAGATCAGGAGAGCTCTGAGAAATCAGAGGAGGAACCAACATCCCGGGCTCCGTGCTCGTGCCTTTCAATCATAACTTTTAGTTTCTTGCTAACTTTTATCTATCCAGGAAGTCACCAGAGTGTGTGTTCTCTTTCAGAATCATGCTGCATGATATCGAGAATCTATAAACGTTCTCCATCGGGGACCGTCCAAGTACAACCATAGTTCTCACTCATGGAGACAAGTGTTACTCCTTCATTTTCACACCCACACACAAGTAGCAACTGTGGTGGGACGACTTCCTCAATGCACCTCTCTGTCTTCTTCCCTCCTTTACATCCCAAAGGTGACCAGGCTTTTGCCACCAGGGCCCCGAGGCTCGGGAACTCTTAGCCTTAGGGAATAAGACTTGCCAGCACAAATCAGTGCTTAAAATATATCTTTATAGGGAGGCATTTTAATGCTGGATTTTTAACAGGTTTTAACAGAATTTTTTTGTTATCTTTCCTATTTTTGTCTGTGTTTTGTTCTCTGTGTTCAAATTCCCATTTGTTTTGTAAAGCACTGTGCAACTTTGTTTAGATAGGTGCTATAGAAGTAAAGGTATTTACTGCATCTATTCTCATCCAGATCCGCGTCAAAATGTATCAAGTTCTTCCTTGGCTCCTATCCACATCATCAGCTACTCTCCCATTGAAATAATGTGTCTCAGTTATTGTTTATTTTAATAATATATTTGGCCCCACACACAGATTTCACACAATTTTAATAAGAGATAATACAAGATGTATTACAACATTTCAGAGTTAAATTACTTCATTTTATTGCAGCATTGTGAATTAATTTTTTCCAGCAACCTGTGTCTCAACCTATCAGGATCTTTTATACAACCACAGAGACAGATGGGTGGAGAGGGAGCCTGAGAGAAAGCCCATCCTGATGTTCTATATTTACCACATTTCCAATAGTAGCCGTGTTTCTGTGCCGCAGCCTGCCAGCCAGAGCAAAGGCCCGGCGGTCCAGCTCGATAAGGAGCCTCTTTGTCTGGCTCTATAGCTCCCAACAGGGGTTTAGTCAATGCTGTTCAACACAGGGGGTTGGTTCAAAACACTGAGTCTCACCGTTGCGTTACAGGCCAAAGGTGAAACGTTTACACCGGTTCATAAATAAAAGAAGGAGCGAGTGTTTTTCGTGTTTGCTGTAATGATACGCTGTCTTTTGTGAGGCTGTAAGAGTGAAGGGGGTCTCGGTGATACTTGTTTTCATGTCGAGCCCTGGCAGGACATGTTTGTGCTGAAGTGAGACTGCCGATGAGCGCTGTGTGAGAGAGACACTGATATGTTCTGGTGTTCTCACTGAGGGAGTCATGTTCTTTTCAGTTCCCACAGGCTCCTGACATCAGTGGTCAATATGGTTGAATTCATATAACAGCTACAATAATGCAGAATGACCAGTATAGTTTCCTCAACTCCTTTACATTGTTATTGTTTTTCTCCTATAAAAATAAATTGATTTTAGAAAGAAGAGAAGAAAAGTCACGAATCAATAAATATCACAACACAATCACTCCTTTCTAAAAACAGACACAACTCTCTTTGTCTGAAATTCTAATCTTTTCTTTTCTTGCAACTCCACCACAAGTTGATCAATAACACCTGAAGCTAGTGCAGGCAGAGATGTGCTTTGCTCTCAGGCACTTCAGCAGAGCATGTTGTTTGTTGTCAGAGGAGCTTGTGCCTGTTTTCCAACTTTAAAAGAGGCACTCCACTGATTTTACATATCAAGTACAGTTTTGTCGCCATGGGCAAAATACTACCCAGCCTGTGAAAACAGATCGGGATCCAGTGTTTGATACTGGAGACTGAAAGTCGAGATATTTCACTTGGAATATTATATTCAGTTGCTGAAGTAGACAACTGCTCAACATGTTATCCTGCAGAGAGATGACACATATGCTCATGAGCAGAGAGGAACAGCCTGTAGGCTACAATGACAACCTAAAACACTTCAAAATATACAAAGTGGAACTACCACTCATCCCACTTTTTTTCTGTTGTGATATAATGTAATAAATATAAAATGAATATAAAAATCGTGTATTCTCTCCAATGACCAGCAGAGGGCAACTCCACTGGTTGCAAACAGAAGTCAGTTTCTATAGAAGTCAACTGTCAAGTCCCCAACACAACATGATGCTCTTCTTGTAAATTTTGTTCCCGTTTAGAGTCAAATCATTAGGAACGATTTGTGCGATGATGACTATGCCCAGTGCCAGTGGTGTAAACTGTTTGCACAAGCCAACATGTTGTCCAGCAAATTCTCTATGTGCACAGATGTCGTTAAAATAGCGTTTTTTTCAAAGACAAAGGTGCAGCTATGATTAGGCAAAACGGAACAAGCTTCAGATGGCAGATAATGATGCATTCAGAATAACAAGCCACATGTTGGTGGAAAGCAACTTCTGAAATTAAGCTTAACTAAAATTAGATTAATTTAACTAACGTAACTATTTAAACTAAAATAGCATAGTATGCATTGGGCCATGGATAGCGTGTGATTGAAAGCTGGTAATGGGCAATGGGTGCAGGTCGCAGGTCCTCAAGCTTTCAGTCAGGCTACACCCCCTCTCCTCCAAATATGGGGAGTTCTTCAAAATACCAAGATGGCGCTGGACAAAATGCTAAACTCAAGGTTCCACAAACCAAAGGGTGACATCATGGTGGTCAGTTGGGTAAATTCCTTTTCAGCACTCCTTTTTTACCCAGTCTCTCCACCTTCTGCACAGGAAAGCTGACCAAACTAGACCGAGCAGTCACGTGTATGAGTGTGCTGATGCCTTATGCAAGTGTGCATGTAGGGGTGTTTGTCTCTAGCAGCATGCAAGGACGGGACTACCAGGAGTGTGTTCTGAGCTGTGAAGTGGGTGTCAGTCAGGGTATCAACAACACTGGGATGTATGATAACGCAACACACGCACACGCACACGCACACGCACACACGCGCAGGCCGGGTTCCTCTCCTGCAAAACTCAAACTCTGTGTCACGCTTTGTCAAAATGCCGATAGAAGTCCCCCCCCGCAGGCGCTGCCATGAGAGGCTCACAGCTCTTCTTATAAATAAAACACTCAGACACACATACACAAACTCACACACAAATGTCAACCATAGTCATAAAATTACAAAGATTACAAAGATCTGATCTTAAATATTCACCGCTTTATTCAGCTTTTCCCACTCAAACAAAAGAAGGTATCGCAGAGTTTCCCTCAGACACTTTACAGCAACAAGAAGGAGGAAGACGAGGAGGCTGAGGCAGGACAGGCTCTGTTGATTGATAGCAGCGTGAGATGTGGCGAGGTGTCGTTTGGGGACACACATTTTTCCCTGACTCAAACAAAAGACATCAGAGGGGGAGACGCTCATGCAAAGCCACAGCCATCAGAAACCTTTAAGACTTAATCCATCACAGCAGAACTGACAGGCTGATGGGAAGTGGGAGAAAAGAACAAAAACAATATGTATATATATAAAAGACATAGAGCAGACGAACAGAGGAGCACAAATACACACACAGACACACACATTTAAAAGACACTGGCAGTCAAAAGCTGGCCGTGTGTCCCTCAGAGACTGAACCCAGGTGAATCCAAGGGATGCTGGAACACTGCTCTCCACAGTGGCCCAGATAAACAAAGAGAAACACGTTATGGTCCAGTACAGCGCTTATATAATATATTTTCCACTAACATGGTAACTGCACACTCATCTTCCCTGGAGGGAACTCCACTCAGCTGGAGCAGACTTGAATGCTGGGAGATGTTGCGGGGGTCTTTGAGAGGAGCAATGAGGAAGAGAGCTGTGCAGCCTCCTCCAGACCAGCAGGTCTAATGGAAGATCGCGGTAACAAGGTCACGACAGGAAGTGCAAACACAGGCGGAAACAACCACAGAGGCAATAGGTTACAGTTGCAGCACAAGCTCACTCGCATCTACCGGTTTGTGCACGCCCTCCTGCATCTTACACACACATAGAGCTCACTGTTTACAGAGTAGGTAGCAGGCAGAGGAGATTCCCCATTTCATTTTCTACACATATTTCTAAGGTCACCTGCTGTGTCATCACACCTTGCTGGCCTCCGGCACACGGGGTTCAACATCTCTCGCTCTCTGCGTAAACAACTGTTTCATAATTCTCCACACACACACACACACTCACAGAGTGAGAGAGCAGCGGTGCGGGATCATGTATCATATTTGCTGTGGCTGATGGGCACTGCAACTCCCATGTTTACTGATCCATCACTTCCTCTATTATCCACCACTCCCTTGTCTGAGGCAGAGAGGGAGTTAAGAGGGTGGGATAGAGTGGAGGCGAGGAGGATAGTGTTTCTTGACCTTACCTCTCAACATCTGGGAGCTCGTGTTTACCAGTTTATGATTGACATGCTTCAGAAAAAGAGGGAGAGACCGAACTGCTCACATCAATATTACTTTTAAACAATAAGCAGCTGTTAAAATAAAAAGCACTGCCTATACCAGAGATGTCCAAGTGTGCAAGAGAACGTTTTGAATGTGATAGATTGTGTTTGACCCTCGCAAAGAGGAATTTAACATAACTCGAGCCCCGCTTTGCTTTTGACAGAGCCTTCAACCACACACTGTTGTCTTCTTCAGTGGTTATAGTTTGTTCAGTTGTCATGGAGATAATACTTTGATTACTTTAAGATAATTCTTTACTTTTGTTATACTACCATGATTTAACATACGTTACACTCTAAGATATAGACTTTTCTTTTGAATTAAAAAGTAATTCTGATATATATTATATATATTTTGATAAACAAATCTTGCTTTTTCATGTTAAGTTTTAAATCCATGAGATGCTTTCTGCTTATTTTCTTGCATCCTTTAAACTCCATCCATCACAACCTACACCGCATATCTTTTCGAAAAGCTGGTGAAGCTGGAGCCAATCACAGCTGACATTGGGCAAGAGGCGGGGTACATTCTGTACAGGTCACCAGTGTATCACAACATTCACACTCACATTCACACCTATGGTCAATTTAGAGAATTAAACCCAATCTGCATGTGTTTGGACCGTGGGAGGTCGAACCTGGAGAAATCCCACAAAGACACGGGTAGAACATACAAGCTTCACACAGAAAGACATCCGGCCAACCTGGGATTCAAACCAGGAACCTTCTTGCGTAAGGCAACAGTATGCCTCTGGAATTGATACATATAAACCCATAATATGAGTTTTTCTCTATTCTTTTTTCTTAATTTTGTTTCTATTAATAATACTGCATGAAAAAATTATCGTCAAACGTTCATATTTTATTTGTTTAAGTTTTTTTTTTGTTTGTTGTGATGTCTGTTTTGTGTAATGTGAGGCTCTTTTTAATCTTTTTGTGCAATATTTAGTCAATAAATTCACTTTCACTGTGAAACATTGTAACCTAAAATTATCCAACAAGAGCAATTAAATTATACTTCAAATAGCTAATTAGTTCATGTCTCCCTGTGTCTTTTCTGGTATGTATTAATGTTTTTATGTTTTATAGCTTGACACCATCGTAGATTATAGACTTTTTGATGCATCAAGGGAATGTCTAATTTAGTTTCAAAAGATTTTAAGCAAACTCCAATAGAAATCGTGAGTGAGTGAGTGAGTGAGTGAGTGAGTGTCATGTCTTCCTCCTCCTGATTGAACATATACAGTATATATATATAGGTCAGCTCTATAGACTGAAGGGCCCTGGCTTTGACCAGCTCATACTGAACCGCACGGAGCACTGTCTTCCTTCCTGCATGTGCCACAGGGCTGAGGACTGAGGGGCAGAGCGCGAAAAAGGAAGGAGGGCGACCATGCAAAGCTAAATAATGCAGAGGCTCAGTCTCCACATTATGACCCAGTAAATGGCTGGTTATACAAACACACAGAACCCTGCTGGGCTGCCCTGTCTGACAGTGCAATCTGCAGGATGAATTGACCCGCTCCTATCAACTAATTTATTGCTATCGCGACCAGGGTCAGTTCAGTCAATTCAACATGCTCTCCTTGTGCATCTACAGGAAGATAACTCCTCCTGGACTGAGTACAGGTGGGAAAGGTTTATGTCTGCTGAGTAATATTCATCCTGTATTAACTGGATTGCAGCCTGATGTTGTCCCAGGCCTGTTCCTATGTTGTCTAAGGCGGTTCCCAAACTATCAGCCTACAACCCCCCCAAAATAACCAATGAATTGACAACCCCCTTGTCCATTACGACATTGATTTGTGCAAGTTCACAAAAAATTCACCCACATGCACATTCCTGCTGTGCTGTAAATCAACCAACTTTAAATGATGCTGTCACTTTTGTGGTTTGTAATCGGATTTAGCGAGTATTTTTTTGCTTTTGGGACAATTACGGCTAAAATATGATATTGAGGATTGTTTCTCAATTTTATTTTATTTCTGAAAATCATCTTGCAACCCTCCAACCCCGAGTTTGGTCTAAGATAATCGGGCAAAGTATGAAAGGGGTGAAAAGCAGGAGAGGACCAAGAGCAAGGGGCATACTTGTCATGCAACTCCACAAACTGAGTGTGTCTTGGAATGCATGTGTGCCTGTGTGTTGACACGGGCACACTCAGGCACACTATCACACACACACATCACTTTAAGTCATCTGCATCAGGGATCGTTACATCTGCCCCAAATCTAGATTTGAGAATGGCTCCAACTTCATGCACAAATCTGCAGTGTGGCCCTACAACTGCAGGTGTAACTTCTGCACACATGCCCACTAACTGCAGCCTGTAAACATCCATGTCTCACGCTCAAAGTACACAGCAACTCGCCTCCCCCCTGACAGCATCCCTCGGCGTCCCACCCACCCTTACCTTCGGTGTGGCATGTGGAGGACAGGATGGTGCTCGGCGGGCGGAAGAGGTACGGGAGGTAACGGGAAAAACATTTCATCTTCTTCTCCGGTGCTTGCCGACGGGTGAAGAGCGCTGCGTTGCGGGCTCCACATCCGCACTGCCGCCGCGACAAGCCGGCCAGAGGAGAACCGGAGGGAGGGTGGAGGGGTTTGTGCGGGAGGGGAAAGAGGCTCCTCTCTGTCCGCGGCGCAGGGGGCTATGACAGCATCACTTTTTCTCGCAGGCAGGCGAGGCAGACAGACAGATAGCGCAGGCAGGGGAGGCAGGCTCCGGTGAAAGTGCGTCGTGTGAGGCGGTGGATCACTCAGGGGATGGAGTTGTGAGTGAGAGCAGGACAGGGGGTCTCCTCTGCACCTATGGGAGGTCAACACACGTGTAAACACCCACCCACCTCTCCCCTGGGTCTGAAATGAGCACATACATTACAGCCGATTAGTGGCCTAATGATGTCACTAAAAATAACACAACTAATGTGTAATTGTTTCACATTGTTTTCATATTGATTCAACGTATATTCCAGTGGTTATCTTCACCTAACAGAGTGTGTGATGAACACAGGCCAACACTTAATAAATCACAAACATAATTTACCAGGGGTATTGATTGATTGGATTTTGCGCCATCTTTTGGTACTATATATATATATAATATATATATATATATAATATATATATATATATATATATATTATATATATATATATAAGACAACACATTTAAATTACAACATCCCAAAAAGAAAAACACAGGGCCTGATAATTGGAGTGGAGGTCTGTTAATAAAAGTAATTATAGAACAAATAATAACTTTATTAAAAGAGCACCTTTCAGAACAGTTGATTCAAAAAGTGCTTCACAAAGAGGACAAGTAAAAACAAGTAAGACAAAACATCCATGACCACAAGACCATGAATACAATGCTATTAAAAATTAAACACAGCAAATGATATAAACCAAACTCTAAAGTCAAATACAGCAAATTATGTAATACATCACGTAAAAGTAATGGCAAAAGATAGAAAAAGCCATTAAGCAAAAGTCAGTTTGAAGAGATGATTTAAAAACAGTGAAGTTTCAAGTGTGAGTTATTTATATAGTGTATACTAAACTATTCCAGAGGGTTGAGGCCCTGTCACCTTTAGTCATCAGTCTTGACTGAGGAATATCTAACAGGTTTAAGACTAACGGAGGAGCTCAGCCCAGTAGCTCAGTGCCAAACCATGCAGTTTCTTGAATATTTTGAAATCAGTTCTAAAACAAACACATAGGAAGTATGCTTATAATATTAAAACTTTGTTTACCAATGCAGGGACATTAAAAAGGCAAAATCACCACTTTATAATTACCTCATATGTACAATTTAACTGTTATACCTAAACGCTATTGTGTGGAAAATCTGATTAAACGTGGTGGTTCATATTTTCATATTTTCCATGTAGTCCTGTTTTTACCACGTTACTTGGCACATCTCGCGAGACTTGAGTGTGAACTAATGCCAGCGGAAGTAGTTTGCGAGTCTCTTTTCCGCCGGCCATAGAGGAGCTCAGGTTAGGGTAAGGATTCTTATCAGACCACTTCACTAAAGTTATCATCATCCATCCTCCTTTGGATGTCACTGTGCGCTCCTGTGAAACCCTAAACACTATGTGAACATCGGCACTGTCAAAGTACGGCCAGTATTGACGCCAAGTTGCCGATAGATGACTAAATAAAAAGCCCTCAGTGTCTGGGTGCCCCTGTCCGCTCCGGCTGTATCCGCATGTCGGCTACGGGCTGTGAAGCTGCTCGGCTCCCGGTGTTAGAGCTTAGTACTCGGCTTCATTCACACACCGAAGGGTCGCTGTGCAGTTTTTATTGTTCTTGATAATATTACTCAGTTCATGTTGACACAGGAAAATTCCCTCCAGCCCGTGTGCTGTATTATGCTAACACGCTAGCCACACTCGGTTAGCTTAACATCCAGCTAAGAAGTTAGCTTAACTTAAAAACGCCAGAGAAGCAGACGTGTTTAAGGAAAAAGGCTAAAACTGATACAACTGCTCTCAGTGTTGACGCTAACCTTTTGCTCGTATCGTTCACATTTCAAACCAGTTTCCCTTTGAATCCGTTTGTCACGTTTTCAGCAGCTCGGTGAGACATGATGTGTCAGACATGCAGCTTTCCTGGCCTCTTCATGCCGCCTGGGTAATAACTTGTGCTCCTTGTTTTCTCAGCATCATGAAGCTCAATCCGTTTGTCACCTCCTCGCGCCGCAAGAACCGCAAAAGGCACTTCAATGCCCCCTCACACATCAGGAGGAAGATCATGTCTTCTCCCCTCTCCAAGGAGCTCCGTCAGAAGTACAACGTGAGGTCCATGCCCATCCGCAAGGACGACGAAGTCCAGGTACTGTGCTCGTGGTGGCCCTAGGTTGTGATTTTGTTTTGTGGGTGTGAGATGTACCTGGTTCTGATTGTGTTGTGGTGTTTACCAACAGGTGGTCCGCGGACACTACAAAGGCCAGCAGATTGGCAAAGTGGTGCAGGTCTACAGGAAGAAGTACGTCATCTACATCGAGCGCGTGCAGAGAGAAAAGGCCAATGGAACCACAGTCCATGTTGGTATCCACCCCAGCAAGGTGAGACAGAGTTGGGTCTGCTTCAGTGGACATGTGATGAAGCTGAATGTTGGTTTAGATAGATATTCTTGCATTTTGTTGGGTGTACTTGGAAATGTAACACACTTTCCCAGTGATATTTTGAATGTTTTCCTTTTGCTCTGCCCCTGAGGCACTGACAATTATTCTTTATGGCTGACATCACAAGCACCCCTAATAATGAAGGTGTAAGCCAGAGAGCTGCTTTTTAATTGGCATGTTCAGCATATAATGAAAATGTTGTACCTTGAGTTCATTGTTTTAACTGAGTGAATGCTTCCAGATTTGAGACCATCAGAATAGTGTGTGCATCATTAAGTTTTTATTAACGTCAGTCAGTGGTGTTGCTTCTACTCTGTGGCTCTTGGGCTGTAGTTAGTGGTGCAGGTTTATTTAACTGCATTATATTGAAGTGGTTTTAATATTTTGTCCACCCCACTTAGGTAGATTTGTGAAGGCATATTTCATCAGGGTTTCAGACTCCGAAACTAAGATGGTGTGTTTTTGACCATCAGATAGAACTGCATTTCTACACTTTATCTTAATTAGATCCCTCAAATAATCCAGACTCAAACCCCCTTCATCAATTGGTCTTGTAGGTGTGCTTAAGTGGGTGTTTTTTTTGTGTCTTTAGACTGAATACATTTTGACATGAAGGCTATATTGAACTATTTGGCAGTGATAGTGATGTAAGAAGTTATGGAGATGTTTCACTTTTCCATATTTAAAAGATGCATATTAAATTCAAGCTGTTCATGACAAATTATACACAGAAACGAGCACAGACTTAAAATAAATAAAACAATGGCTGAATTCCATTTAGCTGCTGCTTTTTCTGAGTCTGGTACACAGACCTCAGTCACACTGCCACTACTTGGTAAGAACCTGAATAGAGCAGGTTGCTTGTAACACCAGTGCATTTTCTTACTATAGTAAGTCTGCTGTGAAAAGGGCCTGTTGAGTGAAATATTCCCCTGTGACATACTTATTGTTCAACTGACTGCTGCAAACCTGACTGTCCTAGATTTGGCATGGCTTTCCTCCAAGGTGCTTTTTTAAATTCCGGCTGTGTACCATTTTCTTGTATTGAATATTGGGCTGTGAGTAATCCTACATAGACAGCTTTTTCTCCCCAGTGCTGTAGAATGGTCTGCTTGCTTCGATTGTCCTTCTACTAAAGGGTCTGCTTGTTTGAATATCTTTAAACTAATCACAATTGTCTTTGGTGGCCAGCTAATGAAGCCCAGCATACAGAGACTGTGCCACTGCAAGATAGTGATTGCAGGGACTTTATTTGTTTTTCATGTGACCACTTCAATGATTGTCATTAAAATGGATTAAAGTAACATAAGACAAGAGGCTTCTGAGGCTAACTTAATGATGATTCAAGTCTTAGTCAAAAGTTTATTGTCAGTGTGCAGGTCACTATCACAGAGTTGGTTGTTTCCCATAGTGAATGATGACAGGCACATAGTAGAAGGGCAGTATATACCTGGTACGTCAGACCAGGCTACGAGTGTCTTGTAATGACAGTCAACGAGATTTGATTGAAAACTACAGGCAGCACCGTATTGCTTTGCTCGCACAGGTATATGTGAAGGACTCCATAATTAGGTGGCGACCTTACAATATTACATTACTTTTCAAACAGCATGCACAAACACCTGGGGGCCTGGAATTGACATACTTAATGGTTTTAAATAATTATAACTGTACTTTTCAACTGTGCCATATTGATATTTACGGTTTTACAGTTTAGTTAACCATTGACGGCATAAACTGTAATGCTGTGGTGGAACATTTTATTAATAATTTGGGCAAATAAATGTCTTGATATTAAATTGTTTTCCAGTTAATTCTCTGGACGGTTGGCACATGACTAGAATATATAATGCTCCTGTAGATTAAGAGATTACTTCCTTATGTTCAGTATGAAGTCAATAAATGTCCATTGGTCATTAGAAATGTATTGGACATGCCCTATGTTTTTGTAAGATGTAACTAATGCAGAGTAGATTGATAATTTCCATACAATGACAATTGGTCCCCTGCCAACAGGATATGTTGTTACCTGTTAATTAATCCAGTGTTGTTCTGTTTGCAGGTGGTCATCACCAGGTTAAAGCTGGACAAGGACCGCAAGAAGATCCTGGAGCGCAAGGCCAAGTCTCGCGCTGATGGAAAGGAGAAGGGCAAATACAAGGAGGAGACCATTGAGAAAATGCAGGAGTAAAAATGACCTTTTGCTATCAATAAACTGTAAAAAATGGACCCCGCTCTGTCTCATGTTTTTATTGTGGAGGTTTTTTTGTGTCATGTAGTTTAAGGAATTTATATATTAATAATTTATTTGACAGTCTAGTACAAAAATCATTAGTGCTGTACCTCACCAATATTTTCAATGTGAAAGGTCTTTTAAGGGCCCACAACCATCCACAACACTGTAGAGCACAGTGCTGGATTAGAGACATGTATTTTGGATACTGATCACCTTGTACTACCTCCTGCTCAATATTGGATGTGATTGCCTCTAGACCCTCTGCTACCCTCAAATGATCAACTGTAAAGCTAATAAATGACAAGATAACTTTTGCTCTTAATTTCAGCATTGATTTTTCAGACTAATTCATGGATCATGTTGAAAATGAAATTGCATCTAGAGGAGTGATATTTGAGTGTGCAATTTTGGGCAGATCTAAATATAAATCCAGATGGGGTGAATTTAAATGTGGTTTCATAAGAGGACTGTCGGTCTGATGGAGGTATGTGGGTCTTGAAAGATGGAAAGCTGTCAGAGACTGGAATGGGAAAAGCCAGAAATGCAGATGTTTTCTATGGGAGTGACGGAGTGTCATTAAAAATACTCATGGTTAAATGTTGTCGGAACATTGGATAAATGAAAAATGCAGAAATCCTGAATGAAGTGCCACTGGTAGGTTCGTAAATGTATCTTCCATTCCAATTTCTAGGGAAAGACCCTGAAATGAGCAGGACCCAATTAGCCTAGTAGTTGATCAGGACATTTTTGATCTATATAAGTTTTAAGACAGAGAAAATAGCTGCATTAGTAAATGGAATCTAAACTGTCATTCAACATTTTGACTACAGCAGGGGCCTGGTGTTGCTTTTATAATCCTAACGAATGTGTAACTTTACTGAATGAGCGGTAGGTGTCACTGTTTACCCCCAAACTGAACATGAATCATGTGTAGGATATGTAGTCTATGGTACGAAGTGAGAAAGTGAAGGAAGCAGGACATTTTACAGAAGAACCTGTCTGAGTAATGCTGCGTTTACTAGTATGAACTGGACTAAAAACTCAAGACAGTTTGTCTCAGCATTTAATTTGACCCATTAAACTCTAACTTGCATGTAATGTATAGAACTAAGTGTACTGATTAATAGTTGAAAGGCCAGATCGGTCCTTGTTGCAAGTTCAGGATTTAAACTAGATTTAAAATAAAGAAATAGATAAGTAGATATTAAACATTGTAAATAACTAAATACATTAAAGTAAATATTTAACATAGTAAATAAATAAATTTCATCAAGAAGATATTTTAAATTTTAAATAAAGAAATTATATCAAGTAAATATTTAAGATTGTAAAAAAATAAAGTTCAATATTGTAAATAAAGAAATAAAACTAAGTAGATATTCAATACTGTAAATACAGTAGATATGTAACATAGTAAGTAAAGAAATAAAATTGATATTCAATACTGTAAATAATGCAGATATTTAAGATTGTAAATAAAGAAATAAAATCAAGTAGATATCTAAGATTGTAAATAAAGAAATAAAGTAAAGTAGACATTTAACATATTAAATAAAGACAAAACAAAGTAGATAATTAACATAGTAAATACAGAAATAAAATAAAGTAGCTATTCAATACTGTAAATAAAGTAGATATTTAACATTGTAAATAAAGAAATAAAATACATTAGATATTAAACATTGTAAATAAAGAAATGAAATAAAGTGGATATTAAACAATGTAAATAAATAAATCAAGTAAATAAGACAATTAATATAGAAATAACGTCCTCTTTCTTCACACAGGAGTGTTCGGTGCAGGATGGTGTCTCCTCCTCCTCTGTGGTGGACGGTCATGTGATACGTGCTGCCTCTCCTCTGTCCTCGGCTGCAGTTGGATCACAGAGAAGTTAGCACAAGTTAGAAGTTTGTTTGACTCATTATATCCCTCAACCCAAACAGCACCATGGCGGAACTAAGTTTCGTGATCACCATGTCCGTGGTGACTCTGTTTTGGGCCCTTATTGGAGGAATAGTGCCGCTGTTTATCCCCAAAGGACCAAACCGAGGGTAAGTTAGTTAGCTTCACGTTAGCTTTCAGCTAACTCAGGGTTTATTTTGTATAGTAGTTTGTACCCGTAACTCTTATTTCATACACCCACTGAGCATAAAGTAGTGGTGGTTTTAAAATAATTTTCCCAACGTAATATAAACAACTTCAACATTTAAACCTTGTAAGCTAATGTTACTTGCCAGTAGATAAAAGTTTGGGTTAGCTAACGTTAGCTAATGTGACAGTTCCTCCTTCTGCTTCCTCCATGTTGCTGTTACCTTTTTATTCCAGGAAATCTGACATGTCCTCACAACGAATCTATTCTTCACCCGCCACCACATGAAGTTACTAATCTCAAGAGTTAATACAATTCATATATGGGAACTGTTCATACTGCAACTTCCTTATTTTGCCTGTTAGTCACTATCACGAGATCAAAATGGCCCGTGTTGAATGTGAAAACCATATTATCTGTGAAGTATTACACTTTTAATAATTATTATTATCTTCTCCATTTCCCACAGAGTCATAGTCACAATGCTGGTGTTAACTGCAGTCTGCTGCTACCTGTTGTAAGTTATCATCCTGGTTCCAAGTCTGTGTTTTAAATATAATATATGTATGTTCATCTTCTGCATATATTTTTTATGAAATAGAAGTTATTTGACATGTATTTTAATAATCTACTTATCATTTAAGTAAAATTTCAAGCAAAAATATTTAACCTTATTTTTTCCAACTTGTAAGAATTTTTACCTAGAATAAGATGTGTACAATATGAACTTTGGTTTTGTACAATTTTAACATTTGTTCAGTATGACAGTTTGTGGCCATGGGCTCTGGAAACATATAAGCAATTTTCCACAACGTTTTCCCTCAGTTTATTATTTATTGTTAAATCATACTTGCAGCCCAAGTAATAAGTAACTGCATTTCTACAGTCAGTTCTGTCTATATTAACTGGTTTCATCTTCTGTCTCTCTATTTTAACTACTGTGCGTTGCAGTGTTAATGAAACAAACCTTGTTATTTGTGTTAGTACTGTTGTGTGTGTGTGTAGTTTTTCTGTCCTGTGATAAAATATTCATGATGGGTTAGTTGCCAGTGTTCTCAAGGTGTCATGTTACATGTGAGGTGGACAACAGAGGGCAGCAGAGACAAAGCACAGTGTTGCAGCCAAGTGAAGTGAAGAGTCCCTCAGTTTGAGGCTTTGTGGAGTAATCCTAACAACCTGGTGTTCAGCATTAAAAATATAGCCCTAAATACATATTTATCTTTTTTGTAAGAGAATAGGAAATGACCCACATCACTAAACTGTCAGGGGTGTGTTTGAAGTGCTCTGTTTTGTACTGACATGTGTGATCTTACTCTCCTTTCTGTCCAAAAGCTGGTTAATAGCAATCCTGGCTCAGCTGAACCCACTGCTTGGACCTTCTCTGTCCACGGACACCATCTGGTACCTGAGCTATCACTGGCCTTAAATCACACGGACTCCTGACCATGCAGGTAAACCTCTTCCACTCACTTTCTATGCAGCTTCTAGATACTGTATTTAGTTGTATCGTGCAATCAATTTATTGTATTGCTTGTGTTTTTTTCTAAAACAGTTTATTGTAATGTTTCTCTTCAGGGGATGACCTGAATGCTGCTCACTCTGTGCAGACTCGATTCCTTCTGAATCGCCTTAAACTTAGATCCATGTGTGATTATCTAGTGGTGCGTCCACTAGTGCCTTGTACAAAAAATAATTCCCAAAGAACTCCTTAGGGATCTCACTGAATGTGCTTTACTTTAAATGGAATAAAAGTGGCCTTCACTTGCTGTTGTTTGGTTGTGTGATGTATATTGTGTTGGTGTGATTGTTGATATAAATGATATTAACTTTAAATAGCTGATGTGCAGTGTCTGCTGTGATCTGTGTCTGTTCATATTGCTGATGGCTGTAATACATGTGATTGTTGTAAATTAATAAAGTAATAACCAAGTGTATTGGTGCATAACTTTGTGTTTAGCCTCATTTATGAGTGTTTATGCAATCAACCAATTTTCTCAAAGTCTCTTTTTGTTGACCTGTATACATGACAATGTATGCATTTTTTCTTTATTGTTTTTTTATTCGCATATTTGAATGGTGTATTGAATTTTGGTTGATCGGGGAAATGTTTGCCGTCGCGGTTCCAAACCGACTTCCTGCTTTCCGTAGCTGGAGCCGGCTACGTTGGCAACATGGCGTCCCCTGATGTCCACGTCCGAATGTGTGAACAAGAAATACTGAAATATGACTTGGAAATCAAAGCTCTCATCCAGGTGCGAATATTTATTTGGTAAGACGGCTCGGTGCTGCGTTACAACATGTGAGTGTGTCAGCCTGTCAGTCCGCAGAGCCGTGGCTCAGCCTGGTAGCTTCCAGGGCTAGCAGCTGCAGTTAGCCGCTGCACCGCCGCTCCGAGCCGCAGTGAGGGAGCAGGAGCCCCCGGTGCGTCAGTCTCCTCCGCTCCTCCAGGCGGAACAACGTGTCCAACATGTTAATGATTGTTTACAGCAGCTTCATGAAGTGGTCAACACAGTACCCGTGTAGTGAGTTGGCCAAAAAGACAGCGAATGCCTGTTAATTATTTAGGAGAGAAACCGTTTTCTGCTTTTTAATATTTATACACTTATGTGTATCCTTAGATAAGAATACATAGGCCTGTTTGGTCAACAGTTCTAGTTGTGATGGTGTAAGTACATGTGGTATATATGTGTACTACTTGTTGCTGAAATAAATAGATCAGAATATGAATTTATTTAAGTTAAAGTCTTATATTAAGTAAAAGTTACAAACATTTAATGTTTTTAGTTTTTCAAATGTGATGATTCTTTGCATTTCAGTTTATTTCTTTGGCAATTTAACATCTTTGTGGTTTTGACTTTTGTTCAAAACCACACATTTAAAGAGGAAAACATAGATGTTTATATTTTTTACTCTAAAATGTTAAAGCTAAACTGCGACTCATAAAACTAATCGTCACATGAACCCACTTTCTAAATAATAAGTAGCTGTTTTAGAAGTACTTTTCATTAGCCTGATTTACGACTATACTTCCATTTAATTGCACATCATCAGTTAATATTCAGGTTAAATCACTCAACAAATCACACACATGGGGGCTAATTACTAAAAATAGTAAATAACTAATTTTAAATAACTTTACAGCACTTATTCCAGTCATTCTTCATCCTGTGAGAGCAACATGTGGAAAACGGTAACTTCATTTCACATCGATGCAGGAGTTGTGTATACATCTCATTCATGTACATCTGCCGTTGTTGTTTGAACATGTCACCAGGATGTTAATGAGTGCTCAGGGCCTCAGAACAAGCTGACGGAACTGAACGCAGACATGAAGAAGAGTTTCCACAACCTCAGACTGAGGATCCAGGTAAGAAACACAGTTTGGGAGAACCTCTGCAAACATGACACATGTATGACAATGATGCAGCATAAAGCATGTGACTGTAACTCCCTCTGAAGCCCAACAATTTCCACTGTCTCTCTTTACCAGTGAGATATATTCGGTATGGTGCTGTTTTCAACCAATGTTGGTGCATTAATTACCAATGAATTGTGTCAATATTACATATTACATTTTTGAGAGTTACAAAGTATAAACTAAATAAATTGTTTTCTGGTGCAAGTTCAGGGCAGAACCATCACACTTTTATATCATTGTATTTATGTGCTGTACTTAACTTACTGAATCAGTCTCAGACTTAATGCAGTGGCAGACGAGTCGTACCTGATAACAGGTTTCAATGCTATTATATTACGTTTTTATATGTTTAAATTAGTCACTTTTTTGTCATTTGTAATAGATGATATATAGATTTAGATAGTTGATAGATTTAGAAATAGTAATACATATAAGAAATAAGATACTGATAAATGGCTCAGAAAATATTTGTGTGTTTTGTTCCTTTGACAGGATTTAGAACAGATGGCGATGGAGCAAGACAAAGAGTCAGGCAAGCAAACGTTGATCAGTCAGGTAGAGGGACACAGAAAACAGATGCTGAGGTAATATCTGGCTGTTACTACTCGTTTTTTATTTCTTGAGTTGAATCTGGTGGTGGATAAACATATGAAAAATCCCTTCTAAAACTGTATTTTGCAGCAACCAGACAGCTTGGAGGAAAGCTAACCTCGCCAGCAAACTGTCCATAGACAATATGGAAAAGCAGGCACTTCTGAATAGATCAGATAGCGCTGTGAGACAGAGGTGAGCAACATACTAAATTCTTTCTGTTTTGTTTTTTTGAAGAATACATGTTTGGTCATATCTTGGTTAATTCTGGCTTTTTAGCATTAGGACGTGTAGTGTGTATAGAAACGATATCTATTTTTGTCTCTCATTTGACAGGAAGTTGACCAAAGATGGCCTGGCCCAGACAACCAGCGACATTACAGAAAACCTTATGAGCATCAGTCGGATGATGGCGCAGCAGGTTCAGCAGAGCGAGGAGACCATGACCTCACTAGGTTAGTGAAGGCAACATTTCTTATCTAGAATGGCACTCAGTAGAGTGAATACCTCTGACAGTCCCAATACATTTCATCAAGCTTCACCAAATTACACACACTCATAGATATCAGACCCCTAAATGTGTCTGATTTAAAAAAAAAAATCAAGATCCATGAATGATTTCCTGGGATATTGGTGAAAATGTAGAAAAAAAGCCCTGATTTGTAATGTTAAAGAAAGTGAAAAATAATTCCTGGATCCGCCCCATGGTCCAGATTAGCACCATTATGTGTCTTTTCGTGATCCTTACCAAATCCCTCCACTAATCCCATAAAAATCCTTTTTGTAGTTTTTGTGTAATCCTGTTTACAAACAACAAACCAACAGAGAGCGTCAAAAACATTTTTTTCATGATGTAGGCAATTATTCAGTTTCTTAAAATATGATTGTTCACTTAGTATTTTTTAGCTTAATCTTAAACCAATAGAAGTATTTTTTATGGTACCCTTATTAAATGCACATCCATTTATTTAAATATGTGTGTAATCCCACCCTTCTTTTAAGAAAAACGCTTTGTGATGAAGACACTTTTTTCCTCCTCTTGAAGGGACCTCCTCCAGGACAATCCAAGAGACCAACGAGGAATTTAAGTCCATGACGGGGAGCATCCGGCTCGGGAGAAAACTCATCACCAAGTACAACCGAAGGGAGCTCACCGACAAACTACTCATCTTCCTGGCGTTGGCTCTCTTCTTCGCCACAGTTCTCTACATACTTAAGAAGAGACTATTCCCCTTCCTGTAGACCAAGGTAACTCCGAGGACACTCTCCCGTAACCACACACACTACGTTCCACAGTCGCAGCAAACTATTTTAAATAATTCTGAAGGCTTTGTATCATATTACACACATTATTCACTAGTGTCCGCTCACTGGAATGTTGTCTGCTCACTCGGCTGAGCTGTGACGCTGCTGAGGGTGAAGTATTGTCCACAAAGTGGAAGATAAACCTCTGCACTCATATCTCTAGGCAGTGTTTTATTCATCAAAGATTGTTTGGTCTACTTTTTTTCATCAAACCAAGGGAATCACTCGTGACGGCAGATGTATATGTGATGGCACAAAATGTGTCAGAGGTCTGTCTTTAATAAGTGGCACAGTAATGCTGTGCATTGCTTTTACTTACTGTAAGTCAGACGTGGAGGGATGGGAGAACCAGTATTTTCTTTTACATATCCCAATTATGCAGAGGGTATCAAAAAAGTGTTTTGTGAAGTAGTTTGCTTCAGATTTTTTTGGGGAATTAAGAATGACGCACGATAAGTTCAAATGTCAAAAGAATCAACTTTTCAGTAAAATCTGATTATCAAAACAACTATTGCCACTGTTCAGCTCAACCTAGGTTTACTGGCAAGACAATATTGTAAAAAAGATTGAGTAGGTTTGGGAAAATGTTTGCATAACAAAAAATGGCCTTTTTCATATATTCCTCAGTAACGTGTGCTTTAACCAAACCAATACAGTTTTGACTGTATTTTTATTTAATATCATTAATGTACTGTGCAAGTCATGTTCTAACTATTTGTGTAATTGTTATTTATATTTATAAACTGTATAATCACTTAAAGGTATAATTTATTATTACACTGTAATGAGCTAGTGTTATTTTTGAAAATAGAAATATTTAAATGCTTTTCAACTTTGTTTGCACACAACCCTATCTACACTCACTCCCTGTATGTGTTTTACAAGCCCAGTTATCAAAATGGTACCTTGCATGTGCACTTCAATTCAAACTGTGCCTATATTTATTTGGTTGGCATGCAAACCAAAAAGGAAGCCTTTTTATTCGGTGGAAGAGTCCGAACACTGTCCAGCTTCTCTGCCCACGTTGGAGTGTCTCTGTTCTGCAGCGCAGCAGAAAAGCTCAGAGAAGCAGTGGCAGTCATCACGCAGGCAGAGATAGAGCAGCATGCATCCCTGCCTTTCTTCAGATAAGACCCGGAAAAGCAGATTATTCCGACCCGTTTCCCCTCTCCCTTTCCAGTGTGGGTGGAGGTTGAGGTGGGGGATATTTTTAGGGTTGTGTGGTGCTGTTATCTGACATTGCCTTTTCAACACCTCGGAGGAGAGGGTGGCCAGAGGAGCTACATGACCTTGCCACCCTTTCTGAAATCTCCTTGCATTGCTCATATGTTAAATATATGTAAATGCTCTTCAGTATTGATGATCAATAAATGCAAAGTCTTCTGGCTTGTGATCTGAATGTGTGTCGCGTGTGTTTTGGGACCAAATATTGTTCAAAATGAGATAGAAGACTACAGAGTAAGTGTGGAGAGTCCTGAGAGACGCCCAAGCATCTCTTACTCGTGTAAAGTGGCGGCTGTTGGGCAGAGCCGCTTCTTTGCCTGTTCGTATAACTGCACACTTAGATGAGGCCTCTGGCTCTCTGTCAAGCAAATTGGACTATTCTTGCATTTAGCACCGTGATAGTGTCAGTCAAGTGTGTGGGTTTGTATCTGGACAAGTGGGTGAGGATCTCAGGGGAGCGGACACGGCACCAAACTGACGGAGCAAAGACGGGAAGCAAACATCGACCAGGAAGCGACTACAGACCACATTTTTACATGGAGCTAATTTTACAGCTTTGTTCAGTAACTATTTAACTTTTATCTTTGTGTTTTTACAGCTGAGCGCGAGTCCAGCTAAACTATTCATATTTCTCAAATGAAACACAATACTGACTCAGCAACTTTGCCAAAAGGTAACTTTTAATAATCAATATTGTCCAAAAGTAGATAAATATCTTAGATCAGGTCACATCTTGGTCGCCCTTGTTGACTCTTTTTGACAATTACATTTGTGCAGAAATTCCTCCTACCAAGTTGAATTCATGTTAATAATAATTAGTATATACTTTGTAATGAAGAACACCATATCGCAAGTAGATCCGGATTTTCCACATATATTACAAGTCAAGGTCATGGCTCATTGCCCTCTCTGTCCCTGCAGTGACTTTTAAACACATGTCGCGTGTACATGTGTCTGACAGCGGGTTGTAAAAAAGAGTAAACTTTTAACCACCTTTTAACCTCTTTGGAGCATATTGAAGGAAGCTTTCTAACAGCCACTTGAGCCCTTTCACCAGACACAAACCATATGAGGGGTGTAGGCTCCGTTATGTGGATCTATAACCAACTCATCCATTAGAAGAACCAAATGCAGGTATTATGTTTATATTGTCAAGATTATAATTTATTATTGCTGTCATATTCACATTTATATTTATTTAATGTTGGCTTAATGGCTCTCTAATAGGCTTTTGTTGTCTTAAGAGCCCATTTCTAAAAAGTAATCATTTTTTGGGATTGTAGAAATAATAATAATAATAATAATAATATAGTTTATATTGAATTAATAATTTTCCAAAGTCTAAATTGCTACAATTAGGTTATATTTTATAGGACCGCCACATAGGCAACTGTCTGAGTTTTATTGAATTAAAACATCTTTTTAATGGTGGTACAAATTTAAACTTTTTACAAAAACATTTAAATAATTTTAGTTGCATTTTTTCACTCTCTCAAGCTACCTGTCTGTGCGCCAATGCCACGAAAATACATGAAAATGTCGCTATTCAGACAAAAACTACCAAATATAAGTCATTAAATATAAGAAGTGAAATGAACTCCGCAAAATCTTGACACATTTACAGATGCATGCAGTCGGACAATAATCCTGTTAAACTGTGGTTAGTATAACGAGTGATACACGTGTTCACCATGTCCTGATGCCATGTAATGAGGACACCCCGGTGCTGGAGGAGAAGCTGTTCTGCACATTATTCAAGTCTCCTGCGCCAAAGTTCATGTAACTCCCGCTGCCGGAGGAACTTTGCACAGTTTGCATCGTGGCTGCAGGATAATTACACGCATAGTTTGTGTTGCAGCCGGGCCCCGTGTAGTTACTGAAGGCTGGGTAGTTGTTGTAGGTGAAATGGTTGATGGGACCCATGCTGTAGGAGGGGTTGTATGTGGCCGTGTCCGCCGCCAAACAGGGCTTCCCGTCCCGCACCAGCACCGGCACCGACACCCTCCTGGGCGGCGGCAGGGACACCATCTCCAGGCTCTGGTCCTGCCGCTGCCGCTTGCACTTGTACCTCCTGTTCTGGAACCAGATCTTCACCTGGGTCGGGGTCAGCTTGAGCACCCCGGCCAGGTGGTCTCTCTCCGGGGCGGACAGGTACCGCTGCTGCTTGAAGCGCCGCTCCAGCTCGTACACCTGCGCCTGGGAGAAGAGCACCCGCGGCTTCCTGCGTCTGCGGGGCTTGGGTCGGTCCGGATCCTCGGTTTTGATGTCCCCCACGGGCTCGAGAGGAGGACTGAACTCTTCTGATGGAACCAGACGGAGAAAAAAATCATCAACACAATCTGCAAGTTTGACTTTTTTAGAGGTTTCTTAGGTGTAATAGGGCTATTTTATTCCATTAGCCACTAGGTTATAAAAAGCACCTATACTAATAACAACAAACATTAATGATAACGGCACCACATAATATAGGCCTAATTATTATATTTTATGACATTACATGGTTATAATGAGGCTGTGGTGCCATTACTTCTAAATTTGCTGATTCTAATTCCCTTAGCCACCCATAATGTAGTAGGTCTAAGCTTCAGGAAAAAGACACACGTTGCATATAGTAAAAAATAACAACGAGATCAATGATAACTATGTCGATGCAAGATTTGGACGACTGACAATGATTCCTTTTCAATATTAAATAGTCCATCAGGCCTGAGAAAATGTTAATCAACTTTTGTTTTTGTTTAGATTTTAAAATACAATTTAAAAGACAGTATATAAATGTTTTTTTACTCTAAGACCTTTGATTTTGTGGAGGTGTTTTTGAGTAGTAGTTGTATTATGATACACAACTTGTGTGTAGGCCTAGTCACAGGCCTACGAAACAAACAAACTTGTCCTCTGCATCAACTCACCTTTTCTGCGTTTCCCCTCAAACCCGTCTGATTTCTCATCCTTGACTATGTCCACATCTAAGAGGGATTTCCCATAAAAGCTGGAGGCAAAGCTGAGTGCGCTGCTGCCTCTGGCTGCCCGGGACTCGTGGAGGTCCTCTCCAAACAGCGAGGCGGCGGCAGGAGACGACATGTCCCGGAGAGGCTCCTGCTTCATGCGGGCCAGCATGCAGGAGGAAGAGGAGCAAGAGGAGGAGGAGGTCGGCAGGCTGCAGCAGTCCATACGTGAGGAAACGTCCAGAGAAGACGCCATAACGCCATGACTCTGCTCCAGGTTTAATATATCCTTTACAGAGAAGGGAGTGGACGTGCTTGGACAGGGAAACATTGCCAAGAAGTTAAAAAAAGGTAAGAAGAAAAGAACTATTAACCTGTCATGTGGACGCAACAGGTCAACAAACTTCCTCTCCCTGCTGGGAATATTTACTGGATTTAAGTATTCGTTTGGTTCACCACACGGGTCTTGAGTGAAGTGTGCATTTTGAATGTCAACTCTTGTCTCCAAACTTTTTTTCTTGGCCCCCCTCTCCTACCGGTGACGCAGGGAGGTGGGTGGGTGGGAGGGAGGGAGGGAGGGAGGCAGTGGGACCCTCGGAGCCACTGGTACTCACTCCCAGTTCATGACGTGAAGTAATGTGTGCTACATGTAAGGCCTGGTGGTACTTAAAGGCCCGTATGTGTTCATCCACTGCAAAAACATTACATCTTACTGGAGGAAATGTAATTATTATATGTATTTATCATAAATCAGCATTTTCCCACATTGGTTTAACCTTGATGTATACATTATTTGATTATTTCTTTTATAAATACCCAGTTAGAAGGGTACTTTTGCAGCTTTGTACTTCGTCTTGGCGCACGTTAATCCCGCACAGTTCATAATTTTGGCGAATTTTTACGCACATCCTCACGTTTCAAGGAGAATGATTTATCCAATTTAGTGTATCTCATACACGCTGTGTCAATACACCTGAGGAGCTAAACTTGCATTATTAAGCGCACTGAGTGGTATTAACTGATGAGCCTGACCGTGCGTGTGAGTGTGCGTGTGTTTTGGGTGTCTGCGTGCCCCCTGCACCGGAGGGGAAACTGAGCAGACAACAGGATGGAACCGTGAACACACAGAATCTGAAACCAAAGAGCGACACACTCTGCTGTCTGCCTCCGAGAGATTCTGGAGCCACTGTCTGCCTTATCAGGACGTGATAACAGACGACAACAAACCTGCACACACACACACACACACACACACACACACACACACACACACACACACACACACACACACACACACACACACAAACACACACACAAACCCTCCCACCCACACTGCAGGTTATCCCGCAAAAAGTGTCATATACAACACCCAAGTTTTAACCAATAAAAAGCTCAATTTGATTGCTTTTACGCATTTTAATTTTTACCATCCTGAGTTTTCGTCAATTCCAAGACGAGCAACCAGCCATGGGCTCCACAGTCTCCACTACCACAGAGGTCCTCACTACTTTCCTCAGCCAATGACCCCCTCCAAGACAGAAAGTATTCCAGGGACCCCCTCATGTAAGGATATGTCCCTCAGAGTAATTTGACTTAGCCTGTTTTTTTTTTACACTTCTACTCCGTTACGTGAAAGAGTAAATCTGATATTTTGTATCAAGCCAACACAGAATCATATCATGATCTTTTTAACTGACGAATCTGGAAACTTTCTCCTCTGGCAGTGTGCCACGGGCCCCTGGAGGTCCACTGACCCCAGTTTGAGAACCACAGCCTTAGCATATAGCCTAATGAGATGATGTCAACAAAGCATAAGATCAGCATACAGTTTACAGATTACAATAACAACGTACAAATCATTGCACCGCGCAGCAGTAAAGCGGAGACAACCGTGCGCAATGACGCGTACACGCGTTTCCCCCCGGCACGGTTGGCACTCAACCTGCTATTAATGCCTGTGGAGACGGTCACAGGAGACAGACAGTATTATCGTTTGTTTTATCTCCAGCGTTTAGCGCAGCCACGGGGTAAATGGGTCCCCTTGTCTCCGACCCAGCGAGGGTGTTTATAGTTTTAAAGACTATTTGTGCGCGTCGCCAGCTGATGAATGGCCGTAAAATCTTCCCCGGGCGCGCTGAGAGTCAAACACGAGCCCGACTCTCGCTGTAATAATTGGCGAAATAAAGTAAACGTACAGGGGAGAGAAACACAAGACATGGGGGGATGTTATCATCATGATTCATTCCCACTGGCCATGTGAAGTCTGACTGTAATGTTTAGGTGGATTGGGGGAGAAAAGTAATTCCAAATTCAAACCGTTACCTCATAAATTATCCACCAAATTAAACCCATCTCCACCTCCACGGGATAGTTAACAGCTCTGTCAACTGTAAATTGGACATGACACGTCTGGCATGTGTTTCATATCCCTAATGCTGGGTCCTGCAGCAGCACTCCCCTTTGACCTGTCTTTCTGCAGCACATCTCCAACTCAGATAAAGCCCCAGATAAGGCTGCTTAAAAACTTCCGCTGCACGAACGTGTGGGTATTTTGAGGGTTTGCGTGTCGGAGTTAGGAGCCTCTCTTTGTGCGTGTGTGTGGGTGTGCGTGTGTTCGTGTGTTCGCGCGCGCGTGTGTGGAGAGAGAGAGGCCAACATTGGATTTTCGAGTCTTGTCTAAACTCCAGCTGGACGCCACATTAAACCGGTGTTATTCTCTGTCTCTGCCCCGGAGCCCTTTGGGTGATTTACATCCATTAACCGTCTGATAATTGGACCAATTGCGACTAAACAGGCTCAATAGATATAATCGGATAATCCTCTTAAGAATGACACAGCAAACGTTTTACACTTTCTCCACAGGTTAGACACAGCTTGTTCAAAAAAAGTCAGTGTAGCTGTAGATCAATAGTTTTAACTATGGGATTCTTTAAACTTAATTACTCCATATTATATATGTTACATAATAATATATGTTGTATATACATACATTTATATATAATATTTAATTCTAAATTGGAGAATAACTTCTGTAAGATCTTAAGTTAAATTAGGGTAAACATTCACTTGGAGATGTAGATGTGTGTGTGTATGTGTGTGCGTGCGTGATTCTGTGTGTGTAATTAGTTATTTAACTGTTGCACATAAACATTTGTAAATTATGTAAAATCCAATGTACACATAAGTCTAAAAATGAACATTTATATATACATGCACATAAATATATATATATTCTTACATCTGAAAAAAAATACTGTGTAGACAATAGAATTAACTGAAACTCATTTTAAAAATGTATTATTTTTTCTATTTATTTGACAAATGAATATAGAGAAACATCAAGCACACACACACACACACACACACACACACACACACACACACACACACACACACACACACTCTGAACTTAAAACACACACTGCTCCATACAGACTTACAAGATTTGGTATAAGGAAATATGCAATAACAGTAGATTGCGGCCCTCTGATGAGTTTGGGGGGGTTTCAAAAAGAAGAATAAATAATCTAGATGAGACAAAATGCCAATGTTTTTTTTCTATCTAAGGTGAATCTAGAAAGTAAAAAAATACAGCGCAGACTGGCAGACAAAACAATTGTAGCCTAGTGTATTTTATTTTGAAGTGTGCATAATATTTTTTGAAATTAACAGTTTTTATCAGATGATGTGTCTTTTTTAAAAATTATATTAAAACAAGACAAACAGAAGAAATCTAATTCAACAATAGTTAAACTGACATATACAAATCATACAGAAAACATACAGGACAACCCGGCAATTTAAAAAAGTGTAACACTGTGGACCAATACAATTCTTCAGACCAAACATTTTCTACATCTCATACGGTCCAAATAAGAGCTGTGGTGAACTACTGCAGTCACACTAAAGAAAATATCGTAATACTTCAACTTTAAAATAAATTTGTAAAACATGAAATATTGTCTGACTATTTCTAAAGTTTTGATTCTGTATTTCTATGAAGAATTTGAAGAAAACAAAACGTGCATCTCAATCAAAGTATTTCATCATTAATTTCAAAGTAAGAACAATTTAACTAATTAAAACAGAGGTTTGCTACTTTGAATAAACCCTCTATCTGAAGTTAAGTTAATTTTAATCGTATTTACCTTTAATTTACAGCTAAACCTTGAGCTGACTCCCTTCATGGTCACATTAAAACAGCAGGCATATGCACAGCTCTCGTGTGACCAGGCAGATCTGTAGCCTGATACAGTGGAAATTCATAGCACCACCTGTTTTTCCACCTTTCTTGTCAAGAGTTTGTTATGTGTTATATTTCTCACTGTACGTCCTTGTCCCACACATGTATCAGTTAATGGGCGACACAGTCAAATTTGCTGCTGGTCCAAGGTCAGGTCTTGGCAACTGTGTGTCCATCTCTGGATGTTTCATATAATATTAGTAACCGGACTGTGATTGATGTGGTTCACTGACAGATGAGTTAAGTCCCCTCTCCCCCATTCACCCTCTCTTCCACTCCCCTTTGAGTTACACCACCACCATGTGGCTGCAGCAGGAACGCGCCCCAACTTCAAATTTGTCCACTAACTTTCTCAATTACAATATCTTCATTGTGAAAATGATAATGGTGGAGGTTCTGTTGATGCAGAGATCATTCACTGGTCAGCACACATGTCAGTATAACGTATTGCATGACATGACTGCGGCTACACGCACACCCACTGATCCGGAGTCAGATTCAGTCCAACTGGAAACTAACATGAATATGGCAGCGTTGTCGAGTGCCATCTGTCCGTGCATCATTTGTCTTGTCTGAGATGGAGGGACTGTCCTCCCCTTCCTCCCTCCTTCCTCTCACAGCCCTCACACACACTCCCCAGGTCATGTTCATAGGCTTGGCAAGGCTTCACACAGTCCTCCACTGAGTTCAAGGTGATGCTAGGGCCCCCAGGGGACATAAGAGGATGGATCCTACTCTGCTCCTGATTTAGTTTTGTCTACAGCCCACTGCAGCTGATGTATTAGCTCAGTGGTAGGATCCTGCTGTATTGTGGCTCATGAGCTGATGAATGGATTTCAAGAGACAGGTTGTGCTATGTTGACATATGCAGACTGGATGTGCAACAAAAAACAGAAAAAAAATGTGAAAATCCACATTTTAAAATTGAATCAGCAGAAATCTAAGCGTGGGTTAAGGTGTTGAGGTGCAAAAAGGGTGGATCCTACAGTTCCTATAATTCAACTCAGCAGCATCTTTTTGTTAGACTTAATCCATCTGTGAAGTGCTTCATCTTTCAAATATCCCTTTACAAACCCTGTGTTTGTAAGAAATCCTGCATTAGGGATCCACAGCTGGATTATGAACCACCCCAGAAAGCAAAAGGCTGTACTTTGTATTCTCTGTAGCCAAATCCAACACAGAGAGACTAAAGGCTTCTTTTCTCAGGCCATCAAGATGGAGAACTCTGTCAGTTTGGTCAGAAACCTGCATGCCAGTAGTCTGCTGGAGGTCATTTTGTAGGGCTCTGGCACTGCTCCACCTGTTTTTCATCGCACAAAGGAGCAGATTCCGGTCCTGCTGCTGGTTTGATGCCCTTCTACGGCGCTGTCCAGTTCTCCTCGTGTAACGGCTGGTCTCCTCGTATCTCCTCCATGCTCTTGAGATTGTGCTGGGAGACACAGCAAAGCTTCTTGTGACCGCACGTATGGATGTGCCATCCTGAAGGAGCTGGACTACCTGTGCAACCTGATTGGGCTGCAGGTACTGCCTCATGCTACCAGCAGTGACAAGGACACTAGCAGAACACACAACTAGAGAAGAATCAGTCCGGAAGGATAAGGAGAGAGAGCAACTGTCTGTGGCCAACACATGTAAAACCACTCTCTTTTTGGGGGGTTGTCTTGCTTCTGCCTCTCTGTTCCACCTGTTGTCAGCTTCATTTGCACCAAAGCAGATGAAATTGATTCA
This sequence comes from Hippoglossus stenolepis, assembly GCF_022539355.2. Lineage (NCBI taxonomy): Eukaryota > Metazoa > Chordata > Actinopteri > Pleuronectiformes > Pleuronectidae > Hippoglossus > Hippoglossus stenolepis. The sequence continues at coordinate 10,261,945 of NC_061489.1, forward strand.
CAATCACTTGTGGTTCCTAAATGGACACATTGATATCCCGGCAGTTTAACTGATCTGGTGTTAAACTGTGATGATTAAGTGTTCCCTTCATTTTTTTGAGCAGTGTATATGTTATGTTGTGTTGCCCATAGCTTCAGCTTCACTAACATCCTCCTCAGACCCACGACCTCAGTGAGGTCCAGAGAGGAGTCTCAGACCGAGCTGGCCCTCTTTCCCTGTCCCTCTCAGAGCCAGCAGACAATGAAGTCGAACACTGCAGACGCCACCAGTTTCGTAAAAAGTTCTTAACAGTTAACACGTCAGCCTTTTAGCCCAGCTGAGAGAGCACACAACACAGTATCACATGAATTATTTGTGTCTGTGATATAATAAAAACTTTGACCCAAGTCTTTTTAGGGTCCTAAGACCAATTGTATTTAAAGGCCCCCACCACCTTTGAGCTGCCAATACATTTGACTGTTATAAATCTAAACACACCCAGTTTTGCAGCTATGTTGTTCTGACCGAGGCAGTGGGAATAGATACATTATTGTGTTAGTTAACTTACGTGCAAATTTACACTTATTGGATTCCACTATGTTCATGTTGAAAAAAAGAATTAGAAATGTTTGCTGTTTAGAAATTTGATTGGCAGTGAAAATCAGCCCGACTCTGTTATTTATGGCATATATTCTTCCCTCCCCTTTTATCTTTTAGTAATATATTTCCAATTTTCTCTTTTATACTAATATATAACCTGTATTGAGAATTTTGTTTATTTTGTATTTTATCTTTTTGTTAAATGTTGGTGTGGTTTCATATAAGCCATTACTGGTTTCCCACACATGTTTTTACATTTCATTTATGTATTTTATATTTATATGTGTTGATTAAACTTAACAAAAACATAATTTATTAAATATTATATATATAATTTATCTTGTGGGACAGTTTAAGTGCTGTTGGTCGCCCTCTAGTGACCACAGGGGTTCTTAGCAGGCGCTTAGAGTCAGCTCTGGAATCCTTCCTGTTTGATACTGTAAAATAACAGAAGCATAAAATACCAAACAAACTGAAATCTCTACATACTGTTGACATCATGGGTTAATACGCAGATATTACATTACAACTACACTGGTTTACAGCTTACATGTGATGTACTATGAGGCGTTGCAGCAGTGTAGGCAAGGATGAGAAAAAGCTGCAATAAGCTTCTCCCGCACCTCAGTCATGGTCTTGTGCCTTGTAAGATGAAGATGATGATGATGTGTTTCCCCATGAAAGACCCATCTCCTCTTGTTCAGCCATCACCGTTCTCCACCAGGTTGTCTTTGGCCTGCCCCTCTCTTTCTCTCCTATCACTGGACATCCTTAAGACATTACCGACCCACATGAGCCTTCTCATTTTGATCTCTATAGGACAACTTCTTACAGCCTGTCTTCTTGTACAGGTCCTCATTAGATATTGTCTTTTGCCAGCAGACCTCTCTGAGGGAGCTCTAGTGCAGGGCATTGACTTGAGCCGAGAATGGCTGATTGTATTTGGTTTGGTTCAGTGTAGGTCCCCCTAGGTCCCTTTTGTCTGGGGCCCCTGGATGTAAGAGCCATGATAAGTAACTAAACTTTATCTGAAAAATCTGTGGAATGCCCTTTTCAATTGCCTGAACCAGTCTCGTGTCTTTTGAGACCATTTGTTTGGACAAAAACTAGTTAGAGTAGGTTGCACAGCATGCACAAGGCTCCTGTCTTATCAGGTTGCTGTTTCATTTTACTGATGTTCATTGTTCAAATGTTCAAAACAACACAACTGTACAACACAACTGCACAACACAACTGCACAACACAACTGTACAACACAACTGTACAACACAACTGTACAACAGTCAGAACTGGAAAACAGACAGAAGTCTTCAACAGTCAGAACTGTACAACACAACACAGTGATGTATTTTCTACCATTGTATTGTACAGTTCTGATTGTTGTACACTTCTGTATGTTGTACAGTTGGGGTGTAGCGACAAATTTTACCCCCCCCCCGAAAAATATTTCTTGAGCCCTGCTGAAAGTGTTGTGGGTCTTCTCCAGTCGTCTTCTCCTCTGCTGCCTTGTATAGTTACACTCTTCACTTATCTTGCAACACAACACTATTGTGCTGTGACCTACTCTATCTGCATCTACTGTATATGGCTTTTCTTGTGTTTGCATACAAATCGGCCACAGGGGGGCAGCGTCATACAATACTTTACTAACTGTCCCTCCAAAGTAATCATGTGTGTTTGGATAAAAGTACAAGTATAAAGCATAATTGAATATTTTTGTCACACCATGAAATCATATTTATGTTGTAGATGTACTTTTATTGTTCCTGCTGTTTCTCTGCCAACCCTTGTTGTCTTGAACACCATGAACACATGAGACCAACCTACTCATCTACAAACGACTCAAAGTGTGTTTATCTGATCTGTTCATTTAAACTCTTCAGCTCTAAATTATACTTGACTGCTGCACTGGGAGATATATAATTTCCCTAATGCTCAGCCTATTTGTAAATATGTAGTCTTACTCTGCGTCCTCCTTTGTCCCCTCTTTAAATACTGGTTTTCATGATCATGAGCTCATCATACCAGAGTGCTTCAGTGACCGAGCACCGACTATGTGCCCTGAGGTTTGCAGCGTCTCTCCGCGAGCCTGCTTGTGCTGTATCAGCTGCCGTCGCTTTATGGCCCTTAATTCAGCCAGCCATTCCCCGAGCCCATTTAACATGCTGACTGCTCTGTTTTCCATGCAATTGGAGTTGACCAAGAAATGAGGTAAGAGCATTGCTAATAGGCTAAATGACCAACATTGTAATAAGGCGAAGCCGGAGCAGCTTGATTACCACAGTTGGCCCGATGGATAATTCATGTGGAGACAAAGGTGACGTGGAAAGAGCATTGGTCTCTGCACGTCTCCGCTCAAGGATGAGCCCTCTGCCACCCATCAGGTTCTCTCTCTCCCTCCTTCTCTCCCTCACACAGAGACACACACATACAGCTGTGTCTCCATCACTTCAAAGGACATTGCATTGTCTTATATTGGTTTCCTGTACTTACTTTAACCATATCCATAGTTACTACTCGTCTAACCTTGAACTTTACTCTAACCTTAACTTAACCCTAAACTTAACCAAACCTAAATCTAAACCCAACCTAAAGCTAAACCTCAACCCAACCTAAACCTAATCCTAACATAACCTAAACCTAAACCTAAATTTAACCAAAACTTGTCCTAAAGCTAACCTTAACTTAAAGCTCACCTTAACTATACCTAACTTAAGAGACAAGTCCCTATAATGTAAATAGATATAGGTCCCCACAACATGATTAATACCTGGACCTCACACACGCAACCAGACACACACAGGCAGGCAGGCAGGCAGACAGACAGACAGACACACAGACACACAGACAGACAGACAACACACAGACACACAGACAGACAGACAGACAGACAGACAGACACACACACACACAGACAGACACACAGACACAGACAGACAGACACACACACACACACACACACACACACACACACACACACACACACACACACACACACACACACACACACACACACACACACACACACACACACACACTCACACACACTGTCAGCTGTGATGTACACATATGCATATTGCCAGGGAGCCCACCACACCCTTGGCATCATTATGAGTGGCTTGTGTGCACAAACTCTGTTGGTACACACACACACAGACAACACACAAACTCGTAATTCAGTTACTCCAAATCCATTTTCAGTAACTGTCATTGTGTGGTGAGTTGTGCAGCATTTAGAGCATCAATCATTGTGTCGTCATCTTGGCATCGAGACCCTGGCTGGGCAGATCGGACACTGCTGCATCCAACTCCAGGCCATTAGCTGGACAATGGATTTGAGGACATCAGCATGATGGCTTGACACATGTCTCGGACACCCAAACCCGTTGAGCAGGTGAAAACATAGCTGATAGTCTGATTATGACGCTGCTCTGTAAGTGCTTCTCTCTGCGCTGACCTGAGCCCCCAAGTCACTGAGACATACACAATGCTGCATACTGTACACTGCGTGTGTGTGGTCCAGGTATTACTCATGTTGTGGGGACCTATATATGTTTCCATAGTCACATTATGGGGACTTGTCTTTCTTATGGGGACAAACATCAAGTCCCCATAATGTAAACCATTGAGTCAGGTTTAGGTTAAATTTAGGTTAAGGTTAGGTTAAGAGTAAGGTTAAGGTTAAGTTTAAGTTTACGTTAAGGTTTAAGTAAGTAGGTTAGGTTAAGTTTGGGTTTAGTTTAAAGGTAGGTTAAGGGTTAGGTGTAGGTCAAGGTTAGGTTAACTTTAGGTTTAGTTTAAAAGGTAGGGTAACGGTAAGGTTTAGGTTAAAGTTAGGGTAAGGGTTAGGTCTAGGTCAAGGTAAGGTTAAGTTTAGATTTGGTTTAAAGGTAGGGTAAGGGTTAGGTTTAGGTTAAGTAAAAAACTCAATGTGAAAAAAAGTAAATGTAAAGTCCTCTGAAGTCATGGGCTCTGTGTGTTTATCTCTGTGTGTGTGTGTGTGTGTGTGTGTGTGTGTGTGTGTGTGTGTGTGTGTGTGTGTGTGTGTGTGTGTGTGTGTGTGTGTGTGTGTGTGTGTGTGTGTGTGTGTGAGAGAGAGAGAGAGAGACAGTATGTTAATGTGTGCCCTCTTCCTGTCTTCCCTCACGGCCTGTCTCTCCCTCTCTAATGGGGACGGTATGAGAAGAGAGCTTGTACTCTGTCTGGACCTTTCTAATTGCCCCTGCCACAGAGGCCTGATACAGCAAGACCCTGTGTTCCCAGCAGGTCAGGCGTGTGTGTGTCTGTGTGTGTCTGTGCGCGCGCATGTGTGTGCGTGTAAGTGAGAGAGTGCAGAGACTTGGGCAGACAGAATCATCACTCAGGTGGTGTTCCCTTGGCTCCACCACACAAATTCAGGCCCCACATAGAGAACACCATTCATTATAAATATCAGAGCTACAGGAGTGGAGTGCTAGCGGTGGGAAGAGATACTCGAGAGGGAGGAGGAGGTGAAGGAGGAGGAGGGGGCAGGACAGAGAGATGAGCGGAGAGTGAAGGTGGAGGAGTGCAGCACAGGTACATGTTAGATATTTGTAAGGTGACATTTTATTAAATTCCACAGGACGTTTTGGTGTCTTAATCAACCCACTTTTGTTCAGAGCACACACATGCACATATACACACACACATGCACATGTACACACACACATGCACTGTACACACACACACACACACACACACACACACACACACACACACACACACACACACACACACACACACACACACACACACAGGTATGCAGCTCCATCTTATCCGAGCACATAATCTTCCTGCAGCCCTCAGGCCCTGTGCTATACTGCCAGGCCAGGTTATGAAATCCACCCAGGGCCAGGTTACAAAAATCCTCTCTGTGGCATCTGCCAGGGAAGGCAGCTCTGTGTTGACAGATGGGCACAGCATTCCTGGGCCCCGGGCCTCGCCAGTGCACTGCCAGAAGCTGCACTGAAGGAGCCATGGAGAGGCTGACTGGCATTTCTTTACACCTATGTGCTTCATTTCTGTGGCAACCTCGAGGCACGTACAACATGAGTTACATTCCCTGAATGCTGCTCCTTCAAAACTGACACGAAGGGGCAGTGATGGATGCTACGGGGGAATGAATAGTCTAGTGACGGGTGTGGATTAAGGCATGTGTCTGATTTAATTTAAATGGGACGGTAGCTGTGAGGATCATCCTGATTTGGCAAATTCTGTAAGGCCACAGAACTTGTCCAGTGACTTCTTCGCTCTTGTTTCAGTCACTTGCATCATCGAGTTGACACTGATCTGAATGTTTCTCGCAGGTTACCTCCGCAGCTGAGGCAGGCTCAGTCCCATGCTGATCCGTGGCAAGGCGGGGAGGAAAAGCTCGACCCCTTCCCCCAGCCTCATGCTGCTTCCACAGGGATAGTGTTTTACATGCTGAAGGTGAGTGGAATGCCAGTGCAGCTCCTGACGGCCCCATGCTCATCTTGCCCAGGGTCCCCGTTTCTCTGCCCTATCTACCACTGACCACCTGCTCCAACTCCGTCCCATAACCAGGTCACACTAATGAAACCTGCATGTGGCCACTTAGTAGCCACTCAGATAGTGCACACACACAAAATAAAAACGCACAAGATTATGAGGGCAAATATAGCCTGTTTTTTAAATAAACTCTTTCTCTGTGAAAGTCAAAGTGTTTTCTTGTGTTTTCACATTTAGGAAATGTACAGTACGTTCCACTTTGTGATGCAGCACAGCATTTGGAACACAAATATAGCTTTGGCATGGCTGAACTTAATAGGCTGGCATTCTGCAAAACCATGCCACATTCTCCGCAATCACCACTCTTTAACATCTAGCACTGCGCGGACACAATGTTCCAAGACGCAATGCGCGGAGGGGTGCCCTGCCAACTCCTCCGACAGTGAGAGATTACAGTGATTACTCCTAAAGCAATCTCACTATGGACTGATGTATGCACGGGGGTCAGGAAAGGGGGTGATGATTGGAGGGGTGGGGGGGCATTGGCAAGTTTCACAGCTGAGAACAAAAAAGACCAGCGAACGTGAGTGAGCTGTTGACCTCGAAATCACTGTTAAAACAGAGTGTCCTCATTTAGTAATTATCCTCCTCCAGAGATGAGGTCAGGCTGAAAATCAGTTGAAAACAAAGTGGGATGATAATGGCAGCGGTGACGACGAGAGCGAGAGGGCGAGAGGAGGAGAGGACATGGCAGGGTGAAAATGAGAGGGAGAGGAGAGAGGAGTGTGGTGGAGCTCGCTGCTTGGTGTGAGTGAGCATGGGAAATGCGTGGGACCTCTGGACCATCACGGCTCCAAGGGGATCTGTTTGGTGACTGACACACACGAACAGACGTACATATATGCATGGGCACACACAGCCATTCATTCACTTTGGCTCTGCCCTATGGCTGCAGCACACCATCTGAGCTACTCACCTGCACTTTCTGCTAAATGTTTCTGTGAAATCTGCAAATATGAGCTCAAATTAAGGTTTCAATTTGTTGTGCATCTCTTCATTTTAGCAGCGAAACCCCCTATGACTCGTTTGTCATCTGCCTTCTCTCTGTGACGCTTTTCACTTGTCGAGGAGGTGATGCAAAAACCAGTGCTGCCTAAATTGCACCAGCAGAGGGCAAAATCTGGTCAGAAACTATAATGGAGGGCCTCTCAAGCTCACGTGCATGTACACACAGACACATGTACACACATGCACACAAACACACACACTCATGTGCCTGCACCCCACTATTCGACACACACAGGCCCCACTATGTTAGCATTTGAATTCTTTCACGCGTGGTAACATATAGTATATACAGCTCACAGCGTGAACAGTTTATATTTCACATTCTGTAGAGCATATAGATCGGGGTGTATAGCAGGCTGACCGAGCACAGAATAACCTCCCTCAACTGAAATGCAATGATTGGCCCTTAAAGCCTTATCTGAGTTTAATCAAATATCAGCTAAACAGTGAGGAACTGGCCCCTGAATACCTTTTCGGGTCACCCACAGGTAACTGCCCTCTGTTAGCTGTGAGGTCTTCACGCTGACTCCCCGTGAGCTCACCTCATGCTTAATTATGAGCCGCTGGAGTGTGTTTTGGTTCGAGCAAAAAGCTCTGGCAGGATTCAGCATGATGCGGCTGTTTCTCATGTCTTGGTTATTTTTATGGCTGAGGTGGTGGTGGTGGTGGCGGTGGAGCCGTTGGGAGGTGAGATTACCCTTCGAAACAAGTCAACGCAACCGAGGCTCCCTGTGATGGCCGGCGCAGGGAGCTGCTCCGTGCATCCAGGTCTGACGGAGCAAGGCTGGCGAAGGGCGGTTGTGTGAACGACCACATGTTATTACGCGGCATTTACTGTACGCTGCAGCTCCATCGAAGCGAGACAACGCCTACGCCTGTGCAGCTCTTTTTTAATGCTACGTTTTTATGTTTCATATGCGTCTGTGCAGAGAAGCTAGCCATAGGTGGCTTAGGTCAGCTGTTGTCAAGCCCATGCTGAGGGCTGAGGGAAACGGAGCCATTCAGGGCCATGACGTGTGCTGTTACTGCATGCGTGTGCACTTTTATACGGCTTTAATTACAGACTGCGAACACAGACAGACTTGTTTATTCTGCTGCGTAGTATACACTGAGGCCTGGTTGGCACCACAAACACACGTGTGTCCCCCCCCCTCCACCACCACCCACATCTACACACACACACACACTCTCTGCTTTGTAGTAGTAAAAGTATCTATCCTGGACAGCGCAGCAGGTTGTACCTGCCAGTTGAATGAGTCACTTGAGTTTTATGTCCATTCATTTAGTCATTTATGGATATCTGAGAACAGGACATCATCACAAACAGGCAACATTTACTGACATAAAAAACGTTCTTCTTTTTACCACGTTTCTGTGAGAAAGCTCACGTCTCTCTCTACTCTGCAGGCATTAAGCAATTCAAACTTTTCCTTAATTATTCTAAGCACCAAACGTGAAGTTGTGTTTGAATTCCCTCAGCTTGAACAAACTATCTCAAGCTATTTAAAGGGCATCAGTCGAACATAGGCCGCTTTATTTTGAGTGGACCAAGAAGGTATAAATAGACTTTAAGGAGTGCAACAAGCGAATGCTTCATGTGAAATGGCTGGGGTTACATCATTGCCTGTGAGAGTGAAGTTCTGGAGAGGCGCTGGGCTCTCCGGGCCAGCTATTATGGTTTGTACTAATGTTCTGGTTTCAAAATCCAAACATTCTAAGAGCTGTTATTTGCTCTCTTTTTCCCTTTTACTCAGTAATTCTGCTTCTTTTTTTTCAGCTGAGCAAAGCTGTCAACAGAGAGGAGAAGCAGCTTCAAGTGGGAGACAGAGAAGCGATGGAGGAGGAGGAAGTGGAGGAGGGGGAAGAAGAGATTTGGATGGGGAGAACTGAGAAAAAGTAAAACAACACAAACCGAATTGACTAACAAGTTTTTAAACTGTATCACCTGTAACACATTTTAACACTTCACATGTCTGAACACATCTCTTCCTCTATGCCATATGGACAATATCCATGCAAGGATTAGGGGATGAAAACGACTGGGTACTTTTCCCTCTATTTTCTGACACGCTCTTCTCTTGCCAACCCCTCAAACAGCAAGGTGTATCTTTGCTCAGACAGTCTGAGGAGGCTGCTGGTGAGGTGGTGTCCACCATGTGGTTGGCACGCTGCAAGTCATCATTATTGTTGCCCTCAGCCAGTGCTACATAAATGACTTGTATAAGTGGATCAGTGTCGCTGTGAGACGTTCCAACTGGGAGCTAAATCGCAAGACAAGCCAGTGTCTCCCGTCATGCATCTCTCCTGCATTCATCCCCCGTCAGTGACAGAGTCTGCTCTTTTTCAAAAAACAGTAAAGTCTTAGAGCTGAATCAGCATATTCTCACGCCAGACTTGTGTCTCTAAGTTGGCTCACTGGCATGTCATTCTGTAAGATGTCTGGTATTTGAAAAGAGAAAGAGCTTTTCAATTTGAATGGCAGCGATAATGACATGAAAACTAAATTTGTGGTGGGGTCGTTCATGATATCAGTCTCCATGTGATATATGAGACGCGGCTGGGACGTTTTTCTATACTGTTTTTCTGTGTGACCATGTGGTGCATTCACACTGCAAACATAACTGGATAAATGAAGTCGTTACACTCCGTGTGGATAGACAGTCCCACAATGCAATGCAAAACTGAAACCACGGCTCAGAAAACCCTTCAAATAATAAATCATTCCAGACATATTTTTCCAACTATTTTTCCAAATTCTTTGTATACTAACCACCAACCACACAAACAGTGCACACTCACCTCAATTGCATAGTTCACATGAACGTTTTGTTAAAAAGACTGGACTTGGCAGTTAATACAACATTTGTGGAAGTCACTTCTTTGTTAAGAGTTTGCTAAAAAGACCTGACTCTCATGCCGGTATCTTAAAAATGAATCTACAGCTGGCAGCCAATTAGCTTTGCTTAGCATTAAGGTAGAACCCTTTAAAGATTTAGTGTGTAAGATTTAGGTGAAAGGGATCTAGAGGCAGAAATTTTATGCAAAATAATCCTTGTGCTGTTTTCTTAACCTTATAATGGGCCTTTTATATTAAATTAGTTACATTTACATCATGAGCGGGTCCTCTCTAAGGAGGCAGCCATGTTTTTTACAGTAGCCCAAACTGGACAAACTAAACACCTTTTGAGTTTGAATGACAACTGAAGGCTGCCACAGGTTCTTTCATGTTAGGAAGGGGAGGTGAGGTGAGGGGTATTCAGCTGCAACATGCAACTCCACCACCTGATGTAACAAAATCCTACACACTGAACCCCTAAAGGTTCAGTGTGTAGGATTTTGTGGCACCTAGAGTTTGGCTTGCCATTTCTTTCTTCATAGTTTCTCGCCATCCTTACTCTAGTGGCATCTAGCGGTGAGTTTGCAAATTGCATCTAACTGAGGACCCCTTGCCTTACCTGCCTCTTTCAAACATTGTTGGAGAACTTATCGTGGCCTTTACAGTTAACATAAAAATGCTGTGGTGCAACATGGCGGACTCCATGAAAGAGGGCCAGCGACCTATGCGAATATAAAGGGCTCAATCTAATGTAACAAACACACAGCAATTAGTATTTCCAGGTAATTATACACTAATGAAGATATCATGTCGTATTCCATTTCTGCTGATAGATCCGCCTTCACACTGAAACTTTGAATGTCATTAATCCACACAAAACATACAACTACTTAACCACAAGTGAGTACACTGCGGCAAGTCAAGAACTAGTTCTGCTCAAAATGTTCCCAGAGCCTATTGTTTTTAAATTTATATTTTCATATGAATTAATCTAACTGGATATAATTTAATAATCATTGAGCATTAAGGCTCATTTATGCTGCCTTTACATACAAAAAGAGAAACATCAGGTTGTCCATGCGTCTTTTTACATTGGCAATATTTGTTGAGCACTGCATCCACTAGTGGGCAGTGCAGAGTCAAGAGCGTAAGATAACAGCAAACATGGTGACAGTGAAGGAAGTTGTGATAATGTACCTCTTGAAAGAAATAAAGGTGATGATCTGTGAGGCCATAGATGCCTGTAGTTTCTCACCAACTCACAAAGTCACTCCTCAAAAAGTTCTACGATTGTTGAAATTTCTTCCTTGTGTCCCATAGTTTTCTTACTTGAACTTGTGGCCACACTGCCTCCCATGATTTCAGGTGGTACTGCTCCTCCTTTCGTCTATATCCGTGAGTTTTCAGAAGACGTGATCAAATACGGACAAAATAAATGCAGAGTATGAACAGAAGGCTCCGTCTGTTTTACATACACGTGTCTAACTTCGAGTATAAATAAGCCTTTAGAGGTGCTGGTAGTCAGACAGAGCCAGGCTAGTCATGCCTGAGTTTCCAGTCTTTATGCTAAGCTAAGATAACTAGCTGCTGCTAAAACTCTCATCAAGAACAAGAAGTGCATTTCCAGAAAAGATAAACAATTGCTCTTAGGTCTGTCCTTGTAATGGTGATCGTCCTTCCCACCTGTAACCACACGGTTTTACTACAGTGGTGTTAGAGAATCAGTGGTGCCAGTGTTAGCAGAAATTAAAAACCACAGTCATTAAGCTGTGACCACCATTAATCAAGTCTACAGCTCTGCTGGACACTCTGTGATTGTACAAACAGTCCTTATGGAAGAATCTGTAATGTGATATTTTGACTAAGCTTCGTACAAATGGCACGTCCCTGTCCCAAAGAGAGAGTCTAGTTAATTACTAAGACAAATGTTGGAAAAGTGTTTTTAAACAATTGGTCTTTCACCAGCTACTAAAGGCATGTTTGTCAATGGGCTGCCATTATTTCATTGACACAAGTCATGTTTTCTTAAACTACAATTACTCTGCAATTGCAAACCAGCTGTCAAATCACAAGCTGTTCTTTACATCCTATTGGTTAGAGCTGCAAAACTGTCCCAGTGGTTTCTTCTTATAAATAAAACTCAAGTTAAACCCACTCAGAGCCTTCTCTTTGCAAATCCATTAGATAAGAAGTTCTGCTACAGTGAATAAAAAGGCTTTGCATCCAACACTCCCATTGCAATCCACATCTAAACAATGAACAATGAATGCATAAACTGCCTTAATAGAAAATAGTAAAGCTTAAGCTAAAAGCCTGATTATGGATGTCAGAGAGTTCCAGATGCTTGATTGCAGTTCCAGTGAAAACAACTCTTGAGTACACTAATCGTCTTGCCATCTCATTACCCCCCCAGTGATACATTTCACAAGAGGGAGGCGGAGAGGAGAAGAGTGTTGCCTGGAAAAAGAATCAGGTAAATCGGTCTGTCTTCGTCAAAGAATGTCTCGTTCAGATCCGACCCAAACAGACAAATTCGTGAATGAGACGAAAAGATAAAGATGGAAAACTCTGTTATCCTTCCTCAGACAAGGCACTAAAGTCATCTAACCCAGGGCACATGCTGCAAGAGGCCCAGGCGTGCCTGGCATGGTTGGCACGGTGCCGTGGTTTGTGCTTCCTGGTGAATGCCACTCATTTCTGTGTGAAGCTGAGGCTGTCGCCACATAGACAGCTGGTTCACGAGCTCCAGAGGCCTGCGGGAGTGCAAACCACCACATCCTTTCACACCGTCAATGAGTCTGTGCGTAATGTCCATAGATCTGCATCAGTTTACCCTCTCTAAATCACTATCAAAGATGTTTGTTTGGAGACCATGAAACTGACCTTAGGCCAGTGCCTGGAAACAAAATGACACCCTCCGGCGTTCCACATCAGTGCAACAGGACCCTGTCCTGAGTTACATGAGCCTGCTTTCAATCAGCACACATCAGACTGTATATCAGGTCTAATTAGTGTACGTGGGCCTGCAGCGCAGAGCTTGGTGTAAGACATGAGCTTCTCGTGCACAGGGAGCTGTCCCCGGCACGGCACAGCCAGACCCGAATGCGTATACGGCTTTTCATTGCGTGGGATGTGACGCACAACTTTTATGTTTTTCGCAATTTCTCATCTTAGCAGCACATGTGTCACAGTCTGAATAAGATTCCACAACAACTGGATCGAAAAACATCGGAAACACAGACATCCATATCCGTGCCGCCCCCGCACACACGGCGTGGTGCTCACCAGTGCCAAATGTCTCACAACTCCTACAAGAGGGTTTGGATTTAAGCCTTAAAAGATAACACAGGGCTGGAGGGGAGGAAAGTTGCAGAGGGAAGTTCATATCACGCAACATAGCAAGAGGCCTGAGGGTAATGTTCAAGGGCTTGTGTGGTGATAAAATGATGAGCTTGCAGAAGGGAAATTACAAAAGGTTTTTAATGAGAAAAAATGTGATAGACGTCTTTCTTTGGGTTAGAGAAAACAAGATGTAGTTTTCCATGATAAAGATGGTTTTATCAGAAGTTTAGTTGATTTTAATTAAACTACAGTTATTTGACCATTTTCCTCTTTAGCACTATAAGAGCATCTTTAAAGTTGCACAAATCAATATTTTTACATCAGTAATGGATAACATGACTGTGTGCTGGGAAATTGGACGCACTGCTCATATGGCCAAAGGTACCGGAATCTACGTCCCGTCTGTTTAGCATCTTGCAGTTCTCTGTTGTAATATTGTTGTTATACAGTTTTGTTTCATGATCCAAGCCTTTAAAGTTTTGGTTCACTCGCACACCACTGTCATGATCTCCTGAGCAGCTGCAGCAGGCAGATGTTTTCAGCACTAAAGCTCTGATAAAGTCATTACCTGGCCAGAACCAAACCAAAGTTATGCAATGTTAGCAACTTGCTGAAGAACACAGTGATGTTAAAAGGAGAATGAGTCTTAGACCTATGTTCATCAGGTGGACACAAACTCAAACTCCAGATGATGTCTGTCTGTCTCTAAACAAACTCACATCCCTTCGTTAACTATAAAAAAAATTCAGGATGATATTGCAATGTTGTGTTAACAGCTGTTTCATGATAATTCATTTAACTGAAAAATGAATGCAAAGTAAATTTTCGAAAAATGTTTGGGAGCCTTGTCTGCTGACATGAAAGACTGTAAGTAAAGATGGACGACGCTTCTCCACTTCCTCCAGAAATTAAGCCTAAAATGTCCCGGATACAAATGCTGCCATCTTGCGCACTTGGAGCCAGAGTCTGCCACGTAGTGATTGAGGGATCAAGCCATGGTAGAGAGGTTCTGCTGATACATGCGCTCAAACAAGTCGGTTGCAGTTGTCAATCATGATGTTTCATCCTGAAATTATAACATCAAATAATTAATTAAAACCCAATTTACCTGAAAAATTATCACTTGGACATACATCACTTTCTTTGATGAGAATTACAGAAACTATCAAGGTGTACTTTGACTTTTTACTTTGCCTCATGTCCAATATGTTAACATGGAAGAGACAGGACCTGTACCGCAGCCAGTCACCAGGTGGTAATCGACACGTTTTGGCTTCACTTTTAAGAAGCAGTCATGACATCATCTTTATATACAATCTATGGTTGACATCAGTCACCCTCCTTACAACTGCCTTATTGCACATTACTTAGATTGGATCCTCAAGCTCTATAATTTTTTTTTAGATAGTTTCGGACAGAATCTTAGGTGTGAAGGAGAAAGCAATAGCGAGGGAAGACATGCAGCAAAGTGCTGCTGCAGGAGGACTCCAGCCTCCGTTCATGGGACATCCGCTAACCCCCATTGTGTATGAATATCAACCAGATTATGTGAACTGCAAAAAAGTGGCAGCGTGTCGTACTCCAGCAGCACTTTCCCAGAGGTCTATGATTTTAGAGACAATATTCATATAACAGTGAGCCCACTGCAGAATGAGGAGTGGTGACGGCACAATGAGGAAGTGTTTGTATGTGTGTGTGTGTGTGTGTGTGTGTGTTTGGGTCCGTTTTTGAACCGTGCCGCTGCCGCTCTGAGTGTTTGTGTACGTTGCTGGCTTGATGCTGGCCTAAGGGCAGAGATTGACTGAGCTGCGTGGCTTTATTGGGAAAATTAGGGTAAGTGTTGTGGTGTGGAGTATGTGGGTGGAGGGGGAGGGGTCACTGACAGGAGAATTTACTTACTGGCCCTCGGGAGACGTTCCTCAGTTACGTTGTGGCTGTTGAAAAACTAATCCTTGCAGTAAATCATGACATTATATATCCACACAGCTAAAATTATCCTGTGAAGGTCAGGCAGAAATTGTGACCAGGGTTTGGCTGCGTTCAGACAAAGTGCTAGCGATCCAGCAGCAGACAAACATCCAGACAAACATAGTTCTATCACTCTGGCAGCTTTGCACAGCTCCCTGACAATGTCCAAACATTGCAATTTCAATTTGCACGCCCTGAATCATTACACAAAATGCAGGTATTTTAGGTAGGCTGAAATTGTTTTATTATTTTTAACACAGTAATTGCAAGGAAAATGGTCTTAATTGTAACCCCAGCCTCTGAAATAAACAAGGCTGAAAAATGAAAGTGGTGATTATGGTTTCCCTGGGCCTGATGTGGGATTTGTGATGCTGCTGCCAACAGCGTTTTCATGTCACTGTTTCAAGTTCCTGCCCAATATAGACACACTGAATCCCTCATCAGAACACATGCCTTAATGGAGGACAGTTCGATGGCCCAGTCCGGCCCGGTACTGGAGAGATCTATCCGCCCCAGTCGCTCCTGCCTCTAGCGAATGTTCCGTATGCCGTACCCTCCGCCATTACCCCTAACCCTGTGATGAATGGTGGAAAAACTGGATTTGACAAATAATATCTATCAGTGCTCTTTCCCAGAAAACAGTTAAATCGTTACCCAAAGAAATGTATAAATGTCACTATAACATACAGGAAGGATTTGAGTGCTTCTGTTTGAATAATGTTAAAAGCCTGCAATATGATTCGATATCTGTGCCAGAGCTCAGCAAGAGGTCAAAGCCAGCAGTCTGAGACCTCTGCTTCTCCTGATTTACATTTCACTGCCTTTACCAGATGCTCCCACCACTGCATATGCTTTTGTGTGAAGAATTAGACTATATTGGATAATATGGGCATGAACTGCGGTGCCATTAGATATAAGTAGTTGCTATAGAGGTTTGTTAATGGCTACATACACTGAGTTGCCAATCTGTCAGTTAAGCCTGTGTCGTGGCAGCCTGGATTGTAGGGCAGAGGTGAGGGTGTGACCTTTTTCTGCATAGACTTGATTCTTGCTGCCTCAGCTTGGCTTTCTCCCAATGGATGCCCCAGCCATTTTGCTATCATGCCAGTGTTGTCCTTGGCCAGACATTAGAAGAACTAAGGTGTTGGCATCCACCTTCAAACACACACTCACACACATGCACGCACACATACACACACACACGACACGCACACACTTGCGCTCACAATGCCCTAAGGGGCCCCAAATCTGTCACACTCAGGTACAATGATTAAAGACCAAAATTAGGTTTGAATTTGGTTTCTGTCAGTTTTAGCTTGTTTAAGGATGATTTGCTGACTGATGCGGTCGCCCAGGATCCAGGCTGATTCAAAAACACACACACACACACACACACACACACACACACACACACACACACACACACACACACACACACACACACACACACACACACACATATGCATACACTTAAAGCCTCCATGGTTTTGCTTTCTAATAAGGCTCACTTAGTGAAAAATTGCTATGTTGTCACAACATGGTTCTAGATATATTAAAGGAATAGTACGGCATTAAAAAACAAATCATTCTCTTTTAATCACTGCTCAGAATTACATGAGAAGATCGATACCACTGTTTTAAATAACACTATCTCTACACTATCTGTGGAGCTGAAGCTAGGAGGCTGTTAGCTCAGTTTAGCATTAAGACTGGAGGGAGAGGGGAAACTGTTAGCATGGTTCTATCAAAAATGTAAAATCTTTAGTATCTGTCGGCCCAAACCTCCAAAGCTCACAGTTAATATAATTAAATATAATAACTATGGTCGTTTTAAGACATGACCTGTGGAGGAACTGCAGAGAATTGGGTCCGGACTTTCTCCTCACAACGAATCGAGGGGGGGTTCTCAGAGCTCGGACTAGTTCACAAAAGCAAGAAGTTCTCCGTAGGATTCAGGTGAGGAGTGGAGCAGTAGGCAGAGGCAGGAGGTAATGTCTTAATTCGGCTGTGATCATATCGACACCGGGGTCGGCTCACCACAAACTCTATTGATGTCTTTGTGGATGTCTTTTACGTCTACAGCTCCTCTTTTTCATGCAAACATATTTATTATTATTATAATAATAATAATAATAATAATAATAATAATAATAATGATAATGCTTGTGGTAATTCCGGCAATTCTGCAGACTTTATACCAGGGGACTAGGTGGAGAAAGTTCACAGAAACTCTGGAGGCTCTTACATGGACATTTGCGTTCACACATACACCTCCTCTGGAGATGTGCATGTCTGAAAGCAGCTTATGATTGCTCATCATAATATGAGAAAGTCATGACCTGTTTTAATGAGTCACTTATCAAAGTCTGCTGGTAATAAGTTACTAATAAAGTCCATCACAATCATAAACTGTCTGAAAGTATCAATGTTTAAAGTTTGTTATTGCTGAATTCAAAATAGTTGATATAGTCTTATTTAGTTTAGTCCTTACCATGTTGAAGGTGGATCTGTCAAAAGGGATTTTTTACTGATGGCTTATTACTGATCTATACTTTAGATATTATTTATAATTTTCAAAGCCATTATTTATAACTATAAATATATTCCTTCATAAGTGGTTGCACATTCATAAAATGTCTGTCAGCATGTCACCTGCATCAACCTTCCTAATCCAACATTCCAATATTTTTTTCCTCAGGAGTAATTAACAGTAACTTTGATAATAAAATTGGCATCTTGGCAAATCCCTGAGTAGCCGGTGGCAGCTTATCTGCCACAACAGGAGCTACCTCAGGTAACCCTCTCTCAGCCTGTCTCCCTCTTACACGGGCACATTTTCACAACATATATCCCCACAGCTGCACAGACACACACTCGTGCATGCATGCACACACATTATTAAGCTAATTTGAAGCCGATATCAAGCCTTTAAAGAGATTGTAGCTGCTCCCCCAAGCTGAGGACGAGGTTCATCCTGTGGAGATATTTTAATGAGGGAACACTGATCTACATAAGCCAGTAAGCAGGAGGGCATTAGACATTACCTCAGTTCATCCCACACACTTTTTCTACCGTGTAACGCTCTTTCTCTCCCTCAATCTTTGTCAAAGCGTTTTGGCTGCACTGTGAAAACTAATCATGATTTTGGCTGTTGGTTCGCCATCCATTCCCCTCACTTCTCATCTCTTTCCTCTACCTGTGTTCCACCTTTTATCTGTCAGAGTGGCATCAATGATGAAGAAAGACAAAATGAAGGTTGAACAGCATCTTGGCTCATCCACGTGAGAGGCAGCTGGCTAAATACCCTCTGTGGGCACTTCGTCAGACCATATAAAACTAGCCTAATGACAGTTCTGGAGTCAGCTCAAGCATCAACATCAGTCTTACCGCTAATGGTTTGTGACTGGCCAGAGTGTAACCTAATTTTCACCACCAACTTTACAGCAGCATCACAGTCAGAGTCTCTTTGAAGCGATTCACTCCCCTGGTGCTAAAGTTTGTAGTGATGTATGATATATTGTATCATGGTGGAACATGTGTGTATGTGTGTGTGAATATGCATATATCCATTTGTGTGTGTGTGTGTGTGTGTGTGTGTGTGTGTGTGTGTGTGTGTGTGTGTGTGTGTGTGTGTGTGTGTGTGTGTGTGCGCGCGCAGAGGGGAGATCTTGCAACATCTTGGCACCACCTCCATAAATGCCATTCAAACAAAAGTGTTCTGACAGCAGACATGAAGAATCAGCAAGACTTTGGTTTCTCTGACTGTCTGTTGTCACTTGAGGTTTTTAAACACAATTTCAGCTCCCAGGATGCACAGAATCCATTCCAAGCTCGAACACAGAAGGCTTTTGACTGTGCCTTACGTTTTATACAGTGCTCCTGTAATGCTGCGGTAAAATAGTTTTGAGTTAGAAGATGTTAAAATCGAGTACACCGCAGGATAGTTCCACAAAGAAGAAGCTAGACTTTTCTTTTGTAAACCCAATACAATCTCTGTTCATCACAGAATGAAAGTGATTATGGAGAAATACTACAGAAGTTTAAACAGGGAAAATATTGTTTCAAATCAGTTTTCATAACTTGGATAATTATTTTGTCATGACCATATGTCAGTTAGGCCACATCTTTTGGTGCAGCTGTGTCCTTGGAAAAGTTACTGAACCCACAAATTGCCCCTGATGGCTGTGCCGTTAGAATATGAATGATATGTGATTAAAAAAGTGCTGTGCGTGGCAGCGTTGAATAAATGTGTGTGTGAATGGTGAATATGCTTGTAGTGTAAAGTACTTTGGAGGGTTGGTAAGACTAGATAAGTATACAAAATTACAGTTACTATAATCCGACTATACATACATCATAGATATACATAGATCATATATAAGGATGTACGACACGTCTCCACTTTCTCCCACTATCCAGAAATGAAGCCAAAATATCTCCGATACGAACGCCGCCATCTTGTACAATTGAAGTCTTTGTAATAGTGATCGGATGGAGCCGTGGTAGCAAGGTCCCGCCTATACATGTGCTTGAGCTAATGTCAGACTCAGCTGTCAATCATGATGTCTTTCAATGTCTAATTGAAACCAAACTTACCGAAAAAATTAGAACATAAACAAAAATCAGTGTGATAAGAGCTACCTATAATTTATTTAAAAGTGTTGTTTGTCTTTTCAGTAAGATTTATGTCCCATTCCATAACATGGAGGAGGTAGGATTTATGACCCATACTGCAGCCAGCCAGCAGGTGGTGATCGTGAAACTTTGGCTTTACTTTTGAGGAACTGTTTATACGTTTATTCTGTATAGGTGTGGCATGCAGTGGGCTAACACAAAGCTAGCTATCCAATGAATTAAGGATGTGTTTGCAATCGTAAACATTTTATAGACAGCAGTGAGCTTAGCTTTGCACAGCATACAAGCAGTGAAAAGCGGAAGCAGCTAGCTTACAGGATGTCATTGAACATGGTGGAAGTCATCTTCCTATGACAAAAGGGTTGCAAGAGTGAGTTGGGAGAGATGCTTGCTTGCACGTTAACTGTCCATGAATAAAAACTTGTTTAATAGCACAAAAAACATGATGTAAATGTAAAACTACCAACATTAAGGGGGCTTTAGCAAGGCTAACCCTCAACAACTATATATTAAGATGGACAACATGAGAGCTTCCCAAAATGAAACCAAAACTCAATGACCCTCTGGTGGCTGGCTGCAGTATAGGCCATAAATCCCACCCCCCTTGAGATTGGCTTATGATTGGTCAGAAGGGTATATGGCCAGGAATTCAACAACACAAGTCTGCCATGCGATCACTACTGCACCTACTTTGTCTCCAAATTATGTCATTAGTGCAAGTACCCATGGTTAGGATATTTTGGCTTCAGTTTTGTTCAGTGGGATGAAGTGTAGACACGTTGTCCATCCTTATATTCAGTCATTGCTAACTCTCTGCTGATTGTAGCTTGAAAGTAGCATAAATCTTCTCCTCTAACCTTCAGCACAAAAGCAAATTAAGAGTATGGCTCAAAGTATCAACCTATTTTCTCTCATTATCCATGGAAAAGTTTCATCTCCACTCATCTCTAGAACTGGAGCCAACGGTCCATCTGCTCTCTGTGTCCAGATTGAGCCCAACAGGAATAAGAGAGCTGAACAAAGAAAAGCCAACAGAAAGAGACAAAGGGAGCTGTCATTACTATCAATGTGGCCTGAGAGCTCAGATTCAGATATGAAGCAACAAATGGAGTGAGGTAATCTTGGAACTCAGTGAGTAACACACAGAAAAGTAGTGAGAGCATTCAAGGACTGTCCCCCAACTGAACTTTAGTTGATCAATTAACTCCATTATGTTAATCTGGGATGTACTCCATGTTCCCTGTGGCTCTCAGTCTACCCAAGAACCCGGAGATGAGCCAAGACACAGAGGACGGGGAGACAAGTTCATTTCCCGCCGAACAGCGAATGAGGACATCACATGAAGAGCCCGGGGGCCTTCCGTTCTCCTGTGAGGTCACCTCAGTGTCTGTCGCAGTCTGGAAATGCAACACATGTCCTGTGAGTGGCCACTTTGATGTCTTTAAAGAAGACACGCTCACATGAAGATTATCAGAGACTGTCCGCTCTATTATTATTTGTGTTTTCATTTGCCAAGGCTTTAATTGGGGCCAGATTATTTTGTGCAAGATACCATTTAAACCTGATGCACCGAGGGGCACAGTCAAGCACGAACATACTCTTATGTGTAAACGTACACTGACACATTGACAGTCAAAAAACACAGATGTATTTTTGCCTCCACCACATCCAGGTGACTGGTAACATCTGCAGCTTTTAAGAGGAACAAAGAAACGCAAAGCAGTTGTGTTGTGCTGGTTGAAGAGGTTGTGTCTCTGAGTAAAGCATGCATCCGGAAGGTGATTCATGACAGTTTAGTACCCAGGCACGGTCCTTTGCTTTGAGCTGACACACCACATCAAAAGCACATCAATGACCCAGACAAGCAGCCGTGACTAAAAATAAAGGGGCAGAAAAGCCAAGAATAGCCTCAGCATGAGAGGAAGGAGTGAATTACTGCTGCGATAAGCCATGACTCCTACACATGCAGTTGGATCACGATGTGGCGGGGGCACGCAAATTGGTACCAGCTGTGTGGCCTTGGAGTATGCTGCTGCGGACAGGAGACAGGGTCCAAGTATGCGGATTAATCATTTACTCATATAACACAGCTACGTTGGAAACCTCAGACACTCACTGCATTTATCTCCATTCATATGTGGTGGCACTCATGCTTGGCCTGGTGCTGCAGTGTGTGTGTGTGCGCATGCATGTGTGTGTGACTCAGAAAAGTATGCAGGCTTCAGTGCCCACCATCTAGTCCATTCAGGCTGCAGAGGAAGAATGCTCGCTCAGTGGATCAGTTATTTTACGACTCCAAATTATGAGCAGTGTGATCATTAAAAGATACCCCACTCCTCCTCCCCTGGTGCATCACTCAATCCCATCTCCCACCATAATGCTGTCTATTGATAGGCCAAAAAGTTGTGGTGACTCTGTTTCCAAGTTTGGCTTTCGTAGAAACCATTTGGCCCACGTTTTGGTTTCAGTTGCATTCCTGAAATTTAGCACCCAGTTTTCTAGGAACAACATATTCTGGGAAAAATCCACCATACTGTGTTTCAGACAACTATATTTCACTTCATTTATGATTTAGGAAAGTGTGATTTTGCAAGTCAAGCCAGTGGGAGATCCAGCCAACAAATAAAGTTTATGGCCATGAGAAACAGACGGGGAGACTCTGAGATGTCAGTAAACTCACGGCTGAAACGGTGCTAAAGAGACTGTGGCCACACAGAACGCTATGGATGTGCAACACCTACTGCAGGTCTTATAAACTGCTGGGTTCACAAACATAGAATCCCACACCTATCTTTACAGATGGGAATAAAACACAGCTTCATAATGTCTGTGCACACATGCACACACATACAAAAATCATTGCCTCATTGAGTTGTTGGTTTACAGGACAAGACCCCCACGTGCTACTCAGTGAAGCCTCTGTTTATGGTGCTGTTTTTACAGGTCTATAAAATATTAGTCTGAACCACTCGGCTCTTGTATGTGTGGAAAAGCCACATCTGAGGCCTGCTGGTTTGTCATGAGTGGCTGTGGGGAATAAGAGCTGATGCCGTGGCTTGGGACCCTTCCTATAACAACACAGACTCTTTCGAGGGTCCCACTATGACAGCCAAGACTATTCCTCGGGCCCTGCCTGCTGTACATACTTCAAACATCAAACACGCTACAGGGGACCTGTGCCATGTTTACTGACCAACCTGTCTGGCCGTTTGCCAAGAGCAGCGCTCAAGCCTAAGTCGTTCGTCTGACATCACCACACGTCCCTGTCTGTCTGTGTGTCTGTCAGTAGAGACGGGTGAAGCTATAGGAGACCGTCATCAGACCAGAGCTGCTCCACATGCACGAGCATCTTTAGTCTCTAGAGTTGCAGAACATCCAGAGAGAGAAGTTCTTTGAAACTTGCCTGATTTTTATCTGTCTTTCACAAGCATCAGCCTGTCCCTGTCTGTCTTTCTTTCTGTCCCACGTGTCTCTCTTGTGCATTATTTTCTTTGGCATTGCAACAGTTTTACAGACTTCTTTGATAAAAGGAATATCTTTGTTAGCTGACTGGATTATAATAATCCCCCAAATCAGCTCTGGCTCCACAGGCGATGCCACTAAAGCTACTCCCTCCTGAGATCAGGACTGCTGTTCATTCAGCGGGAAAGGCAGAGCACATGTCTTTATTTATCTGCATTCATTAATTCATCACTCCCTACATAGTCAAATCAGTTCAAACACAAACTTTTAATCGATTTCTTCCTGCCACTGAGCACAACCAGAAAACTCAATTCCACGAGCACTGTATAATCTCTTGATAGAATTCCATTAGCAAAGCCAAGAGCTCTGGTCATATGGTATCTGTGGTGGTGAAGCCAGGTCAAACCATTGCAGGTACACAAAAAAAAAACAGTGAGGACAAACCCAACCTAACAGAATTCTTGTTTTTTTGTCTTGGCTCTACTGCATCTAACTATGTAAACCATAAAGGATTTAGTTTTTCCAATAAAAATGATTCACCCCCCTCTGTCCGCAGACAAGATTAACTAATGCACCCACTGCTTTGCACAGTATTACAGGGAGAATGTTTGGAATCTAACATACACACAGCACATAAACAGACTGAGTTATATTTGTATATTCAATGAATAACTGCGTCTCTGAAAAATGTAAATAACACAAAAAGACAAACTGAATCCGTTGAGTGGATATAATCCATGAGAAAATAAAACGGCAATAGCGCGCGAGAGAGAGACAGAATAAACTATTATAATGGAAGATGGCCCAGGGCATTGAATTTGGTGTACACACCATATGCACCACTTTGTGTATGCATGCATTTACCGAACACACACACACATGCACACATGCACACACACACATGCACACATGCACACACACACACACACACACACACACACACACACACACACACACACACACACACACACATACACGTACACAGCACAAAGTGCATCCCATCCACTAACCCAGGAGGAATGCGGGTCCAGTAAATATCTAGAAGGGGAGAGTTGACAGATGGCAGTCCTGAACACAATAATTACCACATACTTCCCACCACTGTGCATGTCTGCTCCATCCTCAGCTACTCAGGCCAACTCCCTCTAACCCAAACCAACGGCGCACATTCAACCAGTGAAGAGCCCACACAGCTTAGGTCTCACAAGCCTGGTTTTGGATTAGCAGCTAAATCTCAAACACACACACACACACACACACACACACACACACACACACACACACACACACACACACACATACAGACTGTCTAGCTGTTAACCATAAGCATTAACCCACAGACATATAGGTTTAAGCTAACTCAAATCATGTGATACCGCAGCTGGGATCAGTTCCTACCACAGAAGCCTGAAACCACAGAGGCACCGGAGGAGCCATTGTCTGCCTCCCTCACCAAACCTACCGTGACCGACTCCACTAAGACCAACGTTTAGACCCCAGGGCTGCTTCTCACACCATAAACACTCAACTTCAATTCACTAGCTGTCTGCAGCTCCCATCCAACCCACAGGTATGACCACGCATGCTGGAATGGCCGAGACAGCGTAATCATCAGATTGGGGGTTGGAATCTGCAGCCATGAAGATGAGTGGCGCCCACCATCGCAATGTCATGAAAACTAAGCTGCACCTCGCTGTGCTGGAGCCCCTCGGACCGTGAAACTGTCTCGCTCTGCCATACGCTGTCCCCCCCGATGGAGAGTTCAGAGCCAACAAGAGGTTCGCACTGGAGGAAGACATCAACATTGCATCAAGTACTTACAGGTTCAGTTTATTTCAACTGGTTGCACAAGAGGAGCAGAGCCTCAAATGTTTACTCCAGAGTTTTCAACCTTGGGGTTGAGATGCTATTTGTGGTTGCTTAATACCACCGCAAACAGGGTCACAGGAGAGTTGTTAAACTGATACATGAATGTTGGATATATTCAGATGAAAAAAGCAACATTAAATCCATCAAAATGCCTATGTGATTTATTTTAAGCTTTTGAAAACAGACATAACATACACAAATTGAGGAGCTAAAAACCAGGTCAGAGAGATTGAGAAACAACTTGTCCTGAAATCCAACCAGCCGAACAAAGAACAGATTTATTACATGAGTCAATAAAAGGTGCTCAGAGGCAATGTATAAGTGAGGGCTTGAGGGATAGATAAGGGATTGTGAGCTGGATAAAAGCGTGTTCTGTGTGTGCACAAACGGCTGAAGGTAGTCTGCTCCATCTTTCTTACTGCAATCTTTCAGCACAAGGTAATGAAGGATGAAGTGGCCTACCAGAGTTCACTGAGTTGATCTCCAAGCACTCCACTGACTCCCCTCTGTGCACTCAGCCCCGATGCTTGGTCATGCAAGGAATGTTCACACATACGGTTACAAACACAAACACTTAGGCATGGCCTGAAAACTGGTAGCAGGTTATCTAACATTCCTGACCTGGAAGACATTGGCTAAATTTGGAGACGGGTGCTTGCCAGAAAAATCACAGCACTGCTTTTTTTGTTCAAATGCCTTAAATGACCTATGTTGGAGTTTATTGAGAAGGACCTCGTGTGGCTGTGTGAATTATAACTGTTGTTTGTCAGAAGCAAAGGTGGAAGCAGTGTGATGTTGTTAAAGTACTGTAAAACATCCAAGTGAATTGGTCTCAGTGGATGTTTGTGTAACACTGATACCAGCGCCTGCTGTTTGCATCCTATTTATTCACAGCTGTGAACTTTGTTCTATTTAACCGTGGCCATAATCTCCCCTTCAAATTAACCCCAATTGTGTTTTTAAATGCAAACCACTTTTTTTTTAACTTTAACCTCCATTTTTCAGCCATGTTAGTGGCAGGGCTGTAGCGATGGAAATGTCAGCCCTTTAGTCAGTCATGTTTAGGATAATTTAGCTCTACAAATATTTGAGGGATTGGAGCAAAATTTGGTTCATACATTCACGGTTCCCATCGGATGAATCCTAGTGACTCAAGTGATCTCCAGACATTTATGTCTATGTTTCAGTTAGTTTCAAATTTCTGGTTTTGCACATAGACTGTGTATAATAATGGATGACATGACTGTTCCCCCAAAGTGAAGCCAAAGTGTCTCGATCGCCACCTGGTGGCTGGCTGCCACCAGGTCACAAATCCTGCCTCCTCAATGTTAATGCATGTATACTTTCAAAAGTCAAAGTATATGTCGAATAAAATTTACTCAAAGATGGTTCCTGTCACTTTAGGCTTCTAAGTGCTTAAACTGATGTTTGGTCAAGTGTTAATTATTCCTTACTTGTGATCGGTTGTGTCCGTGTATTGACATGACTTTGCTACCAGCACTCCATCCTAGATCCCTCCTGCACAGAGCCTGGCTCCAAATGTGCAAGATGGCAGTGTTTTTATCCCGGGTATTTTTGTTTCATTTCTGGATAGTGGGAGGAAGTACAGACACGGCCCCGACATTCAAATTTGACTCAAAACGAGGTAATTAGACAGTTTTTTTCCTAAATGTCCGTTGATTTCCTCCTCTGGAGCCGCGTTTACAAGTGGAACACAGCAGACATTTAGGCTAAATACAATAGCCCAGGGGTCAGCAACCTAAGGCAATGATGGCACGCGGCGCAATAATCATTGGCACAGGCGATTTCTTATTAAAGAAATGTTCAAAGGTTTTGCCGTCACGCAGCCTGTATTATTTAGCTTGATGTTAACACCTCCCAGCCACTAGGTGCCAGTAATGCGCCATAGGCTGGATGCCAATCGCCATTAAATAATAATAAGAAGAAGCCTCCCAGCCGGCGCTGCTCGCACATGAATCTCCGTGAAGCCGTTCAGGTGTATTGGTGATGTCATGCCCGCTAGCTAAAAAAACTGAAGGCACGGGCATTTCCGCCCTCATGGGCAGAAGACTATGGCTTTGTTTTTCATAAGGACCGTGCTGTGTGCACGTTATGTTTTGAAAATGTTGTGTGCCGAGCGTCCAGTGTGAAGCGCCACTTTGAAACAAGGCACGAAAGAAGTTTCAAAGATCAGGCAGACAAGGGAGAATCAATCAAACGTGCAGTGTCCAGGTATGAGAAGCCAACTCTCTCAAAGTCTTTGCCACTGCCAAAAACCTTAATGACAAACTTATTATTGCAATCATAATGAGATAAACATGTTTCTTTAAAGTGTTGATCTATAGCCAATATGGATGGAATAAAATGGCATGTCTGTTGGAAATATTAATGTGGTTCAATAATAAAACTTAATATAAAAAAATGTTGATATGGCAGACTAATTAACAAGAAAATTTCACATTGGCACTTATTGTCGAAAAGGTTGCCGACCCCTGCAATAGCCTATTACAATCTTGACAATAGAGGTGTCGGGTCAGAACAAACATTATACGATTGATTTTTGCAATGGTCATAAGAACTGACTGATTCCATCCTATCAAAAAGGATAGAGGACCATCTGACCCATATGAATTATCTGAGAGTTGCTTTATGTCAAAAGTCATAAAGTCGGTCAACACCTCTGATTCAGTCTAATATAATATTGGCTAGCAATAGCAGCCTCTTGTTTTGCCAACACTCCCTCTGAGCTTTCATAATAAGTTCAGTGTTTGTGCAACTGCTTCTGTGTATATTTGGTCCAGCATCACTAGATTTTGCTTTACCCCTTCCTCCTGTCTGTTTCTTTCTCCCTTTTTCTTTCTCTTGGATAGAGGGCAGTGGAGGGGGAGAAAAAGTGAATAGGAGTGAGCCTTCCAACCCCATAAGACTGGTCTCTATCAGCCGCACAGCGTTAGTGATGGAATCACAAGCACTGGTAACTACACTCACAAATGCTTATGTCAGATGTTATTAAGTGACTTATGAAGGTCCCCTGTCTGCCATCTCTAATAAAGCACTCTTGTATTCCCACAGATCGGTCTGGCCAGGGGCTCGACCCTAAAAATAAACACGCATATGCATTTTAGGTATTGGTATATTTGGGCCTCAGAAAATTCATACTCACTGACTGATGCTGTACCAAAGATTTATTCAGAAGATGAATTTAAAATAAACAAAGAGGGTTCACTTACTGGGTTTTGATTAAAATCATTCATAACAGTTTTGCAGCCTGACAGCGGCACTAAAATAGGCAGGCTTTTGACCCCCTTTATGTTTAATATTTTTCAGACAGCATTGGGATGAGGTTGGGAACATGTTGGTCAGCAATGCTGTTTACAGAACTGCCATGCACATAAATTAATCTTCACTCCCTGTGAGTTGACATATCGTCAAAATAGTAGCACTTAATCAGTATGATTTCCCCAAGGAACAAAGAGCAAACAGAAACGTCCATGCTCAGTCCATACCTCCCACGACTCGCACAACGGAATTTTTGTCCCAAAAAAGTTACGGGACATTAAATGAATTGGCTGTACATAAAGCCAGGCTGACAACAGAGTTAACCAGCTTTAAACGGTTTGATCTGAATGGGAAATGTGGAAGCAAGAGGCTTGATAGTTGGAAAATACGTTTTAAAAAAAAAAGGAAATGTAATATTTTTCCTCCAACTGCTCTGCGTGTTCCCTTTCCTCAGTGCCAGTTTCTACCTTGTGTCAAGTGTTCCAGCAATTTCTCTAGTCTTTAGTTTTCCAGGTTTTTTTAATCTGACCTCATAGCTTATGATGTTTGGTTAGCCTACAGATGTGTGACGAACTGAAGATGACACTGCATAATCTGTGTTTAAACAATCTAACAATAGCCTATATAAAATGATGCCTATTGACCATAATTTATCAGGGTAAATGAGCAAGCTGTGACCATGGTAACAACTGTACGACAGGCTAACGGAAACTCTTTGCGAACAGCTTACATTAACTGTGAAGGGCTTGAGCTAGGTTGGGACATCAATACAGACTGACTGTAAGGGGTCAGGCTCAGTTACTACTCTCTCAGACAAGAGTCAGGTTCAGATAGAAATACTTAGTAAGAGTAGCACTCAAGATAGGCAACTGTTTGTTTAATATACCAAGTTAAGAAGAGATGACATTTCAGTGTTGTTTTTGGAGCTTGATTCTATGGTAAAAAAACTGAAATGTAGCAGGTTTTACCAAAGTAAGAAAAGCCTAGTTTAGCTCAATTTAAAACAGTTAGTAGCTTTACTCAGGTAGGGAGTACATACAATCAGGTAAGTGTTTGTTGTAGTAAGTTTTGTTTTCAATTTCAAACACCAGATTATGCCCTTTTAAAACACTCCTAACCATCATATAATTTCCAAAATATTATATCATAAGGCAGAAGCTGCAAAACTAACATGTTCAAAGATTTTCTATTGCCGTACTTTTAATAAGGCCTGTTACTTGATCCTCAAGACCTCCGGGGACAGGGCCAAGCTCACCATACGTTCAAATTGCCTGCAAAGACAAAAAGGCAAATAACAATGACTGAACCACGAACTTTAAGTAATTCTCTGGCATACAGATTACCTCCTATTTCTCCTTCTAACCCTCATCACCCTCTCTCCGCTCTGAGGCTCTCCATGCCCTCCCTCCATTTCTCCATCATTTTGAGTCTCTGGTCTGGGATGATGATGGTAGAGCGGTAATTGGAATGTGTGCGTGTGTCGTGTGCATGCTTGTGTTTACGCAAGTGTGTGTTTGTAGTGGGTGTTGGGGTGATGGGGGAGTGGGCCTCTGCTCCGCAGATGTCATAATTAGGAGCTGGAATTCTGGGAATTCCTGGGAAGGTTGGACGATCGTAGAGGGCTTTTCATCTGCTGCAGTGGCCCAGCCTTACGGAAAAATACAACATGTTCCAACACACACCATCACAGCAATCAATTACCGCTAACTGTACAACACACATCGTTAACAACAAATATCCCAAAACATCCTACAACTCTAACCCTCATTGCACTGAGGTTCACAAGCATCTGTGACATGTTGGTTTGATCTGGACCCAACCACTAATTCATGAGCTGGCTAATTAACCTAAACTATTCTAAATATATCATGTGCTTTATACCACATTCAGAAAACCATTCCTTCCTTGGCATTTCTTCCAAACAAGAAAATGTTAAATGCATATGGAACTCTTCAACAGTGCAGTAAAATGCTTTATTCTTTACAGACAGGTAATCTTATATAAAGCTCTTCTGTTGTTACCATAAAAGATCAATGCTGTTTTCTGTAAACACAGGCGCCAGTATAGAAACAATGCTGTCCAATCAAGCCATGTCAAACAACACTTTTCTAATGAGCAACCCAACAGAGGTATTGCTCACCAATGCATAGTCCTGCAGGGTCCAAGGAGCCCTGGCTAATAACAGACACAAATGAAATGAAATTGTGGACTTTTCTCCTTCAAAATCTGCCTGCTTATATAATAATAACTCTTAACAACCACATGAAACCAAGTTGACAAGTTGGTGAAATGAAAATTAAATATTGTCACTTTAGGTTTTGGCAATAAACCCCACCCATGAGTCAGCTTTTTTTTTGCCATTTTTAGCATCTGCTCTGCAAATTAAAATGGGGCTTTGGTTAAAAGCATGAAATTATGTGTGTGGTTAACACAAGTTGAACTCAATTTCTTCCTTCATTCTGATGTGACACAGTCCATCAAACATACATTTGTGAAATTTGGAGTTTGTGCAATGGTCGGAAACTGAATAAAAGTGGGTTTTCTTTGTGTAAACATTATTACTCCTAACCTATATAAGCACCAGTAATGGTGCAGTGTCTAATGTCAGCTGAATGTATAGATAATAAATAATATAGTATAGATAACGGATGATTGAATTTAGAAAATCTCCAACTGTGATAGGCTAGTATGGCATTATCTCAAAGTTGAAGAAAGCTCTGGAGTGGACAAAGTTCAGTCCTGCAACCATAACATGAGTAACATTTGGCTGTGATCACTCAAACGTGTCTCACCACTACAGGCCCTTACCTGCAATTGGTCAGAATGTCAAAAAGTGGTTGCATTTTATGACATTCAGTCCTTTGTGCCCAGAGTTTTAAGCTCCATCATGTTGGAATAAAGAGTTTTGTCTGTTCCTACCTCACAAGTTCTACCTTCCTGCTGTGTGGACGCCTTTAAACAAACAGACTAGGATTAACACCCAGTAGCGTAGACCTCACAGTGAAGTGGGCGACAGAAATTTCACAGAACTGCCAAATTCATTTTGGTGTGCCAACCTTAGTGATGCTGGAGGCATGCAACCCATTACGCTTTCACACGTTGGCTTTTATTTGCTACATTTAGGCCAGTGTTGCTCTGTGGAGGTAATCACATAATACATTCACTGAATTGCAAAATCAAATTTTCAGCATTAATGCAAGACCATATTCATAAACTCATTAAAGGGAAGCTACTGTCTAGGAACTGTGGGGTAGCTTTTGGAAAGATGACGTCACTTGCCAACTGTAATGTATGGTGAAGGTTGCACGTTTGTGTGTGTGGGACGCAGTGAGTCACTGGTTTCATGGGAGGAGCACTGCCAGGAGCAGTGGTGCACTCACTTGGACAGGTGAGACGGGTGGAATTGAGGAGCTGACGGGTCAAAAAAAGCTTCGCAAACTACACTCGGTCGCAATGAGCTCACCTTATTGACGTATTTATTATTATTGTTTCCATACTACCAGCGATAAAATGAATAAATAAAAGCGAAAACAGACTGATGAGGCTTCCACATGCATTCTCAAACAAATTTACACACCATAGCTAACATTTGGTCTTACACTGGAACAAGGTATTGTTCTGCTGCAAGAATACTGTGAGCCAGCTCCTCTTCTAACAGAGTCTAATGAGGCAGGAACAAATGACCATCCACTCTTAACACTCTCTCTCTACGTGCACTTCTCTGAATATTGTCAATTATCCCCTATGTCTTGGCTGACATGACTCTGAATGTGGGTCACAGGCCACACAATCACCTGGTAATTACCAGAGAGTAAACAAGCCAAGCCAGGGGAGAAGTTTTAATGATTGTCAGGCTGCCACAAAGGACCCTTCATCTCTAATGAGGGGTAAGTGTGTCATATTATGTTGCACAAATGTTGGACCTGTCCATCAGGATAAATATAGCATCCCTGGATCCAATAATATGGGATTGAGGCAAATTTGGGGAATCAGTGTGATCAAATGGAAGTGTAACCCAGAAAGGCTCCCTTTGCCTCAATGATGGTGTCCAAACTGACCTTACATAATAAGCCCTTTGCCCAGTGCTTGAAGCGGATGATTAATTGCTCACCGGTCTTTTCAGCAGCTATGACACCATGTGCCACCCACGGAGTCTGCGCTGGCCTCATGTCTCACCCTCATTAAATGGGGCCTTTGTGTCCCAGCTGCTCTCTTTTGTACGAGCATGCCCACCTATCAGAGGGGTCGACCCCTGTGTCTCTAGCCATGATGACATCACCTCTGCCCTCATCGGGGCTGTAGCAGCCAAGGTGAGGAGGGCTCTCATAGGCAGCAACGGCCCATCTCTTTTCCCCTTATCACTCAATCACTCCTTTGTGCTGCGAGGCCTGTGGGCTTATATGGACAGTAATGAGACGGAGCACTTTGTCATCTGCCAGCGCTGTAGAAATATAAACCATACAGAGAAAACTCTATAATAGCACATTGTTTGAGGGGAGTTAAAATGAGGGTTTGAAATGTGGTGCTCTCACACTGGTTGGAATCAGAGCCCAGAGCTGGCCTGCTGAGCTGGGCCAGTAAAACTCTCTCTTTTCACGAGTCAGGTGAGTTAACACACCAAAGAGTGCTGAAATGGGGAAGACAGAGAAATGCTTTGCAGCTCACTTTCAAAAGAAATGGCATGTTTTTCTGTTTTTGTATGCTCGCCCACAGTGAAGCTTACATCTGTCTACGAATTCCAGAAAACTCTGACTGACTGCGACTGTATGTGTCTCACATATCGAGAACCGTTCCTCTTATTGTCCTCACGCATTGTTAAGGGCCCAAGGAAGTGCAGTGTCGAATGTGGAGGGATTTGGACACGAGATACATTGAACAATAATAACATTTCAATAAACAGACGATCAGCGCTCTGTGGCAGCGGCGGCTGGGACTCATTAACGTAAGTGACGTTGTGGGTCACGTCAACAGCACGTTTACAACAACGGGTGTTCACTTTTCACTTGCCACAGCTCCATTACTGAAGGTCACTTTTACAGTAAGAAGGAAAGCTGCAACCAGGAAAGCTGCAACACAGGTCAAGCAAACAGGCATGTCTGACCAGGCACTGCACTAGTCCTCCTTACTGACATGGAATTTGTCAACACCAGGGACTCTCCTGGATCAGCCCAAAAATGCACTGTCACTCTGCTAAAACAAAAAGGTTTACTTAAATCCTGTTCCCAAGTCAACACTCAGGAGATACAAGCTCATCGCCTGACACCATCACACACGCAGAAATGCACACACATAAAACTGAGACAAATTTAGTAACTGGGATATCATCTTCAAGTTCCTCGAAGACTTTTGGTATTCGATATTCTATGGCCTCATCTTCTTACAGCCCAACGCTTCTCCCCTTTCCTGCTCCCTGCTCCTCCATGGGGTTGTGAAAGTAATGTTTGCACTGCAAGACTTCATACTCGGCTCTGATTTACTGCTCAGATTTTTTCTTTTGCAGATAGACAGTTGACATTATATTTTTGCTGCCAGATCCAAAACCAATTCAGAACGGATCCTTTAATTCCAAACTCCTGACAGGTTCAAGAAAAACTGAGCTTGACAGTTTTGTGTTCATTAGATTCAAGTTGATAAAACAGTAATTTCTCTACGATAAATATGAAGCTAAAGCAGCCAGTTTCTCCAAAATGTCAAACTATTCCCTTCAGATTCAATTTCTTTCATTGATTGCTCACATGACTATGCAGAGTCATGTTTACACTTAATGAAATATGTATTCGATTACAGATTATAAAGTGGCACAGACCATATTTTTTGATTTCAGTGATATATAAAAGGAAAAGGACCAGGGCTATATGGAGAAGATGCATTGATAAAAAATGTTTGAATGTTGTCCACCACAGTCTCAATTTATAGCTGAATTACACCAACATGCTTCACGTGAACTACTATAAGAAGTCTGTAAACTGAACATTAATTGCTCCCTCCCAGCAAAGCAACCCCCACCCCCCACATTCACACACACACACTCACACCCCAGCCGGGCCTCCCTGTTATGGTTTCATTGGTCGATCACTT
This sequence comes from Hippoglossus stenolepis, assembly GCF_022539355.2. Lineage (NCBI taxonomy): Eukaryota > Metazoa > Chordata > Actinopteri > Pleuronectiformes > Pleuronectidae > Hippoglossus > Hippoglossus stenolepis. The sequence continues at coordinate 10,296,551 of NC_061489.1, forward strand.
GCCAGGGCCCCAGGGGTCCCAACTCAGAACACATGTCTGCTTTCTGTATGTTTATAGTACAGCAGTCAAAGTGAATGAATGTTATTGCTGTCAAAGCGTCCTTGTCTATTTTCTGGACAGTGTCACCAAAAGGAGACAATGCTGTTACACAACGCAGAGCTGAAATAGATTCTTAAATCCTGCTGAAACACTACAAATGATATATATGTAAACATACAAGATATAACGCGGCAAACTGCAGCAGCCCAACTGCAGCAGCCTAACTGCAACAATCCTCCCACTTGAGATACAACGTGTTTGGCATAGCAGGCAGTGACAGCTCTGCACCGTGTTCAAGCAATCAAATGACTGTAAACAGACACAGACAAGTGGTGAATGACAAGTGTGTGGAGGCAACATCCCTGTCACGTCTATACAAAACACAGTATTCAAACACAACTGTTAAAGGGGACATATCATGAAAATTCCACTTTGTTAGTGCTTCTACACATTAATGTGGGTATCTGGCATGTCTACCAACCCAAAAACTCTGGGAAAAAAACACTTGTGCGTTTTGTTATGGTTCCTCTAAGTCAGAAACGTCACGCTTGAGTGACTCGAATGAGCTTCCTGTGTATTGTGTCGTCACAATACACTGGAAGTCTCCCTACATGGCCTTGTCTTCATAGCCCCCCTCTCTTTCTCTCTCTGTCTATCTGCTTGTGTGCTTGTAGTGGATGGGCAGAGGGGGACATTTAATTATGGGATTGGGAAAATTAAAACTCCAGGACAACAGAAGGGGAATACAAAGTATGGGATGCATATTTGATAATTTACATCATATAAAATATGTAATTTATATCGTTTAAAATCATGGGGGGAGAGGGGGGAGGGGGGAGCTGGCTCATTAGCATTTAAAGGAACAGGCACTCATAACAGGTCACTCTGTGGAGGGCTGTTTTATACAGGGTAAAAAGGAGCTGTTTTAAATGATCCTTGTGGTATTTTGACCAAAGTATGTTACAGACATTTCATTAAGACCCCAAGGAACCATATCAACTTGTGGTAAAATGGGCATGCTATGTCCCCTTTAAGTCAGACATGGATGAGATTCTTTGAGAGTTTCCTGAATCGTTCAGACAATGAGAAATGGAAATGTGAACATCTGCAGTCATGAGATATGTTTTAAAATATGCAGCAATTGGCTGCTCCCTGCTCCTCCGTCAAAAGTTTCTCTGGAAAACGTAAATTCATAGATTATTCTAACCTCATAAATGAAGGTTTGAATTGTGATTTTCATTCACTTGGTCAAACTGTTTGACTGTCAGTCAAACCGCTGAATGTTCTTGTTGTAAGTGCCAATTCTTGGTATTTTGTGTGGCGTTCAAGTGAAGAAGTTAATACTCGCGGTACTTCAGAGTACCACTTTTCTTCACCTTTCGGTAATTTACATCTCTCTTCTTGGTAAATGGGTTTAAAAGCACCATTCACCTGCTCCTAAAACCTACTAGGTGGTTTAAAGTTTGGGGTTGCAGCCACTCTTCCCCCAACCTTGGCTGAATTTCAGATGTTGTAAACAAAAGTGAAATACACTGATCGTAGAGGGGGACTGGTCATTCTTGATCATGGAGACAGTTCTTTGACAAAAAAAGACATTAAAGCGATAGTTCACCCAAAAATGAAAATGTACTCATTATGAAACTCCAAAAGTGTTTTGTGGACTCAAACACTTCACCCACCCCTCCATCGGCATAGCGGTGAGTAGATAATGAGTGAATTTTCATTTTTGGGTGAACTATCCCTTTATCTCAAGGTTGTCTTACTGGATATAGGTCTTCTTTGGTGGATGGAGATTGCTTCATTGTCATGTAAATAGACAAGTTCGGCTGAGATATGTTAATGAGGTTTCGCTTGGAAGACATGCGGTTAAAAGCTGCAGAAAAATGATAAGTAAAACCTTTTCGTCAAAATACTGAATAACTAGTTGTATACCGAGTCTACATCCATTTCTTAGTTTTAAATCACACAAACCTGTATACTACAACTGATTAATGTATGATGAGTGTGTTCACATGCCAAACAACAACAATGACATGTCTCAAAATAACTACAGTATTTGAACACTTCTCAATTGTTGGTCTTGGTATGAAGGCTCCCTGCAGGTTTTTCCCATATGACTTTGAATGCAGCACCAGTCGACAGCAGTGACACACATACTATTACAAGCCTGCGGACCACTGCCGCACACTGATTGGGCCAAATCGAGGGTGTGTTCACAGCATGGGTAGTTCTAAACAGACATGAATTGAGCAGGAGATTCCAGTTTGTGGTATAGGTACAACTGGAAACACAGTGAGCACGGCTCCAGGCGCGTGCCACATCGTGCACACAGCTACACATGCCTTCCAGAGCACTTTGAGAATACTGCTGCATAGCAGTTTCCGCTCTGTGCTCGTGAGCCAATTTGTGGCCCACTGACTGGAAGAAGTTTTATATAAATGAGGAGAACAAGGTCTGTAGTGATGGCTTGTTAAATTTAGATCATACCAGACTAATATTGAATCTAAATGTTGTATTAGAGTCACGAGATAGGCACAAAAGACAAAAGTAGGACAAGATCATCATAAATTCATGGCAGAAGAAAAGTCCACCGCATCCACCATGAGAATATAATGGGAATATTGGAGTACTGAGGTTTTCTACGCTGCACCATCTCCTGGCCAAAATACCTCCCATTTCTCAGCTGTGGTGACTTCTCCAAAATTCATTCCACTGCCTGTAAACCTCAATTAAAACGATAGATACTGCAGTCTGAAGATAATAATTATCTATATTTAGAGCTGTAAGTGATTGTCATTTTGGTTAGGTTAGAGCGGGATTCCAATTCCTGCTCTGGGCTAATTTCACTGATGGTCTAAATATAGCCTGGGTTTTAAAGTTAAGTTTTTTTTTCCAGCAGAAAGAGCCAGAGCTTCTCATGAAAAAAAGGATTTCATGAAAAGATTTCAAAGTCACAGCTCTGTGAAATGCAGCCGGCCACAATCAGTTGCCCGTTTGTCTGTCTCTTCCTCTGTCTGTCTTTCACACACACAGAAACACACACATGCGCGTGCACACACAACCGCCAATCGTTTCCCCATGTTCGTTTATGGGGCGCCTGAGCAGTGGCGTAATGTATTTGTCTCAGGGTCTGGGTTTTCGCTGGGCCCTTTTACCCCCTCGCCTGATCACACGCAGACACTGGACCACCTCCTTGTTCCTCATTAATCTGCCACCCAACCTGAGAATTTTAACAGCAAACCGCCGGCGATAAGAAAGAAATCTGCTGGTTGTGGTTCAGGGGCAGTTTTGCCTGTCATCTCTGTTCCATGCTGGGTTTCTTCCAGGTGCTCCCACAATCCTCAGGCACGTAGGTTAAGTGAAGAGGAAAATAAAAAATGCCTGTAGTTGTAGAATGTGAGCGTATTCGTCCGTGTGTGTGTGTGTGTGTGTTAGGCCTACAACTGTCTGGAGGTTGAGACGCTTGTAATTCTTGGTTTATTATGATGAGGTTGCTCTGTTGCTGTGGTTGCAATTAAGAAAATGAAGAAACAATTAGTATCAGTGGGCCCCCTAGAGGCTTGGAAAACAAGTGCAGTCGCCCAGCCTGCATCTTGAGAGTAATTTCCTGCCATCACTACACCATCTCCTCTCCACCTGCAGCCCCTCTACATGTGAAGACTGGCATGGGCGAGGTGCAGCTCCTATAGAGACCTTAACCTGAGCGTGGCATTGGCATTAGGTCACTGGAAACATTTTAACTTTATGTTCCTCCAGCGAGCGCATGTCTGCTTTCAGTTATTCCACATGGCATCCTCAAGTTTTGCTCTTTGAAAAATATTCCTCCCTGCAGCGTCTCCAAATGTGCCGCCCTGCCAACGCTGGCCCTCTGTTCTTAGGGCACTCCCTGTAGTAGTGGTTAGCAGACCTCATTGTCACAGACTAAACTGGGCATTGTGTAACAAACCTCTTCATACTCACTCCCCCATAGAAGTTTAAATGCAATGAAATTCTATTTATAGGAAATCTCAATTGTAGCCCACTTATTATGGCACAAGAAGATCAATATAAAAACAATGAAGCTCTTATCCTGCATATTTTTTGCATCATCTTTAGTAAAACACTCATTTTAGGATTACACTGTATAGTTTTCATTGACTGTTTCTGTAACTTTTCACCTACTTTCTGTGAGAGAAAGGAGCGCAGACATCTTGGAAGCTGCAGTTAATTTAATTACTACCCTGCATTAATGACTTAGGTTGCAGACCCACAAGCTAAGCCTATTTTATGTAGAGTACTTGGACATCATATGCCTCAATTTTCTCCAGCCTGTTGGCAGCACCTGGTGTTTCTCGTTCCTCCCACTGCTCTCATACATTATTGCCTCGCAGCCTAAATAAGTGCTCCACTTTTTTATGGCAACACACACACACACACACACACACACACACACTTATCTGTTGTTATTTGTCTCTGATGCAAGTGCAACAACAAACAGGAGCTGTGAGTTACATGCAAATCTGACCTGTTGGAGAGTAATTATGATAATGCTTAAGTATTGGATATGAAATGATTTGCTTTTGCAGATATGATTTGTGGACACATTGTAGGTGCTGTGACAGCTCACTCGTGAATATTTGCTTTCCAGCGCCAGTTTTATGGCAAAAAAAGGGGACTTTCACAGGACACTCCCCTAAAACCTTGGACGTTGATGTCTGCGCCTCTGATTGGTCGTGGAGCCCCGACCGACAACACCTGCTTAACTCCTTCATCCAAATTGACACCCGGGGCTCTGAGAAATATAGGCAGCAGCATCCCTTCCATGCATTCAGTCCCCACAGCTGCACCATAACGCACCGACTCGCAGCTGCGCCGAGCTGATCCAAGGTGAACCCCTCACACTCACACGCAGACACGCAGACACACACACACACACGCTGCCGGATCGTTGCTGCTGGGGGAATCGAAGCGCACCGCCGGGAGACGCGATGTTGGTGAAACTGGCCGTGGCTCTGCTGGTTCTGTTAGTGTTGGAGCAAGTGGTGGGATCGGATAATACTGATATACACGACAGTCCCCCGGAGAAGCCTGTGAGCCAGAAAGGACGACTCTCCCTGCAGAACACAGGTAAGAAAAAGAGGTGCCAGTGTGGGGAAATAAAGAATGTGTGTGATTTCTCGGTTTGGCGCAACTGCTCCACTCATCCTACGTGCGGGGTTTGTCCGGACACGTGTTTCCCGTGGCTGCAGATTAAACCACGCAGGAGACGCAACCGGCTGCATAAATCAAACTCCTGTTTATTATTATTGTTATTATTATTATTTTGATTATTTTTGATTATTATAACTTAAATCCCGGCGCTCTGCTGCACGATTGACCCTTTTTTCGATTACGCAGAAAGACGAGATCCTGTAAATACTCTCAGACAGAAACCCAATATGTTAGTAAACTATTAATAGAAGGCACAAGGTAATAGGTAATGTATACGGCGGCGCATCTAGGTGTACGTGCGTGCGCGCTGGTGTTGCTTGCGTGTGTGCGCGCGTCATAGGTAACTGTTTTTCTATGGAGGGGAAATAAAATCAAAATTTTTTTGCACGTGTTGTGTTCGACTCACTGTAGAGATGAGGTCAAGCAGGTTAGTGGAGCAGTGATGATTGTCGTTGAGCGCAGAATTTATCAAACCAATCCAATGGTGATATATACAACACAAAATTTAGTAAAGAACATAAATATCTAATTTGATTGTGTATTAATGTGAAGTACTAACACCATAAAACTTGCCGTTCTCTATTAGTTCACCTTTGTACCATCTACCGACTTTTACGCACCACGCGTAAGTGTCCCAATATTGGTGCGTAATTGTTCTCTTGCTACCACTGTATAATTTTTGGGGTTAACAAACTCCCGACAAAGGGTCCCCCCCACACACACACACACACACACACACACACACACACACACACAGACACACACACACACACACACACACACACACACACACACACACACACACAGGGAGAGACCCTGCTAACACCACTGTGTAATTCAATGCACGCTGCGGCCGAAGCTCGTACGATCCAAGCACATTCCCGTGATGCCAAAACAAGCTGCTGCTGACAGCGGCTCACTTTTCCTGCTAGCGCACTAAAGTTCAACTCAGTGCCTACTACCCCCAAAAAAAAATAACAGAGGCTCTTTTGTTGTCAAGCGTCGATTTCTAATAAAAAAAAAATGTTTACTTTAAATTCTTTGCATTTGCTGCGCTCGAGACGCAAGAGGCGCCTTTCGTTTGCGCGCAGGCAGTGCGCAAAAGCAAAAGGCGCTACCGAAGACATCTTTTCTCACGCCACTATATCAGCTCCAAGATAAACCATGCGTGTAATTGTGTTTTTACTCACCAGTGTGGGGGTTTTCATGGCCAGAGTGAACTGTTTTAGCTCCATGCAGACACATATTCTGCAAGTTGACAAACATAAAACACTCCAGATAATGTCACGTTGAGTTGAGTGGTAGTTGGTGTGAAAGATTCCCTGCTGGTGGTCAGACATCATGTCACAATGCATGCACTCTTATAGGGTTAAAATAAGAGAACATAACTTTCTTTCCCTCAATCATCTGTTTTACTCCTGTCTTTAATGACTATAGTGAGGAAAAACGGCATTTGAGGGTCAGCCAGCACTGTGTAGGAGCTGTTATTACATGTACATCCATATATGTAAAAAAATTCTTCCTGTATTGCTGTTGTTGTGCCCCCTCTTGGTGGCAAGTGATGCAACCTCTAATCTTAATCTATCCATGGAGGCATTCATGAGAGACTTGTTGATGCACATTTGGTCAACACCCAAATAGAAATCACTGCGGTTCTGTTTCCTCCACAAGCAGTCAAGGCTGTATCTGCAATGCACCATCCCATCTCAATGCCATGAGCAGTGCAGACGGATGCTGGTGCAGAATGACACAGTAATATCTCTGTCACCAAGTGTTCCTCTGCAGGAAGACCCTCAGCTGTGGGAAAGACTTCCCTCCCCCACTGCCCTTGCCCTGCATCTCTCTAAGGCAAAGTGTATCCCAAACAGACTCTTGGCCATGGAAATGGTTACATGCCCCATCAGCTTTGTGATTGGTTCGGCACTCAGAGTGGAGTTGTGCCTTCGAGCCATATGGTTTTCATTGCCAGCGCACCTGCAACAATCTGCCACTGTGTCTGCTGTGAACGGATGATAAGGTCCCTCCCGCTAACCTGTTCTCTTCTTTCCAGCTGAGATCCAGCACTGCCTGGTGAGTGCAGGGGATGTCGGTTGTGGTGTGTTTGAGTGCTTTGAGAATAACTCCTGCGAGATACGAGGGCTACAGGAAATCTGCATGACGTTCCTGCACAACGCTGGCAAATTTGACTCTCAGGTACTAAACTAGTCTGTCTGTGTGTCTGCAAAAAAAAAAAATTGTATAACCTGAGGCAACATTCCTTTTTACCTTCTCACTGGTTCACTGCTTCACACTCGTCATCCATGAACAGATTTTAACAGACCAGCATTTTTTTCAACACACCTTTACCTCACAACATGTCAGCTTTTCAAGGAGTGTATAATCTGTTTTCCACTCTTAGAAAGCTCACTTCACTCTCAGTGGACTGATGCATGTACAGTTAGAACCATGGGTCATGAGCCAGCTGGCTATATGCCCAGTTAGCTCCCTTTTCATACATAGCGGAGGCTGAAGCCCTGCCAAGCCTGACTGGGGTCTTAATGTGTCTATAGGGTCACTGAATAGGAACTTACATCTTTGGCAGATAATACCAGGATATCTCAGCAGTGAAACAGAGATTTTTATTGTCATTCATGCAGAGTTCATCCCTGCATTCATAGTGTGGATTCTATAGCTGCACAATCATAGAAAGTTTCCTCCAACATGGCCACACATACACTCCAACACGGCTGAAGCAGGTGCACGACACCTACCAAAGCTATAATGTAGAACTTGAGATTGAACGGCAAGGGTCTTTGTCTTGAGCCTTCAATCAACAGGTGTGTGTCTGTGTGTGTGTGAGCAGGGGAAGTCCTTCATCAAGGATGCTCTGAAGTGTATGGCCCACGGTCTACGGCACAAGTTCAGCTGTATCAGCAGGAAGTGTGTGTCCATTAAGGAGATGGTGTTCCAGCTCCAGAGAGAATGCTACATCAAACACAACCTGTGCTCTGCCGCCAAGGAGAATGTGGCCGTCATGGTGGAGATGATCCACTTCCAAGATCTCTTCCCTAAAGGGTGAGTGGCCGGTTCAGAATTGGGCTGCATGGTGGACTAGATTTTCTCTCAAGCTTCATCTCGGTTTGTTTACCTCCCCTGAACTCTTCTCTTCTTCCATATATAGTAAGAGTACAACCCTATTTATTCCTGTCATTTGCTAGACCATGATCTATCGTGCTACCAAACATTAAATCACAGCCGTCATGTGAGTAATCTGCCTCTCTCTGCCCAGTCCATATGTGGAGCTGGTGAATATTCTCCTGAGCTGCGGCGAGGAGGTGAAGGAGGCACTGACACGGAGCGTCCGGCTACAGTGCGAGCAGAACTGGGGGGCTCTGTGCGACAGCCTGAGCCTGTGCTCCTCCCTCGCACCGTCTCCCGCTGGCTCCCCCGTGGAGCACCACCACCGCCGCCCTCTGCCCTCCCACCCCGAGCCAGAGCACCCTCGGCCCCCGCGGCAAGGCGACAAAGACAAAGCCGGTAAGGCGGGCTTCAACGCTCACCCACGCAATCGCAGTCAGGGACCACGCCGCCAGAGTCCAGAAGCTGGAGTGATGGCTGACCAGGAAGACCCCGAGGCCACCGACATCCGGAGGTGAAAGTGCAAGGGGACTGTCCCGACTTTGACCCCCTACACCATTTAAAAACACACACTTGCAGACTTATGCAACCTCCCCCCCCCCCACACACACACACACTCTCTTTCTCACACACACACACACACAGTCACAGTGTCTCTCCCTCTCTCTCTCACATACACACACATGCACACACACAAATTCCCAGACAGACTGAGCAGAAGGAAACAAGCCCCGACCCTCCCTGTCCTTATTCCGCTCTCTCCAGTCATTCCAGCAGTCCCACGTGTTAAACTTGCAGGGTAATTGTGGTGAAGCTTGTAATGTTATGCCAGACTGTAGGCCACAATTTGTTTTTTATTTTTAATTTGAATAATAATTGTTATTATCATGATGATTTCAACTGTTAGGTCTATTTTGGCTCTAATATAGCATTTTCTCAAATCATACTGCTGGTAAGATTTGAATATATTTGTATTATTTATTTTATTCTTTATGCAATGTTGGAATATCAAAATGTACATAGAAATATACTTATCTATATTTATATAAACATGTATAAATATAGTTACAATATGCAATACTGATCTACTATAGATGACATAGTATATGGTGTGCTGTCTGTTGTCCTCTCCACAGTATTGCACCCATCACACGTTGGTCTGTAGATATGTAACATACACCATTTATTTGTTTCAAAGTGGGAATGTGTATTATAATTATAGATACTTGATGATTAAATACAAATTGTACAGGTTTCAAAGTCCAGTTCTGGCACATATGAATTGTAGTGCATGATGGCCACGAAGCCAACAAACGTGTGCATTCTTAAAGTGAAAATCCACTCTAAAGAGGATGCAAGTGTAATACTATGAATATGGACAGTTATTTCACCCTTTGTACGTATTGATCATAAAGCTATAGAGTCAATGAGAGCCAGGACTGATCTCTGATGACGTCATGCATGGCGGTCTGGGCGGCAATGAATGGGAGACTCTCTGTTTCAGTAGTGCTGTAGAAAGTGTGACCCATTCACTGTTGATGGAGTTTCAGAAATGGTGTCTCGGTGACGTTACAGATTAATGTAGCTTCAGGATATCGTTGTTCCTGTTCACAAATAACAACTGAGCTGTTAAACGTTCTACATTCTCTTTGGTTTTCTGTTCAGCTATCAACCGCAGCAAAGGATGTCAGATCACATTTTAAATGTAGAAATCACACACATCAAGGTGCCTAAACTTGTTATTGTCCACAGTGACCGCTTCTCTGTGATTTAAGTGAATGGATGATAAGTGATAAGTGAATGGAGCTATATTTTACAATGATGTTGAGCCACAAAAGTCTATTGCACTTTGGATGATTGTCAGTGTGTGTTGGACTCTTGCAGGTTGAGAAATGAGACCAGGGCAGTTGCGCTTGAGCAATCCTGGTCTTTCTCATCAACTTACAGCACCGAGCCCTGTATCCTCACATGCTCCTTAGGATCAGATTGAGCCCCATTCTTTAAAAGAGCCATGCTTCCACTTTGTCGCCGTGGCCAGGAAAGAGGCTTGACAAAAATCCTCCGGATCTCCGGCTCCTCTAAATTAGCCCTTATTCCTCCGTTACCTAGGTCAGGAGAGACATGAAGGCCTGTTATTCTACCCGTTAGAGCTGCAGGCAACGCAGTGAGGACCCAGGAACTGGGTTAAGTCCACACGAGGAGGCTCTGGTGCTGTTATTCTAAATGTTATATTTACCAAGGCCACCAGAGAATTCCTCTGGGCCACAGCCAAGAGCCAGCAACACAGCGAGGCAGAGAGGAGTGGAGCGAGAAGGACAGAGACATACTCAACTTTTTTTTTTTTTATGCGAGAGGTGACACCATCTTAACTAAAACTCTTCTCCTCTTCCTCCTTTGGGTCACAGACACAGGCTTTTTTTTCACCATTTCAGGCCAGTCAAGTGCTGTAGCTGTGGAAGTGTCGTCTGTGAGCACATGACACCACATCCTGGGGAGTGCTTGGTGCAAAAAAAACAGTAAAAGAGATTTTGTGGCTCAATTTAGGTCCCCCCACCCCCCACCCCGATGTACGTACAGTAAGGTAATGTTTTTACCCCCAATCCTTTAAGCTCAGAGGATTTGAATCATCAGTGAGACTTTCAGGCTTTTATTTTTTTCTGTTGTGGAAGTTGGGATTCCTGTGACATCCCAGCACGAGACATAAGCTAATCTTATTGAGAATGTACTGTATGTGTGTAAAGTGACAATCTGTTTAGCTCTCTTGTCATTAGGTTTGATATGGCTTTTTTTAAATAATGTAGTAGCTTGAATGGCTGTTCTTCATGTGTTCAGAGGGAAATAAAACTAACTACGTTTCCTGTATTGTTAGAGCTCAGTCGCCACATCACGTGTTTCCCTCTATCAAGCACAGGGACTCTGCTTTCACTGTTGAAAATACAGAACATGGTCTAGAAGTTTGTAACTCACCTGTAACACAACGGGCATATGATCCGATAAATATCTTTGGACTCATGAAATCAGCTGTATGTTGTTATCATTAAACTATTTTTGTCTGTATTTTGTATATCTTGTTTCTTTCAATGTACTTTTTTATCTAAATCCTGAACGTATACATAGTCTTATGGTACAGACAAAAGTTTCCGATGTGAAACATTCAAGCAGAGAAGTGTCTCAGGTTCACAGAGGTTAACAGACACCCTATTCTCGTTTGACTGGCCACCTCCTTTCTGACAGTGAAATACGGGGCCATGTTTAAAGTTTCAAGGACTGGAAATAATCTCCCTATTTAAAGGCCTAAACATTTACGTCAGAGCCTCTGGATCGTACAGGCAATGTCTGGGGTGTTGTTTTGTTGGTGCTTTAAGTTATAGAGCCACGTTAAGTGGACTGATGCACATTTGTAGGCGCTACACATGGCATTCTGTTAGGGAAGATGGAAAACTACTAATAGATGCAACGGGGGTGAGACATATCTGAATCTTGTCTGTCTTAATAAGCAAACGCCCATGAAAACATAACCTCCGTGGCAGAGGTAATCATGACACGCACACACACTCAACTCTGCACATTGCCCCACAAATCATCTGTGAGCAAATAATCTATGAGTGTGTAGTGATTCTAAGTGACCACTAGATGGGGACATCTCATATGTTTTTAAAAGAGATGATTTCAAGTCCAGTCTATGGTTGAATGACTTAATTGAAGCTGAAAATTCTTTATGAGTATTAAGCCAAATCAAGTTTATTTATATAACATATTTAAAAGCAAGTACTACAGTTGTGTCACTCAGACACAATGTGAAATACAAGAAAATAATAAAATGACAGATAAGCATAAAATTTAATAAAATGAAATGATATGCTATGATATGGATAAAAACTACTTAAGGACACTGAAAACCCAGGATAAAACGAGACTAAAAGAGAGATAGTTTCAGTTACTAAATGAAGCTTCAAATTAAGAGTAAAGTACAGCATCAGTTGTCTCATATTTTCATTTGACATGAGAATCTAAAGTGTCTTAACTTCCTTTTGTATGCTTCGCTACTCATTGATTACAGGAATCATGCAAGAACAGTGCATCTCTGAACAAGCTGATTAGGAATTAGAATGGCATTCAGTTGAGCGTATACCTCCACCAAAGCCAAATAGTCTCCTTCAATTCAATCAAGCTGCTCCAAATTTCATACAATCATAGATATCAGTCCCCTTAATGTTCCTGATTTGTTTCATCACGCTCCATGGATTACTTCCTGGTAAATCATTAACAATGTAAATAATAAAAGATCCTATCTGCACAAATCTAATGAGTTCTTCCTTAAGCCATTGGGCAGGTTTCCTGGTAAGTCACCCAGTAGTTTATGTTCAATCTTACTTACTGACAAAGAAATGAACCAATAAACAAACTGACAAGAAAACAAAACTTCCTTAACAGAGGTAACAACAGATGCTTTTCTTATGGGGCTTTACAGGCTTATAAAAGGGGCATGTGGTTGTGGGGGGAGTAAAATACCCTCATGGTGTGATCAGGGTTATCTCGGTTTGGGTTTGAGACTCGAGCCTGTGCTGCAAACTGGGTGTGAGTGCTGTCAAGAAAGGCACTGTCAAGTTGCATTATGGGAGTTCATTCACAGTTCATTAGGATATCTCGTACTTTGCTTCTTCAGTTTCGAAGGTTTTGTGTCTTTTGGGACTGCCTTATATTTACCTCCGCCAAGGACATTATGTTTTCACTGCTGTCTGTTTGTTAGATGGATTATGCAAAAACAACTCAACCGATTTGATTTAAACTTGGTGGAAGGATATGGGCCATGGAAGAACTCAGTACAGTTTTGGCTGGATCCAAAATTTATTTGACTTAGTTTACTATGATAGCATTTTTCTCCCTTTTTCACTAATATCCCATGGAATAATTCATGTTCTTGATAAAAAAATAAATGAGGCATATTTAGTGGACTGACAGCTTGATTTAATTCAATGGGACTGTTAGGCCTTGGCGGACGTATCATTCTAGTTACTAAAATGCAGTTCTAAATTGCTGGAGGGTCACTGTCTAAATACTACGTAACAAGTTTGCTTGTTTAGACAGATGAGACTCATTTAAATTACTGTAATAAATCAGCCTTTGCAGTGTAGAGTGACCAAATATTTCCAAATGAATATACTGGTTACATATATTTTCTCTACGCACAGTTAAAAAGGGCAGTGTGAGCTACATGTAATAACTAAACGCATGCGACCACTGTGACCTCCACACTGTTGGTGTCACGCTACAGTCAGGAGCAAGGCCACAGAGCCTGGGGTGATGCATTCTCTGAGACGACATAGTGTTGGGGGAAATTATGCTGCGTCACACTCAACCTGGTGTAACAAAACATGGAGTCTGAGAATGGCTGACCTCCTGGGCAAACAATAGGGCCACTGGCCGAACCAGAAATCTCCCAGCTTGTGCGGTTGGTATGGCAACGCAGCTCTATCAATACGGAGGCAGCAGAGCTCACATCTGAGAGGAAGCTGAGCAGCACAGAGACACTATGCTTGCGAGCAGAGAAACCTGAGACTGTCGGCCCTGGGTGCTTTGTGAACGTGTCCTGTGCTCCAGTGGGAACTAATGAATTAATGACTGGGTGCCTGAGTTCCATTGATGAATCATTTAAGCAGGGGTTGATGGGTGCACCCCACTTCTGTCTCCTGTTGGTCTCAGAGTGATGGATGAGGCTTAAGTTGGTAGATACACAATATAATTCACGCTGCCCTGAATAAAAATAAAATAAAAATGAATGGAACCTCTGCAGCACAGCTCAGTTTCACTGGGGAATACAGAGCATGTTGCACTCAGGGAGGAAAATGCTGACACAACTCACTGTGCTTGAATGACTGCCAGCCTCAAAAGGCCTGTAGTAGACAGAAGCATACACGAGACGGGGGTTCAAACATGCCCGTGCCAAAGTTGCCTCACTCAGATGATGAATACTGACTTGACGATTCAAACCAGTAACACCTGGACCAGCAGTGTTCTTCTTTCTCTAAAAAGAAACCAGAAGCTCAAGCCAAACAGTGCTGTGCTGTTAAACCACCCCAACAGGCCCTGCAGCACATGGGAGCGGGTGGGGTTATGTGTGTGCAGCTACTACTACAGGATACAAACAAAGGTTCGGTCTGCCTTGGGGAAGTGGAACTGTATTAACAAGACCAACTCAACAAGCAGGCCATGAATGATACTTTAAAAAGACTGAGGGAGAAAGTCACAAAATGAACTTGCATTCTCAGATACTTTTGCTTTTTGTAGTATATTCTTAAACCAGTACAGTTAGGTTAATTTGAGAGTTGGACTCTACTTACTTTTAGAACAAAACAAAACCATAAAAGAAGGTAGACCATTTTAGTTTACCTTTCTGAGACGAAATGACCCAATGGTCACATCAGCATTGCAGAACTGCACAGGAATGTGTTACCTCTGACAGGGAGGTTATTTTCACCCCTGTCCCATTGTTTGCAGGTTGGTTTATTTGTTTGTAAGCAAGATTATACAAAAACTACTGGACAGAGTACTACAGATTAATTAATGGATCTTGATGAAAATTCTGGCCTAGTTGAAGGACTGATGTCTAAAATCCAGACCTACGGAATTTAAATGGGGTTTTATAAGTGGACTGTTAAGCCTTGGCAGAGGTATTTGTTCTGAGTGACATTCTAGTTGTTGGAGTATTGATATCAATACAGAATTAGTCAGATTACCTAATACGCCCTTATATAGTGACCACAAGCAGAGGGATGTTTGCTAGCATCGTATATATGTTACTTTTGCTTGAGCTGCTTCAGCACAAGTAATCTTACTCCCACTTGTGTAAATGTATACTGCCGGCCCAGCAGGAGTACTTCATCTGAACAGGATACTCTTTCCTCTCTTGCTGAATGATCATTACAGTTTTAATGAGTCAGCTTCAGTTAAGAGAAATGCACACCTACGTGAGGCTCTGGCCTGCAACTATAGCCATCTGATGAGGGAGACCACATTACCATTTGAATATTACTATCTGTAGTCAATTCAGTGAAGATGTGATATGATGGTGTGATTACTGCACAGAGCAGATCTGACTAAAGTGAAATTAAATCAAGCTCTCAAGGTCGATTGAGTGCCTAAAATAGCAGCAGCTTATTTTCATGAGATTGTTATGTGGTATTGTTTTTGAGGGGGTGTGTTGAATCTATCTATCTATCGATCTATCTATCTATCTACTTTCCATTAATTTGACAACACATGCGCTTCAAAAATTTGGTTATTATTTCATAATGCTGGCAACTGATTGTGGTGACAGCAGGTGTTAAGGCTCAACATGCAGGCTAGTGATTGGCTCCCAAACTCACAATACATGCAAATACAGAAATGCGTTGAAAATAGAGCAAACGACCCTGGAAATGTAGTTCCTGGCTGTAGTTCAACGCTTTGTGAAGTAGCGAAGTCATGTGTTTTCTCAATTTGCAGTGTGTTGAGCTCTCTCGGCCACCGCAATTCTGAGGTGAGGGGAAAACACATTTGTTTAAACAAATGTACTTATTTGCATTTGAAGGAAATGGTTGCCAGTGCTGCACCTTAGATTTAGCCCTTTGTTTTCCACTGACGTACATATATATATATATGTACACTATATATACACTATATATAGGCGGAAGGTTTTGATTAAATTTCCTTGGATCATTGTATTTTCTTCTCCCTGCACTAGCTCCTCCCCCTGATTTGAAGGCATCCTTATTTGGGAGGAGAACGTCGCGAGTGCATGTGCCATTCATTGAGGAGGCGTGCGGTGGGCGTGACCCCGTCTCAACCATCCAATCAGCTGTTAGATTTTAGCTATCGAAGGCGGGGCTTCTCAGGGAAATCCTGACGCCCAATGGCTGCTGGCTGAGGGCGGGGGCGGGGCTTGTAGACGGAAGTGTCTCCGGACTGGCCCAGCTGTCATCTAGAAGAGAGGAGACCATTTACACCGGCCGCATAGGAAATGCTGAAAAAGGAAAAACGCTAAAATATGGCATCATCAAAACGATAAGGTCATGTCGCCGAACTGAAGGTAGCTATGCCCGACGTGTCACTAAACACGCACGCTGATCGATGGAAGGAGGCCGCGCTGCAGTATTCTGTCTAAAAACTGATGACAGGGATCGGTAGGCTGTGTGACATTGAACATACAGGACACGAAACAGACGAGGTCGTTTAAAGAGCCACACACCGTGAACAACTTGTCACGTCCTGTGAATTTGATCCGTCGTGCTGTCGTGAGTTGACGCGGCCGTGAACGTTAGCGACATTTCGGGGGATGTTGTAGCCGCTGGGTGCGTTTGTTTTTCACCCCGGCACGAAGAAAAAATATGCTACACGGTCGCTGCTGCGGTTATCAAGCTATTATCTTAGCCTAGCGGCTCGGTGCAGGGAGCTACCCCAGATCCAGAGCAGACGTCATCAACATTTCCCTGTATTTAAATGGTCGCGAACGAGGAGGTCATCGCTGGAAACAAACGACGATTACTCGGTAGGTGTGAGCCACCGCGGCGGCTGAGCGTTCATGGCTGCACTGCAATGCAAAGACGCACTTTAAAAATGACTGCTGCGACCTGCATGATTAATAGGGCACATGGAAGGTGGCGGAGCAGCTGTTAGCTTTGCTGCTAGCTGCCTGAACGACCTTTGGAGACGTCAGCCTGTTAGCTGCCTGCGCTGGTTCCAGGCTGCCTGTGCTATATCCGAGTGTTATATTTCATGTAGGCCTTCAATGGCTAGGCGAGTCAATGACTTAATCTCATTGATTGCATCACAAGACAAGGCAGGGTGCAGCCCAAGCACGTTCACTGCGTTTGGTCAGGCTTGTCTTTTATTTTTAAAGAGAGCATATCAACTTAATAATTAACTGTCTCATGCTTTTTTGTCCCCCACCTCCCCCCACCCCCACCATCCCTTTCTTGTCCTCCCTTCATCTACATTTTAGGATAAAAAAAAAGACGGTGAAAGCCAAAAGTCAACTGAAGATCACTGGGTGTCCTAAATGGGGGACTACGGGTTTGGAGTTCTGGTGAAGAACAGCAGTGGTAACAAATCTGCCTTCCCCTTGCGGATCCCTCCTCACCTCCAACCCCAGCACCCACACCACCCCTCCAACCCCCCCAGCCCCCCTTCCTTCGTAAACAACACCTGCTCCACCAATGGGGGCAGCGCTTGGCTGTTCCCCGCCGTAGCCCCGCACAGTAACATGCAAGATGAGATTCTGGAGTCAGACAAGTCCAAGGCCTTGGACCTCCAGGACATTCAGGAGAAGTCTCAGGTCCAGTCCCAGCCCCAGGCCTTGTCTCCTGGCCAGCAGGAGGTTGGGGGAGGCCTAGGAGAGCTTGAGGGTGCACTCCCTGAGGACGGTTCGCTGGAGAAGGGTTCTTTGGAGAGCAGCAGTGGCAAAGAGAAGCTGAGGATGGAGTCCCCAGTGCTAAGTGGGTTTGACTACCAGGACAGCCTGGGAATGGGTACGAGCATTGCACAGTCCACCTCCTCATCTTCGCTGACCAGCTTCAACAACTGGTCCCCTGCTGTCCCATCCACCCAGTCTCCAGTGGTCGGAGAAGATGTAGGAGGGTTCTTTGGCCCGGCTGGCTCCAACGCCAACGGACCTCCCCTGCTGTTCCAGAACTTCTCCCACCACGCAGGTCCTGGCTTTGGTGCGGGGGGGAGTTTCTCCCCGCAGATCGGGCCAGTCTCTCAGCACCACGCACCCACACCTCACCCCCAACACTACCACCCCCACGGTCAGGGGGTCCCACAGCAGCACAGGCGCTCCCCAGCTAGCCCTCATCCACCCCAGCAGTCTTTCCCTCCGCACCCCCACCGCACCGGACCATTCACCCAGCTTCCCCACCTCACTACTGCCCAGAATAAACCCCCCTCTCCTTGGGGAAGCTACCAGAGTCCCTCCACTCCCACATCCACCTCCTGGAGCCCTGGTGGGTATGGTGGCTGGGGAGGCACACAGGGGGTGCGAGAGTATCGGCGGGGGGTAGGTGGAGGTATGTCGGGCCTTAACTCCATCTCCCCGCTGAAGAAGTCCTTCCCTAACAACCAGGTAAATGAGACTGTCACAACTCTTCTTAAAAACTGATTTAGTACAGTATATGATCCCATGCAATACATTTGGTTCGGTAACTTGTAGGAAACTCATCTATCTCTCCACACAGGTTCCCTCTCAGAAGTTCCCCAGAAATAATTCTGGCTTCAATCACAAGGGCTGGGTGGAGGACAGCATGAGCCGCAGTGACAGCATCTACCCTTTCCAAGTGAGTATATCACACAAAAGTGGACTTGGACTGTGGTCTTACATGGCCGCAAAATGTAAATATGTTTATCTGCCCACCACAGGCCAATGATATTAACCCTGTTAAACATGCTCATCTGTATCAAATTCAACAAATGAGCCATTGAGAAAAACATGATCAAATGGATGAATAGAAACTTATTGTGTGTGCTTGTGTATGAGCACTTATCTAGGTCATATGGGTGAAGGAGAGCTCTCTTATCATCTGCTCTGATCACATGGCCTTCCTCCTGTCCTGATTTGAGAAGTCTTGTGCTCGACTGCAGCTTTGCATGCTCCAAGCCCATTTAGATACAATGCGTTATGAATGACTCATCATGGCTCTGTTGTTTCTGGATTTGTTTGAAATGCCAATTTATCTTTTCACCTTAGGCTGTATTCCTTATATTATTATAATATAACATAATATATGATTTTCATAGCAGAAATAAGCAGGTGATCATTTTTGTGACACGCTCTGGGTTCCATTTTCTGTTAACAGTGCTTTCCTCTGAAGGCCTAGACTGGGATATTCTCTGCAGTTTATTTTTTATTAGCAATTAGTAATGTAGCAAACTATGCCGGGGCTCTTACAACTTGTGCTGCTTTAGATGTGATTGGGGAAGTGAGTTGGCTAATTGTTGTCTTCCTCTCTTTCAGCAGGAGAGAACCCGGTCTTTTGATGGTTTCAGTATGCACTCTCTGGAGAATTCGCTGATTGACATTATGAGGGCTGAGCAGGATTCCTTGAAAGGTTGGTTCCCAAACTAAACAATGATGAGGAAGGAATCGTTTCCCTGACCGCTGGCTGCCGATCAATGCAGCCATGTATTTGACAGCGAGGAGAATTTTGGTTATTATTTCAAAATGCTGGCAACTGATAGTGGTGACAGCAGCAGTTTAGGCTGAACATGCTGGCTGCAGGCTCCTAAACGTTAGAAGCCTGTTTTAACAAGTGGACATCAGGAATGTAGTTACTACTAGTTTGGAGAGGCTCATAATGTTTGGTTTTGTCAAGACTTTTAGGAAAATTGGCTTAATGGACAACTTCGAATTCTGTACTTTTGATGTTTTGTCAATCTACAGAATCTTTCAATCAGTGTTAGCAGGTGTTTACTTGTCATTAGACTTTTTCCTTGTCATAATTTTGTCCATAAGATGTTTATTCTTAATCCGACCTCTTTTGGATACTCAGTCAAATGGCCTCTCATACTAGGGCCATGGAGTTTGTCATTTATATTTCAGGACAGATAAGCAGTATATTTTTTCTTCTGCAGATTTTAACAATATGTAGGGTTTTCTACCTTTTGGGAGAGGTAAGGTGTATACACCAGACTGAGGCCAAAAATAAAATACACAGTTATCACCCAAATTTGATATAATTTAGAATATTCAACAGTATATTTATTTATATCCTTATAATTTTTTCCCCCACTCTTTCTGTTTTTCAATAGATTCTGTTTTATACGGACTTGACCCGCAGTTTGCTTTTCCCACATGCACAATGCAGCGGGAGGTTATCTACACAAACGGCATCAAATCCTCTGCATTATTCAGGCGAGAAATGGTGCAGAGGAAGGAAGTGACATATAAAATTTGCTTCTTAGGTCACTTGATTTTCTTGACAACACACGTAGACCGGTGTCAGCTCTTTTCGCCACAAACTTTCTAGACGTCTTCTTTTTCACCGGTGATACATTTTCGTGTCCGTCATGTGTTAGAAGCATAATCAACTCCCCCACTCGCTCGTGGTGAATACAGTGGGGGATTCCCCGCTGTGTTCCCACATCAGATTCTCCTGACTTTCGACGGACTTTATACTAGGGGGCCAGGCGGAGAAAGTCCGCAGATAACCCGGAGCCTCTCACTCTGACTCTTGTGTTCACACATTCGCCCTACTCCGGAGAAATTCAGAGGATCCCAGGAGCTCAGTATTGTACATGACGTCTCAGTCTCATCCTCATGACAACCATCACCTGCAGCATTTTTGCAGTGTAGACTCTATGATGTCAGCTAATGCTCTCATTAATAAATCATTGCACTTCAGTTTTGTTGCAGTCTAATGTAAAAGAAGCCTTTTCCCATCACGGCAGCGAATGCTACTGATGCACATTTTCGCCAGATGATACTCCGAAACTTCTCTTTGATCATTCATACACTTTTGTGTTTTCTTTCTTTGAGTGCTTCCTCAATAATCTAGTGATGGTTTATAGTTTTATAGTCCTTGAACTTATTTCAGTATTCTCATCGAATATATCACATCACTCTAACATGGGAGAATAACCTGAACTATATTTGCGATTTGTCCTGTCTACTAAACTTCATACTGTCCTGAAATGTGTGTCAACATAATCCTTTGTTTCAGAAGCTATTTATATGAAAAAGAAAGAAATTTATATATTTATAATTAACATTTCATGACAGTATTCTGTGGTCTCTTTTGTTTTTGTCACTTAGGACGTTACAGCTTCTCTCACCAGGGTGGAGACGGGCCTCTACCTATGAATGGTATGTAAATGACAGCGCTTGAAATCAACGCATATCAAATGCTGATAAAAAGTAATGCTGGCCATTTTATACATTCAATACTTAGCTGATCTCTTTAAAAGTAGGTCATAGGGATTTTCTTTTGGTGAGCTCATATAAAATAAAAATTTAAACTTTTGTATATCATAACCACGCTGAGATGTGCTGAATAACAAGTTGTAAAAAAAATTATTTGTCACATGATTTGTTTTATTGCCATTTGAACTGCTGTGGTAGGCATAAGAATTGGCTGACCAAAGGGAGTTCAAGTAGAAAAATAATGTTGCACAGAGACGGTAAAGAGCAAAAATAAGATAAGTAAAGACTTGAATTCAATTTATTTGTAGTGTTATGAAAAATCCACTCACCAATTAGTGTCTTTCAATTTTCCAATGGGGTTATGAGAGAGCTATATTATATTGAATGATTCCATTTGTCTAGTTTATACTGTAAAAATGTATACCGGCATTATATATGTTGCAGCCTTTAAATGGATAACCCGACATTTTTATGAAGAGCATTTTGGCCAATGGTAACTCAGAATGGCTGTTACGGCAGCCATTTTGTCTGGTGATCAACAAATTCATTTCCAGTCAGTGTGTTTTACATCTTTTTATGATGGGCCTTTTTCAAAAAAGCCATTTCAAAAGTGTTTTGTGTTGTTTTACATGCAGCGAGAAGTTATGGCAGAAGACGAGGTAAAGTTTGTGAATGTGTCTTAATTTGTTCATTGTCAAGCTGTAATGATCCCTGAGTTTTTTTTGTGTTGCTTCTGTGTTTGTCTGCTTTATCTTGTTGTTGTTATTGATTATTTTGCCTTGATTGTTGTCAGTGTCAAAGCCCCTTTCTCTGTTGGGAGTAAAAGTCGTATAGGTTTCCCCGCGCAGGACCTAGTAGTGACAATGCTCATGCTTTTACTTTGTCTTTACAAAATGGTAATCATGGCTGCTTTTGTATGTATTTCTTAAAATAATTCAATGCATTTACCACCAATCAAACTCTCTGCTCATTGCAATGTTACATTTGAACATTGGTTCAGCTTAACCAGTGCTGAGGCCATATGTGTAATCCAGGTCATTCTCTCCACTAGGTCATTCCTCTCTGTTCCCCATGGAGGATGAGCGCTCTTTTGGAGAGGATGAGTCAGGTGACCAGGGGCTTCCTGGCCTTGGCTCAGCTCACTGTTTCCCCCATCTCAATGGTGAACGTGTGGAACGATATTCTCGCAAGGTGTTTGTAGGAGGTCTGCCCCCAGACATAGATGAAGGTAAAGTTTTGTTACGGCCATACAGTGTGTCACTAAGCTCAGTTTTTGTTATCATTTACATTGCTGTAGATCATAGGCTAAAACAAATGAACAATATTGATAAATTTACTTTGGTGGCCATAATGAACGGATGGTAAAAAAATAATATTTAAATCATATATTCGTTAGATTTTATTGCATGTAATAAGTGTTAAGTAAGTTTTGATGGTGATAATATTATTGCTGATTTTTTTCTTCTTTTTTTTTTTTAGATGAGATCACTGCCAGTTTCCGTCGGTTTGGTCATTTGTTTGTAGACTGGCCTCACAAGGCAGAGAGCAAGTCCTATTTCCCACCAAAAGGTGAGTCAAACCTGTTGAACAGTATATTGGTTTGAGTGTTTTGAGTTAAGAGCATTGCAATGATTTTCTCGTTTTGTGTGTGTGTGTGTGTGTCTGTGCGCTCATTGTTCTGTTTTGTCAAACTTTTTCAGGATACGCATTTTTGCTGTTCCAAGACGAGAGCTCTGTTCAGGCTCTGATTGATGCCTGCATTCAGGAGGATAGTAAACTGTACCTGTGTGTCTCTAGCCCCACCATCAAAGACAAGCCTGTGAGTCTCTTAAACTGCTCCATCTTGTCCAACAAGTACAAAACTAAATTAAATGTTTACATAAGACAAGTGACCGTTGCTTTATTGTCTGACCCAAAAAACTGTAAACTTCAGTAAAACTGTGTTTTGAGTAAAATTAGGGCTTTGCAGTAATACCAAAGTGATAATTTAAAGATCCATTAATTATTCCCTGAGAAATCTGTCAAAATGTCAAAAAAACACCCCATCTCACGCTTAAAGTGGAAAAACTCCTGGATCAGCACCAAAATGTAATGAGTTCTTTCCTGGCCCATGTCCCAGTAGTTTCTGTGTATTCCTTTGGACAAACAAACAGACATTGGCAAAAACGTGACCCTTTTGGCAGAGTTGATGACAATTAGTGCATCTAAACTATTTGAATGTGATCCCAAGAGCTTGATGTAAAAGGCCACAGCCACCACCACCACCAACTTTTTCCAATATCAGTAAATGGCATCAGAGAATTTATATAATAATAAATAATCTATCTTGTTCATAAAGGAGGTGAGCTGGACTGGAAGAAATAATTTTTTGTCATCTTCATTGTTGCAGGTCCAGATCCGACCCTGGAACCTAAATGACAGTGATTTTGTAATGGATGGCTCTCAGCCATTGGACCCGAGGAAGACCATCTTTGTAGGAGGTGTCCCTCGTCCCCTTCGTGCAGGTACATGTGTGAAGACCCCTAAATGTATTTCATTCCCATTACTGATTGAGATTTCATTAACTTGCATTCTGTGTTGCTGTTTCAGTGGAGCTTGCCATGATCATGGACCGTCTGTATGGGGGAGTGTGTTACGCTGGGATCGACACAGACCCTGAACTCAAGTATCCAAAAGGGGCGGGAAGAGTGGCCTTCTCCAATCAGCAAAGCTACATTGCAGCCATTAGTGCCCGATTTGTTCAACTGCAGCACGGGGAGATTGATAAACGGGTGAGTCCATATGAGGTTAGCAACTTCCTTTCAGGTGTAAATGAAAAGTGAATGTTGATCAAATATTTCCATCAATCTAACATGCTGCTGTGCACGCATTCAGATTTTTCTCCACCTCCATTTTAACAGTTTTCCTTTTATCCACCCTCTGCCTCTCAGGTGGAAGTGAAGCCATATGTCCTGGACGATCAGCTGTGTGACGAGTGCCAGGGCACTCGCTGTGGGGGGAAGTTTGCTCCTTTCTTCTGTGCTAACGTGACCTGTCTGCAGTACTACTGTGAGTACTGCTGGGCAGCCATCCACTCCCGGGCCGGCCGCGAGTTCCACAAGCCGCTGGTGAAGGAGGGAGGGGATCGGCCACGACACATCTCTTTCCGCTGGAACTGAGGCGAGAGGGCAAGGGAGGGCGAAAACACAGGTTCGGGGAGGGACTGAGAAAGGGGAAGTTGGGTAAGGGGTACGGGCTATGATATGAAAAATAAATGCACTTTTCTTTTAAGTTAAAAAAACAAAACATAATTTATTTTTTTTATTTTTTTTAATTGGGCCCTCTAACAGAAGTAAATGCTAAGAAGAGAGTGAAATCCCATTTATGTTTTGACTTAACGTGTGCATGAGCATATGGATGCATTAGATTTGGATTTAGACGTTTTCTGACTTGACTGTACTTTCTTTTCGTGTTAGCTGGCAAAGCTGCTTACATTTGTTGTCAAGAGTAACATAAAATTTAAGTGAGGTTCATCATACCTAAATCAGTATACTAACTGGAAGTTGAGTTGAAGAAGGGTGCATTTTCTTACTTTGCGCTTACAGGATTAGAAAACAACTGTACCATTTACCAAAGGTTGAGTGCAAAACATTGGGTTGAACCGAGGAATGACACCGTTTCAAACGGTTGGACGACTTGAGTTTTTCAAGCAGCTCATTGTATAGCATCTGGCCACTTCGAAAAAAAAAAAAATAGAAAATCTCTTTAGATTGCTGGCATGGGTTTTTAGGTCTTGGTTTAAAAGTTGACACTTTGTAACCAGAAAGGGCAAACCAAAGATTGGCCTAAAACACATCATCGAAAGCAAACATTGATCTGAGGGTTTTCAGGATAATGTTGTGTCCTCTCGTCGTGTGACAGGGGAGAGGCTGGAGTTGTGTGGAGTTTTGGTTTCTGGGTTTCAGCGAATAAAGACACAGCCCTCAGGGCTCAGGTATTGGCAGTAGTATTTGCTCACTTTATATTGTCAGGGATATTAGCACTGGAAGCTAACATGCTAATGTAGTACTAACTAATGGGAATGCACAGTCCAGTCTCCCTGAGCTGTCCTCATGGTGTACCACTGCACGCTCTACCATGACTGGAGCTTCTATCACAAGTGTTGTGGTTGGATATGGTAGTAGCTAGAATTTGCTGTCACAGAGATAAAGATATTATTTTATACATGGCCTGCTGATTTTTGTACAGTGTTTTATAGCTGATTATTTTGTCATGAACATATAAACATTTATTATGCACTACTTTTCTAAATATTTTTTTCAATAGTCATTTTAGGCACATTTTTCACAGATGGGAGAACTCCTTTTGCAATACCTCATTTTTTTCACTTGGTGAAAAATAATTTTGTACCTTTGTTACTAAGAGATCTGCATTTATGGTAAACTTAATTTAAAAAGAAAATGAATGATATTAATATAATTTTCAATTAGCTTTTATATATTTAAGTGCTGGTAAATCTGAAAATTGTCTGGTGCATTGGTGTGATTCTGTAGATAAAAAAGAAAAAAAAAAAGGCTATCATTAGCTATTCATATATGGATTCTCCTCTGTCCTAAATAAACATAACAGGATCCTAAGGCATGACAAGACCTTTCTAAACGGATTTTGATAGTCTTGAAAATATATTCTGATATTTCGCTCCTAGGTGCACTCAGTAAGATTATCATTAGGGTAAATGTTTTGGCTTTGGTCAACGTGATCTCTTCCCTTCTATCACCGGAGTGGATATCAGCTGTTTGAATATTTAGATCCTCTTTCTGGAACTGCCTGTAAGTTCTACTTATTCTTGGCATGCATAATGTAATACAGAAATACAATGGCTAGTGTTAATGCAGGACCTAATGTAATGCACTAGATCTCTTTTTGACTTTCTTTTCCTTCTCTCTTTGAGATCACCTCTCTTGTAGCCTCTCTTTACATGGTGGAGTCTGCCTTCCTTACACAGACGTGATGTTTATGCAATCTACACAGTGACAACACTTTGGATGCGTTTTGTAATGTAGAGGACACTCAGTAGGACATAGGTGAGGAGAGTTGATCACTTGCCCCCCTCCCCCCCCTTGTGATGTGGCATGCTTTGGGACATAACCTGAATGTGATTTAATGTTGCAAGTTAACTTTGAGCCATTATGTGCAATACTTATTCTTTCCAGAAACAAGTCTCTGCAGTGCAAGTCATTTAATCCATATAGACCATGCAGTCATTTACACATCATTTGTTTCCTATTGTTCATGCTGATGTCTGCAAGAGAAAAAAAAAAAAAGTAATTTATACATGAATTTATTTTTAAACATTAGTTTTGTGCTTATTTACTTATTTTGCTACAACCATGCTACTGTGATTGAAAACATTGTATATACTAGGTCGATAATGTATTTAGTATTTGCTATATTTTCAATTGAAATGTTTAACTATCATTTTGATCAGATTTTTGTTATATTTTTTGGGGTGATGTGTTAAAACTCGTGTGTCTAGTTTTTCTAATTGCTGTATTGTGCTCCACATTTTCAGATGAAAAGAATATTATGTCTGTTAGTATTACTTGATTGCAAAATTTCAAGTTTTTAATTGTATGCTGGGAAGGTTATATTTATTAACTTTTTTTTTTTACCTGATATTTGGATTTTTATTCAGTCATTTGACATTTATACGTAAGTTCCAATTTTTATATTTTCTTCCTGATTAATTTACGCTACAATACAGACGTCAGTTTTTATAGTTGGTTTGTAGTATTGAAGTAAAACAAAGATCTAATGTCATATATTAATTTGCTGCCAACTGTTTGTAACTGTATGCATACATTTGAAGTATTTGTAATGTGAGATGTTGAATGAATAAAACAGCTGTGAGGAAGAGTTTTTTGCCTAATGTTGATTCACAGCAGTTAATTTGAGGCCTTATGTTGATCTATTTACCTCCTAAAGGTTTTCGCGTAAAACAGAGCGTCGCATTGGATGCCATTGTTGTGTGAGAGCACGCTTTATGCACATCTGGTGAGCTAAGTTAAATCAGGTCAGAGGTATTTATAGGCTGAGGCTTATTTCAGGCCTTAGTGGGTGCTGTTCAGCTCACCTAAACCTGCTGTCCTGTGTCTCAGCAAACCGTTTCCTTGTCTAATAAAAGCCTGTATCACGTGAAATGAATGTATGCATGCAACAAAATGTTGTGAATGAGGTTAGTTTTATGTTGTTTTTTTTTTTGTCCAGTCGTGATTTGAATTAGTTCTTAACATTGATGGAATGTATATCTACTCAGGAAATATTGTACTTAAGTACATTTTTGGAAGCTATACTGCAGTTTTCCACCTAATACTGAAATAATTTCAGAGAGAAACATTTCCACTCAATCCACAGGTAGTATATGTATCTATAGTTGCTAACTATGCTACAAATTAGGATTTGACATAAAAAACCTGACGATGGGCCGATAGAATGTGATGCATTGTTCTTGATTAAGCTGCAGTACAACTGATTTAAATTGTCTCGTCCAACAACTATAATGATCTCCAAGATGCTCCTTGAATATGAATGCATCGTAATGGTTTGTCAGGGCATACATTTACCCGAGGCTCATTAGATGGGCTTATAGATTAACTTAAAAACATTATTTTATTTACTGTATAACAGAAACTCTGAAATGCAAGCTGCACATTGGATCATATTGTACAGAAAACCGGTGAGGTCCTCCGTAGACCTGGTATCTCCTTTCACTGTCATGCAGATGACACGCAGTTGTACATTCCTCTTAAGTCCACTGATCTTACCATGCTGGATTCATTACAGGACTGCCTGTCTGATTTTAAAAAGCTGAATGTGTGAAATACATGAATTATTATAAAACTGAAATCGTATTATTGGACCTCGGCATATCGCTACAGAAATACTGCCACACACTGCTTGTCTGTCACACTAACTGAAGCTTAAAGTTCTGTTTGATAGCCATTTGTTGTCATGAGCAATATGTCACAAAGCTTGTCCAATCTTGTATTGACCTCCTCACAAATGCTGCCAAACATAAACACCATTTGAAAGTCTAGAGATGCTGGCTGTGTTAGTACCATCTTTTAAATCAACTTTTAAAACACACTTCTACGGTAAAAGCCTCTTTTGATTTTATCTGAATGGTTTGCTTTTTTAAAATTATTTTACCCACACAGGCACTGATAGAAATGCCTCAAAATGTACTTCTACCAGAAATAATATTTTATTTACACAGACCAGGAAGTCTCTTTGGTTTTATCTAGGCTTTTATTTATTTAATTTCTGTTTGTATTTTTTAGAATACTTTTTAACAGCATTGTTATTGTATTATATACTGTACATACTAATTATGTGTGCAGCAATGCAATGCATGCACACATAATTAGGTGGTCATAGATCAAAGGAATCTTTGATGTCTTAGACAGTTGCCAAGGTGAAAGATTTCACCTTTTTCAACTGTCCTCTAGGGAGGAATTATCTAGTTATTATTATACTGCCACTTGCAGGCTGACAGTGCTACAACAAAACCCTAGTAAATAAAAACTCCTCATATTTCAACCCAGTCTGTGGTGGCATTTTAGTCGGAGTTACCTGCAGAGTTTAGAGTTGTAGAGGGAGATGTCTCGAGCTAAGACTGCGTATATCCCCAGGTTTGGTTCTCAGCTGGGCTCCAGTCAAAGAGAAGAACCGCAGCCTGACCCCACCATGGGCCCGCCTGAGTCCCAGTGCCAGCAGGTGGACAAGTGCAGGAACAAGAGGGAGAGAGGTGGAAAACCTCGGTTTATTTTAAAAGTCAAATTACAAAAATTCAGCACTTACAGGTTACCCAAGAAGAAGGCGACACAGGAGGATGAAACACCTGGAAGATGGACATCGAAGCCCGCCGAAAACAGGACCTTTGTGACCGCAAGAGGGAGCCAGGGTAATGTAGCTGCTAATGATAGCTAAGGAGGTAGCTAGTCCCGTTAGCTGTTGCTAGCTAGCTTCTTAGCTGCTAATGTTTGCTAAGAAGGTAGCTAGTCCTGTTAGCTGTTGCTAGCTACCTTCTTAGCTGCTAATGATGGCTAGGAAGGTAGCCAGTCCAGTTAGCTGTTGCTAGCTACGTTCTTAGCTGCTAATGTTTTCTAAGGAGTTAGCTTGTCATGTTAGCTGGTGCTAGTTGTTTAGCTCCTGTTTTAGGACAAGAATAACAGTTTATAGTTTGAGACTGTTTATCATGGGGGTGCGGAAAAAAGTTTTTAATGTTAAAGGGGACATATCATGAAAATTCCACTTTGTTAGTGCTTCTACACGTTAATGTGGGTATCTGGCATGTCTACCAACCCAAAAACCCTGGAAAAAAAACACTCGCGCGTTTTGTTATGGTTCCTCTAAGTCAGAAACATCATGCTTGAGTGACTCGAATGAGCTTCCTGTGTATTGTGTCGTCACAATACACTGGTCTCCCTACATGGCCTTGGCCCACCCCCCACCTCACCGCCCCGCCCCCCCCACACTCGTTACACCGGGTTTACACCGGACGCGGAAGCGCTGCGCCACACTTCCGCGTCCGCTTGTGTGCTTGTAGTGGATGGGCAGAGGGGGACATTTAATTATGTGATTGGGAAAATTAAAACTCCAGGACAACAGAAGGGGAATACAAAGTATGGGATGCATATTTGATAATTTACATCATATAAAATATGTAATTTATATCGTTTAAAATCATGGGGGGAGAGGGGGAGGGGGGAGCTGGTTAGCATTTAAAGGAACAGGCACTCAAAACAGGTCACTCTGTGGAGGGCTGTTTTATACAGGGTAAAAAGGGTGCTGTTTTAAATGATCCTTGTGGTATTTTGACCAAAGTATGTTACAGACATTTCCCAAGGACCCCAAGGAACCATATCAACTTGTGGTAAAATGGGCATACAATGTCCCCTTTAAGTTTAAAATATGGTAATCTTTCATTCACTGTCACTGTCCCTAAAAATAAGTAAATATCAAACTTTATAATTATGTGATTTCTTTGTTTTCTAGTGTAATACTGATTATGCACCTCTTTGGGCCACCAATAGAAAACTACCTGAGAAGGAAACATGTCTCTGTGTTTGAACTGTACACAAATTGCTTTGTTATTAAAAGGTCATGTGGGGTTGCAAGCTAAAAATGCTGTGAACCACTGTCATAAAGAAATCCTATACATTATTGCTGCACCTAACTACAGTTAATTATCATACTAATATTCAAGTCTTTTTTAAAAATACATTTTGATTAACCTGAGAGGCTCTTCATGTTGTTTTTTTGCTGTGGACAAGATTGTGATGGTGTCCACCCTTGAAGTTAACATGGATCTGCTTTATACAAAGATGGCAAAACTAAGCACGAATGAGCTTTAAACCTGCTCTCTGTAAGGGTAGACTGCACTGTTAGCAGAGGAAACCTCGTATTCACATTTATTTTGATCACAGATGCCATTGGAGGTGTTTTCTTCTCCAAAAGATCCACTAACAAAGCCACAAATGAGAAGGAAAAGGTAGGCCCCATGCAAATTATACAGTTTTTTTAGAAACCACTGAACATAAACATATCCAGGAATGTACATCACTGTATACATAATTGACATTTTTATAAATTTGAATATGACTAGTTTCCCCCCAATCCTCTATGGCAGTGAAGATAGTAACTGCATTGGTAACAAAAAGCAGAAGGGTGGGCTGTGAGTCACACTCCTCAGAAAAAAACATGATTGTGATTGTGGCCACTCCCTGTTTGGCTTTTAGTTATATTGTAGCATCTTGGATGTAAACATTAACTAACGGGCCACAATCACTTCCGCGTCAAGCAACAGTAAAATATTATCTAAAGCCAACTGTTTGCTTACTTGTTACTTGTTAATTTCACAATGTTTGTGCAGAGAATGTATCAGTAAATATTCATTGAATTTGGTCTTTAATACCAGAACATGTCATAGTTAGTGTGTGTTCCTCCTCATAACCACACAACCACCCATGTACATTGTGTTCACTGGACCCAGGAACTAAACTATCAAGCGCTTTTATTCCTTCCTCTCTCTCCTGCTGGGGATGTGACTCCTGTCCTGGATAGGCCAAGCTGGCAGTTCTTAAAACCACCTCCAGGATGATGGAGGAGAACCAGCTTATCAGGCAGAGACTCGCCGCCCTCACCCAGGCCCACTGATGCTGCACTGAAATAGCTGGATACCATCACTCTATCTAAAAGATGTCCTCGGTGTTTCTCCCCTGTTCGCAGTAGTGGATGCATTTACTTCCTTAAACATATTTTGTTGAAAACCATTGTTAAAAGGCAGTTTGGTGGTTTAAGTGCTTACTAGTATTGTGCTGTCAGACCATAAACAATAGGAGGAAGAGTATCTTACACAAGGTTCAATGGACAGTGTTATTTATTAAAAGATTCTATTTTCAAATCTTTGTGCTAATCAATTCACGTTACTATGAATACTTGTATTTGTACTTGTGAATACATGAATGTTTTCCCCTCAGAACAAATGAAAAAAATATAATTTACTCTACAAACAACTTCATCAAAAATATAAAGTTTAATACAAAGACAGTTTATTTATGATATTGAGTCCATCCACATTACAGGATTTACTATTACATTATCTCAGGTAAAACTCTCTTTCTTATCCACCAGAGGGCACCACTTACTCTTGCATCAATGTCTTTTGTACTTTCAGTTCCTGGTCACAAAACACTATACAATATACTCTTATAGTGAAGTCATTTTACTACCTTCCAACAGAAAGGGCACCAAGCAATTTTAGCATCAGGTAACAAATATCTGTTGCAGTAATGAAAAATGTTACATTTCAAATAGCGGCCTGTGTGGTGCTACTATGAATTAAAGAAGATTTCACCAAGTACAGTTTGTCTTAAAAGCTAATATGATCACAAAAGCTGCTAATTTGTCGGCTCCTGTTACCAAACAAGCTTAAAGGAGATATGATTATTTGATTTATTAATATATAATATTATCCTATAATGCAGGATAAATTCATGATAAAGTGTTTTTGTCGCGGTTATTGTTATTTATAGCATGAATTAAAAAGTGGTTAACAATTTTGAGTAACGGCATTGACCTGAACTCGTTTATCGAAGGTTTCAGTGATGAATCTGCCACCCGAGGTTTCAGGTTCCCCCTTGTTATCAGGATTTATATCAGTAAATCCACTTGAGAGCAGCATATGGCTGTGATTATTTTAACTGTAAAATGATTGTTGTTAAACCATGGACAATTAACTTTAAATTGTTCTGCAGTTTCTCAATGTTTTGATTGATGAGCCTCATTGCCTCTGTGTTTAGAGGCCAGTTGTTTTAGCCCTTTTCTACCCTGAACACAACATGGCAGCCTTAACAGAGTTCTCATTACAGTTCATGTGTTGCCTCTTGAAGTACAGTATGTGCTATAATACAGATGCCGCTAGATAGTGTGCCACCCATATGTACTACAGCTGCAAGTATTTTATAACGTTAAAAAGACGTTTCTTGTAGCTTTTTTTATAGGGATTTTCAGATGTATGTCTACATTTGAGTTGGTGTAATCCTTGGGTACCTGTGGTCACTAATGTGAGTAACTTTCTCTTGACCTTAAACCGCCACCGTTTCATTAGCAGCTGGGGCCTATCTTTTTGAGTTACACTCAAACTAATTACTTTCTGAAAGTTCCTGCAGCAAAAAACTTGCTGGTTTAAACAACATTGTTTAAAAAGTGATTTGGGTCATTATCAGTTCCCTTTGAGTAATATAACTAGCGGCTTGGTGTACTGAGTAATGTAATTATATTCAGCTTTTCAGAAAATTAATGACGCTTTAACTCTGCATCAGAAACAAATCATCAAGTTCATGGGTTGATTTACTGTGCAGCAAATAGATCTGGTTGTTTTGAACAAGTAAACAGGCAATTTATTGTGAGTGTTTTTATAGCGTTGAGGATAAATGACTGTTGTCGTGGTGATTAGCAGTTAAACAGGTCTTTTAATCAGAGCTGTGGTCTGAAAGGAGACTGTGGCGACTGTACCTTCAGACTGCTGAGCCTGTAGAGCGGCGGTTTGCTGCATTGTTTACTTGGCGGAGGAGGCCCCGGGATGTTAGGCAGTTTAAAAACAGCTGTTTTTGTTGTTCTGAACCAGTTCAGGAAGTAGCACAGTCAGCAGAAATGGGAGATGTGTTGGAGAAATGAATAAAAGACGTTAAGCTTTAAAATGTAATATGAAGCAAATATAAGTTGCAGATTAAATATTGTTTGGGCTGACCTTCGAATTCATGTTTACATAATTTCACGGATGTTGTTGCAACTCAATAATGCAAATCCCCTGTGTGGACGCTTAGCAGCTTTCTCAGGTTAGATTGCATGTTTGGTTTAGTACAATTTTGGCATCCTAGTCAAGAGTTTGGTGGTGCTTGTGCGTCTCTTTTTCGTTTTCTATTTTAACACCTACTTTACCACTTCCTGACTTAGATGAGTGTGAGAAACAGGACACTGTAATGTCAGAAGATTTCCGAGCTGACGATGCACTCCGGAAGGACAAACAGATTTTTTGTTGAATGCTAAACTCCTTTCAGCTGAGATCAAAATAAGCTAAGATATTCATAACTTTCCAGGTTTTTTACTCAGTCACACCCTCAGCTAAATTTTAAGTCCTGGTTCACAGTTACACTGATGATTCAGAATCATTCAGTTTCATTTTTTGTACAATTTTTCAGAACAACAATCTCTACACAAGTCTAATCCCAGAGCAAAATACACAGAACAAATTATAAACAGGCACCTGGATTTACCTTTCATTATTTATGTGAGCATATTATAGCATGGTTATGTTAGACTTAAGCTCAAAGCCGTTGTGCCTAAATCTCACAGAGCCGTTAACACGACTGTAGACTCTTGATCTCGTTAATCTGTAATCTGTCCTTGCCATAAAGGTCTCTCTTTATGAATCAACATGTTTATTGTTGTGTAGCAACATGTACCTTTACATAAACAACCTATAATTGAATCCACTGGAAACCTCAAATGGTAAATCACTAAAATGACACAATGTTATTAACCACCAATAAATCTTTTTCTGACTGGGGCACATATACTTGCAATTTTAGTTATTATTAGATTGATATTTGAATATGTTCTGGCTTTGAATGACCTCTGCCATTCATCAAATCATCTTCAGAGGCCATAATAAGAGTGGCAGCATAATTTTGTGAAGGTGATGTTTTACCCGTGGATCAACAGTGTAATCACTCTGCCTGGAGGAGCCCACAAACACGTCAATCACACTCCCTGTAGATGGTGCTGACTAATATTTCACAATTGTTCATGTGGTCTGAAGATGCACTGTGGAACTTTTACGAGACCGCAGCTCATTTTGAGGTGGAATAATAATGATACGCTTGTAAGATAATATTACTGAGAATATTTTGTGGTTTGTTTTCAAAGTTAAAAAGTTTAACTTGCCACCAGACAATCTGCAGCACATGTACATTAGCATCATTGATGTGGTTACACGGAGGTGTTAATGCTGTGCTTTCATCAGTTAGAGATTTAGTACAATTCATTTTGGCATTTTTTGTTATTAGTCACTCGCTACAAACAACAGTGGAAACAACAAAGGTGCTGGAAGATCCCTCAACGAACCATGACGCAATGATTACTTTGACGAAAGGACCGGAAGTAGCAGTAATAAGAAAACATATCTGATTATAGCATCCCAGAAGCTAATTATCCACTCAGATTGAAGCTTGTTAATCCTTTGTTATCACAAGTCACAATACACAATGTCATCTCCATTCATTACTGTTGTGTTTAATTACCATGTTTTGCTGAATTACTTATTCTTACTTATTAAACTAAAATATATGTCTATATAATTAGGGTACTTTTTTGTTTGCCACAGTTTCGTTCTAAATTGTGCTAAAACCTTATTGCTCCATTTTCATTTACATGAAAACTATATTCACATAAGCGTCATCAGTTCCCTCAATGAATCCCTGACAGAGATCCAACTGTGACATTGAATTAACCCAAAGATAAATCATGGCATTTCTTTTCTGCTTTTTAGTCGACAGGTATGGTATATGTTAATACAACATAAAAAGCAGGACTGCTGTGTAAGAAAGCTCACTCTAAAAACAGTGCTTCAGTAAATACGTAGTTTTGGGAGTGGTGGGTGTCAGCTTTACAACATAGGACTCATTTGAAGGCATCAAGGCCAAGATTTACCCCAAACAAGCTCCCCTCCGTATTGGGACTAACATCTTAAGAGCTCGTTTGACTTTTTTGCTGTAATCCATCCTACCCTGTACTTACAATGGCATTAAACAATAGTTGAATTTTTTTTTAACGAGTAGTTTATTTTGACTGTCTCCAGATGAAGAATTGATTCAGTCTTGATTGGTCTGTGATGGCTACAGTGAGTTTGTGGGTTGATGTGTGCAGTTGTGTGTTTAACTCAGACTTGAACATGTTGCTGCGTGTCGAAGATGCAAACCTCACTCACTTGGTGTGTAAGACACCACAGACTGTATATAAAGATGAAAGCTCAGGCAAGGCATCTCAATTGCGACCTGGTGGCTGGCTGCAGTATAGATCATGAATCCCACCTCCTCCATATTAATGTAAACAAAAGTAAAACGACACATTATATCATATTATGTAGTTGTAGTTACATCAATGTACTGTATGTTCAAATGGTAATTTTTCCAAAAGGTTTGGTTTTAATTAGTTAGTTGATGCTATAAAAATGGGGCGAAATGTCACGATTGACAGCTGAGCCTGACTCATTGACTCAATTGGTCAAGCGCGTGTAGTGTATCAACAGGATCCCGCTACTGCAGCTCCATCCTCCCAGTCACTACTGTCAAGACTTTGGCTCCAAATGTGCAGGATGGCAGCATTCGTATCTGAAATATTTTGGTTTCCTTTCTGGATAATTGGAGGACATGGAGACACACTGTCCAGCTTTATACGGTCTATGGTCGATTTTAGGCACGACATTGAAGAGAAGGGTATAGATAGAATCATACAAAACAAGCTTACTCCCTGTGAGACTTAAAAATGTTTTTAAACCTGTTTTTAATGATTATAACTATTTATAGCAAATGTGTGCATGTGTGTGGAGCGTTATTCTCCACACTATTGCCAGCTGAGCTAATGCAGGTGAAGTGAAGCAGAAGAGAGAGGAGTGCTAATTGGTGTTTGGGGCAATCAGTGTGAGCTGAGGACGTTAGCTCTCTGTTCCACTGCTGCTCTGCACCATTCATACATTGACTGTGTAACCTTTGGTGGGATGGTCGGTTTGCACCAGCTCTGTATTTAACTTTCCCTGTGTGTCTTCCTCCAGAGACCAAGCAGAAACGGTCTCAGCGCTCATGATGGTGGACAGCAGGGAGCTAATTGGTCCCAGTTATGCAGTTGACTACAGAGACATGTTACATTGGTGGCAGATTATAGGGGGCTGCCTTTGCACAGCTGTATTACCCTAAAATTATCTAAAAATCTGACTAGTTTTGGTTATTTGCAAATAACAAAACTAGCTAATGCTCAATCTTGTCAATACTTTTATTATATACTTTAATAAGAATGTTATTCTACAATAATGATGATAGACTGCTGTAACCCAGTTTGAATTACAATCAAATTTAAGCAAAGCAATATTTTTCACAACATATAGTTTTTATAGAATTTCTCATATCCTATCCCAGTGGTAAAATGCTTGACAGCCTATGTTCTACTTTAGAGTAATAATTTAATACCTATTTTCTAGTTATTGAGCAAAACATGTATAATTAGAACATTATATGCACGCATGCATGATGATATGGTCTTGAATCCTACTTAAAAGTGAGTAAAATAAGTCAATTACTAAGACTGTAAATATAGATCGTAGACATGACTGCTCCTCAAAAGTGTAACCAAAACATCTGGATCGCCCTGTAGTGGCTGGCTACAGTATAAAGCCCATCTCCTCCATGTTAGTGGATAGGACATGAACCAAATTAAAAAGTCAAAGTACACATCAAATAAATACATGGATGCTTTCTGTCATTTTAGGTAGTTCTTATCACACTGATGTATGTTCAAGTCTTTATTTTCAGGTACGTTTTTGTTTGCGTGCACACTCTTTGGTTACTATGTAAAGACAAACGATGTTGAGGCACTGGGGAGTTGAGCCCATGATGCCACTGTAATCCTGCTGATTACAGAGAGCACACAGTCTCTCGAGGGCTGATCACAGAGCTCTGGACAGTCAATTCACAGGTGGCCTTTGTGTGTGTGGGCATCTGTTGTTAAATGAGACACACACATAGTAAAGGAAACAGACAGGAGAGTGTACTGTAGAAGCAAACTTGGACTATAGGACATAGCATGCAATAAGCACTTTCATTTTGCATCAGCAGCTGTGCATGTCTCTCTTTGCCTGAATGAACTCTGACTCAGTACGACATTAAATCTTCCACTGTTCATCTTTTGTTGTGAGTTTTGACATGCATGCACCTTTTTGTCTGGTGTGTAGGACATTACATTAGCTCCAGTGATGAATCCCATCAGTGTGTGGT
The DNA here is from genome assembly GCF_022539355.2 of Hippoglossus stenolepis. Taxonomy (NCBI): domain Eukaryota; kingdom Metazoa; phylum Chordata; class Actinopteri; order Pleuronectiformes; family Pleuronectidae; genus Hippoglossus; species Hippoglossus stenolepis. Next base: position 10,334,378 of record NC_061489.1, read on the forward strand.
TGGAGGCAGTGTTTAGGAAGGGCAGAGCTGCTTTTCCACTTCTCATGATGTTTCCTAATACTCTAGAGCCCTACAGGTATGAGCTTCAAACAGGCACGAGACGCCTCTGTCTCCACCGGCAGAGCAGAGACTGGGACTAATCGCAGCGGGCGCCACACACCTCAGGAAGGTAGCAATTTTCCTTCATTACCGTTAAATCCTGCTTAAAAGAACCGGATTCCACAGACCTAATTACAAGGTGTTAATAATAACAATGTAATGACAGTCATTTTAAGGCCTGCCCAAAACCATAATCTATCTCCCAACTGACTCTCACATTTAAGTGTGTGCTTGCCGTACAGTGATGTCTGAATTTTAAAAGCACCGTAATGCTCATTGATTACCATTGTGATTCTCCCACAATTGGTGTGTCAGGTCGTTCGAGTCAGGGCTTGAATTAGGAGCTCTATCAGCTTTTGTTAAGTGGAAACACAGCTCTTCAGATGTCCCACTGATGCCTTTCATCCACCAGCCTAATTGAAGGATGGGAAAGAGTTAAGCATATATAAGTGGATTTCTCCCCCCCCACTATACAAGGCCTGAGTCTTGTCAACTTTTCTCATGCATTAATCCAGAACTTCAAATCTATCTTCCTGTGCTTTTAGTGTCAAACATTTGGTCAGCATTCGGTCTGTTGACGTCTGTAATTATGACAAAGCCTCGTGAGCTTTCTTCACGAACCAGTCTCACTGCTTTTCCTAATTGTCACTAAATGGATGTGATGTCTGGCTGACCTGCTGTCTGCTTGGGGGTGTGGCCCCACAGGAGTCCCGTTCAGAGCGTCCCAAACACGGCGTCCTATCACAAGTCCGCCCCCAACCCCTGGATCAGGACGCATCATTGGCTCAAAGTCCCGAGTGCCTCCCAAAGTTTTTCCAGCTCCAACTTTGTCAACTTTGAGACAACCAGGGACAAGTAACAGCCGAGTTTCTCTCCGTGTGAGCGCCGCGTGTGTTTTCTGGATTGGGATCAGATATCGTTTTGTCAAAAGAAGAAAAGCATGTCTTCGCCAGAGGACTGGAGAGGCGAGTTTCCCACAGTCGAGGCTGAACAACCACCGCGGCTGAAGAGGCGCGGGGCGCAGGTGTCGTGTCTGCCCTTCAGCGTGGAGGCGCTCATGTCGGACAGGAAGCCGTCGGACAGAGATAAGAGAAATGACGCTTTTAATGAAGATCAGGAGATCGGGCCTGAGTTCCACCAACACTTAGTATCTGTCAAAAGCGAACCCTCGGAGAAAGGGGACGGGGCGTCTTGGATATCCAGCTCCATTAACATGTCCACACCACCCCGTAAGTGTTTGTCTTGAATTATTCATCAGAACGGATTTGCTATTAAATATTGGTTTATATGATCGTTATTTCTTTGGGGACTATCCCTCACGTTTTAGATATCAAAGTAATAGCAAAGAAGGAAAGAAATCCGTTATATAGCGAGTTTATAGCTGATAAATAATTTAAGGAGATATCCATATAAGTCATATGTATCAATGCTCAGCTATTTTTTTAGACAAGGAAAGAGACAGGCAGAACAAATAATAATATAATATAATTTAAATACATTTAAAAATGCTTTTCAATACTTTTTCGTTTTCTTCTATTTGTGGCTGTGCCAATAGTATTTGGAAATTAAAAACGAGACATATTTTTAAACCGGATTATTTTTCAATGAATCTTTTACTCATTCCATTTTTCCATTAGCTGTCCCAAACCCATATACCATCAGTTTACTCCCATATAAATTGGAAAACAGTAGCAGACAAACATTTTGCGAAACAGCAAACCAGGATTTTTCTCGATAAATCAATCAATATTAACAACAAATGTGTTGTCAGTTCATTTTTTTGTTAGTAATGAATAACTTAATAATCAACTAATCGGTTCAGGCCTTATAGGCCTTGGATATTAAACCCATCAACCTTTCTGTTAGTCCAACCAAGTTATAGCCTCACTGTTTTCTCATGTCCTTTAGGGCAGCTCAGTCCACCAGTGTGCTCCTTGAGGAAGCACAAAACCAACCGCAAGCCTCGCACTCCCTTCACCACCACGCAGCTCCTGGCCCTGGAGAGGAAGTTTCGTCAGAAGCAGTACCTGTCCATCGCCGAGCGGGCCGAGTTCTCCTCCTCACTATCGCTGTCTGAGACCCAGGTCAAGATCTGGTTCCAGAACCGACGTGCGAAGGCCAAGAGGCTTCAGGAGGCCGAGGTGGAGAAACTCAAAATAGCAGCTGGTGTTGGACCCAAGACTTTGCTGCACCCAGGCTTCTCGTCTTTAACCTTCCCCCTCAGTGTTAACATGCAGGCCCGTTCAGCAGCGCTCTACGGACTGGGCTGCTCGTACAGCTGCAGCCCCGTCCTCCCTGCTGCACATCTGGCCTTGTACGCCTCACAGGTCGGATACAGAATTTTCCACCTCTCCTGAAGGCGAGCTGCATTATTCAAACAAAATGTTGTGAATATTTATGGAGGTAAATGAGCATGCATCACGCCATACACCTTATGAGACTTGTCTGCAAAGGATCTAAACTGGAGCTGAGGCTTCTTGATCAAGGACAATATATAAATGTCCTTTGTTAAGACAGACTATGGATGGACGAGGAAACAGCACCCAGCAATCTTTCTTTGACGTTTGTCAATGCTGATTCAGCACGGGTCACTGGTAATGAAGGGAATATTGATCAGGCCACATGTACCATATTATTGTCCTAAACACCAGTTTGCCTATATTCTAGAGTTTTGATTGTCTACTTTTTGTATGTCCTGGATGATTATTTCTCACTTTGAATGAAGATAAACTCCTCTGAGAAAATATTGTAGTTGTAGAATTGACAGTTTGGCCAAGTGAAGTGCATGCTTGTACAAAAGCCAAAGTATTGGCCACATATTAGTTTATGATAACCCTCAGATTCATATATTTCATGTTAAATATCAACTTTTTAAAAAAGTTAATATTTTTTGTTTGATATTAAGCTTTTAGTTCACCCTCTATTTTGTTCTCCTTGCTTGTTTGTGGCAAACATAAAGTACTTAGTAGTTGATCGCTGTGAAAACCAGCTTTTCTCAAATGCATTTGTCCTGTAATATACAACCTTTAAATGGGTGTTGCAGCTGTCTTAGTCTGGTGTCCCGTCTCCTTCGGACATCCAGCTGCTTCGTCTTGTGTCCTGCTCATCCACCAAGTGGCTGTCTATGGCGGACCACACCCCGTTCTCTGTGCTGTGTATTTTTGCACAAATGCTCAGGGTGGTTAGAAATTATAACACTAATGTTTCCAGGAAACCTATAAACTTCTGTGGAGAACAGGCATATTTGGGATGTCTCTGCAGTCCTCAAGTAATGGGTGAGGTGGTTTTCCTTCCTCGCTGAGGTGTGAACTCAGCCAGATTGGGTGACAGTGAACCCACTTTGTAAATTCAGAAGAGATCTCATGATCTTGCTGTCTGAAACAGATGCTTTTCACAACGGACATTTTGACTTGGATCAATTTGACTATTATCACTAATAACACAAACTCTGTCCCTCTTCTTTCAAGTGTTCCTGTTTCTGTTTCCTACTTTCAGGTTAGAATGTATTCTATGAAAAAGTCCAATGCAGCATGATGGATTTCTAACTCTGGAAATAAATGTTTAGTTCCATCTTGAAAAATCACATTTTCTGTGCCTCTGGCTCCTTCCATGTTTTGCATCCTCTATAGGGCAATAAATCCTTATTGCAATAAATCCTTATTGCCCTATAGAGGATGCAAAACTTGCCTCTGTGGGAGTTTTTACATGATCTAAGCTGATTACTTGACCACACCACTCAGCAGTAGATCATTTGGGCTTAACGAGTGCAGCAATCTTACTTAACAAGGAGTTCCTCTGTGATTCATTGAATTTAAAAAAGACAAATTTGTCTTAATTAAACAGTGAAGCATCATTTGATTTGAGGAAAATGATTAAATGACACATCAGAGTTTCAAGTTTCATTTGCATGTTTCGGTCGGTATCTTTTTAAAACTTTTGTTGAATTTCTTCATGTTGAGCCGTACATGACGGATCAAAACATATTAGTTGGACTGAAGTATTACCTACTAATCTGCTTTAGAGCTTTACACATGAGATTGCAGGGTATATTACTGTATGCACCTCACATATACCGAGGAGAGTTGGGCTCCACTGTAGACCACATGGGTGGATGTTAAACAGGGTGGTCTGAGTTAAGAGGTGCGGTACTCTTTAATGAAAATTAATCCAGCCAAGTTTCCTCTTAAGATGTCAAATGATGTTTTCTGCAAATAGCACATCTTACATTGTCTTGATTGCATATTGCCTTTTGATATCACAGAGGTAGAGATTTATTCATGTGCTGCGAGCTGTATTTTTAAAATTGTATACTTTCAGTGAACTTTGTAACGTAGCATTATACCAGGCTGTCCCTCTGCAGGCAGTGGTTTAATTGGCCTTGTCTCTGAATTCTGACTCTACAACACTATGAAATTACACGTGTAGACTTGGTGATAACAGAACAAGGCATTATATGGTCTCTCTCTCTTCCTCTCCCCATCTCCCTCTGTAAACTTAGAAAGCTTGTCGCCATTAGCACATATTTCACAGTCCATTTGCTTCCCTCCATTTTGAAATGAAACCCAGCATTACGCTGATAGTGAGGCCTCTAAAAGCTTTGATTGTGCCATGGCCTCCAGTTGCAGATGTTTGCATTGTGAAACTTAAGTGGAAGAAGTGATCACAGCCAAAAGTGGAACGGCTGACCTGAACAAAAAGAGCTTGGGTCTTAAAATGACTTCATGCATAAACATAAAACATTAAATGAATAAAAATCACACAAAATAGTAATAATTTGAGAAAGAATAACATTATTTCTTAATATTTAAAGAACTTAAAGACGGAACTAATCGGAGGTTAAAGGAGGTTTTTAATCATGCAAATCTTATGTCCTCAGCCATGAGAGTTAATTGTCCAAACAGCTCACAGAGGCTCAAAGGACAGGTTCTCTCTGTTTTATTAATACTCACAAGTCCATATGTCTATATGGTGGCTGTGGCTGAGGGGGTAGAGCGTTCGTCTGCCAACCAGAAGGTTGGCAGTTTGATCCCCAGTCTTCCCCATCTGCATGCCGAAGTGTCCTTGTGCAAGAAGCTGAACCCTGAATTGCCCCTCGTAGAACAAAAAAGTGCTGCGAATAGATGCACTGTCTGAATGTGTGAGCACTTTGAGTGATCATCAAGACTAGAAAAAGCGCTATATAAATACAAACAATTTACACTGAAGGAATTTTTCATAGCAGTAATCACCCTCTTCAGACAAAGTCTATGCCAAAATGCTCTCAAAGATAATTTTTCAGTATTCTGACTGAGACAAATCAAGAGATTTCCTTTACTAAATTTAGTAAAAGTTGCTTTCAGACATGAACTTAACTCCGGATATCTTCCTGAAATTATCCGGAGGGGCAGTATGTAAGAACGCAAATGACCATGTCAGTTGCTCCGCACAGTCTCCAGAGTTTCTCCTGCCAGCCGCCTGGTAACAACTCTAGATAATATCTTTATTGTTACTAGTCTGTCTCTCCTACTTTCTGAAATAACTGAATAGCCATACAAATGTACATTACAGTTCATAAATGATGTTCCCAATGTTAAGGATATGCAGTTCTTTCATTAATCCACAAGGTGTAGCAGCTTCCCAACTGTTGCTGTTCCCTAATTTCAACAACATAACTCCTCACACTACTCTCATATTAATTCACTTATTCTTGGCATTAAAAATATTTTTTGCACATTTTGTTTAGGTAATGACGTATCATCTCATATATAAGTTTACATGTTATCTAATAAGGAATCCACAAGCTCTTATATAATGTATGTTTAATTCATCATGAGTGCCCTGGTGGTGAATAAAAGATTAAATTGTTTCGTGTTGTGCCGGTGGTAAATGGCATGAGTTTGGGGGACGGGGGATTTCTAGAATTCAGTGTTGCAGGGACAGAAGCATTTGGGTCCTTACACATGCATCACTGCAAATCAGTGTTACATCAACTCAAATTGAGAATAACATTAATTCTGTTTCAGAATAAGTAAATATTATATAAATATTCACAATATTCATAATAAGCAGCCATCTAATTACTTCTATCAGACTGGCATTTCATTAAACATGACTGCACATGATTCATGAATCCATTTAACTGTTAAAAATGCATTTAAAGCCAAACAAAGCAGCCTGAGCCATCGTGTTCACAGAAAAAAGGAGCTAGTTCGGGATTCCTCACTGCCCTGCTCCTCTCCTGTCCCACCCTGTTAGGCAAAATTGAGAGTCAGAGGAACATTTCGCCATGTAACTGCACGCAGGAACCAAGTTGAGATACAGTGCACGCTTCATTGCACCGTAGAAATACACTCATATTTGTGGATCACTTCTCACAAGGGTGGCAGTAATGTGAGATATGACAAACAAAGGAGGGGTGGGGTTGTGTGAGAGTAACTCCACACACCTCACAGGCCACAGAGGTAAAAAGCATTGACTTTGGGTTGTTCGAAGTGCTGTAATTAAAGGGCATGCTTTCATCTAGTCTTCAAAGCGGCTGGAGCAGGTGTGTTTCCCTGAACAATCCCTGGTCTATCTTCCGTCGCTGTCCATGGATTTTTAAGTGTTGAATCTCTGGATGTCTTTTTTCCCTCCTCTACTGTCTCAGTTTTGTTCTGACCCCTTGTATTTCATGTCGCATGAAAGATAGAATGCTATTATTGATCATAATGCAGCCAGGCACACAGTCAACCTTCACTACTTTGCTGTTAATTTCGATTTGTGTGCTGATTGTTGAGGGAAAAGTGCGACAAACTGAGGCACCAGGCTCAGCTGTAGTAAAGAGTTGACAGATTCCTTACTTGGAGAATTTGATCTTACTGCCACACACACACACACACACACACACACACACACACACACACACACACACACACACACACACACACACACACACACACACACACACACACACACACACACACACACACACACACCGCACACAAACACACACACTGAGGCAGCCCTCGTCCCCCATTCTCAGAGTAATGCCACCTCTAGCAGTTTCTGCCTTTTGTTTAGTTCTTTCAGCTGGTTTTCAAGAGACTTTTCCTTCAATCAAACAACATGACCCATTTAAACATAAAGACACACCTAAAAGCTTTGGCTTTGAGGTTATAAGACAGAGCACTTCCTCCCGGGTCTTTTTTGTAGATCTGGGGCATTGATGGCAACAAGGGAAGAAGTCTACAAAATGAGAACAAGCTTTATTTCTAATATTTAAGGCCTTGAAACACATGTACCTTTTAAGTCACTTTCTCTCTTACAGTCTGTTTTTCAGGCCCTTTTCTCCAACTCTCAACCCCCAATGGATTTTTCTTTTTTTTTAAGCCCAAGGGTGTTATGGTTGCAAAACTGTTCTCGCCCCATGAGCCCTGGCCCAGCATTGTCTACACTGACAAGTTTGTATGTCTCTGCTGCTGTGGAGCCCCAATGCTCTATTGATAGCCTGAGAGGAACAAGTTTTACTCAACATCACTGTTGACCTCTGAGGTTAAAGAACAGCGTGAGGTTTCATGTTAGTTACTGTTTACGGTCCTGTACATTCAGTACTGCCCTCTTTGCTTCCGTTTATAAAGCCTGCAAAGAGCCATCAATTTTAGATTAGACCTTTATTTATTTTGCTCTGAAGTGACTCTCCCAACAAGGACCCACCAATGTCAACTGAATTAGTGTCTCAAAGTGACATCCATACATTGCCCCGTGGGAGGTTTATACCCCTCCGTCCGAGCCTTTTCAGAGCGGCTCCATCTGCAGCTCTCACCATTGTCCGTGTCTCTTCACAGATCTGTGTGTCCGCTCAGTCTCCTGAGATCTTATGAGTCATCAATCTACCCTATGGCCTCCATTGTACTGAAGGAGACTGAGCCCTCCAACACTCTCTGGTAACTTAAGTGCACACTCGCTTGCATGAGATATGCACCAGATACTCAGAAATACAAAGACTTATGTGCACAGACACACGCGATCGAGATTGTATATCCAAGATGATCCCAGCACTGAAATCCGAGTTATGTTTCCATTTTTGTTACTGCCTCATCATCTGTGTCATTCAAGTTCATCTGTGAGTTTCAGAGTTCAGCATGTAGAAGTCATTTTGACCCCCAGTAAAACATTATGAGAGACTGTAAGTGGTTTGAGCTTAATTTTATTTTCCATTATTATTAAATTACACATTTAACAGATTCAATAATGGTGAATATGTTTTATTATAAGACAAATTATATGACATATAATTCAGCAACACAGGCTTGGCCCCCTGTCTAGTCACATATTGAATTACTGATGAATAAAATGAGGACTAAGCAGGGGAACAGACTTCCAGATGGGAAAATTAAAGAAGATTAACATAGCCCTCAGAAAAAACATCTTTCCACTTCCTCTCCTGCTCTTTGTCTCCCCAGTGTTGATGTAAACCCTTAGGACTTTATTTTTTAAGGGTTACAGTTGAACGTGTATCTTTAAACCCTTGTTGGCTTTTATGTAACCATTTTTTTTTTGTTCGGTTGATCAGTCCATTGTTTTGGTCCAGACTGACATATTTTAATGGATTGATTGAAATTTGGCCAAGACACTCATTGGCCCCGGAGGATGACTCTTACTGACTTTGGAGATAATCTACATCAGTAAATGAATCGACATTCTAGACACACAATAGTTCTCAGACTAGAGTGCACAGGCCAACAGGGGCATGACACTGAACCCCAAACTGCATCAGACCTGCATCGATCATGGTACCTTGATGCCACTGGTGTTCGTTTGTGTGAGTAGGTGAACCAGAGGCAAAACTGTTAATGCAATTTGAATGAAATTGCGAGACGTCAATTTTACTAGAGCCTGGCTGATTATTATGAACATAATGCAAAAAAGATGCTCAGTGTAATTTAGAAATGTTAAAGAAAAATGTAATAGAATTATCTCAAACAAAGAAAAAGGCTGATTCTCATTATTTATACCAAATTTTGCACAGAGCAGAACCTATGATCTATGCTTTTGATATATCTAAGGAGGATGTAGACTTGTATCAGCCCATTAAATCACTGTGGATCAATTGTGCTATATAGTGTCCCCACACTGATCATCAGCGTCTGTGAATAAGACACAACGTAAGAGAAGTCTGTCCGTTACCAATCTCCAGTTTCTGGATGAGCGTTCCTGGAAAGCCTATCTTGTCTTGTTCTGGAGCTGTCAAATGGGGTTCATGTGGCAGCAGGGCGATGCAACAAGGCAAGGCAAGTTTATTTGTGTCGTAGATTTCAACAACAGGGCAATTCAAAGTGCCTCACATAATGTATATAAGGCATCATAACAAATTGTAAACGCAACATATGATGATACAAAATAAAAGGCATTAAAAAAAAAAAAGAGGATCTAGGTTTGATTAGTTGAAGACTCTTAATTGACTGTAGGGGTGAATGTGAGTGTAAATGGTTGTTGTCTCTGTATGTTGGCCCTGCGATATGCTGGCGACCTGTCCAGGGTGTACCCCTCCTCTCACACAATGTCCTTAAACACGTCAAGTGGTATAGATCATCAGTGTAAGGGTTCAAGGCCTTAAGTATCCACTGTGCCGTCGTGTCCTTGAGCGGCACGTCAAACCCCTACCAGCTGCCTGCAGACCGTTCTGCAGCTGACCCTGAGGTTTGACCTCCATGTGCAGGAGCAGCAGGGAAATGAGATTTGTTTTATGTGAGTCATATTACTGTTACATGCACAGTAAGCCCAAAGGTAGCTTACTGCAGGTTGCATGGGTTACAGCAGCATTTGGTCAGCTGGTAAATATTGAGATTTTCTTTCAGCTCAATTCTTTATTTGCTGTCATGTAGCCGCTATATGAAAGTGTAGAGAACAGATGGCTGCACAGGCTCCTCTCCTGGTCTGTTGTTGGTTATTCAACAACTTTTAACTGTAATGAAATCTGCCTGTCAGGTGGAGACCACAGAAAAGCGGTCAGCCGTCCTTTCTTGCATGACTTTCTCTCTCAGTGATATCATTGTCGACCATGCTGACTTTTCACATGGTCGGCATGGGATGCTCAATTTCACAGTTTATGTAGTTCATTGTCTACAACCAAATGAAAGGAGCCAATGTCGCTGTGTCACATGTCACAGCTGTGTCTCTTATGTGTGCGTCTGTGAGCAGGATTCCTCGTGTGGTTCCATCTGAACTTTCTAGAGGGTAAAGAAGCTCCCGCTGTGCTCCTGCTTCGCAACTGCCTTCCTTATATAGACCAAATTGTCTGCTGTCTGCTCTACCCTCCTATAGAATTGTCAACCAACACAAATGTGCAGCCACGGCTCCCTCTTGATGCAACAACGAATGTTTGATGTGTTTCTATTCCTGGACCTTCAGAGTTATATACGATGGTGTCCTGTCTCTCCTCTCTGTGCATGTCTTTTCCTCTGTTTATAAATTTTACAAGTGTAATGACTCATTTATTGCATCGTGTATGGTTAGGTGAAAAAAACATAATGAGCCACGTTGGCTTCAGCAGTAATGAAAGAGATTGGAGTCAAATTGCTTTTTATTAATTTAATTTAATAAATATTTATGGTTAAATATTTTCATGAATTCCAATGTTATCACCGTCTTTGTTCTCTTACAAATAGAAATAATAATAGCTTCATAAATATTAAAATATAATTGAAAATTGAAAACAGCAAAAAAAAAGTAAATATAATACTTTGTCAGAAAACATATTCTTTACTTTTACTACTATAAAAGATCTAAAAAAAATTGCTCAACACAATTAATCACTTCACGAGATTTGGTCAAGATTTCTTTCCTGAGCCTATTAAGTCCAAAGTTATTGGCCTTTAAGAAACTGTGATCTGTTTAATTTCACTTCTGAACATTTTTGTCAAAAGTAAATCCAGTCAAAAAGTTGAAAATAAACTTTCTAATCTAATTAAAAGTACTGAATCGTGAATTGAATATACTATGAAGCCTTACTTTCACAGCACAGATTGTTGCCTTTGAATTTTCAGCCTGACTTATCTTCTGCTTAAAGAGCAGAATTTGAACATGATCTCTCCCCTCTGGACATCTCTCGTTCTTCTTTCATCCGTACATGACACCGCAGTATTAGAAAAGATCATGTCTGTTGCCTCGGTCTCTACTCAGCATAAATCATTTGATTCAACACAGATGAGCAGAAAATAAAAGGTTTTTGTGTCTTTATTCATTCGTTCAAGGACAGAGAGGGCCACAAGTGCTTTGAAGCTGTTTTCTTATTGTGCACCTTGTCAAAGTCTGCTCCCAGTTTCTTTCTCAACTCTCATGCATCCGCAGTCCTTGTCTCCCTCCTCTCTCTTCTCCCTCCTTCCTGTTCTTTCTGTCTCTCTGTTGGGGATGTTTGTTCAGCTTGTCACTGTGTCATCGCTCGGCTGGGATGTCTGTTGCTGAGTGGTCTTCTGTACTATCCTTTCACTCTGTTAATCCCCTTTTTGGATGCACAGAGCAGAACCTAAAAAATATGCAATGGTTTCCAGCAGTAGTTGTAGTTATTGTTTACTCTCCCTCTCCATTTCCTCTCTGTTCTCTTATTCCTGCAAAATACATTTTAATAAGAGGTTTCCTCCACAAAAATGTGAATCTAGCACACATAAAGATAGAGCACAGTAGCCATGTTTTTCTGAAAGGTGAACTCCAGTGATTATATTGTCAGCGAACTCACAAGAAACAGATTAAATGAAGAAAGCAATGGATGAGATGTCCAGACATTAACTCCAACTACAAACTTTGGCGTCATACAAAGCGTTTTTGAATCGACATTATCAGGGTTATGTTTTTACAACTCGTTCACTATGTGTAGTCCTCAAGACGAGTAACCCTTTGCATCTTTGATTTTGTCACTATATACAAACACCTTTAATGCTGCCTTCAAATGGAACTTATGAGCACATGTTGTTGTATAAAGTTGTGTACCCGGTGCCTTCCTGTCAGCGTCTAGAAACCATAGAGGATAAAAAATTTGCAAACTAGCAGCTCTAGTAAATGTAATAAATACAAAGGCACAATGACAGAGGACGAAGATGAGGTCCTTGGGAATATCAACCTTTTCTCAGTCGTATATTGTAATGAAATTTCAAATAAAAAAAAGACACCCAGTAGAGCATATATCTCTGCCAAGGCCCCATATATTCAAACAGGCTACAAGAAATTGTACACACTCATAGATATAAGCCCGCTTAGTATACCTGCTTTTTTCATCATTATTTCTTGAGAAATTCACAAAAATGTGGAAAAACAGCATACCTCATAAAGAAAGTAACAAAATCCCTTGATCCGCCCCATTAATTGAGTCAGCTCCAAAAGTTACAGGGTTCTTCCTTGGCCAATACCCCTCCCTTCGACTAAGTTTCTGTAAAGTCGGTTGCATATTCCTGTTAACAGACAAATGGCAATGTAAACATAACCTCCTGTCACAGTTCGAGGAAATCAAGATTTCAGAAAATTCTGAGGTCCAAGGTTGTTAACGCCACAAGATGGGGGAGTTCATATGGACTGTAGGGCAGAATGTGGAATGTGATTGGGCAACAGCTCTGGTCAGGAGAAATGTAGATGATGTCAGTTCCTGGTGCCCATGTTGTACTCTTTTAAAAAGATGAGACACATCTGCACCCCTCCCACAAGCTAGCTGATTAGCATTAGCATCGTCACAATTCACCCATGGGGCATCCTACCAGCATGAGCATCAACACTGGCATCATTACCAGCATGATCTCCGCTCAGAGCCGTCTCTCTCAGACAGCACCTCTCTCCAGCTAAGCTGCGGAGCGTTGCTCGAGTGGACATCAGCCCTCTTCATCAGCAGGCCTCATTTGCACCCAGCTTAATATTCATTGTATAATTTGATCTGCTTTCACTGACCTGGATTATTGCTCATCTAACAGGATTCACTTATTATTTTTTAACTCTGCCTCTGTGACCGTCTGTAATAGGATGAGGACGATATTAGAAATTATAAATAGATATATGACTTATAAAATCTGTCTCTATTTCTGTGCGGGATTTGATCTGACCCAGGTCAACTCATCTCCATGTTTGGCTCATCTCCAGTAGAGGTCACTCCATGACACAGTATGATTTAGGCAATATACAAGCAGATTTGCAGATATATTAAGAAGCCAGAAATAAAACAGAACAAATAAAGAGGCAGTGGGTTTTGAATATAAAAGAGAGAGTGAAGTGAAATGTGAAAGTGCTAGTTAGATAAGTGGATTAATGGAGATGTTTACTGAACAGCTGCAGTGCTCTTGTCATTTAGAAGCCTGTTGCGTCCACTTTACCTTCATATGCAAGTATAATTCCTGGCTTTCACTCAATCTCACTTCCTGTCTTTTACAGATAGTTGAGTAATTAAAGGAAAAACCTGATTAAATGAGTGAAGCTCCACTGGAGCCAGTTGGAGTGATGAATGGCAACGGGGCACTGCCAGTGGCCCGCAGCGCAGACAGTAAACAGAGCGCGGGTGGAGAAAGAGAGAGGAGGGATGTAATAAGAAAGGGGAATGAAGAGCAAGACTAACACAAGGAGGAATGGGGGGGGGGGGGCTTGCCACAAAGGACGAACACTAAAGGTCAAAAGATGTGCAGGGCCGTCTCCGGCAGGGGCTTACGCATCTATTTTTGAAGCTCTGGATTAAAAAGCCGACTGGTGAAATCTGATTCGTCTTTACAGATTTTGGGAATTTCTCATCTTCCGTGGTTTACAAAGACAGACTCCTGCAGCTCTGAAATTAACACATTTTCTATGGATGACTTTACAGGATGAAGTGTGTGCGGCAGTAGCGCCCAGTTGTGTGCTTGTCATGTTGATATCCCACTCCTATCTGTGGAAAATGACTAGAGCATCTGTTCACCTCGCAGAGGAGACCAGACACAGACCAACAGCGTAACAGCATCTTTCATCATGCAAAGTGCATCCGTGTCTGTCAACATGTTGATGCACTTGATCTAGTACCAGTCACCAACACGCTCACTCTCAGTTATGCCCATTCTCGTGTTGTGTGAAGTATTAAAAATGCATTAGGCACTAAAGCAATTATGATAGCTTGTGAATAATACATACAGTATTTAATGAAGAGCTATACAGATTATTGCAAACAGTTTAGTTGTATTTTGAACCCTAAAGATGCCACATGTAGGGACAGGGTCAGAAGGAAAGGATTAACTACATTAACTTTCACATGTCCAGGTGGGCCTCTGGACATGTGACCACAGAGGGCGCTTCATGGGAGAAGTGGCAGCAGTCTGACTTTGGTGATATTTACAGAACATCCCTTTGAGACTCTTATTTTTTTAAGTTGCCGTTGCTTGATACTTACATAAGACTCTATCGTTCTCCTTGCCCCTTTTCTTTATCTCTCCCTGTCTCAGTAAATCGTTTCCCCAGGGCCAGTCATTAGCATCATCTGAAGTTGCCATGTCTAACATCACTGTTTCGATGTGCCAATCAAGAGAGACAGTATCGCTTTGAGAATCCCCGCAGCCCTACTGGGAGAAAAGAAAAAGAAAAAGAAGATGGTGAAAGGAAACAAATTGTCATTGTTTACGGAGGATGCAGTTGACATTGCAGGGACTTTGTGTTGGGCGCTGGAGCAGGTGATAGTTGCGCTGAACCACACACATACACACACACACGCACACACACAGCACACATTCACCCACACATAAACTCTGTCTTGTCGCCACCTCAGCCATCACTCTGAATGATGTCAGTCAAATTAATTGCTGTTCCCTTCCCGTGGCACGCTTGAGGAGGTTTCACAGAGGCAAGGACAGTCCGGGGCCCAGAGAAAGCAGGCTTTAAAGGACAACCCTGTGTGCTTGTGAGTGACTGTGTTTGTGTGTGGGTATGTGTGTGAGAGAGAGAAAGAGAGGGAGAGAAATTGTCATCGTCAAAGTACTTACAGTTTGTCATATTTCTCATGAGAATTAAGTAAATTTGATTGAAAGATCCATCCTCTAAATCGCCTTGAGACTTGCTGTTCTAATCACTCTAAAATGTCCGCCTGGCTATCATGAATCAAAGTCAGATTTTTATGCTCACTGAAGACCAGACATGTCGACAGAGATATTCATTATCTTTAATAAGCAAAAGCCTGATGTCAAATCAGTTTACATTTTCATTGATCATTTAAGAAACAGAAGACAGATCCGGGAGGGAATGTTCAACTGCTTCTCTTAAAATGAAATCCATGACATATCCTTGTCTGCTCTCGCGTCACACTTCAACTACCTCAAGCTCCTTCTCTCAATCTGAATACATGAGGGTGTGTACATTTATGTGACAGGTGAAATCTTCATGTTGAAAAAGTTTCTAAACCCTTGAAAACTGAAACTTACAGTCACCTCTGTCTCACTGTTTCAGTTATGACCCAAAATACATCAATTATTTAAGGGTCTAAAAACATCTTTAATCCAACGAATAAAAGACACAAAACCAGCAGTTACTTGATTCTTGTTGTTCTGGGTTTGTACCCTCATGGTTGAATGCACTTATTGTAATGTCGCTTCGGATAAAAGCGTCAGCTAAATGAAATGTAATGTAATGTAAAAGCAGTGGGAATGAAGAGGTGTCACAGTGGCTGCTCTATTTTATTGTACCAGGCTATTCACCACAGACTGGGCCTTTCACTTTGCTAATGATGGTAATACATAACCAGACTGAGCACACACACACACGTGAACACCAGAGTTTTGTGAGAGTGAAATTTTGAATGTGAGACTCAGCTGGTCCTATCGGGTTTTACCCTTTAGATTCTGGTGTGAAATGTGCTTGAGGAAGTTTGATGTGTGGAGGTCAAAGCTGCACAGTCATACACGCACGCACACACATACACACACACACACACACACACACACACACACACACACAAAACAGTGGACTTCATGAAACTGGACAAGTACACTTTTATTAAGCTGTCCACTGAGATATTTCAACATGGCTGAAGCACATACTGTCATCTGAAGTTGTTATGAAAATAATATAACAAGATGAATGCACTGGCCACACCTCTATAACAACTGAATACTCTAAAGAGATTGTTTACAGTCACGTACACACGCCATCTTTTGTTTATGTCATTAATGCTCACTGTAGCTATACCAGATAGAGTGAGTCAGTACCTCAAACAAAATACAGTACAAACCAAATCAGAGGTAATGGTTGATAATGATGTCCTTGCTTCTTGGTCACATTCCACGACAATACTTGTCTTTAGAGGATCATTCCTGGGTCTTCTTTTCAGGGTTTCAACAGACATTTGATGATATTACAGAGTTAGATGAGAAGTTTGATACCAGTGATTAGCTTCACATTAGCTTCGGCTTGCTCTGTCAAAAGGTTTGATAAAAATGTAGCAGCACCTCTAAAGTTTACTAATGAACATGTCTCAATTGGTTGAAGTATAAAAACAGTAAGTTGTGATTTTAAGATAATTTGTTTTGTGGGAAGATTTCCTTGACCAGGTGAAGTGATTTCCTGGAGACTTGTCACTATGAGGCAGCATATTGTCCTCAATGTTACAACTTTATATTAGACCTGGGACCTTGGAACACATGACATCACTAAAAGAAAATACAACTCACAAGATGAGGTACCAGCAGTCAGACAATCGGGATCCCAGGTTTCAAACTAACAAAATAAAAGCAACTGATGGAAATGCTTGAACAAACCGTTCGTTAAGAATTCATTCAACGAAATTAGTTTGTATTTCATTTTTTCCTTTCGCAGTCAAGGATTATTTGTGATAAATATTTGATGTGCTCTCTCTCAGTTTTTCCCTAAATAAAGTGGCTTCAATAATCCTGCCTAAACTGTTGGTTTACGACTTGTCTTATGGTCTGGCTGCTTGTACTACTTTGTTTGATCTTATTGTGGTGATGTCAGTATTTCCCAGATTTCTTCTGTGATTAGCTTGGGGAGTAAAATGATAATAGGAATGATAACCAAACCTATAAAAATATGACCCAATGTGTAATAATCCAGCATTATCCTTTACTAATTTACTTTAAAAATCAAATATAAATGGATTTACTCAAACGAAATTCAATTACAATTCTGCCTCAGCCTCTAAACAAAGTTTACAGTCAAAGACACCATAAGTCAGGGAAAACTTGTTTTGGTCTTTGTCTATTCCGTAGTAGAGGTAATCAGCTGTTGTCTATGAAAATTACAGGACACAACGTAATATGAGAAACTCATCCATAAAACACTTTCAAGCAGTGAAAAAAATTAAGTCTGTTGAGGACAGTTAATTTAAAGTTATACTGATATCATCTCATTTTGATGATATATAAATAACAACTCTGAGACATAAATAACAGTTGCTTGTGGATGGAATTTACCCTACATGTTCCTCTCTGTGAAAATAGGATTTGGTTTGATGCTTTACCAAAGGAACCCTTGCAGAGCCCCGGATGTTAACAAAATGATTACAAATATTTCTGGGTGCTGTCGTATAATTTGTCGTAGTGTTCATGCTGAGTGCTGCAACTACACTGTATTTAGAGGGGCATGTTTTGACAGTGTTTGTGTTTGGGTACGTGTGTGTGATGGTATTGAAGAGAGCAGTGTCTGACAGCATTAGGGAGTGTGCAGCCCAGTCATGGGATTATCTATCCCAGAGGCATGTCAGCACCGCTGTGCTCCCTGGCGCAACAGCAGAGAGTCTTAATCTCAATACCCCAAATCCCCTCTGCTCTTCCTGGAGCTTCTACAATTTGAAGACGGTGTAGCGACCATAATGAACATGGAAAGCTCAGTCTGAATGTCTGCACACAGGTGGGCTTCTCGCCTAATGCAAACACGGGTACATAGAGGGTCACTGTATCCTTCAGTCACACAAAGAGTTAGCACAGAGAGCAGTGTCCTCGTTTGAAGTTGATCAGACCGGCCTCAACAGGAATGCTTGGACTCTTAGCATTAAGGATGAGTCAGTGCTGTGAGAGAGTCATGAGTCATTTCTTGTTTAGACTGACCGTCTCTATATTGTGGCCTCCTGGATACAGTCTGTGGCAGCCCAGCAGGATGGAAAAGGCCTTGCGGAAATCTGCATTGAAGGCGTAGATGATGGGGTTGAGGGAGGAATTAGCCCAGCCGAACCACACGAACACATCAAACGTGGTGGGGCTGATGCAGGGGAAAGCCTCCCCTCCACTCGACTGCTCGCAGAAGGGCACCATGCAATTCAGGATGAAGAACGGAAGCCAGCAGCACACAAACACCCCCATGATGACCGACAAAGTCTTCAGCACCTTGGTCTCCCTCTTGAATGTCATTTTGAATGAGCTCTCGGACTCTGCGATGCTGGATCCTCCACCCATGCTATCATGTCTGTTTTTGGCACTTTCAGCTGCTCGCTCCAGGGCAGATATCCTCCTAATTTGTCTGTGGGCAATTCGGTAGATCTGGGTGTATGTTGCCACCATTATGGCGACAGGAATGTAAAAGCTTATCAAGGACGTTGAGATGGCGTAGGTCCTGTTAAGGCTCGAGTCACAGTTCTCCGGGCTGTGGTAAGTTGTAGCATTTAAACCTGAAGAGCCAGACGACCCAGTGAGAGCTCTGTGAGATTTAGTTTGGGCCTTGTGCCAGTTGAGCTGCACTGGGATGAAGGAAATGAGGACAGACAGCGTCCAGGCTACACTTATCATCACATAGGCGACTCTGGGTGTCATCTTCCTTTCATAGCGAAAGGGGCTAGAGATGGCCCAGTACCGGTCCAAGCTTATCACACAAAGGTTCAAAATGGACGCTGTGGAGCACATAATGTCAAAAGCCACCCAGGTGTCACAAAAGGAGCCAAATGGCCAGAACCCAGCAATTTCTGTCACCGCCTTCCACGGCATCACCAAGATGGCAACCAAGAGGTCTGACACAGCCAGGGAGATCACAAAAAAGTTGGTCACTTTTGTGCGAAGGTGTCGAAATTTGGTGACAGCCGCACAAACTAGAATGTTTCCAAGCAAGGTGGTGAGGATGAGCAGCGAGAGGAAGCAGCCAGTTAGG
Source organism: Hippoglossus stenolepis (assembly GCF_022539355.2). Taxonomy (NCBI): domain Eukaryota; kingdom Metazoa; phylum Chordata; class Actinopteri; order Pleuronectiformes; family Pleuronectidae; genus Hippoglossus; species Hippoglossus stenolepis. The sequence goes on from NC_061489.1 coordinate 10,353,509, forward strand.
ACGCGGCTTGATGGTGCCTCATCCAAAAACCCACTGTCGATGACCGTTGTAAAGTTCGTGAGATCCATCCCTGAACATGTGCAGGTTGGCGAGAGTTCCTTCAAGTCATACTGAGGAGTTGTGCTACATTATAACCACTGGATTACAATCTAGAAGGCTCCAGTGCTGCAGCCTCGCACAAAAATCTCCATCTCTGCACGATGCATGCTGAAAGATTAGATGTTTGAGGCAAACGCATCCTGGGTTGGACATTTGGCCCCTGACATTGTAAATTAGATCTGACATCATTTGAGCTGCAGTGTTGAAGAGGTAGCAGTAACTTAATTCCTCAGTGTCTCAGTAGCTCCCCTTTCTGCCCTGTTTGTAGGTCCCAAACAGCTGTAATTTGAGGTTACTGCTATTTAAAGCCAACAGCAGCTCTGTGGATTAAAGAAAGAAATGTGTTAAAATAGGGTAAGGGTTACCCTTATCATTTTTATTGTAATTTCTTGTTTATGTAAGACCTGATATGCATAGGCCACTTTTAAAGCCGATTATATTGTGTAGTGACCATGATCCTTTTTAAAATACCGTATTGTCTATTACTGTCAGAGCAGGATTTTCCCATGGGCACATTGTAATTATTTAGACATGCCTCTAATCAAGTGTCACGCCTTCTGATTTTCATTACACGCCTTAAATGCAGTTAGTGGCTATTTTAATCATCATCATCAAACTCACCTCTTACTCACAGCTGAAGCCTGGTGTATTATTTCAAAATAAATGTCCGATCGCCTCCATACAGTAACAACTTCACAGCGCAAAGTCTGTCCAAAGGGCACTCCAGGCTCCATGTTCGACAGAAACAAGACCCAAGAGCAGTCCGACTCTGTCCTCGACGGGCTGCACATCGCTGACTGCTGTGCACGGATAAATAATACAAACAGGAGGATTCAAATGTCACTCAGCCATCACCGCTCCCGCTGCGTCCTCTTGCAGCCTCAGTGCGCGTCTGCGGCCGGAGACCGTGCGCTCCGTCGGCTCACAGTGTCACAATGAACCGGCGCTCTGACGTTATGCTCCATTCAAGAGGTCAAAAAAGAAGAAGTGGTGAGAGCATGTGAGTGTAGCCCCCAGACGACCACTTCTCCCACACTGCTTTACGCACAGCATGATCGTCAGCCTCTTACGCAGAGAGTAGAGGTTGGAAAATGCCACAGTTCCATGTACACCCGCCTGTCATCAGCGGGGATTTCTCTTAAATTTGACCTTATAAAATCTTCACTTTTAGTTCGATGAAATTAAGATGCTGGTTATAAAACTGAATCAGTGCAAGGGCCAAACACGCAGGGAAGTGGGTTAATGAGGCCACCTAATGGAGAAGAAGAACAATTGCGTCAGGAGAGGGAAATAAAGATGGATTCACTTATGTTCAGGTCTCACTTATGTTCAGGAATATATTTAAATAAAAGAAATAGATATTGAATAAGAAGACAGGTTTACGCCCAGTACAGGAGATTAGAACAAACACTCTCATTCTTCATCCATAAGCGCTGTTTGTTTTCATGTGCAGAACGATGTCACCTTCAGCAACAGTCATCTTTTCTGTCCTCTCTGACTTATGAATTGTGCACAGCTTGTAAAAATCCTGGCAATATCTGTCAGCACATACCCTTAGTTGTTTTTTTCAGCTCAAGCTGGTATCTCGCATGCGGAGCATCATGGGAAGCATGCCAGCTGTCACCTTACAGTGATGTAAGTACTTCTGACAGGAGGAAAAGAAGCAGCTTTTACCCTTTTCCATCACAAACATCCACTCTATATGACATTCAATAGAGGGGTTGGACCCACGAGACTCAAGGACTGCTACAAAGAAGGAAATAACATGTATGTTCACTCAATGAACTCCCCTCTACCATATTTATTCTCACTCTGCACAAGTCTTTCGTCCAGATTATAAGATACATAGATAATGTAGGTACTACATTTTGAAAAATAATAGGCATTATAATATTCAAATTAAAAAAAATAAGTATTTCCCACAACAAACACGTAGAGGGGTCTAGAGCTATTTGTAAGTCCATCAAATAATACTTTTACTAGTTGTATAGATACAGCAACATACCTAAAAAATACAGATCAAGAAAAAGGAATATCAATCAATCAGTCATAACATTTTATTTGTATAGCCCATATTCACAAATTACAATTTGCCTCATAGGGATTAACAAAGTGTGACATCCTCTGTCCTTTACCCCTCGACGAGAGTAAGGAAAAACTATCAAAAAACCCGCCATATTATCAGAGACAGAAGTGAAATAGATGTTGTGTGAAAACAGAGCACATAAACAAAATATCAATATTTACAGCATTTATGAGAAAAGACAGCATCTAACATAAATGGAGAGGTGCATCAATGTTTAAAGTATTTATATAACAGAAAATGTGTGACAGAGATGAAGGAGCAGTACCAACAATTGTAATGATAATGGTGTAGCCAATAATGGTAGTACATGTGGGCAGGCATATTGTATATCTAATAAATCTAGTTGTAATCATAATCCACGATCAGATGTCACCATGATCAGCAGCTGTGATCCTGGATCTCCAATGATGGACTTTTACTTTAACTTCTTGACGAGTTTCCCTCTTTCATATTGGTTCCCAACGTAGAAGGAAGCAGTTTGGTTCTGTCCAAAGGAAACAACATCAATTTACCACCACCTTTACGACTCGTAATGTAATATGTCATTTGTTCATATATAATCCATACAGAAATAAAACCAAAGCTTAAAAGGTTCACTAACCGACTGCAAGTTGTAGCCTTGTTGTGAATGGACAAGCATAGCAGTGGTGTGCTCTCCCTAAATGTATAAAGCTATAACCTCAACTTCAAACTGACTGTCTCACAATCATGCCACCTCACAGTGTTCTGCTCACATCTATCCTCCAAAAATCATCTCAAAGTAGCCTAAAAAACAGCAAATTAGTAACATATCAGCAGTTCTGATTTATAATGATTGTGTGATAATTGTTTTTCATGCTTTAATAAAATGACAGCATGTTCTTGCCCTTTCCCTGGTCTCTTTCTGTGAGTGCTGCCTTGCCTTGAGGGCATACAAGTCTTGGCAGCCAGTCAGGGTCCAGAGTTCAAAGGTCAGAGGTGAGACCAGGGATAGAAGAGCGACCTGCAGAGCATTGTGGACCTTCTACAGAGCGTCTCTCTCCACTTGTCTCCTGCTCTGCAGGTTGTCAATGTTCAAAGCTACAGCTGCTGCTCCTCTAACTCATGTCCAGTGCGGTTCAAAGGCTCTCGTGCTAGACAGAGCCTGCTGCTGCTGCATGTGCTGTTAGTTCCAGTTTCTTAAAAATACTGATTGTCTACTAATCTTACTCTTCTAACAATGTGATGAGTCACTGAGTCACTTCCTCTATTCAGACAAGTGAAATGTGATGCAATAGATAAAATCTACTGCAACACTTGTAAACGTTTTAATATTAGAGGGACATGTTTTGGCTTGTGGCTGTCGTCAAGGTCGTCACCGCGTTTCGACGCGTTTGGGCTTGTTCTGTGCATGGCAGGTGTTGTTTGAGTGATTTTTCTTCATGCACCTTGGAAGTGAAGGTGAAGTTGTGCCAGAAACCTCAATTCTGCTTCTTCAGTGAGATGTGACAAAAACATTTTTTGAGAATGAGTGGGCGAATCTGTACCTGAAGAATTTTCTTTTCACATCATCTCTCAGACACCACATGCTCTCATCCAGACACGATCTGATAGGGATTTGAATCCTCACAGATCCTCTGTGTAGATGTTCAAGTCATGACAGAACTCTGGAGTGTTTTTGCCCTGATGCAGGATGACAGGTACCCGGCTGTATTACGAGCCAAAACGTTTCAAAGCCTCAGCCCTCTCTCTCTCTGTGCTGCTGTGTTTGTGTGAGTGCATATGTGCAGCTTCATATCAGTCTGTGTGTTTTCGTGTGCTGGCAGGCAAACGTGTCATATCCTGGTGTTCTCCAAGTGGGTAGTATAGATCAAATGGACTTTGATTCACTTCAGGTCTCTCTTACGCTGCCTGTTTTTTTTAGCCACTTCTCTATATGTCCTCAGTGAGCCTCACACGTTTGGTTAAAAAAGGATTCGGGGAACCTTGAGCCACTTCTAATTGTGTTCGCCTCACTAACAACACCTCTGCCTCCAGCTTCCCTCGCACCATGGCAGTATACTCTGTAAGTATCGGAAGACTATTAAGATTTCAGTTATGAATTCAAAAATTAGAAAAAGATCCATTAGTGCTTTATTTAATGTGTCTTGTGTACTATTTATCGATTTTTTACTTTATATAAATTATTCTTTCTTGCTGGGCCTTTTTTATCTTTGAAATCCAAACAAAACTTAGCAGCAAGTCAATAGGATTTAAAATTCAAGAGGATTTACAAGCATTCCGTGAAAAGTGATTGATTTATTTCAAGAAGGCAGCACAACATTTCTAAAACAGAAATAATGTTTTTCACATTGTGACAATTACTTTGTCCGACTCAAAGTACATCATATTAGATTCTTGAGTAAAAAAGTTGCATATAAATAAATAAATACATTAATGAATAAAAACATAAATAATACTGATAAATACATGAATGCCATTTTTTAATTTAAAACTGCATAAACATGTGTATTGAATACACTCACTGGCCACCTTAAGTTACGAGAACGCTCTTATTAACAAGTGAAGCTGAAGAGCTGAAAACAGACGAGAACCTTCATCTTTTCTTTGGGTTGTTTAGTTTCTTGAGGAAAAAAATGTATTTCCTGAAGACCATCGTGCTGTTTTTGATCATTTTTACACACTTGGGTTCAATCTGGAAAAAGAACAGAAAGAGGTTTGGAGTTACGTCTCATGTGGATACCCAGTATTGATGCAACATTCAGAGCTCGGTAACTTTTGAGAAATTTGGGTTTTGGTTGGCTCACCTGTCGATGTGGTTCCAGAGTCTGCAGGTTTGCTTTAAGTTCTTGGAGAAGATTTGTGTAGTCGTCGGACACGCTAACATTGTTGAGCAGGTCCTTCAGCTCCTTGGTGAAGACGCCCACACAGGAAGACTGAGGTGGAAAAATCACAGGACATTGTTAACTGGGTGCATGCCTCCTGAATCGAACTCAACTCGAGTTAAGGTACAACACTCACCCTAGGTTCTGGCACTCGCAGTGGGCCAGACTGTAGGAACAGAATTTAATATCATTAATGTACTTAGTAATGGTGACCACTTTAATTGACAGAGGATGAAATGAAGAGTCATGAAGAGTGAAGACACAGGAGACACATGAGAGCATTAAATCAAATGAAGTGTGGATACTTACAGATGTGATATTGACTTTTTTTTGTTTGTAGAGTTGATGGAGTTGCTCCAGTCTGTCCATTATCTCCACGTTCAGGTTGAAGTTTGACTCAGCATTGTAGCATAAATGCAACAGGACAACAAGGGCAAACACAGACTTAATCATACTGCAGGGATCTCAATCACTCTCTCTCTCGCTCTCTCGCTCTCTCGCTCTCTCTCGCTCTTCCTTCACAGCTTATTTTGGTTGTCTTAAGTGTGACTACTGATGTGATGTGTCTCTGCCCATTCTTTATATACACAGAAAAAGGAAGTCACTGATGTCAGCATCCTCCACCTACCTGGAAATACAAATGATCAGTCAAAAATGTGATTGCTACGTAACGCTCAAATTGTACATGAGACCTGAATCTCAAATTTTATGGTAAATGATTTCCAACAAGCTTCGCTTTATTTTTCAATAAGATCTGACAATAACATCATCTACATATGTAGTTTCTCGAAAGATATTAAGCCTTTGCAATAAAATTAATACAAGAGCCACAGACAAGCAACATCAAACTTTATTTTGTTGTGTTAATTTGTAGAAATCATGTTATTTCTAACTGGAACTGAACAACCTAACTTCTCAGATATAAAAAGTGAACAGAATCATCTTCACAGCACCACTGTAACTTATTGCATGCAGTTAAAAAGTGATGCTTTTTAGCTATAAAAATTCAGTGATAGTGTTTATTCACTGGACATTTAAACAAATTAATCAGTTTGCAGTTTGTTTCAGGTCAACACTGTGTGGTCAACAATACATGAATGCAAGAGATAACTTGGGGGGGGTCTTTGACCAGAGGAACCACAATCAAGAGCAAAGTATTGAATGGTCTAAAAATAAATAGAAAGTACAGAGACCCCTCTGTCCCTCGTCCCCTCCTTAACTCAGAAAACATTGTCACGAGTCAGGTTCTGTGGTCAGGAAATATTTGGTCATGTTTTCGTATAACGGTACAACGTAATCATTTAACTAAGGGTGAGCTCATAGTTTCTTCTTGGAAACAGTGGATTAGAAAATAGTGATGAAATATGCTAGTTTTTTTTTTGGTCTATCTTTGCAACAGATATTTAGAAAGAAAGCCAGACATGTTGGGATATCCCCTTGCTCAAACTGTGGTCAGTGATGAGAGTAGTAAAGTATGTTCAATGAAACTTAATAAGGGGAAATAATAGCCACAGGCCATGTCACACATGGCCTGTCATGTACAATATCAGCTTGAAGCGCGTCTGATTGAGCAATAATGTGATGAATTGAGTCTCTGCAATGCCAATAGAAAAAAAAGACCTTAGTGATTTTGAAAGGCAAAACAAAAAAAGCATTCAAAATAGAACTGACGTTTGTTATTATGACTGATTATTTAATTTTCACGTGAATCACTCTGGTTTGGGAACCAATGCCAACATGTTAGATAAAATGACAAAAATCATCTTTGGGAATTAGGTTATTTAAAATGTACTTTTAAGACAGGGTTACTACTCAGGATGAGAGTAGTAAAGTATGTTCAATGAAACTTAATAAGGGGAAATAATAGCCACAGGCCATGTCACACATGGCCTGTCATGTACAATATCAGCTTGAAGCGCGTCTGATTGAGCAATAATGTGATGAATTGAGTCTCTGCAATGCCAATAGAAAAAAAAGACCTTAGTGATTTTGAAAGGCAAAACAAAAAAAGCATTCAAAATAGAACTGACGTTTGTTATTATGACTGATTATTTAATTTTTCACGTGAATCACTCTGGTTTGGGAACCAATGCCAACATGTTAGATAAAATGACAAAAATCATCTTTGGGAATTAGGTTATTTAAAATGTACTTTTTAAGACAGGGTTTATGACCTATACTGCAGCCAGCCACCAGGGGTAGATTGAGATGTTCTTGCTTCGCTTTTTGGAACTTACATGTCATCCATCTTTAAAAAACACTCTATGTTAGCAGCTGTCACATGACAATGTGGTCCTACATTTATGTAAGACATCAACAGTTTTTCTGTGGGAGCACAGTAGACTCCCAGCTGTGTGTTAATAATGTAATATAATGTTATATCAGACAGCCTTGAATTAAGAGTAACAAGGTCTTCAAGCAACTTCAAACCAAAATCCCACCATTATCACGGCAATGGTAGAAGCTTTGAAGCATCGGGGCCTAAGTAATTTTCAAGACCTTCAAGGTCTCTGCAGCTCTCTGGGTATCAGGCCACACATAGCCGTCACCAGTGATCCACAATGTAACTATGAGAGGAAAATAAATTTGCGTGATAAATTCCCACGGTAATGAAAAGTCTAAAGTTTACTGACAGACTTTAAATACTATTTAGCCCATTGAAGACGGATAATGTTACATCAGCTCACTAAAGTCAAGCAGCTAAGACTGGGACTTGAAGTCTATGCAGTGTGCAGCAGGTGGAAACATCTGACCTCAACAAGAACTGATGTACTGAAAGAAATAAACCACTTGTAACATATAAAAGGGGCTTTCTTTCCCAACAGCCATATTCAAGGTGACAATCTCAAACTGCACTGTTGATAGCAGTTCACATAAATTCAGTCCACTGCAGACTTGTATCAGTGTCAAAATCATAAATCTGCAGTGTTTGCAACAGCAGTGTGGGACTGCTCTGAGGACAGGGCTGCAGATATTTGAATTTCTAGAAGAGTAAAATAATTCCTTAATAGGTTGAAAAAAGGCCAGTATCCAAACCTTTATGGCAATAATACTACGTTACTGCCGCATGTAACATAGCTTATTAACGTTGACTCAATGAAAGTATTAATTAAGTGACATCTGACTGAACAACTCAACAACAAAGTTATGTGAAAATCTACATTCTGATTAATTGAATTGCTTGAAATCTTAGACTGTATATAAAGACACGAAGCTTAAATATCCAGGATACAAACACTACTATCACGTACATTTGGAGCCAGAGTTGTGCAAAAGCAATCAGGGGATGGGATTGGAATGCAGTTGAAAAACGAGCAACTACCTCTTGTCTGTAACATCATCAGTGGATGAGGAGTTAGATAAGTGTGCAGATGACTGAGGAGAACAGGGCTACTGCTGTGGGCACAACAGAGGAATTTTTTCACAAAGTCCCTAAAACGGAAGAAATAATATCTCCACTCTGCCGTGACAATTCCAGGACTAAGTTCCACAGTTTAATCTCAGTCACTTAGTTTAGTTGATTTTACGTGTAGCCAAGTCTGGGTGTGGAGGTTCCTTCTCGTTAAAAAGGAGTTTTGTCTTTCCTCTGTCTCCCAGCGTTTGTTCATTGTGTGAATTGCTGAGTTTCTCTCATAGTATTGTATGGTTTCAAAGTCAAGATAATGTATGACGTAATTGGCATGATGGAAATAAATTGAAACTGTACTGAACCTCAACACAAGATATCATTAACATAGAAACTACAGTTTGATTTGAATATTTATTTTAAAAAATGTGCATTTCTTCTAAACGTTATCTGCTCTATCTCTTACGATCTTTGTGGAGCTTTGACTTCCTGACTCACACTGCATCATAATGTGTGGCTGTGGTTAAAAAGTGTACATCTGTCATCATGGAAGTTACTGGGGTGCTCTTGTCTGTAACACCATCAGTGGATGAGGAATCAGATGAGTCTGCAGGTGTGAGTTTGTGGATGACTGGGGAATCTTTTCACGGAGAAAAAGTCCCAGGAGGGCAGAAAAGGTATCTCCAGTCATGTGTCTGCTGTGACAATTCCAAGACCAAGTTCCACAGTTTAATCTTGACTTAGTTTAGTAGATTTTACAATTTTACAACTGCTGAAAGGAGACCCGATAAAGCTCGGAGCTGGCTGCACAAGAGTAGCTCTGTTTCATTAATTTTGAAGGGCATGAGAAGATGGGCCCCTGGGCATTGTAACCTCACAGACTCTCTGTCCTTGCATTCCCCCAGAAACACACAATTCATGAAGTTGTCACAATCATTTCTATGTTGTGACTTCTTCAAACTGCAAATGTTTTGACAAAAAATGGAACTCTCCAGTACATTATACGACGAGAGGTTCAGGTGTAGAGACCCTGTGACCTCAAGGGCCCATTCAGCAGTCCATTTTTGGTGTAGACTGTGGACAGTGCTTGTGAACACTGAACAATGACATCATCTCCCCAAACGGACGTCTGATGATTAATGCGGTTCGACTTTCTGCTCAGATGGGAAATGTTTCACCTCTGTGTGTGGTAGAGAGACACAGAAAAAGACCTCTGCCGTGGTGTGTGCAGACAGTATCAACTCATGGAAAGCCTATGTTGTATTGCTTGCAAATGTAACGTGGGTGAACCTGAGACTGCTGACGGTGCGAAAACTTTGGTCAACTTGAAAGAGATCGTGTTTGATAAAATATGAATCTTACATTTCCGCTGAGCTTGCCAAATTCAAATCTTGTTTGCTTCACATCTTACCTGCCTGTTGTTTCAGAGTGCATGCAGTGTACTGTGTGTGTGTGTGTGTGTGTGTGTGTGTGTGTGTGTGTGTGTGTGTGTGTGTGTCAGAAAGTATACTTTTTGGGAACATTTGCCATAAAAGAGTTTTAAATCCTACACTTTTTTACTAATGATCATTTCATTCCAAGTGTGTTTTTAAGGACCACAGCTTCAAATGATGAATCCTAAAGATGACTAAAGAGGGGCCAAAGCCACATGTGTGAGTACCATGGCATGTATCCCTAACATGCTAATGTCATAGCCCCTATAAATGATAAAAGCTGTGTTCATTTTGTAAACATGCTTGTTTGATTTAATTTTGTCCTGTGTTTTTTTTCAGCACAGGGAATGTGATTGGGTGGTGGATCTGTGGCCGCTCCCAAATTAAGATGGCTTCTCGTTATCACAAAATGTTTGCCTGATGAGGTCCTGAAATGGTGAATAAGTGTGCGGGAGCTGTTTTTGCAGTTTTTGATCAACTCGTCCCTCTCCTGCGCACCTGCTCCGCCAAATGTGCAAAGCTTTCTTTAGTTTTTCACAGAAACGTGAAGTCACTGTGACCTTGACCTTTGACCTTCAGGCACCAAAAAGTAATCAGTTCATCTTTGAGTCCAAGTGAACGTTTGTACCAAATTTTAAAGACATTCCCTTAAGCTAATTTTAGGATATCATGTTCAAGAAAAATATAAGAAAATCTTGACCTTTGACCCCCAGAATCGAATCAGTTCATTCTTGATTCCATGTGAATATTTGTAACAAATTTAAGGGAAATTCCCTCAAGGTATTCTTGAGATATCACGTTCCCGGGAATGGGACGGACGGACAACCTGAAAAAATGATGTCTCCGTTTTCGGCGCGGAGGCATAAAAAGGAGATAAGAAGAATGATCATCTGAACATAGGTTTAGTAATAGTATTACATTCTATTGCGTGTTCCTCCCATGATGCATTTGTATCCGTGTGAAGGTGTTGTTTATCCTGGGATAACTCACGGAGGAAAAAAATAAAGATCTCCATCAAAACTGAAGCAGCAGTTCAGATGAAGTGTTTTGTGTATGTTCAAATACAAACAAAAAAAAGCTGTCACAGTTATTATTTTGGTCAATTCGCATCGGGGCATCGTTTTTTCCATCAATAAAATAACAAATAAAAAGGCTTATTGGCAACTTACACTCGAATTAAGTGATAAAGTAACAAGTATTCAGCTTTTGAGGCCAAAACAACAAAAACTGTTTTAAATTAATTACATTTTTGTTCATTGTACACATACCTGTACTCTAGAGTCCAATTTCCATTTTTTTGGGTAATGTCTTTCTCATATTATGTGTTATCATCTTTGTGGTGAGCTCCATTTACCACATACTTCCTTCAAAGTCATAACCACATGAATATTTGTGCTTTTATCTCATTTTGATCCAAGGATAAAAATGAAGAAAAGATGTTTCAGTCAAATGTGCAGCAACAGATAAAAAACTGGGAAAATTAAAATTGAGAGAATAAAGTACATACAGTATGAAGAATTGAAACATATTGTATTTATGTATATATGCATAATACTTTTTGGAACCAAATTAAATATTTGGAAGCCCTGTTAAAAAGTAAATTATATTGTATATCCTTGTGGTTGCAACAACTAGTAGCTTATGCTGCCATTACATCACTTCTCATGATGCAAGATAGAAACTGCTTTCAGGAGTATTTACGTCACTGAACAGCTGCAATGAGCTAAACTTCTGTTTTTGAGCATCAAGTAAAACTTCAGGCACAACAGAGAAAGCCCGATATCTTTCCTGTTTCTCTGTATTTCAGATGGTGCTCCACTGTGATGGGAGATTTTTAAGGCTGTAGTGATGTTGTCAGCCATTTTCCTTGAGTGCTTTCAGCGTAATGGTCAGTCCTCCAGCATCACAGAGCTGAAACTCGTCCACTCCATCATCATGTGGCTGCTGATGAGCCAAAGCCGGGGCTGGGTCTGCTTCATCCCCATGATCTTCCCTCTCCTCATCTTCCTCAAAGTCATCTGGATAGTCAGCTTGTTCTGAAATTTCAGGAACCTCCTGAAAGGCTGAGAGAGAAAGAACCTGCTGAGTGATTGCCACTGTTGTACCAGAATAAAAGATACCAAGACTGAAGGCTTTTGTGGTTGATCATAAAACCGTTTTTAGAAGAACTTATTGTAAAACTACCAAATGTTGATGAAAGGGCACAAAGGTGAATAAAATAGTTCACAGACAAAAGAATAAATAGGCTTGCTGAGCTTCACACGGATACTACAGAGCCCCTTAAGTCCCAAATGGGGATATTTTTTATCTTTTGCACACAATATATTTTACTAGAAATGTATATGCAACTTCAGATGCACACAGTTACTGTGATGGAGAGAACTCAGCAAATCAAGTTTTATTATTACCTTGAAACAAAGTTATTTATCTTGTTTGAACAAGTTATTATCTTGTGATAAGGATAAAAAAATAAACGTTACCCTGTCAGGACCTTAGGGGCTCTTTGTGATACAATACATTTTATATAATTTTGTAATGATTGATACTGTGTGATGCTAAATCAGACTATGATGACTCAACAAGTTTTTTTTTGTTTTCAAATAAAACCTCATTAGGCCAGAGAACTGTCGGTTTAGTTTCAACAAGTTAGAAACTTTATAGCAGATTTTGTCCAACCAACAGTCGTAGAAAAATGTAAAAACAAATTGAATCAGTGCTTGTTATGATGGGATACATGTTTTTAAGAACCTTTTTACACTTTCCTGACTATAACCAGTACACTGAACTTGTCTTGTATGCCACTTTTGGTGCTTGTAAGAAAATCTTAAAATCTCAAAATGTGAACAAAACCTTAAATGATTAATCAGCAAAAATGATCTCACAATGAGATCATTTTTGCTGATTACTATCTAAATTCTGCAGTGCCATAGCAAACTCTTAGTCATCTTTATAATACAAAGATCTATAGTTGTTTAAAAATGTGAATCACAGTTTAATCAAGTATCTAGTCTACATTTCACCAATATAAGAGGTAAAAACTGCTTGATATACAATATTGCTCCTCACATATTCTACCATTACTGTGTATAACTCCTCCATTTCAATTGTCATTGCTGCTCCCTTCATTTCCATCTGACATTTTCTCATGTAAATACTTTAAACATTGACACACCTGCAAATCAATGTTGTAAATATTGTAATTTCTTTTTATGTGTTCAGCTACACGCGGCATCTATTGTGCTTCTGTCCGTCTACGTTTTTCTCCACCTGTTATTTGTTGTTTTTTGGTAGTTTTTCTTTACTCTTGTTTGGGGTTTAGGACAGAGGAGGTCGCACCTTGTTAAGCCCTATGAGACAAACAAACAAACAAACAAACAAGTTTTGTACTTTCCGTTTGTTGACACTTTATACTTCTGCTCTACAACATTTCAGAGATAAATGGTATACTTTTCACTGCACTGCATTCATTTTACAGTTGTAGTAACTTTTTCAGATTAGGATTAGATTTAAAAAATGACACTTATAAGTAAACTACATTGTTAAAGATTAAACAAGTTGTTACCAACTTCTTTGGCTTGTGATCCCTGACAAAAAGCTGTATTTTCTTAAAGTTGACTTCAAAACGTATTTGTTGGTTTAATTTAAAGGCTCAAAGAAGTAAATCTATAATTTCACAGATAAACAAATGATTGGGGAGGATTAAAACCTAAAAATGATTTCAGAATTACATATGAGACTGTTGTTTTTCATCTTTCCTACAACATTAATCATCTCCCAAGTGTATCATGTGACACTTTGGAGGGGGTCGACCCAGGCTTGGGAACCACTGGAATGAAAAACTCCAGAGCTGTGTGTATAAGGGTGTTACTGGCTCCATTTTGACAAGCTACAACTGTGAAACGATACTTATGCTCTGGTGCATTAATAAAATACAATCTAATTGTGTAGTAGATAATAATAATTATAATGTGAGGGACCCCACTCTTTGGAGTTCCCTCACTTGTGACTCTCGCTGAGGTTTCTGCATTTTCTTTCCTCACCAGATGAAGAATTCTAGACAGAGTTTGGTGGCTTTGTTTGTGTTTTGACCTCCGGATAATGTTTGGACATTCTCCAGAGGCACTGAGTGTGTGAACGCAAATGCCAGAGTGAGAGCCTTATTCTAGACTTTCTCTGGAGAATGTCCAAATGAGCCCATGAGAGAACACAGCAGGAGATCCTCTGGAGGATTCATTGTAAGTGAGTGGGGGCGTGTTGATGATATTTCTATCACATGACCGAAGATAAACTGAAAAAAACAAAAGAAAAAGAAAACAAATATCTCAGGATCAAAAAGCGGTGCCATACACAAACGTGAACGAATATCTCAAGAGAGCTTTTGGCGATAAGGTCTGACACTGCTGTGGATGTGTTGTAAACAAAAATGTGATCCCGAAAGCGAAATGTATAGATTACATACTGCCTCTGCCTGCTGCTCCATCCCTCACCTGGAGATTTCTGTGTTGTCGTGAACGTGTCTGAGTGGAGAATCACCTGCTGCGTGGTTCATATGTAAAATGCAAACTCTGAAAAAAGTCCGGACCCAACTCGGCAGGCAATCTGTGCAGTTCAAGCCTCAAAACAGCTTCAATCGCTTAGACAGAGCCCAGAAAAGTCACCTTGTGTGGCTGCAGAGGGCACTGTTGCTCAGTAAAAGTTAAGTAGTGTTGCTTTAATGATACACTATATTTTTACACTGTGGTACTGGCACTTAAACTTAAAGCAATAATCCGACTTTAACCACCTTTAAAAGATGTTTCAGTGTATGTGTCCAGCACTACATTACCAGTGGGCTCGGCAGAATCGCTCCTCATCAGAGACGCTGAGTCTCCGCTGCAGTCTTCTACAGAGGACAAACTATCATCTTCGTCAAAGTCCTCAGGATAGTGGCAGTCACAGTGGTTCTTTCCTTCGACACACAAATCATCACAATCCGCCTCCTCATCACTGATAGTGTGTTCTTTCTCTTCCCATAAGAGTGATTGGCTGAGGACCTGTGACCCAAGTGAGGAGTTTTTCCCTCCTGTATTAATGTCACAGCTCTTCCCCACGGGAGCAGGGTCAGTCTCTGTGTCTTTGATGTTCTCTTGGTGAATCTGCACATAGGCGCTGCTAAGTACACAGGCAGCACTCGGCCTGTTTTCTGGGTCGAGGCTGAGCATCCTTTTTATCAAAGAGGAGATGTCATCTGAGAACACGTCAGGCACGGGGTCATACTCCCCTCTGGTGATCTTGTATAACAGACTCATGAGGTTTGAGGCTGCAAATGGAGGCCTGAGAGCACAGAGCTCGTACAGCAGACAGCCGAGAGCCCAGATATCGGACTTGACCCTGTAGGGGACATCCTGACAGAGCTCAGGACTGAGGTAGCTGGGCGTCCCGACACATGTGGAGGCCAGATCAGCTGTGTTGGTCAGTACTCTGGATATCCCGAAGTCCCCTAACTTTACCACACCTTGCTTTGTCAGCAGTACATTTGAGGTTTTGATGTCCCTGTGTAGTATTTTAGCCATGTGTATAAAATTTACAGCTGTAGTCACCTGCACAAACCACCCCATCACAGTGTCCTCTGTGAAAAACTCCCCTGGTTTCCTCTCTTTTACTTTGTCGTCTAACGTCCCAGCATCACAGTAAGTCATCACAATGTAAATGAATCCACCGTCAGAGCTCACAAAGGCGTCGCTGCATGTCACTATGTGAGGGTGCTCCAGCTTCCTGATGATGTCAGCCTCTTGGAGAACAGCCCTCTGGGTTTTTGTCGCTCTCGTCTTCTCCACTTTCACCCTCTTCACTGCGTGCAGGCTCTTCCGCTCCACATGCCTCATCAGGAACACGTCTGCTGCTCCTCCATGGCCCAAACACAGGACCTGCTCATACTGCTCCATGTTTTGTCCGAAGCCGTCGAACAAAGTTCCATTTTAAACAAGTAAAACCATGTAGAGGTTATACATGAGGCTCTACATGACACAGGAAAGCAGCTGTCCACGGACGCTAGGTAACTGCTTGTGTTGAGTACTGTTGTCGTGGTAACCACCTTGGCACGACACTGAAATTGGATAGGAGAACAGTCAGAGAGTAAAGCTGTTCTGCTTTTGTGTTTTCTAAAAAGATATTTATCAGTAGCTCACAACTGTTTCAAGGTTACAGATAAATGTAAATGATAATAAACATAAAATGGTTATTGTTCCTTATTCTAAGACTATATTTTGAAAAAAATACATCTTTCTTTTGTCTTTCATACTGGTCTTACATTTTGTATAATTTGTGTTAAATAAGAATTTGCATCTTGTTTAGTGCTTTACACAACCTTTAATTTGTACAAGCATTACTGTTTTATCTCCTGATATATTATTCATCCCTATCTGTTATTTATTTACTTAAATGTAATTATGGCTTGGCTGCTATTTTGGTTACTACACAGTACACACATTGTCTATTATATGCATTTCAAAATTGTAAGAACTGTAACAACATTGTAAAATACAATATGTGTTAAATCTGTTTATTATACTCTGGCACATTTACAGCAGTATTTATTGATGCTGAAAAAGTAATGTTACGTCCCTGCTAAATGAATCAATAAAGAAATGCATTTTAAGTCGGCTACTCACATTAAAAAGACAGTAACAAATATATGACTGTGATATTATAGGCTAGGGTTGACCTTGAAATTAACTTGAATGTAGAAGGAATACAATTTAAAGATATATTTCCTTAATTAGAGAAGGTGAGCTCCCATCTTTACTTTTAAATATAATGTGATAATAAACTGTATTCATATATCACTTTTCAAAACACAGTTACAAAGTGCTTCACAATTGGACAAGATAACAAAAAAGAAAGGGAGAAACATTAAAACAGCCCAGATAACATCAAGAAAGGTTTTCTCATATAAGTACGTTTCACTGTGCTTCTAACAATATGAGTCCAATAATGAACAACTTGAAAAATCTGGTATTTAAACATTACCTTTAAATACACCACTTACTGAACTGCAGTATGGGTGAATGACACTAGGTGGCGATGTGGACATTATCTAACTGTAATCTACCAGTAATTGGCTGAAGAAGGAGAGGGGTTTGCGCTCTCTGCGCAGGTACCTGCGCATGTCACAACAGAGCCTGAGCGAATGGTAGTTTTCTCTGTTTCACATTTCTGTGAATTTCTCTTTATCTGAGAGTAAAATGCCTCCAAAGGGTAAAGGTGGTAAAAGTGAGAAAGGTGAGTGAATATTCACTGTGTTTGTATTTCGTACGTTTAAATCCAGCAACATTTATCCGCTTGTAGCGTAAACCTGTCACACATGTTTCCATGCAATGATGCAGTGCTGATGTTTGAACGTGACTGTGTTGTCGCTGTGGCTGAACTGTATGTTGTGTAGGAGCAGCCGCAAGAAGCGCAGACGCGGATAAGAAAGACAAAGCAGCCAAAGGAGGCACCGCTGTGAAGGTAACATTTGATTTTACAGTGGTTTCATTCTGAGAGGAGGGATTTCCCCCTCCTCCTCCTCCTCCTCTCCCCGTAGAGTTCCTATTACACAGTGACAGTGTGAATGTGTGGTAGAGTTGCGTGTCAGCACACTTGTCACCTCACGCAATTCTAATCTATAGATCTCCCACCATGTGTTCCGATATTTGTGAAACCCCGGCCACGCCAGCGTTTCAAATGAGCACGTTATGGGTGCCGTAAGGACATAGTAGCCAACTTTGCCTTTTATTTCCGGAGATATTCTGCAGTAAAATCTTCTGAAACTGGACATTCAGACAGTGGGGGTCACCATGAACAAGAGTGAGGTGAAATGTCTGTGTTACCTCTCAAGGATTATAAAAAGCATGTATTTAACAAAAGCAACTTATCAGTGTCAAAGCAAACGCCCATAATAAGTGTCATTAAACTTTCAACGTTTGTCTCCGGCCTTTTTTTCCGCTTCAAGGACTTTTACCGTAAGATCACGAATAGACAAGCATCAATTTTATTGATGCTTCCCCCCCCCCAACTGCTTATCAACGTTGTAAGGGGTGGTTATCAATCAATCAATCAATCAATCAAATTTGATTTGTATAGCCCTTATTCACAAATGACAATTTTTCTCATAGGGCTTTAACAAGGTGTGACATCCTCTTATCTGAGTAACCACAGCCTTTCAACCATCAGCTCCAACTAGTTCTATTAATATCAAAACTGCTCATCTGACACCAACAATCACATCATGGCCAAAGCCACTGAGATCATATTTGTGCCCTATGCTGATGTTTGATGTGAACATTAACTGCTGGCCTGAATCAGCGTAATCATGATTTGATGCCTTGCACTGATGCAATGTTCTGAAGTATATCATTGCTAAGCTGAACATCTGCATTGATATTAAAAAGCTAAAGTTATTGTCTCCTACCTGTTGTTTATTCCTGCAGGTCTCTCTTTGCTCTTACTGTGTGTGTTCCTAGGTTCGACACATCCTTTGTGAAAAACATGGAAAATGTATGGAGGCGATGGAGAAGCTGAAGGCTGGCGTCCGTTTCAGTGAAGTGGCATCACAGTACAGTGAAGACAAAGCAAGACAAGGAGTAAGGACATGCTCTTATAATTAGTTGTTCAGTTTTACTCAGGTTCAAACCAGTTACTGCATGTATTATACCATAGAAAACTTCACAGTGATGTTCTTCTGTAATTTAATTTTTTTATCATGTTCCATTGTATGTATGTATTTAGTCGTTTATCCTGGGAGCTGAATTCAGACACTGTCTTTTCTAAAGTCTGCTCTTCAAAACTACTGACATCTTCAATGGTGGTTATAATTATAACTATGGGATTGGAGATGCTGTTTATGATATACAGACCGAAACCTCAGTATGATTCCTGAAGGGTAATAAATTCAAGACTGATGATTATTACTTTTTTACTCACTGTGTTCATGGTTAGTTATTCCAATATGTTTTATTTTTAAACATCTCTGCACCACAACTACACTCATGTATTCTCAGGCACTGGAAAACTATTTTCAGTGCAGTTAAACATTTGTTGCTCGTGTTCAGTCACTTTATTTCCGGCTTGATACTCATATCAGGTGTATACAGTAACTGACTGTTATTATGATGACAGGGTGATCTGGGTTGGATGACGCGTGGATCGATGGTTGGACCTTTCCAGGATGCAGCATTTGCCCTGCCTGTCAGCTCCATGGATAAACCTGTCTACACAGACCCTCCTGTCAAGACTAAGTTTGGCTACCACATCATTATGGTTGAGGGGAAAAAGTGACTCTCAACGGTGGAAATTGGGACGCAGATTCTGTATTTTGAAATGATGTTTTCTGATTTTCACCTCTCTACATTTTGCTAAATGTTAAATAACGATAATAATTAAAAACAGACGTGTGTAATTCTGCCAGGTTTTTCTTTGTGAAATGTACATATGTGTACAGACAACTCACATAATTACCTGGGTTTTTCTTTTCAGTTTTGATCATGTTTGCGGAACATAAACCACAAAAGGCCAAATAAATAAATTTTCACTCATGTAGTACAGAATGTGTAAGGTTTGTGTTTGTGTGTGTGTGGGTGTGAGAAAGAGTGGCATAGAGACTTGTTGGAGGAAGTTTCGGCCTGAACAACTTCTGCTTTAAAGTCTTTCTGAGAGAGTTAAGAATTACACATCATTCATTTTTTGTACAACCAATATTTGAAAGGATGGCAGAGCCAGGACCGTTGATAAGATCATGTTTCTGTTTTGATTTGGTAAATAAGAGATAACAAAGAAAGCTGTTCAAAATACTGAGTAGGGTTGCAGCCAATAGTTATTTTTATTATCATTCAATCAGCTGACTATATTCTCAATATCTCCATCAGTGGGTCTGAGTACAAAATGTTGAGAAAGGTGATGTAATTAAATTGATAGTTTAGATCACTGTTGCATAAAGACAAAGGAAACTAATTATTAAACAAAAACAGCAGATTTGTTTTCTGTTGATCAACTGATTGATTAATCAGATAATTGTTTCAGCACAATTACCGACTGTTCAATGGTAGCATTAAGTAGTTTGTTCTCATTTTATGTATTTCAACTAAGTAACTAATTAAAAAAATTAATATACAATGTATTTTGACTCATTGTGTGTGTACAATGATTTTAATATTAGAAAGAATTTGCTGGTTTCCCTAACTACATTACTGTCCCTTTTAAGTCCCTGGTTACAAGTCCTGACCAACATTGGCGGGCGTGGTGACATCCAGACCGCCAGGTGGCGGTAGCCCGCAGAGGCCCCGGCAGCAGGGCCCGCACCGGGAAAAGGCAGCTGACGTTGTTACGACTTGCTGGATGATTGGTGAGGTAAGATGGCGGCGCCAGAGGAGCCAGAATTATCCCAGGCTCAGACTGAAAAACTCCTCCAGTTTCAGGTAGACAGCCTCAACACAACACTAACAAGCGTCCATTTGAAACGTCTCATGTCAACACTGTCCCGTTGACTCGATATCAATGTGAACAGGAGAATTTGTGCGCGTTAAAGCGCTTTTTGCTCAGTCAACTTCGGCACCGTTACCCCAAACCGTAGCCGTCTCCTGGAGCCACAGCTAACGTTAGCGGAGCTAGCTAGCATTAGCAAAGGTAGCTAACAAGTTAGCACAGTTTAAGGGCCATGGATGGATTCGCACAACGCACCGTCGTGTGTTCTACTCGCAGATATACAGCCGCTCCAACTTTATTCATCAGCATCACTCGTGGTGCTTGTTGTTTGTATTTTATGACTTGACGTCAACTTGGCTAACGTTAGCTCACCACTGACGCTTCCTGAAACAGTTGCTGAGTTCACACTAGCACAGCAGTCATGATGGAGCTGTCACTGAAGTTTCCCAGCTGTTTTTGGACCTGTTCATTCAAACAATCATTTCTATGCCGATGTGAATGATGCAACTTTCCTCTCGTTTTACTCTGTAGCTGTTGTAAAGCTCTCGAAGTCTCCGATGGAATAGATGGTCGACTTTTCAGAGCTAGCTAGCATGAGACTTCTTGTGTTAAACATGTTTACTGTGTTCATTTTGACGTTAGATTTGAGATAAGGTAGCTGTGTAACTAAAAGGTAGTTAATCAACCATACAAATGACCCAATTCAACTTCATTTTTCACATCTTTGCCTTTCGGTGCAACCTGAGCACCTAAATCATACTTTTTTCATGTTTATCAGGACCTAACTGGGTTGGAGTCAATGGACCAATGTCGCCGAACATTAGAGCAGCATAATTGGAACATAGAGGTAAAGTCTCAGATGCATTTTCGTGCATCTGTACTACATCTTTATTCTTAATAGATTATGGGAACTGTGCTTTCTTGCTCTGATTAATTTGCCTTTTTTTGTCTTGGCTTACTCATGATGTGTTTCAGGCTGCAGTACAAGACAGACTCAATGAGCAGGAAGGAGTTCCCAGTGTGTTTAACCCTCCACCATCCAGACCATTACAGGTCAATACAGCAGACCATAGAGTATATAGTTACATCGTGTCAAGGCCACAACCCAGGGTAGGTCTGCACACTTTCACTTTGGTTCTTTAGATTTTTTTCCACCTCACAAAATAAAATACAGGATGTCCGTTCTTGCCTAGATTTCCTTATGTATCATTGTTAATGGTATCACTCGGATATGACTATAACATTAAAACTCCTGAGTGATTTCTTTATTTCTAATTTATTGTTATTACACAAAACCTAGGACATGCCTCATATCTCACAATTTCTCTTTTTGAAAAACTGCATTGACTGTTCTTTTCAGGGATTACTAGGATGGAGTTACTACTTGATAATGCTACCATTCAGATTTACATATTACACACTTCTGGACATATTCAGGTAATTCAAGCACATTGAGTTATACATGTAGCTGCTTGATAGAGGATGGTAATTGACCATCGCAGTGTCTTTTTCCTGAAGGTTTGCCCTGCGGTTCATCAGGCCAGATCCGCGTGGTCGCGTGACAGACCCTGTCGGAGACGTTGTGTCCTTCATTCATAGTTTTGAGGAGAGGTATGGTCGGGCACACCCTGTATTTTACCAGGGGACATACAGCCAGGTACGTTCAAAGATATGCTGGCAGAAACACAATTTTTGAATCAAGTTCAGTCATACAGCAAGGATAAACTGCAACATGTTGTGATTTTGTTCACTGTGATATGTGCAGGCACTGAATGATGCCAAACGGGAGCTCCGCTACCTATTAGTGTACCTTCATGGAGATGATCATCAAGACACTAATGAGTTTTGCTGGTATAATACTTTTTTTTTTTTACCTCTATGACCTGAAGTGTTTCATATTACCGGTTGTCTGTTTTGTACCGTTATGCATTTTAGTTTTTACTCAAAGCACATTCTTCTGGTTAAATGGTTTAGCACATAAACTCTAAATTGTGTATGTATTCACATAATTCCAGTTTTTTTTCTAACCATGTGCAGATACAAAAGATGTTATCTGTATAAATAATTGTGCTGCTGATCTGTTTCTCGATAGCTCCACCTTATGTACAGAAGAGGTCATTACCTTCCTCAACACACAAATGCTCTTTTGGGCATGCTCAACCAGCAAGCCTGAGGGCTACAGAGGTACGTAAATGTAGTGTTATTGAACGTGTCATTTTTCTAGATCAGCTGTTACTGTGAAATTGTGTAATGTGATCATGAAAAATATGCTTGGTAGC
Organism: Hippoglossus stenolepis; assembly: GCF_022539355.2. NCBI lineage: Eukaryota > Metazoa > Chordata > Actinopteri > Pleuronectiformes > Pleuronectidae > Hippoglossus > Hippoglossus stenolepis. The sequence continues at coordinate 10,376,035 of NC_061489.1, forward strand.
AATCAGACATGTTGGTGCATGCACACATGTATACTGTATGAAAGAGGGGTGAGACAAACTCAAACTTTTTTTGGACCTAATGACAGAAAATCAAAGCTGAACAGATGATTATTTTCTGTTCATGAGTGTTCATTGGAGAACAAAAAATTGATACATTAAACTGAAACTGTTCACATCTAATAATGTGAATTCCTTGAATGGCTCTATACAAATGTATTATTATAAATATGTGGATTTATTTGTATGTGTAAGTGAACTGATCGTCTATAGTAATAAACTGCGTTATAACAGTTATATTTGGGTGTGTTCCAGTGTCTCAAGCATTGCGGGAGAACACCTATCCATTCCTGGCCATGATTATGCTGAAAGATCGCAAGATGACAGTGGTGGGAAGGCTCGAGGGTCTGATTCAGCCGGAGGACTTCATCAATCAGCTCACCTTCATCATGGATGCCAACCAAACATATCTGATGTCGGAGCGCCTTGAACGGTAAGAGAAGTCAGTGATGGATAATAACTGACCACTTTCCTTTTATACATTTCATCTAATGCAAGACAAACTGGGAGTTAGATGTTTTAATTGAAGTTCAAATGATTGACTGTCTGGATCAACTGCATTAATGCTCATTTTGAAGTTTAAACCCTTGAAAAGTTTGTTTAATGTCACACTCTGCCCGAGCACCAGATTAATTTAACAGTTTGAAAAAAAATGTTTTAATACTTTTTAATTTGCCTTTATATACCACATAAAATGTTAACCATGCTGGTATATTTTTTTTCAGCACAATATTACCAATATTCCCAGACTGACTCTTTGAAATAGTATATCAGCATAGTGGACACAAAAAACTAAATCCGATATAGAAAATTATGTGGGGTTCTTTTCTATTAAAAAAACACAGACATGCTCAACGGAGCATTTTTTAAGTAGAAAATTCAGGTCGGCAAACAGTGCGGATTCTTGTGCAGTTAATGACTAATGTTTTAAATCAGGGAGGAGAGGAACCAGACACAAGTGCTACGGCAGCAGCAGGATGAGGCCTATCTGGCCTCCCTCCTTGCCGACCAGGAGAAGGACAGAAAGAAAAGGGAGGAGCAGGAGCAGCGCAGGCAAGAGGAGGAGAAGGTTCTACAGACTGCTCTCGCTGAGGAGCGGAGACGAAGAGTGGGTCTTATTTTCTTTTTACGTTGTAGATGCCTATAAACATACAGACCGTAACAATCATTTTTGATTTATAAATCTTTTCTGATTCATGTTGTCACATTTTGTTGCGACTCCAGAACCTTGAAGAGGAGAAGGAGAGGAAGTCAGAATGTCTTCCTCCTGAGCCGCCTGCAGATGATCCAGAGAGTGTCAAAATAGTGTTCAAGCTGCCCAATGACACACGAGTAGAGAGACGATTCCTGTTTGGGCAGTCTCTGACGGTGAGTACCACAGTCACCAAGACTCAGACGGCCCTGGACAATTTTTCTCATCCAGTAGTTTTCTGCAGGTTTCCCAATGGAATTACATTTTGTCAAAGCAAAAATAGATTTTATTCACAACCTTAATAATGTTGATACGGGTCAAAGGTGGTTTGACACCTTTTAATTTGAAGTTCTTTCATCTGAATTAAGTATTTTCTTCTCAGATACTGTTCTTCAGTGAATGGTTTCTTATCTTCTTTTTCAGGTAATATACGACTTCCTTTTCTCGTTGAAAGAAACCCCCGAGAAGTTTCAGATAGTTACAAACTTCCCTCGCCGAGTCTTGCCCTGCCTCCCGACTGAAGAGCAACCCAACCCGCCCACACTGAAAGAGGCAGGACTCAGCCGCTCCGAGGTCGTTTTTGTTCAGGACCTTACGGATGATTAATAGATGACACACCTCCTCTACCTGGAAACACATTTTCCTTCGATGCCCAACCGCCCTCTACCCTTTTTTCATTTTACTTTTGTCAAATGGCCATTATGCACAAGGGGGTTATTGAGATAAAATCATTACCTGGACTAATCAAAACCACCCAGCATCCAGTCCTTGTTTGGTTGTGTTTACAGGGTTCCCAGTAGCCTGGAAAGTCTTGAATTTTATCAAATAAATATTTCTTCAAGTCCTTCCTTGAACTCATCTTTATATCCCTGTGGAGAGAGAGGTGTGTTTTCCATCATCTGTACTAGTTAACAGTTAATTGTCTTTCCTTACCAGTTAATGTTGCAGCAAATGAATTAATCACCTACTTAAACGGTAGCATAGCTTTGTCAAAACCACAACAATTTCCTAAATTAATCCATGTCAACTGGGAAACTGAGGAAGGCAGGTTGTAATAACTACGGATACACACGGGATGCAGCATGAAGTATAGACTTCTATGATGGCGTAAATGCCTTTGCTTTTCTTGATGTTTGCTCCATTTTGTCCTAATTCATCTGCCTCTTTGCCTAAAGTTTACACACGCCTCCTTCAGTGGATGACAAGCACAGACCTGGTTTTGGTTCGGTACTGCTGTGATTGTTAATCAATGTGGTCTGGAGAGCTAATGTACTACTTCAGGGAACAGGTTGATGGATTCGGACATAAAGGAAATATGGGAACCCTGTTTTAAATGAGCCATGACCTATGACCTGTACATAAGTTAGATATTTAAATCCTCCAAAATTTACCTTACTTTTTTTCTTTGTTTTTTGACTCATCTGTCATATAATGACCAAACGCAGGTTGGTAACTATGTAAAGCAGACTGCCTCAAGCTCATGAAGTTTAAAAAGACAATATTTAACAAAGGCCACAGCTTTTACATGTGGCTTTATCTAGCATAGTACAAGTCTGCCCATAGTGTGCCTGTGGTTACTCATAAATGCCTGTTTTGCCTGTAACATCTAAATGGGCTCATGTAAAGATGTAATTTTCCAACTATAAATTAAAAACATTTTAAAAACATGGATTTATTGAGAATGTACAACTTGCTTGATGTAAGGAGATCTATCGGAAAAGCAGATTTTTTTGTGTGTGTCTGTGCTATGATTTAATGTGTAACATTATCCTAAGGAGAAACTAAAGCCATTTTTAAACAAACTCTGGAGAACGTACGTAACAGTTGGGTCTCTCCGAAGTTTGCCTTTCACATATGACCCACACAAATCTGCAGTGTTCAGGTGAGGCGTGGTGGTGCAGGACGCAACGTTTATATGGCGCTGCGGAAATCACTTAGCACATCAACACTGGTATCGGCCCTTGTTACAAAAAGCTCTCTTGACATATTTTCTACATTTATGGCTCCTGAGATATTTGTTTCTTTTTTGTTCTTTCAGTTTAGCATCCCTTGTTAGAAATGTCATCACTTGATGGGATCAGTATCATAATTAGTGTTAAGTACAGCAGGTTAACCTTTAAATGAACTACGACAAGTGTGATATTGGTATACATCATACATTTATTAGTGAACAACCCTCTCAGATCAGCCACAACAATAAAAAAAAATATGATTGCACTACTTGGTAAAGCATAACTAGCAACTTTCATTTAAAAAAAGTACAAATCTTAAAAATTTCAAACAGTATACAGATGTATATATAATACACTAACTAGTTATGTTAAATGCTACAAACAATATGATTCCAATGGAATGAAAAATTATAACAATAAGAACCATTTCCTATATATAATATATATTAGTTGTTTTCTCCCCCCGCCCACCCCCCTCAATACAAACATGGAAAAAATGAGGTAACTGTAAATGTGCAAGTACCAAAGCAAAATATCTGCCTAACACAGAACACATGCCCCTGGCTCTGTTGGCGGGTGGGTAGACTGGTGTTCAGGCAAAGGACCCCTAGAGGCCAGGGAGAGTAAGAACAGTAAACCACTATCCCACCACAGCAAAAATCATTGGTAAACAATAAATGGCGTCTAAGGAGCAATCAATCACAAATCCTAAATAAACTTTAGCTGCTCATTGGAACACATTTTTGCACCACACAAGCTGTGAGATTATTTCAATAACGCTTAACAGAAAGACTACAAGACTCTATTCTCATTTGCTGTTAAAAGTTACTTCATTAACTAGGCCTTATAATGGGAGCATCTCTTTGTATTTAACAGGGTATCTGAATATTGTCAATTCAATATTTATTTCAGAAATAATAGCGCTAACATCGACATGAGTTAAGGTATCTATATGTGAACAATACATTTTAAGATATTGATACACTGAGAGGAAGAGCCTGATAGGCAGGCACAGTACTACACTGAAATAAGTATGACAACACTATTCTTTTTTTAATCCCTTAAACTATATTGATTTTCACTAACATTGTTTAGGGGTATTAGTATAACATGCTTCAAGAATACATGGGATCCATGACAAACTATTGCATTCACGCAAGTGAGTTTTCATACCTAAAAGCAGAACATCTAGCACCTTTTCACTATGGCTTTTGATAAACTACAGTAGTTTCAGAGCATGTTATTTTCAGTCGTTAGGGCAATAACAGTAACACAATGTATGTAAGAATTTCTGGATTCAAGACCAGCAGTTTTTTTTTTTTTTCCTTCTTTTTTTTTTCTATAAAATGAAGTTAGCGCAATAAAATCTTGTAGTCATTCAGTTCTATTACAAATGTGTGCAGTACAATGCATGGCAGTTATCAGCTGAGCGTTAAGATCCAAACCCCCAGAATCCAAAGCCAACTAGAGCTAAAATCAGTTGGGATCTGGTCGACAAGCATGCATATTGTGCACCATTAAATAGGTCCCCACCAGATTTTCGAGATATCCTCCACTATAACACACCTGTTTAACTTTTTTTTTCTCTTTAAAAAGTCATGCAAACACCTCTGAAGTAGATTTGGGAGTGAGTTAGGTAGGATAGTGTGCAGCGCGGCACGTTTAGAAATGGGATCACAACCGCTATGTCTCAACATATGGTTTGAGTACAAGAACAAAAGTCAAACAGGTTTGAATAATACACTTGTAATGAGTTGCAGTGTACATTGCCTCTTTTCAGTGAATATTAATAACATATTTACTGATCTTTTTTTCTTGCATGCCTGTCGTTAAATGATATAATATCTACTATTTCAGACAAAACAGAATATTATAATTGATTACATTAAAAGTATTTATGGTCTGAGGAAAACGACCAAACTAAATTCAGATATACCCTTTTCATGGCATCCTTTCCATTTCAAATGGACTGTTCTCCTTTATTTTTTATATACTGAGAGGCCCTGAGTGATATTTTTTTAACTTACAATATATGCCAGCGAATAGATATGTACACATAGGTTAATTCTCAAAGCTGTGGGTTTAACTCATTAAATGGCTTCTTTTTTTCTCTCGAAGGTGGCACAGACGTCAAAGACTCACATTCACTTAAGAAACAAAAGTAAAGTAAAAGGCAAGATCCCTTCACACGTAAAAGCAAAGGTTACGACCGCCTGTTAGTGCTTAACCGGGGCAGCTAAGAGACAAGAGTGAATCCAATGCAAAAAAGTTCATTTGTTGCTCTTCTCCCTCCCTCCCCAAATATATTCTTATTTTTTGTGTGAACACAAAAGCAGGGGACTAGAAGTCTTACAGTGTTTCTACACCACTGAACACTCCAGCTCTGTGCCATTTAAAGACTGCCTCGAGCACGGTGGAATACACAGACAGCTGGCAAAATGTGGAGCGTCACCAGTGACTTCTACAAGGGTTTTCAACATTCTTCTGTCTTCAAACGTTGATCTAAAAGCATTCACACTGAAGCTGTACATACAGTTGCTCTTCTACAACACCATAACCATGGCCCAAGACAATGACCTGACCGAGTAACCAGAATATAACACATACCATACACAAACATTGTTAGTGCACCAACTGTTTCCTTCAATGTATTTTATCTAGAAGAAATAACCAATAAATAAAGTTTTTTTTTTTTTTTTTAAATGACATACTTTCAAAACAAGTGGAAATCACAAATTATTTTCAGGGTTAGTAATAGGTTTGTGCTTGTCAAGGTCATAAGAAGGCAGATCTGAAATCTTGAACAGTAGGCTATATCTGTATCGTGGATTTGGCTCACAGACAAAGAAATAAAAAGCCCGGTCCTCCTATAGAGGGCAAGAAAATGTCCATGTCAAACTTGCCACTCACTGCACATATTGCTTTCTGCACAGGCCTCCAGAGCTCTATGGCAACAGCATACCCTTAATAGAAGAGGACTCCGATCCTTAAACACAGTCAGGGTGGAACCACATGCAAGTCTTCCCTCATGGCGCTTTCTGAATAAACAAGCAGTTCTTTTAGTATGCTTCTGTGTGATACATTTTGTTGGCAATGCTTGATTAAAATATTGCTAGTCTGAATCAACAGTTCATGCAAATCCTAGCATGCTGCCCTGTATCCAGTGGTTACACAATGCATCGGGTCTGTGAACAGGACAAACATACACACACAATATGCACACGCAAGTACACACTCGCCAGAGGAACAATGCTGACGTGGAGGGTGGATGTAGCACTTGTGCAGTTATGCCAGATGACCCTTAAAAAGACGCAGTCCATTAATCCATGACTGCTTTTGCACAGATCTGTGTTCCAAAGTGGATTATCTGGGGTAGAAGATAAACCACAGTTGCATGTCCCATAACCTCAGGCTGAACCGAATCTGCATTTAACCACAGCAAGTCACACTTTCACAAGAGCATTGGCAAAATCTAAAACAAATAAAGGGTAAAACTGTTGAAATGATCAATATTATTGCAGAACATACATTATTAACAAGAGAATTTGTCCAACACCTTACACAATCATGCATCTATGATGGTCAGGCGTCGTCTCCAAACACAGATACCCATGTTGAAGTATTCCTATTTATTTTCTGCTAATTGCACAAGGTGTCCAGCCTACGATCCTCCACGCTCCTGACTCACCTCCTCCAATGCAGGAAGCTCACTATTCATGAACACCACGACCAAATCCAATAAAAGAAAAATGAAACCCTGTAAACAAAAGCAGCAAACAATGCATTGTAGGGAAAATCTTTGGAATCTGCAACGAGGGGGCAGAGAAAGAACTGGCTGGCGATCCCAGAACTCTGGCTATAGGCTGCAATAGGCAGTGGGTTTCATGAGACTCAGACCATGAAGCACAGCAGAGGTACAACAGGCTCCAGAAAAAATCCTGGATTGCTTATTATTTAGGAAAGGGGCGGGAGTGGTGGGTTGGTAAGCTATATTTACTGGAGGACGCAGGCAAGGTGGCAGGTGTCCCCAGCTTTGGGACAGACTCTGGTGTGTGCAGCTTTCCAGTTCAGCACTCAGAGACAGTTCTCACTCCACCTCTCGGTGAACGTCCGAGGCATCGGCTCGGCAGATAGGACAAGTACGATTGGTCTGGAAGCAAAGCCCATACAGCAATGAGTACAAAACACAGAACTCAAACAAGACAGAAAAAAATGTTTAGTTTAAACGGAATCGACTTACCTTTAACCATTTATCCACACACTTGGCGTGGAATTCGTGGTTACAAGGTAATACCCGAAGTAGCTGCCTACACTCAAAGTCACTAAAGCACACAACACACCTGAGAGGAAGAGAGGAAACCATTACAAGGATGTAAATATACTGAATATGAGTGTTTTGTTTTACCAAAGAGGTGCGGAAAAGACTTACAGCGTTTGTTCAGATAGATGACTCTCCGAGTTGAATCTGTAGGACGGGAGTTGCTCTATATCTGCTTTCGTGAGTCCACGTGGTTTTGCTTCACCCAACCTCTCTGCCAGATTCAGTAATGCCTACGGAGAGAGAGAGAGTGAAAATAGAGAAAGAGACCTTTTAAAAGGACGATTTGTACAAACTGATCAACTATCAACTTAGGGTGGGGGGCAGCATATCACTAAGAATTTAGGGTGTCCAGCCCAATTGTAAAAAAAACACATAGTTTTTACTGGCCCTCTACATGTACAGAGCGCATATGAGAGCATACTGTGTGTGTTCTGGGGACTGCGCTCACTGGCCAATCACAGCCAAGGTTCAACCCTCACACTGAGCTAACGTTAGCTTGACGATATCTAACCTCAGAAAGGGGCAGCCATCGACATGTTGCCATACCTGCGTGGACTGGGGAATAATGTTTTCCACAGGGGGGAGCCACCTGTATATTTCGTGTGTGAAAACATGTGGCTTCATGTTGTTTTCCTCTCACCACCACACTCACCTCATAGTTCTCCATCTCCACATCATCCACATCCAGGTCCAGACTGATGGCCGGGCCCACTGCTGTCGGAGGCACAGGAAGCATTGACCTGAGCAGAGAAAGTGAGAGACACAACCTGTTGAGCAAACTTCACTGTGATCATGAGCAACACAAACCAGCAATGAGCAGTTACTACAGTCAATCACTGTTTCTGGCACTTTGTCACTCCATTGAGGGGATTCAGAAGCACAAGGACAAGACACTTTTAAACCAAACTCAGCTGCTGTATTCTGACACAAAATAGTTAAACACTGAGGCCAGTAAATTAGTATTAACCATGAATTTACTTATGAGTAAATAACTGCATGATTCATGCTTCTATATTTCATAACCAGGTCCTTCCATGTACTCACAGGAAGTAAGGGAGGAAGCCTGGGTAGTAAGCTGGAGGGGGTGGAGGAGGGGGGAGCGGTTGCTGCAACCGGTATCTCTGTCCGTTCACTCGTCGGGGCAACATGTGGGGATATGGCTGCCAAGAAACACAAACAAATTCATGCAGTGGTCACCAACCTTTTGTAGCCCAAGATCACTTTTTAATTCCAAACATAAGTCGAGATCTGATATCCTGATATCCACCCTGATGTCTTCCATAAAAAACAACTTAGGAGGGTCATATTTATTATTTTTGTAATTTCTGTTAAAGGCTCAATGTACAGCCTTTGCAAAGAAAGGCAGTTATGCGACTTTATCTATTCAATGCACAATATTGATATCAATTCTCCTCCTCAGGTTCCTCAGTGGCTTTTTGATGTAAACATTTTTTTTTTACTTTTGCTTTTGACAAATCGCCATTATAGTAAAATTGTAACACTTCCTGACAGGGTGCTCAAAATATGAGGACGTTAGAGGAAATGTTTTATAAATAAATTTACTTTACACGCACACACACGTCTATTTTCTTTTTGTTGTTAATATCCTGTTCATTTATAATTATCATTATCATTGTCATTACCATTGTTGTTGTTGTTACTATTATTATTAGTCTGTTTGTTGTACAATGTTATGGTCATGTCTGCAAATAAACCTTCATTGACTTGAACATAAAACTAGTTTTCTATCACATGACTATTATGTCGCAAAAAATCCAAGTGCTCACTTATCCATTACATAAACTTCACGACCACACAATAAAGTTCTGATTTGCCACGGCAGGCAGGAGGGACAAACACAGGCTACCTACCAGAAGAGCCAAGGTAATGTTAGTGTCCATTAAAGCTGGCCAGCAGCATTTGCAGTCAATTGATTGTGTTAAGAAACAACGCTGGTGAATGGTTCTCACACTACAGCTGACATGGAGAGACATGTCAGCTGTAGTGTGTGAACCACACTGACACTGTCAGGCATTACAAGGCTCATTGCAGTCCCATAGCTGACCACTGATTTGGAAGACTGGGAATTGTGTGGCGCTGTGTCCTGCTCTGCGGACATTAATACTTTACATATATCGTAGAAGAAATCAACACCCACCGGTGTTACGCGATTAGAAAAATAAAACTGGCAGTGTCTCAGGACTAAAGTTTTTAAGATGTTTTTATGGAAAGACACTGTGCGTGACAATTTTACCATCAGCCTTAACGGCACAGCCTGTAAATTTAAGACTTAGCAGCCAATTTAAGACCTTAAATTCCACAGAAACCCTGATTTATTTAATAGTTGTAGGTACACGGCCAATATCCCTGTGAAATGTCTGAGAAGTTGTCTTACCACTCCGAAAGGAAGCTCCTGATGCAGAGGCTCTTGAGGAAGATACTGCAAGGGCAGAGAAGGAGGCAGCGCTGGTGGGTGATGAGAGGGAGGGTAGGAGAAGGTCCCTAGCGGGTGCTGGTCCCCTCTTAGGTCAACTTCATTCTCTACCCTCTGCAGAGGCTGAGAGGAGGGAGATAAAAATTGCTATAAGACTATATACACACAACTTATATAAACATGTGTAAGATATACACAACTCACCATGCGGGGGTGCTGAGGCTGTAAAGGGAGAAACTGGCTCAAGGGAGTAAGGTGCGGCGGCTGGTGGGGGGGTACAGATGGGGTTGGGTGCAATACAAAATGTTCGCTGGAGATCAGGGGTGGAAAGGCTTGATAAGACACTGGCATATGCTGCATGGTACATGCCTGTATGAGCTGAAGAGTGGAAAAAAAAAGAAGAAGAGACAAACATTTATTTTAGTCCATTTTCTTTTAAGTTAATACCAATAATCAAACTCAATATTTTGAAACAGCCTCAATCTAACCAAGGTAAATAAGCTCATTTAAATTTATAGTAAGGCAGTCATAATGAAAGCATGTTGTAGTAAACAGAGGCATTTACATAAAACCAAAGTACTGACAATATTACCACTACACCAAACAAGATGTTATTGTGAAGTCTGTTTCCACAAATAAGGAACTAAATGTACAACAAAGTTATTGTGACTAAACTGTTGCTATTAGTAACAGTGGCAACATCAAGACTACAAAACAAATCCTGCATAGTTACAGCAGCACTTAATTTCTTAGTCATGAACAGTGACAGATTGCATGGCTGGTATGGTGTGCTACATGGAGGCCACTGACATTTGGGCTCTTCCCTTTCAAACTCACAGGAGGAGGAAGGCAGCAGAGCAGAGAGAGCTGTCCGCTGAACATTACCGAGCATGCTGGGAGCTGCTGAGTGTTGCACCCTGGAAGGGGCTGCCCGGTGTGGAAAGGAAATCCGTGGGTCGTCACCGTCGTAACAGTGTATGATATTGGAACTGGTCCCTGGTGCATCTTTCAAAACAAACGTGGGAGGGGGAGATGGGGTGACTCCACAATCTTCATAAAACAGAGACTGTCTGACAAAGATAACTAATATACAACTGCACCACACCCTGCATGTTTTATATTAAATCTCTACATACATTTGTTCAGGCAGGAAAGCAAATCATATTTAATACATGCTGTAACTTCCTTCCCCACCAGGCTGTTCTGCTTCTTTTACCTGGTCATGTAGATCCACCATGATGGGACTCTGCTGGGGCAGGTGAGCAGCAGGGTGAAGCATGCGTGGTGGTGTGCTGGTGTGGCTGTATTGTCTGGACTCATCTAAAGGAACCTGTTGGTGATGCTGGGAGAAAAGCAGATGATGGAAGTTCTCATCCTGGACCAGGGAAGAGTGCAGCACAGGTCTGTCTCGTCTCCCCCACTGGCGTCTCACAGGTGGACTGTAAGATTATTGGGAAGAAAAATCATCATTGCCAGAGACGGGTTTAACACATTATCCCTATTTCACACCAACCATACCGAGTAAATACGTTTCCTTAAAATTCGTTCTTGATTGTCTTGGTCAAGGTGGACAGTTGCATTTCCATTTAAATGTGCTTAAACGTTTGTTTTTTTAAATGGTATAAAGTAAAGTTTAGTAATTTACACTTCAAACTAATCCGTCACAACAACTGCTTAGTGGTATATTGTTTTTTACATCTAAAACTTATTTGCTATATGGGCATATACAACCAATTACTTGCATGTGAGGAAACAAGCATATTGTTTAGCGATTGGTTATGTTGAAATGAGTTACATGGGGGTCTTGAATATTGTTTAACATTCTCTTATTTAAGAATAAAATGTCCATATTGATGTTTTGTCTTTAAAACAAAACTGCAATAAGTAAAGAAAGGACAGATTATTTCACCTTCTCCTGAGATGCACTGGGGCGTTGCAGGGCTCTCCAAAGAACCTCCTTGGGTTTAAGGGGGCTGTTGGTGGCAGCCTATTTACTGCTATTTCCCATGGTCGCATTGGTGACGTCGTGCAGACGAGTCACACTCTGGGAAAGGAAACTGTACAGTGGAGGCACTGGTATGTGGCCTCTGATTGTCTTAACCCTGCAAAAAAAACCATAATAGATAAATAATCAATTTTGCTTCTTACACTTAATTATAAATTATATCCTTTATCCATCAACGGTCTAGTCACTCAATTTTGAGAAATTAAATAAAAATCATAGTTTGACAGCAGGAATATGCCAGTTAACATATGAAATGTGTCCAGTGCCAGTCAGATTTCCCCACAAGGATTAGAAATGTTCTAAATTATAAGTATATAATACTTATACAAATAAAACAGGGGTTGAAAAAATACTAGTTACATTGTTCGTCATTTCTCTGTGAATCACTCAAGATACTGGTACGCTACTTTGGTGACAACCCTCTTCTTTGCAGTCAAGGTTTAACTTAAAACGATGCCATTTTAAAAATTGGCCTAAATTTCAGAATATAAGGAATAGAGAAAATGTTTAGGACCTTATACAGAGGTCATATAGAGTAAGCAAGTAGGAAAGTGTTCAGGAAATTATATTTTCATTTAATCAGATCTATCTATCATACATTTCACTGCTACATTTAAGTCAGGCTTTTTTCCAGATTTCTTGTAAATGGGGTTAGATTCCAAACACTGTACTTAAGGCACATGCATCAGCCAACTTCTTCATACTTATGTGGTAAGTAAGTAAGTCTGCAAGACCAGTCCAGTTGATTATGACACTGAAAGCTGCATTTCAAAAAATTACCTGTGGTAATTTCTCTGGATAATATCTAATTCTACTGTACTTTCTCTCTTGTGATCAGTGCAGGTGGGGTTTTCGTCCTTGCAAAATAGGCTACCTTAACCTTTAAACCTGTAAGTATGATAACTACCATTATGTTTTTTTATTATTTTTAATAAAAATAATTTAAACTGATTGCACTTAATAATCTCACTCTTCTTTTAATAATGACATAAACATGAAACTACCCGTCTAATAAATTCTAACTTTATTAATAGAAAATATACTTGAAAAGGGACAGGCATGTTTAAAACGCATAAGACAGCGTTATCATAAGACAAATAACATTATGTTGGCTATTGCAGGTCACCAGGGAGACAGGTCGAGATCTAGGTCATGTAAAACTACATTTATAGTACATGTCATGAAGGAAACAGATGTTAAAATACATATCGTTATTAAAATCTTTAATTAGGGGCATTACAATGTTACATGTGCTGAGGATCAAAATAATGTATAGTTCTATGATTAAATGGCAGTGTAATTAATACCGGAACAGAATAAATAGGGGTCGCTGTAGCCTGCCTGAACAAAAACATGGAAAGCCATGTGCTCAAGAGACAAAGCAACAACAAAAGATGTGGCAGGTCAAGCGGACTGCTCGCCACCTCACAGCACAGGAGGCCACTGTGCAGTTACACAGGTTATTACGAGCCTCAGGTGGAGCCACACACACACCCCGCTGCGGACATGAGGAACATTATCGCTGATGCAGCCGTTACTTCCTCACTTCAGGCGCTAATTCGACGTCCCCTGACCAAGCGCGGCTGCTAACTTGAGCCAAGCTAGGCTAACGCTTTGTCCAAACACAGCGGCGCTCAGCTGCGGCGAGCTACTTAGCCAGCATGCTAATATGTGGTTAGCGCGTCTGCTCGGTTATCACTATGCATTTGCCCGTGTAGCTAACACAGCACCTCAGCCCAGCATTGCAAGGACACATTTAGCATGTGAGTTGGCTAACAACAGAGCCCACATCTTACTTTCTTAGCTAGTTCGCTTGCTCGCTGAGAAAGGGGGAGATGGCAGGTGTTCCAGCCTCCGAACGTCGTGTCCCATCAACGTATCCTTGCGTGTAACCTCGTCTAACCGACCACCATCTCCGGACACTAACTGCCGCTGACTGAGTCCCAATCGACCGCTGTTTCCTCCGATAGATCCTGACAATGTCCCCGACAGGGCTTCTGTTAGCTTGCTAACGCTAACCAGCTAACACAACGCTTCCAGCTGCAGCATATGGGAATCCGTTGTCTCCGGAAACTTTCCGAGCGTCCTGTCGGTTAACGGCTACGTTCGCCTGAGCACGAGAAACCGTTACACTCGTGAAACGACAACGTTAACGACACAGCAACGGAAAACATTCCTTGGCGCGTGTATGTGCCTTGAAATGCATTGTTATGGCTAAACCACGCCCCCTTTCCCAGAGCGACCTATCAGCGGGCAGCAAACACAGACAGCAGACACCCAGACAGTCTACTTTGCTATCAAACAGTTCCTGTTGTTATTTATTTAGTTTATAGACAAAAAGTCCCCTGAAAGTCAACAAAACTTTTCAAGTAATTACTCTATACACTAAATACATTTACAAAGTAGGATGCATCATTATAGATGACGGCATACAGATAGTATATAAAGCAATTACAGATATAGGTCCACCTGAAACATATGTCAAAGTACTGCTTACAAATTTGTATAATGATAATAATACTAACAAAGTGATACTAAGTAACACTGACAGGACTGTACAATGAGACACCCAGACAGTCGCTGCTATCGGCGCTGATGTATCAAAACTAGCAGTTCTTGTTATTTATGTAGTTTATAAACAAGTCCACTGAAAGTCAACCACACCTTTCAAGTGAAGATTTTCTACACAAACCAATTTCACAAAATATGATTCAGTGTTATAGAATAAACTATCCAGCTGTAATTAAAATGATAACTCCACCTAAAATATATATTTGTTAAAGTACTGCTTGCAAATAATAATTGAAAGATATTAGGTGACACTGTATACAATAAGTACTTTAACTTTTGAAAATTAAAGTGCATTTAGCGGTCAATACTTCTGTACTGTCAATTTAAATTTTGAATGTAGGGCTTGTGAACACAGTAAACGATGTTAACAGTTATTCCTCCACTGGCTGCCATTGTAAGCACAATATCATCTCATCAGAAAAGGTGTTCCCAACTATTTACAAATACAGAATATTTAGCAATCTACGCATAATCAACCTGAAAAAGTTTGGGAATTTTACATTATAGCATATCTCCTGTGACAAACATTCAAACAAATAAAATGTAAAGTAGCATTAGATCATTCATACCCTAAGAATGAATTAGTATTTGGTATTGTGTTATTGTAGGTCTGTAACTCTACTGTGGCCTACTGTCTGTTTGGACTGTCACTGGAGGCCACTGTGTCCTACTGTGGACTACCCAGCTGATTATGTAATATTGCACTTGCTTGTTCAAGTGAGAAACAAGCAACGAACATTTCCATTTAGTGTCTTTGCTGGACAGTGAATGCAAGCTGCGAAATAATGTGATGTGATGCTGAACTTGAGCAGTATCGAGCTTGAATGGGCCTTTAAATGCTTCACATCAGGCCCGGTGTGTCAAGTAAGTGTTCATAAATAATGTCTTCGTG
Source organism: Hippoglossus stenolepis (assembly GCF_022539355.2). Lineage (NCBI taxonomy): Eukaryota > Metazoa > Chordata > Actinopteri > Pleuronectiformes > Pleuronectidae > Hippoglossus > Hippoglossus stenolepis. The sequence continues at coordinate 10,391,459 of NC_061489.1, forward strand.
TGTTTTGACTGCCAAGCTGCAAAGCACTGGGACATATCCAGTCTCATGAGCTGAGCCGCAAGTTAAAAAAAAAAGCACCATAGTGAAGAGCTGGGTGAGGAGAGTAGCAGGGGTTTGCCACAGAGACAAAATGTAAACATTACAACATATCGCACTCGGTGGCAGCAAAACAAGGAGGGGCTGGAGGTTGAGCAGGATGACAGCCATAATAACCCGTTTAACCACATCCCGGTAAACACGCACTGCAAACCTCCACAAAACAACATCCAGGCCAGAAGCAGCGATCAGAAAGAGGAGCAGAGCTGTTACCTGATTGTTAATATGCAAACATATGATCACTGATATCTCCCTCGTAGTGTTCACATCTCGTCAGGCTAAGTGCGGCATCCCACGGTCAGCTGTTCCCGTGTGGAACATTCCGTGGGTTTCACCACTGCTGCGAAAAAAGGTGCGGAACATCACACCGTCGTAATACCACGACCCTCTGTCTGGATACTGTGTGTGTTTGGGGCTTTACGACCCCGAGGCTACTCCCGTAATCACCGCCTTTTCGCTGTAGGAGTCGGTAATCCGGCCTGCGGGTGTTTAGAGTTTCTGCGGTTCCCCGTTACACCCCCGTGTCTCTTATTTCCAGAGCTGACAGCAGGCGCCGGGCTGCCATTTTTACCGTAATACACAGACCAGAGCAGCTCAGTGTGGCTGGAAAACTTCCTGATTAAAAAGCGTTCATTTGTACCCACGGGGAGAAGCTTACTAAGACCCTTTATTACTAAGTAAGCCTTAATAGCGTAACATATTTTGTAACTATGAATTACAATTGTACGATAAATGTAGTTGTGGAATATATAAAAAAAACTGTAGCTATAGGTTTTGGTAAGGCCCTGTTCATACCTTGGGCGATCTGGTCACAAATGATCAGCTTTAAGTTTATCTGTTAACAACTGGCATTAGAACATGTCCGGAGTGATCACTCTCAATTTTCGAATAAACTGGTGGGATTGCTGCCGTTTACACAAGCTGAACTGAACTGAATTTCTGGCTTGAATTTGCTCGATGAAACAGCTGAAAGTTGAATTGAGAGTTGGATAAACCGGAAAGATAACGATTGCAAACTTTTAAAATGTGAGTTACGTCATGTGAGCGAGGTTGAAGTTATCTGAAATATTTGATTCCATCAGAAATGCATTGGTCTGGTAGGAGCTGAATTAAGTGCATTAGCAGAGGAAAGTAAGTTCTGATGCATGTTGTTAAATGATATGCTGTCAGAGCAAGAGGACTTTGACAAAGAAAATACATATGTCGTTTGTGCAGATAGTGTGAAAAATGACTGAGTTATGGCTGTTAACAGTGCTGTATTTATGTCTTTGCCTTAATATCCAATCAGACAACATCAAATTGTCCAATCAGGGCACAAGAAGACCCACCCCTGCCTCTGAGTGGACTGAAGTGGGAGAAGAGCGACTAGTGCCCAGCAGCTCATGTTGTTGTTCCTCCATTAATGTAAAATTCACACGCAAAAGCTGGATCTAAAACTCAACGAATCAGTAATTACATTTTATCAATATTATGAATGTTAATTACATTTTGTCTGCGATACTGTTCTTATATCTGCATGTGCTGTGCTTGTTTTGCATAGTTTTTACACGTAAGAAAATGTGTACACACAGAGAATTCCCCCAAAAGCCGAAAATACAAATGGCTTCAATCCAAAGGAAAATAATTAGATTGTAGACTAGTTCCTCCACAAGGAATAATATGGACAACACCTTTGTGAACTGGAATGAGAAAAATAATAGTAATAAATAAAGTTTAACAGAATAGAAAGAATATATGTTTTAAAAATATATTATTAGTTATTCATTGAATTTGGTCAATTTTTATTACATTATTTCGATCTGTCATTCTCTTTACAAAATCATGTTTGTTATGTTGCAAGCTTGTGTGCGTTGTTACTTTTATCATCTTGTCTATGTAAGACAACACCCTCAAATCATTCAATCATTTATGTTACAGTCCGATTTTGTTGACTAGAATTGCTTTGGCATCATTTTATTAAGTTCCACCCATTTATATGGTACATTCACATTGAAGGGTCAGCAGTGGTTGTGCTGCTTTTTAATATTATAAGTTATAAACCAAAGTCTATAAGGATAAGATTAGGTACCAGATTCCTGGGATATCACTCATCGATATCCAGAGGGAGTCCACTTGGATGCTAATCGTTTTATTGTTGTACTAATTAGCTAATGCTAGGTAGGCTACCATGCCGAACTAATATAGTAACCATGGTAATTATCCTGTTTGCATTGTCACTGTGAGCATGTTAGCATGTTAGCATGCTTGTGCTACCATTTAGCTGTCCCCGATTATTCAGTGGACATGTTCATGTAAGGCTTTTAAACTTTGTTTTAATTTCTTAAAGGATCCCAACTGAAAAAAATGCACTGGTCAGCGTGAGTTTTGTGCTTTTGCTTTGAGGTAAATGTCTGATAATGAATGAAGCCAACGGGCAGATTATCATTTGTGTAAGGCTCTTTAATTAGAAGGACAGGCAGGGGGTGGGGGGTGGGGGTGGGGGGGTCTCATTAGGGAGGTGCACAAATCTGAACAAGGCATCGGTCCAATGATTGCTTCTGATGAAGCACACTTTAGAAAGGCCGCATGGACACATTGGTTTTTCTCAATTGAGGCAAATAGACTGTTGTTGTTGTTGCCATAGACAACAGAAGCAGCCATTCAGACAAGAGGTCAGTTCACATGCTCCTGGGGCTCTGGTATGGACACTGGTGACCCAGTATGGCACGATGCCCTGTATCCCCAGTGGGCTGACCAGACAATAATGGGGAGAGGAGCTTGCTGCATTGGACTTATCTGTTAGTACTATCAACAGCTATAATGTGTCCATGTGTTAGGGATAACAACAGGTGGATATTTTGCAAAGTTGATCAATTTAACTTTTTGCCCTTAGTAAGATGCTTTTGCGATTTTTGTTCAACAAGCAAGCACAAGGAGGAGGTTAGGTGCCAGGATTATTGCCAGTGCGTTCGTGTATGTGTTAATCATTTATATTTACGACAGTGTGACGGTTATTACTGGGAGCAACAAGAGCCAAAGGTCTCATCCAGGCATCAGTAAAAGAGAACCTTCCCTATGAACGTCTTCTGGTAAGTCTGACTGCTTCATTTTATATTTGATTTATGCTTTTTGAGTGTCAGTGTGTTGCTTATAGAGTCTGCACAGCTCTGTGAGGATCACAAAGAGAGCTAATGTAAAATGTGCTGATATTGTAAGGACAGGGAATATATGTATCACTTAAATCTGTTGTGGTAAAAACTGTATAACATAGGATACAGTTTGTATTGTGAGAGGAACAGATTCAAATTGAACAATTCTAAGAAGCGCAGAGCAACCAAAGTGATTATACCTCAGAAATTACAGCATTAAAAATCTGTTTATTCTCACATTTATTAAAAACTGATCCTCAAAACATCAAAAGCGTTCGGATTGCAACTTTAATTACACATCAGGTAGAAACAGTGGAACTAATGTTGGCAAACATTTGAAAAGCTTGAAATGGCCTTAAGCATTAAACATTCACACAAAGACTAAATCATAGGGATAATTTAATCCTTAAATGACAATTAAAATAAAATCAATGAATGTTTAATAAAAATTTCAAACTTACATATGACTGTAAAATGAAAGTGTAAAATATCCATCTTGATTTTGATCTGTTAAGATTCCCTACAAGTTTTTTTCTTGAGTTTATTTACCTCAACTGTAATTTGAAAAGTTTAAGGGCTTTTCAAGGAATGACATTTTTAATCCTCAAAAATCTCTCTCACTTGAATTATATGTTTTGTTCTCAGGTGAGTGTTATGTAAAATAGCAAAAATGTCCTTAGAATTTATTTCATGTTCATATTTGATCAAAATGATCTGCTGTTCAAGTTCCGGTTTACTTAAATATAATTTTGTGTAATGTAAATCTCCAACTAACCATCTATGTGAACCTCTAACCTTATCAGTGTTAAAGATTCGATGAGGGCGTAGAGCTGACACTGCTCTTCATTCTCTGTAAATGAAACTTTCCAACATATTATCCAGTGATGTCACATCATAGCTATGATGCTACTAATCTGGGTGTTGTCAAAAGTGCAATATACTGTTAAATTTCAACCCACAGAAATGGCCGCGCTTGATTACTGTAATTGTTATATGTCTGTTTGCATCTTACATCTTAAAATGCTTTGAATGTTGTTCGTGTTATTTCCAGAGGAAAAAAACATGATTTTCAAGGTACAATGGTCTGAGAAAGGGCTGAAAGCCCCATATTTGAGAGGTTCAATTCTAAGATGATGGCTGTGTTGGTCTCTCAATTACCAACTTGAGGTGGACTGAAATGTCTCCCAAATTATTGGATACAATTTTTGTCCAGCTATTCCTGGTCCCCAGTGCATGAATCCTCCTGACTTTAGTCTTCGTCTGACTTTTCATCTAACGCTACCAGCTGGGTGACAATGTTTCAGTTTTAGATGTACTGTCATCTTTCATCTCTCACAAAATATTTTGAGTTCACTTCTGGTTATGATTAAATATGCACAAGTAATTATGGTGCACAAGGTAAACATTTCCAATTAAACAGCAATATGGTCACTCTCGTTGTGGTCACTATCTAACTCTTTTGCTTATAACATTTATTTTTCTATTCATTTTCAGTCATGGAGGGGATCCCAGGAAGTATTCTACTGTTGTGCCTTATCAGCTTAACATATGGTGACTGTTCAGTTATGTTCTTTTTTTACATTTTTATCATTATGTACCTATTTACATCTCTACCTAACACTCATATACTGTTTCTGCAGCTAATACCAGTCCTACAATCCACAAGTTTACTTACAATTTGTGTGAAGACATCCCCAAAGGTATAGTGTGTGTGAAATATTGAGAACTGCCTTTATTTCAGTTTTGTGATATTATGCCTCACAAAATACTGCACAACTTTATATCTTCCACCACTGTTTTTTTCTACAGATGGCTATGCGTTTACTATAAATGCAACAGACGCAGAAAATGCTAACCTGACTTATTCACTCACTGGGCCCAATGCTTTTTACTTCCGTGTCGGCAAACACACTGGGATTGTAGAACTCGAACTTCCGCTAAATACCGAGGTATAGAAGGAGATATCCTTCAGTCATCAACAACATCATTTTATTTTGTGTGTATGTGTTTTATCAATTTTATATATTTGTTTTTGAATTTACTTTGGTATAGGGTAGTCTAACTCTTGGAGTTCTTGTCTCTGATGGTCCAAATAAGGTAAGTGACATTAGTTTTAATCATCTGTTTCATGTTGGTTTTGTTCATTGTATTCAACGATTGCATCTTGCATTGTCCTAGACACCAGGAGAGTTAACTCTACTATTGATGGAGGCCAACAACAACAAACCCATATTCCAGGAGGCTTCATATGATGAAGTGATTCCAGAAGTAAGTCAAACCTCTGTGTCAATAGTTATCTTAACCTTTTTAATTACTCAGTTTTTCTATAAAAAAAATAATATGTAAACAGTATAACAATCCATCATGATGTAAGAATTAGCTTTCACTTAATGCTGAGAGACATTCCTGTGTTGAATTAAATCTTTTTCCCTCTTGTTTTTATCCCTCTCTATTTCATCAGAATACCATTGTAGGCACACCATTGTTTAAGGTGCGGGCTGTGGATCCAGATACTTCATCTGCTGGTATTGTTTATTACAGCATTGATCAAGTGAGCTTCCTCAATAAATTCATTTATTGATATCATATTCTGATGATCCATAAATATAAGGAAAGGTTCAAGTGCTCTTTGCTTTCTAGGTTACTCCAAATGAAGGATCAAGTGTGTTCAGCATCGGAAACATAAGTGGTGAAGTCAAATTAGCAGGACCTCTGAATTATACTTCACTAAGCAGTTTCTATCGTCTTAAGATCAAAGCAACAGTAAGTATTGTGCTTATACCGCTGAGTTTGGATTTGGTTCTATATATTTGTCCTTGATGAAACACAGAATCTCGTCTCTTAAAACCTATAGTGATGACCTGTTTCCAGTCTTTATGCCAAGCTAAGCTAACCATCTTCTGACTGTAACTTCATGCTACGCAGAAATATATCAGAGAGTGGCATCAAGCTTCTCATGATACTATGCAACAAATGTATCATAGAAAATTGTAGATTCCTATATGGGGAACAGTTCTTATGTTCAATATTATGTATTAATGATATTATCTAACATCAGTCTGGGGAGCATACTGCACCATTTACAGCTTGATTTATGTTTGTTATTTATACTCTGTGCTTCAGTCATGCCTCCATGCTGCCACAATTGAATGCTCAGTTTTGAACCATCATGCTTATTAGTAATGCCATCTATTATCCTGTGAGTGATCTGTTAGTTAATCAATAATCATAAGCAATCAATGATCTATTGTATTGAATAGAATCTTCTATTAAATGTAGCCGTACATTTTTTGAGTTTCAATACCTTTGTGTGTTTGATTTCAGGATGGTGGGGGCCGGTGTTATTATAATGAAACAAAATATTTCTCCAGTGTTGTTTATTCCTTCATTTCGGTTGAGGACGTCGCAGATCTCGACCCACAGTTCATCGGTGTTCCCTATTTAGGGAGAGTTGAGGAGAACTATCCGGTGGTGAGTGCGGATGAATTTTATTCTGGGTACATGCAGGGTGAATAGTTTTATTGCCTTTATTTGATTCAGTGCATTTCACCATTCAGCTAAAAAGGAAACTAAGCTGCAGCAATATGGAGAATGAGGAAAGTGATGTGTTTTCTGAACATTAGAGCATATAAACCTTTTCAAGTAACTACACAATTATGAACCTGAATATGAGTATAATATGTCTCCTTTAATCTACAATCTTTTTATTTTCTGCTGCAAATCATGGTGTGATATGACAAAAAGCCTCCATATTGTGTGTGCCATAAACAGTCTATAGTTTGTGAGTAAATAAGAGACTTTCAGCTGCTTAAAGTTTCAGAAAACCTTTTTTTTTCTTTGACAGGACACATCTGTGTTTAAAGTGATTGCTATAGACCAAGACATAGGAATTAATGATGTTATCAACTACAGCATTGAAAGTAAGCTTCAACAACCTGCACAAAATAAAACAGTGTGTTGTTTGCAGTGAGAGCGAGCAAGTGATAAATGGTTTGTCTTTTTTGTTTGACAGATTCGACAACAGCTGGCCTGTTTAAAATCTCAAGCAACAATGGCATCATATCTGTGATGTCACCAATTGACAGAGAACTTGTTGGTGATACTGTTACCCTGACTGTAAAGGTAATGTAAATAAGTGAAGTAATAGTAATGAGTGTATTTTGAGTTCATTGGGTTAAAAAATAACCGTTCTTGTACCACAATTGAAGGAATAGTTCAACATTATGGATAATACATTTATTCTAGTTTCTTGCTAGATTTGATGAAAGTATCGAGATCACTCTCATTCCAGTATACTAAACATGAAGCTAACAGCCAATTAGCCTTCAAATCCACCAATCACAAGCCTCTGCTCATGCTAACGTGGAGACGCTGTGTTTTCCTGTTTGTATGGATTGAAGAAATGAGATACACCATGTTAATGAGTTACCATTTGAGGTGGTGGCAGAGCTTCTTATCTGACTTTAGGCAAGGAAGTGACTGTGCATATTTCCCAAAATGTCAAATCAAGATAAGATGTTAAAGCTGCAGTTGGGAGAAAAAAAAAAGTGAACATTTACAAAGTACAACTTTCAGGCGCCACTTTTCCACTTTAAAACTGTCTCCAAAGACCCTACTTGCACTAACCACAGCAATAGAAAATTACTGCCTGGGGATTTCACAGCAACACCGCCTGTGCAGCAGCTATGTGGCTAACTCATGCAAAGCAGGACAGCACCACAGCAACTTACCTGTGCGACTTACATAAATATCAGGACAAACTTCAACACGTGTGACCCCTTCACAACTTAAAAAAACATCTAGTTTTAGCAAACTGCTCATTGCTCTTTGATTGTATTTATATCTAAACAAAACACTAGTATGAGGCTAGGTAGGTGCAATATCTTAAAGGAAATTTCCGTCAGCTTGAAGATCATGTGAGACAACAGGGACATTGTTGACATGGTGGTCGAGCACAGGGGGATGAAGAAAGGGTCAAAAGGAGATTAATTCTGGACACCAGAGCAGAGGGTGTGATGGCAAAGAACTCAAGGAGTGACGCTGAGTGAGGGGGCGACATCTTGACAAGGCTTCGCAGCTTTGTCATCCCCTCTGCATGGTTCATCATGAGAGAGGAGGAGGTGAGGAGGCAGAAAAGTCATTTGTGAAGAAGGTGCCATCTTTGCTCGAGGAACCTAAGTTAAAATAATTGAATTTAGGACAGAAGCAGAATCTCCTCTCAATCATACATACAACATAACCGTCTCAAGAATGGTGTCTGTCTAATCTCACAGAAAACAAAACATGATTTTATGCAAATATTTGTTGAGGTTGAGTCCTTTCTTTCACTTCAAATTGATGTGTGGAAGTACAAAAATCTGTGAAAAAAGCAAAAACAATAAATGCAACATACAGCCTCCCAATGTTGCCAGTGATATATTTGAAAATTACACCCAATGTTGAACATACTGTATATCTTAGCTGAAAATAATGACACAAATGTTTACGAGTCTCGTTGAGTTGAGAATCTTATGTATTTGAGAACATGTTATTTAAAAATAATGTTAAGCTGAAAAAATAAAAGGATTCTTCTCTGTTATGTTTTAGGCCACTGAGTCTAAACCAAACATCCACGGGTCACAAGCCAGCACCACAGCAAATGTACTGATCAGCATCATTGACGTCAATGACAACGGGCCTGAGTTTTATAAGTGTGAAGGCCTCTCCTGTGTGAAAGCAAGCCACTTCACAGGAGAGGTCTTTGAACACGCACTGGGGTCCGTATCCATCAACATGACGGTCAAAGACCCCGATAAGGTAAGAAAATATGACATTTAATACTTAAAGAGTCACAATCATGATGGAGCATGAATAATCTCTGTTGGATTTTCACAGATGTCCCGCACTAAACTAATCCTGGAGGGAATTGACAAGGACGTGTTTTCTGTGGAACCTCAATATACGTCGTCAGATAGTATCGTTCAGCTGCTGGTCAAGCAGCCCAAACTGCTGGACTTTGAAGAGATAAAGCAAATAGTTCTGCAGGTAAGAGTTCAAAACAGGCTGTGACATGTTATTTTTCATTTGGTTATCATATTTGTGCTTTGACCAGTCTAAGGTGCTAATGTGTTGCTCTCACCATGTGTACAGGTGACTGCCATAGATGAAGATAAACCCACGTTCCACTCCACTGCTACAGTTACTATTTCCATCAAGGACACCAATGACAACAGCCCCAAGTTCCCACAAGACACTTATAAGCTGAATGTGTCTGAGCACTCTCAAAATGGGACGATAGTGGCCAATATCACTGTACGTGTTAAACTTATTTTATTTTCTTACCCAGACAGTGTAAGAAACTCTCAGATAAGCTCATATTGTTTTTTTCCCCAGGCAGAGGATCCTGACACAATGGATCAAGGCAACATCACCTACAGACTTCTTCCAGACAGCATGTATGTCTACACTCAAAAAATGCACTCAAATACCCAATAAAATGTAGTTTGGTTTGTTTTCATGCTCCCTGACAACATCACTGACTGCATCTGTCTGTATCTGTGTTGCCAGACGACTGTACTTTGACGTGGAGCCACAAACGGGCACAATTTATGTGAAAAACGCGACTCTGTTGGATCGCGAGGTCAGATCTCTGTATTCAGCGACTCTGGAGGCCAGAGACACAGACGGGAAGCCCGGCAACACAGTGCTGGAGATCACTGTGACCGATATCAATGACCAGAAGCCAGTCTTCAACAGAGACTCCTACCTGGTGTTTGTGGAGGAGGGGGGACAGCTTGAAGTTAAGATTGAGGTAACAGTGACAGAATGATAAGACAACAGTAAACAGCAAACCATCCAGGAGGGTTTTTTTTCACTTTCTTTAATAATACCAGAAAGGGCATTTTTCAACATTTTCATAGATTTCTCAGAGAATAATTCTTAGATCTTGATATAAATATATACACGAGTGTGTGTAATTTGGTGAAGATACAAGTAAAAATCTTGATCTATTGAATTTAAATATTGTTTCACAAGGGGACTATTAGGCTTTGGCAGAGGAATGTGCCCTCCTTGTTAATTATGAGGATGTTTTTCATTATTTGTGCTATTTGTAAAAAGTACTGCACATATTTACACCGTTAGACTCATGATCGACATAAGTGATGGACTCAGTTCATGTGTCATCAACAGCTTTGGGAGGACCAAAGTGACTGACTGGGCTTATGTATGAATGCTCACGCAACATGTTGAGTCCTGATCTAGTGTGTGCCAGGCTTCACTACTGGAGTGATGCTTGCGAGCTTGTTCAGACAGTCAACTCAAACTGCCTCACTCTCTACTATTGTCTGTCATACAAACCCTCTCAATTTGGCAGTCTATTTAAACTGCAAAGATTTCCCATTCATCCCTTTGCTTGTGGAGTCAGGCATCACTACCGCCCCCCACTACCCCAGCTCCCCCACTACCCCAGCAGCCACCTGCAGGCTCCAACAGACGAGTTAAAGATTTTAGCTTATCAGTATATCACAGTATTCATATACAGACACCAAGAGGAGTGAATGGTGTCATTGCTGCAAAGGAATGGCCATAGTTTGGGATTTAGTGGTTTCAAGTAACATACAATTGTTTTTTTAGGGTGTCCACATGTTTCCAGGAATGTAGTTTACATTACAGTAGTAGTAACATTACATAAAGCACATTGTTTCCTAACAGTTTTCTCTAATTTTCTCATTTGGAAAGGCGACTGATGCCGACGACTCTGATACAGAAAACAGCCAAATCGTGTATGGAATTATGCAGAGCAGGTACAGTGACAACTTCACCATCAACACAAACACTGGCGTGTTGAAAAACAATGGCGAGCTGGATCGAGAGGTCCTGGACCCGAAGCTGAATGGGAGGATCGAACTCAACGTAACTGCTACTGACAAAGGAACTCCCCCGTTGTCCTCTATGGTCCCAGTTATTATCAATGTAGAGGTGAGACTTCAGAAATTCATATTAAGACTCTGGTGCTGTGATGCTACTGATGCTGCCACTCCCTGGTGAAGATGATAACTGTTACTGTCTTCTTTTCATGCAGGATATCAATGATAATGTTCCGCAATTTGAGGCCGTCTCTTATAATTTCTCTGTTAAAGAAGGAGAAAGAGGTGAGTGTTAAAGTTTGCAAATGGATTTCAGGTGTTCAGAATTGTGTGACTAGATTTAATTTGTATTTCTTTCCGTTAAAATCAGGTGCATACGTGGGCTCTGTCTATGCTGAGGATTTGGACCAAACGACAGACTTCAATCGCATTTCTTTCAGCATAATCGAAGGAAGCTTCGGCAGCTTCATCATTCACACCTTCGCAGACGAGAGGGGCTACAGGGGGAACATCACCGTGGACCCCGACATTGAATTGGACTATGAGAGCGCTCGGAAGCAATTCAGACTGAGGGTAGAGGCAATAGATTTTGAGCAAAAGAAAGCTGTAACGACGGTGGAGGTGTACGTGCTGGACGTGAACGACGAGAGGCCTGAGTTCACGCCCACGGTGCCTGTGACGGTGAAGGAGAACACCACTGTCAGTGGGGCTGTTGGGAGTTTCACAGGCCAGGACAAAGACGGAAATCACTCACTGGTTTACGAACTGGAATCCATCAAATGCAGATGCAACGGCTCTCTGATACCCTGCAGCTGGTTTATCCTCGATCCAACGGGGGAAGTCAGACTCAACCTGTCGTACACAGTGGACTATGAACAGTGTGACCAGGCGGTGATAGAGGTCCAGGTGGTGGACGAGTTCACTGAGAAGGGGGAAAACAACAGTGTTAAAACAGGTCAGAACTGGGCTGTTCATAGATAACAAAAGATCATCAAATCAAAGCAGTAAAAGCATAGTAAAGGCATAAAATCATCAAACACACACACTCTGTTCACCATGCTTTACTTTGATATTTTTCAGGACAAATGGTGATCAACATTGAAGACATCAACGACAACGCTCCTGAATTCATTCCCTCAAATTCTGTATTTGGTTTGTAGTTATTTTCCACTTGTGACTCCTTCAAGAGGAATTCTGGTATTTTTCAACCTGGGTTCTATGTTTATAAATGTGGGTGCTGTCGTGTTTGTGTGAAGGAGTAATCTTCACAAAGACTGTTAACCGAGCATAGCCTGCCCGTCTGTGTCCCTACAATAACATTCCCCCCGGTACAAACTAACATCCTTTCAGGTCCTATCGACTACAATATGCTTCTTCCCTGTGGCTGAGGAGGTAGAGCAGTCTCTAACTTCTCTAACCAGAAGGTCCCAAATTGCCCCTCATAGAAAAAGTGCTGCCCATGTATGAATGTGTGTGTGAATGGGTGAATGGCAGTAACCTGTAATGTAAAGTGCTTTGAGTGGTAATCAGGACTAGAAAAACGATATATAAATACAGACCATATACCATTTAAGATATAATATTCAAACATATGATGTACAAAAATACCACATCTCCCCTTTTTAGAGAACAACGGGTAGACTTCCTTTGTCTCGTTAGACCTCAGAGGATTATTCATCCCCTTCTTTTGAAAGATGTGTTCCTTTCTCAATTGGGAGGTGATTAAATTGGACCCGGCCAAGGGGGTAATAAATGTGGTGTACCTGGCTGATTCTTCTGTAAATCAGACGCACATTCTTGCCAACTTTCTTGGGCATGACCACCATTCCAGCGCACCAGTTAATTGGTCCAACCACACAGCTTCTGACCCCCAATTATTATCTTAGCTAAGATATCTATTTGAGCCTTTAATTGGAGATGAACAGCTCTTGAAGAGGACATTTCATAGACTGTTGCAGTTGCCCCATTAGATTACATTGTAGCCAGCGGATGTGATCTATCGGACCGAGAGTCATTTATGTACACATCCACAATTATAAACAAAGGTATCCTTTAACTGGAGACTCTCTGTTCTAATAACCTTTCCTTTCCCCTCTTTAGTTGTGGTGTCTGAAAGTGCAAGTAAAGGGACATCAGTTGCAGGAGTCACTGTGAGTATGAAAGGGAAAAAATTACTTACGTGATTTCAGCCTGTTATAACATATGTAAAATGACATCCAAGCATTCTTGCTTGTATCTCACACTGCTCTCAGGCTATAGATGGTGACTCTGGAGTTAACAGGCAGATTGACTTTAAAGTAACAGCAGTCCAGTTCGAAGACACCAACAATCACACAAGTAACATAAGGATGCTGTTTGAGGCCGTCACCACACAGCAGAAGGATATTTATGTTGGGATTATTCAGTGAGTAAACAATAATCCATCAGCATCTTACAAGTTAGTACAAATCATTCAGCTCTAAACATGTATGTGGGTGTTCTCACAACTTTTGGTGCATGTGTGTGAGTCAGTGTGTGTGTGTGTGTGTGTGTGTGTGTGTGTGTGTGTGTGTGTGTGTGTGTGTGTGTGTTTGGGTTGCATTTGAAGTGACTGTTAATATCGATAGTTGAAAAGTCAGTTAAAAAACTACACAGTGATGGATTTTCACCAAAAGACACATAATCATTACAGATGCAAAATGTTCACAAAATGACAAGAGTGCCAGAGGTGAACAATAAAACACTCTGTTATATACCTCCACATTGTGAATAAAGTATGAAAAAAAAAAGAAAAACACACAAGTCACAACAAAGAGATTCAGAAAGTAGCTGAAAAAGAGCTTGTGCGGTGTGCACGGACGTGAACGCGGCTCTAGAGGAGGATGACATCGGACATTTAGACTAAAAACATGGTCTTAATGACGCCGTTTCGAGTTGAATTTGAATGTCGAGGCTTACGGACACTTGGATGACACCACAGTATGGAGGCATATTATTTTGTTGTTTTTTACGTTTGAAGAAGTGGTCACCAGTTACTTCAATTTCATTGTACTTGGCTGCAATGTTGTTTACCCCTGAAACTCCTGAAGTGTTTTGTGGACTCAGACACTTTACCCACCCCTCCATCTGCACAGTGGTGAGTAGATAATGAGTGAATTATCATTTTTGGGTGAACTCTCCCTTTAACATTAAAATTCAGAACAGAAACAAAACAGCCAGAGGTGACACAAAGAGTGAGATACAAAACAGGAGACCAAAAGAAACAGAATTTTGTAGCTGAAAAAGTCCCTTAACCATAATAACACATAACAACACAAAACAACCCACAAAAAGACAGAAAACTACAATAAAGAAGACAGACACGAGGCCTTTTACGTGTCTGTACTTGGTGTCTGTGTCCATTACTGCTTTTATGTTTTCTTCAACTTTCCACAGAACTACTGAGGGACTAGAAATGTCACTGAAGGGGAAATATTTAGTAACGGTGACTGCAACTGATACTGGTGGCCTCTCCAGCAGCATCATACTGGAGGTGAGGGAATTAAATAAAATGAGGCTTTAGCTTGTCTGTCTTTGTAAACACCAGAGTGACAAAAACTGCAGCCTGTATTTATACTGTTTGTTATTTTGCAGATTTTCTCAGTTGATGAATCGTATAAAGTCGAACTTCAGTTTACAAGAACCGTAGAGCAAGTTGAACAGGATCGTGATAAAATCATCAGGTAAACATATTCGTCTGATGATGGAGAACTTAATACTGTTCTCATTAATGACTGAGTATTTTCTCTGATCTCTACATGTCCAGGGCGCTCACTGCTGCCACCAATGCTGCTGTTGAAGTTGTTGCAATCAGGCCTGACACTGGTGACACATCCAGGCAAGTTCACCGCTACCTTCACATCACCTTACATCAGAATACAGTCATAAAACACTGGCTGCTGTTGACAGAAACTCTTCTTGTCGACATTCAGTTTTTGTCCACTAGGTGGGGCAAGTTTGCCTGAAAACAGTCATATTATGGAGGATCACTTATTTGATGTTGGTAGTTGACAATAAGGATTTTAGATTTGTAAACCTAAGTTCAGTCTTTTAAGTGTTTTGTCCTCTCAGAGCTTCACCGATCACTGTGATGGTGGTGTATTTCGTCTACTCCAACGGGACAGCTCTCACCTCTAATGAAGTCGAGAGGATGGTCTCTGGTCCTCAGCATTATCCTGTACTGGCTGACCTTGGCCTCAGATACATTGTAAGTAATAAATTAAATTATTATTATTATTATTATTATTTATAAATTAAATACAATTTCTGTGAGCTCGTTATACTCTCTTGAAGGTACACTCTGAAAAATAAAATCATCAGTAGGTGGTAAAATCAGAACTAGACGAAAGCACACCTACAAAAATGTGTCTTTAAGATAGATTTAAAAGAGGATAAGGACTTTGCCTCAGGGAGATTGTTCCTAAGAGTGGGAGCCCTGACAGAAAAGGCCCGGTCACCTCTGGGCCTTCACTGAGGACCTCAGGTTACAACAGGGAATATGTGGTATCAAAAGATCTGAAATGTCAAGGCTCCATTTTGATCGTTTATAAGAGATCTGATGATAGACAACCTTCTCTCTCTGTTATATGAAAGTTTTACCCATTCATAAAAATGTCCATTGCACCTTTTCAAAAGCTTCCTCTGTATCTAATGACAAGAAACCTGTATCTGGAACCTGTAGATGTATTATGTCTCAACGCCTTCCTACACTGAAAGACTGAATTCTGACTATATTTTAATATATTAGAAAAAATAATCAAAAGTTATGAGCTTATTGCAGAAGTTCAAGATTATTCACAAATAAAGATGAAACAATGATAATTATAGTATGTTTTTATCTTATTATGTTTGAAGTGATATAATGTTAGATCTGACAGGTGTAATTGAAACCTCATAGGTCTACAGACAACAACATACTAAAGACCGATTTCTTCCTTGTGTTTCAGGGGCAACCTATTGTGATCCAACCAGAAGTAGATCCTGTGAAGTACATTCTGCTGGGGATGGTGGGAGGCCTCATCATCATGCTGGCGGTCCTCACCACCTCTCTCATGTGCACCCGCAGAAGGTAAGGAACAGGGGAATAAAGTTAGGGACGGGACAAAAACATACTGTCTGTCCCAGCAAAGACCCATGTCCTATAGTTTTAAAATTATTGTGAGAGGTTTGGTGTCAGTTGACGTATGCGCTCGCTTCATATTACAGCTACAGGAGGAAGCTAAAGGCAGCTAAAGCTATGAATTCTGCGTCCATGGTGACGTCTGACAACCAAAAGGGTGGCGCTGTGGTGCCTGGAACCAACAAGTACACCATGGAGGGGTGAGGAGACAACAGAATCTCAATAACAAAGGAATATGAACAGTGAACAACAATGATCAATAGGAAATATGAGTTACCTCAGATCCTGTTTATATTACTTTGCTCTGGGGGGTGGTGTGTGTGAAAAGTGCTCTACAAATGAAATCTGATTGATTGATCGACTATTCCCTGACAGAGCCAATCCTGTTCTCAACCTGCACATGGTCCTGGACTTGGACGAGGCGAGCTCAGATGTGGACAAAGTCAGGTAAAGACGACCCTCCTGACCGCCGTGCTCATCTCCATCATCTGCTGATGGTAGTTATTTGCGTGGTGACCCCAGTTTGACAAGGCGGTGGCTCACAGTGACACGCAGCCTCTCTCTCTGCTCTCTGGTTAGTTAGTGGGACGGTTTCCAGGTGAACATTTTGTCACAGTCTGCTCACGGCAGCATGTTGTGACACAGAGCTGGTTCCAGCTCCAACAGTGTCATGTGACCTGCAGCTAAACCAAACACCTCTACAATGATTTGAGAAAAGAAACATTGTCTTTAGGAAATGACTGAGTCTGAGTTCTAGGAATAATTTGAGATTTCTTTTTTCATTTAAGTCTCAATTCCCTCGACTACACTGATGACATGGACCTTCCTGGAAATCATATAAAAACAAACATGGTGAGATTACATCTTTACATTTTTTTTAACCTTTTATTAGAAAATGATGTTCTTATAATATTAATTCTTTCCTGCTCCTCATCAGCTGATGATCGAGGAGGAAGAGGAAGAGGAGGAGGAGGACAGCGGACCACCAGAGTACATTGAGCCTCTGGGTGCAGCGCTGGCCCAGCGGGGACAGAAGAGAGACCAACCTCAGATGGGTTTTAGTAACCCAGCCTTCAGCACCACAGACCTGTGATGGAGAGAATGAAGAGAGAGGCACCAAGCTCAGGCTTCAGATGGACACATGTTGCTTCTCTGACCAGATCGACCAAATAACTAATCAAACAAATAGGGCCTCGTCCTGCGCCTGGCGAAACAGAAATTTCCTTGCTGTCGTTTTCCCATCTTGCGCCGCGTTTAAATAGTAAATGCACTTGCACCATGTACTTAGATCTTTAAAATAGAGCCTATAGTTTTGCATTAAGAGCTTGTCTTTATATGATTTTGTGTTCTGACCAATATTAAGTAAATATAATATTATTTAGATTCTACGTTGAATTTTGCATCTGAAGTGAGTTTGCTTTGACTAAACATTAAATTTAAGAAAAAATGTAACCATGTGACCATTACACACTATGGAAACAATACAATGGACACCATTTTACTATCATATACTACACTATCTTTTTTCCTAAACAATATAGAGTAATACAACTTTCATATCAGTCCGTTTTAGCTTAAATTAAAAAACTTAAAGCAGAGAAGAGAAAGAAAACCAAATCAGCCTTCCAGAATCTCAAATACAACAACAACAACAACAACAATGATAATAATAAACAAATGAAGATGATTGTGTAATTCACACAAATGTTTCTTGAACATTAGACAGCTTTGTCCAGTCTTTATTCTAAGCTAAGCACAACTAAGTGTAGCTTCATATCTAATGATCAGAGCTGAGAGTTGTATTCATCTTCTCAGCAACTCTCAGCAACGATACAAAGCGACTTTCCAAAATGTCAAACTCTTCCTTTAAAACTCTCTTTACAATAGTAGCCAGACCAGGAGAGGGGAGACAAACTGTCTCCGCCGATGATTCCGTTTGATCCGCCCTTCATAAATACAAAGAACACCTATGAGAGCAACAATTTTTTGTGATAAAAGAAAATATCAGCTTCGATGTTATATCCTGGATGTTATACATGTGTCAATAATTGAAATAGACCTTGACAGGAAAAAAGTTTCCTCACTCCTGATCTAGACAGAGAGAATCCAGACACAATCAACAGAAAAATAAACAAAACCATTATTTGTTGCACACATGAATAACTTTATTTTGTTCGTATATTAAGCGATGGATTAAAAATTGTTCGGTTTGCTTTGAAATTAACTATTTTATAAGATATGCCAACACAATGTTATTTTTTTTTGTCACAGCTGATGCTACTAGAAAGAAAATCAAACAAGAGGTACACATAAGAATCTAACATCATGTATGAATGAAATCCTGCATGTCCGCCTCAAGGTTTGACCTCAGGAACGTTCTGTTAGAAGAGTTTTCTCATGGTTTGAGACACTTGTTGCAGAAATGAAACCTCATGCAGTGACACTTTGTGACGTCAAGCAGCAGATTGAACGGATAATTTCACTGACATCTAAATGAATGTATTACAAGTGCAATCTGTGAATAAAAGCATTTTCTTCCAGTGTGGATTTCAGCCCACTAATGTATGAACACCATCATCACTGACACTGTACCATCCTCTGAATCAAAAACACAGTTTCATCACAAAATTTACAACTGAATCACTCGCCATGGCATTAAAATACAGTAAAGTGGTAATAACACGAGTCATTGCTTTTCCAAAATGATCCTGATTGTGCTCGTCATCAGTACATTTTTATGCTTCTTTCATAATAAAAACAAGTCATTGTGCCAAATCTAAAAGCGGAATATAAGTCATACAAAAAGCCAGCGCTGATGGTAGAGACTCCTGTCACACACAAAGCAACATTTTGATAAATTCAAATTTCCACATGTCTGAAATAAAACGACCCAGAGAACATGCTGACGGAGCAGGAGGTCATGAATCACAATCATCAACTGTCACTCTGAAGTCATCTCTCCCTCTGTCGACGCCGTTCAGTGCTGAGCTTGTTAGCAACCAGGAGAAGGATCACTGGTTGCCATGGCATCACATTGTCTGAGGTGCATAAAAAGAAGAGGCAAAAAAAAGCAGCAGCTAAAATGACTCAGTGGACGATTGAAAGGTCCTGGTGAAAAGCACGAGAAGGAAAAGAGCCAACGATGACATAAAACCCTAATTTTTCCAAACATGGTCAATGTGGCAGGTTTTACAGAGAGACGTCCCAGAAAAACTGTGAAAAAGCGAAATCTAATAAAAGAGAAACAAAAACAACCCTTGAATGGCTGATGTGTGTATTCAATGCCTTTGTGCTTTTTTTGTCTTGTGTGAGGACGTGATTCTCTTCTCACATTTTCGAGACAATATTCACAGCATCACAGCCACACCGACCAGATGTCACGTGATTTCTTTCCCTGCAGCCAGCCCTGTTGCTTCATCCTCGTGTCACTCGGTGGTGTGAGCTCTGGAGCAGCAGTGAGGCTGCTGCATGTTCTCCATCAGCTGACGGAACGGGTTTCTCCTGCGTCGACTCACCTTCCCGTCCCGATCCCCTCTCTTCCCGGCCCTGCCTTTGCCCGACCCTGAACCCGACCCGCCCTGGGAGGCCTCTGAGGGGGGCAGGGCCGAGGGGTTGAGAGGAGGCGGGGGCGGCATGGACGGCTTCTGCTTCTTCACCTGCTTCTCCAGGTGTTTCTGGATGGCTGAGCCCAGCACGGCCACTTCCAACACAGCCCCATACACCTCCCACGTCATCCCTTTATCGTCCCAGCTCACCTCCTGCACCGGCTCCTCACACTTCTCCTCATCTTTCTCCTTACAGTTTATTGATTCTGTTTGGTCCTCTTCTTCTTCTGCTTCCTTTTTCTTCTCTTCAGTTACCTTCTCCTCCTCTTCACATTCTACCTCTTCCTCAACCTGCTCGTCTTTAACCTCTACCTCCTCCACTATCTTCTCCTCCGTACGTGCCTCCTTCATGACCTCGGGAAACGTGGTGGTGGTAGGCGTTCTCGGGGTCATGGGCGCTGTAGCGACTGAACGAAACTCCACTTGTCGACCCACCTGCATCTCAGCATCTTTAGTCTCTGCACCCACAGCCCCACATCTCCCAATAGAGCTTGGGAAGTAGAAGGCATGGTCCCCCTCAGGAGGGGTCATAGGGCTGGTGGCCGCAGACTGACACTGCACCACCTCCAGGCTCACCTGTGTGCAGATGTTGTGGCAGCCGAAGGGAGCTGGAGATTCAGGGACGGGAGGTTTTGTCGCAGACTCGTCACGTACATCTTTATTTTCTCTGCCCTCTGAACTGTCAGGTTTCTTATTGGTAATTGGTTGTTCACTGGCAGGAGCAGATGATTCTGCAGCTTTGCTTTGAGGAGGATTCGTGTCCTGATCAGGAGCATCAGCCTCTGTGGAGATCTTCTCATCTCCATCACTCTTGTTTTCACCGAGTTCCTCATATTCATCTATCTTGACCATCTCTGGCTCAATGGAATAAGAACATAACTCATTATTCTCTTCATCTTCTTCCCCATTGTTGCCATAGTGGGTGACCAGGATTGTAATGTCCTGATCCATGCTTCCCATCCTCTGCTGCTTACTCTGCCGATCACTATCCTCCACAGTAACTTGTGGCTGTGTGCAGCTGGCAGAGCTGGAGCCGTCATTCAGCTCGGTTGATGTGGCACATTTCAAAGCTGTGGTTATCTCTGACTCAGCTTCTGTCAGACTTCTTGTCACAGGGAAACTCTCTTGTCGATCGCTCTCCCTCTGCTCCTCTGATCTTTTCACTGGCTCCCCCCTCTGCACCATTTCCCTCCCGATTAGTTTGGGGAAAGCAGTGGTCGAGGGCGTCTTTGGGGTCATGGGGGACGTGGCAACGGAGCAGAACTCCACCTGCTGACCCACCTGTAGCTCGGCATCTTTAGTGTCAGAGCCCACAGCTCCGGGTCCCCCAAATGAGATTGGGAAGAAGAAGGGATGGACGCCCTCGGGAGGAGTCATGGGGCTGGTGGCTGCAGAGCGACACTGGACGACCTCCAGGCTCACCTGCGTGCGCATGTGTTGCTGTCCAAAAGGAGCTGGGGAACGTGGGTCTGGAGAAAGTGGGTTGGAGGGGTCTGTTGCTGCTGGCACCAGGACAGTCACAATTTCTGGCTTTTTTTCTCTGTCCGGACCTACACTACTATCCTTAGACTTTTCCCTCTGAATGTCAGCATCTCCATTCTTCAGGGACTTGGTACAGATTGTCATGTTTGTGGGATGAGCGGTTGTTTCATCAGCTTCAGGTTGTTGTGTCAGAGTGGTGGCATCGGTCTGTGTGCAGTCTTTAATTTGTGTTGAGTCAGGATTATCTCTATCCTCCCCTGAAAGCACCTGATCTTTGGACGTCGGGCTCTCACCTCCCTCCTCGGCGTGGCTGGCGTTCGTGTGTCGTTTTGGCTCATTTTCCCCTCGGCTTGTTGACTCTTGACTTGTGTTTATCTGAGCTCCCTCTGGCACGGCGCTGTCATCTGAGCCACCTGAACGCTCTCCATCATCTGTCTTGTCGTGAGGCTGGTGGTCCTCTCTGAAACCTCTCATCTCGTCCTTAAGACTTCCCATCCTGTCTCTGCATTTAAGTAGTACAAGTGCCTGCAGGGGCACAACACAGCAGTGTTTGTTCCATTCGTAATCAGTGACTGTAACAACAAGCCTCAGCACGAGAGGAGGATGAAAAACATTTTGTTTTTGCGATAGACGCAGACGTGCAGCACATGTTACATCACTGCTACTACTTGATGGAAATTATTCATGTTTATTTTAGTCTCCCAATGTAATCGGCATTCTCACTATTACTCAACACACCATTACACTGCATTTTAAACACTATTATTCAGATTTCTAAGAACATTTTACTGATTGATTATGACTCAGACCATTCACACAGCTCATGTTTAAATCCTATTTAAGTTCATAATCACATAAACATAAAAGCATGCACAGGAATGCAGCATAGGGCTCTATTTTCTAACTACGTGAGCAAACATGATGAAATGCAGTGGAGGAAATCACGAGTCAAAGACCTACCTCAGCAGTCCGAGTCAAAGTGAAGTCTCCCCATGGCTCAGTCTCAGATGATTTGGGTCAAGCATTACAAATCTCAGCGCTGATCGAGACCCCGCATATGTCCGTACATCTCCCCTGTTGATTGGAAGTGATTTGCAGTGGCTACAGGTTTGTCTCTAGAAGAATCTGTCTTAGGCAACCCTCGCTCTTTAAGCTGTGGCTGTGTCTATTGAAAAGCTTCACATTTCCAGTTTCCCTGGAAACCACGGTCGGGTTTCTGGCAGTGAGTGGTAATGTAATGACAAAAAATCTCTGCTCGGCTCTCTAATCATCAGTAAATCATAGTAATTAACTGCAGGTTCTCATAGCAACACAGAGGCGATTGTGAGTCGAGAGATGAACCTGTGAGTTGGCTTTATTGGAGACATTTTTAGAAGAGTCATGAAGTGGTGATAAAAGCTTCATGCAGATAAAAGTGGTCAGTTTGAAGGGAAGTGTACAGTGGATTGATTTCTCTTCTTTATTTGTCTGTGTGTGTGTGTGTGTGTGTGTGTGTGTGTGTGTGTGTGTGTGTGTGTGTGTGTGTGTGTGTGTGTGTGTGTGTGTGTGTGTGTTAATTTGTCTGACCACTCTCAGTATAAAGAAATCATTGATTAATCATAGTAAAAAAAGCAGGATGTTAAAATGAAAACCAGATTTAGTTTTGTGATGATAGATTATCAAAGTCCCATTTCAGGACCATGAGACGAATGCAAACTAAATTGTAGCAGAAGATATTTGTGAAATATTCTATTAGTACTGCTGCAACTGAGCACATGAAAGACAACAGGGCAGATCAGCTGAAGGAGCCGGGAGGAAGCTGAGCTGCACCTCCCACACAAACAAACTCCTATAAACCACCTCGTCTTTCACACTCCGCTCGCCCCCCACTCAACCCTCTCCGCTTCACGACACACATTTATTTAGAGCCTCTTTAATTCTGCTCGCCGCCAGTAAATTGTCTGGAACCAAGGATTTTTTTTATTTTTCCCTAATTTATTTGGGAAGAATCTTTCCGTTCTAGGTTTCGCTGTAGTGGTGGGCTGCAGCACGGCCAGAACACTGTGTACTGACAGAAGTAGGCTCACCATTAATTCAAAAGGCCTCCACCAATCCCCAGCCGCCTCGGGAGTGCTGTTGCCTGGCAACCGCGTAGTGTGATGGAGGGAGGTGTGTTGCTGAGGGGCCAAGGTAGACAGCTCCGATCACATTCTCATCAGGAGCACTCAGCCTGCCAAAGGCCGTCTTCTCCGCAATGTGTTGGTGACCGTGGTGATTCATTGATGAGTGCTCACAACAACAGGATGCATCACACACACACACATACACAACTTCTGCAGCATCCGCTGACAGTGTTATATCACCTTTTACAAACCTGAGAAACATGTGATATCTGTTTTTATTTCCGAAAATAGTCACATATAATGAAAGAGCAAGAAACACATGATGGGAAATGTGACAGGAAAACAAGAATTTCTAAAGATTTCCTTTGGAATGTTAGCTGTATGGTGTTATGTGAACACACTATGTATCTTTTGTCTGGTTTTCTGATGCCAACATACTTCCATTCCAACAATTACTACTTGTCTATGACCTATGGATGATCAGGAAAGTTGGCTCCAGCTGGAATTGTTCATATTTTATGAATTATTTGGTTTCCAGTTTGTGTCCAAACTCCTTGATGGTGTCCGTGGCCTTGTCCGCAGCCTTTCCTATGGCTGTTTGGGTCTGTCTGCTGGCTTCTTGAGCAGCTTCAAAGAGTCAGAGTGAAGCAGAAGAGACCTATTCAGTAGTCTGATTAAAACTATTAAACTTTTGTCATTTCTCATACTCAAAGTAATAAACTCTTAGAACATTCTGAAATAACCTTTTCATCCTCTGACAGCCTGAATATGTCTTTTAGCTGTAGCCTGCTGAAAATGAAATGTCCACTGTCGCATCATAATAGTTCAGAGACAGAGCAGTGGGCACATTACCTGTGTTGGCTGTTTCTCTGGAGGAATCTGCCACCTGCTGCACAGCATCTTGAGCTGCCTGCACTGAAAACACACCACAGGGACTTACAGTGACTTCAGGGGAAGAAAACTACAGCAGTTGGCATGTTTGCTTTTTAAGATTCCAATACCACAATTTTAAACATTTGTAAAGGATAAAAACAACAATTGACGAAGTATTTTCTTTGTCTATCAGACCGGAGTTTTTGTTGTTGTTGATGTAGTTCTGTACCTGCAGTGTCTGTGACTCCTTTTGCAGCCGATTGGCTTGTGCCTTTCAGGCTCTCAAAGGACTTCTTAAACGAGGCCATGGTCTCCTGTCTTCGTCCCTGCGGGGTCCACACATCCGTCTGAGCCGGCAGCGATGGGAGCTGCTGTTTAATACCCTCTGTTTGGGGCCCAGACACCAGCGAGCCTGCACGTTCCAGCCGGATTAACTCAGACAAAGACCCGCCCAAAGAGTCCTCATTCAGACTGGCATCCCAACTATGGCAGAGTCCTGCCAGGAGCCAGAGCCCACTCAGCAGATTCTACTAAACCCTGTGATCAAACCCACAGACAAGAGCGAGCAAAAAGAGAAGCATGCGAGGACGATGCACAACAGATCCTCATTTAGATCAACACGCAGGAAAACAGAAATGTTCACAAGAGGTTTAAAAATCTAAAGAGCGGTCAAAGCCAACAGAGTTTAAACACGATCAGACAACACTAAGCAATGGTTTCCTTTTTTTTTACTTTTTATTTACAGAGGAGTTGTATGTCTGGCTTAACACATAAACCTTAATATTGACAAGTCCTGCAATTTAAAGCACATTTTGATATGACAACCATTATGATTTCAAGACATAATATATTGACTGTTAAAATCTTCAGTACACACAAACACACGCACACACAAACATGTATACTCTGTCCATTTCTAACAGATAGTTTACTGGAATGATTTCACAAGCAACTATAAAGATACAATGTAAAAAACTCTTACTTCAAAAACATTCAAAGAAATCTCCAAAGAAATGCAAAAAAGAAAAGACCCACAAACAGGCTTTGTTGACACTTAGGGGATATTATTGTATTCATATCTGTTTGCAACCGGACATATTTATTTTTTCCTCTCCCAATGTCTCATTGGAAGATGATGAACATCTATTGCACATTTCTAAATACACATACACACAAGTACAAAGTCACAAGCCCTGGCTCTAGTCTCATTTCATTGGGAGGGAATCAAGGAAATGAGACTGAGAGGAGAAATCCTACACCTCAATAAATACTTACACCCAACACATTACATTAATAACATGACATTTACAATATATAATAATAAAAGATTTGTCTTGAAGGAAGAACATTTTTCAGTGGGAATGCTTGTCGTTTTTGTTGTTTTTTGCAACAGGGGTATGATTATAATAGTTTTAAGATTTGTCCTTTTTATTATTAGAAATATTATTGTGCTGCTGGTTGGATGGTGGGTTGGACTGATGCTTTTACGCTTCTGGCTCGTAATCCTGGCTCTCCTGGGGAAAAGAAGAAGAGATTTCTCAGTGACAGGAAGGTCCCACAGAGAGAAGCTGCAGATTAAATTCATCAGTGGGAATTTAATTTCCTAATCACACACAATTCAACTTGAATCAGTTTAAGGAGACAGAGAGCTTATGGTAAGACAAGATCGCTCTCTGTCAGATAATGATGTCTTTCCATCATCGCTGAGCTCCTCTGCTGGTCCAGTGTCTCTGTGTGGCCTGCAGAGGGCAGCACCAGCCTGCACCAGCCTCAATGACATGTCGTGAGCACAATCCCATCATTTTTGTAACCCTGCACACGCCTCCCCCTCCTCACACCTGATCGTACAAAAACATAACACAGCCTCCATGAAATTAAAAATAGTCTTGGGTCATCAAGAGATGAATTTCTTTTAAATCTCTGCATCCATTATGAGAAGGTTTCACTCACTCAGTGCTCAGCCTCCATATTTACAGCAATGCAGGGAGACCCTGACATTACCCACAATGCAGCGAGGCAGAGCGCGTCATCACCACACCCATTCAGACGATGCTCGCACATTGCTGGTGTAGTGAAGGATGGGGGAGGGGAAAGAGATGCGGAGGAGTGGGAGAGAGATGGAGGAGGACATGGATGATACAAGCTACTGCCTTTGAGAAAATCACTTGTAATTTGCCTCTCAGCAAATATCCCTGTTTTATTCCTTCAAATGATTAAAGAAATAATCCACAGATGGAGGCTTTACGTGGAAATGAGAGAAAATCCGAGCAAATGCACTGAATGAATTGAACATTATCACGGATGATGTCAAATCTAATATTAAATCTTCCTCTAACTGATGCTGACTCTGAATATTTTAAAATTAACCGTAAATATTGTAGGTTTCTGCTTTAAATCATAATACACACTGAGGGATATTTTTTATATACAATTAAAGCCATTTAAAATCTGCCTTTAGAGCAATAGGTTCTGCACAGTTTGTCTCGCCCCTGACAGTCAAATTCCAAAAATAGCCATCTGTGTCAGACTTGCATCCTTCTTCCACCCACACACACACACACACACACACACACACACACACACACACACACACACACACACACACACACACACACACACACACACACACACACACACACACACACACACACACACACACACACACACACACACACACACACACGCCTTTAAATAAAGCTAGATTTAAGCTGTAGTGTTAACCCAAACGCATACACAGCAAGTCGCTATGGATATCTAAAGATAATCTAAAGCTCCGTGTAGGTAGGTGGTGCTATATTCACTGTACTCGCTATGTGGCAATCGGCTTGTTAAACCCTCCGTTTTTATTTCCAGGGGCGAGAAGAATTACATCAGTGGGAGCAGCGGCGTTTGTGTGGGACAGAAGTGGAGGGCAGTGTGGAGCGCCATTGGAATGCAATACAGATATAAATGTGTGTAACCCTGCAGAGCTGCTGAATACTGATGAGTCTCGGTCTGCTGTAAGTGAACGGACTCATCCCTGCCTGCGGTCTGCAGCTTTTTCCTTTACGATAAACAAATAGCTGTTGATTACAGAGCTTAATTCAAACACTGAGACGTGAGATGCTTCAACGTAGAGCAGACATGTGCACGTTGTGTCGTGCAGGCTGATTACCTGCTGGGTCTCGTCATATGTCTCTCCTTCTGGCTCCAGCATTGCCTCTCCCTGGCCCTCCATGGCCTCCTGCCCATACTCCTCAGGCTGCAGAGAGAGAGAGAGAGAGAGAGAGAGGGGAGGGTAAAGAGAGGAATATCCACAGTAACACCAGCATATACACATAAACATGTATCTGGTTAAACGTATATTCTAAACCTGTTTGTCAAATTGTGATTCTGTTTCCTACCCAGAATGCTGTGGAGATGATGTATCTCCATGATCTTAACTATTCATTCATTTATGTCTCAACTTTCCTGTCAATGGCAATACATCCAGAATACATTATTTTATTGTAATTCATCAGAACATGAGGATGAATCATTTCTTAATTTCTAGACACAGTAATTATCAGTAAAAGTTCCTCCAACAGAAGCACTGAGGTAAATAGGGCAACACTCGTTGGACGCTATTTCCAGCTGTGGACTCTGGTGGGTATTTAGAACAGTGGGATTAAATTAAATTCAACTACAGTGCGTGTTCAGGGTAATGAAGGAACAACGTTGAACTACACACCAATGGGTTTTTAATAGTTTCTTGGGAGCAGTGGAGCTCTATAGCACGAGCTAATCAGATTCACCAGGCACCAGACAACCCTTGTTAGCAGGTAAATATATGTTGTGTTTTCTTCTTTTGAAAAACAGAGAATATCACTATTCTTTGACTTGATATTGACAGTTCTAGTTTAAACTGTACTTTATCCCCTTCTGAGATCTTTCTGAAGCAGACAGTTCCCCATCCTCGCCGCACCTGCTTCTACAGGCCCTGAAAACAAAGCCAGTGGGTCGCCGCAAATATATTTTTAAACCCAGCACTAATCAAGTCAATTAGGTCAGAGAAGAAGAGACCATAATCCTGAGCTGTATCAAGCTGGTGTTACTGCTTTAAGTCCCCCAACACGATTAGCATGGCCTTAAATGCTACACAATAGGAAACCTGCACTAAGACACAGATCAGACGGATCGATGCCTGAGAAAAAGTCAACATGAAGAACACTGTGTATTGTATCACAATCACAACAGAGGGGGAATAAATGATGTGTACCACTCGTGAAATGTTTGAATTCAGGTGAAATTCAAACACAATGAAAACATGTTCACACTAAGTAGCAGAAATCTCTCTAAAATAAAAAATAGAAATTACATGTTTTAATTATTTAGAGTTACATATTTTAGTCTAGGTATACTGATGTATTTTCAAGTGTTTTCTGATTAGTTTGGTTTTTATTAACTATGTGATAAAAACAGGGTGACACATCATGATTGACAGATGAGACTGAACCGTGATTGGTCAAGCACATGTTTGACGGGACCTCCGATCTGCAGCTCCATCCTCCGATCGCCACTGTGCCGACTCTAAATGTGCAAGATGGCTGCGTTCGTATCCAGGATATTTTAGCTTCAATTCTGGATAATGGGAGGAAGTAGAGACGTGTCTTCCATTTTCTTACACAGTCTATGGTGTCCACTGTACTAGATTATCCCAGATATAGACGCTGCCATTTTGCACTGGTGAGATCATTTGGAGCCACAATCTGCACAGAAGTGATCCTGAGGCGAAATCGTGGAAGCAAGGAGCCACTGACTGTCAGTCTCGATCATAACATCTCTGTTTTTTACAGTATCGAATGACTCATAAAAACCAAATTAATCAGAAACACGAACACTTAAAACAAACATCAGTGTGATAAGAACTATCTAAAATGACGAGAACCATCTTTGGAAGAAAAAAAATCTTTGGTGTGCACTTTAACTGCTAACATAAAGGAGGCAGGGTTTACAATCTACAATGCAGTAAGACACCAGCAAGTGATTGAGGTGTTTTGGCTTCACTTTTGGGGAGCTGCCACGTCGTCCATCTTTATAATACAGTCATCGCTCTGCACATGAGACAACAGTGTCAAGGGTCTAACGGTCTGTTGTCAGGGTGTTAAAATGAGTAGTCTTATCACTCAGACTGTGCCTTCAACAGAAGCCTGTTAGAGCGGCCTGTCAGATTTACTAGATTAGAGGGTCCAGCTCTGAAGGATGAAGCCTTATACGAGACGAGGACCTCTCTGTTTCACTGACAGTCTGACAGAGATAGACGAAATGTCAACGTGCTGACAGCACACGAACAGTGCATTTAAGCTAAAGAGAATTGGAGGAAAACACTCAAGGTCTAATGTTGCTTTATCAATTTTCTGCGTTCGTGGAGAGTCGAATCTCTTCAACCTTTCTCCTCACATCTCAGGATCACAGTGTGTAAAGTGCAGTGACATTTACAGAGGTTATCGGGGGGAGGCAGGGTATAGGATGAAGGCTGTATGTTGAGGAGAGCTGATAGTCCCACAGGGACACTGATCAGGTCATTTACAGGCGCCAGAACAATGAAACAGGTCTGAGCTTTATTATACAAGCGGATATTGTGCAGGCAGTGCAGAACAACTATTCATCCTCAAGATCCCCTCGCTTCCTTAAAAAAAACAGGGGTAAAACAAGGTCTATAAGTATATTATGTATATTATCTTTATTATATCATGAATAAATGTAAAAAAACAAAAAAAGGATTTGAGTATTGTTCTGTATAAAAGCTGCCAATCTAAAAATAATAATAAAAAAAACAATATTATTATATAAGTTAAAAATACAGAAAACATCTGACAGCTGAGGAATAAAATAGATGAAGTGCAGACTGTGTTTTGGAACGTCACACAGATTTATCACCCGTATAAACTTGGCTCTGCTACACCAGTGATCGTGTCCAGACTTTAATGAACACAGCTCACAAGAAGATGCCAAGTGTAAGTGAGATCTGGAACTGGAACAGATAACGGGCCTTTTTCCCTTTTAATTGCCCACGTGACAGAGAGCTGTAGAGGCACCGTGTCGTGTGCACAAACAAGAGAAGGCTCGGTCCTTTTGCATTGTTACTACAAGGCAGTTTTTCTCATCATTTCCTTATTGGCGTGTAATTACAAGGGAACTGATTTTATTTATGAAGTGATTTCTTCTGTAGCTTTGGATGGAGGTGGTTTGAAAAAAATAATCCTGTTGATATCATCAGGTTTTCTTCAGTGTGGGCCTGAGACATATGATTTAGTGTTTGACTCATCCCAGTGGTTAAAAGTAAAAAGCACAGATTTAAACTATTCTTTCATCTTAATCAGACTGTCTATCTTATAGAACATGTGATGCTGAATTTCTGAAGTGTCCCATTGAAAAAACCTTCTTCTTTTCATGTCTTATAAATGCATTTTGAAGTTTTATTTCATAAACGGGTCAAGATTTAGTTTAGCTGAAAAAACATTATTGTGCTATACACTGCCCAATCCTGAGAGGTTGAATATATTAGAATTGTCACAAAAAAATGGATGAACAAATTGATCAACGTTAATTTATCCATAAAAACTGTAAAAAAAAACACCTCTGGTTCTATCGTCTTAAATGCGACAAGCTTTTCTTTGTTTTATAATGATTCTACTAGTCACTTCTCAAGTAAGCTTTACATTAAAGATGATACAAAAAGCATAAAAAACTAAACTGACCACAGACAGATCACAAAAAATGCATTTCAGTTTTGCCCGTCTGTATTTTTCAGGACAAACAAAAAAACACCAAAATGGATTAACAGTTAATTCCCTGTCCAGCAGATGTGTGTGTGTGTGTGTCTGATGCCATGTCTAATAATAGAAAATAAAATAACCTGTAAAAGTACAGTTAATTGTGTGAGCTATCTTCTATAGTTGTGTATGTTTGCTGCTGAACTGCCTGTTTGATAGATCTTAGTGCTACTGTTGTCATGCTGATCATATCGGTCTCTGCTTATGTCCGTCTTAACTTCTGTCTGCTCTTATCGGATTTTACTCATATTTGTTGAGCGAAGCTGGTTTGAAATTTACCATGTTGTCATGGCTGTGTGTTGTTTGTTTTGCTTTAATGAATTGTAATTTTTTGTTTTGCATCTATTGCCATGTTTGTCTTCTCTTTATTTATATCACTGTATTTTGCTTTTACTTAATGATATTGTCTACATCATGATACGTGTTTTAAACACGTAACTTATTTGTTGTTGTTTGATTTTATGTTAATAATAATAATACTAATAATAATACTAATAATAATAAGGCACAGATAATGGTTGTCACATTGTACATACGTTCATGTCAGAGGGGAACTCGTCCTTCTTCCCCAGACCAGTGGCAGCTACGATGTTCCCCATAGCTCCAGTGGTCTTCTCCGCCACTGTAGAGTCACACACACAAACATCATAAACTCACACACACACACGCTCGTAACATTATCTCAACAATTCGGCAGACAGATTAAAAGCATGCACATGATCTCAGACCTCCTTGGTTTCTCTACTAGATTATTGTACATAATGGCCACTTACGCTTTCCCCCTGCAACACACAAACTCTCCCTCCCTTTTCACTATAATGAATTTGCCATGAAGTTTCCTGTTCCTGTAATAAAACTATCCTCATGGCTACAGCAACAACGTTAACGTTTGAAAAACAGAGGTAACTCACCTGAGCCCACGCTGTCTTTGGCCTTGTTACCTGGAGTAACAGAGAAAAAGAGATGAGTCAGAAAGAGTTCTGTTTCTTTTTGAAGATCGCTTATGATTTGACATTTCGATGTGCATTGAGATTTGGT
Organism: Hippoglossus stenolepis; assembly: GCF_022539355.2. NCBI lineage: Eukaryota > Metazoa > Chordata > Actinopteri > Pleuronectiformes > Pleuronectidae > Hippoglossus > Hippoglossus stenolepis. The sequence goes on from NC_061489.1 coordinate 10,423,561, forward strand.
TCTTTTGTGCATTTGAGTGTGTGTAGATAAAAGAATTGTACACTTTCCAAAATCTTGAAATAAGTCTCTGCAGTCTGAACATCAGGATTAGACTTAATCTTTCAACAAAACAAGTAAAAATCTTCTCTATACCTGATGCATTGATGTTGAAGTAGACCAACGGCTGCTCAGTTAGTTTTCATATGGGTCAAGAAAAAATCTGCTGAAACAAGCATCATAACTCTGACCATGCAGCTCGCCACAGCTTTGCCACCACAGCCGCGCAATCCCAGCAAGGAGTTATTAAATCTTGTGGACAATTTCAACCACAGCCACCAGCATTGTTTAATGCTCCGACCTTTGGCAGATCCCATCCATCTACACTGTGCTCCATCGAGCTTTTTTGGCAATCTAGTGTGTGCTCAGATGTCCTGATCACTCAAGCCTTGTCATCCTATCTACTGTGCAGCAGTCACGTGCCTTATTGGTCCCAGAGGGCCTTTAAAAGCCAAGTGAGGAGAAATGAAATGATGATGAAGTTCACAATCGTCACCACAAACGGCGAGGCTAAAAGCAGAACACACATCTGAGAGCAATTTCAGCACACACATGGATGATAGCTGCAGTTCTTATGGCTGAAAGATATAAGAATTACAATGAGTATTGTATTGTATGTATTTTATATACGAGAATCATATATAGGTTTTAAGCTTCTTTGGGATTATTGAACAAAAACAACTGATTCAAAGATGATTTTTAATAAATGTGTTTCAAACTCATTCAGGTGTTTATTTAAAAAACTAAAATTAGTCAAAAAGTCTAATATTTTGCAATAAAATTCTTTGTGATTTGTGATTTTTTATTTAATTTAATTTTCAAAATGATCACATATTAGTTCATTTTAAATGAGGACAAAATGACATGATACACCATCGCACACCATGAGGATCATTTCACGTGTAAATTATTACTATTATCATGTAAATTATTATCACCTAAACATTGACTGATTTAGTATCTAATCATATAATTGAAACAGATCATTAATATTATGGTTATTTTGTCATGTAATTTGAGGCTGTGGCTGTTGTAGAGAAGCACTGACACTAAATATACTGACACTGATGTGACTGCAGGTTTTTACAAAGTAATTACACTGCTATTAAAATAGCACTGTATAAATACTCCAGCGTGTCATAGTATGCACATAAATGCTCTGTGAATGAAACTGTTGTGACAGTAAATGGCATCTAGTACAACAGGGTTGTTCTCATCGCCGCCTCTCCTTCTCCACTCGCTGCGCTCAGCAGGGTGGGCGGTCTGCAGCAGCAGCAGCAGCTGTCAAAAGGTGGGCCACAGACCTATCAGATCACTCTTACCCCTCCTCCAAGAAGGGCCTTCAAGCAAATCAGAGGCTGCTTTCTAGGGCACCACCACCACCACCACCACGCTCAACAAGCAGCACGCAGGAGCACACAGATGCCTTAGAGACGCTCTGTTCCCTTCTCTGTGTAAAACAGGCAAAAGGCAAGATGAGGCGTAACACGCACGGGATGCAAACACTGAGCTGACGTGTGGCAGCGGCGTGGTGCTCTATATGTGGGGGAATACGAATCCATCTTGTTGCAGACACATCTGACAACATCACCTGGAATATTATCCTTCTCTTGGATGCATCCAAAGCAACCGGCCAACAAATCAATGGGGCAAGCTTGTAGAACCACCAGCAGGGGGTGTCACTGGAAATCTGCTCCCCCACCATCCTGACAGTTCACCAGCTGAACCACTGGCAAATGAAAGCCTGGCAGGGTCCAGGGCCTCTGTCGGGTTCTGGGTCTCCTGAGTCACCCGGCCCTCCTCCCACCCACCACTAACTCACCACCAACAGATCAACTGCAGGGTAACCGGCACAGACAGCGAGTACAGAGGAAAATATTCATCACATCACGATGTGTGTCAGTATCAATATATATTTACTGAAATATATGAAGTAACGTCAAAAAATGTGTGGTACGCAACATATTTAGCGATGAAAACACTAAGTTGCTCAACAGAAAATTAATCCGCAACAATTTTTGATAATTTATTATTAGTTAATTGACGTTTTTGAAGTGTTAATGTCAAGCATCACCTGAACCCAGCCTCTGAATACATTGTGCTGGATTTTTCCTCATTTTCTTTACATTATTACAGATTTACATTGTAGACTGTATTGGACAAAACAAGCCATGTGAAGATGTCCGACTCTTACCTGTAGTGAGCATTTTAAAAACCCTAATGGTTATGTGAATAATCAAGCAAATAATCTTAATGTTCATATATACAGCAGTTGAAAGATTCCTTAATTGCAGATGTAGACTCAATGTTTAAATTTATTTAATATTAGACAATAAGGCTTCAACATAATTGTTTGAAACCTTTAAATCCTGAGTTATTGGGCAGCAACACAGATCTTTTCCTTCAAGTGAAACAAAACAGACACTGAACTGGGGCTGGTGGATCTTTTGTATATGATACTGGTTTTTGTCACTTTCTATTTTAACCTTGTCCAGCTGCTCTTTCTGGCATCTGTCTACCTCAACACCATTTGTGTGTTTTTTTTAAATAACGATCTGAAGCAAGACACTTCGATTCGGATCAATGATCTCAGCCACATAATTGGCAACTGCACTTTGAAAATCTGGACACAGAGACTGATCCGTGTAGATCTGTGTATGTTGTTAGATTACAAATTAGGCAGCCTTTAGCCTATGCCTCCAGGAGGTGATCAGGGGCTTAGACTGTTTAACAATCTGCTGCCAACCAATGCACGGACATGTGGCAAGAGCTGCTCCCAACATCCCGCTGCCCCACCCCCACCCCCACCCCGCTCCCATCTCCTGCCTGTGGCCTAGTCAAGTGGGGCGAGAGGGCATAGGGACATTCGGAGCCTTACATCACATCATCTATGTCAAAAAAAGGACTTCCTGTCCCAGAGTATCTTCTCTAAAACTACCAACATTTATGATTCTGGTATGATGAACTACGCTGCATCAGCCTGCATCAGTAAGATAAGATATTGATCAGCATTTTTCACGGCAGACATTTTGACATGTCACAGAAAGAAAAGCACAGGTTTTATGATAAAATGAATAATGGCTGAATTCCATTTAGCTGCTTCGGTTTCACTGGGACACTTGGACATTCATTGTTAATGAAAATCAATGATGCCATTATAAACTATATTGAATTGACCAAAGGAGTGCATTCAGTGATTTATTTTACCATATACTGGGAAATATCTGTCATTGTAATGTGCACATTTAGTCGGATGAAATAAATATATTAATACAGAAGAAACTATGAAGGTATATTGTCACCTTTTAGTTATTGGTAGGATTTAGTATTCTAGTATGATTTGGTGCTGTCTTCTCCATTTATTGAGACCTTTGATCTGCCTGCTAAGGATTATTGCAGAATTCTGCTATTTTTCAAACTAATGCAGGAAGTTATTGTATAATTTAACCATTTGTTTCAGGACATATGGAAATGCTGCCCGAGCTGAATCATTACCCAACCTTATTTGTTGCTGCTCCTGCATGAAGCGGGAACATTAGCAGTCTTGGTTGGCTCGTGTGCAAATAGTCTTACCTACAAACATGACTCCTTCTTTAGTCTTTTCTGCTGCGACCGCGACTCCCTCCTTGGTCTTCTCGGCAGCCACAGCCATCCCCTCTTTCGCTTTAGACAAACCCTTCATAAACACATCCATCTTGGCCGAGCTACTGTGGAGAGAGGGAGCACAACAGCTAGCAGTCACTACAGCTGATGTGCACATGTGGATTTCATGGCTCACACTATTAATACACAACTATTGGTAGATTCTTTCAATACTGCCCTCTTCTACCAGGCTCCATGCATTTCAGTCTGACATGAGACCATACGTTATGGGAGAAGGGGACAGCAGCGCCCCCTGTGGCAGATCCTGACAGCTGCAGTCCATCAGGCTATAGTAAACCCCCCCTCCCCCGTTCACTCATGCATTCAACCCCCTTTTTTTCACATCCCCGTCAATGCATGAAATATTCAGAGGCACAAAGACTTGAATGATTTTGTTAATTGTGGGGGTGCTCATGAATTATTGCTCGCCTGTAATGCTACTCTCGGTGGCGGCGACATGACGGGACTGCGCCTGGGCCTCTGTTAAAGAAGGGAATCCACAGCATGTTAGTGTGTGACTGGAAGGTGGCACTCACACAGCGACGCTGGGGGAAGGGAGGCACGATGTCCACTGTAATATATTTATATACATATATATATACACATTTATAAAATATATAATGTATAATATAAAACATATAAATATATCTATATATATATAGATATATAGATATATGCACGCATCACAGTTTTTAACGTGGAATGATGTGCATGTGACAGGAGCGTGTCCGATCACACGCACGGACACGTTTGGATTAAAAACTAAAAAACACGCCCGGCTGCAGAGGAGCAGCTGGGACCATGTCCTAACATCAGGTATCGATCCTGCACATTGTCATCCTGTGATGTCGCAGGTCAAACTTTACATTACTACATGCCCACCATTTGTCACGTTTGCACCCGCGCCTGCACGACTGAATACATTTAGCTCATGTTCCACCAGAAACCCGAACACACCCAGACGAGAACACGGATATAACCCACAGTGTACGTTTATATTGCAATAAAGGTTCAGATGTATTTTTAAAGCAGCTTCTCCCCATGACGACGCTCCCATGCCATGGTCCTCGAATGGTGGTGACCTCTATATGTGTAAAAAATAAGAAGAACATAGAGTATAAATACAAACAGAGGAGCTCTTACCTATGTACAAATTGCCTTCGACTTGTCCCCTTATGATTCCGTCGCACAGTCGAGTCTTCCCTATCGTCTAAATGGGAGATATCTTCAAATGATCACTAGGTGGGCCTTCCTCGGGCTGATCTCCACCAACAGGGACGGCCCCCTTCACGGTGCGGCTCAGTCTACCACGCCCCCTCCCTCCCCTCCTCTTCCTCTCTCTCCTCTCACCATCACTAGCTCCACTATTGATCACCCTAAGATCAGATGTCAACTGGTTCAGGGAGAAGAAGCATTATCACACCCACTTTGCCTCATTTTCCCACTGTAACTCTTATTCCAGGTGTCCACGTGTAATGTGACTGTAAAGGATTATTACTAAACTACAGTAATCCAATTGTGTGCAATGATGTCAGCCTACATATCAGCAGTATATCTGGGCAGTTAGTGGAGCTGCAACTATTATCTACGATTATGATCATCTCCTATTTGTATGTACTTCTTTTGAATGAAGGAATATTATATTTGATTTAGTCCATTTGCATGATGGGTTCTTGTGGACTCCATTTTGGATCTAAATGTGCTACTGACACCACACATTGCTTCTGTTACTCGTATGTCTCTGTATTGGCTTTCACTAAGAAATAATATCCCCATGCTGTGTAACTGATAGTTTAATGTATCTTTAATTTTACTGTCTTAAATAACGGACCCTTGTGTCTGTGGTGGATACATTTAAAAACCCATCATCACTACTATGTGTAACAGTCTCAACTGCATGAGCGTGATGTAAGGGTGATACCACTCTGTGGAAGAGATGGGGGTGGATTAATGTAGCATGAAGCCACGTGAGGCTGTGCTGTGTATACATCTTTAGACCAGCAAGTTAAGTAATACTTTAAACAGATTCACACATAATCACAAAAACAATTAAAGAAAAACAATCATTTAAGAATATATAGGCTGTTTAATGTTCCTCGCTGGCCTGAACAGAAGGCGAGTTCTACGTTGCGTGTCGAATTACAATTGGACACTATGCGGCCACGATTCGCGTGATTTATCGTGTATTATCTTATTATGACCGCACCTTCGGCCAATCAGAGCAGAGCATGGAGGAGAGTATCGAACGTTCCGTGATGTCGCTTTCTCTGAAGTAAAAAACGGGCAGGAACTAAAACACGCGCCTCATCACGTCCTCCCTGAATACCACAGGTCCCCTCCACGTCTCACTGATCCCCCCTCTCTTTCTTTACCTCCTCTGTCTGACGTATGTACAGTGACGTCATCCTCGTTGTAGTGAGCGAGTGATTGCGAAATCCCCCGTCGCCCCAACCCCCCCCTCCCCTGCAGTTGAGGAAATCCCAGATAGCTACATCCCCTTGAATTCTCCTGTCCCTTCTCATCTGGTCTCTGTGGGCATGACAGGCCGTGGGCGTGGATGTGTCATCGTGCTGAGAGGAGGTAACCTACACGTGTAGGACCACCATGATGTGCGACAAAGAGCTGTGAAATGCAGCTTCGTCTGGGTGTTGTGTTGTTAAACAATCACAAAGACCTTATTTTCATTCATCTAGTGAAGCCGGGAGCTGTCCATGGTGCTGAACGGAGGCCTGACTCTGTCCATGGTTCTGATCTGCTCCAGCCAACACTTCACTGCTCTGCGGGGAAAGCTGCAGGAGGAATGGGGTTCATATCAGCTTCTGTTAGAATACTTTACATACTGTACATTCTGGTATCTTTTAAAACCTGCTGTCAGCTCAGGGTGATGAATTCACTGGCTTCGTTTCCCAACTTGCTGCTTGTACTTGTAAGACACATCTGCCCTCTTGTGGTGCTTTGGAGTAATGGCGTGCCAGGTGGTGGAGGTGGAAGACAGAGCCGCAATGACAACGGAAATGACAGAAGTATTGCCAGTAATGGCAGTTTATGTGGGCAGGCATATGCATATAAAATACATGAGCTGTTTATGAATGAGACCATGTGATCATGTTCTTATAAAGACAGAGGCTCTCATGGCTGCTAGCAAACATGGAGTTATCCATCTACGTCTCAGGCACCTGAGGGGTGAATCTTGCGCAGGGAATAATAGGTCCAGTGTCCAGGCAAGTGTCACGTTTTGTGTGATTTGTTTCTCAGTTTTTGCAAACAAACAAACAAACAAACAAACAAACAAACAAAAGGCAATGGTCTCTACTGTCTTTCTTCAAAACCATGAACCCAACCCGGTGCCTAAACCCCAAAGCAAGGCAAGTTAGCACATTTCAACAATGAGGGAATTAAAAATGCTCTACATAAAATATAAAAGGGATCATGACAAATTGTAAAAGCAATATAAGACATTACAAAGAATAAGCATTCAAAACTAAATTAAAAGAGTTATATACAAAATAGAAATTTAAAAAAATAAATAAAAGAGTGAAAATAAGAAATGCCTATGCCCGCCCATACGTATAAAATCAGGTGGAGACCAGTACCTTCAACACGAAAGCATAAACTACCAAAACCAAATAAAAGTAATGATTCTACAGGCATAATCAAATTACTTGTATTAAATTAAACAAAAAAGTAAATGAATAGATGTTTAATATTAAACATTACAGAAAACAATAAATAGCTCCAACATTTTTTTGTTGAAAAACTTGGAATATTTACAGCATCATAACCCCAAAAATCTGAGCACTAACGATATCACCAGCGTTAAATAAACACAATGCAGTTACAGCAAAGTTCCTTGTCAACATGAGTGGGTGTTTGTACAAACGATTTAATGTAAACATTTATTTCATTGGAAAGTGCTGTATAAATTAAATCACCTTGATTAGATTCCAGGAACTCAAGGAACAATAATATTCTTAAAACATCCTTAAAGTTTTCCATCATTTCGTTAGCAGCAGTTACTCTCCCACACACAGCTTTTTTTTAAATAGAAGGACATGTTTTGGACATTTTAGTAGGTGGGATATATCCATATTCAGGAACTAACAAGTTGGTTATAATTTTTGTAAGAATATAATTAACAGTACATGTGTTCTTACTCACAGAAGATGGTGCATATTCAGTTTAGACAAAAAAAAAACTAGTTCAGCTTAACACAAAACTAGCAAAGTTCAGTCTCTTTTACTGTGTGGTGAAGAAAAATCTTCAGAACAGATGTTTTAAAAGATTTCTGATTTTTCTCATCGGTGTTCGCAGTGGTGAATAAAATGATTAACAAGATGAGCTTCAGTTGTCCTCACTTGAATTCACGAGTCTATCACAGTATGGATGTGTCCATAGAGAAGATTATTTATCCAACGTACAGGTCAAACAAGGGCAATAGAAACATCTCGGTATCTCGGAGAATCAGCCGCACCAGGACTAAAGATTCACTGAACCACAGGTCATTCTCTTCAAAGTAAAAAACTTCTCAGATATATTTCTCACCTATATTTGGAAGCTCGTCTACCGATTCCGGTGATGTTTACGTCAGATGATGCCCCTCAGATCTTTCGGAGGGTAGTCAGATAATGTTTGTGTCAAGAAGAATTTCTGCTACAAATGTAAAAGTGAAGGGTGTTCCACGTCAGCCCAATGGGGAACAAGCACAATGGTTGTGCTTGTTCCCTTTAACATTATGTCACTTAATGAAGACCATTCCTTCTCCTACACTTTAACAATGACTCACCAACTCACTGTGTCAATTTAACAGCTTATATTATTATCAGCTTCAGCCAGCTACTGTTACATCACACTTTGGTTTCAGGTTTGGTTTACAGGAACACAAATTCTCTCAAACATGATTTCCAGGTTTAGTTTATTACACATCTTAATCATCACAGCATTTACAGCCACATTCAGACTTGTATTAATTTCATCGATGTCACATCAGCGGTTGAGGTGAATAATGATTGTGGGAAAACATGCTGATATGGATCCTGTGATTTAAAACCTGTGATGCTGCTTTACACACACACACACACACACACACACACACACACACACACACACACACACACACACACACACACACACACACACACACACACACACACACACACACACACACACACACACACACACACACACACACACACACACACACACACACGCGCACACACACACACACACACACACGCCTTTAAATAAAGCTAGATTTAAGCTGTAGTGTTAACCCAAACGCATACACAGCAAGTCACAGTGGATAAATTAATTTAGTTTCTATTTATCTTTTTAGTGTTTTTGTACAATTAATCTTTTTATCATTCGCCCGAGGCACTTTTTCATTTTAAAGAGATTATTTCATATTGATCACGACCATCATAAACCTTGAACATATAAACGTAGGCTGAACCAAACGTGTGTAGATATTTTAATAAGAAAATAAAAATAATTTCAGTTTCAGTGGTTATGCACTTATGCAACTTAAAAAAGAGTCAATGAATAAATAAATAAGATTATTTAGAAAGAGTAGTTTCCCCATTTATATTTTTACCTCCACCAAGGAGGTTGTGTTTTCACCCCTGTATGTTTGTGTGTAAAAATTACAGAACACATTACTACAAAACTGGGTGGAGGGATGTGTGTATGGTGAGAAGAAATACATGTTTTGTGTGGATTTGGATCAGGGGGCAGATCCAGGGTTTGTTTTCACTTTCTTGAGGATAGGACGTTTTCCTTGATTTCTCAGAGAATAATTCCTGGATCCTAAAGAAAAGAAATTGAGCAGGTTCAGAGGACTGATATTGATGAGTGTGTGCATTGTGGTGCAGAACCAATTTAAAATCCAGATCTAGTGAATTTAAATGTGGTTTAATAAGACAGCCTTTATGTTTGTGTTGTTTAGATGTGTATTTTCTCCAGTGAAAAAACTGCAAAGTGACCTGTTCAAAAAAAGAAGTCCATTATAATTCCACTTAATCACAGTTGGTCTTGGTCCTGATTGGCTCCCCTCAGTGAGAGAATCCTCACACTCCTCCAGTGAACAGGGTTGTAATGAGCAGCACCTCGTAAAGCCTCCTCTCAGCAGGTTCACTTTATTTGAATTAGAGGAGCTCGCTGTTTGCTGCTAATAATGGTCGGTGGTTAAGACTGTGAGAAGTTGGTTTTCCAATCCATTTAACAAATACCCTTTTACTACACTGCATTAATTTGCACAACACGCTGAAGGACACAGCTTTGCCTCTAAACTGCAGCATATTCATGGAAATGGAATTATATCTGTGTCTGTTTTGTTTAATATTAGCTCAGCGGTCCACATCAGAAGATGATTGTGCTGCCCAGGAGTTTAAGAGTGGAAGGAAGGCTCCACAGACCCAGCAGGCCCAAATAAAGGTAATTAATCACATGTTATACCCTGGGAAATAAATTGTGAAATAAAATGTCTGTGTGCAGTTCCAAAATCGCTAACACAGTCAGATTTCTCAGCGTCAGTCCGGTGGTGGTCTCTCAGCCCCCGGTGAACCTGCTCTATCCATTATAGCTTCTTTACAGCCCGAGCTCCTTCATGATGCTTTTCCTTTTACAGATCCATTGAGTGGAGTCAGTCAGTCACTGCAAGCTTTATATAAGTCCAATCAATCTGAGTTATAAAATCTTGACATGGGCTGAGGCCGCGGTACAGCTGAAATTTACAGCTGTTTAGATTGCAAGTCATTTCCCCGTGGCATGTGCATACACACGCTGCATATGAGAGCTGAGTGAAAATAAAACCCTGCCTGCGAGAGATTTCAAATCTGAGTTTTACTCCCTCTTTGAAGCAATCATGAATGACATACATTTACTGCATCAGACGACTTTAATACTCTTTACTCGGCCATAAACTGAGAGGGTGGTGTGTTTGCTGCAGGTCCTCGAGTAGAAAGCCTTCTCAACACTTTTAGGAATGATGAATAATCGGTAAACTGAAGTAGCCCTGACAACCCTTAGGTGGCAGCAGAGACTGTTTATCTCCTCGAGGAGAGTGATTACTATTCACAGCACTAACCAGGGTACATATCAACCCAGGACGTACATGAATCGATTCAGTTTAATGTATACCCACGGTTGCTCAGAATGAAATATTTACTCGTGTATGACACTTCTCCGCAGCTCGAGAGTGGCTGTTATTAGACGTAGCAGGATGCTGCTGTCATCACCTTGAGCAGACTCGGCTCGGGGTGTGTGTCTGTCTGTGTGTGTGCACGAGTGCGACCAGCACAAGTTCAGCATCCACATCCAAAATGGCCCAAGAAGAAATGCTGTCTCACCATCAGGACGCTGCAGGAAAAGAAAAAGGAACATTTTGTAGCCTATGTGAAAGTGTTTCCGTCACACACACTGCAGCCTATTGTCACTCTGACTGTCCTAATGTCTGCCGCTCTCACAGAGGATTTGTGCTGCATTTGGTTTTGGTCATTGAACACGTCTGTATTTGTCATTAACGTGACGCCGTGACCTCTACATATCTCTTAAGAATACACCCACGCTTTTGATAATGTGTGTTAATTTATGTAACGCTTGTTGTTAACATATTTGTTTTTATGATCCTCTGGATACATTATACACAGTGAGGGCAAGTCTATAGTCTGCAGATGGAACTATCCTGTGGCTATAATATTACATGTACTGAAATTAAATGCATTATGCAAATTGTACATACAATGTGCTCAAAGCTATATCTCCATCTTCCTTATGCATGCAGACTTAATTCAATGGATCTGTGTGACAGCACTTAAACCAATGATTGAACTCGATATACAGCACCTGAATGGAAGCCAAGCTATACAGATTAACAATATGACATCCTGGAAGCAATATTACAATTATGACATGCAATCTGTTAAACTGTCTTAGGGCTGACCACATGAACAGAAGGACAATTTATGGTTTTCACACGGCTGCATGTGTGTGTTCGTCTGTCTGCGGATTTGCTCCTTACAGGAACAGGTTTTCCATTTCTCCTTTATTTGTTCATTTTTGGCAGTTATATAAACCCTCCCCAGCTGGCTGGTTTCCTGCACAATTGACTGCTATTAATGTTGATGCATAATTGCATTACATAATGTGTTGTGCTGTGTTTTAGAGGAGTCAAACAGCTGTGGCTATTGGCTGTCTCTGACGAGTCCAGCACTCTGCTCTCATACACTGCCAGACGACAGCCTAATCATAAATGGGAGCTGTCACAGGTCATTGTCAATTTTAAGCCATATCAATGGGGCTTTTGTAACTGCTACAGCACTTCAATATATTTTGTCAATGAATTGTACGATTTTAAGTCCAGGGAGATTTGATTAATTTATATTCTTTTATCAGACCGTCGCTAATTTAAACACAGCAGTCGTACAATGTCATCAGTGACAGACAGAGAAATCAATCTCTGTTATGGAGAGCGAGGGAGAAAGAGAGCGAGAGACAGACAGATAAAGAGAGAGAGAGACACAGACAGACAGACAGACAGACAGACAGACAGACAGACAGACAGAGTGAGAGTGAGAGAGAGAAAGTGGAAGGAGAGGTGAACATTTGCTGCGGCTGTCTCTGCCCATAGGTTCCCCAGCAGATGGTAGTGCAGCATCGCAGAGGAACTTCTTTCCGCACAGGATGAAAATGGTGCAGGAGACGAGCTGTCTGAAAATGAACGCTGCAGATTCTAAGGTACGAACCATAATGGGATAATAGGATAATATCTTACCTACACCATCATTGTGCAAGGCAGCACATTTTGAAAAAAATGACAGAATCATGAATGACAGCAGTATATCTTTCAACATCTCCCATATGGTGTACCCAGGGGGACGATTAAAAGTGGAGCACATTGATAGCCGCGGTGCAATGAATGTATGTGCGTATGGCTGCAGTTTTGAATCCAGTCACTTACGTAAATGAATCCAGGATTGAGTGCAATCATAATATTCAAACTGCAGATTAAATACTTGGTACGGCGGGAGCAAAGGCATCCAGCTGGGTTTGCAGAAAACAAGGATCAGAGCAAATATCAAATGTGCTCACATGCCATAAGTCAAACGTGTCTACAGGGGCTTCATTTGCATTACAAAGAGCATATTTTACAGGAGGGTTGGGGTTTTGGTGTCTTCAGACGTCGCATAGTGTCTGCATGTGAAAAACAGGTATACTGATGTCAAAATATAAACCTGGTACAAGGCTGAAAACACTTCCCTGTTTCAGATTCGGCCTTTTCAAATTTACCCCGCATGTTGAAGCGAGATCAAACTGGTGGATTCATGAGAGTTTCACGCTGCCTATGCCCCAACACAAAGTCGGTGCTGTATTGCATGTCATTTGGGAAATATGTTGGCTGCCTCTTATCTCTACACTGGATGGGTGCAGATTCATGCTCGTAAAAGTGCTTGAAGAAAACGCTGTAAGGGAAGTTTGTCACACTGTAGCACAAAACAGTGGCCATACATGCATAACGATGCAGCATCTCATGTGCTCACCTAAATGCACACACAAGGCAGGTTGTCATGCTCTGATGATGGGAGCTTGGGGGAAAATACATTAAAAAGAACAAAGGCGCTTTTAAGGTATCTCTCATATATGTTCTGACAAAATCAGTGCTGAAAACATCAGCCATTAGTTCTGAGGCAGAGCCGAGTTCTTTGAAGTTGAGCAAAAGGGGTCTCATCAGATAAGAGCTCTATAGACTGAGACATCCGGCATTAAAAAAATGCTGTGATTGGGAACCTGGTAAGCTAATGAGTTTGCACTTCTATCTTCTCAATTTGTACAGGCTTTTGTGCCAAGACCTTTGAGGCTTTTCTGTGCCAAGTCTTGTAATAGTGTTCACATTGTTCGCCTGAGAATCAGACACTTTTTCATGGAACTTAGGGGGGATCCATTTCTCAACTTTTTTTTTTTCACATGGGAAAGACAAGGAGGCCAGAAAGAAATCAGTGTGAATTATGGATTTTGCTGCAGGGACATTACAATCACAAAGAAATGGCAGCGGACATAAAAAGATTCCTCTCTTAAAAGGCTCCAAAGACTGGATTCTTCACAACTGCATCTGAGCTGCAATGCGTTGTAACAAGTCATAAGTGGTTCTTGTTTAGGACTTGGGAAACCATAGTGCACCCCCCCCTGTGTCAGCCTGAGAGACTGAACTCTTGCACTCTTGTAGGCAATAACCATCAATAACTATCAGCTTTTGGCTCCTCAAATAATGTGTATATTACAGTCTCATTTTTCCTGTCAGAGATTTTGCTACAGATGTGAAATTATTTAAGGCTGGCTGTGTAGTGGAGCTGCCTCCCTCCTTCCCTGTCTCCCGCCCTCTCCCTTTTGGTTTGTCTCTGTCTTAGCAAACCGCATAACTATCTGATAAATGAGCTACAAATGAGGGAGGAGGTTTTACACTTGGGTGTTGTGGAAATTATTGGGAGTGCAGTGACCACAGTGCTTATTTAAGCTTAAGATGCAGGCTGTGGAGATTTGCTGGGAGCAGATCTAGAGGCTGGTTTAGTCTTCAGGCATGTCCAATCCCATCCATTCAACCGTTAATGCCTGAGAGTAGACCAGAGGAAACATTACAGCCCTCAGATCAAGTCAGAGGCAGCGAGTCCAGAGTCCCTGTCCTCCTCAAACTCCCTTATTTTTGCTCAGTAAAAATTCAGCCTTATACATGCAAGACAGTGCTGAGCCCTCTCCATATCCTCCTCAATATTTCAACACAACTGTATGCCCAGCACTTGATAATTATAGTAACCTTCAATCTGATAATCAGCTGTCTGAGGAGTGTGGGATAAACACACAGCGCTGAACACACAGTGCACATCATGCACGGTGCTGTGTATGTAAATAGATTTACTCACACATATTCTGCAGGTCAAACATCATCGCAGCAGCTTAATGAGTGATTGGAGAGAAAATTAAAACAAATGCCGTCAAAACAAAAAGCCTGACTTCTTCTGTACAGTTCATTGGTACAATACAAACAGACCACCCACCTCCCTCTGTAATTCACAGGTGCACACACACAAACACGCACGCTGTAATTCTATGAGGCTCAAGGTTGTCGTGCTTATTGAATATATCAACTTAACCACTGATGTCATTGATCAAAAAGCCAATTCCAGTTCTATTATTGTGTTAGAGGGTAAAACAATTGCCAAATGACTTTGTAAGGTGCACTCACTTGGTAAACAGATCTGAGATCCATTAAAGCCTTGGAGATTATCAAGCCTCAGTCCAACAATTTGTGCAGATTGCTCTAAACACCTTGCTGGTGACCTTCCTCGTCCAGTTGAAAGTCAATGGGAAACGTGGCAGGGAGCCCGCCGGTGCCACAAGCGCCCCCTGCACTTTAATTACACCGTGCCGCAGCAGCCGGCTATTTCCTCGTCCAGCCATGTGTCCCTGTCGATACCTCGGACCCATTTATATAGTCCAAATGTGCCATAGGCTCATAGTCCCCATGATACTGCCGGCCACACTTAATCAGGGTATCTTTGCTCCATGATAGATACAGCATAGAAGTCCATCTCATTAATATTAATGCCAGGGCTTTGTTCCATGCATGCTGTGCTTTGTGGTTTACTGTAGCTGCCTCTCTCTGACCTCTGACTGAGGAACGTGGATGTTTTCCATGTGCTTAATCATAATGCACACTGCCTACTGCATTGATAGGTTAATGTACCCGGGAGGATCAATGCAGTCTCGAGGACGTCTAGCACACCAGACATTTAAAGGTTCGGGAAAGGCTTTAACAATGAGTGCAGTCTGTCTATGTTAGGATCTCATTCCGGCTTAATTAAATGGGGTTGTGCAGGGTCTGGCGACTGGTGTGATGAGTTACTGTAGATAATTGGCAAAAGCAGCTGTTCTAAAGAATGCAAATTTAACCAAGAGCTCATTAAAAGCACATAACCAATATTTTTCTACCGATTTTTGAAAACCTATTCCTAAAGATCAGATTTAGTTCAATACTACTAAAAAACAAGAGCCATAATGAATGTTTATAACCTGTGGGGTCCTAAATCAGATAAAACTCAAAGCTGTCTTGAAGTAGTTTCCATCGGTTATGTAATGTTGGACTAATATTTAGAATATCTGAAGATATCTGAACCCGTTCCCTGAATAACTGACTGGCAAAGGATCAACAGTCGAAGCATTTTTTACTGGTAATTTCCATAAAACTTTATGTAAATCTGCTTGCTTAGGAAAAAAAGAGAAATAAGCCTTTTGCCTGACACAGAAAACTTAGCAATAAGGGAAAACAAGTCAGAAACTATTTTTAACCCTCTGTGTGAAGAACATGTTTTCAATTGGGTATTTGTAGAGAGCATATATGGCCTTCAAACACGAATAAGTGTTAGTGCTTTTATTATTTAGTAAAATAACACTGGGTTACTGTTTCTTAGTCCTATGAAAAGGGAACAAGCTTCTGCATGGATACAGAGAAAAACATTTGCTCCTAATGAATAAATAATGAAAGGAAACGAGGTGCTTGCATTAATTTGCAAAGCAGAAATTTTCACAGAGTTTTAAGCCAAGGAATTTGGGGATCATTTACCTCAAGGCGTGTGTCGTGCTACAATATGCAGCCAAATATAGCAGCACTTTGGTGAAGAAACTTTAAAAATGCAGTGTACTTGACAGTAAATGAAATGGAAGACATTCTACAACCTTTTTATTTTTAATGGTCTGGTACTGAATCCCAATGTAAACCAAGAGGAGCAAGAGGAGTATGTTTTTAAATATAGGATCTAAGATATAGGATCTAAGCTGGTAATATAAATGTATATATATGTTTTAGAAACAAGAGTATTTTATTCTTAACTATATCTTGCCTTATAAATATATATATATGCATCATATTTATATATGACACCTTTGCTTACATTCATGACTTCACTATAGTGACACTGTTGTTCCTTTCCTGCAGCACAGCAGATGAAGACTGTTCTCAGTGAATTTACAGAAGACCATTGAGCATCTGCAGGTCTGCAGACCAATTGTCTTTTTTATTTCCCAGTGTCTGGCAAGCAACAGCAGAGCTTTATGGTCCAAGAACTGGAAAGCTGCTGTCTTTTCTTGGTGGAGACCTGAAAGCAAACACATGTGTGTGCCAGTGACTGGTCTGTGCGACATGGTCATTTATCTTTAGAGGATAAGCCATATTGAAAAGGCGACTATAAAGAGGTTCAATGAGATCCGGCACTAAACAAGCTCTGCAGAATAATAATTAATATGCAACTCAAGGACTGTGTCTCAGCAGGGGTCCCCACCTGTGGTGAGAGAGCAGAAATGCCCCCAGCAGACCTGAGTTCATTTACCTTCTTAATTCATTAAATTATTGCACGTTCTCTGAGCAACAGCCTTGTTCCTGCACCTCAGTGCGGAGAAGTATCTGTCTATCTGGAGAAGAAACCCAGATAAAGTAGGTAAACACTCTGACATCCTTTTCTTGGCTAGTATGTGAGTGAGCAACGATCTGTCCCACATGAAAAATTATTTGTGACTATGAAGCATTACATCACTTAACGGTAAGACTTAGGAAAAAAAATACTTAATTAGCGCCTCCAGAGAGCAGAAACAGATCCAAGATTTCAAGGGTAACACTCAGCCAAAATCTCAGCCAATATATTATCTCTCACATTAGTCGGTGCTCCACTGCAAGACAGCACTCTTTTCATTTAGAGATATACAATATGGCAGGCGCTGATGAAGAAATGTAAGTCCTGGTCGTGAGCCCAAATATTTTCCATGTTAAATTACCCAAGCTGCCATCAAGCTACTCCTACTCTACTTTGACCAGAGTCCACCTGGTATCACATCACCATTATGTATGTATGGCTGCATTTTATATCAGAAAGCAGAGGGAGATAGGATCTTTGTTTTCCATTAGTATTATTTTAAAAGGGGGAAGGAGTGATACTGTGCGTGATGAGCATTTCAAAAAGCTGCTCCTGAGGCTTAGGTGGGTTTTAAACTTGTGAAATAAGATTGAGCCATTCAGCTCTGAGGATCTTAATTGGCATGTGATTGGCTGTCATGAGACATCACAGGAACACTGGGGTGTTTTTCGAACGATGCTCGCTGTGTGCAAACACGTGGATCCAACAGATGGCAACATTGTTCCTTCTTCACCATAACAGGTTACTTGGCAATCCACCAGTGAGGTATGGGTGCATCGACAGAACCCTCCAAAATAAAAACAGCCATCAAACACAAGTGTGGGTGATGACGATGTGACTAATTGTTGCCATGGTGATCTGGCCTTTGAGATACCGTCTAGCGGTAAGGGAAAAAGGAGCCAGCCACGTAGAGAGCACGGGAGGAAATGAGCGAGAAAAGAGGGGGACGGGAGGAGATGAAGAGGGTGAAAGAAAAGGAGCGCTAATGTTCCATGTGGGAGAAGAGGAAGGAGAGAAGTCACCTCATAATGTAAGGTCAATTTGATGTCCATTCATTTGTTCAAGAAATGGCCTTCATCCTTTGAGACTATCACTTCTCATTCTACAATTACTAGTGTTCAAAATGGGTTTTAACCGAACCCCGGTCAACATCACCAAGGTTATTGCAAGAAGTGAGGGTTTGTTCTCTCTGTTCCGCTTATTGTAGCTCGGTGATATCTGAGAAATATCACAAATTGCTCAGATAAAAGAGCCAAGGGGTTCTTCTACCTAAGTTTAATTATGTTTATTAAATTCCCTTTACAGCGGGGGAAATGTAAGCCTATCCAAAATGATTACGGTCCTCGACAAAACGCCTCCTCGCACTCGTCTTCCAAAAGTCAAAAATTACATGCTCATGTGTTTCTTTTTGAGAAAAAAAAAAAGGATTTATACCTGCCATGAGCTGCAGGCTGAGGGATGCACTTATCCCCTCAATCACATTTTGCAAGGCTTTGTCTACGACCGAGGTAGCATGGCTGGCGCGTGTGTGCTGTTTGCTCAAGCGGTGTTACCCAACAGCGAGTGCCGAGTCAGTGTCTGCTGTGTTTATGTTGTGCCAAGGAGAGACGCCTGGCCACAGACTGTTGCATCAGCTTTTCCTTTTGTTTAACAGGACAATGAACACTGGATGCTCGTAAATGCAAGACAGAGAAAGCGTAGAGGGAGAAAATAGTGTCACGAAAAGGAAGAGGCTCTTCATTTCAACAGCATAACATCATCTCGACAAATTGTTAAAGATAAAAAAAAATAATAATCGGACTAATCCAGTTTTCCCCATGGTCAAGGTCAGGTCTTTAATAAGGCAGATACAAATCACCACTGGGTCACATTTCCCCTCGGTGCTATCTGAGACCCTGCGGTGCTGTTTTGTTTTGTATTATCACATGGGAGCTGCCAGTGGTGTGGCACACTACGCTGAGCTTTGGCTTGTCACAGCGCTGTGTGTCATATGACAACCTGCTACCTGGCAATAGTTTCCACTGGGGCTGAGCGATAAGAGGGGGAGCGCTGCAGATAAGATGTCTCCCGTTCTGGCTGTAGCCACGAGCCTGCATGTGCCATTTACAAGGCAGGCGCTGATCACTGTTTTGAAACAGTGCCAGGACTCTTGTTCCACAGCACACGGCACATTTGTTACTCGCAGCAGGAAATAGCCTTTGTAGTCTGTTTTGATGTGACCCTACAAAAATGTAATGGATGGCTGGAATTTTTGAGTTGCCATCACTACCATCTTTTTTAGTGGATAGCAGCCACCCCTGTACGTGACTAAACCGTTACGCCTCCGACTGCGGGGTGCCTGATAACGACGCAGGAATGGGGATTTGTCCTCACTCCCACACGGGCTGCTGCTAAATGACAGTGAAGTGACGAGTCCTGACGATTCTGACATGATACATGTCGAGCAAAATTCGTCAGTTACACTCGTCACTGTGCCACTTGTCACGGAGCTCCTGCTACTCATCGCTGTGCCTGTCAACGCACTGTTACAACAAGGACAAAAATAATGATCCCAATTCCCGTTCCTCCCAATTTTTTTTTCTAACTGGATCTCCTCCTGTTCTAGATAATATAAAAGGCCTCTATTTTTCTAATACAGGCAAATTGTTGCAAATGTTTTTTTTTCACAGCCACATTGTGCTCGGAGAGAATAGTGTTTTTGTCATGTAATGTACTCCTGGGTACGCTCTCTGCTCTCCCCTTGTGTTTACAGGACAGTTTGTTTCTGCAACAACCTCTCAGCAGGAGTGTGTTAAATTAGTGGGGCGTGTGTGTGTGTATGTGTGTGTGTATTTTCAGGCCTGTGTGAGCAAATGTGCACCAGGCTGTCTTCCTGCGTATGTGCTCCACGTAAGCTTAAACGAGGCAGTTGCGGCGAACGCCACGTAATAGCAATCAGCTAAGGCTTCATTAAAATGTAAATTCCACCCGAGTCTCTTGTGAGTCTTTACAGTGCTACCAAAATAACTGCACAAAGGCCTTCTGGGGACTTGTACGTATGATCTAATCTGTGTGTCTTATTTGAAACCCCTCTCTCTCTCTCTCTGTGCAAGCAGAATTGGAGAGCCCCATCTGATCTGGGGGGAACAGAACACTTCGAACCGATGCCTGGCCGGCTTTCAGGCCGTACCGCTTTCACTGTTTATTTGCTTTTCAAGAGCAGCACAAAGCTAATTAGACAGCTGGTGTTGAGCCAATTTGTGCCCCTCAGTCTGTTGTTTACCCAATTTTTTGCATAATTCAGACGTGATTGTTGACATTGTATGATGCCGTTATGCGGTCACAAGTGGCCATTTGGTGTGTTTTCCCTCGGTGCAGCCGCAGTGGCGGGATGCGGGGCTGGGGGGAGGAACACGGGTGTCAATTATGCGCCTTTGTGTCCTAAACACTCACCCATTTACACTTAAGACACATACACAGTAAATACCACACAGACATAAATAGAGAGTGAGGGTGGTGTCAAGAGTGGTCACTGGGCAGAATCGAACCGGAAACATTTAGGATATAGTTTAGTGTTTGATATCCATCTTGAACATTAGTGCCCATGAAAATTTAATTTAAACTAATTCCATCTGAAAAGTTGTGCACTCACTGTATCTGTGCAGAAGAACTTTCCAAATCAAATGATCTACATTAATGACAGAGATGCTTTATTTCTTTTTGTATGATGGTTAAAGTAAAAATTTTACAAGTAAAACACACAACCTGGATTCTTACTTTGAAAATTAAAGTGCTGCGTCAGTATAGAATCATAAAAACCAACATCATTAAAAAGCTGCTTCATCAGATCATCACATCAATCTAACACTTTAAGTGGTCTCTGTCTACTATGACTTCTTCAGGCTTGACACTTATTTTTTGTAAATATTCAATATCAACATTGAATATTATAGATTATTTTTACATTCTTTTAAAGGTGAAAAACAGCTTGAGTGTGACTCTTACACTCTTGATCAAATCGATTGACATGTTACATCCATCCAATCTGTGTCCATCGCCTCTCATCCTGCTAAGAGTCTCTTGGGGCTGCAGCCTATAGGTGTTACACACTCTGTAAGGCACAGGTCACCCGTTTAACACATATAGGCAAACACATTCACACATACTACACACACACACACACACACACACACACACACACATACAGAAACACAAACACACACACAGAAACACAAACACACACACACCCACACGGTTACAATTCCCAAGACCTGCATGTTTTGGACTGCCAGAGGAAACAGGAGCCACAGGATGGAACCCACGCAGCTACAAAGAGAGCACGGAAAGTCCCCACAGTAAAGCCCCAGCTGGTCAGGTCGGGCCCTGCTGTGAGGCGAGAGTACAAACAACTGAGCTTCTGCTTTGCATTCATGCAATAACCAACACAGACAAATAAGTTTCTCCAAATATTTTGTCTTGATGCACTTTTACAGACTCCGCTGGGGGTTGAATGTTAAATGTACTTTGTGAGGTCAGATATAAGGAAAAACACAGGATACAAAATGAATCAGAATGAGCAGTACAACCTCATCCATCAGAATAGTTTTCATCTTCTTGGTTGTCTTATCTTCAATAGATTTTCATAGCATGGATGAGTTGTTATGTTGCTTTTTTCTAATATCATTTGCTGGTGACAGCTTATCATGGAAAAGCAGAGTACGTGATCATTTATGACAAAGGAGTCACAAGGAACATTACCTGTCATGTCATATCATATATGCTGCTCACAATAAGATTGAATTCGAATAGGATAAACCTTCACATTTCTACTTTATCCACCTTCTCTGTGACAAACTTGGCAGAGTCCTGAGTGTGTTCGATTAGAGGACGACACCACTTGGGAGTGATACAAGTTTGATGAAGCAAGAATCTGCTCACAAGCAGAGATGTTGTTTAGACCTTGTTGCACTTGTCCCTATGCCCGAGTGACACAAAAAGTATTTTAAGCGGTTTGAAAATAGTAGAAGAATACAAAGCAGCCGTCTCTTCTGGAGCAAAGTACAAGATTATTCCATGCAGTCGCCATGATGTAAATGAGAGCATGGCATGTTGTATTACAAATGTGCATTTTAAATGCATTTAGCAGTAAGTCATTTCTCATTTAATTTAATGGAAATCTAGGGAACATTTTTGAATAAGAAGCAGGTTTATTACTGTGGACCTGAAAATTAGTTTAACAGCTTTCAATCATGTTGTGCTTCAGGTGAAGAATCCTCCAGAACAGAGATGTATGACAGCGAGAGAGTGAATGAGAAATGAGAGGACTCGACATGTTGAATCACATTAGGATGGCCTGCATACCGTATGTATGTTTTCCTTATGAGAACAGCTCTTCATACAGCATTAATATACAGTCCTGCTAGGCTTGACATTATTATACAATCCTGTTGGCTGTATATTGATACAAGACTGCTGAGTGTTTGAGGTGCCAGACGTTCTCGGTCTCAAGATATATACTGTCAGACATATAAATCTATCTACCAGCACCACTGTCCCTACTGTGGTTCTGTGCCTCCAGCTAACATCACTGCCCTGTATGAGGCCGTGGTCGGCAATGTAAGATGCTGTTTGATTGTTTTCATATTATTGTGTTTTCGTGTTGGTGTGAAGATGTGACAAAGTACTTTGGTTTTTCAAGTACTTTGTTTACTTTGTTAGACAAGCCGAAAACAACAACAACAATGCATTAGATTAAAAAATATTAATATGATAGTGTGGTGATTATTCGTGTTGCCTCACAGCAAGAGGGTTCACCATCACCCTCAAAGGATAAGGGGTATAGATAATGGATAGATGGATGGTGGAGTTTTTTTCATTTATACTGGCCATCCCTGTTTAAGGCTTGCATGAGAATACGAACACTAAGTGGATAACTAGAAAGGTCCTCAGAGAGCCCATAACTCCACCAAGGCCAACGCACAATCTTACCATGTTAAAGTGAACCAGATCTCCCCCTTTAACCAGATTCACTCCAAATTTGTATGGGTTCTTCCTTGGGTCAAGCCCCACCCCTTGGTTCAGTAGTTTCTGAGTGAGGCAGTGGTCACACATATGCAAATATTTAAGGGGTGAACCTTTGCCTCCTTTTTACTTCCAATCAGTGCAAGAGAGGGGGCGAACTTTGCTGACCCTTTGCTTTGCTTTACATTTACGTATGTGTGACCGTGCCCTAATCCTGCAGACAACATTTACATAGGGTTTTTCTAGTTGTAACAACCACTCAAAGCACTTCACAGTCATCCGTTCACAAACATTCATACAGTGCTTCTTTATGCTTTGCCTTTCTATCTCACATCATTCACGCTCTAACAGAACAGCCGTCAGGGGAAAGTTAGGTCGGAGCTGGGGATTGAATCCCTGACTTATGGTTTGAGGACAACCCAATCTTCCTCCAGAGCCATCGCCATTATAGAAACATAACTTTTATGGCAGTGGTAAAAATCGAACCCATATGGCACCAATAGACTAGTTCACCCAGTACCAATAGGTTGTTTTGACCTGTTGAGCTACAGGAACAAAAGAGCTGCTTGTATTGTGTGGTTTTCTTGTGAAGTTACACCCCCACTATCATGTGAACTGGGTCAGTTTCGGCCCAGTGTTTTTTAAGGTCTGGTCCTTATCTTAAAAAATGTAATGATGTCACGCTGACTTCAAAATGACCGTTATAACAGCAACAATGAAACTCTTACGGAGCGCTGCTTAACAAAGATAAAAATATATCCGCTATAAAGATAAAATATTACAGAGAATCACATTCATGCTCACACACCCACTGAGACCGTCCTGCCAGACACCACGCTGCTGCTGGCTGGTTCAAAATTGTGAAATTTGTGACAACCAAAGCTAAATATGCATCCAGAGTTTTCCCCCAGTTGAACGCTCAGTTGTATGGAGGCAGATCAAGAAGAGTCCTTCTCTCAAAGGGTTTCATGCTGCAGACCACGAGAAGCTTTTAAAGGCAACTAAAGTGAGTATAGTATTCTTTCTGTGATGTGCAGCTCTTTATTTGCTGTGGAAATACTACTACTATTGTATTATCCATTAAAACCTAGAGGACAAACTTTTTCTTTATATAAAGACTGACATGGTAAAACAAAGATTAATGAAGCTTAGTCTTCATTATGTAACGTGCTGCATGGATACACTGTAGCGTGAGAATGCTGGGTTGACTGTGCGCAGGGTTTCATACTGTAGGTGTAGTCTCCTGTCAGCTGTCCTGCTGAACCAAGTGAACCAGTCATGTTACTATGTTAGTTTGTTTTTGCAGCAATGTAGCACACTAACCGAATTAGCTTCACATCTCTGCACTCCACAAACCCTGAGTGTTTTCTTAACTTGCTTATTATTTAAAAAAAATCCAAGGATCTTTAATTCAGCAGTGCAGAAGTAAAAAAAGAATGCAAGCAACATTGTTATGTATGAGCCACTAAATGTGTGAGATTAAAGAAGGAATATGAAGAATAAGTAGTTAAATAGTGAATAACGACGAATGCCCCGGACCATCGCCTGCTTGGATAAAAGTTGGCGTATTAAGCCGCAGAGAAGCTTCAGACAAGGGAGTAATTGGTTTCTTTGGGACATGTGGCAGGGTGTCAATGCAAAGGTTACAAGAGGCCGCCAGACATGCAGCTCCCCAGCCCACAACACCAGAGACAATTTTTATGAATGCCTCATTATCTCCCATTCACATCTTGTTTATCATTTCATCGATATCAGTTTAGCTACCTGGTAGCTTGAAGGAAATTAATGCCTGCAGATACTACACTACTGGAAACTTCCCTTCCATTTCTGCTCTAACTTTTGCTTTTAGCTTTTTATCTAAGTGCATACCATAAAAAAAAAGAAGATCAAAAGGAAACAAAATAAAAGTTCAGTGCAGATGGGGTCAGAGGACAGACGAGAAAAGAAAAAGCAATAACCTAAAAGTAATAACGCATGCACTGTTCTAAATCACGGAGTTTGCGGATTTGTTTGCTCGGGCTTTTGATGTGTATGCGAGTGTATTTTCCTTTGATGCTTCTCATAGTCAGACTGAGTGATATGAAAGCCGCGTTCAGATGGCGAGGTCTTTGTTTAAATGTGACTCTTTATTTCCTTTGTCAGGAGGACGTCAGATCGCGACCCCTTGTTTCCGTCAGTCATCCCTTCAGCCCAGAGGGGAGCAGTCTGTCTCCATCACGCAGGCCTTCCATCTACCGCTGTCCTTTTGTTTCACACTCTATTCATAGATCATGAAAAGAGAGAGATGTCTTTCACATTTCTCTCTCTCCGTCTTTAATCCTATTTTTGTCCTCGTCTGGCTTGATTAAGTTGTCGTGTGCGAGGCTGTTACTCTTGCAGCCTAATCACAGCGGAATTATTATCAAAATCGATGCATTTATTTCTCTCTCACACACACACACCCCCCCCTCCCCCCAGAGGAGGCTGCAGGTAGGGTGTTCACGTCTCTTATCATCAACAAACAAAATCAATCAGTGATCATGTTCCCAGTTTGCATCCTCTTATCAAAGTGAGGTAAACTGGGGCTTTGTGTGATGCAGTCGCATTTTAAAAATATCCGCATGTATTTATATTTGCACACGTGTTCCTGTGTGTGTGTGTGTCTGCCTGGTTGCACCGTATGCCTGTGTGAGCCATGTACAGTATCTGCTCCCAAAGTACTTAGCCAGAGGAGCTGTCTGCTGTTTGAATAAGGGCAGTCAGTCACCGGCACTAAAGAGAACATTCATCAAGCACGTTCACAGCTTACACCTGTTTCTGCTGGCAAAGACAGACAAGCTGGGACGGCCGCGTTTGCCACATCACTCGCTGTGGTCTCTCCCTCAAGTGTTCCTGAGGGGGCTGTGCGCACACATTGTTCCTGATGCTTTTCGCATTAGCTCCCCGCAATGACCATCACCATTTGCAGGTAAATAAAGCTAACCTGCCCCGCTGTGACAAGAGGCGAGGGAGCGGTCGTTATTAGCGCTCCCAAATCATAAATTCACCTGCATCGCGGCGCTAGTGATGCACTTCAAACAACATTACGGCATCATCATCCCTTATGCTTGACTTCACCGCGGAGGATGTGACCTCACAAAGTGCCAGGGGTTTGATACAGTTGTTGCCGCTAACAGCAGGAGCCCATGCCTGCTGCTCGGCCTTGTTAATCCCTGTGACTGTAGCGCGGCTTAATTTCCCTCTAATATGACAGCTGTGTTCTAATCATGATAAAGGGCTTCCTGTGCTGCATGAGGACCCAGTGGCCTCACCTTGGAGCTCAAAGCATTGCACCCTTTCAGTACTCTGCTGCATCACACCTAATTGCCTAACTCTATTCTGACATGGCCACTCAGTGGAATTGGGCCTTGCTGGCTTCACTTATCACACTCCTCTCTTTGGTGAGTAGGGTGTGTGTGTGTGTGTGTCTGTCACTTTTTTTTTTGTTGCTCACTTCAGTGTGCATTTCCTTACATAGTCAGGATACGGGCATTATTATTGTGATCCATCAGAGGATGTGCGTCACTCCTTCATATGTTCCTTCTGCCCGCCTCAGTCTTTAATATTACACTCTTATCTTCTTGGCGCCCCTGTTGTCTCCGTAGTGCAGAAAAAAAGAGAGCTCCTTCACTCCTCTCACATGCAGTTCACATTCACGGCTTTATCGATTTCCTTTAAAATTGTCTTTGCAGAAAACAGGAAGACTGTGGGCTTCAATATTTCCTATTCTCTGCAACACCTGGTCTGGGGTTGCTAGGTAACACGTTGCAGGGCTGTGTTTGATGTGCGTGTGCTCTTTACAAATGGCTTTGATCCTTCGCACACTGACAGACTCTGCACACAGTTACCTTCCCCTGGTAGATTTGGCACCTCATCACACCACAGAGACCAAAATGTATCTGAAAGCTCCCAAGTGAAATGGAATACCAACCTTGTTAGGCAAAGTAGGAAAGGGGAAGCTGTCCAGAAAAGTTTAAGCTTTAAACTCTTTTCATTAAGAACGCCACTGGACAAGCCAGGCGGTGCATCCGAGTCATGAAGTCATGTGATAGACCAGACTGCGGCTCTCTGAGAGCAACATTATGCTGTGCACTTATCAAGGATTAAAAAGATGCTCCTTAATATAATCAACATCTAAAAGGATCTCTACGTGAAACTCTTGTAATTAATAAAGCCTGTCGTTGCAATCAACACACACAGGTCCAGTATGCTAATCTCAGCTTCCTTTAAATGTAACAAAATGTGGGCTCCTCAGCGTGAGAGCTTACTATGTTGCACGTAAATCATAATTAAGTAAACACTTTCCAAAACACTCCCAGCATGCCATTTCCTGTCTACACCATAACATTTTATATCGTCAGTGTAGTAAACTCTCACTCCGAGCACATGAAAATGCATTGTTCAGGGAAAAAAAAAAATTTTTTATAACTCACTTTGCTGACAGAGGAACCAGTCAAATTTATTGCTTGAGAAAACACACGTTATGGCATCTGTTTTGAAGTTAATGGGTAAAGTTTTACGAGAAACCCCTTCTGAAGATAATCAAATCTTTTTAATGCATAATTCACAAAATTTATTTCCTGTACAGGCACACAAATCAATATATATTGCTGCTGTAAACAATGTCAGTCCTGAAGATCCGAGTTAATGTTTCATTTTGTGTAAAATGATTTATCTACTGTCCATCACAGCGAGAAAGCTGAGTTACTCTTGTCCTGCGGTGAAACCAAAATTCAAGATAAAGTACAAATTTGAATGATTCCCAAATGCTTACTTTACTGCAGTGTCAAACCATGTGAGCTAACCTGAAAAATGCGGATCAGAGTCAGAAATTAATCATCCTCATTTGCCGTTTCCACACAGACCTGCACAGCACTTTTAAGATTTGGGCCAGAGAAGAGACAGGGAGAGGAAGAGAATGTGTACGACAGCCGAAGCTGGGGGAGCACACGGCTGCATTCGAGGTTGCGTGAGGTTATTACAGGTATGATTATTTAGTTCCGCAGGGCAATTGGCTCAAATGAGGGCTGATAGCTTTGGAGGGCAGCAAACAGCTGGAGAGCTCGTCTCTGCCAGCAGCCATATTAAGACCATTTCCCTCCCAGGTGCATCAGCTGCTCTGATCCGTGATTAAAGCATAACTAATGAAAAGTTGATGAAAGTAATCAGGTGCCACTACATCTGCAGACGCTCTCAAGATGCTGGAACTGCTTCCTCATAGTTTAAGAGAAATGAATTTTTTTACTCCAAACAGGATTTATTTGATAACTCTGAATTAAAGATTTAAGGTGGAAATCCAG
Source organism: Hippoglossus stenolepis (assembly GCF_022539355.2). Taxonomy (NCBI): domain Eukaryota; kingdom Metazoa; phylum Chordata; class Actinopteri; order Pleuronectiformes; family Pleuronectidae; genus Hippoglossus; species Hippoglossus stenolepis. Next base: position 10,452,008 of record NC_061489.1, read on the forward strand.
CATTAAAATACAAAGTTCACAAGCTACTCATATTGTCACTGTAAAAGACTTATAACAGCACAGTGAGCTCATGTATCACAGCCATGTGAATAAGTGCTAATACTTTGTCAATACAGCGTCACAACAGCATCACTCCATCTTATTTACCCATTCATAAATGTAACCCAGCGAATCAATAACTGGCAGCTCAGCAATGCAAACTGTGTCATTTCTTTGTGCCTCTGTGAGAAAACGTTTACCTTGTCTCAAACCCCCACCTGCTTCACAGACTGTGTTAGTGCATTCAACCGCTGACAGTTACAGCACATAGCTCCGCCAAGGCTAACACCCTATCTCACTGTGTTAAAGAAAATGAAGAAGAATTTCTGCATCCGCTCCGAAAGCTAATCGGTTCGTCCTTGGGTCATGCCCCACCCCTCCACAAAATTAGATGAAAATCAATTCAATAGTTTTTGCAAAATCCTACTAACTAACACACAGGCAGACAAACAACTGCAGATGAAAACAAACCCTCCTCAGCAGAGGGAATAATGGTAACATGTACTGTACAGTGAGAACCCGCATGTTGCAATAAAATGGTCAAAAGGTTAATGGCAAAATTGACACTTCTCACCCTTAACAGTCACTATCTTGAGGTAGGGGAGGGACCCCCGAATAGTTTTCAAATACGATCACTGCGCAGACACCAATGGATGTAATTTACATGTTGCATTTGACATTATTTTTATGTCAAGTGAGCGAAGAAGGTGGGGAATATTTTCGTGCAACTGCAGGCACAAGTTGCATCATCATTTCTGTATGTGAACAATGGCCATATTCAATCTGAGACAACAGAACAAGTAAGTGCACCAGTGTCTGCATTGAGAGACTGATTGTGTAACATGGTAAACTGCAGTGCCAGATTGAAATGATCTTTTGAGCTGGTTTGGATTTGGATCAATGTTTTAAAGGTAACACTTAACAAAACTACACAAAATTATGTCAAAGCCCGGTGGAAATGAGTTGACATAATCTCTCCTCAGTGCAATATGTATGAGCATCCACTCACAGCGGAAAAAGACAATTTGGCCCAATGCAATACACAGCGTGGGTGTTCAGACCCCTGAGCATCTTGTAATTGCATTTCATAATGGTTATTTCTTCCTCCTCACTCCTTTCTCTTGCAATATGAAAGGTAATGAAGACTGCATGGAAAGCATATTTACTTGCTTCAAAAGATGTGTGCGATTTCACCTGCAACCTGTGATTTCAGCATGACTTTGATGGAACCGAAAATACAGACATCCTGTCATCTGGCAGCTTAGGAGCCCACAGCACCCACAGCACCCACACACACACACCCACACAGCACACACAGCACACACACACTTTGATAGTAGCGATAGGTTTCATTCATCAATCAATTCTTCGCTGTAGCCTCATCAGGCTGTCACTTGTTGTGCCAAAAAACAATGAATGATGAATTACTGAATTCAATTAGGTGACAGCAGCTGTCACCCGGGCTAGTTAAACTATTTGCAGTACTAATCCTGAGAAAGTCTTCACCGTTCTCCGGGTTTTTTTTTTTTCTCCCCTAGTTCTGCTTGTGGTCTCCGCTCCTGTTGACAAATGCGACATCATTGTGGAGGACAGGAAGCTGAATTGCATCTCAAGGCTGTTTCCATGTAATATTCATTGTCAGCTGAGAACACAGCGGCCTTAAGTTTTAGATCAAAAGCATTTCTATTCAGCAACAAGGGAAAGCACTTGAGTGTGGAAGAGGAATTCACAAAACGCCTTGGTCTCTCTTTGATATTTTAGTTTCCTATCAGACCTTTGCCTTTGAAGGAGTACAGTCCATGAGCTGTCATGCTAATAACAAAGAGCTGCATTTGGGGAGTTACAGCATTTAGTGGCATAAACTTGTCTGGATCATCAATCAAGCCTCGTAACTTAAAGTGTGACTATTTTTGTTTCATGTCCCGCACCGAGCCAAATGTACATTATGTCTACATGAAGCAGATGCATTAATCTTCTCTCCTGCCATAGCATTGCTTGTTTGATGCCATTTCTTCACACAGTCTCGCTTCCTACATTCCACCAGTAATGCAGTTCAATGTGTACAGCAGCGGTGCTCGGGTGAAAACGTGTTACAATTGTGATCTACCGCACGTAATCAATGTTAATGAACAGGAGCAATTCAACCCAGAAAAGGTAGAGACTAAAAACCTCGCGGCTGCAGCACTCCGAGATATATCTGGAGCATGATGACGTGAAATGCAGATTTATGGTGATAAATCATAGTTTATATAATTCATGAAATTTTAATTTCATTTTGCATCACCATAATATGTGATACTGATATTTTGTGCACAATGTCAGCAAACCATTCACTGTCAGCTGTCACTGTAGCTACCGGTCCTCAGAGTCGTCTCGCTGACATTTTCAAGAGAATCTCATCTCCTTTGCCTCCAGCTACGACTATCTAAATTTAGGCTACAGAATGTGAAAATCATGCGAATTATAGCTTTAAATGAGCTGTTTCAGACTAATACCATTTGGAGCATATACACACACAACTCCAGTATCCGACAAGAAACGGATTGAAATCTTATCTTTGCACATACAGTAATGCATTAATTTCACTCCTCCTTGATAGTGCTTGATAAATTTTAAGATGTAAAGTACTTTTCTTTTGCATACAACTCCGACGTAGGAGTTGACATTATAGAGTCAATGGTCTAATTTAAGACTCTGATGATGAGATAAAGCACATTCATTTCATAACCAACAGCATTTGTCTTCTACATCCATTTCTCCCTCCCACACATGTGCACATGTTGAAGTGATATATTGAACTCCAACCAGTTCATTAAATATCCATTCTTAATTTCCTGAGCTTGTGCAGATAGCCAGCCTATTACATATTTAGTTGACTCCTCTGCTGCACAGCACAGAAATCAATCTGCAGGGAGACACCAAGTACAGTAGCCAATGTGAGGAGGACCCCCCCCCCCCAACTACCACATTTATACATGTTTTATTACTTTTCTCTCACAATTGATCAGGAGCTCTTTTGATTAATACTCAGAGGACATCTCTTATACATAATACTCAAAAAGGCATCAGGCACCGATGATGAATAGGTTATGAAATGTTATTGTATAAAGAGAAACCAGCTCAAACCCAAGCTTGAGGTGCGGAAGTCTCCAAAATCGGATGAATCCGTGCACGGATCCTTCACTCTGGTCTGTCCACCCATTTTTACACAACTATAAACACACTTTTGCATTTGTGCCCTGTACCACTGAGCATAATTTATTCATTTTTTCGCATTTTGAAATGATGATGAAAATGCTGTTTTTTTAGGTGGGGGTCAGAAAGAGAAAAAACGAAAGAAAATCATCAGAGGCTCTTTTTTCAGAAAGAATTTCCCCGCAGCAAACTGCCTGAGATCACAGCAAATGATGACAGCTTCTTCACAAACCCACGTTTAAGCTCGGGATACACAGTGCAAGAGAAGACACAGCTACACACATGTTTGTTTTTTTTACTTTGTGCATGACATCATTTTTATTTGAAATGAAATATTTATTTTGCGATCCAAGGGCAAACAGATTCTATAGCAGCAAACAAGTTTAGTGTTTAGCTTCTGTGAATACCAGCATGGAAATCACATATTAATTTAGAAGCTAAGCAAGGCATGGCAGTGATGTAAAATTACATGAGTTTTTCAGGAGAGGCCTTGCTGTTATGGGAAGACACATGTAGAAACAGCAGATTACACGTAGAGAAATACGATTAACTGATGGTGAACTAATGTGGAACAAGAGGCCTTATTATGATTTAGATGGTGGAAAAAGACAGTTGGTTCTTCTGAGCCGCCGAGCACACCAAGGTCTAAAGTACTGATACTCGAAAGTGTTAGATTGATAGGATACTTAGTCCCTGAGTGAAACACACTATCTATAACAGCCTGAGTACAGCATGTCCCTGACAGAACGATAATCCTTGAAACCTGGGACAACCTGACTTCTGCACTCTAGCACCAAATAAATGCTTAGGAATGTTCTGTGAATATTCCTTATGATTTTATTTATTAATTATTATTAATTTTACACATTACTTGTGTAGCAGCTCATCAAATTTGTTTGTTTGATTAAATTCTGTGTGAGTGGGGGTCATTTTAGTGTGTGTGTGTGTGTCAGGGAATTATCCGTCTTTTTGTGGCCCATGTAACATGCTTACTCGCAGAGTTTAATCCTGCAATTCACCAAGTCCTGAGGGATGGCGAAGGGCCAACTGTTGTTGCCTCTCACTTCTTCCTCTGTGGGGAAAGTGGGGTTATGTAGATAAGCCCACGTTCCACTTTGGTCGGTTCATCCGGTGTAACACCGACTGTGAGGGGGATATAAAGTAATGCCCTGACAAACCTTTGCAGTTCAGCTGAGAGAAGAAAAGAGGTTAATGGGAACCCATCACATTTATAAGCTCTTATCTAATGACTGTGTTAGGGTGAAATGCAGTTATCATCAATGGCATCTCTCAATGAAAGTCATTTGAATAATTTCAAGATGCAGTTTTACGCCTGCCAGCAAATGTGTGTGTTGCCAGGCAATCTGCCCTCCTAGCAGTAAAGGATGTCGTAATAATATGCAAAATCCAACGGCACAAAAACTGTTGGACAGAGCTTGTCCTGAGCTGGATTTACAAAGCAAGCAAATAGCTGATTGCATGAATCAAGAGCCAGGTATGTGCCTTAAATACATAATGCATGCACAGGCTAGTCAGTGACCTTTGCTCCTGAGAAGCAGAAGGGAGGAAAAGATGTCTACGTCAAAAGCAGCACCTTTTTGAGACAGGTTAAAGGCCTTATGAGTGCACACAAAATCAGGATATAAAATCATTTAACCTGGATGGTAACTGGTTCAGATGGGATGAGCCGACAGTGCATTAAAGTCAAATGTCTTGGTAAAGCAAAGACAAGAACAGGGCAGTTTTAAGATACCATGAGATGACCTGCTGAATCCACCAGTTCAAAAGGGGACTGATTGTATATGTACCAATAAGGACAGATCCCAAGAGAGTGAGATGACAGTGAACTGGTGTTGACCAATGTGAGCCTTTCATCCAGGCTCTGCCCTGGGTGACAATGTATCAATACCAATGAAGCAGACACAAGATAGCTGCCAAATACACTGCAATGACATAGGCTGGTAAACTACAACTTTAGGTACATTATTTCCTCAAATAAAGTTGCTATTAATGTGTCAATATGTATGAAAACCACCCTGTTAAGTGGAATTGAAAAGCAGTGGTGGCTGGTGATAACATTTAATGCAGAAAACATGTAGCCTCATTGTGTTGACTGCAGCCACCTGTCGGGTAGAAGCAGGGGGAGCAAAGAAAGACATTACTTACACCACATCCGGTTAGCCACCTCCTTTTTTCTCATAATAAGAGAGGGAGAAGCCCCGGGTGTAAGCTCGCCCCCACCACTTGCCGGCTGCTGAATCTGTTAATCGGGTGAGACCAAACTCTTTCTTGTGAAAGGGTGTTTTTGTAAAGAAATTACAGAATTTTCCACAGTTCCGCTTGAAGAAGCCATATCTTTGAGGGTCAGCTTGCAATGAATGTAACTCAGTGACGGCGAATGGGAATTGAAACAGAGTGTACCTGATACCAAATAAAAGTGGGAGTGTCTGGGGTGCAGCAGGAAAAGTTAATTTACTCAAGTACAATTCTTGGATACTTGAGTATTCCTATTTCTTATCCTCCACACTTGAGAGAGAGGGATATATTGCATTTTTTACATGACCACTTTTATTCAACAGCCACAATGACTTTTCAAACTGAGCTGTTATATAATAAAAAATATGATAATCCTAAAATAGTATATATTAAACTAGTATGATAGTAAAATAGTGATTGTGAAAATTGTACAATCGTATTAACAATAGTATAAAACACTTAAGAAATTATATAATAGTAATAATGATATAGCCTTAATGACTCCTCTATAAAGTTTTTAAAAACACAAACAATATGTAGCTAATGTAATTATGCATAGATAAATACATAAATAATATACCATATATCATAGACATTTTAAATATAATTTGTATATCAGTATTAATAACTAGTTATCTAATGAGAATCTATTAAAGTTTTAATACAGTTATACCACCACTGCAAATAAAGTACATTTCCCCGGATTGTGCTGAGCAGATATCTCCATAGTTTTTATGTAAAAATAGTCCAGCTCTGTCAGTGTGTGCCTGGATAAAGATAGCTGTGCTGAAGCCAGACTGAGGGAATGACTACGTGAGCATGACAGGTCTTTAGCTGTGATTTTGACGGGTTTGTCAAATGACTATCCAATAAATCCAACTTTGTGAACTAGGCCAAGAAAAATAGTGGGAACTCAGATTAACAGCAGCTTTAGCTGATCAGTGAAAGTTGAAAATATTTCAGAGTTCAACACAAAGTGAAGTTAGGAGGGGAGGAAGTTAGCACACGCCGTGTTTGCTGCTGCTCTGGGCAGAGGGAAGAAAGCCAAGCTATCCTGATGGAATTCACACTTCTGTAGCGCGCTAGGAAAAAATGGAAGCTGAGCTACCATCTGCAACTTATACGGAGTCCTGCGTGTTTCTTTTTGAACGGGGTGGGTTAAAGCTCTCTCATCAAAGGGATCACAACCTGATGCAAGAAGGCCTGTCATCTGAATTGGGATTGAACGTAGCTGTCACTGTGAAAGCAGGCTGCGGACTGTGCAGAGGCTAGCACGGTCAAAAGAGGTGAGTGTAACTTGTCCAACATTTGACTACAAGGGGAGCTAGTTCTTTGTGCTTCACAACACACACACCTCTCATCCTGAGAAAGCCAGCTGCGGTGTTCAGTGCTTTAGAAAGAAAATATCAAAGCACTGCTGTAGGTATTTCTTTCCCATGTGGATGCAGTGGCAGCGAGAGGAGGGGTAACCCACAGCTAGTTGGACATTTGCCAGGCTGACACAAACCAGGCAGATGGAGAGTGTGCCCAATGAGGAGAGATTGAAGTAACAACCTGAACACACAAGCTGCCTAAACCTACCTGTGCTGCCTGCCGGGCGAATCCTACAAAATGACATTGCTAGCTGGCATCAAACCTCTGAGCAGAGCCGAGCACCCGCAGCAACAAAAGGTCACGATCGTGATGCCAAACTCGCACTTTAAATCATGGCTGTAGCAAACATTCATCAGCAATTAATCTGCCGGCTGTTTTTCTTGGTTTTATTAATGGATTGTTTACAATATCAGAAAGTAAAGAGCATTACTCTCCAGAGCCAGAGTCCAAAATTAAAAAATATTCAATTCCGGATTTTTCTAAGTCCGGGCCATAAAAGGGCCACAATTCACACAGAGGGCCGATAATGAGTCCATCCATACACAATTCCTGATTCAGTAAGGTGCACCTTAAAGTCATTCCTTGTTCGCTGTTAGCTCTGCAGCGTTTAACAAAGCCACAATTCATTGAATATATTGTGAAACTTGTTCCTTGTTCAAGCACATTTTGTACTTCAAAAAACCTTGAAAATAAAAATTGTAACAAATGTATTGTTAGTTTTGTTATTGCTATTTTCTTAAAGACTTCTGACAGGACAGATGCACTGGGGGGGGTTATCAGATTTCCGCTGGGGCCAGTGTCCCCTAACCCCGCCCTTGGATCCACCCCTAGTTTGTTATGATACGACTGAGAGACGCTGAATATTCTCACATTAAAAAGGTGGAAAAATGTATACTTCAGATCCTCAAAAGAGTTATGGCTAATTGAATAATTGACTAATCGCTGCAGCTCTATGTTAAATCAGTCCCATTATTGCATCATAACTGGAGAGTATTCTTTTTCATCTGCTCCAGGATATATTGAAGATATATACTCAGTGTATATCTATTATTTGTGGTTTAGCCTATCCAGATATTTGCCTGGGAGGAAAGTCCTTTTTATCTTTTCCAAATATGTGCACACACTGTGCACATGCATGCATGTATGATGCTCCTGTGGGTTAGAAAGCTCTCTATATATGACCTGGATTATGAGGATGTAATGTTTTGCCTGAGAACAGGTTCTGCTTCAAGTGAGCGATTTAGCCCTTGGTAGTTGTCAACTGTGCTTCTAAAAAAGCTTAATATACGTTTACGACAACCTTCTCCTTTTATATACTCCGCAGGCTGTGTATTGGAGTGAGAGTATGATTTTGACAGATGGACGAGGAAAAGAAAAATCTGAAGAACTTCCCTTGGGGACATCTTAATGGGATTCATTTCATTCTTTGACTGCATTTCTAAACAGGGAGAAATGCAATGAGCTGACACATCAAACATTATCATGGCGAGTTTAAAGTAGAGTTAAGCTCTTCATGTGTACCTCTCTGAAAGGAAGTTTTGTTGAATCCCGCCCCTGAACGCATTCATGCTATCAAATGACCATTGTCTCTCTTGACTCTTCAGATCTCATGTTTCACTCTAACAAGTATGTTAAGTCCCCATCATCATCAAAGAAAACTTTTTTGCGTTCCTTCCCCCTGAAATACCCCCATTTATTAGTCTGGTAACCTTGAGTTGCAACAGGAAGCAAGAGTTGCATTTTAGGGCCTTCATGGAGGATATCAATCAGCCATAGTCGACTAATAACCTGTGCAGCATTTATCTCCTTGTCAGAAAAGGGAGGAGAGAGCAATGATGAAGGGAGACAACCTCTAGTGCCGTTCGCATTACAGCATGGCTTTCCACAGCCCTCGGGCTAAAAGGGAATGTCAGGGGGGGAATCTGAAAGGAGCAGAGAGTGCAGGGAATACAGACGGCGACTTGAGACGGCATGCCAAACAGTGAACGGAGCGGAGACCTTTTGAAAAGTCACCGTTAACTTCTGACTGATTCACTTCATCTCCATCAGCATTGTTTATTTATGTGGCAGATGGGTTGCATAAATTTCATTGTGGACCTCACCGTTATAAACCTAACTCAATTAGCCAGCCGGGGTGTTAGCAGACACTTGCTGGATCCATCGCAGCAAATCACAATGGGCAGATGGGTGGTATTTTTCATTTTTGGTGGGCTAAGGCTCAAACCCATTATTTTTCCTTGTTTGTGTGAGTGCCTGACTCATTGAATAATCAGCATGATTAATAAAACCAGTCTCCCCGGGCATAATGTTTTTGGCTCAAGCTGTGATGTGGACCCTGGTGTGTCTGTGGAGGGATTCAGCCGCTCTCGTTCACTGTGTTTTCATGTGCCGGGCGAATTCTTTATGTTTTGATTGTCAGACATTGTTACGAATAACGTGACAAATTTATCATTAATTCAAATGAACTCATGTTGTCTCCACCTTACGCCTTTTGTCCTCCATTTCTAACCCCTAATTACTCCTTTTCAATCCCGTGTGCGTATTTCTCTGCCCATTGTCCACTTCCCTGTACCCTGCTTAATCAATCCATCTTTCACTTTCCAACATTTCTCCCTCATTTTAAATATTTCTCACGTCTCCACTTCATCTACATACCAGTATCCTCTCTCCGCCTCCTCATCCATCGCTCACTTCATATCTCCCTCTTTCTCTCCCTGCCAGTGAGCCCACCCTGGCAGCCTTGGCCCTCTTAAATGCATCATTTCTTCCAAGAGATATCCTTCTGCACTGACCTCTGTGCTAGCTGGCTGCCTGCCATCTTCACTCAATGGACTCATCAATCCATCTTGGTTCTTGGATGGCCTTGATTTTATTGTCTCACACAGCCCTCTGTCGTCCTGTTCATCTCTCATCCTTAATGTCATCCTTTCAGATTTTAACATGTCTGCATTTTCTGAGCACAGAGCATTTGATTACATTGAGCTGGAACGGCAGAGTCCAGGTGGGCTATTGTTGTCAAGTCCTTGCAGGGGCATCGGATGTGCAGCCACGGATTTACCATTTTTGCAGAGTTAATCATTGGATTGTGGAGCAGCAGCCACTTTCTAACTCAATTTATTTTCCCCCTCATCATTACTGATGATTGATTGGACGTATTCATGTATTGATGCTTTATGTTAAATGGTGCTTGTATATATTTATCAATCATCCAAAACAACAACATTGTTGATGAAAAAAGTAGACTATGTCTACAGATAAACAGGGAAAAATACTGTGTGTATGTGTGTGTGTTTTGAAAAGTAACTGAGATTTTCTTTTTTTTTTTACATATCATAGGATCACAAGGGAAACTGACTTGTACAATATGGCCCAAAATTTGAGCAAGTTAAAATTTTCGATACCGAAAATGCAACATTTTTAAAGGTTTAAAGACTCATTGTGTTTGAAAAGCAGAAAGAGATTTTACACATCCAAGGTCTTTTGAAATTGTGTTATACCTCCTTGCAGTGCTTGGACAAGGCAAGGAGGTATATCGATATACTGCATATATATTGAACTTAAATGTTTTTATTGATGAAGATTATACAGTGATAATGACTGATATTCTTTTATTGCCCAGTTCTACTTCTTTTCAAAATATGAAACTATATCAGTTATGAATATTACAAATAAATCTTCTAGCTAATAATACTATGAAAACTACATATTTCCAGCAGCTCTGTTCAGTATGTCTAGAGAATTATCAGCTACCACCGTAATAGTTTAGTAATCATTAGACAACAAATGGTTGCTAAAGAATTGAATACTTAAATATATATTAATTAATTTGAAATTAAAGCTTAGCCAGGATGGTTTATGAAATAACACTAACGGCTCTTACAGGAAGCAGTAATCATGCTAGCAGAACTTGCTATAGTGGTATATCAGCCTGGATATAAAGATGGATGACACATCACCTCTTCCTCCCATTATCCAGAAATGAAGCTAAAATATCACGAATACGAACTCTGCAATCATATGCATTTGCAGTCTGTGTAAGAGTGATCAGGGGAGCTGGGGTAGCAAAGTCCCACCGATACACAGTCTCACCCAATCACGAGTAGGTCACCGCTGTCGATCATGCCTTATTTTATAGCAAATGACATCAAACTTATAAGACACATGAACAGTTGGATGCACATCAGTGTCATATGAACTACCTAAAATGACAGAAACCATCTTTGAGAAAAGATTACATAACATTGCACTTTGACTTTTTAGTTTGTCCATGTCCCACCCATTAACATGGAGGAGGCAGTATTTATGGCCTATACTGCAGTCAGCCACCAGGTGGCGATCGAGATGCTTTGGCATGGATAGATCAACTCACCCCGTTGCTCATGTGACTCGGCTCACAGGACATAGCGGTTCATTGTCTCCCTGAATACTCTCCGTGTCTGCATTATAGACAATGTTTGAGCATTGCTGAAGATTAACACACAACGTGGACTCAGTATGCATTATAAATTTCTATCTACTTTCCCCCTGATTGCTTGTTCAACTGCTTTCTTTTCTGTCCGCTCTTGGTGAGTGGGGTCATGAGGAGGATGAATGAATGCATGACCATTTTACGCCTTGTTCCTTATTTGCCTTCATGAGGCAATCGCAGATCAATAAGTGCTCCACCACACTACCACAGGAGAAGTTACGGGCAGGCCTGGGAGTTTTCTATAATATATGGACATGCTAAATGTCAGTCATGCTTCCGCAGCTCTCCAAGGCCATTATGAGCATTTGCTCGGCACTATTTATAGAGAGCCTCAGCATGTTTAGTCATGAAACACCTGACCCTTCAAATCAGAGCCCACTGAGTTGAACATTGGAAACTTGCTTGTATCATAATTTTTTGACCTCCACAGCAGCAACATGAAGCAAATGAAATAGAAAAAAAAGGAAAAGTGAGGAAAATATAAATCTGAAAATGGCAAATGTGTCCCTGTAACCTTCACCTTTATCCACCATCAGTCTTTCATCATGTACTTGACCTGTCCCTCCTTCAAATACGCCTTTTCCGTCCCCCTGAAAGTCCTGTAGCTCCTGGGAACGCTACGTCACAGTTACAAACTAAAAAAATCAGCTCACACACAGACTCCTGTTTGTGTTTCTGCCTCCGACTGAACCCTGAGGTTCAGACCTTACTATCCATATATTCTGTTTTCCCCGTGACCCCACTGTGCTGAGCAAACTTCAGAGACAAGGAGCAGAGACGGGGGGGGGGCACTTACTGCTTTCACACTCCGAAGAGAGCCTCCTTTGCTTTTAGCTTGATTCAAATCGGGTTCACTCATAAAATTATTTAAAATGTGCTCTTGACATTTTAACACCCTCTTTCAATTTGAATTCGACTACACTCTGGGGTGGAAATGAATGGCAATAATAAAATTTGCATTTTACAACTTGGATGTGTTTTTCTGAGGGTTGCATGAAAAATCTATGAAACACAGAGTTACTTAAAATGAAACCATAGTTTGCTTTAGATGCATGGCAATGGTTTCGTAATCATCACGTTGCTATTTTTTCTGCCTACAGAAGCAAAATAGCATTTAATTGCTATTGCAAATGTACATCTGTGTGCCTGTGAATATAAATGAGACTGCCAGGCCTCTTGTTCTCATGGTAACACAAGTAGGATGTGATGTGCTGATTGACCTTGGTGGTGTGGAGTTTCTGTTCCCACATGAATTTAGCAGCAAGGTAAGACTCCGGGTGTCTGCACGGTAACAGTTCGGCCGATTGTGATGGCAAACTGTCAAATGTGGCTGTTTGCATCAGCTCATTTTCTCGGGCTGCATATGAATTTGAGGAAGTCTAAATAGTTTATGTAATGAGAAAACAAGTCTGTCACAAAAATAAATTGCATTCATTTCATTCACTGCACTTATCTTATTAGGAAATGACTGCAACCATTCAGGTGATCCTTGTGTAATGTTTCAATTTACACAGGCAATGCATTACAATGATACATGGACCAGTATGTCGCTGCGGCGGTGCGTCATCAGGCCTGTGGGGGGCACTCCAGCACTTTCCCCCTCCGCCTGTAGCTCTTCTCCCTCTATCTCCACTTTTTCTCAGCTCTCCCTCTCCATTTTCGTCTTTGGACTCTCTGTTTTCTCTTCTGTGACTCTATCACTCCTCTCTCTCTTTTTCGTACTAATGCGCTCTCTCATCACTACTTCTCTTTGCTCTCTCTCTCTCTCTCTCTCTCTCTCTCTCTCCCTCTCCCTCACACCCTCTCTCTCAAGTTCTTCTTCCTCTCGTTCCACTATTTCACTTTTGGTTGACACTCGTTTTTTCTCCTTCTCTCCCTCTTTCTTCTCTTTCCCTCATGCTCATTTCTGATGTATGTCTGCCACTTTTTTTTTGTTCGGGATTTTCAGCTGATACTGAAGGCTCCACTCTCTCTCCATTGCACGTCCACATGAAATAAAATGTACACACATATAACCACCAAGACATTAGTAGCTCGACCTCCTCTCTGTTGGACGTATTTCACATTCATTGCATTTCCATATTGCAGCATGGTATAATTAGTATGGCTTTCCATACAAGAGCATTATCAGGTTGCTGTTAGATGCAGAAAGAGGAAGAAATAATGGGAGTCTGATGACACAGGACATTCTTTTTTTCCTCCCTGCAATTTTCCAGGAAGCGATAGTGAGTTTGACGTCAGCTCATCACTCATTGCACAGATTCTTGTTCATTCAACATGTTTAATCCTCGGGCAGCTCTGAAAAGATAACTGGCCATCATATTAAGGGGATGCATTTATGTTAAATTGTCAGAAATATAAAATATGCCGGATGCTTTGAGAGCCTGCTTTTGCTCTGGGATGCAATCTCTCCTGGAATAAATCCATGCTGCTCTTTGGAGGGACCAGAAATAGATGGGAATATCTAATCTTTTATTTTTGCTTTGTTTCAAATCATTTGTAGATTCATAAACAATCACCCAGCCATTTAATCTTGTTGGAGCTCCAGGCTTAAAACTGTCTCCTCAAGTAGACAGATATTTATCTAAAAAATGTCACCATGCCAAGAGTATTCATTCATGCCAGGAGTTGTAATCGAGTTGACAACATCTGCACTCCAGGGATTAAGTGAAAGAACAGCAAAATGCTGGGACAGATTGGGCAAATTATACTCAATCACCCTGCCTGTGGATAAATAGAGCCGCTTGAAAGTTTGATGTGACTTTCCTGTGTGCACACGGACTGTCAGCTAAACCTACAGCACGCGATTTGTTTCATTATAACATTATTGATTTCACCTTTGTCACAAATTATAATAAAATGCAGGCCATGTCAAAAGATGGTAATTAATGATTAGCCCTTATATGTATTACTTTGTCAGGGAATGACCGATAGCTGCTTGATGGCTAGCGGCCATGACCTTGACAGGGGAAATTACCACCGAGGGGGCAGACCAAGGAGATAGGTTGTATAAAGCAGCCATTGCTTAATGACCGAGTTACATCATATCATTGCTTATGGCTTCATGACCCACGAACACAGAGATAATTAATTTTAAACCACGTTTCCAAGTTTAATTTTACCAGGATCCACAGTCCACTGTAAATAATTCAGTGAGTCATCAATTACCGATCATCTCAGTTAATAATTTGATTGGTTAAAATATAGTAACCAACTAAATTAAAGATGAGGGACATGTGGTGGTCGGAGGTTGAACTGTGGATTGGGTGTAGCACATAGAACGAGGTGATGCATCCGTGTAATGTGAGTTGCATGAAGGTGTGTGCTAACCACCTGTAAGGGCATCATACATTAACCCAATTAGCAATCCTTTTCCACAGCTCTCTATAGATGGAGAGTAAGTGCTTTAATTTGCTGTAAGAAATCTCACCAGGTTGTTATGTGGTAGCTTATCTGTTCAGAGGATCACGCTAATGCTATGTTCACGTCACATGGGATTGATAGTAGAGATGTTAACAGCTTGTGAGCATTCATGTCACCAAGACTGTTGTATTATTAAAGTCGCCCTCCGGCTTGAAATTGAGTTTCTAAACATGTTAACATGTCCCCCTAGTGCTTTTCTGATAAAAGACATACTTTGGGAGAAAAAAAGCAGTCAGTGCCATGGCTGAGTATTTCCACCTTAACACGGCAGTAAACGATTGCCAGTCCAGTCAGCCAGGGTTTGGGATGTCACAAACCTAACAAACCAATCAACTAGAGGGTGGGGACTGGGAGCAGGGGCAAAACCACATCAGCAAATTCATGACAGATTCATATTAGTTTGAATTCAGATTTTTCACAAAAGTCAAGCTTATAATTATGACACATATTGTTTGCAAGTCGCAACTTGTAATTTATAAGAACTCGGATATGATAAAAACAAAACATTCAATCAGAACAGAACAAGCGAACAACTACTGAATAAACACAGCAGCTCATTGTTTTTTTAAACACCATTACCTCTCTTTGGGTGTAAATTCCATTCATAGGTGGAGGTGCGATGTTTTAGGATTCCCATGGCTGCTAAAATGAGCACAACAGTAATTGTGTGTCACTGGGAAATGTGTCCCACCTGAGCAGGTGTCTTCAGCATCTGGGTCAGACTAGTGCTCAACTTCAAAGCTAACGTATACTCGCCTGGAATGAAACCAGTAATATCAAAGTCTTTTGTTGTATATTTTATGTTTTCTTTCTAACAGCTCAAAAACTGACCTCTCTTAACAAAATTCTCCTGCAAATGCCCAGCACATTCAGTCTGATGTAAATCTTCCTTCAATGAAGCCTGACGGTTGTGCAGGATTATTAGCTCTATTCTTTTTTTTTGTTTGGAGTTATCTGAGAATTAGTTGAAAATCAACCAAAGGAATCTTGTTTTCTTTGTAGATTAAAGTACATTTATTTAATACATTGAACAAGTACCTAATTTATTTGGATTGGTAGCAATAGTGGGCCACACGCAGTGTTAATGAGGGAAAACTGGCACTTTCTGTCGCACCACTTCTTTGGGACCGACCAACTATTGATTGATTACACACTCAACAATGAATTACGGAATTGATTGAAATGACTTGATATTGGTCATGATTAGATTTATTAAGAAGAATTGGTGATCACTTCATCCTCATATCTCACACAGTCTAGAGACAGTTCTGTAATCTGAGCAGTTTATGACAACAATTTATAATGTCTACAATAGTTCATTTATTAAAGAACAAGACAGGATAAGTGGAGACTTTACTCCTCTGCTAATTTAGACAAACTCACCACAGGACTGCCACTTCATTAATGAGACGCTTTCACAAACCTGTAACTTGTGATTTGATACAACCTGATCCATCATTAATCTGTTTTCACAGGAAAAACCGAGAACAAAAGGAATATTTATCATTTTACTATATATGTAAATCATCATTAACTAAATGCAATGCTCAATTAAAAAAAAAAAAAGGAGACCCCCGAAAATTGACAGAGGGGCGTTTCTGCACCATTGTTAACATGGACAAGTCCCAGAATACGGATCAGTGTGAAAGCGTCAGAGGTGGATAATGAAGAGAGGGATTATTTTGTCAAAGCTTGGATCAACCACTAATACACAGGCCTGTACGCGCATGGTAAGTCACTTAGACAAAAGCATTTGGATAATGTTTTCACGTTATCACAGTGCTTCATTGTTGGTTAATGGATCACAAAGTTTATTTCAAACAGCCTCTATGATGGATGAGAGAGATCGTTTTCATGTCTGTAAACTGCAGAATGTGTTCCGTTGGATTTTATTTTATTTTAACTTTACATCACGATAAACAATTTCACAAGCTTTTAGCTTCAAGTTTATGCAACAACACCCACTGTGCAGATGCTGCTGCCTTTAACAGTCAATAGATGTTTAAAGAAATCTTGGTACTGGCAAATTCAATAAACTTAACAAAATATTTTTTGTATTCTAGCGGGTAATTAGTTATTCCTCAGCTGAAGCCATTAATTTAGTCTTTTGGAGTGGATGGGTAAGAGGTGGTAGGTACTCTCCAGCAGACAAGTATAATCTCCTCTATAAATCTGTATCAGAGCTGCTCGGAGCAGAGCAGCTTGTCCAAAGTCCAGCCACATGAGTAGGAGGCTCTTGTACAACAAAATGTCACAAAACCAAACATTTACCAAAATGATGCTTTTTCCTCTGCCGTGTAGCATTTTCCTTCAATTACATGGAATTTAAGTTGAAGTGGAAATTACGGCAGTCAACAGAACCCCTCATTAAATGAATGACAGTTCTGGGAATATAAAAGCAAGGAGGGGGGAAGCCCTGTTCCTGGGAGTCCGTTCGTAAATATCCCTCTTGGGGATTTTTCAAGGATTTTTCTCATAAATCAAACCACACACAGACTAATGGATCAGATTCTTAGACACTGTGTTAATTCAATTATGTAGTCTCTGAAAGGTGGTTTAATTTCAAACTAAGTTAAACCACATCTGTGCATTTTGATCATAAAAGCAGCAACAATCAGCAAATAAATTAACAATTAGGGGCTCCTGGATTTAAATGCTTTTGGAATATATTCCTCAAGGAAACCGTAACCGCACAGCATTTAACTGATTGTGTTCGTTCAACACTCCAACAGTTTCCTCCATTAGTGGTAGGATTTCTCTTCTCATGTGATCTGTTAAAGTAAAATCAATTATCTGTGATTAAAACAACCCAGCAGCCGCCGGTCCCTAAAGCAAGAGGTGATTTAGAATTATCTGTCAGCTATGTCAGAGAGGAGATGGCAGGACGCCATCCTCGTGTGGTGATGAATATGGCGGAATGGAATAGAAAAAGCAGGTTCTCAGACAGAGAAAGAGAGAGAGAGGGAGAAGGGATATTTTTTGCTGCACAGAGCCAGAAACATTTGCATTTTTTGTGTGCTGCAGTCCTAAAACTATGCAAGAAAAATCGAAAGCGAAAGTTCATCATACTTATTTTCTGTTTACTCTGCCACTGCTGTGAAACGACCCTCCCTGAGTTCACCCTGCGTCTATCATAAGAGGCAATATTCCCTGCTCCTCCAGAAAAGGTTGACCGGCTTCCACCCGTCCTCCTCCGCTTCGCTTTACTGAAATTGCAGCAGCCAGACTGTGCTGTCATTTGTAGCTTGTATTGAGACAAAAAAAAGCCTTCTGGGTAACATCGTTTGAATGTGACCAGCTCAAACAGACTCCCAGAACCAACAGAAGTGGGCACACAAGCCTCACACATTATTGTGGAGTGCTCCGCAGCTCCAAACAGTCGACATTCTCTGCAAACCCCTGCAGCACAGTGAATCAATGAGCCAAACGTACATAAAGATTGTGCCAATGTCTCGCCACAAATCAAACATTTATGGCTTCGTATCAACACATTTTCTTGTCTAAATTGGATGTGGAGCCC
Source organism: Hippoglossus stenolepis (assembly GCF_022539355.2). Classification (NCBI taxonomy): domain Eukaryota; kingdom Metazoa; phylum Chordata; class Actinopteri; order Pleuronectiformes; family Pleuronectidae; genus Hippoglossus; species Hippoglossus stenolepis. Next base: position 10,470,283 of record NC_061489.1, read on the forward strand.
TTTAAAATCTGAAGACGCTTGTCAATTGGGCTTCGCTCTCTGTAAAATCAAGAAGCAAACAAAGCATTTTCATTTGATGCAACTGATGAAACTGCACAGATGCTTCATAACACTGACTGAGTGCTGAACAAAACAAAGTCCTTTAACTCAAGCCTGGTCGTATTTGTCATGTCATCTACATGACAACAACCCTGTGGTTATCCACGACATCAACTCTGAATCTGTTTGAGCCGAGACCTATGAAGAGCCAGGCTGAGTGGAAAGGAGTCGGGGCTCCTTCAAAGTCTAATTGAAAGATATGCATTTCAGCGGGGCTCTTAGCTGTCCTGCCTTTTAGATGAAAGTCTGGGCTCTGCAGCCAGCAGGTAGGCTTTTACACTGCTCATGGTTAGCTCATTAGCTAAGCTGCCTCCCCCAGACAGAGCCGGAGCTCTGAAAACATGCCAAAAATCAAAGTCGGGACCAGCCAAAGTCACTTCATTGGCAACCGGCTCTACAGTATGTTGTGTTCACACCATGATAGCTGGCGCAGATATGGATGCTGTGTGTCTGCTCAACGCCTAGTTGTAAGAGCTTAAGGCTAAATTGGCAAGATTCACTGATGTAGAGGATATCATTTTGCATGGTAGAATGTACTGATTTCCTATAAGAACATTTTCCAGCTACACATTATTTGGTGAATTTAACTTACATGTCTCTGTACCAGCCTGCTCTCTGAGTGATCATGGGCATTTCTGACCATCTCTGTGATCTCTGGCTCTAAAGCTCAGATCAGTTTCTCCACATTGTGAACTTCTCTATAGCCGTAAAGAACGTTTTTTTAAAGGTTAAGTTTTTCCAGCAACAAAAGAAATCATTCTGCATTTATTATTCCCACTGTAAACAGACAATCTCCATTAGGGGAACAGAAGGAATGACCGCTTGATGGATATGGCTTTCCATCTTCTCCTCCCTCAGAACAAAGAGATTTGTAAGACAGTATCTAATTTATTTCAAATGTGACGCCTCGGATTAATAGACAGCAGCAAAACAATTATAAACACACAAGTGACGGCTTTTTTTTAAATGATTGGCTGCAATGAATATCCAGGGTCAACTACTTAATTTGCTTTGTCAGCCGCTGAGTGCAAATGCGAGTAGTAGATTAGCTTTGCAGACAGCAACAGTGATGCGAATAATGTTTTTAGTCAATTATAGACTGAGAATAAATTCCATACGAGACAACATAATGTCAAAGTTAAGCCAGTAGTGTTGTGGATTGAATTTAACGAAATATGGTAATTTGTCTAGCTATTGGGAGCCTTTTAATTTGCTGTCTTAACATCATTTTTTATGCAGTTTAACAAGGTGATGCTTCTGACTGTTGGTTTCCATGAGTTTTAACGACTGTGTGCTTGATATTCTTGAGACAAATTTCCATCCATAACATTTTCAGACAGGCACTGTCTGACCCGTGGCCTGCCCAGGACAATAACAAGGTCTCCTGTGCTGCTGAAGCTGGGTAGCCGCAGACAGCCTTTGTGCTGTATCTCATTATCAATTTGGCTCTTCTTCCACTTCTCTCCTGTGACGTAGCATATGGAGAATCTCTGTGCTCTCTGCATGCTCCCTGAATGTCACTAGATCTGGGATATGAGCCGAGCAGTTCTGCTGCAAGCAGAGGGGTCCCTCTCATTTCCTCCCAAAAGTAATGCATGCAATCAAAAGCAGTGGGCAAGGAGTAAATACTTTCAAGACAAAGCCTTGGATATGGTGACTCACTCTCAGTCGAGCCGTACAAAGTCTCGACGTTATCATGATGGCCACCTTTTATTCTGGTAGACGAAGGCACCGCCAGGACTAGAATAGCTTACTGAAAAGTGGCCAAGAGTGATGGAAAAGTCTCACCGGCACTGTGTGTTTGTATTGTCAAAACAGGAAGAAAAATTGCTGAAATGTAGGTGCAAAAAATAACAATAGCCAGTCCTAAAAGAAGGAACATTATGCGAAAGGAACAGCTCATTAGCTGCAGTGGTTTTGGATGTTCAAAACAATGTGTCACTACACGTTTGAAAATGACATCCTGCTGAGACAAACAGACAACATTTCTCTCCTGTCGCTGGGCTGAAGTCAGAAGAAACATTGAGCCAAACAGAGAGCATAATCTTCCAGACGTCAGTATCTCCCTCCCTCTGAAACGTGTTTCTTCTTTTCTTTTCAAATAATGTAAGCACTTTATCTATATGTACACATGCAGTGTGTATAGGCTCACGTAAGAAGCTTTAATTCAGCCCATTTAATTTGACTGAGGCAAATATCATTTTATTCAAAATAAACAAGGAAATAAATAAATAAGTCCATCGGACTAGTTCAAAGGAGTGCTTTCTAAGCTCGGCTCACTGATCGAGGAACCTGTAAAGGGGCCCCAGGAGATGGTGGGTTTCACATACCAGCGTGATTTATGGTCTACCATAACAAATCAACAAGTTTAACTTTAATTGTTTTCTTTGCGATGGGAGGTGGGGTAGTTAATACAGAGCAATGATTGATGGCACAGGGCACCAAGTTTGGCTTGGTACTTTGTCTTTTGGAGTGCAGCTCAGGAATTGAACCAGTTGATAGAAACAATTAATTTGAGAGAGGATTTTTTTGATTTAGGAAATATGCTGGTTCTACAAATAACCTGCAATTTGCACCATTGCTGCGTCACTGAACACTTCATGGTCTTCAGGTCTTTTATAAATTAAAGGCCTCAGTATTTTTATTTTCTAATTAAAATGGGTTTACACCTGTCTCCATTTAGGGTTAGTGTGGGAGCACTTGCGTAAAACTTTATCTGAGAAAGTGACATTTCATGTGGTTTAATAAAGTTAGCCCGTGTTCAAGCTACATTAGTTTGCTAAGTAATTGAGACAACCATTTAATTAAATGCTTTGCTGATGATGCTTCTCTTGGAATAGCTGCTGTTAACCATTAATCAGTGGGGCACACCTAATTTACAAGGACAACAGAGCAGGAGTGGGGCCTGCACAGGAGAGGAAATGGTCACGCTGTTAGTCGGAATCACCCTAAATCACCATTACTAATTAGTGAAGCTAGTGACACCAGCAGCACTGAGGGTGCTGTCAGGCCCACTATATTATATCTATATTTATACAGACATACACATTAAAACCAGTGACTGGTTTTAATGTTGTGGCTGATGGGTGTACTGCGATTACACGTGGTCACAGGATAAAATAACATTCCCATAACTGTAAATAACTATGGCTGACATCACAGCTGATCAGCACTCCATAGCTCATAGTGCAGCCTCTGTGATAACTGTCGCCATGTGGTCTAGAGGTGCCGCTGAGTGCGCCACAGAGCAACCTCGCAGCTCCTGCCAGTAACTCAGGGCATGCCAGAGTGGGTCTATTTATTCTTTGCATTTGTTCCAGCATTCTGGCGACTGATGCAATAGAAGAGATGATTTACTTCTGTTGATTATTGAATCATAGAGGAAGAACAAAAGCTGTGCACGGAAAGCTACACAGGAGTTTTAATTAAGTTTGGACAAAAACTGCTCTTTCCTCAGTCAGTTCGTACAAATGACCTTCGTTGTGAATTACAGAAATGAAATATGATGAGCACAGCTTGGGAGCGTGGATTCCACACCATACAGAGGGGTTTGGAAAAGAATGATTGTGGTTCTGTGAGTGAGGCTGCATGGAAGGTTTCTGTTGCTACAATGGCTACACGGTCCTGAAACTGAAAAGACAATAAATCAAACATAATTGATTGCAATACTGTCTTGGAGTGTTTTTGCAAGCATCAATCACATTTACAATGAATTACAAGGGCTGCTGCAACTGCTTATAAGGCAGAACAAACTGAGACTCACCACAACAAACAAATTATATTGTTGTGTTTGGTGCGGGGAAGGAGTAAAGTTCATGAAGTTCAGATTTAAAAATGAAGAAGAATACAAATGATTGATGCAATGAGTATCAGTCACATCATTTGACTAGAAGGATTGGTCAGAAATCCCACATTCTAATTCACAATGCAGTATATAAACAAAACTGAAAAAACATCTGGTCTTTATATTTCAATTCACCAATTCTGTTATGACTTCTCAAATAAAACTCTTAAAGCATTGTGCATAGCAAAAGAACAAAAACTATACATGTATAGTCTGTATAGTGTATTTCAGAGAGATGCTTCAGAACATTGTGCCCTATAGCAAACAAATCAAGCTATTATATCAATATTGCAACAGCTTCTTTGTGAAAGTTAGAGATGAAGATCTATGTCACTCCCACAGCAGTCTGATGTCCTAAATATATAATCAACAGCCACCATCTAGTTTTAAGAAAATTGGTTCAGTAGTGTTTGTGTAATCCTGCTAAAAGACAGATGAACAGACAAATGGCAACTTACTACCATTTTACACAAAACGTGTAACATTGAACAGGAACAACACATTTAATTACAGAATTCACAAAAAAGGGTAACAACACGTGAAAGCAGACGTTTTTTCCAGCCCTCACCAGATAAACCGGGTGAGATTAGCATCATCCCTCACATCAGAGTCACATTGAGTTTGGCTCATAATGAGGCTCAACCATCTTCACTCCCTTCCTCCTCACATGCATTCAGCTCAATTACCCTTTTAGCTTCTTCCAGCTCATTGTTTTGATTTAACATCCCACAACTCTCCCTCACTACACTCATTTCCAGCCGATCAGGCAGCAGTGTTTAGCAAAAAACTCTTAAGAAATCTATATACACTACCTGTTTAGTCAACTACTTTAGTTGATAACTTTGATAGCGAACTAACTTTGTTGCTAACTTTGTTAGAAACTAGCTGGTGACCAGGGTGCAGCATTGAGCAACCAAAGAGCCGGATCTTTCCCTCTTGAGTTTGTAGAGATCAAATAAGAAGTAGGAGAATGATTATTTTATTATTTACTAACAAGTTAAACAGATGAAAGGTCGGTGAAAGTGCTGATCTGCTTTTTGATTATGAATTTTGTCAACAGAAAGATGCTCGTTAAAGAAAAACCTTAATTTCTTCCTCTCCCACTTTAGCTCTCTGAAGTTGGCCATCCTCCTCTCTCAGTCCTTCACTCTTCCTCTGTTCCCTTTTTAGTCCCGACCTCTGAACAGTCTTCCCTGCTCCAAAGGCTCACCCAGGCTCCCTTTGTGAGTGTTTAATGATGCATGCAAATGCAAATAAACCCATGGACAGCTCAGAATATTAGTCCTGGACCCAGAGGGAATGAACAGTGCAGGGCAAACATACTTTTCCTACTTCCAGAGAGAATCATTTTTAACCCCAGGTTGGAAAAACACATACATAAAATCAGTTCTGCAGCAGAAACCAATTACCCCTCCCTCCGCCATTGGTCTGCACAACAAACTCTTTCATTGATCTGGTGATAATTACCTCAGTCACATCATAAAGCACCTGGAACAGATTGGTGGCTCAAATTATTGATTACCCCTGGGCTACCCTTCGTCGTTCATTGTATTGCCGCTATACATTACTTGATGAGATCTGCTTTGCCGTGCTTTTCCCCTGCATTTCTCATCGGTGCTGTGCGGGGACACATTGACAAAGGGTTTTCGGTGGTCAAATCCACAATTTCAAAGTCATTTCTCATTTTCTCCCAGGCTTTTGGTTATCCTGTGTGCCACCACAAACCGAGGTTAACTTACAGTACAGTTAGCCGGTGTCCGCATGTCCTACCCAGCAACACAAAAAACTATATTAGTCTCAAACGGTTTTGGTCTAAAAGTGACCTCCATTCCAGGTTGTGACTCGGGGCCTGCCCTGGCAAGTACCAGCTGTGTGTGATGCTTCGTTACACACCTTCCTTGCGGCATGGCAGTACGTGACCCTGAAACCTCTGCCCACTAGCCACACATACGTCCACTAGCCAAGTCCCCTACCACAGTCACAACAATGGTCTGACCTCCACTGAGGCTAACGCATTTTGTCGGCAATAAATAACGAGGTATGAATTTTTGGCTCCAGCTACTTTTCCTTCTCAATATTTCACAAAGCGCACTCGAAGATGCCTGTATTATTTTACAAGCCTTAATTTTTTATGGATCACGGTGGCAGCCCGTCATAAGTCTCCCTCAGCTTGTTTCTATTGAAAGGGGAACAACAAGACGACACACAGGAGATGTTCTGCTTTGTTACTGAGTCAGTCTTAGCTTTGTGCTTGTCTGGTTATCAGAAGAACAATGGCTCCTGGCATTTCCCCGGATTCCTCTCTCTTCAAACACGATGAAAATACAACAGGAGCTGAACCAAAAATGGCTACACGACTTACAAAGTGCAGTCTGTGGGTATAACTAGTTGTTATTTTTGTGTTTTTTATTTTTTGCTAACACGGTAATCTTTGAAGCTGTTGACTTGCAAACGAATGAACTCATTTAAATGTTGGCTAGATGACAAATCTTCATTTTTATTAAAACATTTCTTAGACGGTAATGGACTCATTAAATACCACTGGATTAATCAGCAGGTCAAGCACAGGGAGCAACTTTTAATTAGTAATTCCTCAACATGTTGCATCTGCACAATGGGTCAATAATAGGAGCTATTCCCAGGATATGTAATTATTGTGTTATGTAAGTGGGTTGCATTTCTCTAATAACCAGTGAAAAACAAATATCCGGTTAAAAAACATGTTCACTGAGGTGTAATCCCCTGTGTACAGTAACAAGCTAATCAGATGAATAGTGTATACTAAATAGCCGCCGATCTGTTTTGTGTATTAATGCTATCCTTACAAGTGCCTTAATTAGACAACTGAAAGATACCACATGATTTTCACTATGCAAGCATTATTCTTAATACGTATTCAACCACAGACGTCACATTGAGAACTGGGAAATAATCTAACATCCACACAAAACCACACGATTAGCTGCAGAGAGAGTGTATGCAACGTCTGTGAAAACAGTACAAAAAGCTGATTTACATGAAAATGTGACTCATAATATGTGCCTATGAAAACATGTGTTCCTTTAGATTACTGTAAAGAATAAGAGGATCATGATTTACGAATAAGCAATATTGGGCCACATTTTAAAAAGATTAAATCCTGAATCATAAGAAAACATGCGCTCGATTTTTGTTGTTGATTAATCCACCATCAACCATTCATCAACACTAATTCTGTTTTCGCCTCCGACTTTGCAGCTTCTCATACTCAATATTGGAGGGAGTTAATATCCGAGCACAGGAATTAAGATGATCTAGCTCTGAGGGGAGAGTGCAGCTCTCTCCGTGCACGAGGTAGCGCCTGCAGGAAAGGTTTTTGAGGACAAAAAGCTCACCTTAGCCATCTGCAGTGAACCAAACAGGCTCTGGGCAGGTGTTCAACATGACCAGGTGGAAAGCAGCTGACACACACATACAGTAGCTCCCCCACGCTATGTGTCACTGTAAATAACGTTTGTTTCTTCAATATTAGAAGTGGACAGGAGTGAGCATCCAGCCAGTCTTCCTCATTCTCCTCTAATTCAGGCAATTAAAAAGAAAGGTCGTGTGGAAACAGATGGCTAAACTTTAACTGTGTTCTGAGCCTGGAGGCAGAAAGAGACAATGTACCATTCACACATTCAGTATATATGAGAGGCAGACAGTAAACGGCCAAATGACTCGGCTTTATTCACTCGAAGAACCAAAGTGTATTTTTGTGCAAAGAAAATCCTATGGGGGGGGCTGTTTGGTCCAGAGACTGCATGACCGTATTTTGCATGTTGAACTTGTTGCACACTTGCAGGTTGCACACAGCAACACTTTAAACAGAAGACAGTTTGATCCCTCTGGGTATACTGCATTTGAGAGCTTTACATCTTTCTGTAGCTATCATGCTCAAAAAGGTAAAATACTGATATTCAGCTGCTCAGTCTCAAAGCTGAAGCATTGTTAGATGCAACTGCTTTTCCAAGGGTGAGTTTTCTTTAATCATTTACTGCAGAAGGAACTACTGTAGCCTACACAACACAACTAAAGAACAACTATAAAACTAACAGAGTGCGTCTGGGAGAAGAAAGGATACGTTTTCGGTGCTCAGGGACAGGACAATTAAAGTAGAATAAAGTCTGCTAAAGTTAAAACAGCCTGCTGAACCTCCCTGGAGTAATGCAGGAAGCTTGTGTAGGCAGTAAGGTGGGAAGGAACGGCAAACAGAATGTTGTCACACTTTCACTCCCTGCGGAGCCCAGCTAAAAGGAGGGGAGACATGGATCTGGAAACAGTACACTGCCTCCAGCTTCTGCTGTTTTCTGTCGCAACGTTTGTGAAATTCCTGCTGATGAGGTAATTATACTGGAAAATGTGCTGCTTTCCGTCTAACTAGCTACTGACAGTGGTTAATGTACAGCTGCATGTGACGTCATCCACGATATTGTACTAAACCAACACATCTGTCAATTGTGTCTATTTAATCTTCTTCGTATTAATATATCATCACCATCATCATCAGTATTATTACTTTCCCGAATTATGGTTAACAAAGCAGTTTCCCTGTGGGGGTCAAGTTTTTCAGATTCTAATTCCGAATTTCTAATCAAGTGTTAAAAAAACTGAGCTACGGTAGTTGACCTGACGAGGTGTTGTTCAGCACTGGGACTTGTTTTGGGTCAGTGGAAAATGTGTGTGTAGTTTTATTCCAACATCTGACCCCAATGTACATACAGACGAACTCGGTAAACAGCATTTACTCCAGGGATTTTGTGGGGGGCAAGTTATTTTTAGCCGACATCCACTGGTTGTTAAGGTTCAGTGAGCCTTTTGAAGAAGAGAGAGCAGAGTATATGCACTGTGACAGACAATTTTGTTTCAGCGTGGTCATCATTTCACCTAATAACACCGCCGCTATTGGATGGATGCGAGATGAAAGTTGTCTCCATACTTCAAAACCTGATGTAGAAACACTGTGCCTGTATGCAGAATGCTAAGATGCCCGAAGGAGGAGTTTTTCCTGAAGGCTTGTGAAGTTGTTTGGATGTGCCTTTGGGGGAATGTTAACTTTTCCAGTTTATGGAGCATTTGACAACACTTACTGGTGCTGCCAAACATGTTTTTAATGGTGCCACTTGGGCACTTATGCATTAAGTAGGATCACATCATCTGCTGTTAAAGAAAGTGTGTGTATTTATTAGGGTGTGTGTGTTAACTCAGTGAATTCCTGTGAATAAGCCACAGCTTGCCATGAGAGAGACTATATGCACCTCTACACTCAACAAAACTGCTTATTGCATCCAACTATACAAATCAAACTGTCCTGTCAAAAGCCTGCAGTTAGTAGAACTCCACAAAGCTGGTAACTGCGTCATCACAGCCAACAGATGGTAAATCGATGACTAGACGAGCAGCCACGACGTTTTTCAACACTGCAGACAGTAACAAATTAAAAACATTTATCTCCACCACAGGATACTTAACCTGACAATGATAAACACACATCTGCTTCGTTCTGTTGCAGGGAATGTGACACTGTAGGAAAAACAAAGTCATGGTCTCAAGTGAGGGATGTCTGAAAGTTAAAAGATGACTTCACTCAGCTGGTGGATATTCTCTAGTGTCACATTGTAACAAAGACATTTTTTAATTTGAGGTAATTTCAGCAGCATACAGCTGCCTTTTGTCCACAGTTATAAATCGTTGGTCAGACACTTTACAAAGTACAAAGTAACCTAAACTTAAAAACACTCTGTGGGATAATATGACTGTATAGCTGCTTTGAGACATGTACTGAAGACCAGACATTTTCCTGCAATATTCAAAAGGGGCGACAAGTGAAGAGCAAACTGTTCCAGTCAGTTGCTCTGGACATTATTTTCCTGCCAGCCCCCGAGTAACATGTACAGAAAATGTCAGAGTGAGAACACATCAGGAAAATGTTCAGAAAAATCACATGGGGCGAGTGGGCGTGATGATGACATTGCTAACACGTGGTGGACATGAAAGTGGAGGAGTACCAGGAAAAAGAGGCACCGTACATGTAGACGATGTCCACAAAGTCCTCTTGCATTTTACTTTCCAGGCGCCACTCTTCACCTTCACCTTTAAAACAACCTCCTACTGCGAACAGTTTCCTGACAGCAATGCTAAGAAGATGATGTTTCTCACTGTGTGAAAGAGAATAGATTTTGTGGAATTTTAACTTCTTTATCTTAAGAGGAACAGTTAGAACCCAAAAATATGAAATGTGTGTTCTATAACAATCTTCTCATGTGTTGTTGAACAATTTTGTGTAGAAAATCGCCCATATTCCTAAAAATATATTTGATTGAAGACACTTCAGAAGGAGTTCGGTTCTCTTCTTTGCAAACAGTCAGAGTCTTATGGAGTCTTGGAGAAAAAACCTTGCCACAAAAGTAAAGAGGAGTTTTAAAAACACGTTTATCAATAATGAAAGGGAAGTGTTTAATTTAGAAGCTGAAGCCAAAAAGGCATTTTCCCCCTTATCTTCCCTGGAGTGTCTAGTGCGAGGAGAAGAAAAACAGGCTTGGATTGCAGTAACGGAGGCAGTGATGCTGTGTCTCTGTCACCATGAAGTCTTCACTTCTGCTGATGTTAATTAATACAGTAGAGTCTCACATGGAAATTAAGGCAGTGCCTAATGATGGCTATGACTGCAAACAAGGCCAACTTTAAAGCTCCTCTGAGAGACATAATGTGATCTCATTTTTGACTGCTGTCAACCACATAGTGAAAGTACAGAATCACAATATCCTGTCATATCTAGTTAACACATCTAACACATGACGTCCAAACTCGTTCAAACTGAATACATCGAAGGGGAGTCCTCTGCACCTCATGGTACCATGTTCTGTGTCTGACCTGCATTTAAACACAGTAAGACTGACTTTCATTAACCTTCTCAGATTAATTAATAAGTCAGCTGTTTTCTCAGTGAAGCCAAGTTTGCAGCATGTTCAGCAGAAAACAGGCAGACAGGCTAAAAAACTGTGACTGGTGAGGGAAGTAGAGCTTTGAAGCAGTGAAGATTTAGGAGCTTAAGGAGCTGATGGATGGGACCAGAATTTTAAAGTGCAGTGAATATTAGATTTACATTTTCAGAAGGATATCAGGAAACTGTGACTCCGTTGTTTTGAGCATATTTGTTTTGGAATCTTAGGCCCACATTTTAATGCAGCTCTAACTAGAAAATCACTCAGTAGAGCACATACACCCGCCAAGGCCCAACAGTCCCCTTAAATTCAATCAAGCTGCACCAAATTGTACACACTCACAAAAATTAGTACTCTAAATATGCTAGATTTTTTAATATTAACATCCATGAATGATTCCCTGAGAAAAGAGTGACAATGTTGAAAAACACCCTATCACGGTGAAAGATAGTTAAAGACCCATACTGCATCCTTCCACCAAGTTCCATGGAAATCCATTCAGCTGTTTTTTTTGTTATCTTGCTTACAAACACATAAAGAAACAGACAAACAGAAACACAATCTCCTTTGCAGCGGTAGACTAACTTGATCCTAAGTGACACTGCATTGTTGAGGATGGACATGATAATCAATAAAAGCAATTTTGAAAAATGGCAGCAAACTGCAGATATTACATTTACAACATAATCACACAACATAAACAAACATTTTGTGATAATAATAAATAAAATATTGTGACATCTACTGAGCAGGATATTTTACACTTAAAGGAAACTAATATTAGTGTGGATAAATTGCGGATTTAATACGTAACACTGACACTGAAATTTAATTCCACTAAGCTAACACCAATTGATACACTGTGTGCGCAATATGCTGCTAATTCAATAGTCTAGCTCAAATATGAACCATTTTGTACTGATTGTGTTTCTAACTTTCCAATTACATTTAATCAAAGTTTAGTCATATCATGTTCATACTGGGGGATTTTTTGCATGCACGTGGTAAGAGGCAACTCTAGATGTGTAACCTAGTAAGAACTAATTCGTAAACCCAATGATTGCCTGTAATATGTGGCAATGTAATATGTGTATTCATCTTTAAGCACAGATTTGTGTGTTCAATCTGAATGAGACTGAGTCACTCAGATCTGGAGCTCGACACCTGGTTACAGAACCGAAACACAACTGTTTGCTGTGTCTCCAGTTTGACGAGAATCATAGTAAATCTTAATTAAAAGAGGAATGAAACCCCAGGACCAGGGGCTATAAAATAGACATCCTTTGGTAATATCTGGGCATTACTCTTACGGTTAGAGAAGTAATTTGGGAGAGTCGTTTATTAGTCCTCTGCCCTTTCAGACAGATATGACCTTGTGAGCCCCTGTACCGGCGGACCAGCTGCAGTCCATGATTCATTTAACACCTTCTGGGCCTCCAGAATCACTGCGGGCACAGGCACTGTTGATTAAGCGCTTTGTGGGAAAATTCATATTTAAAGCAAACGCCACATGAAAGTCATCGATAACCAGCCAAGCCAACACATTCCTGAGGAGCCATGATGGGGAATGTATGAGGGATTCACTTCAATTTACAATTTCCTCTGCAATCATCACACTGTTTCCTCCATATACAGCATAATGTACGCAACAATTCTGTGAGTGGGTGGAATTATAAGGAATCTGAGAAGGCTACTCACAAAACGATATAAATGTCATTACAGTGCATTCAAGCAGGAAATCTAGTAGAGGGAACCAGAGATTAGCCTCTGGGTGGGAACGCTCCACATATGACCATAAGAGGCTAACAGACTCAGTGAGTGAATGAATGATGATTGAGAAAACTCCACTGAACTATTTGTATGGCTCTGAATATAGTATGAAATGTAGCAAGGGGTCTGCTCGTCTTTGAACTAGGCCACAGTACATTTCACGAGAACCTGCTATACTGTCTGTGTTATGACTTGTACTTTAGCACATCCAAAGAGCCAGAATACAAATTCTGGCTCTGAATTAAAAATGAAGTGGTTAATAGCAAAAATGAGAATGATGTGGTATGAAGGGGGGATGGAGGTACTGGTCTGGTAGCGCAGCAGGCTGGGTTTTGGGTCTCTGGAATACGGGAGGCCTGTCAGGGAAAACATTGGAACCAGATTGAGATTGGTAATGGCGGCAGAGCAAAGCCGGTCGAAGACGTGGATCGAAGAAGGGAACAAACAAGGATTGAGGTAGACACGGTTTGTGGATCGCTGCATCACAGGGAAACAAAGCATTGCCTTGAAAGGATGCCGGGTAAGAACTGGTCAATGGAACATTCTGGAAAGGATTTGAGAGATGAGAAGGGATATAGAGTTTGTACTGGCATGGATGGAGTAGATGATGAACTGATGAGCTTCTGGCCCTGTTCAGACCTGGTATAAACAACTGTTTCATGTCGTCCAATCACAAGTGGATAGACCTAAGTATTAAATGGGGGTGATAAATACCAAGATGCAATGGGAAGGCACTTGGGATCCCATCACTCAGACCGCATTCGAAGGGAGTGTGGGAAGCATGTGGCCGTTCTATAAGCTGCGTGCAAAAAAATGCTTCAGGGGCAACATTGAACCAAGAACCACTAACTCAGCCAACGTCCTCTGACCTGCTACGTTTACATAATGAAACAAAACAATTTTTACGAATCTCATTGTTTCTAATACATTGATTTATTTGTGCCACCCAATACTAAATTAAGAATGACCACCACTTATTGATTTCCTATCTTAAAAATACGTATTTTGTAGAGTTGCAGAGCAGAGCATTGATTCACTCACCCTGTCTGGCTGTGATCTTACACGACACACGGAACACGCTAACTGACACACATGAAAATATTGACTGCGGTTCTTTCTGAAAGCAGAGAAGTGAGATCTGATCACAGGGGACGCATGTGGAGACACATTCTGTTGCCAGGTGTGAGCAGTTCACTTGTGATCGGATCCTTTGAGAAGCAAGTTAATGCCAAGTTTGAAAGGGACGTCAGTTGTGCAGGTGAGTAAGCAGGAGAAGAACCAGGCCCACACCCGAAAAAAGAAAAACTCAAGGAACAAGGGGAGAATAACCAGACCCTGACAGTCTGAGCCTGACGTGAAAATAGAAAACTGTCTAAATGTATTACTGTAAAAAGTAATGCTGTAATTTATTTTTTTATTTTTATTTACCCCTTGTTGTTAATGTCTTTCACAGTCTCGCTGTCAGCTCCGGCTGCTCTTCCATGTTCTGAAAAATATCTTCCATTTCACCTGCAGCTCGTACTTACAGGAACACTGCACATCTCGGATTCAACACAACATCACCAGCAGCTAGTTGATGGGAGCAATCCATCACGTAGAGTTCAAGGGTTATACTCCAGGTCTGTGCTTCACGGTCATGCTCCCAGATCTAACACCTTGTCCCCCATCTGTCCTAGACCCTCCACAAGTGTCACTTTGCATCTGGCTGGTTGACAGCTGTGTTTATTAAAATGCACAAGGCTCTCTCCGTTCCAGCTCTTTCAAAGGATAACACTGCCATAAGTGGGGAAATGATTATGTTCATGATGCAGGACAATTTCACACGTGTTGTGCACACTCAATAGCAGCTTTGACATGTGTATAATAACAGCTATTAGAACACTGTCCTTGTGTCTCTGGATGGTGATGTTGGTCTGATGCTTGGTTGAACTGGTGGATTCGGTTCAGATTGACATATCTTAAATCTCTTTCCTGAATTGCCATTCAATTTGGAGCAGACATTAATTGGGCCCAGTGAACATTTGTGGTTCCAAGTAAAATATCTCAACAATTATTAGATGTAATGTCATTTAATGTAGTTAGAGACATTCATGGCCCTCAAGTGATGAGGCAAACAAGGCAATTGTTTGTTAGTTAGCTGCATTTCTGAAAAACTATTTGACAAATTATTACGAAACTTGGTGAAAAGATGTATTATGGTTCAGGGAAAAATTATTTAAATTAGATGTGATAAGGGGGCGGATCCATTTAATTTTGTTTTACTTTCATTAACATTGCAAGATAAAGTTTTTTCACATTTTTGTTAATTTCTCAGAGAATAATTCATGACTCTTGATGAAAAATGGGCTCCAGATAGGGCTGGGCGAGATGGACAAAATTTCACATCAGTCGATAGCGATATATATCACAATATAAATCAAATCACTATTTCTGCTTCAGAAGGAAAAAAAGTCTGTCTTTGTGGGAACATGCTTTCGACCAATTTGCAGTGCACCCTACTCTGCTTCTTGTTGGACTTTATAGCCCAAATATCTCCACACTACCGAGGTCCTCTAACCCTTCTTCAACAATGTTCCTCGTCTTTTGAGCCTTGGGCTGTGTCCGTCGGGGTGTCTTCTTCAATAACGCTGTCACTCGAGTTTTGTTAACAATTTCTGTCATAATTTTCTCTTTTATCTGGCTTCCGAATCATAATCTTAATCTCATGAATTCAAATTTGGTTTCATTGGGGGACTGTTGGACATTAGCGGAGGAATGCGCACTCTGAGTGCCATTCTAGTTACCAAATGTGAGCTTGCTAAGATGCTTAACTATGTAAGTGAAAATATTTATAGATGTAATACCTACTAAACAACGTTGGCATTTAGCTCACGTACCACCTCGCCCAACTGTAAGTATGGATGTAATCTTTAAAGTCATATGTTATATGTTCAAGTGATATCCGTACACAGGCTGACATTTACCACATGGCTGGAACTGCATTGATTTTTAAACAACATTTTGTCTTGCTGATATTCAAAGGCTGCTGCCTCATTATTAAAAAAAAAAAAATTACTATGTAGGGTTTTGCTCTTATCACTATAAAACAGCATTATAACCTTCAGACACGGTTTGTAACAGCCTTACTACATCTTTATCTGTTCTCTTATGAATCTGGCATTTATTTGTTGAGGACTTCTGAGATGAACAGCTCAGCACAAACAGATCTAAGAAATGTTTATCTCGTCTGTTTGATTAAAAATTCACATGCTGGAGTCTTTATAGCTACATACTCTATGTATGAGCCTGTGACTGTGAATTGCAAATGTCCCCCACATTAGAACATTTTGCTGCAATTATATTACGAAATCCACATCTGAATGAAAAACTAATGAATCACTCTTTGATGTTCTAAGACTGGCTGTGCAGGGGTTCATACAAGCAAGTATACACGTGCTTGTGTGTCTGCTAACACACATTTTCTTTTTCATTTGACTTAAACTTAATGTTCACTGCTTCTGCAAGATGTCATAACCTGTGCAGATGATGAGTCAAAACATACTAGTCTTTTCTACTATACATACAGAAGAAGCAATGACTGCTTTTGTTGCCTTATATTGTAACAAGTCTTTGCTCTTTGTATTCAGTACAAAGATCAAAAATCTTTTGGCAGTTCTGTCAGCAACACAAAGCTGACAAAACGTTTAGCACAAAATCTTTTAAATCATTTCTTTACAATCCTAGATGAACAATTAGAGCACAGAGAGCAAAAACACATAATTATAATCTCATCTCAAGACTTATTTCAGGGTGATTTTTGCAATCAGTGATGTTTTCTGAGTAATAATGTTGATTTGAGGGAACGGCTCATGAATAATACTCATGTTTGGGTCAAACAGATTTTCAGAATGAGAATCCAGAATTAGAGGTTGTGTCAGCAGCAGAAAAAAACAACAGTTATCAGACACTGTGTTCTAAACAACTGAATGTCTTTTTAAAGGGTAAATCAATAATCACATTGGGAGAAATGCTGCTGCTGCATTGCTCTTATCTGTGTTCACAAGCACTTCAGTGAGTTGATAATTCCCAGCAGTCGGCTGTGGCTTGATTTCTGATACAAAGTGAAATGTGAAAACCTCAAATCTGCTGTCCTTAATCTGGTTAAAGAAGAAAGCAAGACTTAAATCAGAGTATAGACGTCTAGTGGTGTTAAAAAGGCTGTAAACTGTTAACAAAGTTAATAATAATGCACCAATAAATAAACCTTGATGAGAGGATCTCAGATTTCTACTAGCATTATATGGCTGTTGAAGCTTTTAAATGTAGGCAGGCGCCTGCCCATTGAAGGCCTTTGTCAGAAGCTGGGCTGTAGCATTCAAGTCCCATTCTAAGCAGGTCAAGGATGTATTATTAAGACAAGTGAAAAAAGATTTACAGTAATCAGACCGGGAGTAAAATGTTGGGTTTAGGTAAGTTTCCCAGCTAGTAGAAATAGGAGCGAACCACATAATTGACATGCTGGTCACAACTCAAAGACTGTCCCAAAGAAAAAAGAGAGAAGGTTCAACACATGAGCAGGGCTTCAGACTAACTTTATACATTGGTTGCACTTGTACGCCTAACTTTTTCATTTAGGTGCACCAGCATATAATTTAGGTGCTTCCAAAACCTTTTCTTGACAGTATCCATATATATTGGCAATTTCTTGACTAGGGCTGGGTATTGCCATTGATTTTCCCAAATCAATTTGATTCTGATTCACAAGGTCTCAGGGACTTGTGGACATTTAATTGTACAATACCAATTTTTCCTGGATATTAAATAAATTCTCAGAGAACTAAAGCTGTAAACTGAACAAGGAAACCTCTAACTTGGTGCATTATTAAAAATATCAAGGCAGGCCAAAATAAGACATTCAAATTGACAATATTTTATCCTAGAAATTATTGCGATAAACAATATTATTGTATCATTGTGAAACCATTTTATACCACTGATATGTTAATATTTCAGCATATTCATGCAAGTACCCCCTTTAAAAGAGCAATGAACTTAATTCTAAAGAATGTTCAGTCTGACATTTGAATTAGAATAAAAAAATTATATAAATACAAAATTAATAAAACAAATAAAATAAACCATATACAACCAAAATAATACATACAATTTACCCTCTGTAAAATATTTGCTCTTTAACAAATATTAAACATTTGGCACAGGATATTTATTTTACCAGCTCAGTAACCAAGATGGTATGGTTATGATTTAGATGAACTTTTGGTTTGTATTGTATTAGGCTAGTATTCAAACTTTTGACCTCGTCTTTCAAATGCACGTGTTTAATGAACTCTTGAGCAAATCAAACAAACACAAAGTAAACTTCAGTTCAGGTCCTTATAGTTTGTGATTAGTGTTGGTTTATTGTTAAAGTGAGTGCAGGTCAGCAGGAGAATGGAGGGAGGACACCCAGACAGGAAACTCTGACACGGTACAAACCAACCACTGCTTCCGCTGTGATTCTGAAATCAGCGCTGCTAATAATTTATCATTGGCGGTCCGTCGTGGAAACTTTGTATTCAGACTTTTTGTTGCTACTGTTCGACATACACCAGCTCGTTCACCACCTCTCCTCTCACCTGTCTGCTTCACTGTCCGTGTGTCAGTGTGTGAGTGGTGGGGGCAGGGCTAGCCTGGGGCCTGTGTGAGAGGAGATGAGATGAGGAAGCGACATGACTCACTTAAATACAGAGACACACATGCTAAATGTCTGGCGCACCGGCGACCACGATATTTGGTTGCATGTGCGACCAAAATGGTAGCACTCGTAGCATTTGTAGCCTTGCACAAAGGGATAGACAGTCAAGACATCCTCTCACCTTCTGAAAAAAAGGCATCGAGGGCAGAAATAATAACTTCTGTATTCAGTGGTGGACAATTATAAGCTTGAAAGATGATGAGGTTTAAACAAAATGTATAATTGAATATTGTCTTCATAGCAATTTTTGCAAAAATAACATATCTGCCCAAGTGAAAGCCCATTCAATGCAAACAGCATTGGACCCAGGACAGAACCTTGGGGAACACCACAAAACACAGATTCTGTAAATAAGGCATAACTATGAACTTTAAGCAAGAAATTCCTTCCCGATATGTTTGCGGGTGACCATTTCAAAGACACTATTTTAATAACTAGGGACCTGCAACCACTTATCATCTAGTTACACCGTCATACTGACAACCCCCTCCATGTCACTTTCACACTAATTATACTCCTCACACTTTCATGTGACCTCACAAATTGCCCATTTAATGTCAGTGACTTTCATTTGACATAAATGTGTGAATAACTCTAAAGGTTTCTAGAGCTGGGAACTCACCATTTGTAAGTTGAGCTAATAAAGCCTCTTGGTCGAGTGGAGATGAATGTATTAAAGACTGAAGGAGGAAATATTTTTCCCAGATGACACATCACCTGCACCAGCACCTGAAACTTCACTGATCATCTTCTCAGTGTAAGCATTTGCATGAGAAAGACTCAGGTTAGTGCAATTATTGAGTTGGCAGTAGATATGAGCTGGAGAGGATATTACTGCCCAGCTGCATGTGAACTGTGTTAAAATGACTAGTTAAGTATGAAGACAGCCATAATCACCAACACTTTTCTGCCATCTCTTTGACCTTTGATGTAATAGTAATGCAAGCAAGCATGTTGTGAGGGCTATTTTATATTTTTTAAAAAGCCAAATGGGCTGTCAGCGCTTCAAAATGCACCTCAGTGTGTTTAGTACTGCAGCTGATAATATAACTCTAAGCAATTCTGTCATGTATGTTCGGAATTTAATTTTTGCCACCTAGTAGTTTCCAGCGATGTAATCGTAAACTTAAAAAAAGTAGTAATGTTGGTCATGTTGCTATAATTTGTATGTCAACATGATACAGGACAAAACAAAGCTAAATGTGAAATCTGTTGATATTAATATCACTGTGGAACAGTTGCATTTGAGGCTGTTCTGTGGTTAGTGTGCAGGATGGAGACACGGCGTAGCTCTCACTCAGTACATGCAGGTGAGTCGGCCATTTGGGCAGAGTCAGGTCAGCAGTAAACTGTAAATGCAACAATAAATGTTCTTTATGAGCTAGTTTGTCAGAAAATAAATAAATACTACAGCTCCTTAACAGCCAAACACAGTCCTAAGTTTTTTTAGCACGAGTCTCCCTGGTACTTTCAAACCACAGTTTGGAGGCTAAAACCGTTGTGTCAGATGCAGCAATCAAGAGTGTCTGTTAAAATAATGTCACTATATACCTCACTAATGGACCAATTATATTTCAGGCCATAAAGTGTAATTCAGATCTGATAGTTGTAAGTTGTTTAGGCAAACAAATACCTATAAGTTAAATTGTTATATAAATGTTACATAATCATATTTCCATGGTTATTGGTTCACTACAAAGAATTTGGAGGTTAACGATAAGAACAACTTTTGTGCACAAGTTTGTATGATAACATGTAAATGTCGTTAATAATTGCAGAGATACATGTAACTATTATTCCTGATGATGATTTCAGGTGATATCATCCAGCTCTAGTTGACTGGGAACATTAAAGACAGACAGAAGACTGCAGTCCCAAACATAATGCTTTGTCTATGCAGCCTGTGCACACCAAGTGTGATCACACTGAGTACAAAGCAGGTTTAAGAGGTGACATGATTGCATATGCAAGGATGTAAGTGGATGCAAATAAACACAGGTCTGCCCTGGGAAACACGTGAGTAAAAGTAAAGGACTGTCTACGTGAAATGTTTTAACTTGAAAGAAAAGTTAGTGCTTGTCCCATACGGTTTGTGACTTCAGCTCATGAACGAACAGAGACGAGAGGAAAAACTCAGAAGTGTAGAGAAAAAAAAAGGACCAGAGTTTCTGGAAAGTATTGAGAACATTCAATGGCTGAACTGTCACAGTCAGGTACAGGAACAATCCAATAAAGAAGGACTGAACAAACTTTCCAGGTCAAATTCAGAAATTGTGAGGTTTACAAGTCTATTAAACCTATTAAATACCCAATTTAATGTATTCTACAGTTTATATGCTCTAGGTGAACCTATTAAACTGGAAATCAGGGTATTGCACTGCATGCAAATGTGTTAACTGCTCTCTCGCTTTAACATGCCTCCTCACATTAATGTGTGTGTACATACAAGGCTCCGACAGAGACACAGAAACAGAAATACACGATCAAACACAATGAATTAACTTAAGTAAAGCAATCAGGAGGAGAGAAATTGCCGACCAGGCTGAAAACCACCTCACCATGGTGGTTCCAGCTACTTGGCTATTGACAATATTGACCCGAGCTCTGTCAGACACAACTGAGTAGCTGTTTGCAGCCAATTGCATGTGTGTTGCAGTGAGAAATAAGTAGCTTTCTATAAATTACACTGTAATCAGCAGAATGTTGATCTAGAGCTGTGCACCTTTCTCTGAAAACCTGGATTAGCCTCCCAGCTCTGTGGCATCAAATACATCTTATCTGAGCAATTTCAAATGTCTTTAAGCATGCCATTTGGAATAATTGCAGAGTGACATTCATGAGGAGCTCTGTGAGTATATTGGTTTCTAACTATGTAGGGACAGGGAGAGATGTCGAAAACATTTTTGTTTAGTTTTTACTAAAACCCGATGTTGGAAATAACTGGAAGGATTTATGCACAGTTAATGCAACCATGTTTGGTGGTCTGGGACACTAGGGGGTGTCTGTACTGCTAGGCTACACATCAATAATTCAAATGTATTGGTCTTGTGTTGAGATTTTACTGATAAGATCATTGTAGAATTGCAGGTTTTAATGTAAGACCGTCTCACTGCATTCTCTGCAACGAAAATACAAGCAAGGTGACAAAACACAATCAGATGATTAAATCTTCTTCACCGCCTTGATGACATAACATTTAGAAAAAAATTCACCCGAAAATCCATCCATCCATCCATTATCTGCACCACTTATCCTCTGAGGGCCACGCGGGGGCTGGGGCCAATCCCAGCGGACACTGTGCAAGAGGCGGGGTACAGGACAGGTGGCTATGGGATGGCAGGGCTGACACACAGAGACAAACAACCATCCACACTCACTTTCACACCCACAGTCAATTTAGAGTCTCCAGTTAACCCACGCTGAAAGTATTTGGACTGTGGGAGGAACCCGGAGAAAACCCACGCGGACAGAACACGCAAACTCCACACACAGAAAGACCTGGGTCAGCAAACAGGTTCAAACCCAGAACCTTTTTACTGTGAAGTGACTAACCACTGCAGCACGGTGCTGCACATAACTAAAACTTATTCCATCAAAACAATTTATTCACGTCACCAGTTAGACGACATTAGTGGAGCAAAAATAAATGCCCGAAAAATAAATACTAACAAACTAAATGAACACAAAAAGTGACAGACTAGCAACAGCTAAAAATATATTGTTGCCGTTTTGAAACATTTTTTGACAAGTAAACAGTAAACATGTTTGTTCACTTTCAGTGTTTTTACATGAAGTGTTTCTCTTTTTGCCTGTGTTTTCTGTTTTTGCAAGGGGGGTTGTGTTTACAGAGCAGCTCTTTTGGCAACTGTAGTTTTGATTATAATATCAAAAAATATATGCAATAGTACACATTTAAATTTAGAAGTATTATATATTTTCACAGTTCAAAAAATGAAGGTATTATAAAGTTCGCCTGTCATGCTGTATGCGTGCATCTCCATTTTGGCCTGAAGCTGGTTGTTTAAGAGCTTAAGGGAATTTCGGGGGGGTGTATACATATGCTGTGGGTGCCTGCCTCTTGGGCCGAGCCGTTGTTTGCCAGTTGTACATATTTCTTTATTTTTAGATTGACTTCCTCTACCTGTGTCCTCAGTGCTCATAGTGGCTTTATGTTACCGCCGCCTCAGGCTGAGTGTCGTATCAACACTCCATCAAATTGAGTGACAGGTGCTGGCCTAACCTGCACACCTGCGGGGACAAATAAAGGACTCACTATGCACTTCATAGCCTCAAGGTGAAAAGATCCATATGGGAGCCTTGAGGAACTGAATAGTTTTTTTGTTTTTCATCACAATATCTGGTTTTTGACCTACACTAAAGGGACTACTTTTTTTTAGTGTGACACATTATTTTACAGAAGCATTATACACTCAGTTTGGCCAAGCCTTAGTGATTATTATTAGTCATTTTTTTTGGCATTTTAAATATGTGCGGCTCAACAAGGGCAAAGAAAATAACAAGTCCAAAAGAGACAAATAAAAAAATATATAGCTGTTTTTTTGCAGAAACCTTAAATTTGAAGAGCAGTAACTCGAAGCCATCTGAAGTGTTTTTATGTTATATATCTTCCACAAGATTCAACTGTTTGTGCCACTGTGAGAATACATAGAGTTGATAGTCAAATGTTTTCTTTCTTTCCAACCATCCGTAAACTTAAATTGGATTTTTTATGGTCAATGGTCGATGTGATTAGTGCTTATTTTTTACTTTTCACAACCACTTCACCAAGTTCTCTATTTGGAGTTAAGGCCTATGATTTAATTTGTGGCAATTTTTTTTTTTTAGCAACTTAAGTTCAAACCCATTTTTTTGTGGGCACTATGTGTCTTCAGCGAAGCAAGGGAAGTGCGTCTCAGCGAGGAGACTTAGCCGTCATTAAATGAGAGTGAATCACTACTATTACAGTGTGAAGACATTTTTTTCATTAAAGCCTCTAATCACTGAGAATAATTAAACTGATAATAGTGGCACTTTGTAATCTGCAAAATGAAAAATAAGGGCTTATCGCTCAAAGCAGGAAACATTTTAATGAAATTATGAAGTGGTGTTAGATCAATCTAAGTGCGCAGTTTTTAGAAATGCTCCTTCTATATCTGCATGTGTCATCCTTGATGTGACCAAAAGTATTTTTGTGTCAGATGTCTGCAGCTTTATGAAGTCACTGTTAAAATTAGATTATCTCAAGTTTTTTTCTCATCTTGATTACAATCCCCACATTAACCCTCCTCTTTATGCATCCCCAGCATAATGACAGAGCATCTGTGCTGACAAGTCGTAAAGACTTTAAAGTAAACCTTATAAGGGTTGTATTAATATAATAAGGTGACCGTATGTTACTTAATGCAAAGCTGTTAAAACAACAGTTAAAGCAACATTATGCAGCAATTTTACCTTAAAAGAAGCTTCAAAAATAATTTTGATGGTGCACTGATGTCTGCACCATCACTCCGCGGCCCCACCACCTGTTCTTGCTACACTTTGGTGAGTGAGACTGCAGAAATAGTCTCTGCCGAAGTCTGGCTCAGCAGGTTCAAGAGTAATGTCAAACTGTAGAGCAGTTAGCAGTGGCTTTAGTAGTAGTATTAAATCAAGATAACATTTCATTTGCCCCGGGATAGTTCCATGTTTGTACCGCTTGTATATAACCTACCACACACACACACACGCGCACACAAACACACCCTGACTGTGCTGTTTATATGTAGTTGCCTGCTAATACAGAAACAGAATGGAGAAGATTATAGAAAGATAGAACATGTCAGTTTCTGTGTGCTTTTCAGTTTTGTGGTTCAACGATAAGGATTGAGAGAGAGAGAGAGAGAGAGAGAGAGTGGGACCACTTCAAGCCAAATATAACAAGCCAGTATATTTAATACTAATACTAAAATGGAGGTTGGACCTGAGCTAGGTAGTAATTGCCTGACAACAAGAAAGAAAACAGAAATGATTGAAATTATTTAATTATTTGTATAAAACAAAAATAATACATTATACTTCACTGTGCCTTCACCGTAGAATAAATTAAATAAACAACTAAAACATGCAACTAAACGTTAAAATCAGATTATGAGACACAAACACCTATCAATGTGACACAGGAATAGTAATATTCTTATTAACATGATATCAATAATATAACTTTAATATCACAGTGCTGTTACGTCACAACACCTGCACCATTCCTCTGATCTGTGAAAAATGTAAATGCATATGTTTCACCATCCTCACTGATTGGAGCAATGATATAATAATATAGCAGAAATCCTAAAGAGTAAAAGTCTGCATGAGGGTTAATACAGGTCAGAGTGCATCAAGTTCACCGTCAGCACTGTGTAACATGGAGTATGCATAGAAAAGGCTTGAATACTTCCTCTCTGCCTTCTTCAATTAACGAACACAACGAGACCTTTTCATGTCCTTTCATGGAGGGATTTACCAGCGCACGGTAAGAAAACAAAAACATCACTTCAGAGTCAGTGTCTGCTGAACGTGTCTCAATGCGCACAGACCAAAGTGCTGCACTATCAATTCATTTTACCATGGCAACCGCCGCTTTCTCCGACGTAGTCTGAGCACAATTGCAATGAAAAGCTTTGAAAAGCAGTTGGAGCTCAGATCCTCCCACTTAAGTCTTGAAAGGTCGCTCTAATTAATGTTGTTTTCATGATCAAAGTGAAACTGGTTAGAGACATAGTTTAGCACCAGCAAACAGAACCCAAATCATTGTGTCAGAGTGACAGACCCGGGTTTGCTTTCCATTCGGTTCTCAAAAGACTGTGATAGGAGCTCAGTAAAAAATAAATAACACACCCATGACAAAGCAGGACACTTAGGATCCCATTCACACACAAGTAATGTTTTGGCATCCAAATAACACATTTACACTAATAACTGTTGTTCCAATACATAGATCAACAGTTTAAATTAACACTGCTGCAAAATATCAACAGTGAATACTGAAGCTTCCTATCTGCTGTTAGTCATACATAATTGCAGCTTGGATTAAATTATAGGGGATGAAAACGTTCACACGGTGCCAAGAAAGTGTCAAATATAGATGTGTGTTTTTTGCTTGTTTGTTTATTTACAAGGTACAACACTGTCTCTCAGTAATTTATTGAATCATGGCAACAGGAAGCGCGGCTCAATAGTGCCACTTTCTTGAGATGTGCCTCTGACTTATGAAAAATATCAGCCCCTAGAATTTTCTTTATTAAAAATTGATCCTTGACTGCATGTAGCCAAAGATGCCTCTGTTCATTACCTGAGGTGTTTTTCAGCTAAATGGAACAATGTTCTGGAATGACGACTCTGTGCCCAAAGGATTTCTACCTCTTCACTGCAGACCCCCGCCAACCTGCGGCACTCTGCATATCCTATTCCTCAGTGTCGGTCACTACGCCAGGATCCAAGAGTGCCCTAGCAAATCTATTCACCTCAGGGAAAGTTGCCTTAGGGAAAATAGCCTCAGGGGGATGTGCAGACAGTTGTTATTCCTGTCTGTCTTCATTATGCGAGATTTAAAGCTGCTGTACCTTGTTTACAGCTCTGTCAGAAATACAGCTGCCGCACCATTTCTCCTCTGAAAATATTTGCGAGACGGGTCTGAGCAACATTTGTGTTAATTAAAAGCGGCAGTGCGCCGTGATGATGCGTGCGCGTGTTTGAGTAATCAGATGCCAACACTGGATGGCTGCAGCGAAATGAGCCCTTTTGTATCGTTTATTTTGAGCAATTAAGTGTCAATTGTTGGTTCGTCTCTTTTCTACGGGAGACTTGAACAGATGTGTGGTTGAAGATGAATTGTTTCAGACTGGAGGGAAACTCTCAGAGGGATTCAGCGTTATGCCTGGCAGGGGATGATACATAGGTCAGTGAGGCTGTCGAAGGGCTGTCTTGACATTTCATTATTGATATATAAGACCCCAACCCGTATTAACTATTCATAGAGTAAGCACACATCTTCGGAGCTGGATGAAAGGAGCAGGACTGTCAACTGTAATGCGTGAGGGTGTGTTTTCTCTGGACGCAGTGATCGCATGCCTCTGCCAGCCTGCCTCGCTCACATATTGTCTTGGCTTTGAAGGCGAGCTGTCATGCATGTTTGATCACAGGCAAAAACAGACACTCAGAAGTCCCACTGTCTTGGCAGACGAGAGACATGCATTTTCTGGAGCAGTGAATCACATATCTGCCTTATGAAAATGTTGATCCGACGCCATTTGTGCACTTGCATGGAATATCAGCTAATGACCAAACACACCTCCAGAAACAGGCCAAGAATAGAAAGGCTCCTCCTCAACATCTGCTCCCCGCGTCTCTCCGAAGGTTCCCAGGAGATCTGAACGACTGGATCCCTTCCTCCTTTCCACCTATTCTGACGACTATTTCCTTAAAGGGCACAGCAAAGGAGCAGGTTGTCCTGGTAACAAGTGTGGAGAAATTCAGAAATGACACACACAGACACTTAAGTACCGTCAATAAATGAGCCAACTGACGGACGGCACAGTCGGAGTCGTATCTGTTCAGAAGCCAATCATCTGAAAGCCCATTGCGCAGTGTGCTCCTGAACAGTGTCCAATTTAATGTAGACGTTGTAAACAGGAGACTGTGAGTTTGGTGGCTTTTTGGAAAACACAAACTGTTTGGCAGTCTACGTGCATGTCTTGGATGTCAGAGGTTTCCACCAGCACTCGAAGGCAACGAGTCAACAAACTTCTCAAACAATATGTAGGAGATAAAACAACATACATAAGCAGTGCAGTATACATACGCTTGTGTCAGGCCGATGGGGGAGCTGGAGAAAAGGTTTACCTTGGCTATTAGCATTTTTCAGGTTGTCTGTTTGGCTCCCTATTTTCTTTCACATGATAATACATTTCCTCTGAGGCAGAAAAAGCACAAAACATGAGCCAACAGGTATATTTCCCTTTAAATATACTGGACCCTTACGGGCCTGTATATTTCCAGCAGACACAATAAACATGAAAGATACAAACTTAAGAGCCTACCAGCATTAAGGCTACACACAACCTACAATCAGACAGTAAAGCCGCTTTCAGACTGAATTATCTCCTGACATCATCTAAAGAGGCTGTAGGTGAGAATGCAAGAGAGAGGCTCCAGCACCCTTATAAAAACTCCAGACAATATCTGAGTGAGACCAGGTCAGAGAACAGCAGTGGCTGAGGGGGTAGAGTGGTTGTCCTCTAACCAGAAGGACACCGGTTCGGCGTGCCGAAGTGTCCTTGGGCAAGGGACTCAACCCCAAATTGCCCAGAGACAACGTGATGCCCATAGATGCAGTTTGTATGAGTGTGAATGAGTGCATGGCAATAAACTAGTATGTAAAGAGCTTTGAGTGGTCATCAAG
Source organism: Hippoglossus stenolepis (assembly GCF_022539355.2). Taxonomy (NCBI): domain Eukaryota; kingdom Metazoa; phylum Chordata; class Actinopteri; order Pleuronectiformes; family Pleuronectidae; genus Hippoglossus; species Hippoglossus stenolepis. The sequence goes on from NC_061489.1 coordinate 10,498,125, forward strand.
ACTAGGAAAGCGATATATAAATACAAACCATTTCCCATGACGTTTGTAACACGTTTTTTTTCTAAATGAAAAAAGAAAGAATATAAATATTTCATGATGAAAAAGCGGTGCCACTCTTATAGACAATACGGAGATGATTTTTGTGATAAGGGCCAACGCCAGTGTCGAGGTGCTGTAAACAAAAACACACGATCGCCTCAGCTGAATATATATGCGACATCCTGCGTCTGCCTGCTGCTCCACCCCTCGCCTGAATTCTGTGTTGTTGTGAACATGTCTGAGTGCAGAATCTCCCGAAAGGCAAAGACCAGGGAAAGTCAGGAACTCATTCTGCAGACAGACATTCTCCAGAGTTCATGTCTAAAACGTCTTTAAAGCAACAGGCTCATCATGAGCAGTGAATTTATTCAACTGTTGACTCTTTTATCTTAATTAATCTTATAAGCATCTATTTTCCTCTGGTCATGTCAGTCAAGCAGCAGCATCCAGGATAAACACAATAATTGGATATTAGTCTGTCGGCAACATAACCTGTATTTAAAGTTAAAATCAGTGTTCATAACATCTAGGAGTATCTAGTGTGTTTGACATCATTCTAAGACAATGAGGTATGCAATTTTGTCTGATTTTGCTCTTGAGAATAAAGGATTTGTTCTGATGCATTTTGTTTTCCCCAAAATTACAGCAAATGTCATTCTGTCAGGAACAGCTTGATTCTACCCAGAAACAGATGTAGTAGACCAAGATGATTTTCCCATCCAGCAGAAACACAAGTGTTTGGAAAATACAGAGCATATGGTGCCAGTGAAATAATGGATAATACTGAGGGAGTGATGAGACATTTCTATTTTGGCTCTGTATTTTCCTATGTGACCTTTTAATCCAGCTGTTGTCAATCTAAGCTGCCATTCTCCACAAACACTACAAACAGAGCCACATTTCAAACCTACAGGAAACGTGTGGTGCAAACGTTTGTGGTGACGCATTCCTTTATATTAAAATCTAAAGTGTACTGGGAGTCAATGTGGTGCCGAACTGGGGCGATACCTTGTCTGTGAATTGTGCAGCTCAGAAGCCTTGCTTTAATTGAACCAGAACATGCAGTTGCTGAGCCATTCAGACATGTAAATAGTTGCACTATTCTAGGCAGGGGGAAACGAAGGCGAGGATAATTTGCTTCACTGTAATTCCAAGCTGCATTGTTCTAAATTTAGAGACGTTTCCCGGCTTGCAGGATTGCACAAGGCTTTTAATGTGCTGATTGAAATTCAGCTATAGAAGCAAAATAACCTGCAGATTTCTGGGTAAAGAATTTACATGTGGTGTCAAATGTAATATAATAGGAAATTTTACATTTTGTGACATATAAACATTCACATGCATACATGCAAAGACAAAAGACAAAGGGTTTCTGAGGGTTTAAACTTGTTAAATGTATGACTTTAAGTACAACAAATATGAAGGAATATCAGAGTATTACTTACACTTCCCCATAATTGAAAATAAGGTGAAGTTACCTTATAGAGAATAACCCTTGAAACGCTAAGTTATCTCTCAAACCACAGGCAGAGACAGCGGGTATCCACAGTCACAGCCAAGCCAATTATACTTAGATCAATTCTCACCAGGGTGTTTGTAGACAATCCCTTATCAGGTCCACATTGGTCGAGTTTGTAGTTTTAGTACATAGTGTTAATATATGTATCGTTGAGAAAGAGCTACAACACAAGGAGACATTACAAACTATGCATGCCACCAAAATATTTCTCTAAAAAGAACTCTTACAGGCACGACAGAAGTAGGCCTAAATTAATGTTATGATTAAGGCCTATGTATTTAAGACCTAATGCACCATATATCTATGTATTCAAGACATGTTAAGGCCTGAAATTCAGACTATACTTATATTATACTTTATATTTATATTTATATATTGTATTATACTTAAGACTTTTTAAGACCCTGCTAAACCCTGCTGATCGGAGTATGTTCTGATTAAGACAAAGTGAGTACAATTAAAAGAAATTCTGCTGACGACCAGGGAAATATCAAACCATAAAACTAAACTAAAAACAAACTAGTGTGAAAAAAGAGAGAAAAACATTTCATTTGCACATCAGAGGTCTGACAACAACATCTGAAAAGTGAGAAAATATGCCTGCTCATTTTCTCTCTCCAATATTTGGCCTTTACAGGGATCAGGTGCTTCCTTGAAAGGAGGGAGTTATGACGTATGAATATGTTCAAACTGTAAAGACAAAAAAAGGTCACTCAGTGTTTGGCATGTGTTAAACTTCTTGCGGTGGTGCATTGCTGCTCGGAAAACTGAGATGAACAGTGGAGTGTAATGTAATGTTGCCTGACGGACAGCGGTAATGGATAATAAATCCAAGGTTCAGGTGCTATTTTATCATAAATCACACTAAGACTGTTGGCCAAAGTCAAAATCCATCAGGCTGCAGTGCAACAGGGAGAACGAGGCTGGAGAAGCGCAAATAAATCGCATTTTGCTTCACGGTTTGTCCCCCCTAAAGTGGCTCGGAATATAACAGAACATTAAACAAACATATTACTCAACACATAATTTGTCTTCAGGAAATATATTATTTGTTTGCCACTAGCTGGGACTGAAATAGGTTCAAAATTCTGCAAGTGAACACAAGTGGTATATTGCATACTTTAATAGGAAAACTTCCAGTACATAAAAACATACTCGTCTGCCATAATTTCAATGTTTTTGATATATTTTTTATATCCATGCAGATTCATGAGCCAGGGGGGTCCGGTGAATCAGAATGTATCATCTGCTCTGTGGCAGAAACTCAAGCAGTGGGAAGCAGTTGAAAGGTTCGCTAATATGATGTTTTGCTGCTTGTTTCTTTAACTGCAAGGTCATCATAAAGATAAAAATAATCCCCCATGACAGATTTGTTTTCAAAAGGTTTTCCTCTCCTTCTCTATCATCTCTGATAAATACTGCCCAATAATGCTGACGCCAATAGAATGCTTTGATCGGGGCTTGATGTATTACCCCGTCAATCCTGTAATTCAAAAGGTCTCCACCACTTGTTTTTGGGGTAGAACATGAGCCCTTTGGGAATCCCACTGAGGGGGTTTCTTTATTCTCAGACACATGTTGAGGCATGTCAATGTTCAATTCTGATTGAAACCTGCATGCTAACACTCGGTGAAAGCTAATTGTGCGAATGCAAATACAAGGCGATTGGTGGGAGGGACCATTCAATCAATGCAGCCTCATTATGCGAGCAGCAACTTCGAAATGAGATGAATCCTGCAGCTGAAAGTTCCAGCGTTGTTGATAAATTCGTCCAGAATGTGATTGCAGTCCACATGCAAGATGTGGGACAGAAGAAATGATCTTCTGGCCGAGATATAATGACTCGCTGAACTATGGGCTGTGTTCAGGGTCTAATGGCGCCTCAGTACAATGTTTGCATTATAGCTTAGCCTTGCAGTCTCCATAAACTTGAACAAGGCAAACTACAGTGTACGGAATAGACCCCAGAAGTTGGTCATCATTAATAACACATGACTCGCTCCCTGGCAATTTGCTACAAAGATAAGCTGGCTGATTTATACCAGAAACAGTTACCGAACGACCAATTATGCAGCATGTCTGTAAGAATCACTGCCATGTGTAATGAGCAACAGTTCAGATAGTAGGCCAGACCTGATTTATACATTATGTGAGCGCTAACGAGCTGTCAGTATACCTAACATGAGCAGTATATTCAATACACACTACACAGGAAAATGTTTCTTTGTATGCCCGTGTGTGTGGGTGTGTGTGTGTGTGTGTGTGTGTGTGTGTGTGTGTGTGTGTGTGTGTGTGTGTGTGTGCTTGTGTCCTGTATTCGAGGCTGTTAATTGCCCTTGTTTGGTTCTAATTATACTTGTGTAAAAGTGCAGGAATAGGATTTTACTTTGCTCAGAGAAAATCATAAGTGATGAAAACAAATAGCTCCAGTCAAAACTAATTAAAATAGAAGGCAGATCCATTTAATGTTACGACCACGACCCATCCTTTTTGTGCTAATGACAACATCGCGGGATTGACATGACTTAATGGCTGCACAGACTTGACCTCTCCTGCATTAGTCCTCCAAAACAAATGAGTCTCCTTCATATACTTCTTAATGAAAACGTGGATGGATCTTAAAGCGGCTTTGAATTAAGAGTCAGGGACACAGGCTTTTTGCTTTTTGTTGATCAATACAATTCCAAAGCCAGTTCCTCTTTAACGACCGGCTGATCAAGGTCAGCAAAAAAAAAACCTTTGCACTGCAGTTTTATCGGAGCTAAAATGACAAAAGTAAAACTTGAAAACGCTGCGAGCACTTTTCTCAATGTTCCATTAATTGAATAGAGTCTATTGCTCTACTATTCAGGTAGTTTGATCAGATTGAACCATTCACTTATTTTGCTACGATGTTGTTTTTGACCGACCGTAAGCATGAACATTGCCTGAATTATACCTCATCCTTCAGCCTTTGGAGAAACTCATGTCATGTATGAGCTTAAAGAAACACTCGTCCTTGTGTTTTGTTCCAAATCTTTGAGCCGAGGAACAAGAAGAGATATCTACAACCCACATGACAACTGTTACAACCAGTAAAAACCAGCTCATGCGTTGAAATATGATGTTTTTAAAGTTTTGCGGCCCTCGGCTGCTTTGTACGCTTTTGTGATCGTTTGTTCCTCTTTATAAGCTCATTGGTACAATTCGGAAAAACACAGATTCATTCACCATTTCTTTTAACAAAAAGAGAGAGCGAGGCGATGCACATCTCTGTTGTCAGTTGCTTAGCAACAGTGTTCAGGGGTTAAACCACTTGAACACTCGTGTGTACTCAACCTCTCATTTCAAAAAACAAGACCAGCGCAGCTTCACCTGAAGACTGTTTCATGTTTGAATTCCAGATCACTTACTGAAGACGAACTGGAACAATCTGGTGGGGTAATGTGTTCGTCTTTGATTTATATATTGTTTTGGGGGTGGGGGGGGTATTTTGGAGCTGTGTGGGCTGTGTATTCTTCCTTCAGTTTTTTCGGTCAGTTTTTCCTTTTCTCTCTCTTTTTAAAGAGATTAGTCTAAATCTACAGAGATAGGCTGGTGGTCCAGATAACATCATCAACACATTTCACTCTACATCTTTTCCATGTCTGTGTGTTCAAAAAGAAAAGAAAACAGTGGCCACATTTCTATATTTGAGCTTATTTTGTGCGAGACGTTTTTTTTCTTGTTTTTTTTAAAGAACAGTGTCGTTTTTCAGGTACATTCCTCCAATTACAATAATAACATCAGCAAACATGGCACCTGCAGTGTCACAGTGCAGTCAAACACAATTGCACTGGGCATGTGTCATGCATACCTCTGGGTAGAGAAGTAAAGCCGTACCCCATACGGATTTTTGCTTAGGTAAGCTCTGCTCCACTTAAGAAAACAAACAACCAGAAACAAGAAAGCTACACTTGTATGGCAGGGAAACATTGATGTCCTGCAGAGCGATGGCAGCTTCGCCATGTAGACGTATTGCATCGGCAAGCTTTTTGAGCAGCGGCATTTCATGGTAGTAAATGGTTTTCAATCTCTCCTTAACTTTCAACAAAACGGCTCTTTCAAATGTGCCACGCTGCAAGAAATGAATCATTGTACTTATATCTTGAGGCTGTCTAAATACAACATTCACCTTGAAATAATTTTACGTTGCATTGTATATCTGAGACTTTGAGTGCACATGCACTCAGAGAAAATTACACAACGGCATAATAAAACTCTTTCAGTCTCACAGGACCTCTAAGAGAAGCTTTGGGTTCATGGCTTTTTCTTCTGCGGCCGTGAATCCACATCAGTCATATTGAGGACACGGCAGAAAAACAAGGTCGCCGCAAAGTCCAGAGGAAAACAGCAGTGAAATCACAAGAGTTGTTATGATGGATTCAATCATGCAGCTGTAACTTTGTTCACTGAGGGTTATTGGAATTAGTATTGCATTCAAATCTATAATCTCATTAATTAACAAACACTATATTTATATGTTTTTGGCTGTTGACGCTGTTGTACAGGCTGATTTACGCTGAGCGAGCAGATAAGCAGTCAGGCATCCCAAGCACACTTTGACAGCACACGCCTACTGATGGATGCATAATGGCTGTTGCAAGGACTGAGTATATGACCTTTCAGTTACAAGACGGTCTCTCTAACCACTAGGTCTCTCCAATACTACAACATCCATGAACCTTGGTCGAGGAATTTCTATTTCAGTGCACAAGGACCAAAAGTGTGAAGGATTGAAAGGTTAGCCAAGCAGCAGCACCGCAAGACCTCCCCTTAGAACTTGTGGTGCTGGCGGTAATGTGTTTCAGCGGACCTGACAACATACTTACGCGGTAGTTATCTCCCAGAACATCACGACAAGAGGAGATAAGAGACTAGAACTCTGTCCTCATTTTCCAGTTCATTTTTCATCCCCCCACCCCACCTCTCCTCTCTCTCCCCCGTCTTCACTCTTCTTTTCACCAGCGCACGGTGGAGGATTGTTGAATTTCCTTTCCTCTAGCTATCATCTTCTATGAGTTGGCAGAATTTTTCACACAGCTGTTGGCCCAAGATCAGTGAAACACCTTGGGCACGGAACAAAATATAGAACCGGGACGCGGAGACAGACACAACCTCCCGCAGCAATCTCCTCCCAAGCAATTTTGATAGCAGAGGTGGTGGTGTGGGTTATTCCCTCTGTAATGCACTATGAGGCTCTAAGCTTGTTCCCTGCACAGAAGAGAGCACTCGCTTCCCTCCGCATGACTCTCTCCTGACAGTCAGACAAACAGACACACAGTGTCTCGTTTGGATGATTACGCCGCTATTGACTGTGACCTTATCATTCATTTATAATTTTGTGTGAGAGAATTCACACTGTTTTACTGCGGCAGGAAAAAGTCAGGCCTTGCTCCTTCTATTTTAGTGTTAAGAAGAACGGGACAGAACTTTCCGTGGCTGCTACTGCTGGTGATCATTTTGCTTTACAGTTGCCTTGACAAGAAACTATATAGAAGAATAAAAAAACAGATCAATGTGGAACTGGGGATGGTTCCAAGAAACAGGTTTAGTGAATTATCTGGATAACTTTGCTGAGTAAAACCTGGAGCCCTTTCAAATCAGGGACATGGTGCGACGTTACTAAAAAAAGCTTTGCGGCTTACTCTTTAAAACACATTGGGCCTCTGCAGGGCGGACATTTAACCCAACATGTGTGCTTGTTTTTGTTTTGCTTTATGGTCCATTGATCAGGCTGATAACAGCCACTCACTGAAATATGAACTGCCAGTGAGAGAGCAGCCTAGCTTTCTCATTAATAAAACTCTTGGGCATCCATCTCTGCCACTTTTGATGCCTATGGTTAGGGATTATATCTACAGTTTATGTGCTTGGATGTTTCTGTCGAACCCACAGATCTGGTTGATGTGTTATTCAAGCTCCATCATCAGCTGATCCAGAGTCTTCACGACAAGCTGAATCTGTTCTGCAGATTTAAGAATTAATCCATGTCACATTATGGGACAAAGGGCAGGTTATAATTTATGTTGGAACATCTTCCATTGTTAAATTACCAATTACCTGCGATGCTTTGACATAAAAAGTGTTTCTCTGTAGCTGGCTCACGCTCTAAGAGGGAATGAGTTACACGGAGGAATGTTATTGTTTCAAAAAGAGGATTTAAATTTGTGCCGCTGAATGCAACTGAAAGTCTTTGAAGTGCAGCGATCTTAGGGAAATTAAGACCATCATTTGTTTTTTGCATGAATAAAATGGAAAGCAGAAGACGCTGCCGCAAAGACAACCAAGATTAAATAAATGAGAAGGCTGCTTTTGTTTGTGGTCAACAACAACAAACATCTCATCGTGTGAACCTCTATAGACACCGCTGAAAAGGGAAAGAGTTGGTAAGTAGTGTCAGTCTTTTTTTGCATTAAAGAGTATATTTTTGTTATTGAAGAGGAACCTCTATCAGGGATGTGCAGGCAATTACACCAAATGCTCCCATGCATGAAATCCCAGCTGGTTGTTATTGATAAATTTCCAAACACCTCCAAAGACTTTTCAAATTACCTCTCTCCCTTATTAAAACTTTACTCATGCATTTCATTTTTCCCCCCATCCCTTTTTTTTTTTTTCTCCGAGGGTATGTGCAAGCGTGTTTTTGTGATAGTGCAGGAGCGAGCAGCAAAATATGAGAGGGAGTGAGAGAGAGACAGAGGAGGGGAGATAAAGAGAGGGAGGTAAAGAGGAGAAGAGAAAGAGAGAGAGGCTATATGTAGGATTGGAGTGCTGGACATATGAACAGAAGGCATCCATTTATCTCCTCCTGGAGTACCAATGGGCAGGGCTTAATTATTAGTAGGCAAGTCAAAAGCCGAACATATTTTGAGTCTCTTCTGTATTCAAGCAGCATACCTCTGCGTTAACACAAGTCATTTCTCTTTACATGGGTGAATGCGATTCCCTTTAAAACCTTACTGAAGGTCAAATGAATTGCTTTACTCCAAGGGCAGAAGAAATCTCAAGTTCTCCTCCCTAAATATTCCCCTGCTTCGGTGTCATCCTTCAAAGCTGGATCTGCCTATTCGAAAAGACATCTTAATTGCGCCAAGCGGAGATGAATGGATCGCGCAAATGCAAATGAATAAGTGAGAACGGCGGCTAAGTTATTTATTTCCTCTGGAGCAAAACAGCCATCAGCATTTGAGGTGTGTTAAAATCAAAACAAGCCACTTAGCGAAGCACGCCTTTTGTCTTTTGTGCTCCAAAAAATATTAAAAACACAATTCAACGAGCAAACAATTGCCCACACCCCCCACCTACACACACTGACACACAAATACACCCCTGTAATCACACAGCACATTAACTATAAAAGAAGTGACAAGATGCTTTTACTGGCCCTTTCAACTCCTATATCAATAAACCATTCATCTACACTGCCCTGGGACAAATTTGTCTTTCCTCTCATCAAACACTGAAAACCCCTGATTGCATGAGATTTGCGCTGCAGCTTGTACACAAACAACTGGCCATTCATGAATGTTTCCCAGTTTGGTTTGACAAACTCCACAAAGGAGAGAGAGAGAGAGAGAGAGAGAGAGAGAGAGAGAGAGAGAGAGAGACCACCACATCCGTTGTCTCTATTCAACCTATCCTGCCCTCAAACCTAAGGCCAGCAGATAAGACTGTCCCGTCCATGAGCACATTTAAATGTAAATCCAGCTCCATGTGGAGGTCTTCATGAATAAAGACAGAGTTCTAACTGCGACAAGCCTTTATTACAGTGTAATTAATCATCTCATTGGGCCAGAGATTAATAGCAAGGGAATATTAAATGCATCTTTGCCCACTCCAAAGAGATTGATTTTGTGAGGCACAGAAAAATAATGAAAGGTGCAATATGATCAAAATAAATGGCGCGGCGTGTTGTTAGGCCCTCAAATATTTACAGGGCGTAAATATTTATCAGCAGCGTGTTAAGAGACACAGAATACCAGCCATCAGGGCTACTTTAGAGAGGTGCACATTTCATCCTGATGGATGTGAATCTTTTTTTTCCCCTGAAAGCCTGATAATGACACATGCTTTGATGCGAGAGCGATCCATAGATGCCTGGAAATGCTACATAAAACAGAAGCCCCTTTTTAACACTTCCCGTTTGTGTCAGAGGGATGTACTCACAAAGCCCTGCTGGTAATGAATTACACATTCCTCTCATGCGCACCCCATCCAGTCCCTTTGAGGCGCAGACGTAAACCCACAGCTATAAAGTAAAAGCACGGGAAGACCTCTCACCCCTGTAGCGTACAGGCCACCGGGGGCCGCAGCAGCTCAAACAGCAGCAGAGGCAAGTGGTACCGGTGCCACGCGGCGACGCAAGGAGGCAGGCTGCCACCTCTGACAGGTCTGTGGGCAGCAGACGCGGATAAAAGACTTCATTAGTATGCATCGTCTGTCTTGAGTCACGGTGTGGCATGGTGTCTCATGTGACAAAGAACAGGTGGGAAGAGTGAGTGCGCTAACACAAAGGCAGGTTTCTTTTGATGCTATAACACTCGGCGTGTTATCCAAACAATATGTCACCGGCTCTTTATTTCCCTCTCGTTGTGGAGGGCAGCAGCAGGAAGTGGTGGTGATTGTTGAGTGAGATGTTAACGGGAGCATATGCGTCGGTTGTGTGGAACAACAAGCTCTAACAAAATGAACATGATGGATCGTCTTCTTTATAATCCGTAATTTACTGGCTGAGTTCACTGAGAACGTATTCTTATTCACGGTGACAACACAGAGGATCAGTAGCACAGAGAACAGGAGTAATACGAGGCCGCATAGCTGGGAGCGATGATAGATTTTTGTTCGCAGAAGCTAAAACACCTGTGGCTCTAATCGCAGAAGTGGATTTTTTAGGATTTGATGGGGACAGTGACAAGGACAATGTTTATTATTAACATCATATTATCACTATTTTACTGTAGATGGTGTTGCAGCCCCCGACAGCCAGTAGCTGTACTGCGAAAACACTGCTGTTGGCGTCTCCCCGTGTTTTTAACTGCCTCTGCTGCTGGCTGCTTTGAGAAGATATTTTTATATTAGAGGGCTGTTCTGATTCATGTTTGACCTCACCGCCACACCGGCCCTTTTCAATGCGGCGCTGGCAGAATAATAAACACTCGTGCTGGTGTAAAATGGAGGAATTTCACGACAGCGAGGATTAGAAAGTAAATCTGTCGAATGTCCACAGTTGTAATGTAAAAAAGCATGAAAACAGGTCACTGCTGGAATCGTCAGCCTCCACATCAGTTGGAGTTGGAATTCTGATATTTTTTTTTTTTCCTCCTCCGTGAAAACACTTCAACTGATTTGCATGGCTCACATTGTTTGAAGACTATTTTTATATTTAACTGTTGTGCTCGCGGTGAGGGATATTTCCAGGTTTAGTAATTCACTGAATACACTGTATCGGCCATAAATATATCAGCGAAATGGGATTAAATATTTCACAATATTAATTTTCTTCTTGAAGGTCATTTCTGACATTATCCTGCTCAACAACATAATGTCATCAAATAATGACAGCAACAATATGCTTCACCTTGCTTCCATCATCCCCAAAATGTATGCAATGTATAAAATCTATATTAAATGCCATGACTCATAAGCGACTGGCTGTCTCTAACAAAAGCAGACACCAGATTGCATGTCTCATCAAAGGTGCACTCCATTTAACATGAGCTGACAGACAGATTGCAATTTGTTTTACACACACCCTTTATGACAGCGTCCTTTACCATCCAGCCAACATAATATCACGTAGGTACTTAGTGCAGAGGTTCTGCTGAATACATTTCCCTCTTGACCTTGACACAAGATGTTATATATTGCACGGTTACCCCAACAAAAATGAAACCTCTCTGTGTGTGTCCTTGTATCAATGATTAAAGTTACAGCTGTTGACGTTGCACCGTTTAATTTGCTTGGTTGGAAATAATTACATAGCAACGCTTGTGATTCCATCGCCTGTTAAATACAAAGTACAAGTGCGAGCAATGGATGGTATAATGCAGGCTGTTCTGTACTTTGTGGTACATGATTACTCCACGAGTTGCTTTTATGATAAGGTCTCTCTAGCCCCCTGGCACCATCCACCCCAGCACCCCCTCTGTTCTACTGTTGATTCATGTGAAGGGGGTGACATCTTAAGGCACATACCTGCTGGGTGCTGCTCCCTGGATCCAATATTTTCCTTCTATATATTCAATCCTATGTTGTCAAGTTACATCAAGCTGTATGACTTCAGACCCACACGCCTGCTGTGTATGGACTCTGGTGTACAACTTATCCTACATTGCTAAAGCACTGTGCTGCATTGTCAGATCACATTACGGTGGGAACATGCATCATACAGTAGTTACACAAGGGGCCATAGCATCTTTGATTCCTACAGCTTCTCTCGGTTCCTAAGGAGCCTCCTCTGCTCTATAAGCAAGTGTGACCTGCCATCAGGAAAGATCAAGGGCAAGCCTAGTGATCTGTGAACTGGTTACTTTTTGTTCCCTGCGCTCCCGACATCTCTCCTCACCTGAGCATCCGACATGAAGGCTTCTCAGGAAAAGAGTTGTTATTGCCTTTGCCAAGGAGGTTATATGTACAGCTCCGTACGTGACTTTGTTGGTTTGTTTGCCAGCAGGATTACAGAAAAGCTACTGAACGGATTTCCATGAAAATCGCTGTGCGATATGAGCAAAGAAAAAAAAAAGCACCCATTACATGTTTGTGTGGATCCAGACATTTTCTTATCACTTTCTTTCACATTTTGGGATAGTTTTTTCACAATTCACACAAGGAATTAAAGCATGAAACCTAATGAAAAAAATCTGTCATATTTAGGGGGCGGATTTCTTATTTCTTATTTTATTTTTAATTTGGGAAATGGTTACAGAGAGTGACATAAGAGACAGATAAGATACACAATATATATGTACATAACAAAAAGACAAAGACATAACATAACGCAGATAAAGTGATGTATATGATAATGTAGTGATGAAATAAGGGTTTCTGGAGTAGAGAGGAAATGGGGTGTGTGTGTGTGTAAATGCGTCTGTGTGTGTGTACATGCGAGCATGAGTCCATGGTACATGTTCTAATCTATGGGACAGATTTCTACGAGTGTGTGCAATCTGGCGCTGCTCCAAATGAAAATCTGGATCTAGTGGAGCCTGTTGAGCCTTGGTGGAGGTGTGCTCTCTATTGGGTGTGTAGTTATGTGTTATTATTCAGACAAAAACCTCTGAATATACAGCACTTCAGATTCTAGCTAATCATGGGCTGTATGTCTCTTTTGGAGTCCAATACATCATCTTCTCTTGTGAACCAGTTGTATTTTGTAACTCTTAAGTTCCCGTCAATTCTATAGGGAGCACTACAGCATCTTTGAAGTCATTGTTTTAGTTTCACAGCCAACAATGTAACTGTTTGGTTGACGCTCTTGGCTCTCATAACATCAGTGAAGCATTTAGCCGCTAAAGAGCCAATTATTTCCCACAGGAGTTGGAGAAGATAAACGCTAATGCTTCACTTTGTGTGTTTTCTTGCGTGATAATTTGACAGTGTTGTGTTTAAAGCTTGATCCATTGCCCCCAAAGAACAAAATAAAGAAAATCAATTACCCAACTTCAGAGATGAGATCAAACAGTCCATTCGTACTGTCTGATCCAAAGAGACCAGAAAACAAGAAGCCAGTGCGAATAATATTTTTGTTTTTATGGTAATCAATAAACTATTCACCAGATCTTTGTCTTTGTAGAGACACATCCACCTACAGATACGATTATCTAAGTGAAGTTTTTATACCCAACCCAATTTTCTACAAATACCTCTCAAACTGGGAAAAACTAAATAAAAATGTTGAACAAAAAAAATCAACCACTTACAATAAAATGAGACAAGAAACCTTTAAGATGCCTTTGGCTGGGGTGAGACACTCCTTGACTGTAAATGAAACATGCCTCACTTTTGAACTTTGATATAGCGCTACAAAGATGACAGCCAATACCTTGTTCTGCTGATTGTAGTTTTAGCAATACCCTTGGGACTCTGGCCTCCTCTGAATCTACTTCCATCTGAGAAATCCCAAGGGAAACCCTGTGGGATGATAAAAGAAACGCTACCCTAAAGCAGACAGATGTCCCAATCACCTTCAGATTGGGGAATGGTTAGATAACTCTTCACTGCCTTACAGAACACGGATCAAAAACGCCTGAGAGTGACTTGAATTCTTAACATTTGCTTTGATGGCGAGCTAGAAAGTGTGCAGGGGGCAAAGCCTTAAACAACCTGCTTTTTTTTTTTGCATGCAGGAATAAATATGAAAATGTTTTTTTTAATTCATATCTTGTATGTCAAAGAAATTTATAAAAAAGTTGGGTTAAAAAGATTCCAAGCTTCGATGTGCCAAACGCTAGGCTAAGAAGGTGATGGTACTGATTCAGAGGCTTTTGAAGTAAATGCAAACTAGATCTGGTCGTAAACCTTAAGAGACCCAAGTAATATGCCCTCGCTTTGTGAGGAATGTCAAAATCTCTTCTTTTACATTGAGTGAAGCTGTGACTGTGGTCAGGCTGGAATATCTCACCTTTCAGTTTGGTTCTGGGTTTCTTGAGATAAAAACTCCAAAGTTAATCTGCCCACCACTGATCACTGACTCTGAGCCACTTTTATCCTCGCTCAAGTGAATCCAAACCAAAAGCCCATTCTTCCAACCTTACAAATGAGGGAACGTACACCACAAAGCTAAAAGCTTAAACTGCAAACCTGGCACCTAGAACACATCTAAAAACTCTGCATTAGAAAGGAAGAATGACTTAAGTTGTCATACCTGATGTGAAAGTGAACTTTTTTGGAAGATAAAGCTCTGCACTAAAAACTGTGCTGTCGTTAGTTAGACGGTTATTTATGCATTTGTTTGCTTGCTTGTTGGTAACTTGAGAGTATCTCAAACCTAATGGCCAGTTTGGCACCAAATCTGCCGTCCACATTCATGCTCCCAACAGGGAGAAACCTATCGATTTTTCTGACCCGACTTTCCTCAAAAGCCACCTTGAGCTCAGACTTTGTCTGCTGTGGTGGCAGGATGCCTGGGCGGTTAGTACTGTGACACCCAGGACTCTCCGCCTGCGCTGCCTTTCTGGGATCTCGCTCAACATCTTTTTGAGTGGTGAGCCTATTGGCACCAAAGGAAAACTGGAATGACAGTGCAAAGGGGACACAGGTAAAAATAGCATCTACATATAGCCTCTGTATATCTGCCAATTCATAAAGAAACATTATAAAAGAGGCGTCTTTGCTCAAACATTTTCAAAGTTACTTCTCCTGAGTGACAGACAACATGAGTCAAAAAGGAGGGGGAGGAGTAGGACAACTGGGCCTTGGTGATTTAAAAGGTGAGAAAAAAACATATTTACCATCTGTAGCTCCAGCTGTAGAACTCTGTTACCTAATTTATTTTTTTGACTTTCTTTATAACAAGGATTCTTTGATTTTAGTTGTGATATTATTTTTTTTCATGCCTGTGTCATATTGAGACATTAAAACTACTGTGAAATGTGTCATTTTTATGTAATGTGGCAGGTAGGATGCCAGCTGATCATATTCCCATCTATTTTTGTTGCTGGGAACTGTACTGTGAAAAATAAGAAGCAAGATGCAGAAACTCTAGGAGCAGCGAGGTGTGACCCGAGGCATTGTGGCCACATTAACCTGTTAGCCACGATAAGTCAAGTCAAGGTTATTTATAAAGCACATTTAAAAACAACAACAATACAAAACACAAGAACAAAATGACATCAACTAGCATAAGATGAAATTTAATTAAATTGCTATAATATGGAAAACGTAGGGACACTCAAAATCCCAGGAGAGCATGAGTCTTCAGCCTAGTCAGAAATATGTGGTCAGAAGAGCAGCACTTAATTGTAGACGGTAGAATGTTCCTAAGCTTTGAGGCAGCTACAGCGAAGGTACGATCACCAACAGCCAGAGGTAAAGTGCTTAGAGGTTGAGAGACTGGGGAGTGGAAAAGAGGCAGAAAGGCTCAGATATGTATTTAGGAGAAATGTTATTTAGTGCTTTAAAAACAAATAAAAGAACCTTCAACTCATAATTAACCAGAAGCTAATGCACGATGTCAGTACAGGAGAGATGCTGTCTTTCTTCCTGGCACCAGTTATTGGTCTCGCTGCAGCATTCTGCAGAATGTTCCCTAACCTGTGTGCTCCTGACCTGACTCACAACAAAATGTTTGAATTCCTTTAAGACTGACTGGATTGATACAGAACTGCACTTTAGGTGAAGTATTCAAGATACTTTTACTTTTGACCACTTGGTCTGAAATTCGACGATCTTAGTGCTTCCACATTGAGGATGGGTTAAATTAAGAAGGAGGAATTCTCATAAGGACTAATTAAGTGCATTTACATACTTGTAATAAAAGCTATCATCAAATACCAAACATTCAACCTCTGTTTCTTTGAAATGTGCCTGTAAAGAAGTTAGTAGTTTCTAAGTCCACAGAAAAGTCATCTTGCATTCTCCTGGGTTACTTTCTATTCTAATGGTGCAAACTTTTCATGGCAAAAAGAAATCAACAAAAACAACTATGTATAATCCACTTGCTGATGGCACTGAGCACACAGATAGACAGCGGGGAAATGGATGATGATGCAGGAGGACTTTGAGAAGTTTTCTAACATTTCTATTGCTTTTTTCCCCCCACAGTGAAAACCTGTCACGAGTGGAATTCATTGTTACTGACATGAATTCAAGCCTCCACAGATGGAGCTCTCAACAAAGAGAAAAAAAAAACATAAACCCTCTCTCCTGTCAAGCCTATAGGGGGAGTTTGATATGATTTTGCAGGGTATCTCTGTACGTACTTACCTTTATATAACTACTCTGGCATTTAGTACATCGTTGACTGCAAAGTTAACTGTGAGTGAGAAGATTGTCAGGCTTGGTGAAGATCTGCTTTCAACTGAGCAGCTTCTTGTTAGGCTGTAATAAAATGTGAAAACAACTTGACTGTCGGCGGATTCTTTTCAGATTTTTTTCTCTCAGTGCCGTATGCTGCGTACTATTGTCAGTTCAGCACAGTTCTGCATTGACCCTCGCCCACTTCATCTGTCCTGTCCATCATGCGCTTTACTGAAAGATTTATTAAAAGAATAATAGATTGTTCATCAAACACTGGCTGTCAGTGTGCAAGTTTAATCATAAGGGTAGAAAGCCACACTCAATCACAGGCCAGTCCTTAACCTCTCGCCTCTGAATTGAGTCGAGCTCTTGTTTTTGCTGACACATCGAAGGTTGAGACGTGTTAAGACAAATTCTTGTTGAGGAGAAATGGTTTTTTTTATAAACTATGCAAGTTTGACACGAGGGTGTATGTTTCATCTCTGGAACCTGATGTGAACAAATTAACCAGGATGTTGCTTTTGTCAAATTTGTTGTAGTAAATTGTTAATAACACTGAAATTGCAGCAGCTCCTCTAATAATGTTCTAATGTATTTCAAGATAGTTTCAGAGGAAATGTAAGAGAGCCTTGATCAATTACATAGATTTTAACTCCTGCTGTGCTGAAAGAAATGCTTTGTGTATTGTAATCAGTCAGCCCTCTTGTACCTGCACAATAAGAACAAATGGAAAAGTGTGAGTGATTTCTTCAGTGGATTTTTCACAAGTGTACTTGTTATTGATGGTCGCTAGCACCAAAGCCATGTGCATTAACTATATGAGCAAATACACATCATCCAGGTATACCACCATGCAAGTTATTACCTCTGTCATATTTTTATGCTTCTGCAGCCACCACCTGACTTTTTAATCTAGAAGAACCAGACACGAGGTGCAAGTGTAACAAAGAACTGAGCAAATAGGGTAAATCCAAGAGGCCTGATCAGACACATGCAGGATTATATGAGAATCTTTCTGAGAGCTAAATGAATGAAAAGACACTTGATGAGTTTAGCATGTTCATATCACTACGTTGTTTTCATTATTTCTCAATTAGTAATATGTCTAAAAAATGATTTATTTTTTTAAACAATGAAAAAATGTTCATTTCAAGCCCAAGTGTCAAAATAGTTTGTCAGATGGTTAACAGTCTAAAACACAAAGAGATCCAGATTGAAATCAGATTTTTTTATATCTCTGTCTGTTTGTATGTGGCCAATATATCTTGTTAACCGATCATCTCATCAACTTGACATGTGTGTGACTTTGACATGCGATACGTTTAATATCAAAACAAGTGAAGCTGTTGAACATGAAACCAGCGACTGATAGTCCAGTTCAAGGTTCTGTGTACTGAGTCGGCCTTGACCGTACTTTGAATAAATTGGTGAACAGCTCCTTGTGCAGCAGTGGCTTCAGGCTTCTGTGGTCTGAGTCCAGCTGCCAGTCTTTACTTGCCAGTTACTGAAGGTCACTTTACAGTTTCAAAAAGAGGCAGGATTAGAACGGGACTCTGCCCTAGCAATACAAAACAGAGAAAAGCATAAAATCAATCTCACACTATGAGATGTTGGAACCGATTATCTAATTGATCATGGAATATTTTCAGCTCTATATTTAGAATCTCATAAATAGGCTATAAATACATTGTTTTTGAATGACTGCATCTAAGCTACTCCTGCAAGGATTGATAGTTTTTTAAATATGTATATTATCTTTTATGTTGTTCTGTATATGGCACTGAAACAACACCATGTGTCTATAGTTGTGCTCTTCACCGGTTTATCTTAATACCTAGTTTGGAAGATGTATTTTATATGGCATATCATTTTTTGTTTAGAATATTGGAATATTAATCTTATTTTTGAATGTCCCCATCCTCCTATCATGCGGTAATTAGGTTAACATTTTTCAAGTTAAATTTCAGTTTGTTTTGTGAAGTGAATGCATGTGCACACACAATGCAGGCAGCATCCAAGCCTTTCATATGAGGATTCAGTGAAGTTTATTTGTTGATGTTTGAAAGCAAATAGTGCTTAACAGCATATATTTTGGCATTTGCCTAGTTTTTAATATGTCACTTTATTGATTACAATCAATGTGCATCAGATACTTTTTTACTCTTTCTGAAGTACCTATTTTTATGAGTACTTTGACTTCTACTTGAGTCACTATATATAATTATAAAATAACAATTCTTTTACTTGATTGATGTTTCTGTTTACTCTGCCCACCACTGACTGCCAGCTACATGAATAATATTTTCTAATTCACTTTTCTAAGGCCCCATGCCAAGCGTCACTGCTCATCCCAGCACAAGATAACAGTTTTGACCAGTCAAAATGTTCTCAGACGAGAGAATCAGAAGATCAGAGCATCCACAATGCACAAAAGAAAATGATATTATTCCCTCATCCGTCTTTCAAGTTTGTACTTTGTCGAGAACAACTTGTCCACATCAAGACTCAGTGCTCATCAAATCTACGCAGCAGCAGCAGCAGCTCTGCCTGTGAGCCGCTCCTTTTCCTGTGACTACATTAACTGTCTTGAGTCAGCGTGCCCACACAGTTCCTACCTGTGAGAAATGTGTCAGTTCTCAGTATTACACCCAACACCGACATACACACACTGGTTATTCTCTAATAACACCGCTTTGACAAACATAGTGGCTTTAGTTTCAGTACATGCTGTATGCTGTCTAAACAGTGCGCGTTAATTTGTGTGTGCATTTCATTGTATTACACAGAGCTTGAAGTCTGAGGGTGAAGAGGAGCGGTGAATCATTGTCTGGAAATAGATTTCCAGCTTTATTCGCGACACCTCTGCTGCTCCGTCTCACAGAGAGACCATAAAGTTGATCTCAAAGTGGAGCTTCTGTTTATAGTTTAGGATTAATTTTTATCTTATAGAATGAATCATGAAATGGCTCCTTCAGTGGTCCTCAGTGAAAAAAGAAAGTAAAATAAGACACTGTATAAAAAACTTTCTTCTGAAGATGACAGTCAGTGGCCATTCCCTTTGTGGCTACTTTCTAGTCATGCACAGATACAGACTTGTTAACGTGTCCTAGATATTTCATTCATTCCGACACGTTTCACGCTCTTTATTTGCTTTGGACATCAGCTGGTAGAAACTTTGTTTACATTTCCAAAAAGAAATGTGGTGGAGGTGTAATTTACCGATCCCCCCCTCATCCTCCGCACGATCTGCACACAGGTGAGAGAGTTGTGGGTGGAAGTGACAAGTCTTTTCCAACTCAGCATCACTGTGTTCTCCAGAGACTCATCCATGCTGAGCTGTGCCTATGTATGATTAAATACTGGTGTGGCTTAGCAAGGCATTGGATCAAATTAATCTTACATATGAAATCCTGTACACGTATTCAGTTTCTCATAGAAATATGTCACATAAGAAAATATAAAGATGGCCTTAAACCCTGTAGGCCAAAAGAAATCCAAAAATGTCCGAGTGTAATAAAAGGGTTTAATAAAAAAGAAGAATATATATATTGTTTGTAATTTCCCTCCAGATACATTCTGATCTGTGTCTTCAGCAGGACCACAGTTCTTCATATCTTCTATAATAGAGATCTACTGTAGCACTGCTGTGATGAAAGTTAAGTTGGGCTTTAAACAACTTGGATACAAATAATTATTCCAAACATCATTAATTCATCTGCTGATTATTTTCACTGTTAGTTTGTTAATCATTATGTCTATGGTAAATGGTGGGTATTTACCTAGCACTCAAAGAACTTTACAATACAAGTTGTATTCACCCATTCACAGGCAAACATTCATACAGTGCTACAATACACAGCTCTTTTTCTATCACACACCGTTCATACACTGTTGCTACAGGTTCAGTATATTGCCCAAAGGACACTTCAAAATGCAGAGTGGAGGAGCTGAGGATCAAACCACAGACTTTCTGGTTAGTTGAAGACACGCTCTCCCCACTGAGCAACAGCCACCCATGAAATGTCAAAAAAGAAAACAAATGCCAATCACAACTTTCCAGATGTGAAATCTTTAAATGCCTTGTTTTTTTTTCAAACGAGACCGAATACATTTGATTTATACCAATTTGAACAAGACAAGCAGACAATTGTTTTGTTTGAGATACAACGACTAAAGAATGTTTGGCTTTTTGTTTAATTTGTGCATGAAATATTAAATAACATTTTCAAGAAACATAAGCTAGTCCAGTTGGCTATGTACAAATGTAAAACCTCTGCAGATACCAGGACCTAAAGGCTGAGAATCTTCATACCCATTTTGAAATGATAATGAACAACTTTGATTCTAAAAATCGGTCATCGAAAAATCGATTCAACTCTGGGTAAAATACTAACTGGGTTAAGGTTAGGGAAAGATCATGGTCACAAAAACAGCGGCCTCAGATGTTTTGTTTTTCTGGATTAATACCAGACCTGATTCCTACAACAACTAAATAGCTTCTTCACTTAAATGCAAACACGTTGCCTTTGGGCATTTTCTAAAACTACTGATGCAGTTGTTTTACCTGAAAGGATAGTCAATGCCATTGAAACAACACCTTAAAAAAAAAAACATTTTTATAATTGTATGACAGATTTCTTATGTCTCTCTTTTCATGTTGTTCTCTCACATTATACATGTTTATACAGTGCAAACACTCTGCGAGCAGTTTCTGCCAAGATCAAAGCTCGGCAACGTGAAGTAAGCCCAGGATATTTCATGGAGACGGAGCAGACGCCTTGCTTCAGCAGCCAGGCACAAAGCCCAGAGCTGTCTGATAGCTGGTGGCACAAATTAGTGTCTAATGCGCTCAATTTCGCACCTTTAAGGGAATAAGGCAGATGCTGAAGATGTTCCATAACTGCGTACGTTTTCTCTAGACTTGGTAATGTGGCGGTGATAGGTGTGCAGGTTTGATCTGATCCATTTTGCTGTCAGTAGGAGTTGTACTGTAACGAATTGTGGTTCACCAAGGACACTCAGAAAGTTCACTGGTAACAACTTAATTACAGACCACACGGAAGTCGCTGCTCTCACAGAATGACCTCAGCTACCTGAAGACAGCGGTTTACTTTTGCCCTCTTGTCTGAGTTCAGGTGATGTTCACCCCCAGCTGCCTGCAGGCTGCCACAGACTGCAGCTCCTCACACCTCCGTGGTTGACAGGTGTCAACAGCTACTTGCTTGATCTTACTGTCAATAAGAAGCAGCTGGCTCTTGTCACCCCCCCGACTAACCTTGCCTACACTCACACTCTGCCCTCCTCTTTGAAAAATAACCTCGTTAGTCGTTTTTCTCCTTTATGTTTGGATCTAAGAACATAATCCAGAGTTGAATTTGAAGCCCAAGGTGCAGAAAGAGTGAAGTTAACAGTAACAGCAAAACTAGCAGTCACAGGTTTGACTGGTAATCAGTAGCTGCTGGGAACACGCTTTTTCATGCTCTAACCACAAGTGAATTACACTCACATTTCAAAATAGACATATTCTCCCCCAAAGCAAGGGCTTCTACAGCTGCGAAATGTGATGTTCGAACATGTGCCTGGGTATGTCGGCCTCTTTGTCAGTCACCTCGACATACACAAGCAGCTTCAGTGCAAGGTTGTCATTGCTGAAAGTAAGAGGGTGAAAACAGAAGCTTTTAAATGATGGGTTTATGGGCCAAAACACATCCAAACCTTCCAATATCTGGGCCAGAGTGCATGAAATGATTCCGATTCTCGAGCATGTAGCAGGCAGTGTCACAGTCTGCATACTCAGACGTTTGACTGGAGCTGTAGGTAACAGCACAGTCTCCTGAGGCAGCCCTGTCCTACAGACAGTGCTCTCAGCAAAAACAAAGTATGCCCTGTCCTTGTAGTCTGTAATCCAGGAAACAATGTCTGTGTCCTCCTGCTTCACTGAGCCTCTCTGTGAGCAGGGGGCCTGGACGCCTACAAATCTCTCCATGCTTACAGTATAGCCTCTTCACATGGGTTTAAGCAGGGGAGAACAGGTACAGCAAACAGCACACTGGATTTGTCCACCACATCTGTACTCAAGTTTTTGTGCTGCTTGGATTAGCATCACATACTCATGCGTGACATTATAGTTTACGTGACAGTGATTCCCTCTACATGAGTTCACTCACTTGGCGTGCTGTTACCCAGTAATGCCCTGATACTAGAGCCCCACCGATATAAATGTTGGGGGGGCCGACTGCAGTATATTGGCTGATATTTATTCTTTAAAAAAATGACATTTGCTCATTTGTACATTTTATATTTTCATATTCCTCTCAATAAATAAAAAAAAGATCACCAAAAAAATCCTAAAATGTCAAAATTAAACCCCTTTGACAAAGAAAAGTAATTCATGCTAAACCATGTATTTAATAATTTAACCATGAACTTAAATACAACAGTTATAAATAAAAAGTAAACACAAATATAACCAAATAAACAGAAGTTGAATTAAGAAAATATTATTTTTCGATTTCATTACGATGTTAAGATGAATGCACATCTTTACTGCATTGTTCCTGTAAAATAAAAGTTTTCATTTCGAAGCATATCATCGAACATAAACCCTGATACCCATATGTCTCTGAAAGTTCATATTGTACAATTTCAGCTGAGCGATACATCAGTCGGGCTCTACCTGCTACTGTTTTTGTTTTCCGGATAAAACAACAAAGAGGCCAATACATTGGCAGTTACTGAGGAACAAGTAAAGAACAAATCAGCGCCTAACTATCGACAACAATCCTTACTGACACCTAAATATCATACATTTCATATGATTAAAAATACAGTTAACAATGTTGTGTATGTGCCTCACCAGCATACCCACGAGAATGCACATGTTCTGTGAACCTAAAGCATGAGGATAGTGTAGAAACTCACAATATATTCTGTGTAATGTAAAAAGGAAGCATTCTGCAGATATTGGTGAGGCTATGGATCTTTAGAAGAGAGACAATTAACCCACGTTACTGGGTTGTTGCAGTTTGTCAAGCCTCAGTGGCCAGGATAGCTCTTATTTTATTCACGGCTTCCTTCACTGACCTCATACGCCATCATCTGCAGCCATGTGGCACCAATTTCACCAGAGAATTTTTTTTTTCTAAATTTCTTCACATGTTTTATTTGGGTAGATAGAGCAGGTCTGTGCACTTCTGTGACCATGCAGGCAGGGAGGCACTCTTTAATCGACAGTAAGATGAGGAGGACCTGGAAGGATTTTCTTAGGACAGCATGATGGCTGTATGCTGTGTCACAGCCAGACGCTCCAAACTGTTTCCTTGCCTTCTGCTCGGTGCATGCTAGGACAGCCTCACTGCCAGTCTGATCGAGAATTAACAGGTTTAGCAAAAGGATCAAGGAATGTAACATTTCCTCCGATAAGAGACTCGAAAATATTGACAGTTTGAACATCTTCACCTACTGTTCAAGGACAAAACTAATTGTTATTCCTCTTTATATAAAAACACAACAATGGTAGCTGGGGTCCAAAAAGTCTGAAGGTTCCCAGATCTATCATATATTTACATATATGCAAGGCAAAGTTTTAAAGTTAGAGAAAAGAGTTGTTTGGCTCCAGCCCCCCTGCGACCCTCAAAGGATAAGAGGTATAGGAAATGGATGCATGGAAAGATAAGACTTGTGAAAATAATTTAGCTTCACGTCGATCACCTTAAGTTACTCACTGATTTAATGAGGAACACTTTACCGGACAGTTCTCTCCTTCCATTGTTACTATAAAATTCCTCATGAGTGGTGCTGTATGAATGTGTGGCTTGTTCTGTGAAGCTCTTGGAGTGGTGGATAAGACTAGTGAAGTGCTATATAGATTTACCATTTACAGTAAGAGCAGCTCCGACTATATAAATTCTATGTATCGTATTGTGTAGAAATTTGAGATTCCTATATTGTAAAAAAAAAAAAATGCAGTTCAAGTTGGCATCCAAAGTTCTGATAATTTTGTGTTACTACACGAGGTGACAAGCTAAAAGGGGACTTTACAGAAAATGGGGTCCTGCAGGTAAAAAATTATAAAAATAGCAAAGTTGTGGCCCAGTGAAGCATTTTGGGGAAAGCATAAAAACTTAATTGAAATACTTAAGCTTAATTTACATGAAAGTCAATTTTGAACTTTCCTTTAAAACTAGCACTTTTTTAGATTTATAGATATTGGAGGTTATTTACAGGGTGTTTAGTTTTCATCAGCCAGTGACGAACCACCCTTTAAGAAAACCTGTAAACCCTCCATGCACATAAAAATTTGTAATATTGGAATACAAATCACCTCTGCTGCTCAGGACATAGTCATTGCCACACAGATTACCGCCTCACTAGATTCATTTCATGTTGTCACTGCTTACACATAGATCAATACCATAGCCAGGAGGAAGTCCTCCACCGTGCCCTTGATTCTACACTGTAAATGACCTGAAGAAATCTTGGAAATTGTCTGCAAATTTAAAGCGGCTGTATAAAATAATGTAAAGACTTAATGACCGGAGGCCTTTGAAGTATTTGAATCATCACTTCAAACACTGAGCAAAGACAGGCCATGGGTTGCATCCCAATTGGTAGCATTTTTAAGCATCATATAGTATATAAGAGTATGTGGGCTTACATTGTGTATGATCACTGTCACCTTTAACTTGCTCTTAACCGATGTGCCTCAGTGGAATTTTGTTGGTTGCTTCACCTCTCTTTAAATGTGCTTAAACTTTAAATGTGAAAATCTCCCATATGCAAGTGCTTACGATGGTGATGCAAGATTTTTCTTGAAGTGTGAAGATGTTATTTTTTTCTTGCCTGATAACAAACTAAATATTAGCTGTATGACAGGATGCCATCTACAACAACATACATTTTTCCCATGAAAAGGAGGGTATGTTTTCATCTGTGTCTGTTTGTTACTGAGCATTATTACACAACTACGCATTACTGGATGGATTACCACGAAACCTGCTGTGGATGGGTCACTGAAGAACCTTTTTAACTGAGGATCCAAGAACTTTTCTATCTTTCTTGAAATTTGCGAGATAGGGCCCTTTCTACATTTTTTGATTTCTAAGAGAATAATTAATGGATCCTGACGGGAAAAAAACAGCATGTTTAAAGGACTGATGTTTATGAGTATGCAAATTGGTGCAGATCCAACTAAAAACCTAAATTAAGTGAATTTTAAGGTGGTTTCATAAGGGGAATGTTGGGCCTTGGCTGTACTATGCACCCAACAAAATAAAATACACAATGCATCTTTAATCTGGTTCTCATTATGTTTGGTGCTGTTTTGGGATCCATTTCTCAGATGTGGAAACTGATGTCTTGCAGCCAGTGTGAAC
The DNA here is from genome assembly GCF_022539355.2 of Hippoglossus stenolepis. Classification (NCBI taxonomy): domain Eukaryota; kingdom Metazoa; phylum Chordata; class Actinopteri; order Pleuronectiformes; family Pleuronectidae; genus Hippoglossus; species Hippoglossus stenolepis. The sequence goes on from NC_061489.1 coordinate 10,524,033, forward strand.
TGGGACCAGCCTCTAATGGCTGAGCCTAGTTTGAGGAAGCTCCAGTCTTGGTCCAGTTTGCTCTCTTTTCCTTCACTCCAGCCAGAGAATGTAACTACAGCAGCTGAGGGCATGTGGAGAGGCTAATTGTTGCGTCGCCTCAGCCAGAGTCATTACGAGGGGAAGAATCCACAGAGAGCCAGGGAAGGACATGGCCATCTGGAGTAGTGGGAGTGTTCCTGGTGGACTGACAGGGGCATGTTCACTACATCGCACGAGTCCATCATCCTCCCTATCCCTATTTAACTTTGTGAAGAGTATTGATGTGGACGGAAGTTGAATTATTACTGACTGTGTTTTGCATGAATTTAAACTAACAAATGAGCGTTATGGTGCCTTCAGGCTGCTGTCAGAAGTAACAGAATTACAAGCTGGTATGAATACAAAATATAAATGAAAATGACATGGGAATGTCATTTCTGTTTTTCAATACATTTATAACCAAATGGATAAAATCACTGTATTTGAGCTGATGCGTTTGTTCAGGTAAAGCCCCCATATATACAGATTAGTAATACAATACTGATGGTTTCACTTTTATTTGTATAATAATGACACATCCTGGTGTAAACTGTTAGGGCAGCGTTTGCAGCATAGAATAGTTTGCATTGCCATCAATTCCTTTTTTTGGATTCAAAGAGAGTTCAATCACTTTTTCATGGGTTTTTCATGAGTTTGATAAAGTGCTGAGTGGGATGCATTGCTCATACCAGTACTAATCAAAAGATCTTTGATCATAAATAGTTTTACGAACTGAGTGTGCAGGTACTAACACAAATATTTTTGGACTACATTTACATTAATTTTTTTGCCCCACAGCACACAGCTTTCTTTTTCAGCATAGCAAAAAACTGATGGTTAAAGTTCCCATACGCCTGTATTGTTTGTGTGATAGTATAATTAACTTTCTTTGGGAGTGAAGTTATGAATAAATGTTGTAAGTATTGCAAAATACTAAATGAAATAAAAAACAGTGGTAAGCTTAAAACAAGTGCCCAGCTAGTTTTCACTGGTGTATTTTAAGTCATATTTTTGGCTCATTCATCTCCTTTGTCTGCAGATGTTCTCTGAGGCAGATTATTGGCAAGTGTTCAACAACTATGCCTCTTTACTGTTGAGCAGTCATCTCTGAGCTCTGTATGAAGCTCACCAGCACAACTGGGACGTGTTCGGTTGTCACAGCTCCGTCCTGATATAACCTGGTGCAGTGCAAAGTAGAGTCCAACCTGCAATGGGATCACACCCGCCACAGCGCCCATCAACATGTTGACGTTCTGACCCATGAGTACTCTGTCCTGCTCTGTAGTCATTATTAAATTATTTCCACCGGCGACAGCAGGGCTGGTATTGTTTTCACCTTGTGAGTCTGTGTGCATGTGTGTGACATCATGTCATCAAATTGTGGTCCTGGGGGACACCTACTGTAGCGGAAACTACCACAGAGAGGATTTTGGCAGGTGTTTATCTGTCTGACTGTCTGTCTGTCTGTCTCTGGACAACTGTGCAAGAGACAGGGACAAAACTTTTCAGGTGTGTAGCTGAAATCAAAATGAAGGCCAGGTTCTTATTATGACACTATTGCGGTGATAAAATCTGTCCACACACTGACAGATGGACATATAAACACCTGTCAAGGTACTCAAAACCACCTCGGTTCCTGTTACCGTAGTTGTCTCCAGGACCACTTGCCATGACACACACACGTACACACACGTACACACACGCACGCCACACACACACACACACACACGCACACACACACACACACACACACACACACACACACACACACACACACACACACACACACACACACACACACACACACACACACACACACCCTTCTAAAAAACCTGCGTAGACCCACTAATTTGGGTTTTAAAAGAGGTATTAGGTGCCTTATTTGAGGACGTAGCATTTAGCACAAGCAGTTGTTAAAACACAGCTTTGGTAAAGCTAAAACCGGTGGTGCCGTTAGAACAAGGAGTTAATTAAACGTAATGAGCTGTTGCCTGAGTATCAATCACCAACTACACTATGATCTACTGATACCATCAACCCTCATCAGTGCTAATCATTACAAGCCATTTCCAATCAATAGGCTTTCAGTTCAGATTGAAAGGCAGCAGCCTTCACACAACATAAACCTATTTTTCCCTGTGTACCCTCTTATAAGGTGAACTGAGGATTACCAAATTCAAATCATTATTTTAAAAAAATAAATAAAAGTCATCTCTCCACTTTCTAATTGGCTTATTTGCAATGTTCTGTGTTGAGTTATTTATGTAATCACTTCTATTTCCTTGTGCATGAAAAATGTCAGGCTGGAAATTTATTATAGATTATATTTCTGTGTTGTGACGGTGGTGTAAAATGCTTTATTATACAGCAGGACTGCATGAAAAATGTAATATTACTTACCAATAGGGAGGATGTGATTAATGGATTTTTAACAGACCAAAAATAAAGAGGCTCCGTTTGATAAATAACCTTTACACTCCACTGGTCATACATAAATGTAAGCATTATGCCGGGGACATAATTATACATCGTCAGGTTTTTAAAACACTATTCTTCTTTATGTCTCAGTGTAAAAATATGTTGTCCAACGGCCGCTGGATTTATTTTAATTTGACATGCTGAAAAATGTCACAGTTATGGGGGCGATCATATGAGATGTCCAGTGGAGCAGTAAACACAAACACTGTTACTGTTCCTCAGAGCAACCCCTAAGGGCCCTTCAGGGACCGCAGTGCTACACCACACCTTAATGTTTTTACTGTCATGTCACGCTGCACTAGTACATTCGCTCAGAGATACTGACAGACACGACTGTAGGTTTATTTTTAATGAACCACCTATTAAATTATCAATAAAATGTTTTCATTTATAATTGTTATAATTTATTCAGTCACTGTGCTGGATGTTTGCTAAGAACCAGAAACTGAGTCCCAGTCCCAGTTTTTTGTTTTTAAGTGTTGATAAAAAATGACAAGAAAACATTCCAAAGAAGTGTAACCTTAAACACTCACATTTCTGAGAGGCAATGAATCGATTTCATGGGGTTTGGGGATTTGCCCACACTTCATGTAATCAAAAGACCCATCCAGGACAAGAGAGCACTTGACATCTTGCCTCGAAGTGGAGGACAGCATAACTGATAACCTGATAACAGAGGTATAATATAACTGTATTTTAAAGCCTTACTTACCTGTTTGTAGAAGTGAGCAAACTTCTCTCTTGTCTCCCCTCTTTGATCACAATACTGGCTTTGCCTGCATCATCCTTCTTCACATATTGGCTCAGAGTCCAGACTCAAACTGCACTTTGTCCCTTTACTGGAAACAGACACAAAACTGTAGATTATAGTCCAACCGAACAGTGATAAAAATGCCAAGTACCCCAGAGCCGATCTGCAGCTTAAAAACAGTGGAATTTGATCATTGCTCAGACATCGGGCATAAGAGCAAAAACAAAACTACAAGCACAACACAGATATAAGTATTGTTTTCCACAGAATTAATGCAATTAATGGCGGTAGCAGGGGTGCACATGCACACCCTCATGTGCATTTGATGACAGGTACACTGACTAAAGAGTGAAACTCAAGATCTTGCATGAGCGAGAGAACTGCATCGCATGCTTCTTGTAGGTACGAGCACAACTGCAGCTGCAACTTTGAGGTCTGACTGTCTGCATGTAGTACCAACTTTACCAACTTTATGGAAAAAAGCGCCTCAAATAGTGCTGTACACAGCTATGCAATGCAGCAATGGAACAAAACACCAAGTGAATGATGAAATTAATTTAGTCCTATAGAAATGAATTGTGTTACTGTTGTTCTTCTTTTTCTTCTGCTACATTAAAAGTGTGGCTGTGTCAGTTATTTGTCATTACCCAGGGGCCACATTTAATATTCCAGCCACACTTGCAGCGGCTTTGAGTACGTACTCTAGTTCATATATCATCTTTGATGCGATCTAAATACCAGTGTTTAACGTGTTTGGCTCATTTTTTTTCACCTCAAGGTTACAGCAGGGTTGAAGGGTTAGATATCCATCGTAACGGCTTATCCACAGATTTTAATGAATCTAAATGAAGGCAACAAAAAGTAGCAGGAAATTGCTTGGAGCTAGAGAGCAAGACATACATCTTGTTGACCCCACTCATTATGGGATTTTGATTGACGGTGATGGGCTGGGGCATCCTCAGTAGAAAACAGAACATTTTTATAGCCAATTACAGTCAGAGCTTCACAGACACATTTTATTTATCACGGGAACAAAACTCAAATTCCCAAGTCAATTACATCTGTCCCATAGAGGTAAAACTCTAAAGGCAATTAGCCTTGGTCTCCCAGGGGATTACCCCCATAGGGATGACATATGTTTATTGTTTGTTACGTTCTTAATGTTCAGTTGAGAGCGAAAATAAATTGTGTGCTCTTTTTAGGTCAGAAATCCAAGCACGTTATTATCTCATAATACTGTATCTATCTCATCCTATCTGTATCAAAGCCTCTTTTGAGACTTTGATAGAAAGTTTTAATTGGCCTCATTACTGACACGTTCGGTGTCTCCTGAGTTGTTTCCCAAATCAAAAAGCTAAACTTGTAAAACGGATAAATGCCCACATATTGATTCTATTTCTTTTCTCTTTAATACTCTGATGACACTTCAGTTATTTACTTATTTAACTTTCTTGTTGACTGAAACATACCCAGTGATTTACAGCAATGGCACTGCTCAACTGTCTCCATGTTTACAGATCTGTCCATGGTCCTCAAGGAGACCTAAAGGTAATCCCTCTTGTGTGACATCTGTCAAATCAGGCATGGTGAACCTAATAGCTAGTGCCATCCTGAGATGTCGTGCAGGTTGAAGGTCATACATTGTGTGTGTGTGTGTGTGTGTGTGTGTGTGTGTGTGTGTGTGTGTGTGTGTGTGTGTGTGTGTGTGTGTGTGTGTGTGTGTGTGTGTGAGACTGTGTTGGAGCAAATGAATTCAAGTTTCCCAGCTATAGTGTTACATGCATGCTCTGGCTCTGCTGTAGGCACAGTGTAACTTCACAGCTACTCTTGACAATTACACAGGGCTTTTATCTTCTCATTATGAAGAGAAATGCCACGTGTGTCAGAGAGTCAAGTGTTCCTGCACAAAAATTGAATTTTCCAGTCGTAGTGTAAAATAATATGCTTCAGATAAGAGTGTCATTCAAATGGCAGAGGTTATGGTTATATTCTGTCCTCGTTGTTATGAGATCTTCACGAATTTGGACATGAGTTTTACCTCCTGTGGATGCAAAATAGGCCCAAAGAAGGTATAAACCATGTCGGTGGGGTGGGGGGATTAGAAGAAGAAGAAGAAGAAGTGTGCCAAGACTTAAATTAAATGCATTCATGTTTACAGGCCGCATGTGGATGCAGAGTAATTTAGTCGCATAACATCAGGTATTCATGATCACTTCTGAAAAGCCGGATTACTGCAGTCTCACTGCATCTATGTAACAATGCATTTGAGCGAGCATCATCGTGATTCTACAAGTTTCTCGGCTGCATAGGAAGCAGAGCCTCTGAACTGCAACATGCCCTTACATTATCGCTTTTAAGACAACAAAGTGATGAGACAGTGTGTCATTGATTATTCATGCTGATCAGACCATATTTACAATAGGAAGTGACTGTTGTGGCTCGATGTCACATCAGACAACACTGAACAGGACCAGATAAGATCTTAAAGTTAAGATTCATAAGTGATGTCTCGTGGTATTGTCTCTCCAAGTTTTTTCTCCAGCCTGACACATCAGTGTATTTTCTATCATGCTTACATGTGTTCTTACGTTCAAATGAATTATGACAAAGGAACAACTGCGAGGTGGTGCTCATCAAAACATGACAGCTGATGCCATCATGTTTCCATTATTCATTCATCCAACGCATAATCACAAACCCAACCAATAACACCACCGTGAGCCGTCCCTTAAAGCCACGTCACATGGTCCTTCTCTCCTTTTGTTGCCCTGCCTGCATGTTCATTCACAGTAGTCATGTTCTCAACATTTGCATATTTTAAAATGAAAGCAATTGGAAAATTGATAGAAAGCAAGACTACCCTCGGTAATATCAAATAATACCAGGAGAAAAATACCTTTTGTGTTGGGGATTAGTTTTTAGAAGCAATCTCTGTTAAAAGTTGTGGAAAACTTTCCGTACAAGAAATGATGGGGTTCTACATGGACAAGTAATTTTCTGCCAGAGCAGCTTTTATATGAGAGATGTAAATGTTTATATTTTTGTGTGAAATCGTCTGCCTGGTTGGGTCAGTAAAGACGGTGAGAAAGCACCAGCCAGGATTTACTCTTCTACAGACACGTTTAAATCAAAATATGTTAAGTGGTTGGGTGAGGTTGTGCGTATACAGGCTTCCACTGTCAATCAAATTTAGTCATATCACACTGTACCGCCTTAGTGGAGAAGATTAAAGTTTATGAATGTGCAACTCAATGGAAAATAACCAAGATGGTTTTTACCCCTGAATATGAATTAATATTTTAATTTGTCAAAAATATCACATGTTATATAGAAACATTTAAGATTTGAAAGGAAGATTTCAGTGGCCTAAATAAAGAGTATTATCATCATTGCTCAAAAACCACTACTTTGAGACTGTTCATTTTTGATGTTAAGGCACATCATGGAAACTGCAGCTAAAAAGTTCAAGTTTCTGCAGCAACTAGAGAGTTTTAAAGTGCCTCTTACTCAGACGTGGAAAAAAAGTGAACATTTTCAGGCCCACTGAAAAATTAAAAAGTCCTGAAATGAAGGATGGAAGAGAAAGATTACTGAAAATTAACAAAATCAGGATTTAAGTTTTCATGAGCAGGAAGTAGCAGTGGAAAACAAGGAGAGGGAGAAGGGAAACAACATCTGAAAGTGAAATATCCCTGATACGAGCGTTGCTGTCTTTCCCATTTAGAGCCAGAGATTGCGCAGTAGCAGGCAGCTAGGTCCTGTTAATAAATGCATTCAACCAATCATGAGTCAGTCTCACCTGTCCATCATGACGATCACCATGTTTTTATATCATCAAATAACAAATAAACTAAAAACTAAAAAATAATTAACACATGAACAAACATCAGTGTGATAAGAACCACCTCAAATGACAGAAACAATCTTTGAGAAAAATGTATTATACGTCCCATCCACCAACATGGAGGAGGGGGGGTTAATGACCTATACTGCAGCCAGCCACCACATGGTAATTGAGACGTTTTAGCTTCACTTTTGTTTCATGGAACTTTATTCTTCCACTCTGCTACTTTAATCTTGCTGCTGTTCGGGGCTAGTTACTTGACATCAAAATATGTGGTGAGTTTATGAAATGTAACCTGTCATAGAATAAACGACCCCACAGTGTATTAAATCGTTAAATAGCTCTCCTCAACAACTGCCTGAATTGTTCTGTATATAAAAGGGATGTGTGAACTGTGGGAAGAATAACTTCAGCTAATGATATGTTGCTCACAATGTCAGTCAAATGTGCTCATATCACACCTACACAGTCCAACTAAACTATACAAAAGTTTGTAAAACTGTTATAATTTAGGGACATGGGTGGTGCTCTCTGTCAAATCCAACACAAATGCCTCTTTAGCTCTCATTCACACTGTCAGCAATACAAGTAATACCTGATGCCATTCTTTTATTCCTCGCTTCAGTGAAAACCGGAGGTTGGATGCTGACATGGGAATCAGAAATGCATTTGTACCATTATAAAATTATTCAAATCTTGTATCTTATAGTTACACATCAACTAGTTGTCCTTTTATATTAAGTTGAGGATTAAGGTAACAATTTAATGGAGTCCTAATGCAGCAAACAGCCCAGTGACTGACAGGTCTCATGTAATGACTGGTTGTGTTAGTGATTGATCTGATATAATCTTAGCACAAAGTGAAATACATTGGACTTTGAAGTACCACATGCAGCACAAGGTTTAAGGCCATTTCTAGTTTCACCATGGCCAGGATGTTGACTTTCATAATATGCAAATTAGGAACAGGGTTAAAATTAATTCTTAATGTTATGATTGTATCGGCAATATTCCAAGCAGCCTCCTCTTCTCAAACGGTAAATTACTGTTTTCTATGCAGGCTTTGTATTTGATTAACACGTTTATCTTGGGAACATGCAATTACGAAGCCTCCATTAGCTCCCCATTGTCTTCCCCTTATTGAAATGGATTTTTCTCCCAACCATCCGTGTGGTGGCCGATGCTTAATTTAATCTGGACGGTGAGGTAGTATGAAAACATCAAAAGGTCTCTGAGGCAGCACCTTGCTCCTGGTCTAAGTAAAGCCTTGCTAACTGTCCTTCTAAAATAAATGCCCCGTCCACATAATTGGCAGCTGAGGCTACAGCTCATGCACACTTTTTTTTTTTTTTTGCCCGTTCCTCCCTTGTGAAAAGAAATCCTCCATTCCCGCAGCCGCATTACTGCATAGTCACTGCGCCAGAATCCCCATGGCAACAGACATGTGCAAAAGACTGCCTTCCTCTCCACCCCCAGAGCTCTTTCCTCACTAAGAAACTCAGCGAGCCCGATAGTAGAAATGTTCAGCATCTTCCACAATTATGTACAGAGGTAGATGCTGCAGAAGGGAGAAAAGATATCTTTCATAATAATCTGTCAACTAAAAAAATCTCTTTTAGTTCAGCTGGTTGCCATTGGAAACTGTGCGAGGACATGGAGTGAGAAGCAACAAGCATGGCAGGGACGGAACTAGGTGGTATATATTCACTGTGACAAGGAGACACAGCCTCTTGTTTTTTAGAGGTTTCTGGTCCACAGAACAGCATCACAGCCAGTTAAAAGAGCAGGATCTGCATCACCACACACTGCATTCAACTTTTGTCACCATAAAATTATTGGATGACTTGAGTGACACACATACACCCACAACTCGATATACCTTCTCACGTTGTCTCTCTTTATTTCTGTCATTGTCTGGCTCTTTCGCCTACTCATTGTCTGACCCCCTCTTCCCTCATTCCTCGCTCCCTCTCAGTCTGACCTTAACTGTAATAATAATACGAATTGGGGTTACTGGGAGTGAAGGAGTCAGGCTGACCGGCAACCCCTATTTCCTGCTCTCACAGCAGCTCATCACAGTAGAAAAGACAGATGATTTTTCAATCCCCATCTCGCAGTGCCCCACTTACTCTGCTGGCTCTGAAGTGAACTACGGCCCGGCATTAAAGTCCAGTTCTTTCCTTTTTATCCCCAAATTAGCTCAGTGGGAAAATTAGCTCAGTGGGGAAAAAAGACATTTCTTTGCAGTTTGTCACATCTTATCACAACTATGGTTTCTATGCAATATACAGAATTACAACAGCAAACAATTTAATCCCAAGCAGGTTTGTTAAAGAGACTCATGAAGACAGTGAATAGTAGAGATTATCCGATACCATTATTCCACTGGATACCTTGACTTTGAGTATCTGATACGAGTGTATTTAAAATACCCTAACAGCTGTATGCTTCTTACCCAGTGTGGAAGTGATGTTCACTGTCATTGTTGTATGACCTGGCTCAGGCTAAACCCTTTGAAAAACAAATACATATAGAGAATGAATGCCATGGAACTACTTCTACCATCTCGTATGAGAGTCATAACTGAAAAAGAACATAAATATATTAATCTAGAAATACACAACAATTCTGAGATGTTGGTGGACGTGGGCCAGCGGCTTAAAGTCCTTAAAGACCTGACCTGATACTCTGCTCCAACACCCTGTGCGTCGTCTACTTCGTAGAATAGACAGTAGCCTGGGAGGATATGTTGATGAAGCGAATGAGATGTATGCAGACATGGCATTTGAGGCAGAGCAACGGGGCTGGAAAGCAATAGTTTGCCCTGTGGAGGTTGGCTGATGGGGTTTCCTTAAAACATCCACCATTCAGGTTGCTCAAAGGTCTGGGGATGTACTGTATGGACAATCCCTGTGCCAGACCATAAAAGAAACATCACACACACTGCAGAACGCTGCAGCCAATGGCTCTGGATCAGGGACATGCTAGGGACATGCACCCAGGTCTGATCAACCTGTGGTGGGCCGGCCTTAGAAGAGGGGGTCTTGTGAATAAAAGGTCGAAACACCTGATGACAGTAAGGTACACAACTGATGCTTTTAGAATTCGCTGCTTTGCTTTTTCTGTCATAAAAGTAAATTAAACGCTGTTAGTTGGAGAAAAGAAAGCAACTTTCCAGGACATTTTTCACTGTTTCTGACATTTAATAGATAAAACAATCATCAACTAATCAAGAAAATAATTTCACAAATTAATAAATGATAAACAAATGAAAATTAAATCACGATATTTGAAACGCAATGATCACTCCTTATATTCTACCCATCATACGCTGTCTTCAGAGTACTGCTCTAAAACTACACTTTATATTGCTGCCCTATTTAATACTACTATATTTCAGCTGAATAACCCACTGTACTCTGAAAGGTCTAAAAGTGACTGAAAGCCAAATGCCCTTGAGACTGGTAGATTGCCCCATTGTATCGCGCTGGCTCCCATTTTTTCCCTTGTTCAGCTTGATTTAAAGGTTCCAGAGTCATTGAACCCTCATGACATACAGTCCAAGGTGAAAAAAGGGCGGACTCCTTGACTGTGATTAGCAGCAGCACTAGATTTCCTCAATTAGTGTGTAATCATCTCTGATACAGCTCGACACCTGAGCGATTCTCAAATGCCATCACTCTCACGCCCAGTTCCACCGATATCCACCATTTCCCTCCCCTCTTCTGTGCATTCCTTCCCTTTTGCTGCACGTGATCCTTCAGGGCTTTTCTGTCCTTTATAGAGAGGAGATCTTATCCGTAGATGCCACTTACAGTACATCACTGTCTTCACGTGTCATTTACATTTGCCATGTCAGCGCTGACATCCGACAGCCACTTCTGGTTCATTGCAACAAAATGTCAAACTCTGTGACAACATGAAAGGTCACTAAAGAGCAGTTTAGAGACTGTGTTTTAATATCACTGGGACTGACTGCAATCTGCGCAGCCAGGAAAATGGCAGTGGTGGCCATGTCCAGGTTGAGGGGAAATTTAAAAGTGAATTAGGGATAATGAGGACTTATAAATGAGAGTGAGTATGACTGATGCGTTTCCCATCTTTGGTGACTGGGATTGGGGTCACTGGCTTTGAGACAGAAAGTCAAAGCGCAAGTGTGCTTGATGTTATGTTTTGTCTCTTTTGACTGTGCACGATCATAGCCCACAGCTGTCAGTTTTCACAGTGCACAAGCGTCAGCGAGAGAGCAAACACGGAAGCATGCACACAGAATTCTACCTCAGATTTCCTGAAGAATCAATTAGGTGCACAGAAACAGACTTAAGAAAAAAGAGAACCATTGTGCAGCATGATTCAACCTCATTACAACAGATCCGTGTGGATTCTAGCTTGACGTCGCAGATGTCCTTCCAATTCGAGAGCAGTCGAAATGACTTTTATTCTCCCCAGACACTATTATTATTATGTCATGCGGGTCAACTTGTGAATCACTGAGAGGAAGCGGGATGGATGGGGATAAGCAAAAAAAAAAAAGCAAAAAAAAAAGCAAACACGCAGAAAGTCTAATTTCAATTCTCCACTGAAACCTAATCTTCCTCCGAAAGCGATTGTTTGTGCCAGCAGGGGTCCATAGTGACAGAACATGTCTTGGACCATCTCCCTCACATTACATGCAATTTGGAGGCAGGAGGAGCCCTGGGCACCACAGTAAACGGTCTTTGGAGACTTCCACTGTCTCTCTCCATCTCACTAATTTGTTATCTACTTCCATATTACCTTCCTCTTTGGTATTCTGAGGACTTAGTCTTAAATAATTCAGGATGAATTGTGGACCATGAGAACAAAATGTCTGACTTTAATGACAGGAGTCCAGTCCATCAGCCCTGTAAAGTGTAGAGCAACGTTCTAGGATAAATAATATCCTGTTTTTTTACCTGTGCCGTCTTTATTAACTTCATGAATAGCCCCCTCTGTCAATTATAAATAGAGCAGGCCATTTATTCATTAAAGCCCATTACATTTGCTGCACAGTATTATGTTACCGATGTCCCTGCTGTGGAGCTTAATTTACCAACATACCAGCTCAGCTGGCTGGTTTGATTCCTCTGCACTTCCCTCTCATTAGTCAAACTGAGTCAGTTCAAACCATGCCCGCCTCTCTCTGCTTTATATTTCTTTTCCGCTTTCACACACACACACACACACACACGTCTGCTAATTCAAAAGACACAATAAAAGTGTGTATCATGTCATGACGAACACTCACAAAGCCACTGTTGTCCTTAAAGTCCCATGGTTCGATATATATTAATGATTTCTCTCCTCTTCTAACTCCACCTCCGAGTTCAGTTTTTGTGTTTGTCATCTTGATTATAGACTGGAGGATTATAATTGAATATTTATTGGTCTTTGTCCATGCACAACTCAACATTAATCATTTCTCTTCTAATCCAGCCTGTCTTTTATCTTCCCACATAAAGGAAAGTTAATCCCCAAATCCCTGTTTACAGCACGCAGACATTTCCCCTGCTTACTTGATGAAGTGCGATTGGCCAGTACTGTCAGGTGACAATTGCAGAGCAGAAAGGTTGGACAGAAAACATGAAAAAATGTAATCCAAATGTGTGAAGTTCTTTTTTTAACCTGCAATGAAATAAACTTGTGAAGTGAGCCAGTGAATCTTTTTTCACCTTCTAAATTTATTCAGTGTCCTGAAACAACTGAGCTTCATAGAAGTCAAGTTAATCCTGCACATATTCTTATCTGTATTTGGGATAATGATGCAACTCCTCATCTCCTTGCCTTCATATGGGATAATGTAAGCTCTAGGTCTGCATTTATGGAGCTTCCAAGGATAGGGAATTAGTCTGAACTGGCCTAAAACCCCAAGAGTGGTGAACTTATGTTCTTACTTTTAGGAATATTCTAACAATGAAAGACATGCTTTCAGTCCAGGGTTTCGTGGAGCTGCAGAGTTGTCGTAGAAGGAAGGACAGTAGAAACAATATATACATGTAGATGCATTCCTAAAGCTGTTGAGGTATAAAATAAAGAATGAAGGTTGAAACATTGCACATTTCATATAGTGGGTCCAAATATGCACCTCAACCATCATAAGATAAAAATGTAATTACTTTGAGTTTGTAAGCAGGTAGATGTGTTTACTGTATTAGAAGTCATATTAACAGTCACTGTCAAATGACTATCAGCACACTGTCTGATGCCAGTAAGTTGTGGGTACTTGGACTCCAGTGAAAGGTTGTTTCTGTATTTTTAGATGATTTTCAGATGTTAGTTTATGGTCTAAAAGATAAATATGCAACTTTCTTCATTAAAATAAGCAAAAACAACTAGATCCGTGTTATATATTTTCTTGACTTCTGTACTTACGTTATTCAAAATATTTCCAACAATGTTAAAACCCCAGTTTTGTTCAAGGTAACAGGAAGTTTAATTTGTGTTGCCTTTCAATTTCATAATTTCCACATTTATCACAAATGTCAGGGCAAAATTGTATGACAAAAAGAAAAACACACTGCTAGCCAGTTAGCCGTTTTTTCCTTCCACTCTTTGTATTGGTGACTTGTAAAGGATCAAGATTATTCATTGCTGTTATGTAGCATGAATAAAACTTGAATAAATTTCCTCATCTGTGAACATGATCTGCATCTGAGTAGCGTCGGTGGACTTTCATCGGTAAGGGTGGTGATGACAACATATATCACATCATTATCACACTCCTCATGGGCTTTAAATGATACGAGTTGTGATTGAAATTATGAACAGTTTATGAACAACTATCAGATTACATTGATGGTAAGCTAAATTGTAAGTATATTACATTTGATCAACTGAAACTTAAAATGATAGGTTTTAATTGAGTTTATGCTCAGTGCTACATCTTCACACTATAAGTCTGATTATGTATTATGAGGATCTAATTCCCCTTTTGGCCGATATGGGTCTTGGTTTGGATTTGATTGGCTGCAGTGAAACCAGGTTAAATAATACATCAAATGTGAATATTCTTAACCTTGATGGCTGTAAATCATACAGCAGAAATAGACTAGGCAGCACAGGCGGTGGATCGTGTCAATCTGTTGACTCCAGGTAAATATTAATAATGATCTCACTATTGAAGATGGTTCACTCAGATTTTCTACTTATCAAGGTAAATGTAAACAACAGTAAAAACCTTATTGTTGAGTGATTTGTTGACTTCCAGACTCCGACTATGACACTTTTAAGATTAAACTGGATGAACATGAATTCCAAAAAGGATAATGTAAAAAAGTATTTTATCAACACTACCCCACCAGTCTATAAGTCTGGTGATAAGTCAGGCACAACTACCCACTTAGATCTATATTCTACACTCTATATATAGTGTTTTAAAATTAGACAAATAGTGGACTTAGCATAAACTTATATAAATATAATACTCTTATTCCTTCACAGTATGGAATTAGAAAACTATTGGCCATCCTCGATCTCATCAAGACAATCAATGATGCGATTGATAGATGTTCTCTTAGAAAAAACATCTTCCTTTAGGTTGAGGTTGAGTTCATCTTAGAGCATTTCTAACTTTATATCAGTACCAACTAGAGCCTCATATTAATGAGTACAATATTATATTTTCCTAGTTATCTTGAGAAATTACAAAGAAAGTAACTTGTGCCAAATATGGACGAAAATAAATGCTCCCTCACACCCTCTTTCCATAGTAACAGTTTGAAGTCCTGAAGCTTATGAATACAGTATATTTCAAGAAGCTTGCATAATGTATATATGTTCATTGACAGACTCTATATGAACTCATTCTGACTTTTCCCCCCACACATATACTGTATATGTTAGATAAGAAAAAAGGCTCTCATGAAGGGTAAAACACAGATTTCAATGTAAGTGTGGTTTGCAGAGGTCCATGGGTGTGGAATTGATTTGATAACACTGTATACAAAATGTCAACATTTATTTTTAGAATAAAATAAAAAGCTGAAAATGCGACAAAGATATTTAACCTTCACCTGAATATCAGAAGTGGTTACTTGACTGTGCTGTTATTTCCACTTAACGTATATATCTCTGATTGTGTATCTTGCAAATTGGATTTACATTTGCAGTGGTGGGATATATGTTCTACGACCCACCCCTATACTTTTGTCTGGATTTATTTGAGGTGATGTGGCTGTAAACACCTGAAAATGCAGTGGCAAACTAAACCTAAATACAAAGACATCAAAAATACCAAAGAGATACAGTAAGTCAAGGTCAGAGAGGAACCAACAAATCTTTGTATTGCTTGCTGTGATAGTCGATTATGTCTTATTTCATTCACATGTAACATTAATAAAGTCCTTGATAACACATTCACAGAACAGGACCCTGTGTGTGACCAACACATGGCTGAGCCTGTGGTTTTACACGCATTTGTTAATCTGAACACATTGAGTCATTTTCCCACATTGTTCCAGCACAGCTTTATTATTATTCTGTAAACCAAAATTAGAATGAACAGCAGCATCGTTCGATCAGTGGTGCCATCGGGATTCATGCCAGAGATGGCACACTCTCCAAAGTCAGAGGAAATAGGTTGGCTGGTGCGATGCATTATGACTGCCCAGGTTCTCTACTCTACCACACAAAGTGTTGGATGATCTCATAGGAGAGGTATTTCAAATGAGGGTGGTGATGCAACTCTCACCGTGCCAATACTGTTTAATAAATATAAATTACCTCAACAGTGAAGGTGCAGAGGAGGGTTACACACTCACATCCTTTTTAAAGACCTAAATTATAAAAAGAAAACACTTCTTCATGATTAATATTAAATTATTAGAATTTAAATTTATTACATTATTGCATGAAAGAAAAAATCTGAGTCAAAACACACAAACAAAAATTACACTTGAACTGAAGAGCAAACAATCTTAAAGCAAGGACTCATCGTGTACTTTCACTCTCTAAATTTGGGCTTTCCATAGCTTGATCCATTCACTACAGGAGACTGATAATGTCAGTTGATTAACAAACTAGTCAGGACGAACATCTGGTAGCAATTAACCTTCAGACCTGCATTCATGCCCGTGGACCAGCATGCATCGGTAGAGCTGGGCTGAGCTCCAGTTCTCCGAAGCCCATTTCTTTCTACAACTGTTACTCTTTATCGGCAAACAGGGCAAAGCCTCTGTTTGGCTGATTGTACGACTGGAGGTCAGAGGTCATGTTGACTCAAAGCTGGATAACACTCAACACAAAAAGTCCCTGAATCATTGTCCTGAAGAGAAATTGACCGATTGTTATCTATCTGCCTGTATCTCCAGAAATAATCATCTCTAAATCATTGTACAGATAAAGCACATCCAGACTGTCCCGCCGCCCCTTGTTAAGCTGAAGGGGTGCTAACAACCAAAGTCTGAATTAAAAATGGCCACCAATTAGTCATACCAAAGTTCAGATCAAAGTTTAGATGAATTCCTCTTCTTAGACCTTGTTGCCATGGAGGATAATTTTGCCGGGCTTTCACAAATCATCCAAGTCTCAGCATTTAATCTTGCCAGTTCAGAAATGCTGTGTGAGCGCGGCCACTCTGAGTGAAATAAACAACATCGTGGATGCTGCAATCTTTATCCACCTGATCCACTATTTTGCAGCCAAGGTCATGGAGGTAGCACAAACCTGAGAGAGTTGTGTGTGTGTAGCTCTTTCTTGTGCATGATGTGAGAAAATGATGAGAGAGAGCTCTGTGTTTGTGTGAGGTACGTTCAAAACGTCTGTGCTGAATGCCAAAAAAACAAAACCCACAAAAAACCACTTGAATCGCAAGCTAGATTATTGCAGATTTAAATCCATAAAAGAAACAAGAAGTAAATGTCGCTATCAGTGAAAATTCTGCAGATTTGATCATATTTATTTCATCATTATTAAAGACTGTGGCTCATCAATCGGAAGGTGGATGTTCCTCATCGCACATTAATGAATCACAGAACAAGTGTCAGTGAGGCACACAGAGCAGCTTGGAGGAGACTTCTCTGAGCAGCTTGGAATCTGGATGCAAAAACAGTGGCCTGGTGCTTGAATGTTGTCACTAAAGACAATGAGGATAGAGGCTAGAAAGGCTTTGTTTATTATCCTGATGCCACATGATGCAGCAGAGTGGAGATGTCCTGCAGTGTTTCCCCATCTATGCATGTCGGTCTGTACATTATCCATGCAGGAACAAAACAGCACCACTAACTTCAGACCTGCAGCTCTGGATCTGTTCCAGTACAAGTGGAGCTACCCATCAGCCAGAAAAGTACAAGGAGCAGCAGTTTATAGCTGCAGATGTAGACATGTACCCCACACTGCAGTAAAGTTATACTGAACAAGCTCTAACCACAGTAGCAAGCTGTTCGAGTGCTGTTATCTTTTCTAGTTACGAACAGTACGAAAGGTTACAGACACTAGTGGGGAATGTTTAACAATACCAGGCATGAGCAACAATCTGAATTTTAATTTTTGACAGAACTAAAACTAAGAATTAAAATCTACTAAGAAGGAGAAGCACAGCAGCAGATCAAGATGTACATCGTACTGTTCTTCTGTAATTATTAATGTTATATTCAGGTTTAAGTGTCACATATGCCTCCTAAATATTTGTTTTCTGACATGCACAAAAGTATCCATTATCATTAATAAATTACCCAATTGTACAATTATTAGTACATATGGATAAATTTGAAGTGATTTCAAACATCAAGAAAATAAACTTCGCTGAATCCTCATATGAAAGGCTTGGATGCAGCCTGTTTCCAAAACAAACTGAAATTTAACTTAAAATGTTAACGCAGGATAGGAAGAGGCGGACATTCAAAATAAATATAATATTACAATAAATTACACAAAACCATTCTATGACATATAAAATACATCTTCCAAACTAGGTAGTAAGATAAACAGGTGAAGACCACAAATATAGACAAATGGTATTGTTTTAGTGCCTTATACAGAACAAGATAAAAGACAATATACATATAAACAAAAACTCTTAATCCCTGCAGGAGTGGCTTAGATGCAGTCATTCAAAAATTCCACAGAAATAAAGTAAATCTTTACAATTTAAAATATGTAACATAAATGAAAGCATGAAATATTCAATAGCCTGTCAGGAATAGGTACTTTGCTCCACTTTATCCACTTAAAACATCCATCTTTTGAATCGAGGTCTCGCCTATTTTCTCCGCGTTCACAGCAGAATAGATAATGAAAATAAACTTTCACCACAGTTTTAATGTTTATCAGTTGAATATGTCAAAAACATAAATATTTGCAACACCTCCTGTACCCCTTTCAAAGTAAAGGCACTCCAGCGTTTCTGCTGTTTTAACAAGGTTTTGTTTTAACAAGGTTTTTGATGTTATCGCAGGACCGGATGATTCATGGTTTCATAGAGTAGTTTCCTGGCAACTAGTTGCATATATAGCTGTAATTTTATTCAAGGAAATACAGTGATCATACCAGAAACCTCACATTGCAGCAGACATGCTGCCTGTGTGAACAACAGACAAACGTGACACGTAGCAGATCCGCGGAGCAGCTGTTAGGCTCATGCTGCCAGTGTGGCCCGGCCGCCACTGTCGGGAAATCGCTGTGTCCGCTCAGCTGAGTGTAAAAATGAATAAATCATGGACATGGAAAAGTAGCGAGAAGTGTGTGGCCCAATGTAACCATCATAAATGTAACCGAGTTGGAGTCAAAAGTATTCTGCAAACAACTACTTGTAAACTGAAGTAACTACTCAAGTACATGTAACAGAGTAAATGTAATGCGTTACTACCTACGTCTGCAAAAATATCCCGTATACGAATGCTGCCATCTTGCACATTTGGAGTCTCCACAGTAGCAATCGCGCTGTGGAGCCAAGGTTTTAAGATCCCACCGATTCACGTCATGAACCAAAATAAGCTGTCAATCATGATGTCATCCCATCCATTAACGTGGAGGAGGGGGGGATTTAAAACTAATTCTGTAGCCAGCCAGCCACCAGATGGCGATCAAGATGCTTTGGCTACACTTTTGGGGAGCTGTACTGTCATCCATCTTAACATACACTCGATGGTTAAGACATTTACTGGCCTTTGCTTAAAGTAATTTTTTTTATTAAATGAACTAGAATAGTCTGTGAGTCCTTTGTTACATTTTACTAGCAGCTTCTTGCATTTCAAGATTCACTCAATGTTTTTTCTTCTTTTAAGATCGACCCAAATAATCATCATGATTATGTCGACAGTGACAAATTGGTAAAATGTCATAAAACATATTTTTAAAGTTGCAAATCTGAATGTCGCAGCAGGATGTGTAGGCTACAGTACACATGAAAGCATGTTCATTGCACTAGAACATCCTGAGAAGATCTTCACAGCCAAGGCACAGATGCCAGTTCAATTTACATGTGGAACAATTTCTGCTAGATGTAAAAATAGCTACTATTACTGGATGTTTACAGAATATGTCCAAGCAACACACACACACACAGCACCAAATGCGTGCTGGTTTTCTACAGAAATCCCAACTGAGGCTTACATGTCTCACAGTCAAGTGCTGTAAAGAATTGTATGTTAAAATATATTTAGAAGTGGAAGTGAACAATAATAAAATGAGAAAACATTTTGTGTTGTACGGCTTCAAGCTGTGACATCTGAAGTAGTACTGCTCATTGCCTGTGGGGGGTGCTGGACTTTCTGAAGCAATTTCTTTCTTTGCCTCCAGGTGGCAACAATAAAATCATCTGAGTTATAGGTGGCACCAACTGGCAGTGACAGAAACTGAACAGCTCCCCCTGGTGACCACCTCAAATTGCAATTGTGGGTAACAACAGTCGAACAGCTTCCAGTATTCAAGATAATACATTCAGAAATCCAGATTCACCTGCAGTTGCCCTACAGGTAATCACATGTTTTTTTCCATCTAATTTCCAAAACCCAATTAGTTTTTTTTCCCTCCAAGTACAACATCTATTTACAAGAAACATTATGCACAGACATTATTTTTCAGACGCTGTTTAAGGCAGTTTGACATACAGTCACATTTTCAAGTGCACTCATTCTTTCTGGATGGGAAAGCGTTTACCAACAGATGGCCAGAGCAAATGTAAAAGAAAAAAAAAAAAAATGTCATGAGTTTTAATATCCTCCTGTTTTATTGAGCAGGGCGTGGAAAATATCATGGTGAACAAATGGAATTAAAAAGCAATTTGTCAAAAATAAAGCTAAATCTTTGGCACAGTACATGGGGAGGGGGAGGAAAAAACACTTGATGATTTATTGTGAGTGTTCAGAATTGGCCAGCACTGATTAACTGTGTCCTTAGGCTCCACCTCAAACACAACGCCTGAATGATGATTAAAAAGAGCCACTGAAGAGGGTAAAAGAAGGTGAAATAAATGTGTTCCAGTTAATTTAAATAGATGTAAATAATATCAAAGTCTCCATTTTTGTTCTTTTTCCACTTCATTTGCTGTGTTGAAGCCTACTGATGAATATTAAGCATGTTTACCCGCTTTCTTTTGTCAGTGGAGATGGCTTACCATAACAGACAGTGCCAAGATTGTGTTGTTCTATTAATTTGGCAAACAAAAGCTATTCATCATTGTTATTCTGTATCTATCAGACTGTTTAACACACAGGTGGGAATGAGACCCAAACAATAAGAGATCAGATTTTCCCAGTTAGCAAGACATTCTGGCAGGTCCCTCATTAACCTGATGTCATCATATTCTACACTGCAACAAGACACACAGCCCATCATGTTATTCAAATCTGCAGCCGTCCACACAAGTAGTAAGAGGCAACAAATAAAGAGTGACAGCAAACATTGTTCAATCTGTTTTTCATTCTTTTCATGTTCTAATTCATGCAAAGAAAACTTTTAGCGGTGCTTTAGTTCCTTAATATTACTCCCTGTGTAGAGAGGGATTCAACGTTATGAGAAACTGAGAAACAAATTTCAGTAACTTTTTAGACATAGAAATATGAAAAAAAGTCTTTGAATATAAACTTGTATTTTACCTCATGGACAGAATGCTGCTTGTTGAGTTGTGTTAATATTCTCTCCTGCCTCTCAGGGAGCATTGGTTCCCTCCTCACAGTCGCACTCAGATATAACTATATCCTTCATATCCTCTGCAAATCAATACTACCTCAGCTACTTTGGGAATCAGTCATCCACACGCATCAACTAAGAAGGGATGCCTCAGAAGCACAAAGCAGAAATCCTTGGTGGGAATCTTTGCTTGCGTTAGCATCTCCAGGTGTATCTCTGAGGCACTTGAGCTGTTAGAATATACTGAGGAAACAGTAACAAGGTACCTCATCCTCATCATTGCACGAGCTGGTTATTAGACGAGGCATCTGTGCATGCTCCCTTGATGCAACGAATGAACACCTCTCTCCTAATGCACTGAAAGTGCAGTGAAAGCTTGGAAACCAGCATGTTACCAAATCGAATATCAAACATTTAAATCAGTTCATTCTCTCATTATAAATGAATTTCTTGAAGTGTTACCCAATGTCTTAGAGGGTAATTATCAAACGTGCCTTTAATGGAGGTCAGTCAGGTCGGTTCAATCCATTAATCTAATTGTGTGTCATTTAAATATCATAAATCATATCGCACATGTTTACATTTGACATTTCTTTGCACTTAACAGTGCAGTAATATCTTTTCTTGCTTCCTGTAATCATCAGTGCATGAATATTGATGTGGTATCTCTCCAGGCACTTCATCTAAAATGAATGAAGACGGGCCTCCAGCTCAGACAGATCTGCACAAACACGGCATGCTCATTAAAGACCAATTGTATAATAATGTGCACCTGTCTGGAGAAGCGAAAGGTGTCTTTCTGAACACTTTCCCTGCACACAGATTTGAAACTAGCCATTAAGATATATTAATTTTCATCTGTTTTATGTGCAGCGACTATATGTGTTTTACAGGAAGGCGTTACGATTTATTTACTGCCAAATGATCCGACTTGAGGGTGGAAAACTAATTTACTGACTTTAAGTGATCAGCAATTCTTGGATCACAATAAATCAAATAACTTGGTCATTAGATTATTATGTAATTATCATAATGTAAGCTTTTACTCAAAAAATGATCACATCCAAAAAATCAATCAACAAAAGAAGACTTGAAAGAATGAGGTGATTAATTTAGAATTTTTAAAATATGTTCAGATAGAGCCTCATATTTCCCAGCGCAAGAGACATACAACTGTACAATAGTTCTTTCTCTGCAAAAACAGCCAACATGTTCAGAGAGGAGCGGATCCCAGTTGAGTCAGTGTCCCATGACCAGCTTGTTTATCGCATATGCTACAATCAGAGAAATGATCCTGGTGACCTGAAAGCAAACTGAGCGCAAATGTGAGTGTCCCCCTTTCAGGTTAAATCATTCTTACATCAGAAGTTAAAGCCTCATTAAGCTTTTATCGATATTCGCTATTGATTACAAACACAGCAAACATTACTATTGTATTGGTCAAATGCATTAATTAGGGTTGTAATGATTTTCAAAGTCCACGGTTCAGTTCAGACCTCTGTGTGTGCAAGGATGTATGAGGTTTCTTTTATTTATTTATTTTGCCAAGAGCTGACTTTAATGTGCACAGGGGGCTTCGTAGTTTTGTCTTCCTCTGAAATGATATTGTGGACATTTGTATCACTATTATGTTCTAAGTCTCAGAATCCTTACACCCTGAGAGCAAAGTATTTTGTGGAACATGTACGACATGCTGGAGGTAAGCCTGGCTTTCTTTATTTTTGTCACCGTGAATTTAGCATGTTACGAAGATTACGAAGATGATTGTGGTTTATCTCATCTCTGGCTCACAAGGACTTGACCTAAAGTTAGAAGATCACTTTGAGGTGGCAAGGCAACATCATGAGTATACCACAAGAGCAGTTTAAAAGTATAAATTACTTGGCGTACGAAAAAAGACATTACAGACTTTTAGTAGCTTAGAGTACCCTCACAATCACATTCTATAAAAAAAGAACAAGTTCAATGAAGAATAATGAAAACAAAAGTACTCGAACCATCCATTTATGTTTAAATATTTGTGTTACTAAAACAGATGTGCAGAGGTTGTTTGCAAATCAGATGCCTCTTAAAAGAGTGTTCTGTCGCATACATAATTTATTTTACACTTTTAAACTGTTCAATTGGAGTCAGCAAAATTGAAAACGACCTCAATCGATCCTAAAACCTTAACTGGGCTCCAAGCCCGGCTCGCTGGCTTGGAGCTGGCCGTGGAATGTGAGCCGCCTAGTGGCCAACCTTTGGTAAGGACGAACCGAACGCAGAGTTAAGGTGCCCGATGCGACGGTCATCAGACCCCAGGAAGGTGCTGGTCACCCCTTTGTCTTGAAGATGATCTGTAACAGTCTCATGTTGGTCTGTTCCACCAAGGTGGCTGATAACTGCAGGTGCAAATTACTGAGATCCACAAATTTATTCAAAACAGAAAAATAATAAATAATGATGCCTGCATTAATGTAGAGCTTCACTTCCTGTTTGCTGGAAGGGTCATTTCCAGGAAAGAGGTGCTTATATATGTTTATAATGATAAATACAAGCTTTTATGTGCTGTGTATATTGTACAGCCCACACTTCAGGTTTTAGTCTTGGATACCCTTCAGTGGACAGCTCTCTGCTTACCGACCTGTCTTTTGTATTATTTGATTTGAAATAACAGGGTGATGTAACATTACATAGACTCTGAAATCTAACACTGAGACCGTCCGAACAGTTTATTTATGTTATTCTATAGAGCAAGTGCAAGTGAAAGTACATCCACAAACTTGGACAGGGTGATTCAATTTTATTTTTGCTCAAAGAAACTGTAGGTGATAAGAAAATAAAATGTATGTTTTTTAACAGCTTTCAAGAAACACGGGAGTAAAGCAGATAACCCGATAACTTTTATGAAACTATGAGCGGTTTGAAACCACACCAACAAGGCTACAGTCTGTGTTCACAATGCTCATAATGACTGATAGAAATCAAACTTTCCGCATCAGTAGCCATGGCGAGTCGTGTCTGCTGCTGCATCTGTTGTGTTGACATACTGCTCTGTGAAGCTCGTCGAGTACAGGCTGCACCAAAAGGCTATTCTTCCTTTATTGAGCTGCTTATCACTTTCATTTTTTTGCTTGGAGACTTTCCAAAGAGCTAATTCTTTTTTTCTGGATGGCTGAAGGCAGTCAAGCCAATCTTGTGGAGCAGCTTCTTCCATGCTGCACTGCACCTACCACAATCCAAACAGGGTCATGACTAGAGGGTATCTGCGTGCTGTTGAAGCGACATTCCTTTCTGTGGAGTTGGTGTGTGCGCTGTACGATCCAGGCAGCTGTCTGATGTCGATATGACTATAGGCCATGGCACAGGATGCCATAATGAACAGCATGAATAAACTACACCTACCATAATTAGTCTTCCTTTCAAGCTAGATGCTCCATTACGTAACATATTATTTTCGTTAACACTTGAAATTACATCTCGCAATGTACAGCGTGATACTCTGGAGTGTATGGTGTACTGTGTACCAGTACGGAAATAAAAATAATATATGTGAGTGCAGAATAATTAAAAAGCGGGGTAATGAGAACTCACAGAGAAGGCATACTGTGGTTATCTTTTCAACTAGAAGCAACCCGTTTTCTTATTATAGAATATGCAGGACCTACTGAGGGTACGCAATCACTTTGCTCATTCACAATTTAACTCTTTGGTTGAAAGTGTGAAGGTACGGTATTCAAAAAACACAGGAAATGTTAAGAGTGGAAACTGTTACATTTCATTCTTTTGTGTGTGTTATAGGGGCTGTAGTGGAGCTTGTCATGCTAAAGTGTACTGTTGAGACTGTATGGTGTGGAGCCTTTAGTGAATTTACTCGTAAAGCTACACAGGGGTAGAGAGCATGTAAGCAAGAGAAAACTCGTGAATGTCCTTTTTCCCCCTCACAATTGCAGTTGCTGTTGCTGCAGGATGGGAAGAAAATTTGCTCAGAGACACATGGAAAGTGTTTCACATTTATTGCAATACATTTTTATATTTGTTTGGATTGTACTGCTTTAAGTTTAATTCTAAGCTTTCAGAAATTTTATTAATGTATAATGTTTGTGTTCATAGTTTGCAGTTTTAATTTTTAAATTTGTGGCTGATGTTCTTCATTAACGATTCGGCTTGACTTCAGAAAAATGAAGGATTCCTGTGTTGTTGTTTAACTGGATTAGTTGTGATGGCAAATGTCTATGTACTCTGTGATTGCAATAATATTGACATTGAAATAATGTGCCACATAAAAAGGGAGTTATCAATGCTCCAAATTAAAGCCGGCATACACTATATAGATACTCTAATAAAGGGCTAAAGTAACTACCACAGCATATGCATCAGACTTTGTTTGAAAGTCTAACGTAAACAGTTCAGATTCCATACTTGTCTCAAACACGGAAGAACAAACAACACTGACTGTAGAGTTTGCTATCAGAAGAACAAACTGTGTTTCATGATACATACCTTGTGCTTTACCTTGATATATTTGTGTTTATTTCCTGTGGTAAGGAGACTGTGTACAGAGCTGTAAAAGGTGGGTTTGCACCCTGAGGAGTTGTAACGCTGGTCCACACTATTGCCAGGGAGCAGACTTTCAACAATTTAACAAGTTAAAAATTGTAAACATGTGGTTACGCCGAAACACAAGTGGCTGACATCTAGGGTGGGTGAACTCTGTCCCCTGAGGCCGGTGGAGTCACAACACTGTGAATGAGCGTCCAGTTAAAAGCCTGCTGGTGAGGCGAAAGACAGCTGAGACAGTCCTCACAGGCCGACAGTATCCATGGCAATACATTGTCCCCTGGACCATTGTTCTCAGGTAAATACACAGATGCACCCTGTAGTTATTGTAACCAAACCCAACAGTGCATGCATGATAGCATGCAGTACGTTCCCATTGGCAACAGAGACTACACCTACAACAAAAGCTATTATGAGGTCTGCCTGCCTGTGAGGATGGTAAAAACTTTATGGCTGTTTTGGCAACCCACTGATGTGGTGAGATTTCTCCCACTGCTGCAAATGAGAGGGATGGCGAGTTGGGGAGCGGAAGATTGACAAAGAGCGGGGCAAAGATCTACAATGAGGCAAAACACAGTTAAGAGTTACATGTTGTTACGAGTGTGTATAAAGATTCAGGTTCATTATGAAACTTTGGCAGGACCAATTTGACTTTGGCAGGCCACCACAGTCATAGGTAGTTAAAAAGAAAAACTTATATTTAAAAAAGATAAAGATATATCCCCATATTCATTTTTGGCCACGGCCCCCTGGGTGGGGTTCAGTGGGTTATAAACCTCTCCCTCAAACAGCAACTTAGCAATCCTTGTTTAACAAAGGCACCTTGTTGGGCAGCCCTCTCAGGCTTTAAATTTATTCACATGTTAAACTGGTTTGTATGGGGCTGTCAGAAGCATGAAACAGAAACAGGTAAGGAATCTTTGAAACTGTGTTTTTCTGCACAAATGTAAACGGAAAAGAATATATTTCCCAGCTCGTTGCAGTTTGCTAACTAAAGCATCATTGTGCTTCTTCCAAAGCCAAGCAGCACATTATTACTTTAATAATTTGTTATGTGAGGATTCAGGTTACATGTTACAGAGCCACATTCAAGACTGACACTGTGTGGGGGGGGCAGGACACTGGTATATCAGAGGTTAGGGTAAAGTTAGTAGCTCTTTATTGCTCTTTGTTGATTTTAGGAATGTTTGTTGTCCAGCAACCTCAGTCCAACTTTTTATTTTCAGAGAATTAACTCCATCAAACTCTATAACTAATTGATCTCGAAGCTATTTCTCTCCTTTAAGTAAACACGTTTTTAAAGCTACAACACAATACTATAATACTATGACACTGGAAAAAACGAGCTAGCCTTTCACTCTGTTCACATACATTGATCATCAACCCATGAGATGATTGACAATAATGCTGACAATGTTTTAGAGTTGATCAAATCAGCTGAAATGTCCATTATTTTGAAACCATAATTATTATAATTGTAAATTAATAACATTTATTATTATTTGTAAAATCAAAGACCCACTGTTTAAAATGACTGAATCTTGAGCTGTTAATGAGCCGTTCTTGTCACTGTAAACTACGTGCTGTGCAAGAATGACAGTTATAGCAACAGTAACTACGCTGGGCTAAACAAAGCTGTTTGTAACATTTCTGAATTTGGCGACTCCTAGTGGAATATAAAAAAATGGATGAATGATCATGAACTTCATATTGAACGTCTTTTTCCCCACAGTCATACACCACAGCTCATCTTTTGACAAACTTTAGATATTATGGATGCTCCTTGCAATTTGCATGGCTTCTTGTGGTTTAACAATGTGGTCACCTGGCAACCGTCAAACAGTAAGCAAACAAAACATCAGTTCAGTATAATGCAGACACCCTACAGCCATGACCTCTTGGCAGTCTGCAGGCTGAAGCATAATTTTCATCTTTTTTTGCCTCAACTAAAAAAGTATCTCTCATGTAGCACAAACAGCAGGGATGAGAGAAGTCGGGCGTCTCCCACTGCCTTTTCTTTTCTGTTCTTTGAGTGCTGTAATGTGCTCAGAAACTTAACTTTCAAGGTCAGTACATTCAAAACTGCACAAAACAGTACTGACATTTTCAGTTGTTCAACCTTTTCCTGCTATATGCTTAACTATCACCACAACTGGGAAAACAAATGTCACAAGTGGTAAAAGTGTCCACTGACAGAGAAGCAGCTGTAACATGGTTGTGTCGTTCACAGGCAGAAGAGCACCAGTGACACCAGAGCACAGCAGCTGCACTTTATTCTCTACTACAGAGAAGCATGGAGAACAGTCGGCACACACACACACACACACAGACACACACAGACACACACAAGCCCACTCAAAGTAAGGTAAAATATTACATTGGCTCAGCTGCACACACAGTCCCTTTGGTCCAGTGGCAGCCTTGCATTTACCTAAGTGATTAGAATTAAAACTTGGCACACAAATGATTTTATATTCAGTTCTGTTCCAAAATAAAAAAAAAATTACAATTTAGCATGACCTCTTAAAAACACTTCAAATGTTTATTTATGTTACTGCATGTTGGTCAAGGTTCTGGATTTATCTTTAAAACACCCATGGTAAATATTTAAGTATCTATTTATGTAGGTTTTATTTTAATCACAGAAATTAGATCAGTCTGATTTAAAGAAAAGACAAAAAGACAGAAAATGACAAATAGAAAAAGGGTTGTTAATAAAATAAATTGTTAAACAAGTGGGATTTTGTTGTGGATGATTGGGTTACAGCTATAAAAGGGTTGTCACTTCTGTTTAGCACAAAGTGACCACTGTCAAGTCAGCCATGACACAAAAACTGACATCAAGGGTCATAATTTCCAAAAATAAAACCTGCTGACAAAAGCGTAGTTTATGGCCATAAATACTGTATTTATGGGCATCACCCAAAATTTAACCTGTGTGCATTGTACTTTAGCAACTCGAAGCCTCAGGTCTTTTTTATTTCTTTTGGTATAGTTGCAAAATTTACTGGAGCTTTATCTGCAGCTGCAGATGCTTTGCATGTTATTTGCTAGAGCTACCATGTAACTGCAAAAGAAAGTGCTGCCAAGGTTCATAAAAATAACATCATTTAGCACAAAAGCAAAGTGTTATGTCATTTACATCTGCAGGGTGTAGTTAGCTGCAGACTATGCGACCCCAAAAAATAAGCCGTTATCAGACATGAACTGCAGAGAACGTCTGCACAGTTGGGTCCAGACTTAATCCAGAGTTTGCTTTTCACATATGAACGCAGCAGAAGATTCTCCGCTCAAATGCATTCCCAACAACACAGAAATCTCTAGAGATTTCAGGCGAGAGGTGGTGCAGCATGCAGAGGAAGGATATAATGAAATAATTCTACTGCAAGTCCACATGTTTTTGTTTACAGCGCAGCCACATCTGCTCTTATATCTCATTGTCTTTCCAGGTTGACATCTTCATCAATGTCCTGTACATGTGCAGCTCGTCTTTTATCTTTTTGTGTATTTTTTTTTTTTCCCAGTTTAGAGTCGTATGCTAGAATTGTCATCAACGCACCCCCTCCCATGTTCTGAATCTGTCCAGAGAATCTCCTGATGTATTCTCAAATGGGCTCATTCGGACATTATCTGGAGTTTATATTAGGGGGTCTGGTAGGATAAGTCCGGAGAATGTCCAACTGACTCAGACATTTGCTTTCTCACATAACCCCCCCCCAGATAATTTCAGGAGATTATTTTGAAAGCAGCTATAATGTTCAAGTTATACGCTGGAATCATTTTTGTTAATATAATCAATTATATTGTATGATAAACATTGATTTTATGTTAACTAGTAGATAACAAATAGGCGAGTCAGAATGGTTGTCATTTTCAATCCATCAGGTCAACAATAACCTTATTTTCCACAGGCTTCAATCTTTCATTTTCTGCTGTATAAAAAGGTTAATGTTTGCTCTGAGGATAAACTGATACTGATGTTTGCATGGATGGAATGAGATGCATGTTGACGCTTTACTTCATTCTCTGTGTTTAGTAGAAAGTAGTTTTCAACAATCCTGCCTATGTCATCCCATTAAAAGCGCATCCTTAGAATTCTCCCATGTGGATCTGAACAGAATAGCCTCACCCTAAAATCACACCTTTAATTTACCACAGAAAGGAGAAATGTGATTACTAGAATTACCTCGCAGGGATTTGGATGTTTTCATTATAGCTCACTGTGCAGGGACACAGCCTTATATCAAGAATAAATGTGAATTTCTCAGTGTGATATCGGAGGAAGAGCCGCGAAAATGTCAGCAGAGAATTTGCTGTCAGGTCTGTTAAACAGCTCTACATTCTTGCTAATGTTGTTTTAGGGTTTAGGTGATATACGCCGGCTCCATACAGTGGCAGATCTGCTGCTCATCTCCACTTCAAACTGGGGTACAAAGCCAGTCCTGCCGCAGACAGCCGCTCCACATCCCTACCACCAACTGGGTTTATATGAGGTGAAAGAGATTCACACAGTGGGGAGGGACGAGGAGACGGGGAACGGGAGAGAGATCAAGAGGAAGGGAAATCATACTGTACTTATGTTCAATCAAGCCTTGTGGACGGCACCGAGACAAAACGTCTAAAACAAGGTAAGGAGTGTCACATGGTTGCTAAATGTGCCTTAAAATAGACTCAAGTCTATCCGGTCTGACCTTAGCACACACTCTGGGTTTACCACAAAACTATTTCAACTGGCTGCACTCTGCACGCCCACAGCTTTCTGGCTATCTCCTGGAGTCTGACTGTGCTACAAAAGTAAACTTTACTAAAAAAGTAAATAAATTCACCATATTCCTACACGGAACATGGGTGTGCACTTGACAGATGAGAAAAAGAGAACTGAAACAATTTACAATAAATAATACTTTCACATTATCTACTGATTATTATCTACTTATCTTGTGCAGGGTGGAAACCGAAAAGTGCAATTTGAGTGTCATTTTCAAATAGCAAGTGTCCTTTCTAATTCTACTTCACATGCTGTAGAAAGGTGCAAATATGAATGCATACATTTAAATTATCCACTGCACATTTCAGCAGTTATGATGACGAATGTTGGCAGTTTATTCAGCTGTAGATGATAAATGTTGATTCTGAAAACCAAACAACAAAATGTAAATCACGGATGTCTGGCTCATGTGCCAGACATCAGTGATCGGTGCTCTCAGCATGTCTGTACAATTTACACTTGACCAAAGTTGATTTTGTTGAGGAAGAAACACCACTGGGTCTGATGTCTGAGCCTATTTGATGTTCAAAGAGCCCACCAGTCCAGGCTATATCGTAACTCTGTTTTAAGTTTACTACCTTTAAAACTATCAGTCTGGACCTCCAGGGTTCAGAGCTGTAAACAAAGTTACGATACAGGTCAAGAAAAAAAAAAAGCTGGTAAACATAATGTGTGGTATGAGGTCTGACTCACAATCATAAGGTCTTTCTGGCCTATTTGAGGTGCCGCATGAGAGTTGAGAAAGAATCACAGCAACACAAGTTCCACCTCCCCCCGACAACAGGGTGTCTGTGCTGATGAGTCATTCTACATGCGGACACACGGCTCAGACAGCACCGCTGATTGGCAGTAAAGTTCAAACATCTGCTCCCCTCCTGTGTGACACCACCTGACGAACAAACAGGAACATGACCCATCCCTTCATGTTAACAAATTATATCCTAACATCTTGACCAATCACACTGATCAGAACTTTTCAGAATGATCAAATAAAAAGGACCCTATTTCCCCTGAAGACATTTTAATACATCACAATGTAGGAGAGGCACAAGTGTAAATAATAAACTTAAGCTTGACTTGACTTCCATATATAACTGCTCCAGTTTCAGAGTCCTGCTATTGTTCATGCTGACTCACTGTCAGACTGAACAGAGCCATCACTAATGTTGTTAGTAACACCTGTGTTTTTTTCCTATAATGAAAAGTCAAACTGTCTCCTGTGACTATGGAGAGCAGCAGGACGTCAGAGAAAGACCGTCTACGATACACAGACAAATGACCAGTCAGTTTAAAATTCAATCCCATAAACACTAAATAGATTTACATTCAGTTTATACCTCAGAATAATTCAAAGTAATCAGAATATCAAAGTTGGCTGCGTGGAGCATGCTCCTGTATCTTACTCATTTCCACATTAAAAGCTATATTATTTAAATAAATTATACATATGGTAGATACTGATGTGGTTCACTTGGAGGCCATGATTAAAAAAGTTAAGCAGAAGCCTGCCTGGTCCATCAGTACTAATTAGCATAACCCAAACAGAAGCACCGAGGCTGCAGACTTGCAGTTGGAATTGAAGTTTGAGATCAAGCTGTGCGGGTTATTGGCTTTAATTAGGCCTAACAGCCTTAGGCTATATTTGTACTTTTGGCAATGACATCTGGAGGCTAAGCAACCTTCATAGGCTCATTAATGCCCACCCCTCACCCACCTCAGGCACAGGTGAAAGTGTTCGCTGGACAAAGATATCCGATGAAACAGGCAGGGGCCACGGAGGCGTCAGAAAATGACAGAAAATGTGTTCATTCAGATCATCAGCTTTCAACATGCTTTTCATGTGAGAGACATACTAAAAGTTTTATTTTGTACTGACTATTATTTAAAAAAAGATGTGTCATCATCTAACATTGGACAGTATAGTGTATAAACACTGAACTCTGCTTTGCCAAGTTGACTTCATCAAAGGGAAACACTCCGTCCCACGAGGCCACATTTACATTAATAATTTATTTGGCGTAATAGCAGATGTTGGTGATGCATTTTATACCTTTATATATGAATGTTCCACCCATCTAACAGAAAAATGTCTGCAAATGAGTGTAAATGCAGACATGCTGTGGTGAGGCTCCAGGTCTGGGACCTTTCATCTCAGCTCCTGCCACACAGTTCTACTCTACATAATCCAAAGGCCTTTCTTACAGTTTACTTTAACTATAATGAGCAGAGCAGAATAAAGGGCATATTCTAAATGTCATTTCATGCACTATTCAAACGGACAAGCTATGGATATATTGGTCAGTGTAATGCCGTTGCTTTGCAAGATGAAACAGTATTTGTGAGGCCAAGATCAATTTCACAGCCAACCGTACTGTTTTGCTTCATGAATTTAATATTTATCCAGATATTTAAGGCAAATCCTGAAGCTCAAAGACAGATCAGACAGCTAATGTAGACAAAAGGGATTTCTAAGGAAACTGACGCTTAAATACCTCTTAACTATCTGTATGCATTTATATTTCTTTCAATCAGGGACATTTCTTTTCCAAAAATTGTAATTATAATTCTCCCACAGATGAGAAATCCTACACAAAACTTGGACTTTGTTTAGCACTACTGAATTCAGATTGAATTGAGGCCAATCTGGACCTTTCCCCATTTGACTGACGTCACTTGCTTATAATGCTCACCAGAAATCCATTCTCATGCTTATTGTGCTGGGATTTGTCCGAAGTTTTAGAAGTCGAGCAATGGTTCATAACAAACTAAATAAAACAACACCTCTGGCCTTAAATGATGAGGGATATGGAATCACAGGTATTATAGACTCCTAACATCTCCTCAGAAAAGCCACAGAAAATAATGTCTGTTCATTGTTCCTTTGCGTCCAGAGGTATATATCATCTGGGCTGCAATGGGAGTAATGCAATTCACTGTCCCTAGTTTATTTAATAAAACACACTTTGGGAGAACAGGGGCACTGAACACACATTTACTTCATTCTCTATGTGTGATTGATGGTGGCTACATAAAAAATGGGACATCTGGAGCCTTTAGCTATTGTTATGCAGTCTCTTTTTTATTTTTGCTTCTTCTCAAACTCTTAAAACAAACTCTTATTCTGGCACTGACTCTGATATTCTCCATTAAGTTTGATATTAATATTTGACTTTACGATGTTTTTGAACAGTTTATTATTGTACATTTATTTTTGGGCATAGTTTTCTAGATGAGAGCTAGTAAAATGATTTGATCTGTGTCCTAATGAAATCCTGTTCTGACTAGTTTTAATAAGCGTAAATGTGTTTCTATGCCCTTGAAAAAGCATTTACAGAGCTCTACCACTATTTCTTATTATTGAATGGGTCACGAATGAGCCAATTTAAATCTTGTCATTATTTATTACTTACTGTAAAAGGGACAATGGGGAAATGGGAAACTGGAGTGATTTGTGTTAAAATTCCCATTATTGTGTGTAGTTACAAAGTTATTCTGCATAAATGTAAATGGAAACCAGTGTAAATTACCTATTACGATGAGCTTGCAGGCATAGAATTTTTCCCCTGTTGTATAATCATCATTTATCTGGGTTTAATGGAGCAAATACCCTGACGCACACCAGTTTGTTGCCTACTAAAACCGCCGTCTTCTGCTGTTCGGCATACTTCATTCCAACCAAAGCAGCACTTAAGTGCTGTGCAAGTAGGTTTTTCTGCTCGTAGTTGTTTAATCTCTCCTCTGTGGTTCAAGGCCTTGACCTTCTTGTCACAACCTGGCGTCACAGACTTAGTCCCATTAGTACGGACACTTTAATGTCTCATTTTAATGTTTAATTGCTTCTCATTTGGTCATACTTCTCATTTTAAATTGTGTTTTCCCATTAAAATAAAATGACACTGGGTTCATAAAATGTGAACCTTCACACAGACATCTGGCATCACTATCACACAAATCTGAATGGAGAAGACTGAGCCACTCACTTTAATGGGAGTAAACACAATAAAAAAGCTCACGTTCAAATGCCATCATATGAAATAAAAAAGGTTAATAGTTAATTCCACTGTGGTGGAAACATAAAGATTTTTTACGTTTGACTCTTGACTCCAATTTTTCATTACAATTACCATTGATCTGTACTCAAACATAAAGAGCATTCTTCATATATTTGCTGTTTATTTTATATTCATTTATTTCATATTCATCACAATGGAAAGAATATGAAGAAAATCTTGTCAAAGGCAACTGACCTGAGACTCCATTCACCTCATGCTCTGACCAGTGGGTGTAATCTCTGCCTGTTTCTCCAATTAACACAGGATCCTTTCTAAAACATCTGACCTTGAAATTCTACTCTTAAATTACAGATTTCTTTCCTGTTCATTAAAAAACTATGTTATTTTTTTTGTAAATTCCGGTTGGAGCTCTTCTTCTTCTTGGTGATGGCACTGAAGATCTCTTCAATACTGACAGTTGGGAATTCCGTGAGTTTTGGAGGAACTGCTCTTGGTGAATGGTTTCTAAAATATCTCTTCTGTCACTTTGCTCAGTGCTACATCGTCTGTCAGATTTTAACAACACAATATCAAGTCCCTCCAAGGGTACACTTTATTCTCAATGTGGTCACTGATGTTGGTGGTTTCTTTGCTGATAAAACCTGATTTTATGTTTTCATTTGACACTGGTGATTAAAGAAACTTAGCATTTTGAAATAATGTTTCAGCTTAAACTCTCATTTTATTCTTCCACCAAATGCAGCCGAACATCTGTAATCTAACAAGATGCGTTAGAAATACAGTACAAGTTTCCAAGTTTGACTCATTAAATATTTTATGTTACACACATTCACACACGTATTGATGCATTTCTTGTTATGTACAAGATACTCAAGCTTTCTCAAAATAAATAAGAGCTCTCATACATTGAATTTTAATGTTTTATCAGCACTGAGGGATTTGTTTACAGCTGTGGATAGACATCTACAAAGGTATGAAAAGTTCTTCTGCACTCAAAGCGTGTGCTGCTTATTGTTACTTCTCTCAGATGCTTGACCTTCACTCTACAGCACGTGTATAGTTTGACACTACGAGGCTTTTATCGTACCCATCTGAGGGAGGAAAGTTTGTTTTCACCTTAAATGTGAGTTTGGGACGGAATGTATGACCTTGTGTTTGTGACGCCACTGTGATGGCAATGCAGTCTGTGTCCTGATATATGCACCCAGCAGTTAAATGAACGTAAAAATGTTTGTGTATTTGTAGATTGGTTTTAAATGAGGGAGAGGGAGTTAGGATGAATGAGATTTTACGTGGAAAAATCTAATGAGACACAAATTATTATTCCAAGCGTGTGTTGTTAAATGTCTTAAAACTCAGCTGTAAGGGATCTTAACCAAATCTGTAACAAAAGTGGATATTTAGCAAGACACTTACCTTGGATGAAGGATTTAAAATAAATGGATGTTTGAGCTGCACAATGCAATAAACATGCGTCAACAAGAGAGGATTTGAGACAGAATGCCATTGTTTAGAACAACAAAACGCTCAAAGCTTGAGCAGGTTGCTTCTGTAAGAGCTTCACTTGAGAATTAATTTGGATTCAGTAGAAGTAACCTTCATACTGGTTGGAAGAAAAAAAAAAGAGTAATCACCAGTGTTTCAGAACCTGGAGCTGGGCTGTTATTTTCACACTGACACTGTGGGAAAGTAACGGTGTCAGTACAGAAACTGTGGAGAGCAGACTTTCAAGTAACAAAATACGCTTTGGCCCATTTAGCCTTTTATTATTTAATAATTTATTTTTCTTCACAATGTATAATTGGTAATAGCCCCTAACAGTGAGAACAGAATTCTCCAAAATCATGGATGATTAGGTCTAACAAGAAAACGCTCTCAACTCTCGACCACAGCGGCAGATCTTTGACATTTGATGGATAAAATGTGTGATTCTGGAAACGTAAAGTAGAAAACTTTCTTGATTTACATATGAATTTACTTTAATCAGCTTTGGTGTTATTGTGCAGTGCCCTGATTGGTGGAAAGAGATTAACCTTAAAAGCTCCATTCCATTCAGGAATTCATTTCAGCTTCATCACAGCTTTGTGGGTGAGGTAGATCGTAGTCCTGCACCAGGTTTTGTCCCCTACTCACTAATAATAATAATGTCAGCTTATTATTAAATTTAATGTGTTTGATTCCTGATCAAATGATTAGCATCTCAATTGTGTTTGGGGTTGTTTCAATACAGTTGGGGGTCTTTCTTAAATGTATGTAGATATAATACTATACAAAGATTGCTAAACTGATACTATTTTATTGTTGACTGGTTTGTGACAAATACAAAAATTCACAATAGATTTGTCACCTCTATATCTTTGTTTGCTCTCAATCTCACCTGATGCTTTGGCCGGCTCTCAAACAGCAGCATGTTGGCCACCGTCCTCCTCCCCCTCTCTTACATCTCTATTCATTATCCACTGCTATTCGTTCCTGACCCTCTTGATGCTTCAGCTACCACAGCAGCACTGGTTGAAGACATGAAATATTCAAAACAGATTCATTAGATAACATATCACACTGGTCAGACTGTACAGCTTTCTCGTCTGTGTTCGTTTGTGGTTGTTTGGTTTTGCTAATACCACTTGTACCGACTGTCTTTGCACCTTCGAGATTTTAAATCTATATACTTTTAAATGTAATTGTTGGGAAGTGAGGGAGCATCGAAGTTAAAGATTTAACAGGAGAGTTATTCACTTGCATGAGCAGTTGATATTACAAGCAACAACAATCCTTCCACTCACACATGATCACGTCTTGATTCAGAGTTTGCACAGAGAGGAGGGACTGTAAACAGATGGCTCTGTTGACAATGCGTTTGTGGAGGGAAAGAGAGAGATTGATGGAAGGGGGGAATGAGGGCATTTATTTTTCCTCCTCACATTTTTAAAATTCATTAATATTCTGCAGGCTGGATGGGAATTTGCATGGGCGGCCTGGATGTGGCTCGTGGGCCACCGGTAGACAGTCACTGCCATGTGACATGAACACACATAGTGTTGTGCGTATGTGTGTGGCTGCGAGGAGGGCTACTTGTGGTGAGCTGCAGGAAGGGCCTCCATGGGTGGATGGATTTGCGTTACAGCACCGCTCAGCAGCACCAGAAGCGACATTGTTCAGCTGTTTGCTTTTAAAATGTGTTTGCAGCTCAGGTATCTCACCAGTCGAGGTTCAATCTGGAGCAGCAGAGCGTTGTTTGAATATCACAGCAACTTCAAAACAAAAACAAGACCCTGGAACGCTCTTTAAAAGCAAATTCCCCTTGTTTTGCATGCGACAACACTCATCAATTACATACACTGTGAGCGCATCTTGTCTCAATCATTGGTTACTCAAACACAGTAATTGTTCTCCCAGGAAGTAACAGGAAAGGGTAACACATAGCTCAATAACACTTCCCCTCTAATGTGCTTCGCTCCACTGATTATCCCCCATGATGACACTATTACTCTTCTCCCCTGGCAAAACTGATAGACAACAAATTGACTGCATAAACTAAACCTCAACCCACCGATACGCCCATAAACTGGTGCTTTTCAACCTGTTTTCCAGGGTGTTATCTGGAGGTTTGTTCTCCAATGGGTAAATGAGCCCAAAAAGCTCTGTCGCCATTTCTCAGTGAACCCTCTGCACTGCAGCACTTTTCTGCTCAAGATGAATCTTTTAGCTTCAAGCATTTGGGGCTACAAGAAGATGGGGCCTAATGCACTTTTCATCTTATACACTGCACTCTACATTTAAGCAATCCAAAGTCTAAAGGACCTCCTGCATGATTCACTCAAAGTGCTCTTTGGAACAACAGATAGTGTCAGAAAGGCCCTTTTCAGTGGTTGAATTAGGGGGAGGTCTATGTGAGTGTGTGTGTGGATATATTGGTCAATGTAATGATGTTGCTTTGCAGGATGAAACAGTAGATGTGAGGCCAAGATCAATTTCACAGTCAACCGTACTGTTATACTTCATGAATTTAATATTTATATAATACTTGAGCTTAGACTTGAAATGGTCATGATGTCATGTCCTCGGTTTATAAAAAAGAGAGGCCCAAGTTCTAATAGTACAACTATAGACTGACTATAGCTGTATATTAATGTTGAAATATTCCTAGTTTCATTTCAGTTCCTCAGGTTTCTACTCTTGAGTGCAGTGGTGGAAACCCCATTATCTGAAAATATAGTGGAACAAAAGAAAGTGGAAGAGCAGCCAGAGGAGATGAGTTCAGTTTTTAAATCTGTTCCTTCTTCACAGCATCTAATTCTGCCCCCACAGTAATTTATTGCTCTCAGCCATGGACTGTATGCAAAGATTGACGACACGATGGCTCCTCAAAGGTGAAGCCAGTGATCACCTCCTTGTGGCTTGCTGCTGTGTGGGTCTTAAACCCTGCCTCTTCCATGTTAGCAGATTGGACATGTACCAAAATAAAAAGTCAAAGTATACATCTGATACATGTTTTTCAGAGAATGGTTTCCCTCATTTTCTTGGGAGTAGTTCCTGGGGAACGGTCCAAGTGCTCAGTTGGTTTTAAAGCTAGGGTTGGTGATCCAATGAAAAGCCAGTAAGAGTAGGCAACACTTGGACAATATGCAACCAAAACATCCCACCCCCTCCCATCGGCCCTCTCCTCAGAGCTACGGCCCCAAAACACATGAATGCTGGCTGACTTCTGTCTATCGTCTGTGCTTCAATGGTGTACGCCTCTGGCTTGTGAAGACTCTGGGTGCACGCAGGCAGGCGGGTCAATTAGTAACAGACAGATACGGCAGCATATCATTTTATTTGGTTAAATTAAATGATTGGTCGTGTTTATTACAGTCCTGTGAGGGCCACAAACACGGGCTTTTTTCTATTTTGTCATACTTCATATACTTGATGTATTGATAGCTATGAAGTGGATTTCAACAACCAAGATAAACAACTTACCAACACTACCTTTAACTAGTCATTGTGTGCAAAAAACTTTGGTTGAAGTAGTGGATGAGCATGTGTATCGCCAGCACCGCAATACCGGGGCTTCACCCCCCGAGTCTACTGAGCAGACTCCACGTGTGGTTGACATGATTCATAAAGCCACACACTGGTCTGTATGAGGTCTGTGAGCTGACACTGCACATCAGAGCAAGAAACCAAGCTATAGGGATCGAAGGAAGTGCCTGCAGAGCTAAAAGACAGGATTGTGTTGAGGTACAGTTCTGAGGAATGCTAGAGAAACAGATTTCTGCTGCACTGAAGGTTCCCAGGAACACACTTAATAATACAGAGTCAGGAGGAACAACACATGAAGCTTAGAATTTGTTGTGTGTCTTTTAAGATACTCTCCAATCAATGGAATTGATCACATGTGGATTCACTCAAGTTGTAGAAACATCTCAGAGACGATCGAGAGAAATATGAGGCAGCTGAGCTAGATTTCAAGATTATTTATATCAATGTGATATTTAGCTATTCCTTTAGTGGTAAATATCTAAAATTAGGTTTTTCGCTTAGTCATTATCAGCTTCTGAGTGCAGACTGATGAGGGATTCCTGCATAAGGCAGCAACCTCAGAAATGTCCAAACAGTGTTGGGGACTGAAAGCACTACTATGTTTAAAGATGACCTTGTGATTCCTGATCCTTCCAACTACAGTGGGACCAGGCACAATACCAGACCAATTTGAATCGCTGAACAGATCTGAGATGCTGGCGTAGATTCCCTTATGTGGAACTACATCTGTACATCTGACCCTGACATCTGTCCAACACTGAGCTCACACGAACAGATTGAAAATGTTATTGCAAAGCTTGTTCACAATAAAGTACTCCCACTGTGTTGATAGCACTGAAATGACAACTTTCACTCAAAGCCATAAGAAATGTTAGCATATTACTACACCAAAAATACTGCTGGTAGGATAAATTAATTATAAGTTGTATCTTCTTAAAATAATAATCTGCATGAAAACATGAGTTGAAACAATCCTCTTCCCAGACTGTACCTGC
This sequence comes from Hippoglossus stenolepis, assembly GCF_022539355.2. Taxonomy (NCBI): domain Eukaryota; kingdom Metazoa; phylum Chordata; class Actinopteri; order Pleuronectiformes; family Pleuronectidae; genus Hippoglossus; species Hippoglossus stenolepis. The sequence continues at coordinate 10,564,591 of NC_061489.1, forward strand.
TGATGCCGTTTTCCTCCTTCATAGTTCTCCAACCTCTTTCCCACACTGTTCAGCAGCAGTCGTTCTATAAATGCATTTGTGTCTTTAGTCACCAAACTTGCAAACATTATTGGGTGAGAGCCAAGTGCAATAGATGTTGGGAGTTTGTATCAGTGACTGCTTTGGTGCACTGTTTCAGGGAAGCAGAGGCCAATGTATCATCTCGGTTACAGGGAACACCTTGAATGAGTTTCAAGATAAGCTTCCAAGGATGAAACACAGATTCTCACAGTGGGTCTTCCTTTCTTCCTTCCTTCCTTCCTTCTTTTCTTTCTTCCTTGCTTTCTTTCTTTTGCATGAAGACATGCATTTAGATGGTGTGGTTTGGTTTTTCTTTAACCTTCCCAAGAGAAAATGTTCCTGTCCGAAGTATGGTGTTAGTGTTGAGTTGATCTCTAACTCTGATTTATCGGTTAGCCACACATGAAGCTAGAAGCTGGGACATTGAATCACCCAGAATATTTGCTAGTGGACATGTACACAGCATTTTGTTTATCATATATAGTGCTTACTTAGAAATGTAAAGTCATGGTGTAAATATATATTCAGTTTATTCACTGAGTGACTGAGGAGAAAGTCTTCTGTAAAGCGCCACCTGGAGATATCACCTACAATCAAATTTATGTCTGCTAAGTTTGTGACTAGCTATTAACAAAACCATTGCACACATTAGGAGAGCTGATATCTGATTGACTCATTCACTAATTGGGGGTGATTTCCTGTTCTCACTGAGGAAAACCTCGGAACAGAGGCTTCTCGTGATCACAACCAAACAAAACGTTATGATTATCTATTGATTACACTGATTGGTGTGATGTGGTTTCATTTCGAGGAAGACTGCGAGTGAGTGCAGTCCTCTACGGTCACCTGCGTTCTCCCCCATATGCCACACTTTCACAATGATTTCATGCCCCGATGAGTTGCTCGTTCTATTGAGAAGAAATACGTGTTCCCTGCAATTTATTAGCTTCCATTTTACTGAACAAACAAGTACAAAAAGGCCCTTCACACCTGTGTCATATCATATCATAGGCCTTTTTCACGGCAGACATTTTGACATGTCACAGTAGGAAAAGAACAGGTGTCAACAATGAAATCAATAATAGCTGAGTTCCATTTAGCTGCTTCAGGTTCAGATCCCTGGTATGATGGCTCACTGTCACACAGGCATGACTTACCTGAGCACTTAAATAGAACAGAGCCATCACTGATGTTATCAGTAACATGGGCTTTTCCTACTATGACATGATGACATGACAAAATATCTCCTGCGAAAAACACATTATTTACAGGGACTTGGCTTGAAGCCATGGTTATACCGGTGTAAGACACCATGGTATTACAATGGAGGAAAGTAGGCTGCCTAGCAACAGTAGTAAACACCCCCCAAAATTGCATTTCTGTAAGGGGAATCTTTACTGTCGCTTCACCTGGAAGTCAAAACAGTTTTCAGTCTCTCGGTGCTTGATGAACTGGAACAGCCATCCCAGTTCCACCAGAGTTGGCAGATCCGCTTTGTTTCCCCCTGAGTTGCCACTCTATCGAGAAAACCTTTTCTGAGGTGCACGACCAATCGCTACAGGTTTTGGAGCCTCCACAGACGCTCCACGCAAAAGACTTCATGATTTCTGGTGGATGCATCAAAATTAACTCATTATCTTCTCCCCACTATGCCGATGGAGGGGTGGGTGAAGTGTTTGAGTCCACAAACAGTCCATAGACAGCGTTGCAGTAAACACTGTTTACCCCAGAAACTCCAAAAGTGTTTTGTGGACTCAAACACTTCACCCACCCCTCCTTTGGCATAGTGGTGAGTAGATACTGACTGAATTTTCATTTTTGGGTGAACTATTCCTTTAAGAGCTCCTTAATAATTTTGTAAACCGGATAAACATGATTTTTTTATATTAGGTAACGGAGAAACAGTAAATGAACCATGGTCACTCGGTTAATAAAACTAACTTACTATATCTAATTAGTGCTATATTAATCTTGAAACAGCTACTCCAGAGGAACTCATAACCCTTGCTGTTCATAAATCTCTTTATCTTTTAATGGCTTGGTTGCCCAGCAGTCTTGGTGCAAAAATTCTTATATCTGTAATACTATAGTGCAGTGCTGTGTCAATAGAGTAATTAAGATGTCTTAAAAGAGAAATGAAGATTAGGATTAAAAAAATAAAACAGATGATGAATGCAGCTCAATATTCCAAGAATTACTTTGCATTTCTTTGTCAATGTGTGTGTGTGTGTTTTATTTCTATCAACCTAAGTTCCCCTCTGAACTTCTAAAAGGGTTAACAAGCATGAATCATACAGGATGTTGTGGATGGAGCTGTTATTATGCAGAGTGGCTCCCTACTGTTAAGTAAATACATATCAGTCTGTTGAAGCATGTGAGTTAATTGGATTTCAGTATTTTCGTGCTGTGTAAATTGAATTTTTGTTGTCATCTGAAGATAATACAGTTGGTGTTGCAGCAGCATGTTGATTAACGGATGCAAGACACAAATAAAAAGTGACAGAGCTGTGTACGTCATAACTACAAAAGCTCTACAGGGGTTTTTATATTCAAACGTTTTTGTGTTAAGACTCAAATGAGACTTCTAAGGTCAAACAGAAGCATGAATAAGAAGCAAATGTTGTGTTCAGCATGAGGTCCTTTTGCAAAAAATTGGCACTCTGGGGAACTGGGGGGAAATTGTTGGCAAATTTGAGCTTTCATAAAGTCAGGGTGTACAAAGAAAATCCAAGTTCATTAATTCAAAGTGGACGCTAAGCACTCTTACAGAAGAGTAGTCCAACAGAGGCTGTGAATGTTTGGAATTGGAGGCAGCAGGCCAAATGGTTTCATGCTCACTCAGTGGCCGTGCGTGCATGCACATTGCACACTGGCTGCCAGTGGCACTCTCCACAGGGCAAATAACTCCTCCGAGTGCAATTCACTGCTGCCTTTCAATTTGCATGTTATTTAGTTGCCTAGTCACATGACTTCTTTCCAGTCTGCTACATCATATGCCGTCTCCTCTATGAGCGATCAGAGTTTTTGGAGCTTCAAATGATCAGATGTCGATCTTGAACATAAATCAGAAATGTAATATTTTTCTCTTTTATTTTTCTCTTTGATGTGGGTCATTTACTTGTTTATTTTCTACTAATGAGGCATTTGATTGAATTTACAACTGAATTACTCCAAAAAGTATTGTCCCGAAATGAAATGTTTGAACCGTCTCATTACAAGAATTATTAAAGCAAGAGAGTTATCCTGCCGCCAAATTAGAGATGGTATCAAATTAAAATCCAAACAAACAAATACAAATAATGAAGTATCAGTAACTTGTGCAGAAATTGCAAAGCTCTTACGTACTGCATCCACAATGAGTCTCGCCAATAGTGGAGTTTTGAAACTGATACTATTGTGGCTCTTTGATATCTGAGATGAGATTTTTTAAGTATTGATTTATTTAAACAATACACACAAAACATAAAAGGTTTTCTCGTGAAAAGTGGAGTGTTGGTTCTGTTCACAAATATGTTTGTCAGTGACCTTTCTTTCTATGATGATAACAAGGCAATGACGATGTGGCTCTGATGTCAAAAAACACTGCGACTATTTCTATATGCAATATCCTTGTCCAAAAAAAAGACAAGACTAAAATGTAGTGAAAAAATTAACAAAACTTTACCTAAATATGTAGTTTTTAGACAAGAAATATACAGTATATGGATTTTTTTCAATCAAGGTGATAATGTAAATGACATTTGAATGGTTGTGCTTACACATGTTTCTTCCTGCATGCTCCACTCTTCTTACTGGTGATTTTACACAACAGCAGTACAACCAGGAACACACTGTCAGACAGTACCCGATCGGATACCATACAGTTAAGGGAAGAGCACATGACAGCAACAAAACAAGGTGACATTTAAACTCACTTCAAATAAAGACAAAATGTGTTAATGAGGATTACTTTGAATTGTATTCCTCAGTGACATCCAACACTATTATAGTTAACCAACTATAATCACTGATCAACAAGATTAAACTGTTCTATTTAGCAAGGACCAAGGTCAGTGACACATCAAATATACCAGTAAATGTTTTTATATAACAAGGTGTTCATTTTTTACGTGTGCAAAAAGCAGCACAAAAAAAAAATGAACATGAGGATTCACAAGACACCACAACCTGCAGCTTCTGTGAAAAGAATCAAATAAAGACCTGTTCAGTAAGTCCTATAATTACCAAGACTGTGACGGCGGACATAATCTAATTCATCCAGTCATAGTTTCATAATTTTTCAATTTTCTTTACACTTTTCATGTTAACAATAATATATGTAAGTTAGTGGTTTGCACAGATGCTTCATTTTCGAGCTGTGGGCAGCTCTCTTTTCCACCCGCTGTCAATGTGTACTTCAAGTATGTTTACGAGGCGATCACAATAATCAACCCTCATAAACAGGCCAGGCTCAGTCCTCAGCAGAGAGGACAGCTTGTCTACTGAAAACAGCAACATGTCCGCATGCTGTGGGGTTAGACCTGCACGCAGTGTTAACTGTGCCACCCACATCGGAGAATACACACTCAGTCAGTAGTTAGTCTGGTGAAAATACATTTCAACAGGTTATCTGATAGTATTAATTGGTTAAACTACTGTTGAATGGTTAAACAGTGAATTATGACCATTCAGAGACTGTGTAGTGTTGTCGGGATAGAAGCCCTGAGGCTACAGAATCACCGAGATGAAAACCACAAACCAAGTGAGGTAACCTTGTGTTAAGATGTTATATAACTACTTTATTATTAATACATAATAAACCAAGAACTACAGGTGATGTATCATTATCTATGAGCCTCTCACAACAATTCAGTGGCACAGTTTTTAAGGGATTGTGATGGCCCTTTTTCTCTTTTTTTCTCCAGTGCCATAGATAAGATGATTATTGGGTTAATCATAAATCAATAACATTACTTTATGTTGTGTAGGTTAGAACCTAATTAAAAATAGAGCTCTATGAAAAAACAAAAGTATGTCTCCTGAACAAGAATAGTGCAATAATTTATCTCAGCAATTTCTAGATGAACTCATGTTGTTGATTGTGCAACTTCATCCTTGAGTTGAATAATTATGTAAGACTGGCAAACACCAACTACCCGGTGGTTTGAATTGTGTGGTATTCATGAGACCAACTGGTTTGCCAATGAAGTCACTAACAGTAATCAATCCAATCAATGATCAACGATTATGAAACAAAACCAGTTGCTTAAAAAGATGTGGTTTGTCGGACAAATTACAATTCTGACAGAATAGAGTAAGAAAAGTTGTCATTATCGTTGAAAAAGAAAATACTTACAATGAACTACAAATGACTTGAGGCAGACAGCATAATTTCACACAACTAGCTTTTGTGGAGGGAGAGAAGAGAAACCAGACAGCAACTGCGGAATGAGAAAATCGAAGAAGAAAGAAATAAAGACAAAACAAGAGAGAAAAGGAGGCAGAGAGTTTGGGCTTGAATGGGTAAGAACAAAGATTAGTCAGAGTTTTATTGACAGTGGTGACATAAAAAGGAGTAATTTCTTTCATGATCAGGAAGAGTCTTCAGTAGCTTGTATCACTTTGTGGTTTCCTTGCAAATTGTCCAACATTTTTAAAAATTGTGTATCTTAAAGCTACGCAAATTCAACTACAACATTTTTTCAAGATCTGGATTTATTTTAAGTTATTTTTATTCCAACTTCTAAGGCCATTAAAGAAATGAGTACAGTGACTATTCTAAACCTGCCTGTTTAAAATGGGCTGTCTGTTTGACCTGTGTTGATGCTGGCTGCAGTTTTTCTCTCTGAAACTGTAAAAGTAACCTTCAGTAATTGAGCCGCTTCAAGTAAAGTCCTGGCCGCCGCTGCTACAGAGCACTCGTCGCCTGTTTATCTAAGTTTATTAACATGCAACACATTGTGTGTCTACATTGCACTAAATTCAACACTGCACTTCCTTGGGCCCTAAACAATACACAAGCCAAGAGTGAAGCTGATAAGATGAACGCATCTTGAGATAAGCGAGCCACAGACAGAGATTTATGGAATTATAAGATAGATTAGATAAATAGGAGAAAGACTATATTGTGTGAATCAGGAAATGAAGAAGAACGCCTCAAAGTTGTTTCATTAATTAAAGTGTTCTGACGCTCTCATGAGAGGTGACAAGTGAACAACGGCAGATTTGAGACCAAACTGTGGCTGCAGAGGATTCCATTGGACATAATGTACAGATAAGGTTCCATGTAACTGAACTGAGGTCGACTTGTCCTTACACCTATCTGGCTCTTGTCTCCTCACTTGACTTTAATAGCACAGCTTCCATCTGCTTTTTCTTCAAAGGTTTGTGTATTACATTGGTACAATAAAAAGTGAGTGACCTCGGGGTACGGTACATTGATTTCTCAGACTCTACTTCTTGACTGCATAAAAGCTTTCCCATGTATGATATAAAGACAACGGAACACTAGCATTCATTATTTACAGGCGACCATTCAAGATCTCTGTGATGTTCAAGGTGTTAGAGCGCTGCTCAGTGGTTCGACTTCCAATATTTGAACTGGGAAATTGGATGTAGAGTAAGGACACATCAGATATAACACAAATAAAATGGTGTTCGATTGTCCTATTTTGATGCGAGAATACAAACAACAAAAGCATGATTATAGTGCACACTTTAAAATGAGCTCTGTGTTCCACTGCACTTGGCAGAGCTTTCCTCTTTCCATTTACTAAATCACTTGGCGTACAGGGTTACTAGATCCCACTGGTATTCAGGGACAAAACCCAATTTGCTCTCAAAAACCCACACTTTATAAAATGTAGGTAAGACAGTTTAAATCTTTTTAAATTTGCATTTACATTGCATTTAAGCAGTTCTTTATGATGTAAATGAAAGGAAATCTTTCTTAAACAGTCTTGACATTTAAATCAGTAATCTAAGTAGCTATCGTGAGATATTACTTAATTTAATACATTAACATACATTTGTCTGCTTCCTTTTCTGGTGCCACTATTACACCAATGTTTGAGAACTTTTTGCAAAAAAATTCTCAGTTCTCTGCTAAATGAACAGTCTGCTCACTAAGATTATTTAGTTTTACTGGAGGTTTGAACGTTTTGTGTTATTTCTCATCCAAAATGATTAATGGACTTCTCTTTTCGAAGCAGTCAATTGATTTAGATTTTTTTTATTCATTATATTTTGTGAAATCTAATTCACTCTGTCTTTGGATGTTGAAATAAATTAATATTTTGATTAATTAAACACACTGCTTATTAATTTGGTCAAGAAAATATTTGGAAAGGGTAAAAAATGATCTTCACACTTCAAGTGGACATATTTAGCAAACACTCCAAAACCCAAATCAATTGACTTTACCATCACAGAAAACAAAGAGAGGACACAGATTGTCATGTTTGAGAGACGAAAAATGATGAAGAACAAGAAAAGTGGCAGCCAATCAATTTCAGAGGGTGTCATGCTCTACATGTCACGTTCAACATGGTGGATGACATTGCACAGAGATCAGGGTTTGTAGTAAAATTCTTCCACTGTATATGATCTCAAGTTATGTGCGAGCCCCAACGTTTCAAGAGTGTCAGTTTATTACGGCTGTGCAAAAATACCAATGCAGCTGACTTATTGCAGTACATTTTTCCACAATAGTGTATCGTTATTAACGCTCCTATAATCAATAGTTTTCAGTTTTCTTTTTACACAGTTTAAACCTGATGATATGAGTAGAAAGCTGCTGAGGACAATTGGATGTGTCGCTGTGGTAAATGTGCACCAATGGAAACAGAGGAAGAGTCACTGTTGCAGCGGTAAGTATAGAACGTCGTGTAGAGTAAGTTCAAAAGCATTACACTGCTCATACCTGCTCTTCGCAGTAGGAGCAGGGGTGAAGGAAAGCAGCATGGTCCGGTACTCTGTACCAATAAAAGATTTAGTGCCGGTACAAACTACCAGGAAGAAGAGTCCACAGCTGGCAGCCAAAGCCCACAAACAACTTGACCTATGTATGGTGATACATATCTTAGCTTGAGGTCCATGCCAATACACAGCCCTTCAGTTAATGCCATTATAATGTAAATGTGTAGTTACACTAGCACATGACAACCATAAAATGGCCATGTTCAGACAGTCAGTTTCACCTATCTCCATGTCTAACATTATGAACCTGAAACCTCATGTGAATGATGGTTCAAGCTGTTTCCTACAGTCAGAGAGCAGCCTGTCGGTACAGTGAGAGTTTGTGCCAGAGACAGGAAATGAACAGCGCTGAACTCGAATGAACTGACTTTGAGGAAGAGCTTTTATCTTTTCAGACTTGTTCTTGCTTTAGGTAACAAGCAAGCAGATGCAGATTCCCAAATAAATCATAAAGGCAGAGCAAAGACACAACAACAACACTGCTGCAAACAAATGGCACTCAGTCAGGGCACGGAGCAAATTTATCACAGATGCTGGGAAATTTATAGTGAAGTGTTAAAAAAGCTAACGCACAAATTATTTGACAAACTGTCTCTAAGAACTTGTAAATAACCCCTGACGCACAGATTTACCGTACTGATCCCAGTCTGTTTGGCTGTGCATTTGCCTGACTACACACAATCTATTCATAGAAGAGTGTTTTAGAAGGATTTTAAACTGTACAATGCTCTTCCAGCGCCTCCATAGGTTTCTCCACTTTGCATAATTAAGACCGTGTCCTCTTTACTGATAAACCATAACTACATGTGAAGGTTAAACCTCCCTTGCTTCCATTCTGCAGATCTCACACTGCATGAATAGTCATCACTGCAGGTAAAACAGAACCTTGAAAAATGCTCCTATTTAAAAGTTTGTAGTTCTTGACGAGTTTTCCTCTTTTGGTGAAATCAATTATTAATCTTCTCTCTTTTGCGTATGTTTAACATAAAAGAGTACAACGAAAAATATAGCAAATAAATATGCATACTGTATATACAATATTACTAACAATCAGCAACTGTAATTACTAGTCAGTACAACTAAAAGGAAGCATATGTTATAATTATTGCTACACATTTAAAGACCCATTAAAAAGTTTTTAGGAGTTTAGAAAAACAAAATAAAGACATTATTTCATTATTCCTTGTGAAACTGAAAATGTAATGCAGTAAGTTAAGTTTTGGTTGGTTGGTTGAGTGTGTTAGTGGATTCGTTGCTGGTAGACAGGTTAAACAAAATGATGGATAATGTTTTGCTGAATGAAGCTACAGCCAGAGCAAGAACTGGGTAGCAAACTCTACACTGAACAAATAACTTCGATACGACTGAGTATTAAATTAGAATGTCACTCAGTAGAGCACAAACCTCCGCTGGGGCCCAACGGTCCCCTTACGAAACCATATTTAAAATCACTTGATCTGGATTTGTATTTGGATCAGCATCAAATTGCACACACTCATCATCAGTCCCCTTAACGTTTATGTTTTTTTAATCAAGACCCATGAATTATTCTGAGAGAAATCAGAGGAAAATGTAGAAAAACAGTTCATCTCACAACATTAAAGAAAGTGAAAAACAATTCCCTAATCTGCCCCCCCCCTATCCAGATCTGCATCAAAATTTAATGGGTTCTTTCCTGACCCATACACGTCCGGTAGGTTTTGTGTGATCCTGCTAAATAACAGAGAGACAAACAAACGAAAACATGATGAGGGTAAAAATGCCTCATCATTCAGTACCAACTTCGAAAACTCTAAGCCAATAAGCATGCAGCGTGTTTGTATCAAGATCAAATAATGCTGGTGATTGGCTGTCAGTACGTCACACAAAGACGTTGTAGAGGTCTATATGGATAAGGGTACAGAAGTCTCGTAATCAGATTTTATGCATTTTTTGTTATTGATATTATGTTAACAGACACTTCAAGATGAGGAAAGGTTTACTTTTATGTTGTGAAAGTGTTTTGAGTATAAAACTAAAGATACATCCAATCACATCTTAGGCCAATTCTTTCGTCCAGTATGTGTTTGTATGAAATAACAGAGCAATGTGCATCTTTTGATGAGGTATGGCCTGGTCTTGCGATAACCAGGGTAGAGAAAAACAACTTTAATGGCACCTTTGTGTTCTCAAAAGAGATAATGCCGAGACGTTTTCCACCGCTCACTGGTGAAAGTGTACACGCAGCATACAACTCTAGAGTCTCTGATGACATAAGGCGACACCTGATGACGCAAGGATCAGCAATAAAACTGAACACTGACTTTGTAGAAGTGCAAAGGCTGTACCTGCACCCCAATGAATTCTGGGTACTGACTGGGACTCGCACTCTGACAGCATGCAATAAGATGTCAGTCGAGCTGAAACCGGCAGTAATGGAGCCCATTAAGAAGTAAAATATAGCGCTAAATAATAAAACCACATACAGAATACATATCCAACGTACACGTAAAGAATAATGTGTACAAATTCATACCTGCATTATAAAATAATGTACTTAATTGGGTGATAAAATAAATAATTTCTGCTTATTAATCTTTAAGAGAATATGCATGTCAATAATTTAATAAATTTTAAACTAAAACTCCGTTAGACTACATACGTCACATTCACTGACAAATGCTATTTTCCATGTCTATTTTAGAAAATGAGTCACATAATGAATTCAATCCTAAAGACTGGTGGAGTGAAGATTGCAATTTAGGAAGACATCCCGATCACATAAGTTTACCACAATGAGTTCATTTAAATATTGCTTTCATTATGTTTCATATCATGTTGAGCATTGTACTAAGCACTATTATTGCAAGCAACTTAAAACAGTAAACAATCCCTCATATGTAAAACCACAAAAGACTGCGCTAATGTGGGATTGTCTCGCCTTTTAATTCAATACATCCACATGCAGTACACTGTGTACTTGCTGATGTGTGTAAATTCCACAGAAGTGAGAAGCACTCATTATAAATGACGATTGCAACATGCAAACCTTGATATGAGCTTTGCCTACTTGACTGAGAAACGAACATGTTACTTCCTTGAGTGTGTCCACTATGTCACGTGAAAAAAATACTGCCAACGTCAGGTTCTATTTACTCCGCTGCCATTTTCACAAATTTGAAAACACGTTGGTCGTCCTTCCCCTTCTGCTGAGCCAAAATGGTGACTGTTGAGGTTGTCCATTATGGCTGGACAATATGGCCAAAAACCTTATTGAGATAAAAATGTTCCGATTAGTCTAGAACAATAATTACAATGATAAATGTCTAATATATGACGAAAGATTTTTGTGACTAAACTCTTATTTATGGGCAGAGAATGACAAATAGCTAAATATTCTATAAATCTGAGGTAGAACTATAAAACCATGAATTGTAGACAATGCATACTATATTTATATTTTGAACATGTGTTGTATTGCAATTGATGAAAATTATACCACAGTAATTACTGTTATCGTTTTATCACCCAGCCCTAGTCCATTGTTTTACACATAACCTTTTGACGGTTTTGAGTGCACCGTTGAGGACCGCATGCTGCCACACTCGTTATTTCAAATACACTTTTGCATTTAAAATAACAAGTCTGAGTGAGGAAGTATGCAAATTAAGACAAAGCATTTGTTTTTATACAGCTACTTCAAAGTGTTTGGGTTTGTGAAGTTTTTTGCAGTTTGTATTGTTTTTTTAACATTGTTTTTATTATCTGTGTGTGTGTGTGTGTGTGTGTGTGAGAGAGAGACTGAGACTGTGACACTGCTGGAGATCAAAGTGAACTCAAACAACACACTGGTTTATGCATAAGACGCTTAACGACTCAAGCTCACAGTTTAAAGTACAATATTATTCTTCAGGTTTTACTGCTTATTCAGGTTCAAAGGCAACCGGGTGCACAGATAAGATACACGGAATCATAACTGTTTATGATACGCTCAACATTCATAATTGTCTTACGCTCCCCATATGTTTGTTCATACATTAGGGGCAATTAAATTATTTGTGATTACAGTATTAATTATGTTAATTATGTTAAATGTCTAATCCTGAGCAGCATTATATAAGAACCCTTTGCCTTTTCACATTATAAACTGATCACGTTACTGTAATAAAGTAAACATAAGGTGGATTTTAGGGCATTTACAATGCACTCAACTGAAACCACAATGACAAATTGCTACATCATGGGGGAATTAACTATGACGTGATTTGATGAGACAAAGATTATGATGAAGTGAAAGAGTCAGTGAACCAGTATGTCCTCGGTGGCTGTGGGCATCTGTCCTTATGGACATTCAGAGGAACACAATGAGGGAAATATGTTCAGCAAATATATTTTTACTGAGCAGCATGGAGTCCCAACTGATAAAATAAGTCATAAGTCAGAAATGGACTCAAAACACATCACTTTTGTGGCGGTTGACACACACTGTCATCTTGTAAAGGAATGCATTTACTGTATCTGTATCTTGTCTGCAGTGACGTCTGGGGAAAGAAAATCAGAGAACATTTGCATTCAGAGCAACAGACATAATCAAATGTGTGCTGTGTGAAAGGACCATCGTCGGCGCATGCTGCAGATAGGACTGGTCTCATCTCAGGTTGTGTTAAGTCCTGCTGGTATAGTAAATGACCTCGTTTAATGACGAGAGAATCCACAACCCGTTTGTCCGCCATGTGCTGGTGCACATTATTAACATAAAAATCCAGCAGCACGCCCTAGAGTTTAATACGTCCAGGATTATATGTGCACATTGAAAGCCTCTGTCGCCTCCTCTGCTTCCATCTCTGCCTTTCTCAATATCTGTATCTCTTGCTCTTTTATTGTTTGTTTTCTCACAGTACCTGTCTTCTGTGTTCTCATCCCTGATGGCTGGCATGTAAACAATTTCTCTTGCATGTTGCAGTGATGAAAAGGGCCCCCTGTGGAGATGTGTTTGTGTCCAGCTCTGACATTTCTATTTGTTTTGAACGTGGCTGTTGATGCTTTGGCAAAGCATGAGATGGTGGATTACAGTCTGCTCGTGTTTCCGTTTCATATTTAAGCACTTGACCTTTAACAGAAATCTCTTCTGTTTATTTGCTTGCAGATGTTTATTTAGGGTGGATAGATCTTGACGGCTTTCTTTGTTTTTCCTCTGGATTAAAGAAAGAACCTTGGGCTTCAAGTCTAGCTACGAGATAACTTGATTCTTGACTCATCCCAAATATTTGAACCACCTTAATCCTGATAAAATCCTGAGTTATTTTTTGGGGGGGATTGGCAGCAGGGTGATTACTGTTTTTGGTAGAAAGTATTTCATGTTCAAAATGCATATGGTGTTCTTAATCTGATATAATTCCAAATATATGTAATCCCAATACAAACAAATATTTTAAATATGGAATTTATTTAGATTGTATTGTGTAGTTTATCGACAAATTCCTCTGATCTATGCTCAGTTCAAAAGAAAACCTCACCTTCTGCTCAACTTTGTGTCCAAGTGGTAAGAAAATAAAGTTTATCAACATAAAAATTTACAATTTGTCACCATTCTTTTCTCCTGTGGTGCACTGCAAGGCTCCATTTCAAGCCCCATATTATTCAATTTTTGTCTGATCCCATTGTAGTCTGTTTTTAGAAAACAGAAAATCCCCTACAATTACTATGATAACAATAAGACGCTAAATTAGCCTTTGAAACCAAATCACATGCACAGTCTATATTTAAATTATCTCGAATAATAATACGAGTAAGACACTGGTGGTGAGAGGCTCCCTGATGTGTTGTCAGCAGTGGCTTCTTCCACATTAGGTGAGTAGCTAATTTTAAAGTGTTTCTTTCTTTGGGACATTTTAAGACACTGTGGCATTATTTCCCTTCTTATTTCTCTTCCTGTGGGAGTGAATCGATCATCCCTAATCGCAGCTGCTTGGAAATGCGGCACACAGCAAGACTCCTCACTGATACCAGGAGGACGGGCAACATTTTTTCCTGTCCCGGCCTCAAGTGCACACATTTGTTACCAATTAAAGATAGAGTGTTCTTAAGTCATTGTATGAATTCAGTTTACATTTCTGATCTCTCTAGCACAGGTCCAGACTCTTCAGATCCTCTAATCAGCTACTCCTCTCTGTTCCTTTCTCACAGTCCGAATGTAAACGTGATGGTCTTTTCCATTGCTTCTCCCACACTGTGAACACTTTATCCAGCAGTGTCAGATCTTCTCCATCTGCTGCCACTTTTAAAAGCCAGCTCAAGACCCACATAAAATAGTTTTACTATCGTGTTCAATTTTGATGTTTGCCTGGACTTTTGAGGCACATACCAAAATCAGTTAAGCGGAAATGATGAGTATATTGATCTATTCACTTCAATCTAAATTAAACTTTTAAATTCTATAGTACCTACTTTAATAATCAAATGATTGTTTCAGTCATGGCAATGATTTGGTTTCTCAAATGCGAGGATTGGATGTTGTCTCAATCAAATAGGACAGAAAAATAAATATTTCATAGTTCAATTTGAATTCAATTAAAGTTGAATTTGAAGACGTCATCTTGGTCTGTGGGAAATTATGATGGAAATTTCAAGGTTTTCTGAGTTGTACAATTTTATTAAAAAAAAATAAAACTCAATTCTCTTTGGTGGACAAACTCCTCAAATCTGTCAAAAGGCCTCAAAATGTATCAGCTCAGATACATTACAAATTCTGAGCATCTGTAATGAGCCACTATATCAACCCAACCCATTCATTAGCACGGCACAAAGGATAACTATTCTATCTCCAAACCAAATGCTCTTAGATCCACAGTACATGTCTATCTTACAGACATGCAGAGTAAAGCACTGTGGCACTGACCTCTTTGAACAAGGTACATCTTCATCACAGTTTGCTCTGTTGTAATTTGCTCGGCTCTGTGGTTTTGAGTTGAAAGGGGAATCAAAAATAAATCACAATAGCTCAGACTTGGTGCTTTCAGGGCCTGATTTCTGAAAGTTAAAAAAGAGGTTTGACTGATAGACATTGTGCTCTTGCAAGGTCCAGACCCGTAGTTACATTTTCACAGCCTAAATGTCCTTCAAACCATTTGAAACTGCTCTGTCTGATACTAAGTAAAGCGTTCATCCAATTTTCATCACATCGAGACAGAAACAGTTTTTATTTTATTTTCTCTTCAATGCACTGAATTCTTTGCAGCTATTAAATTGACATCCATCATAACTTAGTGCAGAGTCTCGTAAAATTGTCTCAGGAGGAGCAGTGTGCCTGTAGGAAGCTGGGGTAACTTTACAATTATCTCTTATGTTCATCTTAACTGGGACTAAGTTTTATACCTAGACCAACTTTCTACGTAGTTCCTTGGAGTAATCCTTAGATGTCTGATAAATACAATCTCCAGTAACCTTAAAAATCCCAGGATATATCTGAATATCATAAAAAGCTGAATTATCCCTATATTAATCCACAATACATCATCCTTGATTCGGATCGTGATAAATCTAAATGGAAAGTAAAACTGTGGCACTGGGTGAAGGGTCAGTGAATCTCCAGAGATGATCATTTGCACGCTGAGTAGTGACAGCTACAAAACCTCACCACAAGAAACAGGCGGACTCACTTGACTTAATCTGATGGTTGTGGTTCCATTGAGTTAGGTTGTGAAGGCAAGTGTGCCAGGCCAGTGGGGGAGCTCGATCCGTTTAAACGCCCACTTGACACTGAGACACATGACAAATCTCTTTATGGGTCCCTGAAGAGGTTTCACTCTGACCTGTGGTAGCCAATAAGTTACACTTCTCTGCGTACATAGAGCAAGCATTCAACATTTATTGTGGCATTTTGATTTATTCTCTTTTTGGGTCCCTTTACCCCAAAGACTGTATTCTGTCTGGAGTTCAGCTTCATTGTAATTCAATCTTAAATTCTCACTTGGAGAACGGCTCCAGAGATGTTGTTATAGAAGTACCTTCGACAGCTGCACAGCCACAGCACAAATGAGGAGGCAGACTCAAAATGTAGCCAAGAGGGCGACGATCCCCACCAGCACCAGAGCTGTTTCTTATTATTTATTTCAAGTTAAAAGTGATCTGAAAAACAGCACTGCCGCTGCCTGCCTTGATCCTTTACAGCTCAAACTGTTTCAGCAGGTCCTAATTGACACACTTGAACGAAATAAGTGTTTTTTTTTTAGAGCTCACACCATCCTGTTAGTGTCTCCTGAAAAGCTCACCATGTACAGTAATATGTAATATACTCCATACAGTACGTCCTCCTACACAACAACATCACGTTCTGTTAACGAGTTTTGTTCAAGAGTAGCACTTTATCAAATGTGACCTCAGCCCATCTAACACAACACACATCTTCACACCGCTGTGAAACTGAATAAGTGTGTGGGAGTTGTTTCCCCCCCGAGAACGTGCAGCCTTGCTATACAGAGCAGGGAAAAGCCACCGACTGTGGATTGTGATCTGATGCCTAATACAACCAGTGTGGGCAGAGCATGTCTGATAAGCCTGAATACATCATGGAGCCAATTGAAGAGCTTCAATATAACCAAAGGCGTTTAGGGTTTGGATTTTTTTTTCATCGCAGCTAAATAGCATGACTTAAGTATAAGAGGAAAATATTGTGTAAATAATTGATCAGGCTGTAGATGTGAGTGCATTAGGAGCACAATAGAGCGCAACAGTCATGTCAAGATTCTTCTCTGAGGCTCCCACCGCTATTTCTTTATGCTCTTTGTCTCTGAATCTGTCCGTCAGTTTGTCTCTCTCGTCTTTCCTCCTTCACTCCTTCCTTCCATCTTTTTGTGCACCAACTCTCTATCTCTAATACGCTGCAGTAGTTGTAACTCTTACATCACCCCCCCCCCATCATTTTGGAGGTCGGTGGAGAATATTGAACAGTCACTTACCCTCGTATTGACATGACTGTAGAGAAAGCACAGAGAATACTTTATATGTTTTTCGTTTTACATGTTTGCCATATGTGTGCGTATGTGTCTCGAGCGGGGAGGAAGAGGAGGCTCGTCTCTTTCACATATGATGGTGTCGAAAAAGCTTGATTTCACCTTGACTTATTTCCTTTGCATCCTTCACTCCCCGGGTGCTCGATGATGTGCAATTTTCACACACAGCAACCGCTCTGAGTCATCAGAAGACATTTCTGCAGTGGAGATCTGTGTGTCTAGAATCCACAATACCATCATGCCTCGCACCCATTGATTTTTCTTCAATGCAGCGAGAATGTGATTGACTCGGAGAGAAAGACAGAAGAACTCAGTGCGAGGATGTTGGTGCATATTCTGACATTTGAGATAGTGATTGTAGTACCCTCTGGTGCTCTGTCATCTGACAACAAGCAAGCTGCTCTGTGGCCTGTGTAGGAATATATCGCTGTAGGACAGTAAAAACAAACCATTATGACAAGAAAAAAAAGAATATATACTAGGCCACATATAGGCTACATACATCATCATTAGTGGTATTATCGAAGGGACGGAAAATGCCCTGTTAGTCTTGCGTTAAAGGCATCGAGACAAATGATTAAAGCAGACCTTCCCACTGACTCATTTAATTAGATGCTATCATTCTGAGCTTAAAATGAATATACACTTGGAAAATGTGTCGCTTTAGCACAGCCCACACATGTCAGTCTGAGACACAGACCCATCAGCCTGACGTGTCATTCCAACACATCCATGTAATTATGTACATACAGTATTGATTGTGTGTTAAAAAATCATACATGTGGGCTTATTAAATATGAAAGTGGGGAAGAAGGAAGCTCGCATCACTGTTACATGTGACCCCAAAAACTTATACATAAACAATGAAATGTGTAGCGTGAAATGGCGTCTAACTTATAAATGAATGCAGGGTAGAATGTAAACAGCATGCACTTAGATGAAAAGAAGCATGGAAAAATAAATCAGTCTGTCTTCATGCTGCTAGGGGACATCTCGTATGATTTGATTTAAGATTAAAAGATGAATTTGTAGAGAGGGAAGAAACAGTGTGAGTCTGTTGTATGGTCTCATTTCAATGTTCAAATACAGAGGAGAAAATGGAACAGAGTTAAAAGGATTTTTTTCTTGTGTGGCTCATGTCTGGTTGTGATTTTGAAGTTGATGCTTCAGTAAAAAATCTGCGCCAGTACTGTACATCTTGCCAAAAAACAAGAAGAATGAAATATTTAAATTGCTAAATGTTTCTTGTCTTAGATTTAAAATGTGTGTTGTTTTGCTCTTGCACATAAAAGTTTTTTTTTAATTTGCATTTTATTCATTCCAAGAACACTACAGTTGGTGGAATGAGTGGGCTTAATCTAACATAATAATGAACAAAAGTCACTTATTTCATTGTTGTACAGACAAGAGCTTTGAATCATTAACTGACAGATTAAACAAAACAAAATCACTTACAATTTTTTGGTGGGATTGAAACAAAAAATATAAGTATGTATACAAGTGTTCCCAAGCTTTGCCTTACAAACACCCACATCCATGTAAGACAGGGTCTTTATCTATGCTAGGGGTCTAAACTATTGATAATTATGATTATTGATTATTAATCTGATTATTTTCCTTAATCGTTCCTTAATAGTTTAGGCTATGAAGTGTTTAAAACTACAAAGAAAGATTACACAAAAATGACTGAATGAACCTCCTGGTGGAGGGATGGGGTATGGGTCACGATAGAACCCATTCAATGTTGGTCTGGATCCTTATCAGAGGGCGGATCCAGTTGTTTTTTCACTTTCTATAACATGGGGCATTTTTCACCATTTATAATTATAATTATAGTTCATGGATCTTGATAAGAAAAATCCGGCACGTTAAGGTAACTGATATCAATGAGTGAGTGAAATTTGGTGCAGCTTGATTGAATTGAAAGGGGGCTGTTGGGCCTTGGCGGAGGAGTGTTACTTACCGCCAACTCTTGGGAACAGAAGCTGGACCTTTCAACTATTTATTGATTACTTTGCGCCTGTTATGTCAAGCGTGTATCCATTATTTTAGCAGGATATTTCAACCATTTTCCGCTTATTTTTAACTATTTCATCTGTTTATTCATTCATTTTAGGTCAATATTTTCAAACTGTTTAATTTATTTTGGCTAAATATTTCAAGTATTTTTCCTCTCTCTCTAAAGCCTTTAGCTACAACCTTATAATTATACACGTTTCTGCTCACTTGCCAACTAGTTTTCATGTGTTCTCGTGGCTTAAAGTGTGACACAGTCTGACTCAAGCTGGTGGGAGGTGTCAGCCGGACTGTATCTCATTGTTATGATAAATCTACCAAGGATCTCACACATTTGGGGGGTGATTTTCCTCCTACACACAACTGAGTGAATCTATCTTTTTTAGACAAAAAATCATATTTAAACTTGATCACAACTAGACGATCTTTACACCGACCCCCTGGAAACTGCTCAAGTGCCCTCTGGGGTGAAACCACCCCTGGGTGGGATTGTCAGATGATATAGATCCAGTGCTACATTAACACAGCTATTATTTGCATCCGTTTCTGCTCAGTATTTAGCAGCATGTGGTCTTATTCCATTTTAAAACCCTTCTCACTCATCTATTATCTGATGCATTTTGGATCATGTTCAATTCGCTCTCTCACAGTATTGATGGCCCTCCAGATTTACCTCTCACAATGTCAGCTGAGGTGATGCATATTGAAAGGCTTAGCACACTGTTGACATCAGGGCTCTACCATTTGATCTCCTTAGGTTCAGCAAAGCGGTGAACTCTGTTTTGGGATATACAAAATAAATCCTATCAATGGAATATTCGCTCAGGAGGGTGTTGAGTTGCTAGTTTATGAGGGAGTCAGTAATCCTATAAAGTCTGGATTTGCCTTTCTTTATGAGGCTCAGTATTCTGCTGGATCTTATGGGCTTACGAGAAGTCAAACATGCACAAATTACAAATAATTGTCAAAACTGACGTCCTGATTAGTGATTGAGAGAAATCAAAGATAACCCGCTTTCCTGTGACGGTGCCCCCCATCAACTTTACTCTGCAAGATGCTGGGTACTGGACAGTACCTCAGGGAATCAATGACAGTTTCAGTCCGATTCTCACCCCTCCATCTGCTCATTTATGTTCATCCTCACTCTGTTGCAGAAACATTTCCACTCTCCCTCGTGCCCTGTAGCATCGTGCTGTGGCAAATAATTATTGTGCTATATTGGGTTGCAGCGCAGCTAATAAACTACAGCAGACTGTGAACAGCACCATGCACATCCTTTAACACTGAACAAGGTCAAGCTGGATTTGTGAGCATCAGCATGTCTTAAAGACACCAGGGAGCCAAAACTCTTCTCTGCAGCATCTCTGACCACGATGGCACAAGTCTCTCTCATGCCTGCTTACATTACAGAGTTCAACATTCCCCAAGCACACACAGAAGATGATTTACAGTTCTGCTTGGTTAGAAAATTAGGATTTTGTTAGCAGGTTGCATGTTTTATTTACCTGCCAGAGCCCATTCTGACACACATCCGAATTCACTGCCAACAGTCAAATGCATTATATTTTTATGGACCTAATGAATTGGTAGCAAGTCAATTCATTGCTGTCTTTATGCATTTAATGCAGTACAATACAGAGGGATTCAATGATATGTGATGCAACAGCATCAACATTTCCACTGTAAAGTACCATAAGTAAATGTGACTGCTTGCAAGGGACAATTACAGTGGATTTACAATACATAACTTCTAGGTGTAAATCCTACATGACAACTGGGATCCCTCTTAAAAACATCAGAGACTTAAGTGAGTTTTATTCATGGTTGTATACGTAGAATACTTCAGTATTAAACTTGAACACCTTTACAGATTGTGTAATGCATCTCTGGTCTTTATTAAAACACACCCTCTTTTATTTTAGCAAATATCACTTTTACTGCTCGAAAACTGAAACAACCATTAGTAGTTACTCACAAAATGAACACAGATCATCATTGGGGGTGTTTACCACACTGAACCCTATTCTATTTTTATGCATTTTGCTCCCATCTTTTTTAAAATCAGCCCAGTCATGTGTCCCTCACAGCAATGCGACAATGAAGCAGGAATGTGAAGATGTTTTTTTCTGTTATGCACATGAAACATGTGAACAATATAGACTGATTCAACCTAAGTGCCTGAAGGAGAGGAATCATAGGTTGTTCCTTCCTGCAGCAGAAAGACTGTACAACCAGCTCTGCTCCCAGTAGAACTACACGCACCCATTATGGATTTCTGCACTTTAACTCTGGTCAAACTCTCCGAACTTAATTCATACATTCATTCAGTTTGTGCAATAAATTGGTTCATGTGCAATCCATTCACAGTATATATTCTCACACGGTACATGTTTTCTTTTTTTACACTGTATACATTAGTTTTTATTACATTTATATTTTTCTATATTTTTTCTATTTCCTTACACTTAAGTATTGCATGTTACTTATTATTACTTACTGATGACTTTTGACTCTTAATGCTGTAATATTGCAAATTTGCCCACTGTGGGACTTATAAAGGATTATCTTATCTTATCTCATCTTATCTTAATCTTCCAGAGAAAAGGAAATAAATACATTACATTGAGGTTTTTTGTCAGCTCGTGGCCTTTCAATCCGTTTACATGATCTCCATGTGCTGATATTGTGGAATTACAGATGCTCCAATTTGTTTTTCCAGAGTGTTTTAAAGTCTTAAGTTAAAAAGATCTATAGTAAATTTGAAAGTCTCTCATACAACGACATGGGTGAACTGCAACTGCTGATGAACAGCATGGTATCTGATCAGACATTCCATAGCAATAATTTAATAGTACACAGGACTCACAGTATGACCTTGTTAAATTTGTCCTATTTATTCATGTGGTCATGAGATGTGGAGAGAGGAGCGACAGATGCTGTGTCAATACCAACAATGCAGCAGGCATTTAATCAACCGTTTCAAATTCGGAAGCAGGTTTCAAATATTATAAAAAATATTATTCTGAACATTAATCATTTTAGAGATTTAAACCTTGGAGAAAAAATGTTATCAAAACAAAAACAGTGATAAAAGGAATAATTTTCTAAAGCTACTCGACTGAAACCAAATTAAAGGAACAAATACTGATGATAGATAAGTCCGGGCAAATTTAATAAAGCTTAATATTGCTACATATTATTATTCCATTTCAAAAGTCACAGAGAGGTGAAAGTTAACTTTAAAAACTTGAACAAGTGTGCAGCAAAGGACTCTATGCCCCACAGTGGCTCCTCACGGTGGTAGTGGACTGCACCATGTTAACCTGAGGCTAAATGTGACCTTGGGCAGGTGAATTGGCAGGTGGATTTAAGTGTGTGTTGGTAAGGACTGTGGGTGAGGCTATATCAGATGGCCTAGGAGATAATGACATCGACGGCCCAAATATGTCTAATCATGCCTGAGGCTCCTACTTTAGCTGCCACTCCCACGGGGAGTTGTTAAGGTCAGAGTATATATTTTTTTGTCTGAATTTTGTCCTAATAAGTGAACAATTGTCGTCGAGGTTAAGTTGATGCAATTAAATTCTGGAGTAATTTGGAGAAATGTATGTACATATAGTGTATATGTGAGTACACACAGCGAACATAATCACAGATTAATGACCTGATAAAAGCCATTGTGTTTGTTGTGTTTTGTATAATATTAAGCTTTCAACAGATTGGAAGAGTATGATTGTGATAGGGGAAATTAAACAGATTGCAGCAGCAGACTGTAAATGAATATGACTTCATAAAGATCTCATTTGTATTTTATGTTTGACTTTGATGGCCCTCTGGCTTCTGAAATATGCACATCAAGCAGAGAACATCTGAATAGCTCATAATGATGAAGAAATTTATGGGCTCCATTGTTTAGACTGTTGAGGTCTTCTTCCAGTTCACGCCTCAGCTGAAAGCACTCAACAGCACGTGGCAAGAAGTCAGGAATCCTGACTGTCCACTGAAGTTATTGTCAATTGCAAATCATTGTACTCCACCCTCTTTCAGCGGAGGCTATATCCAAGGACTCTGTCACAGGAAGTGTGAGGCAGATATTCAAGTCAGTCAAATAAATGACGCAAATGCTTTCTTTCCAATTCAAAGAGACCTCAGCGGCACAGTGAGAATGTAGCAGAATGAGAGAAGGTTGTTGACTATCTGCAGAGATGCTACTCAATAAGCTTAGTTTCCAACATGCAGAATACAATGTTAGAAACTAATGTGTGAGCTTAGACATCCAGGCACGACAGATGCCACGGAAAGAGAGGAAATGATCACAGCGGCAACTGTTTCCCAGCCCCAGAGTGTTTCATACTTTACCATGTTTACTCAAAGGAAGCACAGGATCCATCAAGAAAAGATATAAGTACTTTATGCTCCTTAAATATTAAGCGCGCTCTCACTCTTCTGTAAAAGCATGACTTCATGTCATGTGGGATATTTCGTACGACATTAAATTAAACATTTCTCACAAACCCATAAGTGTGTAAGAAATCTCTTTTCTCTCTGCGCTCCTGCCTCACTTCTTGTTAACCCCAGTTTAGTTGAAGTCCAAAGACATTTTTATATGAAAAACCTTTTTTTGAGTGGTGTTGGTGGTATGATGGCAGTTAGTCACCTCCATGTTGACATTTTTCTGTTCAGAATCAAGAATTATTCTTAAGTGCTACCTGATTAAAGGACAGAATTTAAAACAAAGCGTAATTAACCTGTAGCTTTTATTTTAATGGGCACTCGAAAGCACAGCTGTTTTCAACCCATTAGACTTTCCAGTCATTTAACCCAAGGTAGTTATTTTTTTGCTTTTGCTTTTTTACAAATCCTATCATTTACTGTACCTTTAATAAGGCATTTAATAATTTAATGGGATGTATTTTTCCTGTCTATTAGGAGGGAGAGATATAACGTCTGATCTAAAACCCGTTGAAAAGTGGTGTCAAGTACAACACAATTGTTAGAGTTGCTGGTTTTAGACCCAGTTATCATTTTCCAGTCCGTTGCCTGAATAGTAAATGCACTAGCACACATCTGAGCACACTTGAGTTTGATCAGGGGCATTGTTTATGCATTGCTATCTTGAGGCAGACAAAAAAAAGTGTGCATTTGACCAACAAAGTCAATGGCTCAGTATTTCACTGTTATTTTACAGACGGTTAATCGGGATAATTATATGTACCTACATAGGTGAGTGTACAACAAGGCATTTCCTTTACAGGGAAGAGTTATCTCCTCCGACCTTGCAAATCCACCATTACAATAAAAATCCACCCCGGTGCAGGTGGACATGTCGGGAAAAGGGAATGGAATTGGACTGATCAGTTTATTGCATGTTATTTCCAAAACATGCCCATGATTAAATACGAGACAAGTCTTGAGCCATGCCCCTGGCAAGACATTTTTTTCCGGCCGTTAAACTACTGGATTTGACAAACGTGCTTAGATTCTTACAATAGAGCCCTTAGGAGTTTGCGATGAGTCTGAGATTTGGACGATGGGGGGCATTTTCACCAGTCTAAAGAATGCAAATAAACCCATGGTATAGTTAAAACAATGTAAATCAACACATCATCATTACCAAAGATAATCCTGAACTTACCCGAGTGTGCCCGTCTCTAACAACCCTTTCCTTCATTGTGATTGGATGTGATTTTTTAATGAGAAATAATCTAATTACATTGTGCTAAAAATAAATAGAAGCTGGAACCTAACAACAACAAAAAAAAACAGCTGTCAGAAGTTGATTGGAATACATGGAAATGAAAAAAACAGCCCTCTGTAAATAAAAGTTTCCAGATAAGACAGATTAGATTTAGCAGTGGGAGACAAGTGCTGCGTTTACTGTTCAGTTATGTTCATTAGAGCCCCCCCACAGGTTTCCGAGTCAAAGCAGATAATGCAGGTGTCTGAATTATGTGGTGAGCCCCTGTGGTCAGCGAGGGGGTCGACCTGCATTGATGTGCTCCAGACCAGACACAGCTGTGCAAATATTGAGCCAGGCCAAGCTGAGGCATGGCCATCCGCCATCAGTGTGGCTGCATGCTCTGGCATCAGGTTGTTTGAACAGTGCCTGTATACCCTAACCTGCCTCCATAATTCTCTGTCTTTTATTCTCCAGCCACCACAGCACATAGCATCTTGGGCATTATGATGTTGACAGGGCCTATGTCTGTCTCTTGACAAATTCATGTGAACACAGTCACTCAAGAACTTCATACTTACGCCGCACGACTCTTCAACAAGTAGACTATTTGATTATGGAGCACCTTTCTGCATATATTTGCATCTTAATTCCAAAAAAAACACAGACAGTCTCAAAATGTCTATGTAAGTACTTCATGCTTTACAGCACAGAGAACATATTAATACCACTGGGGGTTGTGCAAAAACAGGGATGTTGACACAGAAAATCTACCAATTCATGCATTAATTAGCTTAATTAATGACCTCGTTATCATAACTGGTTATGTTTAATATATCATGGTGATTATGAGAGAACAGTCGGCGGCTGAAGTGCCTCTCTCTTTTTTATTGTCTTAGGCTGTGATGTGAAATGAGTCAAAGGAGTTAAAAGGCAGATTTTCATGAATAATTGCAAGTTTTTACAACAGACGACTTGGATTTTTCTCCCATAATTAGGCCAACTGAATGTGTTAGACTCTACAACTAGTGCAGCGGAGCAACTGTTTTGGAGCAGAACAGAGGAAATGCATTTACCCCCCCATCACATCCTTTTGCAGATTGTTAATTTTCCATCCTGTGATTTGACCAGTTGACTTGGTGCATCCCCTCACGCCCCGGCCAGGGAGCGTCCATTAATGGTCTCTGGATGTCTGCAGACGCATGATAAAATACCATTATCAGCTCAGCAAAGCAATTTGTACTGCACAAGAAGCAGCAGCAATGGCATTTATGGATGTTAGTTACACAAAGCCAAGAGTGACAGGAAAACAACACATACAAGCCTATTTTACTCCCCAGTCTGTCAAAGATGTGTCATGCTCCATCCTCTGCACTGTTGTCATGGCAAATGAAGACTCAAACAACTGAAGTGATGGTGCTCCTGAAATGGCAGGCTGTGAGCACGGAGTCAGATTGTTGTGTAAAAATCTCTTGATATGCCTGTTATTTGGGAGGTCTAGGACCAATTTACAATATGATAGTTCAGCGAACAAACAGACAACCACTATTACAGATGTTCTCCATTCAACGGACAGAGAAAATACAGGGGAGAAGATATGGGTGAGAAAATAATTTCAGGAAAGAAAGGGGAAAACAAAAACAAATTAGAGTACAGGTCTCTCTGGCTCTTGTACTGCTGACTACTAATACAACTTCACTACACATTTGAATGTATTTTTTCATAGGTGGACTATGGGAAAGGAAACTAATCCAGCTTTTTGTTTATTTTACAGTGGTGGCGGAAGCACTCAAACATTTTACCTAAGTAAAAAACTACAGATAAATTGACAGAAAAATGTAGGGTACTAAACAGTAAAAGCACTTGCTTTTGATTATATTTAAAGTAGTAAAAGTAAAAGTACTTTGAGTATAGCCTATTCCCCAATGCAATGGTCCAACATCATTATGGCTCAGTCTCAGCCTCTTCTGAATCCATCTCAGTTCTTTCTTCACCAGTGATGCTGCTGCTGCAGGAGGCGGGGTCTAATGTTACCTGCACACTCTGAATTGATCAGGGAAATGAGTCACTTTTGGTTATTGATTCATTTTCAACATATAAAAAAAAATTGGGTGAACATGTAACACAATGCTTTGTAAAAATGTTGTAGAGCAGAAAGTACAGATATATGCTGATCTATGTAGTTGAGTGAAAGAGAAAAGCACCTAAAAGTAAATCTACTTGAGTAAACTACAGATACGTGGAAAGTACTTACATTCCACCACTGTTGTTTTAGAGTGCCAAATTGTACCAGAGTATTTTGATTTCAAAATACATACAGATTGGCAGGTCTGCTACATGTTTCATATTATTCAAAGAAGATATTTTCCACCTTCATGCTCAACTACCTGTTCAACTAACCGTTACGTGTTACTGTAACGTGAGATGTACAATTGGTTTCAAACCTGTCTTGACTGACAGGCGATGGATAATTACTTAAAAAAAAAGTCAGAGTGCATACCCCCACCAGGGCTGACTGACCACTTTATCACCTATATGAGTTTCAAACAGAAACATCAAGATCATTTTCCTGATTGGCACCAAATTGAATCTGTTAATATATATTAGCACTCTGCACCACAGAGGTTTAAAAAAAAGATCTGAAGAAATTCCTAAAAATGTCGAAAAACATCAAATCTTGCAATGTGAAAACAAACTGAACAACTGGATCTGCCTCTTTGATCTAATCCACTCCAAAAGTTAATGGCTTTGTCTGTTGCCGATAAACAACCCTTCAACCAAGTTTCAATAAAATTTATTTAGCAGTTTTTGGATAATCCTGCTGACAGACACACAAACAGAAAAACAGCAATGAAAACATAATGTAAGAAATGTGCTCAGCTCTGATAAAATACACAACTCTTTGGTACTGTAGATCATTAAAGGCTGGAATCTGACTCTTAACTGTACATATACTGTACGTCTCCTTGAGAAATACTGCAGCCCGATACAATATTTATCCCACACGATTCATATGGCTTTAATAAAGCATGAGGTGTGTTGCTACAGATTCCTAATGACTGTGGTCGACACCTGCAGCTGTGATAGACAAAAATTCACTTGACAACTCACAGGCAACAAATGTCAAATCTCAGTTTGAGAGTTAGATCTACTGTAGTGTAGGAAACAGCCCTGCAATGAAGGGCAGCAGAAAAAATTGAGCTATACTATCCAAACCCAACAACCCTGATACACCAACCAGAAATTACCATATCTAACAAAGAGCAATTGTAAGGGATATTTTTTCGAGTCAACAAACAGCCAACCACATCCTGCCAAAGCAGTTTCACCTGGTTTCTAGGCTATTATCGATAAACAGTCAGAAACGCCATCTGCACTCGCCATGGATGGCGCCAATTGTGATCCAAGTGCCATTGGTTCTTCGATGCCATAAAGAAAAATGATTGCAGGTTCTGCAAAATGCCATCTGCTTGATGATTCTGTTTTGAACCAACAATATAATTTGCCTGAGCAGATAACCGAGCTGTAATGAAAGTGCTATCTCAAGAGTTTCTTATAAAAAAATGATGGCCTCACA
Organism: Hippoglossus stenolepis; assembly: GCF_022539355.2. Classification (NCBI taxonomy): domain Eukaryota; kingdom Metazoa; phylum Chordata; class Actinopteri; order Pleuronectiformes; family Pleuronectidae; genus Hippoglossus; species Hippoglossus stenolepis. The sequence continues at coordinate 10,592,867 of NC_061489.1, forward strand.
GATAACATTTTAATCATATTATCCAAGTTTAAAGGTTTTAACTCGGGTCATCTAAAATTGGGCCATTATCACTCTTTTGACATTCTGCAGTTTGTAAAAAACACTACAATATGTGAGCATCTTGCTGTTTCGGGGTGAATCTGATAACCCATTGTTATCTAGGTGGGTTCTCTGGGTTAGGTTGGGGCAATTAAAACCTCTAGATAAATGAAAGCCAATCACTTTACAACTGGGAAATAATTTTATTACCAAGTAACAACTCTGATTAAATGTTATGGAGGCCTCTGCAGTTTCCAGCTGCTGCAGTGTGGTATTTCCCCTTAACCCAGGTTCAGGGACAGCAGCTAAACATGCAGAACAAAAGAATCATAAAAAATCTCCTGTTTGTCTGTGGGCAGACATGATGTGATTTCTATGGAGTAATGTATTGTACAGATGTTTGCTGCACAACAACCTGTCTACGCTGGGGAATTATGATTAATTTATGTGTTTGGATAAGAGCATGTATCCCAGTCCTAATAATATTGCTCTTTTGCAGAATAAGATCATATCGTTGAAAATGGAGTATTTATCACCTAAATGAGTCAAGAGTCTAGACTGTATCCCACAAAAGTTGGGAATTAATTTAGATATTAACTACAGGTTGTAAATCTCTCTCCAGATTCCAGATTTTGGAAATGCTTAGTCAGCCTTGGTGGTGAAAGAGCTTTATTTAAATAATCCTCTCATAAATGGCTATATAACAGTTATAATACATTTTAGTTGGAACACAAGCAGAGAGTATTTACTGGATGGCTGATCAGGTGAACTGTTAGTGTGTGTGTGTGTGTGTGTGTGTGTGTGTGTGTGTGTGTGTGTGTGTGATTGTGGTTGTGTGTGTTTGTGTGTGTGAGTGTGTGCGCCCATTTGTAGGGCTGCCTATGTTTAGTTGCTTGATTATTTAACAACTGTATATTTCCGCATAATTATCCACATTATTGGCTAATGAGTCCACACTCATTCACCTTCAACCAGAGCAATGTTAAACTCACAGTAATGTTATCACATTTGAGCTCTGGCCTTTCCACCGGCTATAAGCCCTCTTTGTCCTAATCCCTCTGCTGATATTCCTTTGTTATAGCATCCACTAATGCCACAAACTGATTAGAACAATTAACTTGTAAATTAGTTCTTTTGTTCTAACTTTATCCCAATCAGCTTTGTCCATTTTAAACACCCTTTGTCTACAAACCACAAAAAGAAACATGACTGACAGTGGTGTTCCTAAATTGTCTACTTCATGCTTTGAGTGTGTCTGTGTGAACTGTACACAGACACACTGAGAATAGAGTACCATTTCTGGCATCGGTCCATGCTAATGCAATTGAAGACACAAACTGGATTGAAGAGTATACACAGCATTACCAAAGAACAATAGCCAAACAGTGACAAGAATAAAAGCAAACATGATGTTCACTGTCGATTTTTCACACATTCCTAGCAGGTTGATTTTCACATTTATCCATGACAATACATGTGCATTGCAATGTGCCTTTACTGCACAGAGTGTATACCATCAATTCTCTCGCACTGTGGGCATCACACTGAGACTCAAAAGATGCAGTGTGTGCATGTGTCGACATACAGTTCCTACATACCTCTCAACAAATGCTGAAAAATGCAATACTAAAGAAAGGGAAAAAATAAAGAATCCTGGATCTGCACAAAAATGTAATGGGTTCTTCCGTTGGTCAAGCCCCACCCTCAACAAAATACCATGGAAATCAGTTGAGTAGTTTCTTGTACAATTCTGCTAACTAACAAACCAACAAAGATGAAAACAAACTTCTTGGTGGAGATGATGAAAAAAAACTGGATGATAAAACGAAATGAAGGGTATTGGACAGACTTGGAACATGTTATGTATCTTACATCACCAGGTACACCTATGACCTCTTCTACTTTAATTGTTTTAATTTTATACATAATAATGTGCCCTTGAAGATGGCTCTTTACTGTGCGGTGGATGATGTTTTCCTTGAGAAGAATGATGCCCTTAAATGTGTTACGAATAGTATGTAAATGATGTGGGTAGAAAAAGGTTGTCTGCTCAGCCTTGTTAATATCAAAACATACAGTGGTCAACACTATGATTATACTGTATGGTAGCGTTATAATTGTAACCCTCTCTGGGATGAGCTTTTCAACTATCAGCATATATATATATATAGAGTCTACTGTGCAGCAGAGAAATCAGCATAGTCTGAAAGCACCATGTGCTTTAGATAACTTCAAAATGTAACTTGTCAAGTGCTAAGCAGGAGTTCTTCCCTTGACGAGAGTTGCTTGTAACAAATCAGATGTTGAAAAGCCTGGGAGAGAGGTGCAATACTCTGTTCGACAAAGAGCTGAATAATTAAAGCTGAAGAAAGCCACAGCATACCACTAAGTGAAGGCCGAAACATGGAAGCTGTCACTTACAATCATCTAAATGGATGCAAATGTCACAACTAGGCTTGTACTTAGGAGAGAACCAGCCTTGTTTATCCTAATCTCAGCCAATCTCGCTGAGGAAATTCCTTGGACACCGCCTCTTACCTGAGGTGCTCTTCAATATGACTTCCGTCCGCTTAGCCTGAGTGGCTGCTCACTTAGTGCAATCTGTGCAGCTGTCTCTGGTTTGTTTGTTTGTCAGGGGTAAGACGCGCCATGAAAACAGCCACATCAGACAATGAAGACCTATTTTCGCATGCTTCCTCAGATAACACCACAGCTTCTGCGAGCAGACTGCTGCTCATCATTGGGAAGCCTTGACGTAGTTCAGATAAGAACGTTCTGCCCAAGAGTCTAATGTTTGTAAATCAAAGCACTTCTTTTTTTTTTATTAAGAGGCATTCCTCATGAACAGTGATACCACAGGCTGACAGTTTAATGCAACCCGGAATGTGACACTCCACTAATGTTCAATTTCTAATAAAACATATAGATATCACAAAGGACATTTGAAACCACGTCATATTGGCATGGTACTCGTGCAGCACGCCGTTGACTATAATAACAAGTGGATGTTTCAAAAGGAAAAATTGATTCCACTCAATTTTTTATGAGCCATGACATTTATTGTTGGCTTAATGTACTGTAATAACTACATACAGTCTTGTTTGATTACATTCTCCCAAAACAGTCAAAGTGTAAAGTAATTATTCATCTTGACACCAGGTTCATGGTGTGAATTCAGTTCTTGAGAGCGCTACACTGGTTTATACAGCATAACGGAGGTGCAGGACAGTAACAGAATCAAAGCTCAACCCAACCTGAGGCGGCCAAAACACTTTCAACAACATTGATCATAATAAGTATGGTGTGGTTGTTGTCAGTACTGATAGATGAATTCAACTGGCATGGTCACACATCGCCTGCAGGCTACAGGGCGAGCGCGTTTCAGTGAGACCTGGTTGCATGCATGTAGACGTGACTCATTTGTTGCTTCGGGCGGTAGATCTGCCATATGAGTGGAGCAGTGGCATGACAGGGCAGGCATGAGGAAAAGCTGCATCCAGTCTGTGCCTTAACAATCAGCAGGGTCGGCCTTACACATCCCTGAGAAAGATGGTAGCTGGGATTTAATCGTTTTATTTTCTGTTAGTGTGTGACTATTCAGTATGCATCACAATAGTACGATAAGCAGCACATCCTTTGTCGGATTAGCGGACAACGTGAAAGTATTAACTCTCGAGAACTAACTGCATGCCAGGAAACATTAATTTACCATGGTTTACAGATTAACAGAGGTAATTATCTTTTTTTTTTGTGAGAAACATTTCAAAAGCACGAGCACCTCAGGTTTTCTGGAACCCTGACTGATTGGAATTGAAAGTGGCATTAAAAAGGAATAAATGTGAAAATGAAGTGGCTCATTTTGATTGTACCATGACACCCATTATCTGCCTGTTTAATTGGCAGGGAATTATAAAAGATCAATCATGCGAAAACAACCTTTTCTGGAGTGGTTCCCTGAGAAATAAATAAAAACTTAAGTGCTGTACATTTCATCATTGTGCATTTGAATGCTCATGTGTCTGAGTATTTGTGTTTGAGACAAAAAAAACGATATATTGTTGCCGGACACAAATTTAAGACAAAAAAAAACATTTTCTTGAAAGTGTGCGGATGTCAGTGTTTGAAAGGTGCAGAAACCTCGGCACTTTGGCCCTCAGTGTAGCAGTCAGTGAAAAACGTAATGAAAGAGTTTGTTGAACGGATGCTACAGTGGAAATGTTATGTCCAATGTTACCAATCTGAGACCCAACTAGAACTGACGATGTAACGGCATTGGCACAGTATTATTTTAAATGCCAGGAAAGAGTCACTGCTAACCCTTAATAAACTGTCCAAGCAGGTGAGGGACAAGATTTTGATACCGGAAGCCTTCTGGTTCCAGTTTCAAGTTTGACCAATCACGTTTGTGCAAGTTTTGGTTGTTAACAGTCCGCGTTGAGAGCAAAAGAGACGGAACACATTGACCAAAATGCATCGGCTATCAGCTTCCATTCATATTTAGATAGCTGTTAATAGAGATGAGCCAAACTGTCCTTATGACCTAAACACCTACAAAAAGTATCACTGATTTGTGTAGAGAAACGTTCGACTTTTGTCATAAAAGAAACTAGATATAGGCCATTGCCCCAAAGGCAGGACATTAACCAATGGGCTCCGAGATTGCTGCTTTTCTGGTTTTATGTAGTATTCAATGCTTTGGTTCCCATTTACCAAAGTTGTATGTTGCAAATCAATGTTAAAAATTAATTTGCAACAACTAAGTATTCCCTGTACTTTATATTTCAAGACCAAAGTTTCTTGCATTTTCCCATCTTGCTAGTTTCTTCTCCTTTCTGCAGTTTGTGAACACTAACTAGATACAGTGAGATAGATTCCAGGTATTCCGACATGTCTCCATTAGCCTGAGAACAATCTAAAAATTTAAGACCTTTCACAAGAAAAAATTAGACTTTAAAATCTTTAAGGTCAACACGTCTTGGATTTAATAAATGTAACACTTGAAGACTTTTTTAAGGATAAGAGGGAAGCCTGATAAAGCTTCACCATCAAACAGGACGAGGAGTCTGCAGTCACGCTGCAGCTCCTGATGATAGATGACAAGTCAGGGCATTAGTAATCATCCTCTGGGAGCCATTGATATCAGCACCAGATTTCATGGCAATCAATCCACTCAGTGGCCAGATATTTTACTAAAAACTAAAATATCAGTGTCATTATGGCGCTGGAAGAAAAGTGGGGTATCACAAAAGTCAGCAGGCTCCATATTGTGGTGATCATGAATGTAGTTCATCAGGAAAATTGTTTAAATGTTCAACATTCTCTTTAACACAATGAATTTCTAAAAAATCCCCAATTTAAAGTATAACAAATAACATCTGTTATCCTAACTGACAATCTCATAATTTCAAAAATGTCCGTCTGTCGATCGCATATCTTCAGAAGCGTTCATGTTAATGTCTCCACACTTGGCAGGTGTATTGTTGAGGGCACAAGGAATGGCCCAGCAGCAGCGGCTGTTACTCATCAACACAACTGATGCTGTCGATCACAACAAAGGGCTCATCCGTGACAACATCAATGACAGCTGATTCTCCTCTTCAGGGTTCTGCAGACTGAGTCGAGCTTCACCGAACCTAAAATAGAGAGGTAACCAGCTCTTTGTGCGGCAGCGGCTTCAGGGTTCCGTGGACTGAGTCTTGCAGCCAGTCTTTACTTTCAGTGGCTTAATTAGGCAACTGCAGGTCACTTTAAAAAAGAAAGCTGCAACCAGCTTTACCACAGGTCAAGCAAACAGCCCATTCTTAACAGGCAAGTTTAGAACTGGCACGGCGCCAGAAAGACAAACAGAACAACTGAACTTCATTAACTAAGCTTGTAACTGTGCCATCACACTGATCACAGTTCAGCACATGTCAGCTCCAAAGTGAATTCAGCCTTGCCGCAAAACCATAATAAATATTAAATCTAATGTCAGGGACCGAAAACTTTTGCCAGTAGTTTGAGTTCGAATAGAGTTGCTAGAGGCCCGGGGGTTTCTACATGTGCAAACTGGGATGCTATGGATAATGTAGGGTAGGTCGCATGCTGCAGAGTTTGGTCTGACAGAATATCTTGGCCGGCCCATTCTCCAACACTTGAAACCCTGCCTGAAGAGCAACAACAATCTTTAATCTTCAAACGTTTTACATTTTAATAAATGACACACAGGCACGTTGTTTTATCTTTTAAAGAACGGTTGCTGAAGTCAACACATGACAAATATACAATATGTGGGGGAAAAACATGCATAATAAAGTCCATACAGCGATCAGTTGAGAGAGACCACAGTTGGCCATCATGACACAAATCCATATTAATATTTCCATTTATTATAAATGTTTATTGAATTATAACCACAACAAGCACATAAACTACACACAGCGTACAAGTATTTTGGGATAGATGTTAACATGCACAAATTCCTTTGCAAAGTCAACAGAGACAAAAGCATTAACACATAAGAGGGACAAGAGGAGGAGGAGGAGGCTGCAGCACCAAGCTGTGATATTATAAAGATAAGAAGAATAGTGAGAATTATGAGATATTGAAGATCAGCATGTTCACTTGTTAGTGCTTTGTTCACCTCCCTATCAGACTGTTTGATCTACATCAGGAACAGTGGTCCCCAAAGAGTGGGGAAAATGTGCTTTTATTTGATCGTTTTCTTTTTGTCGACATTGAATGATATCAAAACACTGGGTAATATTGGAACTACACTTTATATATTTACACCGTTTTGCATTCAAATATGTAGATGGAAACTGTATTGGTTACTGTATTGGTTGGCGGAGCCCTACAACTGCAAGGCCGTAATTCTAGTTACTAATTATTTAGATAGCACAATTATTTAGATAGCACAAAGTTGATAAATCGAATAAGTCTTTTGGCACGTTTTGCTGTGGTCTCTGGGCTAAACATTTAACTACACCTGACACCATCAGATATAGGCTAGTTAAATGTAGTTTTATAGCAAAAGTACACATTTGACTGATAAATAATATAGTAATATTATTTTATTGAGCTCTATGACATCATAAGATCATTAATACTGAGGTAGTAGTGTAAGTAGCAAGTGAAACTACAGCAAAATATGTTATAAACAGTTTTATATACAGGGACGTTAGACATATTGTGAGAGCTTGTTTCTCTCTTTGATTTGTGGCGAGATCATTAAAGCATATGAGAACTTCAAAGGAAAAAAGCTTTTAACAACTCGGACATTTGCAAAAAATAAGTCGCTTTTTCAGAAGCCAAAAATGATCGAAACCACTGGTTTGGTCTTCAATAATGTGTTTTAACAGGTTGTTATATTATTCATTGATTAAAATCTTCATTTTAAAAGGAACTAAAGCTTTGAATGTAATGGAATATAATACAATAACTCGCTCTGAAATGTATGAGTGGAAATATGAGGTAGCATGAAGTGGAAATACTTAAGTACTTCCATGTTGTGAAATATTAAAAAAAAAGGAAATATTTAAGATTTACAGTATTTGTGACATTGTGTGGTGTAAACTGTCCAGTCTGCACAAGTGAAGTTATCACATCTCGTTAGATGCACAGATGAAGTGGATGTTCTTCTCCTAACTGGAGTCTGGGAAACAAAAACAGGATTGTTCATTATATTAATGAGTTTATTCATACAATGACAAGCAACTAAGGGCAACTAAACCTACATTTTGGGATAAACTCACAAAAATTGAAAGGCTGTATAACTGACAATGTTGCCTGCATGTCCCAGTGGGTTTAAGCAAAATAATATAAATTTCTATTAATTCTAGGTCTATATATAGTCTTGATTCAAGTAACTGTCACAAAGCCCCCAAGTATTTCCATAACTGTTTCAAAGGACTTTGGGGGCCCCAGGCAAAAAGGGACCTGGGGGGCCCTGACATCAAACCTTCTGTGCACAACCACAGAAACACATGATACCAAATCAAATCGTTCTTATCTTGAAATTATACTCTTATTATCAACATTACAAATAAAGCGCATATATAATTGCAACGAATTGAAATGGAAATAGAAAATCTGGTTGTTTTCCAAACTCCTTTTTGGTGCATTTTCACACAAGCAGTTGTAGCACACAGTAGAGCACTTTTTCACCAGGTATAACATGGAAGAAATCTGGACATTAAGCAGAAATAATGGTTCATTAAAAATGCACCTCAACTGTTGATTTAATGAGCAAATAGTTATCATTATTCCAGTTACGATCATTTGTATTCTTCTGTCTAATCCTAATGTAAAACAAGCTTTCAGCACGCCCAAAATGTTTTGGCCGTGAACGGGGTTGCTATTTAATCGCAGCAATAATGTAATTAAATCAACACTCTTTCAGCCGCTCTCTTTTCTTAGAGCTTGGTGATACATCATTACTCCCACAGAGGCCCTTAAACACTCAAGTGAACTATCCTGCATGGTAAATATCTTCACGTCCACCTTTTTCAGGTTTGGAGGCCGCCCCCCCTGTTTGTCACGAGAAATGAAAATAATGCTGTTGTGAAAATGTCTTACAGTTTATAAATGACCCATGTCTCTGTGATGACCTGCGCCTATGTGCGGTGACCTACCTGCATGCTATGTATGAGATCGAATCCTTGTCACGACTGCACATCATGCATGCTCATAAAAATAGCAGGAAGCGGAGGGAAAAAGATGAATGATGGATGTTGTTCAAGGACATACCGTAACCGTAATGCCCCCAGTACTCCGAATAATCTCTTCTATTAGTGTGGTCATATGGCTGGAGCGTGTACAGTCATGGATCTTTAACTCAGCCATTGTAAATGTTCCCCCCCCACCCCCTCCCAATTCTGTGTGTGGCCATTGCCTTAGCTTAGCATTTACTGCTTTGTCTCTTTTGTGTCAGCTTTCAATGCCAACAGCAATCAGAGGTTAAATAGGTCACCCATCCAACCAGCAGGGACGCAGACCCCCATGGTGCTTTGTTTTATGCAACACTGTTTTTCAAGAAACCAAACAGATGTTTTATGTAGAGGGAAAAGGGGAATTAATTGATCCAAGCCAACAGAAGTTTCCCAAACGCTGGCCTGATAATAGGGGACCCGTCATCATTAGGATTGATGGCAGCAATTTATTATTAATGATTCGTAAAATGAGATCCAGTAGACCCCATTTTAAATACATTTTCCATTACGGAGGAGCTGACAAGCAACACTGCTGATTTCACCACCAAAGCCGTTCACTGTCTCTCTTCCCCCCTCTGAAATACAGTATCCCTACTTCACCCGGCACAATGTCTCACTTTGGTGATGCTTGGATTGTCCCAAATTGAAAGCATTTGTTTTAAAGCTGAGAGGTGAACTTCAAGCCCTGTCACAGTACCGTGATATTGATGTGTTTTATTTTGTTTTAAGCCACTGGATCCAGTATATCCTAACAGATATTGTCTTTCCCAGAAGAAATGCCCCCCCCCCATGGCCTCAGTCTCTGCAGCCATCTGCTACGATACAATTTCCTGTCAATCAAACTGCCATTGTTGTATTTATACAGCAGTAATCCAAAGGCTGCATGTTAAGTCATTTACAGAACTCATGATTTAGAATATCCCAGCTTCCCTTTGGTAATAACAAAAAAAATAAAAAACTACTGACAAAAAAATAAAAAGTACTGATGAAATCAATGTGTAACACAGATGGCGCAGATTAGTGTCTGCACGGTAGTGTTACTGTAACATCTGTCTGAAATGTTTGTCTGATAGTAACGCAAAGGTCCCACTCGTCAGCTGGGGGAGAAATTGCAATCAAGATGGATTTAAAATTAGGGTCAGAGAACCACCTAAACTTGCTGAGACATTGCAGCTGATTTAAATACAGACAGCATTGAAACTGCCTGTGGGCCCACGATAAATTATTTCACAGACCTCCAAACTAGACATCTACCTTCTTACAGTAGATAAAGCTTCCTCTCCAAAAATACCATTAGCAATGCCTAGAGTGTGCTTAATAATTGATGACGAGAGCATCCGTGATAATTAAGAGTTAAGTGAGTGCGCATGTAGGTGTGTGTGCGCACTTTAAGACCCTGTGAATGTGTGGGGTGATCTCTTTGTCTCTGTATCCACAGTTGGAGTCCATGTTTGCATGTGGTTTCGCTCCCATCAAAAAGGTGGTGAATCCTGTTGAGCTGTGAAAACAGCACTGTAACATCCTGGTGCCTTGGCACTCATCCTCCTTTATACTCATGCTGATGTAAGGGGAGTTCTAGGAAGCCATTACTCTAAATGACTCATTTTCTTGGCAATATTGGAGTGCAGTAGAACGAGCGTCTTTCTGGGCTTTAAGCTGATATGTTAAATGTTTTGAACGCCGTCATTCTGAGCAGCTACAAGTTTACATCAGAGATAGTGGAATTATTTTAGTATGCAAATTAAATCAAGGCAGCCATGTAAGTAATGTAAACAAGCTGAAGACATCAACTGTGTGGCCGATTAGTGTTGGTGCATAGCTGACATTTAAACCAGATGATCTAAACAGCTCCACATTTCATGTCACCAAATGATGAATTAAGCTACAATAATCTATTCACCATTCTGAAATTACCCAAAGCATCTTTTCTACAACACTGTTCTGCAAAAAACCTCGATCTTTATCTATGATAGGCTGATATCAGCCGATGCTTGAAGTCAAAAAGGTTTTTATATAACTGGTGACCAGAATATTTCTCCACTGCAAGTGTTGCTGGTTGAGAGTGAAAGACTGAGGAAATAACATTCTATATTATATAATCTAGTATATTATTCCTTATAATATGAATCTGTATTCACAGAGCCTTTTTCAAAGTCCAGACTACAAAGTGCTTTATAAGACAGCAACTAAAACAAATAATACATAAAATCATGGCATAACATAACATAGGGCTGGGCAATAAAACTATATCACTAATTATTGCATTATAATTTTCATTAATAGAAAAATAAGAACATTTCATAAACAATATATTGTTTATGCCTTGTGTAAGCACAGTTTGGAGGTATAACACATAACTGATCTACCTCAGATTAGTCAAATGTTTTGCTCTTACTTCAAAGTAAAAGAGATATCTACCGTGATAATTATCAATAGCAACTGATATAACATCTAGTTATAACGTTTGGCCTTATCGCCCAGCCACAATATAATACAATATAAAGCCTTTTAGTCTTAAAGTAATTTTAACATGTCATAGTCCTGATGTCATGGTTACTGGGGTACTTCAATTAGAAAAAGAGCAGTTGTTAATGTTATTAGTACCACCTGTGCTTTTCTTAAGCTAAAATATTTCTTCTGAAAAGACCCATTTCTTAAATGTGCTTTTGGAGGCATTACTCTGTTGGTTCAAATAAGAACCGACTGGGAAAACTGATAAAGCTGGATAATCACGAACTGTACAAGATTCTACCTGACATCACTGTGTCATGCCATCACCTCACAGTGTAGGATACTAATTCCCAGTAGCAACAGAATAAATGCTGGTTTGTGTACCGTCTCACTCTTCTTCCCTCATCCTGTGCATGCTGAATCTCAGCCTCCTCATGTGAGCACAGAGCTCCCATAACCCAACTCCCACTCCGGCTCGGAGATAAACTCCCACTCCAGCTAAGCAGAGATAAAAAAAACAAATGCTCCGTGCAGAGTAAAAATACCCACCGGTGCTGATTCTGTGAACCAGACAGATCAGACTTACAACTTCTTAAAACATAGCACATGAGAAGTAATTTGATGAAACACACACCACAAATAAAAAGCTATCGTGGGCAGCTTGAGATTTCTTCCCATTTTTCTGCAGTTTTGACCAAGTACATTTGTCTCAAATGCTGCATGTATTTCTACATAAGTTATGGCTAGAAAAAGAGAAGAAAATAGCCTTTTGTTAGTGTTTTACAATTTCCATTTCAAAATGTTTGAAGGAATGTCCTTTCATAATTACAGTGGGATAAATACACTATCGTTTAAAGGGCGTTTTCACACCTGAAAGTCTGGTCCATGGTCCAACCCGAGGCTCATGTCTTTGTTATATTGTTTACATTTAGAGATCCCACCAAAAACGTTTGCCTGACATACGTACGCCCTGTTGCCTTCACCTAGGCTACTTGTACTTGACATCGATAGGTTTGTATACAGGCAAGTATCTGACAGTCTGTATCAATTCTGCTATTGTATTTATGAATTTTTTGAATGAAATACATGGGAAAAAAAATTGGAAAGGAGAAAAATGTATCTGTTCAATTCGTAGATTTTGTTACCACAGTGAAAATAATAATAATTACTTGCTAATATCATGTTATTTTTACCAGCATCACCAGCTTCAAGCGCAGTACTCCATCAAATGAATGTCCTCGACATGAATTATGTATTCTCAGGCGAAGACTACAAGCTGCACTGCGAGCTGCTTCTGCTTCTTCTGTTGTTTAATGCTGTCTCAACTTCCTGGAACTTGTCCAAAACAACCCCATAAAAATTTACACTGCAAACAAAGTGAACCATGGGCCAGTACATCTGGACCGATACCACCTCTTTTGGTCAGACTGAATTCTCATCCAGTGGTCCGAGGCACTTTTTAGATCTGGTATTTTGGTTTGGACTAAAGCAAAATGTCTGAAGGTCCAGACCAAACATGTATGACGTGAATGCACCCAAAGTCAAGCTGAAAAAAGTACAGGCTGGAATGTTACATTTCCACTTGGTTCAGGGCCATGTTCAGACCAACATTAGCACATTTACAAAGCACTGGACACCAGCAAAAACAAAGCATGGTTGTAACTTTGGCCATATGGCAAGGTGCTTTAGTGGCCAATTAAATATCAACATTCAAGCTCACACTCCTTGTAGATTAAGTTCTAACGAGAATGGTTTCATTTAACTTTTTACTAGGGCTGCGCATCATATCCAAAGTCTTGTATCCTGCTAGGTCATTTCAGGTAACAACACATATCATTGCTCATTATATAAACTGCCGCCATGTCTTTGCAGATGTAAGTTGCAACAGCAGCAGTTATCTTCATCCAAAAGCCTCTTACAACATCTGAGTTTTTTTGTACTCATCTGTAGACTTTCTGTACAGTGGTATCCTTGGTGGTAAAAGAGGTTAGCAGGGTTTGAGTGTGTTGTGGGGGCTGGTCCGCAGCATCATTAGCCAAGTACAGACTTTTGTTAGTGACAGAAGTAGCAGCTATCAATTACTGTGTAGCATTCAATCTCATTCATGTTTGCCTTGTTGCAGATTTCCTGCCTCCATCCATGTTTTGGGAGAGAACATCAAGCGTCATCCAAATAATGAAAAGTGTTGTAGAGGCATTTGTGACTCAAAAATAATATGAAACAATGGACTTGTTTACTTCTCATGGGAATATCCCGAAGTACAGGCTTTATGGCGGGCTGTTCAGGAAAATATAAGACAAATCATAGCCCAAGATATTCTCTACACAGTCTCTATGTCCTCGGGGATCCATCCCCTCTGATCAACCTCCCTACACCTCTAGCATACTGGATTCATATGGCAATCATGTTGGGTCAGTAGATCACAGTTAGTGGAAATCTGTTGATTCCCACATGTTTTGTTCTCTCAGCATGGAGTTGTAGCAGCTAATGAGAAACAGTCTTAAAGGATCAATAATGAATGTAGTTTGAAATGTCACAAGTAACCACGTCACATGAAAGCCCTTGAATCCTCTCACAATCGTGGTGACAACCCAGTTTTTTTCTCAGTTTTATTCTGAAGGATTTAGATTTTTTGATGTTTATATATATACAGTATAATATCGTTCTTATTGTATTGCTTTACTTGCTACAGTTGCATTGTGGCCATTGTGGCTGTTACTGTATGAAAACCTAAATAGAGTGATAAAATAAACAATGGACATTGCTTAGTCATAGACAGTCAAGCTGTTTACATTCTGAATATTTTAAAGATGGTAAAATTACTGTTGTTGGACCAACCCCTTTAAGTTGTTAAGTGTTGTCTGATAAACCCTCAGACTCATTCATCTAATACTCAAACCAGCTTTCCTGTATTTCATCATCTCTCAGAATTTATACAACCCCCCCACCACCACCACCACGCAGCGCCTTGTGCTTTTCTTACCCAGGGCTGTTTTCAGTCCAAATGCACATTAAGTACAGACTGACTCATTGATTCTGAGGAAAACTCCTATCAAACTCAAATCACTTGCAGGTATATTATTTCCATTCTGTGCAGTGTGACAGTAAACATTTTATTCACTGGAGCCATTTCAGCCTCACTGAGCCGCTGCCCCCCCCTTACACACACACACAAAAGATGACTAAAATAAAACTGTATATTTTAACCTGCTTAACATAACAAATAAATACAAATTACCATTTAAACAACAGAGTGGTATACGCATTCACATATGCTCAAGTATTTACTTGTACATTTCCCCTCTTCCCCCTGTAAGAAAGCATCAGTACTTGGAAGTGTTTTACATCTGAACATTAGCTACCTTCCATTATTCATTTTGTGTGATACATTCTGTGTTTGTCAGACTGAAAAATGAAATTCATGAATTCAAAACACACTCAGTACTGTACCGTGTAATTAGAGCGTATTATGCACTTAACTGCAATTTGAATAATACAATGCAAATCACTTTCCGTTGAGACTTTTAAGGGAGGATACTTTACTTTTCACTTAAACCCACCAAGACAGGAGGAAGAACTCAAAAAAGTCGTCCTCTGAAGATCCCATAAGGAAGGTCTGGACCTGGGCTACTGGCCTGGTGGCACTTTGTACTCACTGCATGTTGTGTCTGGCTAAATCGATACACAACAGCTGCGACTGTTCTGCAGTTGCATGGCTGATGAAAATATATACCACATGATGCTGACCTCAATTGGCTCTTAAGTCTTTCAAGTAAACCATCATGTCTCTTAAACGCCCATCTCCTGTAGTAGTTATCTTAACCACATTTTATTTTGGAAAGTGACTTTTATTAACTGTCTGTTTGATAGAAGCCCCACTCTCCATTTCAGTTCTCATACAGACAGTGGTCGTCTTTCATAATTCAAGCCTTGTAAGTCCTAAATTGAATCTGAGATGCATTTCTCTTAATGTAATCCAGGTTTATTGAATTACATATCTGCTTTAGATTTATTATTTGGACTAAGCTTATAAATCTATCTAGTTTATTTATATTTCATATAGTACCGCAAAGCCCAGAGGACATTCAATGGACTGGCCATTAAATCATAACAGCAAACTAACATGGGCTACATAAAATACTGTACTATTAAGTACTCAACAAGTAACAAGTAAAAGTGAATTATGTGGCAGTGCTTGCATAGAACTGTTTCCTAATAAGAAGGCTGTTCAGACTTCAGAAGAATGTAATATTGGCT
This sequence comes from Hippoglossus stenolepis, assembly GCF_022539355.2. NCBI lineage: Eukaryota > Metazoa > Chordata > Actinopteri > Pleuronectiformes > Pleuronectidae > Hippoglossus > Hippoglossus stenolepis. Next base: position 10,608,304 of record NC_061489.1, read on the forward strand.
GCACATAACTAAGACTGTGCAGCAGCCTTTTTACTGAGCCATGGGGAAATTGATTGCAATATAAACACATTTAATGAGTCTGATGATCACTGGAATTCAAAGCTAATTTGACTGAGTATCACAACAAAATGTAGCTTTGGGAAATATAGAGTATTCAAGCCAATGCCAAGAATTCCACATTAATTGGTCTGTCAAATTAAATTATGCATTGGATTATATTCCTGACTCTGACCATTGAACAAACACACGACTGCCCACACCATGTCAAGCATGCAATGAATTAGTTGGTGAATATGTGAAATATTTCAAATAGCAGCTCGTTTACTTTGTACACTTCCTGGAAGACCAAAAATCTACAAAAAATATAAGTAACAAAAGTCTTTGTATTCACATCTTGCTAAGTCATCTGTATGATCCACTTGGAAATGTTTGCACAATCAAGGTCTAGGTAAAAGCCTGATCAATTTGTCTCTACGCTATTTCCACTCTACATCTATCAAATTGCAGATTTTAGGGAATGGGTTGTGCCTGGAATTTATGATGACTATTAGAGACACTGGCATGAGTGCAAAACCAAGACAGTGGGAGAGAGAAATATTTTTGTAAGAACGTTACTTCAATAAAAAGATTAAATTCAGAGCGAGCCAAAAATATTTCATTCTTATGAAACACGGAGTGCTGTATTTATGCCAACCTATAATCAGAGACCTAAAGACTTAAGTCCCACAGGGGAATTGGATGCTCTAGTAATGGTGACATATTGAAAAGCGTAGCACTTTCCCCTTTTACAAGACAAACTGAACTGATATAGCATGATGGATCTTCTACTTCATATAGACGACTGTTCCTCGAACACCAGAGTGCCCACACTCACATTCTGTGCCACTGGATTCATCTGTTTACAAACCCTTATTGACAGACTTACACAAAGACACAGAAGTACTCTTTTTAAACTGCTTTTATCAGGGTTATCACAATTGAAAATGTCCTTTGTATTTTACAGAATGTGCATTAAATAACCTGTTTTTATTGAGCTGTCTTTAGGCAAGAAAAAAAAAAGAATAAAGAAAAATATACAAAGAAAGATATATCATTGTATGCTACCTGCAAGGACTGGCAGTCCATTGAATTTTCAAGGTATATCGAGATGCTTTCGAACAAACAATAGGATGAGACAGTGCAGTTTATGCGCTTATTCTGTGAAGCCAGTGTTTGCATCTCACTCTCCATGCAACCCCACCCCACTCTCCGTCTGCAAGTAACCCAACCCCCACACAACTTCTCCATCCACAGTTCCACTCAACACTGAGGAAGACATTTTACACAACTGTGTGTTTTGTTGTGCAGGAGAGGAAAACCTTTAATTGTAATTCTACTTTAATCAGCCTGTAATTGGAAAGAAAAAAAAAACAAGGTAGCATATTAAGCCTATTGTTATTAAATACAGGGTACTTATTATACTTTTTCATTTGCAAATATTGCAGCTGTATGTTCATATAGGGAAGGAAGCTGTCTTTACATTTTATTATGATTAAAGTTTGTTTTAACAAAAGTGCTTGTGAAATCATGCATGTAGCTTTGACTTAGAACTGAACAATTACACCACTTATAATATAAAATTCCATTACACACACACACACACACACACACACACACACACACACACACACACACACACACACACACACACACACACACACACACACACACACACACACACACACACACACACACACACACACACACACACACACACTTAAATGGCACAGCAGCAAAAAGTATGAAAGGAAAAGGACAATTATCAACATGAAAATTTGTGGTTATAAATGAAATGTCATTTATAATAAGCCACTAGCATTTTTTACAGCATAGGGCGGCTTCACCAGTACTATTGCAGGATACAGGAACATCTGAAAAAAGTTTGTTATCTGACTTTTCTGAGGTACATTATTGGAACAACACAGTCTCCCAAAATAATTTACCAAGAAGCATTAGGGAGGAATCTGTAATCTATTTTTTACCACAGTAGTTGGGTAGCTTTGGGGAAGGTCTCAGAAGACTTTATTATAATGGTTGTTTCCGGGGAGAGGCAGTGGAAGTTGGCTTTAAACAACTCGGCTGGAATAGGGTCAAGTGGATGACTTCATCCTGCTAATTGCAAGACTGATTGCATCTTCTGTCATCATATTATAAGATGACATTTTTGGTGGAGGTTGCTGTACAGGGAGATCAAAGAGCTGTTTCATCCACACTAGCATCACTGGCTCTTATAGCGATAACTTTTTCATCTGAGAAATTCAAATAATTCTCAAACACTGGTGGAATCAGAGCCTCCACAGCTGCAGACACCCAGGCAGAACATAGAGGTGACAGTAATGCTACTACCAGAAAAAGTGTAATAAAGACTTCAGCAAAAGTTAGCCAAGCTTATAGTCTACTACCATCAGTTCACTCCCGCTACCGATTTGAACAAGTACCAGACAACCTCCGTAAAAAAAGAGCCTGTGCATGTGCATCTAAATAAACAACCCACTTGTCCATACAGGGGGGTGAGATGTTAATTTTTAGCTTATGGTTTAAAAACAGAAAGGCTACAATGTTTCTGTTAAATTTATGCCATATTTTACTACACTTTCTGTTATGGAAGTTTTCTGGAAGCTGGTGAACCCAGGCAGCAACTGATGTCTTATGCAGAAGATTTTAATGTAGACTTGATGCATCAAGGAGACCAGAAGGTGAAACAATCTACAAACGCTAACAGAGTAACATGAGCAATTGTCAGCCCCAAGTCTGAAGATGTCTCCCACAGCATCCGAGTACATCTTCCTCTACTTGTGTCACCCATTCTAACAGCCCATCCATGAAAGGCTAGAATTGCCGTCACTCTCTATGCTACATGTAGGTGTTCGTATCGTATCGGATTGTTAAGCTTAAAGTTTGCATTCCTAAATCACATTGTGTCCTAACGTCTTGCCACTGGTTTCTCTGTCTGGGCATCTGAAATAGAAGTGAAAGTCGTAGACACTACAATGTACTGCTAGTTGGCCCTTTACAACCTGACCTTGGGTATTGCTTGGAGAGAGAAGGGAGTATGTGTGGAATTTGACAGGCTCTGCTCCCCTAACGGTGTACAGATGTAATGTGTGAGGATGGTCAAAAATTCCTAAACACTTTTATGTCAAATAGCGATGCACTTCACCACTGTTCACCACTTGTGGAAGGAGAGGCGTGTAAGATATGAGAAAGTGAGGGATATGTCCACACAGCTTGAAAGAAACAACATATATTTATTAACTATTATGGACATTTTTACATTTATAATCAGCTGTCTTTCTGGGGCACTTTTCATGGAAGCAAGGGCTGTAACAAGGAGACATACTGTACAAAATAGAATAATAAAAACAAAGTCTACTAATGCTTCTTTGGCTTTTATTGTTCAGTTATATGAGAAATGTTAAAAGTTTCACAATGGCCTTCCTTCACCTCCACCACAGATAAAAAGTTGTTTATTGCATGTTATTTTTGTTTGATGTGGATAAAAGCCGCTGTAGATGTATATAAACTGGGCAATAATCCGTTTTTGGCAGACAATCATCATGAACACTCACTAATTTCTGATGCACTCTATGTAATTTTGTTCTGGATCCAAGCCTGTAAGCACCAGCTGCTTTGTTCACTACAGCTACGATTCCAAAGGGTAGAAAGTCACAAAAATTGGAAAACTTTTCAGAATTACTAGACTTTTTGGGATCAACAGCACCAATAGCAAATTTGCTGTTTCCTTTATTATCAATTAAATACTGAATTGACAGTTTGAGTCGGATCAATCAGAACATATCAGAAACATATTACACAGTTGAAGTAAGTATTGCCAATCAGTGGCTGCATGGTTTATTTATTCATGCTTTAGAATGCTTGTCTGCAATGGAATTAAACTTGTTCATGAAATAATCGGAGGCCAAGTATGGAACAGGAATAAACACACTATCAATAATACAGTGTGACAGCGACAGTTAAATTAAGTCAATAGAGTTAGATACAAATTGAGGCCATGCAGGGAAATAAAATCATTAATGGAAAACTCTTGACAAAAAAGGATGTCATATTTCAAACAAGCAATGATACTAGATGATGTAACTCTCTTACCTGTGGTACTGTCTCACCAGGACACTGACACAGTTGGATGGAATTCAGCCATTGCTCATAAATAATTAAATTATAGTGTTTACACCTATAGGCCCCTATGTTAGCCCCCCCAAAATGAAGCCATAAATATCTTTAACAACCCCTGTTGGCTGGTCGCAGTATAGGTAAAAAACAGCCCCTTCTCCATGTTAGTTGATAGGACATGGAGCAAATTAAAACAAGTCTAAACACAACACAATCACTGCTGCGCAAACTGGCTCCAAATGACATCAAAGGTGCAAGATGGGGGGGGGGTTAAAAACAGCTCACTTATTTACACATATACCTCAACCCTCTGCAACCGGTGATGCATCTAAATCAGATTTCAATGTGACACAAAGTGTGTCATTAGATATGTAATTTAAAAGGAACATTATAGTTAACAAGACCCCAGTGAGCTTTAAAAGCAGCTTACCAATATCCTATTGCGTACAAAGTAATAATACATAATTAAACTCTTTGATGTCCCTTTTCAGTTATTAATTCAAGGCATTAACTGAGTCCCTGCACCTGTAGGACTTGAATTAAAGTGTGCAATAAGAGCAGAGTAACTTAAGTTCAAATCTTAGGCTGTAAACTGCAATGGACCATTCAGTGTTAAATGAACAGTTGCGCTAAATTATTTTTGGGGGTTCTTACAAGTGTATGTAAGAAGCTAATGTGATTCAGTATCATTTTATATTTTATGGGAAGGGCCTAAGCTGATAATATACAAACTGCACAATTACATTGGCCCATGGGTAATGTGAAATGTAGGTCAGACGAAGAGGGAAATGACGGCAAGAAAGAGGTTGATTCTTCCTCCTCTGCTGAAGGGGTTGATAGATAATACAACCTGCAAATTTCCAAAAAAGGTTTTAAGTCATAATCCCTCCTTCATGGCTCCTAAAGTCAGAACTGCTACTGAACCCTGTGTGACCAAATGGGTTTAAACAGACCAGTCAAGTAAGCAGCCACTATTCCCATCATTGGAGTCCCACGATCTTACAGGTACATAGATACAGTGGAGGGACAATATCCAACACCACGGGCATAAATTAACGTGCAAATGGGACTTTAAAAGAAAAGATCCACCCACACTTTTAAGCTCTGTTCAAAAAGCTTACACTTAAGAGTCCTATACATCATCACACATACAGGGGGAGAAGCACTTCAGGGACAAGCTGCCCTGGCAGCAGATATCTATTAAAGTTCCAGATTAAATTATCTTTCATATCTTTCCCAATTCAATTTAAACAGTGCAATTTAAATCATGGGATACTTTGGTGGAACTACTAATGGTAGTTAGATACAAATTATACAGTGAGAAACACTCTGTTACACTTATATAAACTATGTTGGCAACAAGGGTGCACATGCACACACACAATGGTCACGCTCACACACAAGCAATTCAAGTGATAGATACACAGACTAGAGAGTGAAAGATAAGTTCTCGCGTTAGAGAAAACTGCAGCTGAAACTCTGAGGTCTGACTGTGCATGGACAATAAAAACATTATGGACCATTGCGCGAGCACACGGTACGACAACGTGAGCGAGCAAGCGGCAAATAGGACTGCACACGCCAAGTTAGACATCTCATATTATTATGAGAAATGTAACAAAATGTGTTCATTAATAAACTGTGGGACAAATTAGAATATGGCGAGCACCCACAGTATAATTAATGGGAAGCATTGGTGACATGTTGCTTGAAAATCGATTCGGTTTCCATTGCTGCCGTTTGTTCAAATGTATTACTAATTAAAAACAGACATGAAATAAAGATTAACTTATATTAATATCTTGATATGTATCTTACACAATTTTTATGAAGCAATGCCACTGAAAAAAAGTAGTAGGAAGATACTTTTGTCAATTTACAAATTAAGCACAATGTCTCATTGTGTGTCACCTTTTCCTAATCCTGAGAGCCTTAAAAAATTCCTACTAATGATCCACAAAATGGACACAAAAGCAAAGCTCTTGTGTAGGTGATACTTGATGAGAATGCTGGGAAGAGCATGTGCTGAATTTATCCTGCACACCTTGCACTGCTCACTGCGCATAAACATGGTGTCTGAAGATATTAAATAAACATTGTTCCTGTGGTTAGTTATTTCGAATTGAATAATTGGAAGCAAGTGCTTTATTGCATGCAGTGAAACATGTCTGTGAGATTTGAATTTCAAATTAGCATCCTTTGAAGATTGTGAAAAAAATGTTGTGCATTTGAAAGAAGTGAATATGTCCCAGTGGGGGTCTGTGCGGGGAGGTGCAATGCGATCATCTCTTGTCGTCAGAAAGCAACACTGGGTCAAACAAGCGCACACAGAATTTGCTCCGAGAGTGGATAATGATTACAGGGTCGCCGGAGAACATGTTACAATGCAGACCAATTGAGCAGATGGACATCTGTGATTGAAGATGTTGCTTCAGCGGGGAGTTATCGCCAGAGTTATCGTACAGCGGGGGCTGAAGACTTCTCCATCTGATTGTGCACTTGTCTAATAGAGCTGCTTTCACATACAGTGGCCTCCCAATGAAAACAAGATTAAAGCTGGGAATACATGCTGTTGTTACGTTCTGTGTGTGCTGTCAGGTTTATCGCATCATTTATTTTATTTTCCATGTTCTAACTTCTCTATTCACTCGACAAACTGTTGTGAGACGTGTATTTACCAGCTGAATGTTGAGCACCAAGTTAAAGCTTTGCTGATTGAAGAAGTGAAACAGATCAAATTCTTCTTCTTTTGTTGATTTTTGTTAGAAACATTGTTTTACAAGTGGATAGCCTGAACCCAGTCCCTCTGCTTCTGACACCACACATTCTTCTAAAGTTAAATAGATCTCTGGATACAGGGGTCGTAAGTGTAGACTTCTCTCCTTGTGTTTTCTTCACCGAATATCAGGCAAGATGAGGCTCTCACAGTGATAGTGAGCAGCAAGCTTCTGAATTCTGAGTATTGCTGCTGAATTTCTCTTACGAGGATTATTCTTTCTGTTGGGTTGAGCTCTGTCAGGTTGAAAGATAAAGAAAACTTAATTTCCGGTACAGAATTGTCATACCTAAATTAAAAAAGGTAACACTTTTAGACTCGTGTAAAAAAAAAAAAAAAAGAGGAAAAAAATCTAAAGTGAAAATTAAAGACCCAATTTACATGTCTAGTGATAATGGGCAGTAATTAACATGTTCAGGTTTACTTGACTTCATTCGGATTCATAATAGACTTTTTGCATTTTTTATTCTGAGAAAAGGTCTGCTCCTGACCAGAGACGTTCAAAGAGATTTAGAGCCAATGGAGGAACAGAGCATGAGAGAACATAATAATTAACGGCTCAAATGTCACCATCACCAAAGACCGACCAATTTCGCATGCAGACAATTCGGCCTCATTCTATTGAGGACAGAGGCAGAAAGAGGGTGCTAGAAAGAGAATCATCCTCAGTAGAAACAATTATAGGCAAAAACAATGACTGTAAGAGAAGTGAGCGCCTGTACTACCCTCCCCGAGGAGTTCCCCAGCCTCTCTGCCTCCCACAGGGCTGCAGCTTTAAGGCATGGCCAGACTCTGCCCGTCCTCCTGGGACATGAGGCCCCACCTGCTGCTGTAAGAATAATCATCCACTGGAGAATCTGGGTTCTGTGCGGCAGCAATCAGCCTTCAGCTCAATTACAGCCAGAGCCACCAGAGCAGTGAATCTCTAACAAAAAGTTTGACAATGCGATGCTATCTGTGCGTGTCTGCGGCAGCGTGTTGTGTTCTCCATTTGATGTGCGTTGTCTGTTTGAAGTGAGGACTTAATGTTGGCATGTGTGGCATGTTGCCTGTGTATAGAGCAGTGTTGTGGAGAGCTATCAAAGAGAACAGCTCGGCAATATAAACCGCACTCAGGTTTCCACACAGAGCTCTCGTGATTAGATTCTCTAAAAGCTTCAGTAAAGATAACACTTGTGAGGATAAGCCTTTGCATGGCAGGGCGTGTGTGCGAGTGTGTGCGTGTATGTGTGAGAGGGCATTTATTGGAGGAGGTGGTGGTGGTGAGGGTCATATACCTCGCCTGGTGAGCATGTAATGTTGTTGTCAAGGCCACAGACACCTCCACAGTGCACAGAGAAGATGAAGGCCGACGCTTCTTTACCGCCATTTCTAAGCAGATTATTTCTCCTCTGTATTGAACTCTTTCCTGTGCGCTTCTTCACCTCACCGCCAATACACAAATGGCAGGTAATGTTAATCTAGAAAATTCATCACCAAGGTCAAGGTGTCAGCGTCAGTATTAAATGGAAACTTATTCAGCGCCTGCTGCTGAATCCTGCGGAGGCACTTTGAGACACCATGCCTGGAGCTCGGGCAGACCCAGGCATTAGTGGATATCACACCGCCACAGGTTTGGACCATCGCAGTAACTATCACATTAATAGGTAGTGGCCATGAGGAGCAGCACCTCCGTTTCACTGCATACTCAAGTGGCAGCAGCATGAGATGTGCAGAGATGGTGGAAACAAAGATACAGACACAAAGACAACTGAGACAGAACTGTTTGAATTATATTTTATCACAAAGGATAAAGATAATTTACTTCACCTTTTGTTCAGCAATGGGTCAAAAACCCTACAATGGAGCATGACACTGGGGGACTGAAACCCTATCTATTCAGTATGGTCCCATTCTATGGTGTTCATTACAACATACGTTTTTTTTTCTTTTGCTTTTAGATAAAATCCATCATTCTGTTCCCCACCCTGGGACACAAGCTACGATGCAACATCACATTCACCCCTCCATCCCTGGACGTATAACTGCAGCAATCTACCATCAGCTGTGTGGACAGCAAGGGGTGTGTTACAGTTTCAATGTATTTTTTAAAGCTGTACAATATAGGCTGAAACATTTTTACCATATATTGTTCAATGACACAAATACAATATTGCAGTCAAAGACCCTCTACAGGTTCAACGTGAAGTGAACAAAATGGGTGCTTTAGTGCATAGATTTAAGAGCCTCAGTGCAGAAACAACATGAAATCCAAATGCCTCTATTAAATGAAATCCATTTCCTCTCTGAATAACATTCTAGGACAATGGTGTCCATCAGCCACACACTCAAAAAGATAACAAATTTAGAACATGTATTGACATTTCTAAGTGTATTGTATTATTGAGTTTTAGTGTGAAGACACTACCGACTCTGTCACAGCCAGCTGAAAGGAAAATGTTGGAAATAGAGCAAAGGCCTGCATCTGCAAAGAAAGGCTCCTCTCTGTCCAAACTAATGTGAATTTGAGCTTTTACATACATCTGCTAATGTTGGATTCCAAAGATGTCCTAAGATCAAACTCTTAGGACAAAGAAATGTAATTGAGGCTTGAATTTAACAGATTAACCACAAACTTTATAATAAATAACTATGAATACAAAGAAAACAAATACAACTAAATATATAGACCTCGAAATAAGCAAATACCATAAAGATCATCATGTAAATTCGTAAAGATAAATGCACATTTCTTCGCATTGTTTATTCTGTAAATAATAGTTTTCATATCTTCTCATATTCAGATAATAATAAATCGGTAAAAGGCTCATATTAGCTAATTTCGTTTAGCCAACTCATAACAACTCTGCACTATATCCATAGTATTGTCTGAATAGGATTTCTATTTTACCTGGCAACAGCTTCACTATGAGCAACACTGTAATAAAACTGCTGTACACAGAATAAAGACCCCACTCTGCCTAGAGATGCAACTGATTCAGCAAAGAGCAGCACAGCAGCTGCTAAACACAGTATTCTCACTATTGTCTCACTGTCAGCCACGTGTGTCCCTGAGGGACCACAGTTGGAAAAAGCTTGGCCATGATGCCATTCTTCATCCCAGTGGCAGAAAGACGACCCTCTCGGGTTGTACATTCAAGTTGTTTAGATCTTTTTTAAATACTTCAAACCATTCTCAAGAATACACAGTTATTAATTGAAAGCTTAAAAATGCACTGAATTGTTTTCTCCCCACGCCTGACCTTGTAAACTATCTGTGTATTGAAAGAGATGAGAAGCGGACTCTTGCATGCTCCAGCAGCGGAGGGAAACGGGGGCTGGTACATCTACACACCACATCTCGGAGGCCCCAAGGCACCAGTGATAGCGGTAAATTGACAAAGCAACTAGATGTGACAGGAGGAGTCATAAAATTGCATTTTGTAGGATCAGTGTTTTACCCTCCTCTCTTTTCCCTCAGCACTTCAAAAATTAGATCATTGCTCAATTTAAACTGATATGATTTATCTTAAGCTGGATCCACTTTACCCACTCGTTGAGTTAACATGGAGGAGAATGAACCCTGGAGCCCCTGGGGACAGAGCATGTAGATTTGATGCGGCCGCACAAAACTGCGAGTTGTCTTGTCTTTGACAAATACACGTCATCTTTATGACTCTGTGACTGTAAGATGTTTCATCAGAGATTATATATTAAATCAGTGTCATTTCAGGCCATTCGTGGCTTCCAGGTGAAACATTTTCCTCATATTTTCTTGACGTATTATAAAAGGTGATGACTGCAGCAGAGCCATACTGACAGCAGGGCGCCCATCCATTTTTAGATAGATTGAAACGTTTGCCATCGGCATCAGAAGTGTTCATAATCTGGAAGATGGTCATGTGGTATGCCACACCTCAGTTATGCGTGCAACCATTATGACGGAATAATTGTTACTTCCCAGGGAATAACCTATAAAACCCAAATGACTTCGCTGGGATTCATGGCTCTTTTTTTACAGAACACTGTGGCTGCTGGCTACCCACTTTTTGATTGCATGAGAGAGAGAGAGAGAGAGAGAGAGATGGACCTCTGAGCAAAGATGAAATGTATCAATGCTACTGTAGCTCCCGCCCTAATTTCATGGGGGCTACAGTAGAGTAGATTGCATAGAGGCTCGGTGAAGCATGAAGCCCTGTCTGAATACTGGGTCATCTAACAATCTCAGACCACTAAGATACAGTGGCCCAAGTTTCATATTGGCCCACACCTACTGTCCAGCAAACTGAGATGAGATATAATTGAAAACACTGGACTGAAGCTCTGTGCGACTCAGAACTGCTCCTGAAAACAGACCCTAGAGTTTTCTTCACAATTGCCTCCAATGTTAAGGCCAGGTTTCTTTTCACATTTATCAATTTCACCAGGAAATCTGCACTTCCATTAAAAAAAAAGTTTTGTCATGCATGTCTTTCCATCGTTTAAATAGCTCATTGTGTAAAAGGGCCAGAACCTCTCGCCTTCACTCGTAAATGAATTGTGCTTCATGTAAATTATCTGCTCTTTATGCAAATCCACTTCCAGTTAATAGCGGCTGATTGCTGTGCTATTACTGGTTGTTGGTGTGGAATAAGACACTGCAGCGTACCATTTATTGTCTCCCATAACCTACCACCTCTGTGCAATCACATACCAGGGCAAGAGCATTTATAAACATTAATATCACAGGCTCTAATAAAAAAGAATAATGTGATGAACGATGTCCAAACGAGACCAAAGGACAAAGTCATTTCCATTTGTAGTGGGATTCTCCGTAGCTGCGAGCAGGGATGAAGTAACATTTGGCTGCTCAATTAATTTTAAAGGTTTTTACACTATTAAGCACAATTTATCCTCTCCTCTCTCGTTCTGGTTTCCCTTTGATATTTTTGTTGCACAAGCAAAATTCCTGTATTTTCATCTTGTGTATTAATATGCAGGTTGAGCGTGAAAGGCTGTTTGTCAGCTTGGTTCCTCTCCAGCAGCTGAGCAGACCTACATTTTCCCGTAATTTTTATGTTGTGGCTGGAAGCAGGACCAGTGCTGCTGCTAAGACTGCAGCTCCTCATCCTGACGATAATCATACTGAGTGTGATCATAAATGTCCTTCTCGGTAAAAACCTTTAAATCAAAATTTTTTTTAAAAGGTAATTTTCCAGGATTTATCATCTTTTCTATATTGTGATATGAGATTATTATAAGATTATAATTAATATTTACTGTCAATGATGACGATGTAAAGTTTATTGAATCTAACAAGCATGTTTCCTTACATCTCAGGAATGATTTGTAGGACCATAGGAAAGTATCTCTGTAGCAACACAATTATAAAATGTATGTTGTGACACATTTTCCCTTTATTAAAAAAAATTGTAGCTTGTGCGATTTGGATACAGCATTTGTGAATATTCAATTGCATTATATGATATCAATCACATATCAACCATGAACGCAACAATTTGCAGACTGGTGCCCTCGATCTGATTAAAATATTGAAATAATCCAGACAAACAATTATTTTAGTAATTTAACTTTTTTCATTTATTTGCTGGTTTACATCAGTTTATACATAGATTGATAAATTAAATTGCACATTGTGAGACCATGTATTTGGCCAGGTGCAGATTGTTGGTGTTTACCATAATGAATTCAAGTTTTTACTTTACATTATCATATTGTGTTGTTTAATGTTGTTTTGTTGTGTGTGTGTTTTTACCTACCTAAATTACAGCTAAAGTGATGAAAACGATTTGAAGTTGAACCTTTTTATTTGCAAAACTGCAACTACCTGTAAGGTAAGAAACCACCCAGGGTGAACTGACCCTTTGTTTAAACCATTTTAGAAAACACAGCAAATAAGTCTATTTGAAGTTTTAGATGCTGTGTGTCAACAGCCACTGGTATTGTCTATGCAGTTTAATGGTACAGACCTCAAAGAAGAGGGAAAGTTGTAACAGGCACATCCTAGAAAGAAAATGTATTCTGCCACCAGCGAACACAGTCATGTCAAAATAGAACATATATTATTTATCACATGCTGTGCTTTCAGTCCAGGTATGTAATGTATTTTAGTGAAGAAACATGAAAGGACTTGTAAGCCTAAAATGTCTCAGCAGCGGGCGCCACATTCCATCCACACATTTGATTGTAAAAGGCAGCTCTATCCTTTACAGTTGTTTCGTCTCGCTAGTTTTCATATTCAGTTCTGCGGGGAAGCAAACGCTACACTGATTCTTACCTGTCCACAGGAACTGTGACAACAGCAGGATGATTGCAAAGTGGATTTGGTTCCACAGAGTCGTGTTTATTGGCAGCAACGAAGCCAAGTGTGTCTTCAAACCTTGACAGAATAATGCATCTGTTGGTCGCATGTAGCAGTATTTTCACAGGGTAAAGAAACGGTGGAACTGCAGGAGAAACGTTTTTAGATTAGAGATATGTAGTCTGGTCTCACTGTGTTAACTCTGGGAATTCAGCCCCAACCAGTCTTTGTGGGAAGATTTTCCAATTTAACTGGTTAAACAACAACTAAATCAATCCACACCAACAGAAACAAACATATGACTTCTTGCAATTCTTTCTTTGGCTTCATTCGAAATTTCTCTTACTTAAGATATCACATTTCATTAGAAAGGAACCTGCCGCCAATCCCGACAACAAAGCCACATTATGGGAAATGGCCCGTGTCAAGTAGTGCTGCTTCGAAGGGAAAAATTAAAAGATAAATCCTGCTTCTTGATAAGATATTTACACAGTGCCTTGGCTTGTGAACACTAAGATCCATAGTAAACTGGAATGCAAGCCCTGGCCCTCTAAAGCAATAAAACAGACTATGATATTTCATATTTGCCAGGTGCTTTGGAAAGGCTCACCTCAGAGTTTATGATGCCACGTCACCTCTGCTACTGCTGCATCATCTGCATACTTTAATGTGAAGTGGTGTCAGTGTAGAGAGGGAAAAAATAAACTCATCTGCACTTCAACGTTATATAACATCTCGTTTTTTTCAGGAAAACTTCACGGCACATTGCATGTGAGCACATATCATGAATGACAGCATTTCTATTTGCAGTTATTTACAATGTGCTGTAAGATAACAAATCAAACACCCATCCTGCACTGTGGCACACAAACAACAGTATGGATTTTATCAAGTTGGAAAAAAACAAGCGCAGAAATCTGAATTTCCATCTTGGACTTAATCTGTTCACACTGCCTGGGGCTTGGTGTCCAACCTCAGGGGAGCCCTGGCAATCCCCTGACTCTCTCTGGAGACCAGCAGAGAGAAATGTGCAACAGAATGGAAATCGCAACACACTCAGCCCTCCCAGATTGCTAGTGAAAGCATTTACAGTACACTGGGTACAACATGCAACCAAGCATTGATAATGAGGGAAAGGGAGAGAGAGAGAGATAAAGTGTTAGTTAGGCAATATTTGCAGACAAATACAAGGCAAGAGAGTCAACTCTTGTTTTTATTTACCCCTCTAGTGGGGTTGGGATTCTGGCCTTTGTGCTTCGGCCCCTTTGATGCAGCATTAGTGATCTTATGAATGGCCTTCAGGGGGGGAGGTGTGAGGGATTTCAGATAGAGCAGAGCTGGAGGAAAAGCCCTGAACAGTAGGTCTACCTGAAACATGCAACGACAGAATCTGTCCCATAGAGAGACAGAGAGTCAAAAACAGAGAGAAGAGAGGACGAGAGAGCGGCATCTATAAAACAATTATAATGGACAGCAGTGACATGCCTTATAGAACTGATTGCTTTCCCCGACTTGGGAACAGACGGATTTGAGAGGGAGTGCAGTCTGCAGATGACTACATTATTTATGGATGAAAGAGGATCCAAAACAGAGCGATCAATGCACAGATGAGACCCGCCACCAAACGACTCCAACCTGAGCGTTTGAGTGCACAGCAGAGTGAGAGGTGAGCACTGCAGAACGGACAAGTGCAGCACTGTTTTAATGGCTCCCTGCCCCCTTTCCCCCAAAGACAAGCAGCCATTAAACGGCCACGTCAGAATGACGGCGGGAGAAAAAGTCCAGGCTTGTCCTCATTTGGGTGAACCAGTAAATGAGCCAGCGTGACCACCGAGGAGTTACAGCCATTTGGACAGATCCATCAGAGCAGTTTGCGGCCATGTTTCCACGTTTGAACACATTCCTGCACAGAAGCACCCTCACAAATCTTTTGTTATCACCAAAGTGGCCGCTGTGAAACCACTACACCATGTGTGATATGGCCTGCTCATGCTAGCCAGGGAGGTGCACAGGGATAGGAAGTAGGACCTCAGAGAGTGCATTAACTTCGCACCGATCTGCCAAATACAGCAGCAATTTCACACCTGAGTGGATAAAAACATGACCATTCATTGTTGCCGGTGACAGGGAAAAACCTCACGGCTTGTATTCATCCATCGTGTATAAGACATATGTTCTTCATCATTCATGAGACCATTTTCAGCAGCTGGAGAAGACACTACATTTATTTCACTAATTATCTATTCTCATATTTTGTCAAATTACTCGTCTTCATACCTTCATCTTCTTTGTTTAGATTTCACAGTTCAGTGTGATCATATGACATCATTTTTAGGATGACTAACTCTTATTGGCCACGTCTGATGTGTGGGATGTTGAGAAACAAAACAACAGCTTTTCAGGGAGATCATTATTTCATGATTGATGGTAAACACAACAGCAATTGTTAAGAAAATGTACATTGCGTGTGGTGTCCTTAAATATGTTGACAGAATGGAAAAAAACACTTCACGTGAATGGTTTTAATGTTGAACTACACAGTCCACTGTACCATGCAACAATTGCTTTAAGTAGTCCCAGAGTCCAAGGTTAAAGGGCATGTGTCAAGTCCCATTGAATAATTATAAGTGATCCACTTGACATGTTTAAACCTTCATTTCTTCTTCTATAAAAATATGTACAATTATTGTTTTCATGCAACTAGTTCCATGCAGTACATTTAATTTTGTCAATGTGATCATTGATAGTGTAAATCTGTCCAGGATATGTATCTACTCAGGAAGAAGAGAGATCTCTTTCCCAGGTTTCTCTTATTTTCTGTTTTTCCTCATGTGATCGAAGAGTCTAAGGACCTATAAGGTTTTGTACATGTCCACATGGAAAAGCTCCTTGAGACAAATTTGTGTTATAAGGCAACATAAATTTAATTTGACTTGCAAAACAATAAGATGGTGTTTCATGTTACAAGTTTGAGAGATAACCTTAAAAAATGAATTATTGAATTGCTGCTGTAAATGTCAGCTGTAGATATAATGCTGGCTTCAATTTGTTTTATCTTTTCCCAGTTCACAAAATGTTTTGATGCACAGCCCCTATCAAGACCTCAGTGGTATGAACTTTGAGTTGACACTGCAGGAGAGGAGTTTTTAGATCATTTGATGTGTGATTTCTAGTGAACAAGGGCGAATGGGATGTACATGCGAGAAAAGACACCAATTAAGGAAGGCGCCAGGCTCCCAAAGAAATCACACCATTATTTCTTTGAGATCCACTCAAACTCTGACAAAGGGCATGAATCAAACCAAACCCCGAGGCGAGGGCAGGAAAGGAGAGAGTGAGTGTGTGTGTGTGTGTACAGTACTTGCTCTTCTGGCTTTGTGAGGACCAGTTTCAGCTATAGACCTTAATGGAGAGGGGTCAATTTGGCAAAGTAAGGACATTTGGTCTGTCCTCACAACTTCATATGGGTTGTGAGAGGTGAGGCTTGGCAATATGAGCAAACATTTTATTTTAAAAAAAAAGTGTAATTCAATCAAAAATCATCACGATAAATGTCACGTTATTATTTTTTTTATTTTTTTTTGCTCCCGAGTGAAGGTTGTGGTTTTTTAAAGCAGAGAATGAACAGCAAAACAGATCAGTAAAAACTGATATTTTCAGGGGGTCTTCATGAAGTGGAAGCTCTTGAGATGAACAAGGTGATGCTCTCAGCCCTGAGGCACATGCTCTCAGCACACTGAGCACTTGATGGTTGTTTCTTGAATTCTGGAGAGCTGATTACTTTTAATTGGCTGTATGGGCAGGTGTCACCAGGGCCATTATTTGGTGTGCACCAAGTAACTGCACTTGGTTTGCCTAAAAACGTGTCTTCTGTGTTGTCAGTCAGAATCTAGTCTGAATCAAACCACCTGCACTCAAAGCAACCACTAAATACTTACCTTGACATCAACATTTAAAAATGGGAATTGAAAACTAATGAGGTTAAATTATGTTCACATCATTTCAGTAGCATCAAAGAGCAGTCCGCAATTTTAAGCTGTGACGATAGCAGTTCAACGGTTATTAACTTCTACTTTAATTGTCTGGTTGACCCTGGACCTCAAACATCTCTACTGGTGTGACAGTTGACCATCAGGTCAGTCTGATTAAAAGGATCTGGACAGACAGCCAGAAGGAACCACCCTGAAGGGCATGTTGGTCTTCTATTTTATGTATCTATTTTATGGACCAGAGGTTTCCTACCCCTGTTCCACATAGCAGTTCTTCTGAATGGGACCAAAACAAATAGTTCAACTCAAAGCGACTTCTTGACACTTGTCCTGGGAACCTAACTGAACCAAAAATAAAATGTCTACAAAGTGAATCTTTCCCCTTTCCTCTAGGATCCGTCTAAGCAACCCAGCTCAGGTTATCCATTAAACAGAACGTCTGCAAACCTGCACCCAACTCGCATTTTACACAAATTACAGGACATTTGTTTTTTTTAGAAAAGAATGACCAATAGTTACAATAGAAATAGCTATTGTAGAATTAGAAATGATGGAGGGGGAACTTTACCTGCCAAGTGGTTTAAAAAACGCCTGCATCGTGAAAGTCAGCTTGAAAAATAAGAAAAGAAAAAGGCTTTGTAAATGAGCTGTGTCCAGGTTAGCAATGATTGGCTTGTGCAGTGGAAGCGACAGCCCATCAATAACCTCAGCTATGGCAGCTGGTCTGCTATTATCTGTGTGAGCTCAATACTTCAGTGCTACTGAGCAGGTGTTTTTCTTCTGCTCATTCTACTTTAGAAAATAGCTGCAATAAAATAGGAAACAAATAGAGCCACATCTGTATGGTCTCAGATCGGAATGCAGTTTTACCAGTTCTGTGAACATCAATAATATTAATAAGAATTCCCATGTGGCAACATCTGTCTGCTTCAAACAGAGATTTAATTTCACTGAGCAGAGAAGCTGCTTCAACATGGATGCATCAAAATACACAGATTGTTCATAAAGTCCATTGTGTTGAACTATGATTGCAGAAACCACGAGTGCTTTTTGTAATTTACTGGAATTCAAACATGACAGACCTAACATATAAGGCAGTACAATTAATCGTAATAAAATCGTGATTACGATTCACACCCATGTGTGATCTCATTTCTAATCGACAACGATTCTGCTGCATTTTAATTAGGGACTTCAGCTGCATCAAATCAAGGTCTCCTGCTTTCTCCCTCAACCAACAACACAGTTTTCTTCTCGATTCACTCATGGACGTATACGAGCTCAGTGGGTGCTCGTATGTCATTTATGTTCATGAGGACCAAATGATGTTTTAACCCAGTCTGACTTTACAGATGCATCCATGACAATGTTTGTGTGTCTGTGTTGGTGCAGGCGAGAAATGGAGGAAAATAGCAAGCAGGGTCAGGAGGGGCCGCTCACAGATCTACTATGGAAGTATGATTTTTAAAAATTTTAAACAAACTGAAATTATGTGTTGGTCAGAGTTGATATGTGGTGGTGGCCACAGAAAAATAATTAACGTGTGTACATTGAGAGTAAAAATAATTTTGATTCATTTTAAAAATAAGTCAAAACTCTGTGCGTTGCAAGCAGTGTTGCTGCCGTGACAAATTCACTTTGACCTTAAGAAATTATAAAAAATGAGTAAACATATATATTATTCATAGCATAATATATTCATATAACCATAAGAGTATCTGTAGATTATTGCATTATTCCACTACAATAGTAACACCACAAATTTATATCATCAGCTTAAACACCACGAAATGCAATAAGACAAGATGAGATGATAAGATGTAAAGGCCCAAAAAACATCAAAGACATCAATAACAGAGAAGACACAACCATCTTTTTTGTGGCTTTCTAGTTCAATGAGTGCAAAAAACTTTTATAATGGAAAATAAATGTGAGCGAGAATCTCCGTTCTAAGCAACAAAATAGTGATTCTAATTTTGTCCAGGATCGTGTAGTCCTACTGTTAGGAACATTGCACTACACTGTGTATAAAAACTGTGGTGTTTTCATAAAATGTATGAATTGTTACAAACCAGAATCGTGTATGTATGACAGCTCTTTGGTATTTACCTACTACCATAATTCTGGTGTGGCTGGTCACACTAAATGAGTGTCTAATGCCCTGTGCGATTCACAGTTGTGTGTGTCTAAGTGATATAGGACACATCAGGTCAGAGCGAATGTCACGAGTTGTCAGAGAGCCCAGAATTCATAGTGGCTCTCCTCCAGACAGTGCTGCATGGCTGTGCAGAAAGGACATCGGATATATATACAGTAAGTCCCTCACTACATTTTAATAGCCCCCACCTTAATGAAACAAAGTGCTTTCTGTATTTTACATGACGTTACAAGTCATTTACGAGTTGGTCAAGTCAATTTTAATTAGTTAACTGATTCTCTATCTACCTTAAATCAGCATATGATAAAAAAAAAGGTATTTTGTAGGTTAGGGTTCATGGAGCCACAATAGACAGACATTCAAACTGATGTAGCCACCGATGGTTTGACTTCAAACTTTCCTGACTTTGAGATGATAAATAGAGAAAAAAATAATGCCGACATTTTTTAAAACCTCTCAAATGGAAGAGATTTAGCAATTGCTAAGCTACGGTTGCTATGGTACAGAATAATTAGTAAGTGTGCACATGAGAGTGTGACTCAGCACTATCAGTGTACGAATGGGAGCCAGTGAATAAACATTAAGAGGATGTGAAATAAAGCATTGTTTATGCAGCTGCTGCCTCCGTTGAGTAAGTAGCCCATGCCAGCATCTCAATTCTATTCCTGTTCTTCAAGACTGTCCAAGGGAGAGAGAAGCACAAAGAGACGAAACCTGCTTTTATGGCTGCTTATATAAATGCAGATGAGGAGTCCAGAGTCCTTAAATCTGTGAAAAAGTGAGCACACCCTCCAGATAAGATGCAGGGGTTTGTGCTTTGAGCTGTGAGAATGCAGTGATCTGTTCACAACGTTGGTATATTTAGCAGAGATTAAAGAACCATGTGATGCAACAACAACACATGTGGTTGAAAGATGCATGTTCTGTTTTGTGTTTTTGTGAGGTTCAGTGTGTAATTCGTTTAAAAAGAGAACAAGTTGATTAAACACAGTGGCAGGTAACATTACCTTCTCCCTCTCCATTCTACATATTAGGATGAGCGCTGCAGTCTCATAATACATGTCATGTATATAAGGCCCGACCTTCATTTTCTAGGAATCATCCTTTTTAATTTTCCCTTTTCATTTTCAGGCGAATATCCTCTCTAACATTAGGCTACATTTCACTTAATGGTATGTGAGAATTTATGTCCCCAAGGATTTTCCACACTAGAGCTATGCAATAACCGCATAGTGAAAAAGCAGCTCCAAACATCCATCATTCCCTGCTCTGCTATGATCCACTTTAAACACTACTGGGCTTTGGCAGCAAAGCTGCAATAAAAGCAACTTGACATTGTACGTCGTCACGTGATTCCTACGGTAGTCTCTGTGAGAGTTCAACACAAGAGTGGTGAATCTGAATATGCTTCTACACAGTCAAGTATTTAAACAGGTACACATGTTCTTGTTCTTCAGGCTCTGAGACTCAGCACATTCACTTTGAAATAAAATAATGTGCCAAGTACCTGCCTCAATTTGAGTTGGTGTACAGACATGCCAACGATCCTTGTCAACGATCAAGAGAAGACCACATCACCATAACCTCAGAGGATTCACCACAAGGTGCAACGCTCAAAAACAGAAAGGCTTCACAACAAAAATAATAAGAACAACATTTTAGAGAAGCCTTGATGAAAGTGGACCAAATGATACTATAATTACAGAACATGGCCTGTAAAATCCCTTTGAAAAAGAGCAGAGACAAGTGGGACATTTATAAAGAACACAGGTAAAACAAAAAGCTTGACATATTGTGTCTGATCCTGTTCATCCCGTTTTAACAATTTATGAAACTGCCCTCAGGAGGATGCAGGAGGTCCGCGGCAGCAACCTAGAACATTTACAAAAAGTCTTTCATACAAAATGCAATAACTTTGCTGAATTCGGAACCACCATTCCCCCTAGAACCATGGTCGTTATTTTTGTTTGTACTGTGTATGCTGTGTTATTTATTATTGTCAATTGTTATTTACTCTGACATTCTTTTTTACCCAAAATGTGAAGGCTAAAGCAGATTTCCAATTCTTATCCAAAATAATGGAAAGGGGAAATTGTGTAGGGGGGGAAAGGAGCAGCGATCAAACAAAGCATCAACTCACGTGTCAAACATGGATCTGGTTGTGTTACAGTATGGCTCAGACATGTGTGGCTGCCAATGGAACTGGCATTTACTGAAGATTGAACAGACGACCAGAGCAACCAAAGAGCTTTAGGGTGAAGAGGGGAAAGATCTTTGACTGGAGGAGTCAGTCACCTGATCTCAGTCTGACTGAGCAAAAGACGACTTGGTGAAGACCAGACTAAAGGCAGAGAGCGCTGCAGGAGGCAGCAGTGAATCACCGGGGATGATGAGTCGGCTGATGTCTGTGGGTCGAAGACTTCAGACAGTCAATGGCTGCCAATGATTTTCCACAATATATTAAATATGATTTTGTTTGACTTAATGAGTCCATCCAATTACATTTGAAGCCCTAAAATTTGGGCACTATGTGTTAAATATATCTCCCACTCAGTTCTTTCCATATCGACGTAAACCTACTGAAATTAAAGCTGTCTTGGCACTTGGCACTAATGTAGTGTCCATTATTTTATTTCAAATTGAATGTGCTGAAGCTCATAGCCTGAAGAACAAAAATGTGCAACTTTTCAAAAACGTTTTGTACTTAATATATAAAAAGAAATTGCAGGCAGCTTCATTTACATTTTGTTGCATGTTTCCTCTGTGTTCTTGTCATGTATAAACTAAAAGCTCTAGTATTTTTTATATCTGTAAATCCTCAGGCTCATCCTCAAGAAAAGCTCCATGCACTTTAGGAGAGGCAAATGGAAATCTATGGGTGCACGACCCGATCAATAAGTGAGACACAGACTCCAGGTTTGGAGTGTTACAGATTTCTTTGTATTTATCCATTTTATTTTGCCAGCAACAACAAATGTGTCACTGTAAGTCTGTGAGTGGAAGCTTACAAAAGACTAAGACCCAGCTAGTTCCAGGTCACATGTGGTGATGCGCTGGACCTCACAAAACAATGGGCAGGATGAGCGAGAACTGCCGGGGGCGGTGTGCTGCAAAGCCTCGGATTACACCCTGGTGGAGAAGCTAATTGGTCAGTGGTGTGTTTTAAGTCTGGTCTACACATGATTTAACTCCCTCATCAATTGGTGTTTGTTTTTATCATCTACAGTTGCAACAAACTCAAATTAAGGAGTTTATGGAAAAGATGTACTTGAGCCTCATTTATGAATTACTCTGTGCATTTTGCACTGCAGCAGGACACAGTCTCTAACTGCCGTCCTCTGAGCAAACACTTTATGTTTGTGTTTGGTACAAAAACACAAGCACAGATTAAATTTTGCGTGGCTAGTCTAGTGGGAAATTTGAATCAGCCAAATCCTCAGATGAACAGGTTTTAGTTGCAGAGATGAAACAACCAAACAACAAGCATAGTGAGACATTTTAACCAGGAGCCCAGGTCCAATTATTGACTGAACAGATGTCGTGTTATTATTTCAGGGCACAGTTGTCATGTCAACCGACAGAAACTCAAAGGGATCCGTCCATTTACCTTATACGGCTGACTCTAATTGAGGGACAAACTAATACGCTTTTGGGATGTGCTGTTCCCCAGTAGAGGCCCTTTTTATCCTGGCACAGAAAAGATCGGGACAATGCATATGTCTATTTATAAATGGCTATGATGGCAGCTGTACAGAGCATATTTGAATTTGTCTAACCATGCAGGGAGGCAAAGATGTGCCACTGACCGCAGTTACTGCAGGTCAATTAACCAGTGATTTTGCAGTCACGGCCACCAAGTTCAGCACAACATCAGTTATGATGTGCAATGACGGCTGCCAGTGCTGCTGTCACACTGAACACCAGTGCAGTTCGGGTGGCCACGGGCTCACCATGGCTGACTGCTACAAAACATTACGTTTTACAAACAACACGATCACACCTCACTAAAAGGTCATTTAAAATAGATAAAACCAGATGGCATAAAAGTAAATGCATTCAAAGACGAAGCCAAGCGTTTACTATTATTCGAATTCTGTCACGAAGGCATAACTCCTGCTCGATAAAGTACACATTTATGCAAATGGTTCATGTAACATTTAAATCAAATTGGTGACTGTATTCATATTCATATAGAGACACTTGGCACGTTATGAAGTATTTACATCAAGGACCTTTGTAAAGGATTCTACATACTGGAGCACTTAAACTTTCTTGCACCGCTTGGGGCGAGCGCAGAGGCAGGAGGCCTCTGCAGATGCCCCGGACATGCTGATTACCCGAGTCCAAAAATCACTGCTGCCACTAGAAAGAGTGTGTGCTCTTCATTTTGCTGCACACCTATTACTTTGCACTCCGTCTGTCTGGGCAGAATCTATAGGGCAACAAAAATTACCCGCACGCAGATGTTTGAGTGTTTCTCCGAAGCGTTTAAGGCTTGATGTATGCCATTATAAAAGCAGTGTGACGGCAGCTGCATTGTCAGCACTTTGGTGTTCTACTGGCTGATGGCGGGGCTGGGGTCTGTTTGAGAACAGGCTGACTGGGGATATGACAAGATAAAGAATATGGAATTACACACTTTTTAAAATAATTACATATTAATTTAAGCATGTACTTATTAAGGAATACTGGCTAATTTAATGATTCTCTCAAGACAACTTACTTCTGTTTTTTTATATTATTTGACATGCTAATTGCTAAATTTAAAATGTGTTTTTTCAGTTCATAGCTTGGTTCCAACGAGAGAAGCACAGCAGATATTTACTGATTCTCATTCATGACAGACAGATATCACGATGTCGGTCATGTTATGTTTAACAAAATGAAAAATTCTTTCGGTGGAATTTAAATTGAAGATATGTCTGCAGTATCATCCTCCATGAACCACAGTGAATTCGCTCTAATGAGGCTGAATCATATTGTAATATATGACTTCATCCTAAGTCTATTTCTATGCGACAGAATCAATCTCCAGTAAAAACAGGATAGTGTGTGTGTGTGTGTGCGCGTGATGCCATGACAAGTCCACTCAACCCTGAGACAAATTTAATAGTGCTCCCCTCCTCTCCACTTTCATATTGAACTGTGTCGTCCATATTACAGAGCCTTCGAGGAACAGTGCAATCAAGTCAAGAAAGCAGATCCTCCTGGGGCACTGTTCCAAAGCCTCATTTTGTGTTGTCCTGCAACCCACTTTATCAGATACAGAGACATGCAATCACTTTGACTCACCATTTACTCACCCTGCAAAGGGTTACCAGGTGGGGTGGGGCAAATCGAAACTGAATGGTAGGGGTTGGTTCTGTAATGTAAGATAAACGCTGCCTGATAAATGGAGCTTCTCAAGTGTGCGTGATGACTGAGATCAGGCGTAGAGAAGAGGACCAGGTCGCACTGTGAGGCTGAGTCGAGTTCGTGGCACGATCACCAGAGAGAAATTATTTAACATCACTTTTGATTAAGTCAGCCTACACAGCAGCTGATTACAATGGAAGGTTGATTTACTCATGTATTTCGAACTCAGCTCAGTTTAGTGGCGTTTACACCCCTGTCTTTGTCCATTCAAGCTCACCCCCACACTCACTGTTACTGAAAGCCTACAAACATTACAAGCTGACAGCACTAATGTGGGAACTGACAGTGGAATAAGAATAGCATTGGTAATTGTGATGCATTAGTCTAAATGACCTCCAAAAGAGA
Organism: Hippoglossus stenolepis; assembly: GCF_022539355.2. Classification (NCBI taxonomy): domain Eukaryota; kingdom Metazoa; phylum Chordata; class Actinopteri; order Pleuronectiformes; family Pleuronectidae; genus Hippoglossus; species Hippoglossus stenolepis. The sequence continues at coordinate 10,633,437 of NC_061489.1, forward strand.
TACCAGTCTGGGCATCGTGATGAATGCAATGTTTTTCTGAAGGTTACACCTACCCTTCATGGAATTACTTCATTCTTAATGCATCAGTCTGGACCTCCGAAATGTTGTGGAATAAAGATAATGTGTGCTCTGTGCACAACACATGAGAAACCTTTATCAGAATTGAAAGAATAGTGCAGTACTTTGGTGTTATGGTCACCGTTATTAATCACTGTAAGCCTCCATCTTCAGCGTGACATCCATATAATGTCTATAAAGATGGACGACATGGCAGCTCCCCAATTGTGATGCTAAATCATGATGACTGCCCCTGGTGGCAGGCTACAGTATAGGTCATAAATCCCTGCCTCCTCCTTATTAGTTGATGGGACATGGACCAAACTAAAAAGTCAAAGCACATGTCAAATAAATTCTTCTCGAAGATGGTTTCTGTCATTTTAGGCAGTTCTCATCACACTGATGTATGTTCAAGTGTTCATTTGTCTGGAAAGTTTGGTTTCGATTGGTGCTATGCTGTAAAATGATGTAAAAATGGCGTGAAATGTCAGGAGTGACATCCGAGAGTGGGACCTTTATACGATCGTTCAACACCACAATCACTACTGCACAGATTCTGGCTCCAAATGTTGTCAAAAGCCAAATAACGTCCAGAGCTCAAGAGGGTGGCACCCGTATCGAGATATTGTAGCTTCAATTATGTAGAACTGGAGAAGAAGGAGATGCATCATCCATCTTTATTTACAGACGATGGTCACAACCTTGCTTCAACTCCCACCTTGTATTTTAAGCCCAAGGCTAGTTTTTCTTTAATTTACTTATTCAATACATAATGAAACCCAAACCTTTACTTTAGTCAAACTGTCATAAAAGTTTTGCCATAACGGATCGTTCTGAACACCGTTAACCTTGTCTTATTTAGTCAATATATTTAATGTCAGAATATGGAGATTTTTTTCTTGTAGTTATTTTAGAACAAAACAATTAACTAAGCAACTTAGCTTTTTCCTCTGTGCCATAGAGCTCCACCACACGAATGATGTTTGTGCACATTTCACTGACTTTTTATGAGACTCTTTTGGAGGTACTGGCATTTACCTCATTAAATACTGAAATACACATAAAGCGTTAACTCCCCACCTGAGGGCTGTATTAGCCACTTGCATTCGGATGCAGATCATTTAGGCCAACACAGCAAAATAGGTGTGTATACAGCTGGCAGAGAAGGCCCTCTAAGTGAGGAAAAAGACAGAACAAACATTTCCAACAGTGTGGAGGGACAAGTTTCACAGCAGATAAATCTGTGAACTGTGGAGGGATTCATAAGTGAAAAATAAACTGGATGCGTTGCTGCTGTTGCAGGTCTCACTTATTATAATTAACAAGTGACACCAGCAGCATCACAGAAGAAGAAACAGACCAATTAGTGAATTATATTGTCATCATCCCACTCAATCACTTCCAGTTCTCACTCTATCAAGATGAAGTCCGGACTAATGAATTGGTTATTATGCATGTTCCTGACTGAATGTCACAGCTTGCTCAGGTAACCATGGAGACTGAGGCAACTGCCCAATTGGTAAACCATCTCTTTCTGAGAGATGCCCCAATGCCTCTCTCCCATCTGGTTTACTAATAACCCCACTACATGCTGGTCTTTTCATCTGCACCCTGTATTATATTAGACTTCGCTGCCCGTCTACAAAGGGAATTTGGTCCCACTGTGGATTGTGGCCTTTGTTTCACCATCAGCCAACTCACTGCCCCCGAGCAAACATACATTTTTGTGGTCTTAACTAACTCTCGCCCTAATTAGCCACAAATCACTGAGTGCATTTGAAAATCATCACTAACTTTACCTATAAAGAACACCAATAAAAATGAGCAGGTCTTCGATTTAAGCGTTTAAAGCCCATATGTAGAGTGGGGCAGTAGAGTACATTAAGTGATTGTAGTGGATTTCTATTGACATTATGCTATGAAGAGAGAGGAATGCACACACACCCACACCCTATTGCAACCATGACCTACAGAGGTCCATGGTTTCTCTGCTAAATTACTCTATTATGTAGTGCTGGGCTCTGTGCCTCACAAAAAACAACTCTCCATCAAAGTAGTCTTCTTCCTTTTCAAGGTCCACAAATACATTTATACTCTAAGAGAACAGATATTTATCAAAACTCTCACTCTTTAATCCCCCCCAAAATATTTTCACAATGTGGTTTTGATCGGTGTCATATCGTTTTTATGCATTTCTGTATTGTGTAAACATACTGCAAATATGCCAAACCAAGATAAATTAGAGTAATATTAATGGAATTAATAGTTCACAAGCATCTCTCCCAGCACCATATATCTGAATAACCTTCACTGTGGCTCATGCACATACAGAGCCCTCCAAAATCCTCCAGCCCATCTGTGTACAGTATTTATGCATGCAAGGGCCTTTCTGAACAAATAAACGCTGCTTCACAGTCTGGAACCACAGGGGAAGACATGTAGGACACATTCTCTCAATCTCCAAATGCAGAGAATATGTCTGGCTATTTGATTAATGCCGCAGCTGGGAGCGAGATTTAATTGTAAAAGCAGGATGAAGACTTACTCGGAGAAGGAAGAGAAGGAAACGGTGCAAATCAGACCACTCCCCAGAGAATTGAGGAAGGAAATTGGTTTAAGGATGAGACTCGTACTAGCGTACCAATGCGGAGCCCTGTTACCCCTCTCTTACTCTCTCCATGTACTCTCTCCACCCCTACTGCGGCACCTTTGAGGAAATTTTCACAAAAAATTGGGAACATGACATAGTTCCTTTTTTTCCCCTCTCTTTCCCCTCCCCTCTGTATTAGCTATGCTCGTCCAGCGGGCACAAAGTCAGATCCTTGGATCTGATTGTAACTGATGACTTGAGAAGATATAAATCACACTTGAATTGCAGCCCTGAGATGTCAGCCATTAAAATACAGTGCCGGCTAAAGTGGGTACCCGGAATACATATGAGATGATTGGTAGTCAGCAATGCCGTATGACTGCTGGATTACCTTATGCAAAGGTGTTCGGCTGAATGTTTAATATTTAGGTCTGTTTAAATAGCTGTCAGGGTGTATTTCAAGTAAAGCACCTGACCGTATCATTGAGGGAATCTTAACGCCCAGGATGAGGAATATATATTCAAAGTAGTTCTTCCTTGGGGGTTTAAGAAATCACTTTCATCACTGCACACAAGAGAGAGCTGAGCAAGTGATCGAACGAGTCCGGCTCAACAAACTGGATTTAGGTGTTTGCAAATAATCCACTGGCCTTGACTGAAGACAACACTGTGCCATGAGGGAAAACCTGGTAGCCACAAATCACTTGAGCCAAAAGTCAATTAAAGAGCCAGCTAAAAAGCATTTTACATCTAATTACGTCACACAAATCGTCCCAGGCAGCACACACACATGTTCGCCACAGCCATTTATTTGCAATACAATGACAGCAGCCCTCATTGCGAGGCTTACAGTATTTAGCTTCTTTATTCTTCCCTTCTTGCATTGAGAAAGGAGTTTTTAACATAATTACCCATTGTATGTCTGTGCCACTACTGATTCTATTAATTTTTACTGCCTTTTTTTGCGATTCCTTGGGAGCAGATTATAAAAGTGTCTTTAAATGAAAAGATATTGCTCTCTTTAATGCTGGCACCATTTCCCTGGATTACACAACATTCAACTCCACTCTAGTCTGTTTTCCGACTCACAACCCCAGGGATAAGTACCCTGGGCCTGCACTCACATTAGAGAGAGGTGATTTTAGGATATGGATTTTAGGTAACTGCTCTCAGAAGCCGTGCCATGAAAAGGTGAAGGTAGGAAATTATGCTTAGTGAGATAACTACGTGTGGGTGGGTTGTTGTGTGGTGGTTGGGAATTCTTCATAAGAGGGAATGATAATGGTCTTACAGCTAGATGAGGTATTTCCATCAGTATTTACTACACGCAATCTACTGTAAAACGTTGATTTTAAACCCGCAGTCAATATTTGATCATGTGTAATATTTCATATCAAAAGTTTCATTCTGTAGTGTTCAGTGCCTGGTTTGCCACCATAACCAGTCCTGACAGGCTGAGTAACAGCGCTGCGTGAAAAGCTGAACTCCTCCTCGTCTTTGGCTAACGTGGCCAAACGCCGGCAGAGTCGTGCCTATAAAAAGACTGGCCATAAGACTCAGCAGTCACAATAAAATCTCTGACCGGCCAACAGGGGAGAAATTCTTGAGTTTATGGGATGAACGCTAAGGAGATTGAAAGCCCCGTACCACATCACTAATTACACTTCTACGAAGAAAAGCTAAATGAAATCCCCCAATGGACAATACTTCTATTAAACATGATAAGTGGGTTACTATGCTACTATAAACCTGACACAGGCAGGCCAATATACAATTTAGTACCTTACGATAGTTACCCATTTCTCCTGCTGGCCCTCAGGTAATTAATGTTCTCCCAAATTCCCAGCCCTCAGCCTGTAGCTGTGGCTTTAGGGGAATTCGAGATCCCTTTTTCCTCCAGACAGCTCCAGGCAAAAAATTGTTATTAATGTGAAGATGACATTATCAATGAGGATCTAGTCGAGGAAAATGATGGAAGACCTACAAACTGGAATAAATACATTTCCATTCACGTCGAGGACATTTCATTGTCTGTGCTGCGACTGTTGAGTAACTCATCTGAATAATAATCAGACAATGATCCAATATCTTGTTTTAGTTTGATGTCGTACATTTAAAACCTTCTCCCGTCGAATTATTACACAACAAAGTAGCTCAACGCAACATGTAACAACGAGCTGCTGTGTGTTTGGAGGCACCGGGTGGTGCTGGACTCGCTGGACTCCTGGATCCTGCGTAGAGCTCTTGACATTTTAGTAAGGACTACCTTATTTGGCATCATTGCACTCCAGTGTGGTTCACTGGTCCTTTCAACCAGTCATATTTAACATTTATACTCCGACAGTCAGAGTCTATCTATCTGAGACGTCCACCTCGGCACTGACAGACTGTCAGTCCAGCAGCCTCTGTTTACTGCCAATTCTCAGGGCTAATCCTTCAGAAACTTCTCTCTTCCTGTGCTTATGCATGGCACAGCTCGACAGCCCCTCCCCCAAACAACCTCGTCTCCCCATACCTTCCTCCCCCAGCCCCTTTAATTTTAAAATAATGGAAATCTCTGGGAAAAACTTACTCCATTGATTAAACTGTCACACTTGGCCACTGTGATTGATAAAACTTTATTCAAGCATGTCATGCGACGACATCGGTTTGAGTGACACAGCAAAACACGAATGGGAGGAAACTAGCAGCGGAGGGGTTTTGACACGAGGGGCTGTTCTGTGCTGTCACCTTTGGATCATATCTGCATTTAAATGCCTCGTGCAGCACCACTGTGTTGTTTCACTCTACAAGGCCTCGGCGGACTGAGGTCTCCTGTTTCACATCAGAGGGAAACGTGTTCTCCTCTTATCTGTCAAGAATCGCGTCACGTTGGGGAGGCAGCTATTTTTACAGAGATGCATTCATCTGAGGACGAGTGTAGCGGGTTCCATCTTAAACACGAGGTGGGGTGACAGCAATGACATGGTGTCAGCTTAACCACATCAATATATTCAGTTTATGCACTTTGCAGTATGAGTATTAGGGACACTTAAAAAAGGGGGAAAATGTGAGATTACAAGAATTAAGTCAAAATATTACGAGAATAAAGTCATAATTTTCGGCTAAGCATCATGTTAGAGGAGAAATATAAGAAGATCAGCCTACGTTAAAAGTAGGAATGTGGAGCATCTTCTTAATTTAAACTTCAGCAAAACTTTCACAAATATTAAAATACTTTTTGGCTCATTAGAACCACATAATCATAAGAATCGAGACTTTTAGAGGTTGTGGAAGAAACTGTTTATTTTATAAATCTTAGAATATGTTTCTTCAATACAGCCGCAATACTCCGTCTGGTAATGCAGACACTTCAGGGCTTAAACAACTTTAACAGTGATTGTGTTTTGTATGACCACACATAACATCTTGCAAAATGGAGCATGAATTTAACAGAGCAGTTGTGAAGAGAAATAAAACTACTAATCCATTTTACGAAATGCCCTAAAAATGTATCTTGTTGTTGTATTAATTCGAATAATGGACAGCACCAGGTTTTTGCCCATATGCATTTTAAGTCCCACTGGATCGGCGTTCTGACTCTGTATGGTTTAGCAGTTGCTCAACGGCATCAGATCATTACATCAGAAGTTAGGGATATTTTTTTGTCTTCAATAAACAATCGCTACAGTTTACATGCCGACATCTGCTGGCTACAGCTGCCAAAAAGTCTGCGGAGAAAAAAAAATACAGGGGTGCAGCATTGTCCACAAAGTTCTGCTGCACTCAGAGATGAGGGTCAACTACCAGATCAGAAATTTAGATCTCTTACGGTAGACAGATGCTTATTGTCTCACAGTATACCATCATATTGCCAGACCCCAAATCCAACCATGTAATTTATTTTCTACCCAAATAGTAATCAACACGGCAGCGGATTAGTCAGCTCCTCCTCAAGTTAACCAAGGGTCATAACAGCTATGATGAACCAGAAACAATACAGTGAATATGATGCAGACTTATATTTATCTGGGACTGAATGCCTCATGTTTACATCTGAAATTATCTACAGAATGTAATCTGATATGGGGCTATATTGTAAATTTAACAGCTGTGATTGGACCATGGGGATTTGGGCTGCACTGATAAGGAGTTGCACAGTGATTGCAGTATCAGGCGGCTCTGGGGGGAAATGTTTTGCATAAGAATACAATAGTTTTTGATAGAAGGCAAAAAAAAAAAGAAAAAAGTATTACAAGAGAATGCAAAGTTATTTTCACAATTGCCTCCTATAGCCCTTGAGGGACCCCATAAAACACAGAGAGTATTGCAAAGTGGTGTAGGTGTATGCGAACAATATTGCAAGCCAAGTCAAAAAAGATGCCACTGTGGCGTCTTCTGAACTCCACGAGCTGAAAACCTTACTTTATGGAGCAGGGTTTTCGAGTGTGACAGAAAACGATCACATTTCTCGGTAAATTTGCTTTACAACCATTTAGTCTGCATTGTTGTCTGTACACTGTCTACAACTTTCAGTTGCTGCAATTTTAACTGTGTGTTACCTGGATCAGCCTGTGCAGAGCGGAGGGAAAGATATTTCCACTTGTTTTGAACAAATGTAACTCATATGACTCCCTGAAACACGGATTACCATTAAATGTTGAAGCTTTTAAATTTTGGAACTTGACAGCTTCTTTTGACAGGTTGACTGATTCAAACCACCCATACGAGCGCTGTAGGAAAAGGACTCAATATATTCACTCAGAATAGTCAGTGCAGGATCCACTCACATAAAAATCAAGTGGATCAAGATTTACATTTTAAAACCCTATTCATGTTAATGATTATGAGTAATATTGAACGGGTCATTATAAAACTCCAGTCCTACCATGAATTTAGGGCAAGAGCTTAAATACCACAGAGGAATGTGCAGCTCGTGTGGACCAGGTCTGCACAGGCTGCATCCGCCCCCCCCTTATTTTTTTCAGTCAACAGTGTGAGCATGGCAGCACATACAGAATCACTTCACAAAGTATAAAGTAGAAGTTCCCTGAAGATGTCAGGGCCTGGTGTCCGTGACATTTTCTGGAGTGGGAAAGACAGCTTCATGTGGCAGTCCAAGAACTTTTCAGATCCTTGACTTTAGGAAAGGTAGCAACACAACAGCCCAAACAGAGGTGGATTACACACATGGCATTCATACACTATGACAGACAGACTCAGAGTTATCTTAAACTTAGCCACTGGCTAAATATTGCATGACAACACACACACACACCAGACACAGGGCGAGCCGAGCATCCCATTGTTTGTCGCAGCTGTAGCAACATACCGTCAGACATGGCTCTGGCAGCGTTCGCCCACAGTTAGCTAGTAGCCACCTCAAAGTCCAGTCAACACAACAACAAATGAACTAAAGCAAAACGGTCGAAAATGTGAAAGGATTCCGACACTAGGACGTGAAGCAAATGTTCAAGCAAACGCAAAGAGCTAGGTTTTATTATTTTTTATTATTATTATTATTATTATTATTATTATTATTATGTGATGTTGTCATGTACATTTATTAAGAGTCTTGCACTTATTTATATATGTACAATTAAGTTAAACGTACTATAAATTGTTAGATTTAAGGTTGTGAAATGTTTTGTTAAATTTCCACTTTCAATTTGCCTTAGCAATAAAAAAAAAGCTGTATTTATCGTCAACTGTCTGTCAGTGCTTTTTGGAAGATGCGGGTATCGGTACCGGCACCGTTTTAAAAGAATGGATTTAGCACCTGTATAGGAAAAGACCCAGACCATACCCCACCCTACTGAAAAACAGAGACCAGTTCTCCCAGATACACAGTCGCTGTTTTCAGGGCAAAGGCTGGTCACACCAAACACAAACATTCATTTTAGTTCCTCTCATGTTGACTGCAGGTTTTAGGATGTTCATCGATAAATAAAAACAATTTCCACCACCACATTTCTGAAAACGTCCTCACTTTGCTTTTCAACATCAAGTGCGTCAACAGAGCATTGCTGTCTCGCATCCATCCTGAAACTACCCGAGTTTCATAAATGGTCTGGTAAATGGTTTGCTTTCATAAAGAGCTTTTCTAGTCTTGACCACCACTGATTTACGGTACAGCTTTTTTTTGCCATTCCCACATTCATACAGTGCATCTGGGGGAACTGTTTGGTTTGATTTTGTGCTTAAAATGAAAACTTTTTGTGATGGATTTTGTGAAGCACTTTGTAACCTTGTATGGATAAGTGCTATACAAATAAAGTTATTCTTGTTGTTGTTATTATGATTAATATCTGTGTGCCTGGCATGCAGAATGGGGGGGCTGGGGTTGAACCACCAACCTTCTGTTTAGTGGACAACCCGCTCTACCTCCATGAGCAGCAGTAAGTGTAAATACATACAGATTAATGGACAAATAAAGCTGATAATGACCTGTTTTTGATCTGTCACCTGCTCAGTGTTGACATTAGCCTGCAGGTACAGTGTGTATAATAATCAGGGGAGACAGGGGGAACGAACAGGGCTCCACTGAAACAACACAGCAGCAGGTGTCTCCAGGTCACAGTGGTCCTGTCAAAGGTCAACTGGGCCTCTGCTCCCACACGTGTAAACCACCATTTGCTGATGTTATTCAAGGTTACAGCACAAACGTCACCGCAGGATTTCGAGGCGTAGATACCACTGAGGATGTGTGGGTCCACCGACAGTACATCGAGCAGCCCGCCGCCATGACACCACCGTGTTCCTCCTCATTCTCTTGCACACCCTCTCACACCTGGACGTCTCTTACCTGTGTGGAGTCGTCCTGGCTGTTGGGTTGGTCTGACAGCACCGACCCGCAGAGCAGCAGCAGCAGCAGGGTGAGGGAGAGGAGAGGCCCGGCCGACACACCCGCTCCGGGGCTGGAGGCTTCCGGCGGAGACGTTAGCTTCTGTTCACCGACACTGATGTAGCTCTGGCCGGGTTCCCTCTGTGGTCCCCTCCGCCCTGCCCTCTCCGCCCTCTCTGCTTCTTTTTTGACACATTAAAGCTTGTTTTATCTCTCTGTTGGGGATAAGACATGTCAGCTGGACACCGACCCTCCTCAGGACAGACATGTCAGCTGGACACCGACCCTCCTCAGGACAGACATGTCAGCCGGACACCGACCCTCCTCAGGACAGACATGTCAGCCGGACACCGACCCTCCTCAGGGTCATGTTCAGGCATGTTGACTTGTCACACGCACAGGTGAGGATCATAACTCTGATGAAGGCTGCGTTCCATTCAGGTCCCTGGGCTCTGGTCCCGAGCAGCCTCACTGCTACATGGAATGGAGCCATGGTTAAAGGGATAGGTCACCCAAAAATCCAATACAATTGAAGTAACTGGTGACTCCAGAAAAAAACATAACACACGTCCATACTGCTACTGTGGTGTCATCCAAGTGTCCGTAAGCCCCGAGATTCAAATTCGACTCAAAACAAGGTCATTTACACCGTGTTTTAAGCCTAAATGTCCCCTGAGACATACGGACACTTGGATGACACCACAGGAACAGTATGGGGGCATTTTCCCAAAATTTATTTTTGAAGAAACGATCACCAGTTACTTCATTTGCATTGGATTTGGCTGCAACGCTGTTTACCTCTGAGACTCCAAAAGTGTTTTGTCGACTCAAACACTTCACCCACCCCTCCATCGGCATAGTGGTGAGTAGATAAATAGTGCGTTTAGATTTTTGGGTGAACTATACCTTTAATGTCAACCTGTTCTTGCCTTGACAAGTCAAAGAAGTTACTTGCAGTCAACATATTTATCCAAAGTGAAGTTTTACACCACTCTGTCCTGTGTAAAAACATGCAGCATTGTGGGGAAATAAAGTTACTCATAGCATGTTTTTGTTCCGTGATGAGGGAATAGCTTTAATTGTCTAAAATTTGAAATGGTTACAAAAGCATTTGATATTTATATTACTTGTGAATACCAAAAATCAAATACTCATTAACAATTCAAGATTCCTTTATAATGAATTGACTTTACTTGTATTTATTTAAAAGGGACAGTGTACATTAATTAATATGAGCACAATGGTTCATATAAATGTACCAGAGTTAGTCTCTCGCACAAATTTCCATCTGCAGTCCCAGGCAGGTTGATGTTTAAAAGAGAACAGACAAACAAAGAAAGAGAGAACAAGCAACAAACAAATGGACAACAAACTTACAGATAAAAATAACAAAATTTAAAAAACATACACGCTGAGGCAAAATCCACAAAAAACAACAGTTAGACAGTAACACAATTTGACAGTTAAATGGAGACAAAGGGAATTAGATTAACAATAACAAGACAAATCCAGATGATGACATATTTGAGTATTCAGTAACCATTGTTTTACAGAATAGGAGAAATGAGTAGAAAGTTATGTTCCTTAGTTCAGACATCTCATTATACTTGTAAAATTCTTGCAGCAATACACAATGATTGTATGTGTTAAGTGCTAATGTGTGTGTGTTGTGCTCGCGTTGTACGATAAGATACAATACGATAAAATATGAAATAATACAACACAATGAGTTGAGATATGGTACGATGAGATACAATACAATACAATACGATAGGATAGGATAATCCTTTATTAGTAGCACTATGGGGAATTCACAGCAGCAAAGAGGATCGCAAAAACAGACACATCATTAAAAGTATTATAAACATAAGGAAATTATAGTAATAGAAAATGATACATACAATGTAAACATAATATTTAACATTATTGCACATGTATGATATTGAAATTGCACAGATAGAAAATGATAATCACACAGTTGAATTAGTAAGATACTCTGGATGATTGTTGCCGACTGGAAGCAGCAGTGTTACAGCAACAATCTGCGATACCTTTAGACGTGTTGGGGGACTCAGTGTGTGGCTGTGGTGGTGTCCTGCAGAGCGTGGGACTTCTTAGCTCTCACTCTCCCCTGTCCCTCCACCTCCACTGGGTCAAGGGGGAATCCCAGGACTGAGCTGGCCCTCCGAATCCGTCTGTCCAGTCTCTTCCTGTCTGCTGTCCAGATGCTGCTGCCCCAGCACGTCACGCTGAAGAAGATGGCTGATACCACCTCAGAGGCGGAGAGAACCTCCAGGAGCAACACTTGTCTGGCCCTTAATCTGTACAGTCCAGTTTACAAACAATACATAGTCGATGGTTACAAATGAAACCACGTTTGTGTGTGACTGTATTCACTGAACCATCTCTTCAGTCTTGTTCTTTACCATTTAGAGATCTGGAAATGATTGGGGCAATGATGTTTTATGGACCTCCTGCATTCTTCCAATTAACTGCTTTATTATTGTGTATTTCTGCAGTTAAACTTCCAGTTATTGTTAGAGCAAATACATAGTTGTAGTTTAACCATAACAATGGGTCACAGGTGACGTAAAACCACACCACGGGATTTTGTAACATTCCCCCAGAAGACCTTTAATTTTGTGCAATTAGACAAGGAAAAAAGTGTCACCATTGATCAAGTCAACAGAACACATGTTGTACAATCTGAGGAGTATTACTTTGTTTATTGATTTTAAACCTCTCAATTTTTATTCCATTTACAGCTTTTTCTCTCCTCGTGAAGTTTAAAACCACAATCTTTACTCAGGAGAAATAATCACTGTAAACTTATAAGAAATAATATCAATATCGGCTGATATGAACATTTTATCTATAAGAATATTAATTGGCCATATCTTCATATCATCCAGCCGTATGACTCAGTTAAGTCTATGATCAGTATGGTCTCCATTCTTTCAGATAAATTACTCTGTATTTATGAGTGTCTGTGTGTTTGCATCAGATCTGACAAAGCACTCGACAAAATATATCCCGGTGTGATGCAGCTTTCAAGAGTTCTCTTCTGTTTCACGTCAATTCTCTGTGGGGTGTTCAAAGTTATTCTGGGAAACTGAAGTAAGAGGAATCTGAAGTGGATGTAGATGTGTGAAGGTGAGGGGTCTGTCTCTTCAACACAATGAATCAAAATCATCACTAAACACAACCATACGTAAACTGACTTGTGGTAGAATATGAAAAGGTGAGCGCCTCTCCTCAGAATCCTCTCTGCGATAAGTCAGACTCTGATGTGCATTCACTACGACACTTCAGGGAAAAACAAGACGATTCATTCCAAATCCTCTGTTTGGTTTGGATGAATTTATTTTCCCACCGTGCAGTTAAATCTAACACCACATTTCTTTTAAAGACAAAATAACAAGAGCAAACTAATTACAGGAGTTTCATGAGCACATTGTATATAGCCCTCAAGTCAGTAATGCAGACTATATGGGAAGAAAGTATACATAATATAATGCCTTTAATTATGCACGGCAGCATATTTGAGGATGTTCTAAAACGTGTTTTACATTTTACAGCAAAAATGACTCTTAAGGGCTTTCACTTTCAAAGTACTAAACCTGATTAGTACAACACAAATCTGCCGTGATGGCAAAACAAGGCATACAAGAAAAGCATGGGTTCAAGTGAGGGGAGAAAGCAGAGTTTCATTCTGCAGTACAGACAAAAAAAAAATGAAGAAAGTAGTTTAATTTCAATTGTTTATTAGGATATAAAGCGGGCACATGATTTTGAGAAACGTGTGCACTAATAAGTCAGCTCTCAATAACAAACAAAAAAACAAATCCACAGCAAAGTAGTTTGATGCCACTCCAGATTGAAATCCAAACTCTAATACAGCATTAGGAAAACAAACTGCGAGGAAAAAACATACTGGAAGTTCTACAGTATAAAAAAATCCACCTATCAAATAACCATATACCTGCTCACCCTGCTATAGTTCACAGATGTCAAACGAGCCAAACAAAAGATTCAGCCCCAAGTCCAAAGCAGCAGGAGTTCAGAGCCTCGCTGTTCACCAATGCAGCAGAAATCTGTATGACTGGAGAACAGGCAGCACAGTGACCACCCCACAGCTGTTGCCTGAAGTACAGAAAAACTTCCTCCTGTGTTATTTTAAAGCTCCAACACCTCGCAACTTGTTTCTAGTTTTTTGTTGTTAAGATTGTGCTTGACATAACAAAATCTGGATTAGAGTTTAACAGTAAGAATAAGAAGGCTAACAAGGAGACTTCAAAGTCACGGAAATCCCCTCTGTTCTTCAAATACCTCCAAACTGTGGAGACAAAACATATTGATCCCTCAAGCTGGTCTCATTCCGAGATTGTGGAAGTGTTTGGTCTCATTGACATTTAATGAAGCTCATCTGCTGTGGAGAGGACCAGCACGTGGTCGAGTCGTTGTTTAGTCCACTGGGTTCTCCTTGACTGAGCAGCGTCGAGGCTTCTTTACAAAGTTTGGACTGCGTAGATCTGTGTGCCCCAAGTTTACGAGAGGGGACATGTACTAGTCCTGTAGCAAAACAGAAGCCTGAGAAGACCTTTGGTTTGCTGCATCATGTGAACATAAAAAATAACATCAAGAAAAATGTATGTGAGATGCTTAAATTAAAAAATGACATGATCAGTCCAAATGTTAACAGGCTGTGTATAAATCAGGAGTTTGAAAATAGTGTTTATAGTCAGTTTAAACTGATTTGACTGTTTATAGTGGCATAACAATGTTTACAATTAGAGAAATGTAGGGTAACATGGAAATAGATTGACTTTGGTTCTTTCAGGTTGAACCATAACATATTTATATCTATTAGTTATCCCAGCACATCCATGTGAACTACAATAAGGCAGTTGAGATTTTGCATAGTTGACATCTGCAGTACAGAGGGTATTTTTGCCTTTATCAAACATTATAGCGTAAAACACCAGAGACCCCATAGTATTACTTTAAAACTGGTTAGAACACAACAATTAAATGCCTCCTGGAATAAATTCGTATAACATCTATGAAATCAACACCTTTTCCTCCCATTAACGTGAGAGGAAAAGGAAAAATATAAAAAAAAATGCCTTTGTCCAGTTGATTTCCCTCCGACTGTATTTTCCAGATAAGAGACAGTTAATACTACAGACTAGAGCACATCTGAACTTATGGAAGAGAAATTAGGCCGTGTAGGAATATAATTGGTCAAACAAACAAGCCGTCTATAGGAAGATAGAACAAATATGTTAAAACATTTTTTTTTTCTCTTTGAAAGAACGACAAGCTCGATCTCTATATAAACTCACTGGTCGATATTTTGTGTTGTCTGGAATCAAACGCAGACGAGTCTAGATGCTATCCATGGCTTTGAACTCGCTCAGAGCCTGCACGGGGTTGATGTGCTTCTTTTGCGAGGATCTCTTGACTCTGTTGGTCTGGTCATCCTGCTTCTCTCTCTTCACCAGAGGCTTCTTCTCAGGAGCTTTCATCCTCCAGGAGATGGCCGGCATATTGAGGGACTCCATGCCTTTGCTCTTCTGGTACTTAGTGGATGCCACGTAGGAGGCCTTGACGGTGGACACCACTGTGTTCATCAGGTTCTTTGCAGCCTGGATGAGCGACATGGCGCTGTCCAGCTGTTGACATGAAAGAGGCGTGAGAGAAGAGCGGAGAAACAATTAGCCTTGTGCTGTTGTTATTTGGCATCATCTTTTAATTCAAGCCGAGTGAAAGTAACCTGCTTCCGTTCATGTCATTTTGCAAAGGAAAACCAAAAACCAAAATAACAACCTTTCTAAGTTCGCCTGGCTTACAAACAGATGTGAGGAATTGGAGTATATAGAAAAAGGTCACACTAATTTAATCTCCGCAGTTTAATAGCCTCACAGACACCGCTGACACTTGACTGGACGTTTTGGAGCATTCGCAGCCCCACAGAGAGGAGGGAGGAATTCATTATTTCCTGCACACACAGGCAATGCATCTGAATTAATCTGACTAGCAAGTGAGTGGTTAATTATTGCTTAAAGGGTTCGTAAACAGCGGCCTTGTACAATGTTATCTTACGGTTAGGAAACAATTGGGCAGCATTACTTCTTGGTAGCAGACAAATCCATTATTTCTGTTATCTGATCATTCGATGTAAATATAAGCTGCAAATTACAGTGCAGAGAATGAAACATTAACTCATGACAAACAGCAGGCAATGCCATTAAGTCTTTAGTATCATTTCTTTCTTTCA
This sequence comes from Hippoglossus stenolepis, assembly GCF_022539355.2. NCBI lineage: Eukaryota > Metazoa > Chordata > Actinopteri > Pleuronectiformes > Pleuronectidae > Hippoglossus > Hippoglossus stenolepis. Next base: position 10,649,187 of record NC_061489.1, read on the forward strand.
GTAACAGCACATAATAAAACTTAAGAAAGAAGCCAATGCTTTATATCGATTTTATAATCTTTATAGTCAGAAATTAAAAGGTACGATGACGGAATTTCACTAGAACTAAAAGCAGTTCAGTTTACTTTCATCGTTTCTCACCAAAATACAGCATGTGCTCCAGAAAAGACCACACTGCTTATCTCACTTTGAAGTTTTACTCTCTTTTAGGTGACTGTTTTGAATCCTGCTCTGTCTTCATCATTATTCCTGCTCTTCTTTTATCAGCACGTTGCAACCTTTGAAAGTGCATTACTGCCACCAACTCGTACGGCCCTCTGCAGTCTTTAGTTTGGATTTAAAACCTCATTTAAACTGCTCAACTACTCTTTAGCTACTGTGGAGCTTTCCTAAAATGAAGATTGTAAATTGACGTGTGATGTTTCTGCGGATGAAGAGTGAACTTACCCCCGACACAACCAGCTCTCCTCCCAGGTTCTGAACCTCGGCCTTGACTTTGCTGCAGATGTTCAGCTGGTGACAGTACAGGGCGATACGCTGCAGGTAGGCCAGCAGGTCCTGCTTGCAGGTAGAGTCGGGGCACTGCAAGAAAGACAACACATGTCAACTTGTGTACATCAATTAGTGTATAAGCACAAACAGGTTGATTCTAATACTACCTGCTTGTAAGTGGTACAATGAATTAATTTGTGACACCTTATTCATTTGCTGGCACTACTTAATCTGAATATTTATGTGATTCTACAGATGCAACCATCCCGCACTTTATCATGATGAGTTAGTACCAGTGTGACAGGTCGACACCCACATAAGGGACGTGCTCAGAGCCAAAATGACAAATGCACACCCACAACCTGCTAGATTGATAACTCATCTTCACAGGGTTAAGCATGATCAACTTCTACAGAATGCTAATTCTATTAAGAGGTAAAACTTATGTCAATCATTTATTTTCAGCAGGTGGAGATAATCCTGTGTGGAGTCTCTTCGGAACCAAAATTACTTGCTCTCAAAAGTGACACAGGATCCCTGCTCATAGTTTAAAATGGTATTTAAACTATTTAAACAGTTGAACGTCTCATCATCCCATCATCAGTGATCTGGATTCTTGTGACAAAAAACGATCAACATGTTTACATGGACACCAGTATTCTGATATTAACCAGATTAAAACAATAGTCTGAATACAAACTGCCATGTGAATACCTTTTTTCATAATCAGACTATACTCTTTAAAATGTAAACGGGAATATGAATGGAAGATTGTCGTTGCACCTCATGTAAATATCATAATTGGATGTGAAAACTCACTCTAAACGGCTTCAATATGTACATGTGTAAGTACATGTGTTAAAACTATTCTTTAGGACAAATTAAGAACAAAGTTGAAAAGGCCTCTTTGCTATGAGGCATAACAATATTGTCAAAAGTCAGCTAAGAACACAAAACAAAATACATTGGAGCCATAAAAACACCATCAACTTCACAAAATCCAATAAATTCTCATAAAGCCTCCTTGAAAGTGGCACTATGTGAAGAGCCACACAAATGCATCTAATTTAGATTTGGCAATCGTTTAGAAATATTTCATCTCATTATAATTAGACTGGGCTCTACTTTGGAACAATCCCTCTACTAGTTTGCTAAACAAGTCCCCTGCCAGCATAGTAATTAGGCCTCAATATTCTTCTTCAAGCAAGGGATGTAAACACCCTGACCGTTTACTACAGATCGTTAGAGTGACCTGACACCCACAACAGGTAGGGCCGCAATCCTCACGACACAGCTAGACTGAGACTGCTACAGATAATAAGAGGCTAACAGCTTCACGTCACTAAACTTACTACACCTGTGAAAAGCAACCGAGGGACCATGTGACGGAGCAAGCCGAAAGGAGAAACTGGCATAGACACCAGAATTGGCAGGTGCTTGGCTGTGTGAAGGAGTTGTCCTTTGGCAGCTGTTAATTCTGAGTGCATGGAAAAGGTGAAAGGGAGGTAATAGCAGCCAATATTTAATTGATGGAATCTCTACAGGAAGTAGTTGGCAAGGTCGGTACTGTGGAAGTGAAGTACGCTGCGAGTCAAAAATGAAGAGGCATTTTTTTCTGGCTGTAAGTGAGGAAATGACACAGAGTGGACGTCAGTTTTCTTTTTCCATTTGTCAATAATGGCAATTACCACAATTAAAGTGCTCTAATCCACAGAGAAGAAATCCAGCTTTTCTTTTCTCTTTGCAAACAGGAAGAGGAAACGTATTTGGGATCGTAATTTTTGGACACTTCAAACAGACTAGGACTTATGATGCGTCTAATCCTGCCGAGTCCCTGGTGGGAGTGTGGAGCGCTCATCTGAATATAGTACACTCGCTCGCAGACATACAGCCATGCATGCCTGCATTTACACACCACCCCAGCCAGCACAGCCATGCTTATTCATACACATCGTACATCATGACGGTGGGAGACTTCAGCTGAATAAGGACAAAAACACATTTATCAGCAACACATCCTTTTACCATGCTCAATATAGCCCCACTTCATCTATACATGCTAACACAAATTGGTCACACATCCAAAGTACACAACTAACTCCATTACAAATGTCTTTCTTACTGAGAGCTCTACAGATGTTTTGTGATGATGATGAAATTATTTTGGCATTCTATTAAAAGGAGGTATGCATGAGGTGATGAAGGGAAAGGGAGCTGGAGGGGATGATCATCATACAGGAGAGGACTAATACATGGCTGAGAGGCTGGATAAATGGGAGGGGGGGAGTGAGAGAGAGGAGAAAAAAGAGAGGAAAGAACCAGAGAAAGATAAGTAGTTGGAGAAAAGACGAGGAGCCAGAGCCAGAGGGGGGAACAGTATGGAGAAGTAAATAAGGGGGCGAAATCCAACTGGGGAAAAGGGACGCAGACAGGAGGATTCAACTGTAGATGAGAGGGAGGGGGTATAAGCAAGTTATTCTGTGTGTGTGTGTGTGCACGTATTCCTGTACTTATATCTTTGTGAGGACCATTTTAAGCATAGAAACTACAGAGTGGGGACATTTTTGGAAAGTGAGGACATTTTGACTGGTTTCAGGGTTAAGACTTGGTTTTAAGGTTAGGTTCAGAATGAGTGTAGGTTAGGGTTCGGCATTTAGTTTTGATGGTTAATGTGAGTGTTAGGGGCTAGGGATTATGTCAAGGAGTGTCCTCACTAAGATAGAAGTACAAACATGTGTGTGTGTGTGCGCGCACATGCAGCAGCAGCAGAGACCTGGGATGAGGCTGAATGCAGCAGCCATGCTAATGAGGGCTTGGGGAAGTATTCAGACGGCTGAGAGCAGGGCGCTGTGAAAGCATCACTTGTGCTCATACTCCGCTCAGCTGCTGGCTTCACTCAGCACTCAGGAAACTCTGTAAGGCTGCGCTGACTCTGACACGTGAATACAGAAGTTACACGGGGTACAGATAAGACCACCTTGGATTGTTTTGGTAACACAAACAAAAGCCCCAGTGGGCCTCTTACTCGAGGAGTATTCACAATTTGATGATTGCTCCAGAGGCTAAACATGCTACGGACTACCTTCACTGTGCTGTATCAATGTTTTCTGAAACCACATGCAACAACAGATAACTCACATACTACGTACAATCTTTTTAGATCACTTCTTATACTTGAGGGTATAAATAATTAACAGTGAGAAAAACAATTAGTAAATGGGGCATATAATCTATGTATTTACTCAACGTATGTGTCTATGTATATTCAGGTTGTGCAAACACCAAAATCCAACAGTTATGATGAAAGTCAGATCTTGCATTACTATCTTAACAACTCATTTCCATTTCACGGGACTTAATTCACTCATGCGAAAAACATTGGGACAATCACTGAGTGATTCAAGCTTCTAATCGTGACTTCAACCATTACAGGCTATCATTGTAATTGTCCTCGTCTTGCCTGAGTGCTACTGTGGTGATACAGCTTTTCTCAACATGCTGTGTGGCCACTTATGGACTGGGACGGATAACCTTGCATGGTCAGCTACTATTGAGATATGGCAAAGCGGGAAGAGGAGCACTGGAGACTTCATCACACAACTCTGGATACCTTTTCAAGGCAAACTGATAAAAAAGGTGAGACATCTTTCAAAAAGGAGTCAGGAAGAAATGTCAATGATTCTTGTGTAGTGGTTCTCGTCTCTGCACTTCTAGCTTTAAGATCCTTCCCGAAAAATAAAGGTGAAACATCAAAGTTGTGACAAAAGGTAGCAGGTCATTGGTTTCATTTGCTCATTCTCTTTATCTCTTACGCACAGTGGCAAGAGTGTATGCAGCACAGTAGAGTGTGGATTCCCAACCTGAGCTAGGTAGAGCCAGGATTGGGGTCAGTCAAGCTAGCTGGGCTCATTTTTATTTATAAACTGCACTAGGGATGTCACGAAAAAATTGAACAGTCGATACCATGAAATTTTCATGATTCGTGAGACCGTATTCGATACCACGGCAAAAAACAAAACCAGGAAATCCCATAGACTATTTTTTTTCTTTTAACACACTGAACTTTTTTCAGGTTATAGTCAGGTTCTGTTAGTTTCTCTTGGGCTCGGACGGGTCGGGACAGAAAAATGTTACCCGAGCTACACTGATTATTTTAATTATGTCTTCAGTATGAACAAGAACAATACAATGATACAAATTTATACATAAATGATCATACAAAAGGATTAACTAACTTTTTCTTCCTCTTCATGACTATGTTCATTCCATATTCGTAGGGTTTCAGTTCATAAGTGAGTTTTTTATTTGGCATCCATAAGATTAAGCTGTTGCTCTAGAGACGGTCCAGAGTAGAGTGCAAAAAAGGTAAAATCCCCAAAAATACGAAAAATAAGTGAGGGAACAAGAATGACAGAGCAGGATGCTGAACAGAAGGATTGCGCTGTGCTACGTGTTGGGTAATGTCAATGATATAAATGATGATCAGGAAGGTCAGGTCCCATCATTGGAAATGCCATGCAGTTCCACTGAATTCCATTATACAGACCAGAGACAGCAGCAGAGCCACTGTGCTTCTGACGCCCAGCACTGACCTTTCAGGACGAATCACCCAGAGGAAATGCCAATTTCCAATATTTACTGACACGGCAGCATTCTAATGTGCCACTGCCAGCAACCTGTTGGAGAGGGCCACAGGCGCTGAGCAGAATTTGTGTTTTCTCATTTGGTTTTGATGAAAGTGTTTTTAGACCGGAGAGGGGTAATTTTGAGTATTTTTGCTTAATGTCTTCTTTGGAGCGCCAGTTTCTTCTAAACTGATTAACAGTGTGGAAGAAAACTGTTAAGCTAAGCCGAGCTATTGAAATATACAATTATACTTTTTTTCCACCCGTTCCATGAAGCTTATTTTCATTTAAGCTGAGAAACTACAATAAGGAGGGAACACAGATGGAATCATTTCTAAAAGGTAGTGTTTACTGATAACTATGCCTAAAACCTATTAATCAGCCTATATAATAATGTAGTGACAGGGCAATTTGTTCTCCCACCGCAGTTAAATGACGAACACACAAAAAAACCTTCATTGAGGGAAGCTGGGGTGTGCGATGCGGTGGCTGGATTTTCATGGGTCAAAGGGAGGAAGACAAATCCCGAACCTTGGACCAGCCAGCAGGTTTCACTATGCAGCTTTACTGCTCTGACATATAAAGCATCCAACAGGGGGAGGGAGGAAAAAAAATCAGACATTCGTGTGTCCGTGTTACAGGGTTGTGGATAATTAACTATGCCTAACCTGAGAAAGAACCTCCAGGACATAATGCCACAGGGCAACTTTATCTACCATTACAACTCAAAACTGCCATGAGGGTTGCAGGCATGGGGAGATATATATTTTAGTTTTCTGTGGGGAAAATACTGTGAGCGAGATCCATGGCAAAGTTTAAGGAGATAGAGGGAACAAAGCAGTGGAAAGACCATTCTGTTACTTTAGGCAGGAGCTGAAGTAGGAGATAACGCTACGCAGGGGTAGGAAATGATTGATTCCAAGCTGTAGTCCGTAGACACTTCAAGATGAATACACTGCCACATAAAAAATGTTTGATATATTAAATGCAATTTTAAAAGGTGAAAACAGTGGTGGGGATAAAATAGTGAAAAGTGAAGTTAAAAGTGAGGACTTCGAAGGCAGTGACAAATTTAACAAGAGTTTTGTTGGTGGATAAAAGCTTGAGCAGACTTCCTATTCACCAGACCTCAGATAAAGTTGGGTATGATGGTGTTTTCTGTGTACGACCTAGTTATTGGGTTTTACAGTTAATATGTTCAACACTAGATTTCAACCTTTTGGTGCGAATTATATTACGGTTGACGGCAAAATACAAATCTGCCATAGGCGAACAATATCAATCAAGATGCATTTCCAACAGAATGACAGCCAGGTCTCTTCCGCTTACTGCACCTGCTAAAAAGATTCTGCTGCATATTTGGGCGGGGCTGATTGAATCACACTGGAACTCGGGAATGATAATGTGAGATTGAAGCAGACTGAGCGCCTGGCTATGACAGGAGAAAATCAAGCTGGGGGCAAGCCAAAAAAACAACTTCAGAGGTAACCACGGGGACCAATTAAATGGCCCTCATCAATATTTAATGTTCAGGCTGCACCTGTCAGTCCGACACTTCACTGTGGTAGTTGTAAACTGATAACTTAACATTGCCTCAACAGAATAGGTATGCACAAACAGTGTCGATAAATCATTTATGCTCTCAACTTTTTCACATTCAGAAACTGACTTTCATTTGACCCTTGACAGCTTTTTTGTCACATTTCACACCTGACTGTGCCAAAACCTCTGATTTGCATTTTGCAGGTTGAGAGACAAAGACAAAGGCCCTCACATCTTTTAAATATGTATTCAGAAGCTCAACACCATTTAGTCATCCCAAACCATAGTAATCCATTCTCTCCTCAAGTTTTTAACGTCTCTCCACGGGTAAGGTAACAATGCCTTTATGTGGCAATATCAATATAGCTGTGTTTCCCATGCTCCTTCCGCTGACTCCTCCACCTTTAGGAGCTCTTTTGTTGTAAGTCGCTTCTTTTAATCGCAGACTTATGAATATAAAAAAAACATTAAAATAATGAATTATTGTGGGTAAATGCACTTCAAGGATAAGGTGAGCTACATTTGGTTGGGTTGACTTAGGGCAGTTAGCTCAGAGCTGACCCTTGAACTGCTGAGCTGAGAATTTGTGGGATCTTTGGGTTATTTTGCTTCTCCACTGCAGTGGATAATTTACAACCCTGTCTGCTGTAAAGCGTCTTGGGCCAGAGCTGGGATTAGACTGTGACCAGCAACAGAGCCCATGGATCACCATAAATTCCCACTGATTGAATGCAAATTGGAAAAGAACACTATATGTGTCAGTATACATCATGAGAATAAAGCTTGCACAACAAACACGCACACAGCACGTGCATGCCCGTTCTCTAAATATGCAAGCCTTATTTCATGTGTATGTGTACATGTGCTTGCTTGGTTAGCAGGCAAGGAGCAACAATTTATGGCCTACATAGTGGCTAACACATTTGCATTATAAATCTCAATTACATAGCATTATTTGTTTACCAGCCTGCTAAGATGGAATTCTTATAAGGTGCCCTGCAGAGCAGGGTCATAAATTCTTAATAAACTGCAGTGCAGACCTTTGTGTGGTACTGACCTAAATCCTGCAGCTCATCTGAGCACTACACTCATTTCTTTAAACTTTAATAAGCCTCTATTACACATATTTAACAGGTTTTCAGAAACCCCAAACTAAACATTGTCCACCTGCATATTTCTGTACCAAAACATGCCTCGACACGGTCCTGTGGATGAAGACGTGGGTTAAGATGCTGTGCTATCAGTCTAGGACCATCTGCTGATGTGTTTTATATGAGGAGTAAACCCGCATAGGCCCTCCAGGCCAAAGGCACAGAGCACAAGTAATTAATATGCCTAGGTTAATGAGCAGTCCCAGCATTGCCTTTGCTCCTCTGACTGTCAGTATGTGCATCTTGGTACTCACTGTACTACTGCTGCTGCTGGAGTGTAGAGACTATCCCAACATACAATGCCTTTGCCCAGAGTGGGCCTGTGGCATCTCCTGCTTTGTTAGAGATATGGCCCTAAATATAAACCGCTTGTGTAAATAAATAAATTTGAAAAAACTGCCACCTGGCAATTATACTGCTAATTAAAAGGCAAAGCACTCTTAATGGATTCATCTCTCAGGAGGGATGTTCCTGTCTTCACACAAATGCACTGCCCACTCTTCCTAGCTCTCCTATCTTTCCATCATTCTCCTCCCCTCTACCCCACGTCCGTCCCTGGGAGCCCTGGCTGATGCGCTACGGGTGTGTGTTGCCTGGTCTGCTAGTGTTTTGGTCTCTGCTGAGAGATAAAGGCTAAGGGGGACAGCTGGATGGGTACAGAGGCTGGAGGGGTCCTCGCTCTTGGCAAAGACTTCTGTTCCAGCAACCAAAGCTCTTAATTTATTCATACTTTGAGTGCTTCAAACCACCAAATCCCCAAATGGTGTATACACATACAAACATACACATAGGCAGAGAAAAAGATAAAGAAACAAGTCACTACAAATAGTTGAGGTTGGAAGAATAAAACAGTTAACTAAATCCAACACATCCATACACATGTGCCTGCAGAGACCCAGCCCAGTCAACAGTCGTGTTTGCATGCAAGCACACACACACACACACACACACACACACACACACACACACACACACACACACACACACACACACACACACACACACACACACACACACACACACACACACACACACACACACACACACACACCCATCTGTTTTCTTTAGGGGATTACAGTGTTTTCATTAAAGTGAATAAGCATCTTCAAAAGCGGTAGTGAGGCATAAAAAAAAAGTCACTTTCCAGAACGGCTTATTCCCTGTTCAGATGATTCAGATGCAATTAGGTCAGTACAGGTAAGACTATGACTTTGTGATAGATGTGGACCTGTAATATTAAGGATCTTAGGGCACCTTAAATAAAATATCACACGTAGAGGGTTCTTGGAGTCCAGCAGCTCATTATGTCAGACTGAGGGAGAGATCTATGCTGAGATCTGGATGCAGATGTTTCCAGCATATGTTGGCATAATTGAATCCCCCGCTTGTGCCGAAAATCGGACAAAGGTAATTGATATACCTCTTACGCCCCATTTGAGTATGAGCTAAATTTATGGTGAAGCTCTCTATAAGCTTTGGGCTTTTTTGCCGTATCAGCATATGTGGAATATACTCCTCATGTGCACGCTAACAACCGGCTAAAAAGAAGCTGTGATGTAAAACTACATGATCCATAAATTAATTATTTACTACTGCCTTGTGTAGGAAACCCTGTGTAGAGGCAAATATTTAAACTATAGTGCAAAATAGACGAGAGGAAGACAAAGACTGATGCCTCCAAACAAACCAATGTTATTAAAATCCAGCAAACATGTCAAGTCAGCACAAGGCCTGAAGAGCGACCATGTTCTTGGACAGAACTGGAATAAACCAGCAGCTGGTTCATTTCAACCATGGAAGCAAGCAGCATCTCAAGTGGAGAGAAGATCATGTCTTGTTGCAAACATCACAACTAAACTCTTCCACGATTTAACAACAAAGTGTATACATATTTCAGACATGGAGGCAATAAGTCTCTGCCGTAGAGATGGCACATGAATAAGTTGGGGGATAAATCATGTACAGTGTTTCCCTGGGGAGTTGTACAGTGCAAGTATTTAAGTGAAATATGAGGCCATGGATAATTGAATGCGTGTTTCCCTATGTCATGGACCATGGTCTCTTGGGAAAAGGATATATGTGGAGGGATGATGGAATAGGGAATTGGGGAGTGGGAGATGGAAGGATGAGAGAGAGGAGGGGGAGTGTTTGAAAGAAATTGGTAAAGACTGGTAAGGGGTGTCTCATGAATAACACAAATCAAAGCAGTTGTTCACATCGGAAGGACTCTGCTGTGTGAGCCTTTTACTTGGATTTGATCTTTAATGTGCAAATGAGACGAAATTAAATTAATTAAAAAGGAATTTCATGTAGTGAAAGTTGTTTAGTTATTTTTTTAGACATGGATTACAGGAACATTGGCACAGAATACTCCAAAAGTAACGTTTTCTGCTATTTGAGTCTTTAAATCCGGCTTACGTGCACCGCGGTTAAAAGGACATTTAAAAACAAGGAGGGGCTGTCAAGATGTAATCAGTATGAAAGCTTTGCTTTTTCTAACTCTGAGCACTAAAGCACGCAGCAATGTCAGTTCCTTCTGCAACACAGGAGCAGAGAACAAGTTGTGCATTTGGATAATGAAAAAGTTTGTTAAATTCTAGCTCAATAGTGTCAACTTGTGCAATGTAGTCAGAACATCCATGACTTAGAAGATAGTGAATTTAATTAATTAATGTCAATTAATGACCACCACTATGATAAAATGCATCCCTTGTTGAAATATAACTGAACATTGTGCTCGAGGGAGGAGCCTTAGTGAAAAATGTCCCCCCATCTTACAACATCTGCATCTGCTGATATCTTCCGACGAGGTGCATTCGGGGACCGTCAGAAATGAGTGGACATTTAGGCTTTAAAACAAGGTGTAAATGACCATGTTTAGAGTCGAATATGAATGTCGGGGCTTGTGGACACCTAGATGATACCACCGGAGCAGTATGGAGGCATGTTATGTTTTTTTTCTGTTTTTTTTTTTACATCTGAAGATAAGTCCCTAATATCTTCAGTTGTATTATATTTGGCTGCTACGCTGTTTACCCCTGAAACTCCAGCAGTGTTTTGTGCACTCAAACACTTCACCCACCCCTCCAACGGCATAGTGGTGAGTAGATAATGAGGGAATTATCATTTTTGGGTGAACTATTCTTTTTAAGATTTTTCTTACTCAGAAACTGAGTAAATTCCCCTTATCGTTTGTGTTGCTGCACTTGTTGCTGATTTATCAGACCCTGACAGTGACACTACAATTCTGGTTATATATTGGTGTTGCAGGCACAAAGGTGTAGTCTACATCCAACCCTTGGGGACGAAGGTTCATTAACAACTTACATTGTCAGCGATGGTGCGGCCCAGCTTGTCCATCCTTGATCCTGCCTCCGCGATTTTTTTGGCAGCGCTGATGACATCAGACGTATTCTTCAGTGGCCCTTTTCCTCTGGGGAGAAAAAGTGGAAGGATCAGTCACAGTTTCTGATCTACTGCAGCCTCATTCAATATGCAGGATGAGCATCTCAGTCATGGCGCAGCGGTTGGTTTTGGATGGTTGTTTTTCAGTTAGCGACAAGTATGGATAGAGTGGCATGACTTATGGGAGTAGTTCAGGGAAACTTCACAAAATAAATGTATATGCCAACAGACAAATGATGCTACAAATGCAAAACAGTAGGCACCATACTGTTCAGTCAGAGAAGAGAACGTTTTATAACCCATTGTAAAAAGTGCAGAGAGGCAGCCTTCCCTGTCAGGGCTGGGACCAGAATGGGACGATGGAGCTGCTGCTTTCACCCACCCTCTTACAAAATAGGCTATTACCCCCATTTTTCAGCAGTTAAGCATATGATAGACAATATCTATTGATAATGTGCTTTTAAAAAATGCCAGCACTGGTGGCATTTTTTCTGGTGAAAACCCTGATTCAAGGGTCCATCGTATTTTAACGAACACCAGCTTTCACATCACAAACAAATTCTCAATTCAATCTAGTTTTCCCTTTTATTCAAGCAGCTTTGCAGAGTTTATTAGAAGCAAATTGGATTGGTTTCAGGTCTATTGGTGGAGATAAATTGGCTGCCCCCAAAAACCCTTCACTCTTGCACACACAAACAAGCAATGTATTTGCATTGTCATTTTCATCCAGGTTTGGGATTAAGAAGGAGAACCACAGAAAAGAGGGGAGAATTGAGAGTATAGAGATGAGAATATGACTCAACTTTCAGGCACCATTCATTGTTATAACATAATACAGCCGTTCTTGACCCTTCTTAAGCCAAACAAAGCCGGTCCCAACATGGGTCAGCCCAGTCCAGTCCAGCCCTGACCTGATCCACTGTAAAGCTTGTCAACCATTTTCCTTTTTTTTCTCTACCCCCACAAGGGACTCTGGGACACAGTTGGCAAGAGGCACAAATTGGATTCAAAGCTGCTCTCTCCAGGCTAAAAAATGAGCCATCCAACCCAGAACAGATGGAATTTTGTGTTCTGTTCTCCCGCTTCCTCTTCCCTCCCCTCGCATCTCCAACCCTTCCCCTCCCTTGCTCTGCTATAAAGCACGTCGGGGTCCTAGGCCAATGCATCAGAGCACATACTGGAATCTCTCTGGGGGCAAGTCAACCCCCGGAGACAGATCTAGGGGCACTGTGCGGAGTACTGGGAAAAAAAGACAGCATGAAGTGTTTTTAAATTGAGTGTTCCTAGTATAATGTCCCAATAAAATAAACCCCATCACATCATGGTGCTTAAAAGACAACAACCACTGATTTCGTTCCTATAACACCACTTGCTTTAGCCCTAAGAGATAAATGGCTAGATTCCTCGCCATTTCCAGCTCTGTCTCAGTGATATTGTGGCGACTGGGAAAAGCACAAAGAGAACATGTCAAGAGACAGGAAAACTCTTGACAAGGACACCCGAGTAAGATTTTTTTATAGGGAATTCATACATGTAGAAAGGGCTGGGAACTTCAGGTCTGGTGACAGCTGCAGGCCTCCAGATGGGTGTAAACCACATCAGACCGAGCACTCCACAGCACAGAATGCTCCGAGACAGGTGGCTCCCAAATATGTTGCATGCATCCAAGCCACACATGCCTTATTCATGAAAGCTGCCACACAGCCATAAGCGATGCACGAGTCAACGAGAATCTCTCTCTCTCTGTGCAGCTTTGTCAGGAGAGAGGTCCAGATCAATTACCTCATACAGCATTAACCTTGGCAGGGCTTTGTGCCAGCTCAAGGTTGAGGGGGCAATAATTTGGGCGTGGGCTGAATTAGCCAGCGACTGACCTTCCATGTGCTACTGCCGCATGCAAGAGTGGGGGCATAATATGAAGATATATATTCAGCCCTCAGACACACAGCAGGATATATAGACTGCAATCCACAGTCTGAGTGTGCCACATAAAAAGTTCCAGTATTAGCCCATAAATTAGCAAACTCTCCAGAGTAACTGCACTGATAACACAAGCAAAAGAAAATCCTTTCCCTTGGGTTTCTTCTAGAAACTCTGTTTCAATTACGAATAACCATTCTGGCCATATTGACATCTCTAAGGTCAAAGATATTAAAGCTTACAGTTGTGTACATCACAGGGTAAATATAACAAACAATTAAAATATTGTTTTCGAGAAATTAAAAACAACTAAAAACAAGCTTCCTTGGAGTGCTTGACAACTCACACAACTGATGCCATCTGTTAAAAATTATCAACAGCCCTAAGATGGAAGCAGCATCATTTACATTTCATTTACATCCGTGTCTATAGAGGTTGTAATATAAAAAAGAGCTATTCATTTTTTATTATTTGGATGAATAGGAAGCAAATTACAAATTGCAGGGTTCTGTGTAACCTCAGTTAAAGCCTGGCTGTGTTATTATTTTTAACTCTGCTGCCGCTCTCCAGAGTTGTACTTCTTTGGCCGAGGAGACAGGATCTTTGACCCATTCAGAAGATGAAGGCAGAGTGGCAGAATTTCATCATCATTGCGGATGTGACTCAGAGTCGGGCACAAAATGTCCTCTGAGTAATTCACTTGAAATTTTAAAAAGACAGTCATACAAATAGTCAGGCGCAAATATATTCAACCAGTTAAAATGTCCTCACATCCTCCACATACACAAACACATTTTCACAGCATGAGCTGCTCACACAGACGCATAGAAATGCTGTTCAATAAAACAAATCTCAGTAATCCAGGTCATATTTCTAATATATTATATTCATATTGTGCAATACAAAGCATGTGAACTTAAGGTTCTTGAATATGTTTTACCTCTCATCTGAAAAACCTGTAACCTGTTCACAAGTGGACAGCTCTAAGTTCTGATCACTCAGACCATATTTGGAGGTCAGGGTAAATCAAAATGCTTTTACATGCTTGTACATTTATTCAGATTTTTTTCAAAAGGGTAAAATCTTATTTCATTGTAAAGCTATGTGACTCACATAGATTCACTCAGCCGCTCCTGGCTCTGCTTTCTCTCTGTCCCTCTCTCAAATTGACACACACCAACGCACACACAAAACACATCGACAGTGGACCCATCAGTATATAGTCAGACTAAAGACAGGTTAAATAAACAGCATAATTTGGTCTGAACAGGGCTACAGACATTTAACCTACGCAGCCGTTGGCACCTGTAGAGTTGTTGGGGTCATGATTTGTGTGTGTTTTATTAAACTGCATCCATGTGTACACTTAAAGCCCGGTAACACGTTGGCCCTGTTCGTACCTGGCATTAACATGAGTCATGGGTGATCAGATCACAAGTGGACAGCTCTAAGTAAGTCGGTTCACAACTGGCATTAAAATCAGAGCATCGGCTGCTCATTGAAGTCCAGGTGGCTACTTTATCACCACATGTCCTCAAATAGTGACCAGGACCTTCATTTAACTCAACTGCAAACGGTAGCCGGCCTTTGAGACAGGCTTGTATTATTTCCATTTCCTTGTGTTTGATATATATAACTGGCCATATTTTAATAGGAAGCCTTGTTTGCCCTCCTCTCTCTGCCTGAGGCACGACTGCAGTGCATTCCCAAAAACACGCATACAGAGCGAGCTGGGCGGAGAGGTCGTGGTGGCCATGGTGAACCAGGTGAAGTGAAGAAAACCTGAGTTCACAACAAGTACACTTTTTACTGGGAGTGCAATAAAAAGTGAAAGGCCAATTAAGTACTTTGTAATTTTGAAAAGAATTGTTCAACAAACTTGTCGAAAAGCTATATTCACACCCATTTTGTCCAATTTCCCATCATATTTTACCAAACCCCATCGTGGTGGTTAAGTGAGGTTGATTCTAGTACGGACCAAATTCACACACACACACACACACACACACACACACACACACACACACACACACACACACACACACACACACACACACACACACACACACACACACACACACACACACACACACACACACACACACACACACAATTAATTTCTTTATAGTTAAAACATGTATGAAAAGAGCCAAAATGAACACTAAGCGGTGTCTGCCCTGGGTTTGGTGGTAATGTGGCTGTTCTAGTACCACTCTGGCATGGGCAGATGTTAGCTTAGCTACTGTCTGAGACAATCCAGTGACCCCACCTTCTCCATCTGCAGACAGTGAATCACAGCAGCAGCAGGAGGTCAGACTGATATCTGTTCTTCTTACTCTCTAAACTTTACTCTGGAATATTGTTTATTTTACTGACATTTTACATTTGTATCCAGTGACGCATTGAGTTAATAGAGTCTTTGCTGTGATTGCTATAGAAACAGTCTTAAATTGTCATGACAGATCCAAATCATGTTTTAAGAATAAAATACAATATAACAGAGCTTCCTGCAGTAAAATAAAAACCAAAATAGGAAACCAAATTTGGCCTTTTAAAGCCCAAACTTTTCTCCAAGAGGCTACTTATTCCCACTCACTACTCCATAACCCGTGCACTATGTGTCTCCACATGAGTGACAACTTTTGATCAGATCTTGCCTCCCCGCTCTATATGCAAATAAACACGTACATCATTGCTGTTTTCAAAGAACAAATGTGTTGCTGTTTTTAGCTGTCTGACAATGACAGACGGGGCCATAGTCAGCGAGAAAGAGAGAGAGAGAAAGAGAGAGAGTGAAAGAGAGTGAGTGAGTGAAACAATGTAAACAAATCTGCAATGAAATAAGATTTTACCCCTTTGAAATAATAAAAAACAACAACAGAATAACAATATGTGGCGGTCAATGTTAATATTGTTTTAGTGACCACAAATAAATCAATGTATGGAAAAGACTGAGAAGTATAAAAAAAAAATTGGTTGATTCCTGTCGGTTCATTATGAAATCTAGTTGTGAACCAGAGGAAGTCAGCTGAGCAGATTGTCCTTCAAGGTGGCCCGGGACACATTTGGGTTCATACAGCTAAAGAACGTGGCCACATGAGTCTCTTATGACCTCTGTATGTGGTGAGTGATCTGATCTCAAATGTATCCTTGATGCGTCTTCTGTGTTTTTACACTTGTACTTAGAGCTGTCCACTGGTGATTGGATTACTCGCCATGCTTCTACATCCTGAAGGCCAGTGTATTATCATAAGAAAAATAAAAAAATCTTGCAGAGAGATAAGATGCCAACTTGTTTGGTTCAGTGTAAAAAAATCGAAAACAGCACAACATGGGGCCTCCTTAATGCCAATATAGTGGGATCTCTTGGATTTGTGACTCCAATGACTCATACTGTATATGACCTCAATGATTGTTAGGGTGTTAATGGCTCCACAAGAGGTGTGACTTCCCTCAAGTCAGTCAACACTGATGACGCCTTTATGGCCCTGTTAAGACGTGGTACTAACGTCTGCCCTGAGAGATCCAATCAAAAATGTTCAGCTCTAAGAACGTCTGTTCACACCTAGCAATAGAATGTGTCCTGAATGAGTCTCTTGTGACCGGATGTCCCCCGTTCTATATGCAAATAAACATGTACACCATTTCTGTTCGCAATCACATGAGTATTAAAGATGTGTGCTGTCAATATCGTTGTGTTTGAGAAGGAAAGATGGAGAGGAGAGAGTGGAGCCAGGAGAGGCTGAGCGAATCAATGCTAGTAGCTTAACAATGAAATAAGATATTTCCCATTTGGGGGAAAAAAGGAAAAAAAGGAAATCAAAACTGTCTGTGAGTGCTGCTATCGTGGCCACAAATAATTCAATGTATGGGTACTGAGAAGTGTAAAAATACTTGTGTAGGTGGTACTTCACAGCTAAAGAATGTGGCTGCATGCGTCCCAAAGTGATCAGATCTCAAATTTCCTTTACCAAAAACAATATTCATTACTATATTTTTCCTGGAGTGTATAAAAGTCTGGTTTATCAGTGTCACTTTCTTTGGCAAAGGCCTGCCAGAGGAGAAAACCAGTAGGATTTTAAAGCTGCTGAGCAAGAAGCATGGGGCAGCAGGGAGCTCTGTGAGAGCTTGAGAATCTAAGTACACTGCATTGCTAAAAGCACCAAGAGTTCATTACACTTGTCTATCAACACAAGAGGGATTACCGAACTAATATGTCAAGGGGAAAGAATTCAGATGCATTATTTTTAATAGTTATAATGTCTGATGTCTGTTATATTCTGTTATGATTCTTAAGAGGTTTATGAATAGTGCCTAAGAAAATAAAACAATTACAGTAGAGTAACAATTAATTTTGGAGTGACAAGCCTCTGTTTATGTTTTGGTGAGGGTGATACCTCTTTGTTGGCATTTGGTCACATTTTGTTTGAAATGAAAAATGTCCCCATTGTGGGACTAATAAAGGACTTCTTATTCTTATTATACCCATGTGATTTTGATTAAAATCTAAACATTTTTAATCCCTCTTAAATTTTTTTTTTTGGGTTACATTAGAAATCGTATCTGCTTTAATCGATAGTTAAATATGAACCAAGTTTGTGAGTTTCCTGAAAATACTGACAGCTTGAAACCACAGAATCTTCCACACATTCTTCTTTTAGTAGAGGCCGATTTTGTAGGAGTATTTCCAGCAAAGATGTTTCATATTATAGCAGGACACATTATGATTCTGGAGATGGTTTTCCAACCATTTCTCTGCCATCTTTATTGTCTCAGCAAACCACTGACACGGGCGGATAAGGCCACCCTGTAGCAGCTCTGCGTTTAAGATTTACAGTGCTCACCCAGCTGTATTCATGAACCAGAGAGAGGGAGATTTGATGCACTGCTTATGGTTGTGCATATTAAGATTAGGGAAGGATGGAAAAATAATCAAGAAGAAAATCCTACCTACAGTGCTGCTTAAGGAAAATGAAGAGCATTGATGCATGAATAGTAGTATTTTACTGGATGCATAGCATTGTGCAGATATGGGCAAGTGCTTGGAAACAAAAGTAAGCTTATTGGACGATGTTGGGTGTATTTGACACAGGCTTAACTTAAACATGTGTTCTGTCTTGCAGGCATTTTGCTTGAATTGCACAACTAGAGTAATATTAATGTGAGGAGAAGTTAAGACGGCACATATACATATATATATATATATATATATATATATATAAAAAAGGACAAATACACAGACTAAATTTTGGCCGACATCAATCAAAGTGATTATTTAAAATGTATAAATCATTAATTAAGATGAATTGTAAGGCAAGGAAAATATCTAAACTTTGGCTGTGGGAGGGAACGAGCTTGTCAGTCAAAACTCACCTGGTGAAGTCTGTCATCTCCATCATGATCATGCACATCTGCTTGGCCAACACAATGATGTCATTGCCGCTGTCATCCCACTTGGATACCTCGGCATCCAGCTTGCTCTTCTCTTCTTGGAAGCTAGCCACCTGTTCTGCAATCTGCGCCCTCTGCTCCTGGGGCAACTGGGCCATGATAGCCTGAAGGAGGAATTATGGAAAATGTGGTGGGTTAGCACACTATACATCAACATACTGTGAGTGAGGCCATTTCTGTGTCTCCGGGGCTTTTTGTTTTACATCATTCCCTATGGTTTCCATGGATGCACAATAGTTTTCTTGCCAGGCAAGTACCCGAGCCACAGTTGGACTATATATTGCAACACTGCTGTGTTCCTAGTTTGAGTTCTAACTATACTCTCTGGACACTTTATGTTCACCTGAACTACCATACTACTCCCTTATGAAGGTTATAATGCTCAGTTCTTATTAAAACATTCCGTTATATGTTACATAGGTAGGTGTTGTACAAAACTGCAATATAAAGGATCCAAATGGGGTTCACAGTAACTTAGAAATATACAACCTCTCCTGAAAAAAGGAAATTACATTGATCTCTGAGCTTTGGGCCAAAGAAAAAGATAAATATAAAGCATTTGTTTAGCAGTAATTAATATCATCGGCAAGCGTGTTTAGCAGCATTTCTATTCATCCTGGCTGAATGTTCTATGGACAGTTTCAAAAAAGGAAGTCAGACATTCAGTGAATGAGGTTGCGAGGCTGAGGAGGGCTGAGACACGTGAGAGCATGAAATCAAATATCATCACAGGAGCGTTTATTCCCTTACTGGTAAATAAGACCCTCAACTAAGCTTCAGTAAAGCTGTTCAGGCGAGTGCAAAGATGAAAAAACACCCCCATCTGAAAAAATAAAAAAACACCATGGTGGAAATGTACTGAATGATCATTCGCCCATTAGATATTTTCAAGATTAAATTATTACTCTATTCCATTTAGGATTGTAAATCACTCAGAGTTGTCCCCTCCTCCCCCCTCAAATACATTCAAACGCCTGGCATCTCATGATCTATTACGAGTCTTCTCAGGTAGCTTTCAACATGTCGCCTAACACTGGTTCACACACAAAACAGAATGTGGGGATAATTGAAATAACTCTAAAATGCTGATTGAGATGAATTCACTGTGGCTACTCGAGAGTCACTGCATGTATTAAACAGGAGGGAGGAGATCATGAGAAGATCATAACTCTGATATCTTGCTAGAGTCTGAAGTATACCACTGCAGTGTTTCCCAACTGACGGAGGGTATGAGTCAAATTGATATGCTGTTGTATAAGCTGTAAAAATGAATTACTTTATAAAAATACTTGGGTCTCATATTCTGTGTTGGTAACATGCCAACTGTGGATGATCAATAGCGTAGGAGGGTGGGGCATTTTGAAAGAAAAACTGTCTGGTACATTAACATGAGTGTACTGTTACAAAAGGATCATAAATTAATCTGAATTCTAATAAATCTAAAAATTATATGAGTACTGTTCTACAGCCTAATGTATATGGCATCAAACTGTAATGTATTTTATTGTACAGTGTTTACATTTTCCACTACATTGTCAAACATTAATTTAATCAAGTTGAATGGCAATATTCAACTCAATAACTGAACATATATTAAAACTTGTAAGCCAATATTCAACTATCCTCAACTAAGCTTCAATTCTGTGGGCCACTAGTGAACGAATCACCTAAATACGTACTGTACGTTCAATATGTATATTTCTTTTGCACTTATCTCCCATTTCTCACAAGCTATCATTGATGCCATATTAAGAGGCAGGGCATTAGACTCAGTAATATCTGTAAATACTACGAGAAGCAATTTACAACTTACCCGTGCACTCTGGCCAGCAATAAGCTGGTCATCCTCTGTCTGCACGCTGGTCCTGCTGCGAACATCAAAGTCCTCAGTTTCAAAGTCGGAGTCGTCCAACTCCTCTGGAGTCTGTAATGGCACAACAGAGAGGGAGGACGTATTAAAGGAAGGGTACAGGAGGGGAGACGGATCAAAAGAGCCAAATGTATAGGGTGGGGAGGGGCAACAAGAGAAAGGGTAGAAAAGGGAGAATTGGTCAAAGAAAAAGCAGTAAGCTTTGAGTAATGAACATAAAATAATGCTGGCATACCATAGCCTTTTGAGCACTATTAAATAAGCAGTCTGTTTATTAACAATGAGAAATACCTTGGCACTACGAGCCACAGCAGGGTCAGATAAATGTCTTCTTCCCTATAGTACCCCATGGTACTAGAAACTGCAAAGTCTAAATGTATTCGCAAATCAAGTGTAACGTGCTGCCTGTGCATTTTGAGAGGGAAAATGAAGGTACGGGCTGGTATGAAACACATTAGGAGCAAAATGCTTCAGAGTTCCATCTGTCGCTCTCTGTAAAAAAAAAAAAAAGAAAAAGAAAACGGGTAAGGCATGAGTGGCCTTCTTCTAGAGTGTCGCTACTTCATCTCCAATTCTTCACCTCTTCCCTAACATTGAATGCAAAACAAGACACGAGCAACTAATTCCCCATAAATATTAATACTAAAAAAAAAATCCATCCCAACAGCTCATGCTTACTGTGAAAATCCAACACTGACTGACGGGAAAATGTATTTCGTTGTGATATGGGCACAGGAAAGATGATGTGGACAGATTACGGAGCATTATCACACCTCTGCGGTTACTTGTGCTTATCAAGCTGTCTCAATACGTCTCTTCTGTAATGGATTTGGAACCGTCACATCTAAAAATAGCTGAAGGTCTCTGAACAACCTTACATTCCTTTATGCAATGTAGAGATGCTCTTGTTCTCAAAGGAATGGGGGTACGGTTTCAGAAAGCTACAAAGCTGTAGTGACTCATAGGCATCTCTTTCAACCCAGACAATGCTGTTCAGTGGGGCAGAGATATCACCTGCTGTGGCCTGTGCAACAGATAACCTGTGGACGTGGGAGGCTCTGAAATGATAGTTCATGGTGAGCACCCAATGGTAAATTGCTGTAGAGAAGCAACAGCAGTTATGCTGTTTAATAAAATGAAGTGTTGACGAGGTAAATGATGCCACAGTAAATTAAATCTGAATACTTCTTTTCATGATTAGGCAAAGTAACGTCCAGCA
This sequence comes from Hippoglossus stenolepis, assembly GCF_022539355.2. Classification (NCBI taxonomy): domain Eukaryota; kingdom Metazoa; phylum Chordata; class Actinopteri; order Pleuronectiformes; family Pleuronectidae; genus Hippoglossus; species Hippoglossus stenolepis. The sequence goes on from NC_061489.1 coordinate 10,670,862, forward strand.
ACTCCAGTGTGACTCTGGAAGCTGAAATACCCAGTTTCACCTGGATCCACCCACTAGAGGGGTTCTAATACCATTTTTCCCTTCACGATACGGACACCTGGACTTTGTGCATCGACCGATAATGACTTAAGATCAGATACCAAAATAACTAGTACAACTAATTTTGAAATTTTGAAATTGCGTACTTGCTGATGCCCAACCAAACATTTTCCTCAATATACGGGACATTTACGATTCTGGTATTAGATCATTTCTAATTAACACAAAGTGCAAAACATAACTAGACAGTAGCTGTGCAATAATAAAAGAAAACAACATAGTTAAAGTCACAGTTTCATGACTGGAAAATCGTATCTAGCTTTTCTGCCTGCTGATGTACATGGACAGAGTATAACCCTCATTGTTTTTCTTTGACATTCTGCTCATTACATCTGTGAGAAGAGCACTTTCTTTTTTTGGGGACACAGCCGGGAGAAACACCTTGTGGTGTAACGTACTTCACAAATCACAAGGTAACGACAGCTGTCCCCTGTATCTTCCTGTCAGCATCTTGCTGACTTTGAGACAGTTCAATGTCTGGGAGGCATTTTCTGTGATGTGACTGTGGGTGAGGAGAGGGTCCTGACCACCAACATAGACTGTGTCTGCACCACTTAGAGAGGTTAAAGACTTGTCTATCTTAAGTAGCCCAAGCCACACACTTGTCTGTTCTGATTTAATAGTAGGTCACTGTGCAGTGCGAGCAATGAGGGTTTATAGAAAGATGGATAGAGAGTGTGTTCTTGTGCGTTTGTGTGGACTTGCCCTGTAGAGAAGTTGTATCATAGTGTTCTCCAGCTGATTTGCAATATTTGAGATCTCTTTGGACTCATTGCTCAACGTTCCTAGTTTCACATATGACCTGTGCCATTAAGGGACTGTTCAGCCAAACAAAGCATTATGTTTTTTGATCCATTTCTCTGATCTCATCCCAAACAACAGCAATTGACGTTAAGCATTAAGAGATTACTGTGTAGATGCTGATGGGAATTCAATAACCATTTGCCACTAAATGATCAGCTAAATAATCACCTCTAAACCGGTGGTGATTACCTCTCACACCTGACCAAAAATCTCAGGAAACTGGATCATTTTTCACTTTAGATAATGGATGAAGTCTGAGTTGAGCCTCATTGCTATCTCCTGCTCTCACTTAATGGCCAACTGAATCTGACAGATTAATTATAAATAAGCAAGATTTTTCATAAATCCTCAGGTTTCTTTAAACACATATGCACACCTACACACACACCCACCCACCCACATAGTTCAGCCCACTCAGCCCGCCCCACGGGTCCAGTGTTTTCAGCTTAATCATTCTGGATAACAAGAGCCGAGCTGGGGCAGATGGATATTGAATGTATTTCTCAGTCCGACTAAAAAATGCTAATTAAAACCCCCATCTTAAATCAATTGCTTATTATAATGCAAATACTGCATAATGGTCTCCCTCTCATTTGGTTTTTGTCTATGTCTGTGCAGCATTATTAATGAGAGCCCATGCTTAGTTTTAGAGCACTACTGTCAACACAACATGTGCTGTCAAGACCAACGATTCAAATTAAAGTGTTGAAAATAATGGAAGAGGGCATGATACAACCAACCAGCACATTGTAACTCATCGCAGTAAATACATAATTGGGTACTGTTGGACATGAGGAGCAGTTTAGACAAATCAACTTACTTACTAGTTAAACTATACCATCTTAAGAACTATCAATTTCTCGCTACAGTGCATTTTGTTGTCAGTCACTTACATAACGCTTCAGTGGTACCCATCCACCATCTGTCTCAGTTATACTTCTACTCAAGCAAAGGCCATTAACCCACAGACAACTAAGACTGTTAGACTAGATTGCAAGTCTGGTCAATTAGGTCGGCTCTTGCCTGAGACAAGTTAATCATTGGCTTCTAGGGCTGCACGCATATACAGTTTCTCACATACCATTAAAAACAGCATCTGGTGCTCCAAGACCAAGAGCCATATTATACATTCACACACACATTAAACTACTATAACCAAGCACTGTTACAATGTTGTGACCTGTGTCGAAACACTTCAAATTAAACCACATCAAAATGAATACTGCCCATGAATAATGAATGTTTATCTTTACACAGGGTTTGTGTTTCTTTTAGGGCGTTGCAGCTTCTGAATGTGATCAAAAGGAAACCTTGCTATACGTGCAAAAACATCCAGAAATAAAAGAGAATTATTTACTCAACACATTTAAAACTCACTCCATGCTCCAGGGACAAAAAAGGTAGATAATGCAAATGCAAATGGATTAGGGAAGAGCAGATGACATCATTAAAGATTAAAAACTGATTTTCACACTGCGATGAGCTCAAGAGTCATGTTTGAAAAATGGAGGGGGAAAAAAAACTGTGCAACTTACTCGGATCATGAGGACAGCCTTGCGGATGTCGCGAATGCCATCATACACCAGACGGGATGCGTCAATGAACTCGTTCTCGTCCACAGGTTGTGAAGGATTTGAACTCAAGGCCTCCACCGCACACTCCACTTGCTCGGTGAACCGTGGCATGACTGAAGGAGGGTGAGATGAAAGGTTGGAAGAAGAATGGAAAAACAAAAGAGAAAAGAAACACAAATGAAAATCCACTCCATAAACTCTGAGAGAAAAGGTACAGAAGTAAAGAAAGCAGTTTATAAGACAAACTATTAATATGCCTTGAGTGAAGCATAGCATGTGTCACATTAATATTTGAAATAAAACTTGAAGACACACAGAACAATACCTTGCATAAACCTACCGACAACAACCCCGTTATTTTCATACAGCCAACACAGAGGCAGTAGGTTTGTGTAAGCAATGGCAATAAAGTGAGAATTTACATCTCTTCCACGTCTAATGTTGACAAAAGGAAATTTGTTCTATTGATCTATTGACTGCCTTATATGGTTGCAGGGCAAATATGGGAAATGATGAAGGAAATAGATCCCATTTTCCAATAGAAGGAATCACAAAGCTGTCCCAGAGGACATGAATTTTAACAACAGCTCCAGAGGGCTCTCCAGCAGCACATCTGCAATAATAGTATTTCTGATTGAGGATTAAAATTTAGATTCAGGATTCAGCTGGGCCTTCGTGGGAGAGGAATGGATGTAAGGATGCAGAGAACAGCAGGAGTAAGAAACACAGGGGACCAGGGTTTTGTGCTCACAGGTTGTTGATAACCTGCAGGCTTGTGTGGGAAAATTCAAATAGGTGCTGGTGTAGAGACCCTGTGAAATGTTCACTCTTTTCACTATATTTTATTCTGTCACATAATGAAGACAAGATTTCAGTTTTCATTCTGTTGTGAAATATATTCATGTTTTTAATTTGTCTATGTTTTATGCATTTGCAACTAAATTCATACATGAATATCCAGCAGCATACACAACATTCCCTGTTAATTTTAATCAATGATGAATGAAAGGAATAAATACTTTAAAAAACCTACAAGTTTCATAAAACTTGATTCAGGTTCAACAAACTAATACTTACATATTTCTATTCATATACTTACTGTACATTTGTTACACAAATGCACGTGCATGTCAGAAATTCTATAATTAAAAAGTGACTGTTGAGTTTTAAGCTGAATCTCATCACTTTACTGTTGACATGGTGTGAAAGAATCTGACAAGCAGTCTGTGTCTCCAGATAGCGTCACCTCTCTGAGCCTATGTTAAAATCCAACTTGAACTACAACAACTACAACTGAACAGTGCCTGCTGTGCAGATAAATAGTGTCAGTAGAGTCAGACCTGGTTGGATCTCACGGCAATAATAATAATATAACTGAACAGTCAACTTCACAGAAGGAAAATACACTTTTCTATGCCAAGTCAGTGCATATCTGAATTTGTTTTGGCAATTTAATGTGACTAATATTTCAAGTAACAATAAAGATTGAACTAGCCTTTTAAAAATAGACTTCTGAGGAACAAGAAACAGCACTCATATCTGGGTGTGGCTTAGGCAGTGACAAAAACACTTAAGCAGGCTAGGATAGATGTGTTCAGATCATTTAAAGGAGACATATTCTCATTCAGCTTCATCATTTAAATTTGTGTTATTTGTTTAAAAGATTAACATGCTCTTGTTTTCTAAACACATCAGTTCTTCATACTGTCCATTGCAGCAGCTCCTCTGATTGGCTAGCCGGCCCACTGTACTGTCATTGGTCAACTGCTATATAAGGGGGCATGCCAGAGTAGCTTGGCTGATACAGACACAAAAACCTATATAATATGCTGAAAAAATGAAAAGCAGGTCTCCTTTAGGAGATGCTGCATTCATAATAAGCGATTAAGTACCAAAACCTTCAAGGCTGGATACCAGTTTCACTGATAAAGACCATGGAAGGAATTAAGATAAGAAATTGGGAGGAATGTTCAACCCTGTTCCTCGTCACACTGGGACAAAACATGGAATCCCTGCAGGGAAATTTGTATCTGGTTTTATGTGTGTAATCCACAAATATGGACACATCCATTGTTGAAAAGCAAGTTAGGTTTTACTTTTATATAATATCAGTCAATAACCCTACCCTATTAGTCAATTTTAATTGTGCATGTGCAGAATCACTAACACAAAGGCACATAACATAACAAACAAACATTGTGCAATAAATAAAAAAGCCACAATAGTACTCCTGGTGAGTCCAAGTCCAAGTCATGAAAACTTAGTCAAATGATTTAAGAACATGTAAATGCACATGTCTGTTTGGCAGAAGCAGATTTCCAATTGGATAATAATATATTTGTATGGTACCTGTGTTAGTGAGGAGCTTGGTGGCCTCCAACACTTTCTCTGTGTAGATTCCAGGTTCATAGTTGTCCATTTCACAAGTGACCACATGGACGACTCTTGCAGCTCGGCCTCGAATCGCCCCGGCAGTGCGATCCAACCCATCAACATCTTTCTCCTGCAGTGCGATGACACACTTATTCACATCCTCCAGGATGTGGTTCTCTGGGGACAAACGAACATAATGCTATGAGTGGCATATATGTCTTATTAGTTTAACACGTTGCTCCAAACATGCCATCAGCCTGCCTCAACTTTAAATGTCATTTTCATTTGTTGATCTGAAACACACTTTAATCAAACCTGGATCATCTTAATGAGAGTAAATGAGAAAATACATATATTAAGCAACACCCGTGTGTTTGCATAGGGATGAAATTAAGAGGACCACTGGGAAGCTTAAGTGTATATTGGAGAGGGCTGAAGACAAATTCTCAGACTGCTTATTAATGGGAGCCTGTAAAATGCAAATGTCCACTGTGTAAATTACAGTCTGTCCTTGGCTGGAGGTGAGAGAAGTCAGTCTGCTTAATGCTTAATGAGAACTCTTTAAGGGTATGCCTGACAAACCATTTGTGTGCTTTAACGCACAGGACAGGGTGTCAATTTCAGATGTAGTTCTGCTGATGCTTCAGTGCTTTCCTCTGTGGAAACCAATCAGCCTTGGTATGTATGGCTCTCATCAGAAAAAACAAATAACACAGATCCTTTACAGCAGTTTTACCTCCTCTTAAGAATGGTCTTAAAAGCTTTGTGCAAATCCATCTTAATTCTGACCAAAAGTGCTGTCTACCAATAAACAGTGCCCCGCCTGTTTACACATCACTAATCCAAATCATCCCAACAGTACATTTTTATTTGTCCATGCAGAAGAATACCACTTACCAGACACACAAAGGAAGTCGTCAATGGATGTTATGTCATCAACAGCATCAGTGAGGACGCGAACCTGCTTCTCCCACTGCTCCTTGAACAAATCCATATTGTCCTGGGCCACCTTACTGTTGGGCTTGGCAGCAAGGGCTAACGCTGCATTAATCACCTGTAATCACCCAATTACAGCCATTAAAGCTCCATTACAGCATAGCCCTGAGCCACAACATTTGCATAGGTTGATTGCACGAAGCCCCCCCCACTCTCCCGCCTCGATGTTGGGACTGTAGTATGAAGCCAATTCATTCCTGGGAGTGATTATAGACACAGGGTGTTTTGAAGGATTGATTGAAATAAAACTAATAGCTGCTTGTTTTGGGGGTAGAAACATCTGTGGGTATCAAAGCTCAGGATGAATGGGAGTCATTAGATGAGATTAAAAAGAGCAGTGGCAGCATAGTGAAGGGAGCTGGCACGGCTCAAAGGTACAGTTGAGGGACTGGTAGTTAGGGTGGTAAGAGGTATAAAAAGATGGGCTCAATGATGGACAAGACTTAGGGTACTGATGTTTTTATATTTTCCCCTTGCTATTTCTGACTTGTCCACTTTAGTTAATATAGTATGTATGAAAATGGAAATACAAACTGCAGGTATTTCCACTGTCTATGCAATTTCAACTACATTTAAAACTGGCATCAAAATCTGTATTTGGTTGATAGGGTTGCAACCGGATAGTGCTTGACCACATGAAAGTGGAGAAAAAAATGAACCAGCGGTGCATTGAGGGCGGACTGCAATTGGTCAGGGATGCACTGTGACAACATTGAACACAAGTATAAATGCAACTAGGTTGTCAGTCCAAATACAGTAACTAGATGGGGGCGGATAAAATAATCACACATGACTGGTCCAAACCATTAGCCCATAAACACACAAAGCAGTTACATCATGGATGGCTACCATCCTCTGTTCTTTCTTTATTTGTTGTTTTAATGGACTGAAATTAGCAAACGTGACGTGAGCTGGAGAAAGCGATCAGATCTGCAGTCTGATCTGTGAGGTGGACACTGGAGACATAATACCAGGTGTAAATGTAAACAGGATCAGATTATATCCAGATACAAAACACATTTTAATGCCAGGTGTAAATGAAGTCTTTGAGTGGCATGTTCTGTGCCCATTTTTCATTTCAGTATTGTTCAAGTTAATTATTTGAGAAAAAGGGAACAACGCCCACACAATGTTTCATGTCCAGTTTGACTGTGATTTTGTCCTACAATTGATCATTCCATCAAGGTTTGTACATGGCAGATGGGAATCTTCCGTTTTTTAAATCAGGTATTAAAATACTAAACTGCTTGTAAGTGGATCAAAAAAGTATTTTTATCAAAATGATGATTTGGTGGAAAAAACTGTAAGACTGTGTGCTGCAAAATGCTTTAGACACTGTCTATAAGCTGCAGTTTTAACATTGACAATGCTGTTTCTAGTAAGAGACAACGAGGACACATCAAAGAGTTGTATTATCAATGAACTGAGTAAAAGTCAGGGGTGCAATTGCCTGGTACCTGTGGGCATAGAACTTCCAGTTGAGATGCTGCCATGCGAACCAGTTTCACTCCCTCCTCATTGTTTGAGATGGAGCATGCCAGGTTGGCAACCTAAAAAGAAGAAGAAAAAAAAACACAATCTACTTTTAAAACACAGACAGAGACACTAACACAAATGTATTTTGAGAAAAGCAAATAGAGCAATACATAATTAAACTTAGATAAGTTCATTATGGTAGCCTGGTTTCTTCTCTATCAGAAATGGAGCAGCTCTGCAACACAACTAATCCCAGTGGAATACAAACACACGGCCAAGGATTAATTTATAGAGATGCTAAAATGATACAATACGATGCCACAGAGGGGGGAAAAAAAGAGAAGTAGGAGGGTAAACCAAAGCTAAGTGAGTGAATTGATAAAATATAAGTTTTGTATTTGTTTCCTCAAGGAAGGGGTAGTTCTCAGCAAGGAAGGGGTAGTTCTCAGCAAGGAAGGGGTAGTTCTCAGCAACTAAATCACAAGGCTGCCAGATTGCCATTACACTCCTGGAATCAGAGAGGCAAATATTCCTGACACTTTCAAAAACCGAGCAGCCGAGTGAGAGCTGGAGTGCTGAAGTAAGCAGGTCTTTGCTTTGCAAGTGCCAACATTTATGGTTTGTGAGTATATTTTCTTGTACTGACCAACAAATCAAGCTCTCCAGCAATTATTTGTAAATGTTCTTGCATCTTGCAGAGTAACAGTATGTTTCTACTCATACTCCAGAATTTAGGTCACAGACGTTGAAGATTCCCATTGGTTGGTCGGGATGTGTTGGCAACAGTTTTGAAACAGAATGCCTGGGTTATGAGGAACTGTGCCAGAGTGGGATTATCCAATAGAAAGAAAATGTGCTGAAACATAAGCAATTACAAAGGCAAAAACCAACTGCTGATTGCTTTAAAACAATAAGAAGGAGTGAAAGGTTATTGTTACAATGTGGGTCTTATTTTTGTAGTTGCTGCAAACCGATTCCCAATTTAAATGCTGAAATCTGGGTCACGCTGTAATGTAAGCAGTGACGATATCCAACATGTAAACAAAACCCTAGTTTTACCATGGCATCTAACATTGAGTGCAACAAGACTGTTATGATTGCATATGATTTTAAGCACTACGTGTTCACAGCTATAGAAGTCGGATTGGACAAAGCAAAAGCAGGTTGTTTTATTTAAAAATTTAAATTAATGTTTATAATGGACAGCTTGGTTGTAAATTTTAATATGTGTAATAATTTTCTCTTCAAAATGAAAAGATCAGGATTAGTCATTTGAATTGAACCCATGTGATCTTGTCATTGCACATGTTTTTAAGGTCTTAAGAATTAAACAGCTACGTAAAAAGCTACGATTTAAGCATAGAAATGTGGGATAAAACAATTAAAAATAGATACAGTGGTTAAAAACTTCTAAGCAATTTATATATATATATAAATCAGCAATTTTTCTGATGAGAAGCACTTATTCTAGTGCGCTGGTGAAGCACTGAAACATTGACACAAAAATATTGTGCATTACTATGCAAACCCATGTAGAGACCACAGGGAGAACATTCAGCAACCCCAGAGGAGTGGTTATGAAAAGAAAAACGGGTAATTTATTGATCGACCTGTGTTTTCTACTTTCTTGATCTTTCACGTAAACCTTTCTTATTCTCACTGTGACACCCCTGGGACTGAAGCCATTTCAACATGAAGAGACTATGGAGGTGACTGAGGAGACTTGTAAGTAAACGAACACCCTTTCACTTGCTATGCTGTACCACACATTCTAAAGTGTCAGGGAAGTCAGAGTTTAAGTCTGTGCAAACAATTACAAACAAAGTGCACCAGTCCATATTCTCAATTTTTTTTCAATGAAATTATTTTGTTTATATTAGGCTACACATATATTATTGGCTTGACTTTGCCAATAATATATTTCTTTCATACAGAGACAATGAATATGACAAATTACATCAAATGATATCTAACGCAGATACATAATGGAAGGACCATCCTATAAACATTGTGCCTATGACTTTAAAATAGTGTGTTGTTTTTGCTGCGTCATCTCTTTTACTGCAATTCTATGCACACTGGCTTATTAGAAATGCGTGAAACAACATGATGCATGTTACATAGATTTAAATGAATCAGACAGCACTGGTTGCGATCAGAAATATGTGCTCCTACTGTCTCATTATTCCAAAATTATGCATTATGAGCACAATTAATGAATCCAATACGTCTCACATATCATACTACATATCTGTATTGTTCTGAATGAGAAGACTGTAAATGCCTGGAGAATGCAGACAGAAGGCCCAAGAAAGTCTAGCCAGACAGGAGAAGGTACCAGATCGTAAATATTTTCCCTGTGGTTGCCAGGAGAGGAGAGAGGATACGAGGAGAGAAGGGGAGAGGAGGAGAGTGTGTTTTGGAGGCTAAATATGCAATGTCATCATTGTACTAAATAGAATCAGAGGTAAAAATGTGTAGCTGTATTTCTTTTTTAGTAGCCTTCGGTTGGAGACTTGATAACAGGTCAGCCATGCTTAAAACACTGACAAGAACTCTGCCTTTTCCATTTTCTTGTCTCATTTTAACAGAAAAAATGAAATAATGTCTTCTATTCTGTATATGGAAGAGAAAAGCATTCAACTTGAACATCATGTTGCTCATCGTACATTAAATAATGTAAAAGAAAAGAACATCTTAATATATTTTAACGCATTTCTGTACAACTCTCTATATGAGAGTATATTTCTGTAATTTTAGCTCCGTGCAATTATACTACAAAATAAAAAATCCAGAGTAGGGTACCATCAGGTAAATTCTGTCTTTCAACGGATTGCATTATTCCATAGGATCACTGGCAAGTCTACATGTTGGCCTGACATTTTGGAAATCTCCGACTTTTTTTTATCTAAAACTTGTCAGATCAGAGCATCAACTTATCTAAATAGCATAAACCAACCTCCTATCTTATGTCACTACCATCCCTCTGCCTGGTTAAGAAGAGCCTTACACTTGGTGCATGAAAAACTGAATATATTTTTTTAATTCCCACCGTTCTACGGCTATCAATCTTCCAATTTCATCTTCTCATTAGGATGGACAAGATACTTCTTTTTAGTCATAAGGAGAGAATTGAAATGGATTTACAGTATCTGATGAGAACATTACAGATTTCGGTATAATCAGTCGCCTTTTGAGTTACACGTTTTTTCTCTGCTACTGAATTCTCCACACAGCATCCTGAGCAGCCTGGTTAAGAAGATAGCCTTGAGGTAAAAACATTAAGCTCAGTCTATTTTTTCCTCCTGCTCTTAAGATGATGCATTTCTCAGCTTATAAATGTTTATAAACATGGGAAAACCTTTAAACCACTGGATTTGGCTATAAATGTCAATACCCATTTTTACTGCCACAGCTTGCTTTACGAAATGACTACAAAGGGCTCCAGCCATGGCAATGTCTTGTTAGGTCAAATAATCTGAACTTACTTCCTTCTGAGTAGAGGAAAACGTTGTCATGAGACATTTACTGACTATCATTAAATTATTGCAGTTCACATGAAGGAAACTTAAAGTAACACCTCTTATTATTTAATGAGATAAACATTAGGTTTCGATAAATTGATGTTCTGACAAACAAGGGTAGAGAAGCTGCTTGAAGCCTGCCTGAATGAATGTGGGTCACTCATAATGTTGCTTTTAAATAAATGTGTGTGAGCTAATGGATCATTTGCCTTTGGGCAGCCTACAGTGGCATGATGTCATACACACAGAGGCTGAGATTGGTGGCACTTTGCTGTTCGTACCGCTGAATTGGGGACATCACTTTTACTAACATATTTGCTGGTTTATTTGATAATAAACCAAAACTATTACTTCTCACTCGGGACATTGCAACACCATACATTTATATCTGTAGTGTTTGGCCGAGGGTCATTTACAGAAGTTACTTGCAGTACTGTTCGATACCCACTTTGCACATTGCATTTAGAGGGAAATGTCAACCATTTTCAGTCAGAGGTGAAAGCCAAGAGTCCTACTGTGACTAGCCTATTGCTCAGCTGAATGCATTAAATGTTAGACTGCTCCAAAGGATCGGGTTTTCACGAACAATTTGACTCTCATATCAGCCAGTGCTCTATTATACTGAAATAAAGCTGGGAGTTAACCGAAAATTATAAAAATGCGACACTGGCTGCTCTTAAAAAGATTACAATTCTTAGCCACAATGAATCCATTCTGACATCCAACCTCTTCATATTTCATTGCAAACAATACAAAAAAGTATGTAAGCAAATGAATCTACTGTATCACATACTCAACTGTATTTAAGTGCAATGTGTAACTGAATCCCCGGGATTTTAATTTATTTTTGTGTTAATTTACTGATAACATCATCACTAAACTCTTAAAATGCAGACACATGCTTCAATTTATGTCAAGAATGAATGAGCGCCTGGTTGCATTTGCACCTGCCATTACATTGTCTTCGGATGTGATAATGCTTCTTCTAGAATATATTTAGAATAATTTAGCATATTTTTGTGGTTGAACTTATGAATTTCATATTTTTAGTGGTACATTCATGGAATATAACAGTTTCCAATATTCGTTATGTAAGAGAAACAGACAAGACAAATTCTACAGGGGATTTTTTCGTAACAACTTACTGCACTTGTAGGGTGTAATAAAAGATTAAGTAGGAGTATCATTAGTTACAACAATTAGTGAGCAGTCAGTTTTGGATGTAATCATGTCTAATCTAAATAGTTATACTCATGTTTTAGTAAAAACTTACGTATAATGATCAGTTTATGTATCTTTAGTCATGAGAATTCAAGTTTGGCCAATTCTCAGGACACAGCACAACTATATGCTATTCAATGGTGCTCCTGAGATATTCAGCTTTAATTCTTAATTTATGTCTAACAAAGATCCTGTTGCTGATGAATAATTTATGAAGGATTAGATCAAGCAAGCAGTTTAGAAAGGCATGGATATTGAGCGAATTAAATATTTTGTCTAAAGGATATAACAAAACCTATCACCCAGAACTATGACTGCATGGGATTCTATTGAACAACTTCTTCTGTTTCATTGTTGATATTAAATCAGTGTATAGAGGAAAGTTTGTTCTATTTGTTCCTTAAAGAGGGGAAAACACCTTTCATCATCTCTACTTTTATGAACAGCACTGCCTCTCAATGCTAATGCAGTGCAGTCCATTGTGAGATTCACTCAATCACATCTAACTGCATGTGGCAACTGGCAAAGTATTTACATCTAATACCATTCATCTAAAACAGCCATCAAAGTTTAAGAAGCAGGAGTAGTGACCGAGCGCTCGAGAAGTTCATCAATGTCACGGTCTAATGCAACTCCTGACACTTCAGCCTTCAGGAGCTACTTAGGGCTCTACTCCCCAGTGTGGTCCCCTTTTCCCTTGGATGCCTCAGCGGTAATCCCAGTCAATGCTCACACTGCCCTGCTCTTGCTGGACAAACCGATCCAGCAACACTCATGGTAATTTGCCCATGGGAGAAAAGTGACTTTCAGCATAATGCTCTGACAAAGGCATTCAAGAGATTTAAAAGACCTCTAATTAGGTCAATGATGATTTTATGAGAATGTTGCTCATCTGAGACGTTGCCTATGCAGCTGCTTTCGTATTGCCATGTGTCAAGACAATATCTGTTGTTCCTGTTAAGCCATGAGTCCACACCACAGAAAGGGATAAGAAGTATCACTTTAGCGGACATGTGGACTTGGTCAGTAAGAAATCATACATCAATCTGTTGAGGCAAGGACAACATTTTCCCAGAGGTAGCATTATCCCTGAGTTGTGGTTGTTGCTTCTTTCAGTTGTGCTTAAATATTTGATTTGTTGTTATAGCCACAAATTGAAATGTTGTTTGTCTGCTGTCTGTAGCGTCACAGCATCAGATTACAGTCAGGATTGCCTTTAATTTACAAACAAATGCTGTTGGAAAGTATTCTCTGTGTGTATTTGTGTGTGTGGGAAAGAGTGACAGACAAAGACAGTGACCATAGAAAATAATTTCCATGTTTTAGGCTTTGTTTTCATTAGGGAAAGAACATTCCAGATTGCTGTTTTCGGAGGCCTTGTAATCCTAGAGTTGTATCACAAGGGAATCTCTGAGAACAGAGCCACAAACATAGGAGCTGGATGAAGACTGATGTTAACCATAAGCCAGGTTAAAATGTCCATAACCAGCAGGATGAAAATGAAAAATATGTTGGGTCACATCAGAATTTGACTATGGAAGAACAATAAATTGGACGTTACCTCGATCAGCTTGTTGGCATGCTCGCGGAACACCTGTGCATATTCCTTGACTTCTTTCTCGTTGCCGTTCTTCGCAGCTTCGATCAAGACCAAAAGGGGAACATTAGTCTCCAAAAAAGAGTCGGAGACATGGTCCATTACAGCTTTACGCAGCTGTGAAGGGGGGAAAAAAAGGCACCATTAAAATAATATATCCCCTTGTGTATATGCATTAACATCTTACAGTAGAGCTTGTTTACCTGACTAAATAGCATACATTACCTTCATATACAAGATAGACAAAGAAAATAGCTTATCAACTATATTAGCTAAACTACAGTGAAGACATTCCTGAGGTGAAAAAAATATACATGAGCAGTTAATAATATATATATATATATTATGCATGAAATAGATATCGTAGATGAAATTTAAACAGAGAACAAACCTGTCTGCGAAGGTCTCTGGTTTTCTTTGTCATCCTGTCGATGGCTGTGTTCAGAGCATCACTCCTGTCCTTCCTTCCAGCCTAAAGCATGAATATGGAAAAGTAATTAGTGTGCAGTAATAAAGTACCGTGACAACTGCTTCCAACATATTTGTTGTGGATGCTTGTATAAACTAGCATTGGGATGAGAACAAGGATAACACTGAATTTAATCAATCTATGTCGGAGTCTGAAAAGACTTAACATCTTACGGACTGAAGTGAATGAAGGCAAAAGGGAACAAATCTGTCTGAACTGTAGTCGGACAGTTTAGAGGAATGTTAAAAGTCATTTATCTCTCTGACGTGGCTTTCTTTTCAGCCCCATTGAATTTACTGTTACTATTGCTTTCTCTCCTCTAACTAGTACGGTTGTTGGACATCTGAAAAATGTTGTTGAAATATTTTTGTATGTGTTTTCTGCCTGAAATGAAAGAATCTGCAGCACTTTGTAGCTTTTTCAAAAGCTTTGTTCTCCCTATAAACTCTTCAACCTGAGACCAGTGCTTTCACAGATCTCCAGTTGCAGGACTGAAATCCAGAACCAAGATGAAGAAGCAAGTATTTATTTCTCCATATTAGTGTGGACATGGGCAACCGTTAATAAAAATGTAAAAAGGCTGTGACAACACTGGGCAAATGTAATGCAAAAGTCAAAATAACATTCTAATCTTGTTTTCCATTTTCACTTTCTTATCTCGAATGAGAAATGTGTGACGAATAAGAGGTGAAAATTTGTTCCACATGGGTAAATACGAAATTATGTACAGTAATACCATAGGCAGTGGTCATACAGCTAAGCACGAGGCAGTTGGCCATAAGCACTGCCCCCCCCCCCGCTGAGAGCAGAGCGATGCTCTGCAAACTGCTCAAGCAGTGAATATCTAAAACTTTCAGGAATGATGGAGGTGCAGCATGTGAGAGATTGAGAGAGAGAGAGAGAGACACTGGACTAAAATAAAATTAGAGCAAAATTAGATGAAAGGTATAGGGTAACTGAGAAAAGGCAAAGAAACAGTTGGACTCTGGGCTGTTAATCCCCCTTATAAAGCTTAAATCAAGTGCGACATAACACATGGATGGTGGTGGCATTGACCTACCCCATCCCCCACTGCCCTTTGCCTATTGAAGGGCTGTGTACATAGTTAGGGGCTGGGGAGCTCCAACGGCACTAATCCCCTGGGTTTTTTTGCAGGCTGGATGGAATGCTGCGGTAGGGTTTAGTCTGCTTTACCCCTACTCCCTCAATCCTATTTCATTCATGCCTAGCCTATATTTTATTTCCACACCAGAGGGTTCTAAAGCACTTCTTCTTCAGGTGCTTATTATGGAGGCTATTTCTCTGCGGCATCTTTTATGATACTCAAGTGAGTCTCTATCCATCTCCTTCAGGACAGATTTAGGAACATCCCTTTTCTACAAAACCACTAGTCCGCTGGATTATGGAAAGATTCAAAAGGAATAGCTTCACGTGTCAAATGATCACTGAGCTCAATGATATTGCTTTTCAATATTTCATCAAGTTCACTTAATTGGATGTGCATATATATAATTTTTTCTTGGAAAAAATGTTTTTAAACAGCTTGAATTCCAAGTGCAAATCTAGTACCCCTTAAGTAAAAGGAATATCCATCATGTCCCCTGAGATTTAAGCATTTTTCGCCATGTTTTCCACTCTCACATTCTGCAGGGGAGTCCCAGTGGGAGATGTAGTCTACCACAATAACTGTGGAGAATGACAGCAGCATGCTAGTCAGCTGACCTGGAAAGTCACAGCCAGATGTTTGTGTTGTCTTAAGAACTGAGAATTATGTGGTGATAAGATTTAATAGGACATAAACATTTGGTAACAATCATTTTCTGGCTCTCTCCACAGTTCTGTGAATTTGTGACGCAAGTTAGCTTTTAATTATTCACATTTCAATTATGAAAATAGAACATTTGTTTCAGTTAGTCTTTGACTACAATCTACTGCCAAAGCACAGTGTGAATTGCATTTCATTTCATTAAGTACAACCTATTGTCTGCAACAGGTGAAACAGGTTCAAATAAATTAAGTAAAACGATGCTTGAGTGAGGAAAGGGATGACGGGGTAGAAGACAACAGTACGCGTCTTTCGGATGTTCTTTGGTATCTAGTCTTTTGCTGCTTTCAATCTAGTTCATTGCAATTACCTTCACATCCATCTCCACCCCCATTAAATAATTAAGAGAAAGTCTTACTGTTTTCACACACTGAACAACATATATATATAACATTCTAAATGTTGCTGGAATATGGCCTTGTTTTTACAAAACCACATATCAAATCCATTTGCTCAATACCGGGGGGAAAATATCATATTAACACCATTTTAGTTTCTTTGATCTCACCTTGTGAATCGAGCAAGAATTCTGCTATTACATTACTGCAACCATTACATGTTCAAAGCCAATCTCATTTAACTTCAGAGCAGCTGGTCATACATCACATGCCAGTGCTCAAAAATTAAAGCACTGCACTCAGGATATGTAAATTATGAATATAAGCCAGACACCCCATGTTAGCTCTGCTATAGCATACTCCTATGGCAATGCAGCACACCTATTTTTAATCCTGTCCATGTTAATTTTGACTAAAGGCACGTGTTACAAATTCAGTTTAGCATTGTTATGCCATTTAGTTTATGTCTTGAGTATACTTCCATACATAGCCCATGCAATGCAACGTCAAGGCAACACTCAGATTTACAGCTGTGGTTAATTTCAACAGCAAGCTGCTGCAACACCTTCAAGATATCAATATTCTGATGGTGACGAGCCAGTGGGGGGGCCGAGGAGGGTTGGGGGAGGCAGTGGGAGGTGGGGGTAAGACTGAGGTACACAAGCAGTGTGTATGAGGCAGAGAGCAAGTGACTGAGCAAGAGAGTGAGAGGGTGTTTGTGTGTGTGTGGGAGGGAGAAAGAGAGAGAGAAACAGTAGTGATGATCGACGCCAGGCTGCCACCACTCTGTAGCAGTGAGTGGCTGCAACAAAAAGCACAGAATAACATCCCTGACTCCCTGCTCTGGTGTTTTCTCTCTCCCTGCGTCTCAGCTAGCAGACGAGAGCTTCGCTCACAGCTCTGCAGAGGCTATGCCGAGATTGAGCCGGCGTCGGAAGCAGGATCTCTAGCTGCCATCAACAAGTTAGGGTTGGAAGAACACGGCCATGAAAGAGGAACACTTGATCTTCAATTAACCATTTAAGCTGACATCATTGCCGTGGAAGGGAAACAAAAGGGTAAAAAAAGAAAGAGGAAAAAAAGGAGAAGGAGGGGGGTCTGTTCATCGGAGTCGTCTGGATGCAACTGATCAACTTAAAAAAATATAAATATTTATTTCAAGGATTTGTGGGATGAAGGAAAAGATTCAACACTCTCTTTGAGCTTGGATTTTAACGGACTGAGAAAAAAAACGGAATAAGCATCATCTCGGGACATGGAATTTCAGATTTTGTCTCATTGGGGTGGGCTCCGAATTGCTTTATTTCCAAAGAGGCTGATTCCTTTTGTGCTTACTCAAAAGGGTTTTTTCCCTTTGGATTTTTTTTCCATCTGGTTGCTCCAAGAGTCTGCAGAAAAGGACAGTTGAATGCAGCCTCCGATGTGCACAAAAGAATGGGTAAGTTAGCCTCTTTATACGGCAGGTCGGGACATGAATAGGGAATACAAGTAAGAGAGAGGGAGGCTGAGGACTAAAAGCTCTTCAGCCCAGTCTATTTACTGCAATTGTCTTTCATGTTTTCTTCTTCGCTGAATCGGTTTTGTGAATGTATACTTTTTAAATACCATTATTATTTTAGTGTAAACCTCTTGAGTGATAACAAAACTCGATAAAAAAAAAGCAGAAAAAACTAAAGATTAAAAGGATGACAGCATATCTCATATATGCTGCCCAGAAATGGGCAAGAAACATAGAAAAATTAATAAATGAATGATGTAAGCAGCAGAAAATGTATATTTACATCAAATCGCAGAGCACACATTATGAACAAAATAGATAAAATAAAAAAAAATAAGGGGGTGGAAAGAAGTGCAGCTCCTGTATGCATTTGATAATTAGATGCCTCAGTAAATGATATCTCGACTAAACCTAAGCTTAAAGATATCATGGTTAACCAGATTGGGAAAGTTGTCAATGTAAAATACCTAAACTGGTGCATGTGCATGTGTGAACCAACAAGACCACAATCGCCACCATGAATTAGTAATAAGTGCTCTGCAGAGATTAGCTTTCCCGCCCCATAGTTCATTTTCTTATCTTTGAACCCACCCAGGTTTCCATTCAAGGTGGCCATTGGTGGGACCTGCACCAGCGGCTCTGTGTCTGTGTGTGATCAGCATGCTCCTAGTGTGCCAGCTGCCTCCTGCATCGTGCACAACCTGCCCTCAAAAATGCCGCTGTGAGGACCTGCAGTTCTACTGCGACACCCAGGGGCTTCAGGCACCCCCAGATGGCGTGGACAAGGGGGCCCTGGGGTTGTCACTACGTCACAACAGCATCACTGAGCTCAGCCCTGATCAGTTCTATGGATTCGGCCAGCTGACCTGGCTACACCTTGACCACAACCAGATTACCACTGTACAAGAGGATGCCTTTCAAGGGCTCTACAAGCTGAAGGACCTCAATCTGAGCTCTAATCGTATCACCAAGTTGCCCAACACAACCTTCATCCACCTCATCAACCTCCAGATACTGGACCTGTCCTTCAATCAGATGACTGCATTGGAACCAGAACTATTTCATGGACTGAGGAAGCTCCAGATACTCCACCTTCGTTCAAATTTACTTCGCACCACACCTGTTCGAGCATTCTGGGACTGTCGCAGCCTGGAATATCTGGGCCTGAGCAGCAACCGTCTAAGGAGTCTGGCACGGAATGGATTTGCTGGGCTCATTAAGCTTAAAGAGCTCCACTTGGAGCACAATCAGCTGACCAAGATCAACTTGGCCCATTTCCCTCGCCTTGTTGCTCTGCAGTTTCTATATCTGCAATGGAATAAAATCAGCAACCTAACATGTGGCATGGAGTGGAGCTGGACCACTTTAGAGAAGCTCGACCTCACAGGAAATGAAATTCGTGTCCTCACACCTGATGTGTTTCAAACGCTGCCAAATTTAAAGATTTTGCTGCTGGATAACAACAAACTAAGCAGTCTGGATCCCCAAGTCATGGATATGTGGCAGTCTCTGGGCACCGTTGGGCTGTCTAGCAACCTGTGGGAATGTACCAAAAGGATTTGCTCTCTGGCCACTTGGCTAAGCACCTTTAAGGGAAGGTGGGAACATTCCATTCTCTGCCATAGTCCTGAATATGCCCAAGGTGAGGAGATACTTGATGCGGTCTATGGATTCCAGCTTTGTCAGAATTTTTCAGCGCCAGTTGTTCAGACAATCAGTACAACCACAGACGCTACTACAGCTACAGAGATCACAAGCTCCCTGTTTGGAATTATGCAGCCGACCCCCACGCAGGACTATGCAGAGGATTTTGGGAGCTTTACCACAGTCACTACCACGACAACCACAACACAAACACCACTCACTGCTCAAGCAACTACTGCTGCATTGGAAGAGGCAGCAGTAACGGATGACTTCTCGGCAACGGACAACACTGTTATGACTCATAGGGTTATAATTGGAACTATGGCCCTTCTATTTTCATTCTTTTTCATCATTTTTGTTGTGTATATCTCACGGAAGTGCTGCCCTCCCACCCTGCGCCGGATACGCCACTGTTCGGCCATACAGAACCGCAGACAGATGAGGACCCAGCAGCGGCAGCCTATGGCAGATCTAGCAACACAGGTACCCTATAATGAATATGAGCCCAGCCATGAAGAAGGGGCACTCGTGATCATCAATGGCTATGGGCAGTGCAAGTGTCAGCAACTGCCTTACAAAGAGTGTGAAGTATGAACTCTTATTTATTCCTAGAGCATATGGTTTTCCATTTGACCATTTCAGATGATACAGGGTTTGCTTTTTTGATTTTCTTTTCCAATTTATGTAAAAAGCATAATTTCTACCAGTGACATTTGAGAATATGTGAGAAATATTGAATGCCACAATGACAGAGGTTGGACGTGACAGTTTAGGGATGAGGTAGGGATAGTCACAAATTTATTTTTCTATGAATGCAAGGTTGTTCATATCAGGCAGGGGGCAATCATTTTAAACAAGAAAATTGTAAACTGTGAGATTTGTCTCCACATTGTCTCTATATTCTGCAGCACAGAGAGAATACTATATAACAGCCAAATGGCCCACTGCATACAGAATACATTAAGTTGAGAAATGTGATTTACATCTTTTACAGATTAAATATTTGAAATCATGATTCTAAATGCACCACAGACACTGTAAGCTAATCACTCTAACACTGAGGCAAATTAATTGGATATTGGAGTGATTATATATATGTTGTTTTACAGCTTCATTGTTTTGGGGAGAGGCATGACACATTAAAGGCTACTACGACCAAATTCACATTCTGAATTATAAATTCATGATATTATTATTACGTTATAAATAAAAATAAATCCTCTCTAGAGAGGAGAAGAATCCTATTCGGTATAGGGTAATTATATTACTTTTGAAAAATCAGACATGAGCCTATTAAGGAAGTCTATAACTTTCCATCAAACCAAAAGGCTCTCAGTGTTTCCTATTTGCAGAATTTATTTGGGCAGCCCACCCCAAAAACAGCTGTCCTTAGCCAAAAGGGGATTTTCGGGGGAAACTTGGATTTCTTCCAAAATATCTTGTGTGCAAATGCAACTAAAAGTGTATACTGATTGAAAACACTGCCAGTATGGTGAATTTATGTTCAATTATATAAATTGAAAAAAATGAACTCTTTAATCAGATGTTAGCTTGTAAATTTAATGCTGTTTTGCAGCTGCAGGTTGTTGGATGTTGGAGCACCCACACAAAGGGGCCAACTGCGACAAATAAATTCTTAACCTGTGGGAAACACTAAGCATTGTTTGTCTGTGGTTAATCTCCAATACGCTACACTGCTTAGCAAAGCACATGGATGTCTTCCTGACCTTGGACATCAAGAACAAAATTATTAGACCTTTAAATGTACCATAACTTGTACATGGATTCTTGAGCACCCAAATGCCATACACACTGTGACCATAACCATTCCAACAGCTTCACCTAGTAAGTACAGTTTACTGATTTGCTAATATATACCAGGATCAATATACAGACCAGCTAGAGTGACATGAGGGTAGCAAGTGAAAGGATAATGAACAGCGCAAATACCAGATAGGAGAGCATTTCACTCTGAAAATTAAACCTTTCCCAGTCACCCAGGATCTTAACTGCTTACACTCTAATCAGGACTGACAGGCTCAAGATTGAACCAATTAAGGCAAGGCAAAAAGAATCTAATATTCTGTCACCCACACCAGTGATCCAGCAACATTTGGCTTGTTCAGCCACTCGAAAGTAGTTCCACTAGAATCGTCCTCCACACCACACCACACAAAACATAACCTTTTATTTTAAGGCATTGCTCTGGTTAGGGACACTGAGTTGTCATTTACAGTCTTAAAAATGTGGTTAGGGTGAATAATAAATTTGAGAGCAGTTCCTTGGTTGGCAGTCACAAGTGTCAATTTAAACTGTGGTTAATACCCTGAAAGCAAATGGAGATCCAGTAATAAGCAAACAGCAAGCCTGGGTCAGGACACATTTGTATGCAGCAGGGAGAGGATGTGCATTAGCATCAGACTAAAGCTGCTGCCGCAGCTCCGCACTTCTTTGTGTTCAGTTTGGTGGTGGGGGCAGGGTGAAAGAGAGGAATTAAGAGGAATTGATGGGACGATGGAGAGGGGCAACTATGGGGTAATGTCGTAGTTTATCAAAACCATTGAGCATTTCTCTAGCCAAGTAAAGGTAGTAGAAAATGGAACGACGAATGCTGACTGATTGCACTTGGGCTTGAAATGTATACTGATCCCACAGCAGCAGCAGTTTCATTACTGGTTAACTGATGAGCTGTATGGAGCAGTTTTATAGTGAACAACATTTCACTCTGGGAATCAGGATATGGCATTTTCTAGACAGGTAAATGTGTGGCAATGTTTAACAAAGTCAGCCATTTAGACAGCAAGAAGTGTCATAGCATGTTGAAGTGAGATATCTGGTTTTGAGCAAATAGGTTGCCGTGTGTTGGCTGGTGCCCCTAGAGGTAGCCAGGGGGTAGCATTTGTGGCTTTGTGTCTTGGGAGCCTGCAAAATTTGGATTCAAACTTTTAAATGAATGTTTGTGTCAATGTTTCTCTACACATGCTCATAAAATGCATACAAGTTTGAAGAAAGTGTGTAAACCAAAACTTGTTACACTTCACATGAAAAACATACACTGATCATACCGATTTCCAAAGCCTCGCAACTCCACATTGTTTATTTTCTTCCAGCTTTTCTTCCAGCACTGCTTTTACTGTTGCCCTTCTAATCTGTCTTGCATGTTCAAAAGTCGAAATTGAGTTAAATATTCCTAATGTCATTCAGCAAACATTATGGGGGGGACCTCATTTTTGATATCACCAAGAATGGGGATGTATGTGGAATTCCTATAAAGGTTTTGTCAATCAATGAAATTAAATTTCACTGACTACAGTTGTACTGAGTGACTGAAAATCCACAGAATTTGTAGAAATATGCATCCCTTTGCACTGGGTCTTTGTAAACTGTTTTTGTTTCCTCTTGTCATCCTCTAGCCCTGGTCCCCATCCTGCCTAAAAAAAATAAACAAAAAAAAAGAAAAACCAAGTGAACCAATCCCCCTCTCTCTTACCCAACATCTTTGTGCAAAATGAATGCTTTTCTCTTCCCATTTTCCTTTTGTATTGTAAAATGTACAATTTCATATCTGTATAGTGGAAAAGATGTGCCAAACTGAAAAAAAAAAAAAACATTTTCCCCTCAAAACATATATTTTTTAAATAAAATCGTTATAATTTAGACTGTTTGCGAAATGATGGATGCTCACAACATGGTTTGGTCTTTCAATTTTTTGTTAAATGTATACACCTCACGCTCTTGAAAAAAGCCTTCCAAAAATAAACAACCCTTGATGAAGGTGAAATGCAAGAGTATATTGTGAAAATTCATATGTATCGAGCATAAACGCTTTATCTCTAACATGTTTTTCTATTAACAGTCACTAAAGTAAAAAAAGATTACCTTCCAGCAGGGTATGTCAGCAAATTTATTAAATTATCTAGTTTGCAAATGGATGTGATAAAAATACGAAGCATTAACAGAAGGCAGCATGATGGTCACAAACTGCAATCCCTGCTCCTTGGTTTCACAGAGGCCAAGGTTATTTCCAAACTGCTATTTCTGTCCAAACAACAATGGTAAACTCAGAGCTTTTGAATATGTGATATCTAAAATAGAGAAAAGTGGTAAATCTTCATATTTGAGTAAATCAAAGTACCAAATAATATTTTTACTTGATGAATTACTATCTTAACTGCCTCCACTACCTCAATAGCTAAGGTTTTCACGCAATGAAAAAATCGATATTCTAAAAATGGCCACAGGCATCAACTTCCAGATAAAATTCAAGATTAGAAATTTGACAGTTAATGGTCCATGCTAAATCACAATAATGTTGTCAGTTATAGAAAAAGACGGTGATAACAAAACTTTTATTTCCTCCCTTGTATAAAATATGAGCTACATGTCAAAGTGTTGAATAATCGTAATAGTCACATTTTAGATAAATTGACCATTTGACATTGATTCTGGTCAACTGTGGATTTTTTTTTAAGAAGGCTTTTCAAAATGGAGGTTCGGGTTGGGTGTATGTCTATAGAATTGGCATTGAACTGTAGTGAAACGTAATGGGGTGAAATCAAGGTGGTGTGTGTTCTTTACACAGTGACAGCAATGTTCTACAGTCTCACCTACAAAAAAGTACTTGACCACCAAATCTCTTTTTTGTGATTTGTGTTTTCCAGGCAACCACTTGCTGTAGTAGGAGTTTGGGTGGTGTCTCACTATTATGGTGTGTTCACATCAAACGAGGTGCAGAATTTACATTCACAATCAATGCAAAGACACATTTAGACGTTTAGCAAGTATCTCGTCTCTCACAGTGTGTCACGAATGGCACTTTAAAGGGATAGTGCACTGAAAATGTTAATTCACTCACCACTATGTGAGTATCCTTAGCAAAAACATAATTTGCTCAAAAGAAAGAATAGGACTTAAATTCAAAGTCTTGAGTTTGACAGTTTCAGGTTGATATGTATACTTTATCTAAAGGCAACTTATTTATGTCAAGCAGTTTGGAGTGCAAACATTGTGAAGAATATAGGCTGACCTGGCCTTCCAGCTCTAAGAGGTACTTCAATTTTACCTTCTCTTTTTTGATGAGGCCTTCAGAAAGCACGTAATTAACCTACAGAGTGTACCCAGGCGGGGGAGGCACTAAACTGATGAGTCTGACTGTGAGGCCTCTGTAGTCTGGAGGGTTCAAGGACTCAGAGCTCATGTATGCTGCAGGTATTATTATGAAACCTCCAATAAATCTAGAAAATGCTTGGGAAGGACATATTGATCTGGACTCTCATCAGCAAATACACCGCTAATGTATTTATTGCTTAACACATTTAAACCCATTCCTCAACTACATGATTGGGGGATTCAAGCACAAACGATAGAGGGATGAGCAACACAAAGGTCAGACTCTGTTTCTATCTGCAAAATGCTGAGCCCTTTTGTTGATCTTTTTAGAAGATAAGGCAACATTAGCTACAAGCTAAAGAAGAAGTTAAGCTAACAGTCTGAGTATAAATATGTGAAAGCAAAAACTAATGAGCCACTTGTAAAACAGCATCATTGCTATCACCTATACAGACTCGTACTGCATCTCAAATTGGATAATTTGGTCAGTGCAGTCACAGTGAGCATGGTAAACGCACTGGCATTGAGTTCAAACTCCAGCAGGATATTGTTGCCCCAAATACAACATGACCATTTACCGGTTGCTTTGAATACAATTAACATTTTACTTTCTTGCGTGTGCCCCATTTCATATGACAGGGAAATTAGGTTGCCATTGGCTCCAACAACCTGTCCTTCCTCAATTGCCATTTTCGCAAATTCAAAATCCAGTAGTGCCCCATCCAATTTCCTCTTCATAGTCAAGACGGCAACCATAGAAAATGAAAAGCGTCTTTTTATTTTATACTTTTAGACTAAGGTCAGCTGTCAGAGCCACAGACCATGGTTATTTAGCACAGTTCTAGTCTTTTGTTTGCCCCTTTTATAGTATTGGTTTAGATTAAGTGTCCAAAGAATAAAAAAACAGGCACTCCGTACTGCAAGCCTGCCATTGCTGATTTCTCTTCCCAGAAGTCAGTGTTGTGTCAAATTGTGACACATGATTTAATACAACGCACTGCTGAAATCATGTTCTCTAAGCAACAGCACTGACAGCTCCACCTCAAACCTTGTTTTCTGTGCAGAGTGGACGACAACAACTTTCAATAGGTTAGCTGAAATACCACACCATGACATATTACAAACAAACTGGTTACAAACTGGAAACGCCATTTCATTCTACCTGCTTTACTGTTGTATGCCGGTAAAATGACAATAAAGTCTGACTTGATTTGATAGTACGGCTTGAACAAAACATTGTTGCTGTCAATTATGCATGATGATTTTAGTTTTTCACTCAAAACAAAGATATCCACATTATCCATCGTCATTTAATATCTCGTTGCCAAGCTCAGTGGCATGTCTTATGATGGGACTTGCTACAATATGTAATCTGAGTGAACAAGTCAAAACATGCCTAGATGAGGTTTGCCATTACATTACATTTAGCTGACGCTTTTATCCAAAGCGACTTAGAATAAGTGCATTCAACCATGAGGGTACAAACCCAGAACAACAATAATCAAGAAAGTAATATATCTTCAAGAAAGCCAAACTACAAAGTGCTATAAGTAAGTGCCATTTAAGTGCTACTAAATTGTTAGTTTAAACTTGTATTCAAGGTATAGGCGGAAGATGTACAGACTTTCATCAAAGCTCGATTCACTTCAATTCAGTCTGTTACTAACCTGTAACCTCTAACTAATGTAATGCTCTGATACGACACCTGAGAAGAGAAGATTCTAATTTTGGTTTCCCCTCCCATTTTTAACAATGAATGCAAGTGGACATCTGACTTATCAAGGTAAGAAACAGGGTCAAAGGGTTGAATTATGTTCAGGATAAGAACATTTTGTGGATTTGATTGTATTTGTGTGTGTGATAAATGCAGTGTTCCAATGAGGGTGAAACAAAATGGACACTTCATGTACCTCTATTTCAAGTGGCTCGAATCCAAATTTTTATAGCAACAATAGAAAACCTAACTACTCTCTAACTGAAAAGACTATGCAGTTCCCCACAGTTCTATGGAGCTTTATGAGAGCTTTCCAAATTTGGTTCACTCTCACTACTGTCATCAGCATCAAAAAAGCTGCAACAATCCACAACATGCTGTGTGTAAATGAGAAACTTTCCTTACATCTCGGACTCTCCCAAGTGACCAAAACATACATAGGAATTATTACAGGTTTTACCGTAAGCTTGGTGTGGCTTCTATGTTAGTGTAAAAGCAATCAAGTTGGGCTTCACCTATGTGGTACATGTTACAGTTAAACTAGCAAGATGACCAATTCAACTACTGTAAAAGTTAAACCGGGAGTTCTTCAAATGAGTAAAGGAGTTGAATTTTTGCAGTAATTTCCAAACCTTTCAAACTGGTGTCACAGAGGATTTTAAAAATGTATTCATAATTGTGGGAGATCAATTTGTATGAGTATGTACCCAAAAAAATACTGAGAAGACAGAGCATTTATTACTGGATGGATAAACTTGAAGAGTAGCTTCTTTTTTTTTCTTCAATCCACCACAGGTTTCACAGTCTGAGCTAACGCCCTCACACTAATATGACTGCTAGGTTCTTGATGATTGTGTTACATCAGATACAATTCACTTAAAGTGAATTTTAAGCATAAAGTGCTTATCTGAATTTATCCTCGGAACTCAAATTTAACACCGTTCCATTAAATATAAATCTGTGAAGGGAACATTATAGACAAAATTATAAACACATTACCCAGTTATAAAACCTAAAACTTGGGATTTATTTTCCTTGGAAAATGCAAAACAACCAAGCCAAGACATATATTTATTTTAGCCCCAAATGTACAAAACATTTGAGCAACAATGATAAAAAAGACTGAACCACTTACAAGGACATTATTATCATGCATATTTCATAGAAATAATTTCCATCTCATATAGATACGCAAGCACGGTTGAAGGAAGATGATTCAACTAAGTACAGTGCATCAACTTTAATGATCACTTTGAGCACAGGCCGAGCAGAAACTGAAAGTCTGCTTTCTTTCTCTGTTTGTGTTGACAAGACATCAGCTTGATATCTGGAGACAGCTGTTAGCAAATATTAGCCCTGGCAGGGACAACTGAATGAAGTAAAATGCACACAACGTTTAGTTGACTTCTCCCCCCCTCACATCTTGTAGCCAAAGAAAATTTATCTTCAACAAACACAAACAGAGCTTGGATCAGTTTGCAGTTTTCTCACTTGGTCCCTGTTGCAGATGCAACATCAAGACTCTCCATGATAGCAAGAGCTGACCATTCTGATTTCCACAAGACAGTCATGACTATAGGTTTATAATATAAGAAAGCCATCAGTTATGTTTCTTTACACTGAAATTGCTTTTTTGTGCAGAGTGCAATTACTGAATTTCAACAAAGTAGCTTTTTTATGTAAAAACCCAAGCCATAGTCAATTTAATTTACACCCATAACTAATAATGTGAAGGTTAGACTTCGCTAAATGTCAAATTGTGAGGGCGTGGCCTTCCTCACTGTTTGACTACAGTGGAAAAACAAGGTGCAGGAAAGCCAATCAAAAAGCCTAGATTTAACCAGCAAGAGATCAAGGGCCAGGTCTGGGAAACGTTGCCTGACGGGCTGTTACTGACAGACTAGTGTTTTATGGAGGCCGTAAATATTCGAAAAGCCTTGGGGACACTAAATCTTTTCCCTGTTACATTGTGTAGAGTGTAATTTGTTTTAATTATGCATTTAGATGAGATTACAACTAGATAAATTGAACTCCTTTCACGCAGGTCTTGCTTTAGGTGTAGTCCCCTTGAATGTTATTCGACTTTTTTTTCTTCAAAACATGGGGAAAAAAGAAAAACCTACTTTGAGCCATTCCACTACATTCAGTTTATCAGTTCCCGACCACTAGAAAGACAAAATATCCTTACCTAACAGTATGCTGTTATAGCTTATGTTTCATGAACTGGTAAAAGGTCCACTGGGAACCGAATTAAAGATTACTTGGTGTGCAGGTGTTTTTAAACTTAAATCAATAATAATTTTCTGTTAGGTTACACATATCTCATTAATGTGTCGGGTAGACGGTCTGAAATTCATTCAACCTAAAATGTGTTTAAATGAGAGGCAACAATGTTGGCACAGAGTAGCAGGCATAAAGCAAAATTCTGTCACTCACTGCGGATGCCTGAGGCAAAAAGACTGCAAGAGTTGGCTGGGGGAAGTGAGCTGTTGCACGACAGGGATGGACATAAACGGGGGGCAGAAAGGATTGCAAGTATGGAAAAAAAGGGGAAAGAGAATTCAACCAGGAAAAAGCAAAGTGTAAGAGAAATGCTGAATCCTACAGAGTGGGAGACTTTATTGAGATACAAGGTGGCAAGCGAAGGGAGAGGCTCGGGTCCCAATGCAGTGGATAGGCATGTCCTTTTCATACAGGTCCAAATGATAATGTATGTATTATATATTGTATATATGTAAGTTGAAGAATTTAAATGTCAGTAGCCTAATATGTAAACGCGACCTAGCATCACTCTCTTATGTGAAATAAAACCCTGACAGAAACTGGGAACAAGAGATGCATTATTAATAAAAAGTGGCAGAAACAGTTACACTCAACACACACCATGCCGAACTGTCTTGACAATATGGAGTAATTGAGGTCATGCTATGTGGCAGTGCTGGGGCAACATTACCCCCCACATGCCTTTCCCCTTCAATGGCTGAGTGCACAAGCTCTAGTCTTGTTAAATGATAATCACAACACTGTGCAAACGTACATTTCCACTCAGGATTGGAGGAGGGAAAACGTGATCCAACAACAAAACATATTCTGTATATTAAGACATTTTCCAAATATCTGTTTCCCACAACCTCAAGTCCACAATCAGTTTAACCCAAGGGCATCAGAGCTTTTCAAATCAATATGCTGCAGCGTTCATCAGTTTTTCAAACTCAAATTTAGCTTTTAGGCCATAATACTAAATGCTTTAAATAGTGTAAAATAATAGAGGCATTCATTTCAGGAGAATCACACGTACTATCTTTAAATAATAAATTGAATTGGCAATTTCAACTTGTACATATTACTAGAGGGATCTCTTGTAAAGTGCAACTAGGGTTGTACAAGTGACAGTAAGCCTGTTATACTACTACAATTATACAAACCTTGACATGTTCTTAATGTCCTTGTCTGAGCTTATTTGAAAAAAATGTATTCAGTGCACAAACAGTAATCATAGCAACAGATTAATGCATTTAGGATGTCATCAAGGGTAAAGCCCTTCAACATGGTAATTTCCTTGATTGTGCAAGATTCTCATTTCTTCCATTCAGTCAAAAGTTGTAGAATTCCACCAACATTCTTTGATTTGTCCTCCTTTCTTTGAGAGGCTGTATCAAGCAAGAGAAGGTGTGAGTTTCTTCTCTGTTTAGAACAGTGGTCTTCTCTATCCATGGTCTTAATATAGCCTAAATTCTACCACGACAATAAATTATATTTTCTTTTGAGAAAACATTCAGCCTAATTATTCTCTCAAAGACTTTGGGATGCCTGAACAAATACTTTGAAATTGGGACATCTGGTCGCCGTGCTGCAAAAGTACATTCCTCAATGTCATGAAATACTTAGAATATATGGAATTTCAGAGTAAAAGCATTGCCTATCTGCATAGGTCAGATAGGGTCTGTTGTGAGCTCAGATCAAAGTAAATACTGTTGGCAATCTTAGTGAAAATTATTTTACCTGTAAAAAATTACCGGCATGCTGAACAGAACTACACAAAAGTTCATGAAATATTCTAAAGGCTTAAGTGTCATCCTTGAAATGTCACTCAAAAAATATGAGAACGAAAGGATCTCAGACAGAATTTTTTTTCTCAAGAGTCAAATAGGGAGAGGAAGAAACATGGAGAGAGGGGGGGTAGAGACATATTGTAGCTTGAGGGAATGAAGGAGCAGAAGGAATGAGAGAGAAAGTGAATAGGAGATAGGAGTCTATCAAACAGCATCAGCTGTGAGTGTAAACCCATATGCTATAATGGCAAAATATACTGATAAATGACTTGCACTGCAGTTTCCACACCCAGAATAATATGTGCTAGGTATGAACTTGTAGTGAATAATCGACTCAAAAAGGGTATTTCTTTGCTGCATAAATTACATATTTCATTCCAGCTCTACCTCAGAATCATGACAGAGACATATCCATTAAGCCAGTGTGATGTTAGGTTATTCTGTCAAGCTCAATCAGAGTTATATGTCAACGTCCAACATTGGTTTAAAGGGATAGTTCACCCCAAAATTGAAATTCACTCATTATCTACTCACCACTATGCCGATGGAGGGGTGGGTAAAGTAGAGTAGAGTCCACAAAACACTTTTGGAGTTTCAGGGGTAAACAGCGTAGTAGTAAGTTACTGGTGACCACTTCTTCAAACGTAAAAAAACAGAAAATGCCTCCATACTGTTCCTGTGGTGTCATCCAAGTGTCCGTAAGCCCCAACCTTCAAATTAAACTAAAAACGGTGTCATTTACACCATGTTTTTAGCCTTAATGTCCACTGTTATCCTTGTAGCCCGGAACCACGTTCAGGAGGGGAGCCCGATGAGCTCAGCGAAAACTTGCACGTTCTGCAGAAAGTTCCGTCTTATCTCGACTCTGGCACCTTTGGCGAGAGCTTGTGCGGTGTGTGTGCGCGAGTTATGTGAACAGCCGACATTTAGGCTAAAAACAGTGTAAAGTTTGAAGAAGGGCTCCCCAGTTACTTCAATTTTGTTGGATTTAGCCCCAATACTGTTTACTCCTGAAACTCCAAAAGTGTTTTCTGGACTCAAACACTTCACCCACCCCTCCATCCGCATAGTGGTGAGTAGATAATGATTGCATTTTAATTTTTCAGAGAACTATCCCTTTAAGGCACCAGAAAATAAAGAGTTGCACAGGGTGGGAAATGACATATGTTGCTCCTCATTCATTCCCTACATCTGGTCAAATGAGAAGCCAAATTTCTGTAATGTCCTCTTGTCAGTGTGGTGATGGATCCCAAGTTCTCAGGTCATACAAGAAGATGCTGAGTGACATGGAGGAGTTCAGTCAAGTAGAAAACTTTGAAGCAAACCAGAGATACTGCATGAATGGACTGAACCTGAAATAATCTGGCAATGTTCTGGATCACCAAAGCAAACAAACTACTGCTGCAATGCCTGTGCGGGGAGAGGATGATACACAGAGAGAAACATTTAAGCTGGATCAACATCTGGTCATCATCTTGAAAATGTCCAGTGAGAACATATTAAAACACACAACCACTAAAGCAGGAAAAGCACAGGTGTAGCACTAATCACCTTGAGTGTTTTAGAAAGACATGACTGTGAGCCAGCGTGCACAATACCAGGACCCCGAAACAGAAGGAGCACAAAATAATTCAGCCATCATTCCTTTCATCATTGTATAATTTCTGTCTGTGACATGTCAAATAGTCTGCACTGACAAAAGGCCTCTTATCAGGTTACTAATGTCATATCCACCAGCGTGAGCAATGATTTAAAACTAGAGTTTTCAAATCTGGTTTATTTGATGATTCTCCTCAACCTTTTTGTGAACATGTCATTGAAAACCCATTCAAACATCGATACAGCTACATTAATCTATTTCTCTTGCCTAATGTATTCTATAAAAGCTGATTACACGACAACAGAACAGAGGGAAAGGATAAAAATGGAGCAAAACAAAATGCTTTTACCACCCTTTTAATATCTAATACTTGCCCCCAAGGACAACCAAAGTGAAGCAAACTACTACTGTAGAATTACAAAGTACTACTTTGTCATACTTAAACAAAGCTACACGCTCCAAAATGTAAAGTTACTGCAATTCATCAAATGCCACCTTGCTATGCAGTTGTTATCTCTGCCAAAGAGTTACTTTGCAGAATCTCTCAAAACCTACTCCAACACATTTCAGTGACATTGCATGGTGCATTAGGCCAAGGGCCAGGAAGACAGAGTACATTTGGGTGCAGAAAGAACACCAATTTGCTCACCTTGTTAAGCAGGCAGGCTTAGGCTATTGCCCAGTTCTCTACTGTAGTAAATACCCTGACTGAGCAGTGAGGCAGCAGATCTGCCAGTCCTAAATTGGCCCATTTAGAATGTAATACTGTATTTAGATTATGTTAGGTTACCTCTTGGCTTAGGAGGGAAATTACTACAGGTAGTAGGCCAGTTAGCAAGACAAGCTAAAATTTGCTGCCACCAGTTCAGACTATGGCAGGTAATACAAAAAGACAGAAAATTTAACTACAAATCAATTTGCATCGTTAAGATACTTGTGTTCTGGAAAAACTACTAATGTGTGTTGATAACTTTTACACAAAAATTTGCACATGTATGCAAGCTATTTACACACAGGTAAAAAAGCTGATTGACTTATTTCCGGAAGACAAGTTTGCCTTACTGATTTGTTTTTATGGTTTGCAACGCTCAACATTAAGAATGTGACGGAAAACAGGGTTAATAAACAGTAGAAAGTGACTACGTTATAGCAGTTGTTTTTTATATCTTTTACTTCGGTCTGTTCGAACTTGATGCCAACTGAACAATATCGGTGCATTGCTTGAATGGAGATGGATGGAATTTGTGGCTGAGACAGATGGAGGCGACAAGCCATCACAGAATCGCATCAGAACAGGGGTGAAAATTAGTGTGTCCAGTGTCCACCCAGGCATCATGTTTCCATTACTGCGCTTGAAGCTGAAGCCGATAAAATACCTGTGATGACTCTATAGACAAAAGCCAGATATTGGTGGGGTTTTTTATCCAGTGTGAGAGGGGTTTAAGAGTTAAAATACAGCGATAACAACCTGCCTGACCACACATCTATCACAGACACAGGAACACTTAAATTTCACCAATGAAATAAGGAGGCTGTGCAGTTTATGATTTTTCCTCTAACAGCCAACAAAAACAGCAGCAAACACAAAGATCAGCCTCATAGATGATAAGACATTACACAGCAATGATACTCCTCACACACTGGGATCCTGTTGTTAAAGAAAGGAGCAAGTAAATATTATTTAAGGGCTCCAGACTAACTGTTTACTTTTTACTGATTTGTGATAAGTGTTGGTGTTTGTTAAAAGTGTAAAGTGAGCGCTGGTCAGCAGGAGTGTGGAGGGAGCAAACCCAGACAGGAGACTCTGACAGAGTAAAATCCAACCGCTGCTTCTGCTCTGATCCTGAATCAGTGGCACTAATCGTTTATCATTAGCAATCCGTCGTGTAGACCCTGTATTCACACTTTTTGACAGCACTGTTCGACATTCAGCACCTCGTTCACCGCCTCTCCTCTCTTATCTCCGCTCACTGTCCGTGTGTCTGTCTGGTGTCAGTGTGTGAGTGAGCCCGGGGGCCTGTGTGTGGGTTAATGTAAACTCCGCAGAGGAGAGATGAAATGAGGAAGCGACATGACTCGATTAAATACACATAGACCGACTAGCTTAATGTTTGGTGCACCGGTGCGACCAAGGGAAACTTTGAGTCGCACTTCAAGATTTTTGGTCGCACTCCTGAAATCATACATTATAAACAATTTTTGGGGAATCAGATGTTATATATATTATAGAACTATTTGTCAAAGTTAAAAAAATGTATTACTTAAATGTCTTTTGATCTCACAAATATTCAGTCAAAATTTCCAATAAAGACTAAATGTGAATAAAAAACTAGAGAACTAGTTATGCTTACAGAGTCGAAGATAGTGGCATAGCAAGAACAAGGAAAAATCAAAAGCTGTGACACTTACGTTGCCCATATACTCAGACAGAAGGTCCTGAAGAGCCTGGCGCACAGAATTGCATTCGGCCACGATACGCTCCCTGCGGTCATCACGTGTGCAAGATGAGTCGGCCATGAGGGCAGCACCACTGATAATGCTCTCAAGGCGCTCCTCCAGGGAGGGACGGAAACGCTCCTCACTAAACGCCAGAGGGTCCACGATGATTTGTTTCTGTAGGGGAAGGAGCAGAGGGGAAATTACACATGGAGGAAAAAAAATGCAAAAAGTTATTATGGTACACTGATGTCTCCTTCTCCAAGCCCAGAGAGAAAAGAGGCGAGCAAGAGGAGGGCGGATTAGACACACTGGTATATGTGTATTTAGGGTATTTATTTATATGTAGGCCAATAACTGGACAGTTTCAGAAATAGTTATGATAATGGCCACATCTTTCATAAAATTTTAAAGGATTTCACCAGGATTAAAAAGAGATAACACAACATTTCCTGACTAATTCATGATAGGGAAAGCAAAGAATTAAGACACAGTACCTTGTTTCTTTAATTCAATTTTTTAAAAAAGGCCTGTACTCAGCACTAAGAATTAAATGTGATAGTAAAAGTTGAATGTTGCTTATTAGGTACACAACATGGTAAAAAAGTTTGGGACAATATCAACATATTTTCAGAGACTTTTCTATATTAAAGTGCAATGTTGGGGGAAAAATGAAAACCTGAAACAGCTCCATTCTTTTTAAATATTTGTTATCCAGGCAACACATCACCATTAACACATCACTATACAAAAAAATAAATAAAGCATTTAAAAAGGAAAATTAACATTTCTGAATCGAAAGTCTGGTCAGAATTTCTTTTCAAGATTACCGTTTAATGCAATGCTGTATATTGATGACAATTCATATTCAACTGAAAACAATTTGAGTTGGTTTTTCTTTTCTAAACTGGACTTGAGACTGTCCTCGATTGAAAAAGTACAAAGTAAGCATGGGTGAGTATTTTTTTTTTTATAGCCTTTTTAAGCATAAGCCTGTTCTTTTGCTCTACTGATATAGTGTTTTGACTTTTATTGCTTCAACAGGCACATTTATGGGCCCTGGCTGGAGAAAAAGTGTAATTAAAAGGACCTTACTGAGGGATAGTGAGAGCATTTTCAAAGGACCTCATGAAAGAATCCACTATGAGTCAAAAAAGGACTGATGTTGTACTACTGTATGTATGCAATGTGGACAAGATCCATTTCAGACAACAGATGAACCTATATATATGTAATTGTATATATAAATGTATAATCCTTTAGTGAAAGAATTTGATTTGCTACCTTTCATTTGAGCTCTACAGTAGCACACTCCTCTTTTTTTATATCTGCAAGATGAGAGAACAGCCAAATGTCTGATTTTACAGGGACAAGCCTGCTCAGATAGGCAACTAGTTGACATTCTGAAGAGGCACTGCAGAGGGTTAAGATATCACCGTGACGCCTGTGGCAGCGAATCAAAGAAAGACAACTTCTCCATTGAACTCGGTGCTTCCACAGATGTCTTGTTGCTACAAAATATTCAACAATTCAGCGGATAAAACTGTGGTTTATTAGGCAGCCCGCCCTCTATCACATCCACCTCCAGCTCCAGCTCCCTCCATTCCGTCTCATCTGACCTCATCTGCTTGCGTGTCATATTGCCATGGCAACAGGCTCACGAGAGAGAGACAGAGGAGGAAATAGAGAAAGAGGAAATTTGGTAGGGGGGGTGAGTCATGCTAATTTTGCCTTGCTCTTGAAGGAGCTAGTCGGAAAAAGGTATGCATCCAAGTTTTTGGAGTGACTACCAGTAAAATAATAAGTGGAACTAACCCTAACCCTAAACATGCAGAAATTGGCATAGTTTAAGTACTGAGTTCAGAGACTATTTTGAAAAGCAATGCTTAATGAAGGATGCTTCAAACGTAATGTCAAAAGGACAAACTTTGCTGCTTAAAAAGCTTAGCGAAAGTATATTTTTATAAGTCTTGCTAAGTGCTACCGACTCAGGTGGAAAATCTGAAGATGGGCCTAAGAATTTTGATGATTGGGTAAAGCATTGTGGCGTGTGATTTACAAATGTAATAAGACTAAGTGATAACATTTCTTAAACTGCCACTTTGACCAGGTGTTACATTTAAAAAAGAGATAAAGTATTTCAAGGGAGTTCCTGGTTAAATAAAGGCTAAATTACAGATTTTCTCCAATTGTGTAAGCTGCATCACTTAAAATTTGACAAAAATGAAAAGCTTTACAATAACGGTAGCAGTGGTGGTAACAGGGGTACACTGAGAGGATAGGCAGGTAGAAAGAGAGAGGGCCTGTGTTATGCCAAGATCTGCCTGCCAGCTGAGAACTGAATAGTGGTCAGGGAAAAGCACAGAGCTAAACCTAAAACTACCAATGGTATGCCGAATTCTGAGTTCTAAAATCTGTGCTTCTTTTTGATGGTCCACCGACAGGAAGAGATTTCTCCTGGTGCTCCCAATCACCAGTCTGACTATGATGGACGGGTCGATTGTCAATGAGTTTGGGAGAGGGAGAGAGAGAGAGCTTGACAGCGGGGCAAAGAGAGTCAGGCATCACTTTTATGTCATTCTGAGAAGTGAAACAAAAATTCAGATCACAATTAAACTGTGGCAGGACAAATTAAACTGGTGGGCCGCCACAGTCATGGTAATTATTGAGAAACACTGCTGTGAGTTTTTAAGAGCACATTATCCCACACACACAGCAAATTGTGAAACTAAATAAATGATCAATACAAGAGAAGTGCTGTGTCTAGTGAAAGGGAGCACACAATGGACACTTGTGGGGGAGACAATGGAAACTTGTGCTTCTATAGAGCTCATTGAAAGAGAGTTAATGTGTCGCTGTGGATCTTGTAAGTGTCTTTGGAAGCTGAATATGAACAATCTTCAGTACATATTTTATTTTATTTAAAAAGGTGCAGTCTGACATAAGTCAATTTCAGAACCAAAAATCTGGTTAATCATCTTTGTTTTCTTCACCACAGACTGCACTGAGATGATTAGTTCAATTTTAAATCCAACTGATATCCTAATGTTTCATGTCAATATTATGATGATTACTGTGACATGTATCATATATATTTTCATTTAAATAATATATATTAGACTATCTTGTTTGAATAACATCTTAGAAAACCTGTTAAAGGTTGAATGGGCAGTTTCATATCAGCAATATGAACAATTAAAGATCCAGAGTAGGAAGAATAGAGAAAAAATATTCCCCAAAAAACATTGGATGACTCAACGCCTTCAAGAGAAATAAAGGTTTTCAGGAAAAATATATAAAGGACTGGACAGCAACATGCTAAATTAATTTAAGTAGATTAGGGTTTGTGCCTGCGCTAAATGCCCAAAAAGTACACTTTTGTTTGCAACTTAAGAAGCATGTATACTCCCCATCTTCCCAAAATAAAACATTATGGTAATATTGCAGTTTGCCATGTTTTTCTGATAACTTCTCTAAAATATACCAACCTACTAACAAAGCTCAATAACAACCAGCAGAGAAAGGGTTTAACTATATTTATTTAAACTCAAGTTGTTGATGAGACAGTTATAAATGCAGCCTCATGTGCGTCTCTCTGTCTGAACGACAGAGTTGTGCATATCTCCTTCGTTTGACAGATAGAAGCAAATCAAGGAATGTAGTAGTGACTCACGACTATATTTTGAGGTACCCTGAAGGCATTTTCCAATTTGTCCACATATCTCATCCTAATTTCCACCTTGACCCCAAGCCCTTCAAGGGTTTTGGTCATTTTATGATTCAGTTGGGTTTGCTCTATAAACTAAAAATATGACCTCTCTATATCCTTCAATAACACGCCTTCATCTAACTCTGTTAATAAACCCTTTTAATTGAAACTGAGCCTTGTTGGTGTTGGAAAAATATGATATTTTGAATTGATCTGGCAGATACCTGGATGTGATGTGACTAGTGAACTACTCATTTGACTTACATCAAAATTGTTGAGGGCGTAGGCAAGCTCTCCACCCCCTGCTGGATGATTGAGTGCAGAGTCCTCAGATGCGGTGGCCTGGGCAGCGTTGGAGATTCCAGAGACTGCATGCTGCAGCTGTTTGTAGATGAGGTCACGGTTAGCCTTGTAGGCTGCCACGTCGGGGTGCTGGAGGCAGGCACGGGATGCTGTGTACAGCATGGGGATGTTCCTCTGGAGAACCCCACGAGCAGCAGCCATTTGGTCCTTGTGCTGGACGTCCTTTAGTTCCTAACAGAATGAGATTAAAAGGAAAGTGAAAAATATGAAAAATAAAGGGTTAAACTAGAAGATGGAACACCTACAGGGGGCGGGGTGGTAATGTATTTTAAATTCAAAATGGGCCTGTCATGCCCTTGTGGGGACACTAAGTGTGACAGAGTTTGTTCTGGATGACCCAGATTTATTTCTGTCCCCTGCGGTAACACAACAGTCATAATCAGGCCATTATAATATGCCTTTGCAATTTAATGCGCTGCTATTCAGACCTCTGCATTATATTGCAATTACATTTTCATAGGAGGGAGGAGAGGAGATAGTGATCGCTGGCATAGACTTTCAGCGTAAAAAAATACTTTGAATACACAAGACCTCTCCTCCAAAAGGAACGCTACCAGGACTCCACTTCTGCTTGAGACATGCACCGTGAAAAAAAAGTTGTGACCCCCTTTTACTTCCTGCATTCACTTAAGTTAAACACATTTAGTTATCCATTACAAGTACAACTAACTTACTCACAAAATCATCAGATTACTCTCGCAAGTTTTCCCATTTAAAAAAGGGGTAATATGGGAAACAGTATTTACTGATTACATTTTTTTTTGCTTGAAGAATGTACATACAGTAATTCAAATATTTTTCCTATATGATGTAACGGCTGCAAAGAAAGTATTAATTTCATTAACCTACAGAATTACTGCCTCATGACTGTATGCCCCCGCCAACCAGTCAAGTTGCATCCTCGACTTTCTACACTCATGTGTAGTGGGGACATTAAAGAGATTTAATATAAAAGGCACTAAATGTATTTAATGCCATAATTAGCATATGAATTATTGAGTTAACGCATTAAAACACTATTCACTAGGCTTTCTCCATATGCAGTGGTTTGCATGTGTGTGCATCTCCTTGATCCTTGCGAAGAATGTGCTGGAAAATGTTTCCTTTGTTGAGTACCACGAACACCACAGTAGAGAAAAACATTGTAGATGCCATATCTGATCACAAGGAAAAGGCTTTTGTCATTTTGTTTTCTCAAGCCTGCATGCTCCTGCATTCCCACACCACGTCCTTGCAACTGGTAATTGATTGTTCATACATATATATCGTAGTTTATGCATAAGGCACTCTTCCTGTTTACTTTCTATTACAACTCTACTTACAATTTGCTATGACATTTGGATAACATGTTTTGTAATGATTGACAGGAGCAATAATACCCACTCATGTACATGATGACCTTCAGACACGGTCAACTCCAGCAATCCCCTTTCCCGCAATCAGAACCTGTCTCTCTTTCATGCTAACTTGCCCTTACCTGTTGTCTCTTGGCAGCCATCATATTCAGCTTGTCCACCTCTGGTTTCAAGGCTTTATATTGGATTCCCAGGTCCTGTTCTGTTCCTGCATTACGCACTTTCACCAGACTGTCCTCCACCTGCCCATGGAAGATGGAAAAGGTTAGAAAAAACTTGTTTAGTCCCAGTTCAGTTCCACTCAGCTGAAATGATCAATTTAGTATGAAGTCAATAATAATAATACAAAAATTAATACATTTATATGGGGTTTTGTCAGAAGAATCCAAACTCTTAGCTTTTGAATTCATTTATTAAAAAGAAAGATGAAAATTTGGGTTAATACCTATGACATAAGTCCAAGACAGATATAGTCCAAAAATGTGGCTTATTCAGTTTTCCTTTATTATTTACACATGTTGGGATGAGCCTCCCCTAGCCCAGAAGATATCGAGCAGGTCCCATCATACCACAGGAATAAGTTAAGTCGTTTTCAGATTCAAGTTGAGAGGAAATGATTTGGCAAAGTCTTACAAATAAGCTTGTTTATATAGTGTAATATGCATAGAAATCTGACAATCTCACCAGTTTCAGTTGCAGTAGAAGTTTGTAGACATCAGACATGTCAGCCAGCACCAACAGATGTGTGACTGCTGACAGGAGGGCTCTGGCAGCACGAACCATATTACCCCTCTTCACAGAAGAGCAGGGGTCTTCTGAAAAATCTCCAGAAGACTGGCGCATGGACTCACCTAAGAACAAATGACAAAACATCTGCTTTAACTTCTAAAGTGTAAATTACAACTTCAAATGGAATCCAATTCAAAACAGCAACAACTGTTCAAGAATGCCAGCTGTGATTAATTAGGTTTTAGTGTTAAAAAGTGCACTTAATCCTCAATTGACTGTGACCAGGAAACAGTTTTCCATCAGTTTGCAGTGATTACAGAAGAAATATTTTAGCACCAAGCTGTGACCATTTGATTACCTCAGCACTTGCCTCACCAACAGGTTATGATTTGAAAATGTGATGCAAACACAAATAAAATAATTGTTTTTTAAATGCAAGCTATTACAGTACTTCTGTCTGTTAACCATTAAATAAGACAAAATTCATCATGCATAAAACCTGTTGTTACCATTATTGGCACTATTTATGATATAACCCTACAGTAGCTGTAGTAACATCAGTGGTAGTAATAGTGGTGGTGGGAGTACTGCAGCACGTTTCTGTGAGGGGTCACAGTCACAATCACTAGAAATGAGGATGGGTGTTCAGGAGGCGGACAACTGTTTGGCACATTTTCCCTGCCTGACTTGGGTCAGCATGTGTCATAAAGAGGGGCAGCGACACACACAGACACCCACACCTCTTCAGTGTCCGGTAATAATTTCTGCTTTCAAATGGACATGCACCCACACAAAAAAAAAGAGGTCAAAGCCACAACAAAAGGCTCAGTGTCTGGTTTGTCCAGCACCCTGCTTTGTCCTACATTGGCTGGGCCTGCACAGTTGACTGGGCACACAAATGGACTTTGTAGGCTCACATTATGAACAAGACAGTAAATCCGTAAACAGTTTACAT
This sequence comes from Hippoglossus stenolepis, assembly GCF_022539355.2. Taxonomy (NCBI): domain Eukaryota; kingdom Metazoa; phylum Chordata; class Actinopteri; order Pleuronectiformes; family Pleuronectidae; genus Hippoglossus; species Hippoglossus stenolepis. The sequence continues at coordinate 10,712,322 of NC_061489.1, forward strand.
CAGAAGAGGTATGGCCGAAATTAAACTCTAAAAAAATGAATGATGGGGTCAAACCAACAAAAGGATGAGTACTTATATCGTCCACTTTGCCATGATGTGGGACAGCTCCAAAGAAGCTAAGCATTAAAAAAAAGAAAAATGATCTATATACTTCTTTACCAATGTAGTATGATCTGAATTTTTTTTTTTATGTATTCAGCAGCAGTTGTTACAATCTTGCTAAATACTATTTCTTTGACAGCAGTGTATTTAGAAAGCAGCTCTATTTTTTGGCACCAATCCTAAGAGAGAACTGCTTTCATACAGGATGTACTTTCCCTTTAGCCAAAGTGTTACAACATCACAGCTACCAAAAATTAAGAAAGGAAGTAAAAATACCTGCATTTAACATAATAAAATCACAATAGGTTAACACAAAAGACAACACTATAAACATTTAACGGTATGAAACAAAGAAGATGACGCTCAAGGCCCTTTAACCTACATTTGATCTGGGAGTCCATAGTTAATTTTAGGATCGACTGGTACACAAAGGAGTTTTTCAGTCTCACCTTATTGTGGAACCCTGTATTTCCGTTTGGATGGTAACAATCTATATTTACTGTTCAGGACATGATGGGATCAGAAACAATGTTGTTGGACAAATTCCGGTAGGCATGCAACATACTGAAAAAAGGACTGCGCAATGAACTAAGTCTTACAAACTGGCTGAGTGATCAGTCTGGAGTAAGTGCCATAGTGTATTTTATGAAGTCAAAGCATAAGTATACTCTTGCACTCCTTGATAAGAAGTGAGCTGTATTTAGATACAAAGTGAAGTTTGGCTTAGACCCCTGGAATGTATTCAAAAACAGATTTTTCAAACTGACTTAACAAGAGACGACTGGATGTGTGACGCTTAGACTCATTTCCAAACTCATCAGGGATGCCACTTTCTCTTAAGCCCAATTCATGCTTCTGCGTCAAAGCTACGTCGTAGGTATGCACATAGCCTATACAATACAAAACTACAATGAGTCATTCGTTTCATCAATATTCTTGCAAAGAAACAGTTTTAGAAAATGCACATTTAACTTCAGTGAAGCAGTGTGATTGGTAAAAAAAAAGAAGAAAAATATTGCACCATCAAATCTTTAGCACAAAGATCTGAATCAGATTCATGTTACCCCGACAGAGAGCTAAAGCTGTTGTTGCAAATGATTGACAAAACAGACCTCAAACACAGTCCACATCTTCAGGCTGTTATTCCCCCCCTGTAAGCAAAATCAATAAGGCCATTTTCAGGGGGCAGATAGTGATCAGGGCTCCTTTAATAAACTTCCATCCATCTAATGCTCACCTGCAAGTGCACGGTGAAATGATTAAAATGTATATCACGCAAAAAGCCTTCCAAAGCAGGACAACAAAGACTTGAGACGGGGAGGAAAGGACAAAAGGGAGAGAACAAGGAAAAGAACAGAGAGAAAAGGCTTAGTAAATAAAGTGTTGACAGGATAAGAAATGTCTACTGTAGAAATGTATACTGATTTCAATTGTAAATAAAAAATGAATATAATATTTAGAAAATCATTTAACTGGCGCCAAACATCCACTGCATTTCAAATCATTTGAAAAACCAACAAAAAGTCTGCTGGCCTCTTCTACATGAATTTTATGCACAGTCATCCTCAATGATCATGTCAGAAATTTTTCTCCCATTTTAAACAGCTGGTAGGCCACAGCTGGTTGGAAAATGTTTTCCGAATCCAGTGGGGGTGGGGGGGTGTTACCCTACTCAATGGCCGTATTATCAGTCTAGGCACGCTCCACTGAGCAGCATGGCATAGCTGACAGCCAGGCCTAGGCACCAGCTAACAACAGTCACTGAATTCCGGCCCAGTGACAGCTTACCACGACGACAGTAACATTCCTGGGCACTGAGCACAGCACAAGCCATCTAGCAACATGTCATCTACCACCCAACTACTCAGAGCAGTACTCGAGCAAGGGACACAGTATAACTCGCTGGGCATCTGGGGAGAGGAGACAGTGACACAGATGTTGCTTCACAAGGTGATAACAGCCACCCTGAAGTCAAAGCTCCCCGGTCTCAATGGTCTGCTATTGTGTCAAGAGAGAGACACATATTCAGAGAAGAAAGGAATAATTGAGGCTTCCAAGTGTGCTTGTTAGATGATATAACCTGTTATCACGAGACAAATGGTAATTTCATTGGCAGGTGATTTGATGGTGGATTCCTGTTTTGAGACTTGTGGGAGGTATGCAATTGAATTGGAAATGGACCGTGCATGGGTTGAGTCCCTCAGGCAGGTGGATATAGTCATTTAAATACATTTGACATCATCAATGACATCTTTAGACATTGTTTTCCCTTTATCCCTTGATGAAGGACAAGCACTTCCTTCTTCTGATCACCATGGAAACAACCAAAAAGGGAGGCATTTTCATTATAAAATCCAAATAAAAAATGTATGCGTGTGTTGATAGATACCTTGTGTGTCACTTCTGTCGCACAATGAGCAGATAACCTTTTACACAGAATGCTAGACAAATCTCAACTACCAACGCGCTCCCTACAAAGACAAGACGAGCCTCCTGGTGTTTGATGATTCACTTTTGATTTCGTCATCATCATTACAGACAAATTCAGCTCCAGAGGCTGCAAACTAATGTGCTCTACAGACTGGCACAAAGGATCCATTTACCACCAGTCTGAGCAGGATACCACAGGTAAATCAAGCTGAAACTTGTTAATGCTGCTGACAAAGAACCATCAACGGTCTACTGCTATCAAAACAGGGCAAACAGGACATGATTATTCTATTTTGCCCTTGTAGCTTAATTTCAAAAAAAAAATAATTCTCACATTTTCTCACCTTCACTGATAGGACAGATTATAAGCCTGAAAGGGGGAGAGAAAGAAGGGGAAGGCTTGCAGCAATGCAGAACCAAACCTGCAGCTGCTCCTGCAGAGGATTCAAGCCTCATTATATGGGATGCTCACTATATACACCTACATTCTATGGTGTTAAATACAAGTCAAGAAGTAGCAGTTTGGGTAGAGTTCCTGACATCGGGCCATGCTCATTTAGGTGCATATTCTCATGACGCTCTCTCAGGTTGCTGATGCCAGAATGGTGGGTTAACTGTAGCTTACAGAGCTTGCATGTAAATGTATGTTTCGATTCGACAATTCTGCGTTCTACTAACCAAAATCCAAAATGTTTTTAGATAGCTCTGAGCATAAATCACTCTGCTAATGTTGAATTATTTACTCATTTGAGCGTGACATACATCTCATTATCAATCAATGACTGTGATGTTGTGTGACTCCTGTCTGTCATGCAGTGCATACACTGCAGCGGCTCAGGCTTTTGCCACAGACAGCCTCAGCAGTGCCTCTTATTCCACCCCCAACTGAATATTAATTCACACAATAGAATATCTGTTTTTATTCGTTGACAGCCCAACAAAGGTCTTATGCTGCTCAAGCACAGGGGTGGGGGAGATTTTCTATTATAATCAGAGGACTTCAGTGGAATTATATTGCAGGGAATAGCGAGGTAAGGTGGTGCTTGGCCATGTCAAAATTATTATCCCACTATAAACATGAATATGTTCCTACTGAAAATGTAAAATGAAGATAGATTATTTTGATATTTACTGCACTATACATCAGAAAGAAACGTGTAATAAACATACTACAAAAACCTAGGACAATTTTTTCTTCACACCATATCGTTATGATAGACAATAACATTGAATTATTGCCCGGCCCTAATTTATGGAGTCTTTTATTAACCTGCTATCGCTTCATCACAATAGAACAGACAAGAAACATAAAAGAGGAGAAATACTACACAACAGCTTAGGCTTAAAAGAGTGAGGTTAGTGTTGCTGAAGTCCATATAACTTCCGAGCAAACTTACACTGAGCTACAAGAACCCATGAACGTCTGAATGGACACATAATTGTAAAGATCCTTGTAGGTGGCATGGTAATGCCAGTGTATGGACTGAACCAAATGTGAACCGTATAAAGTCTATTAATGGGAGCCCTGAAAACCCAACCGCAAATCTATCAGGCTCAAAGCATGATCTTATTGCAATGTCCTCCACTGGGGCAGATGAAATGTACATAGCTTATGATTTATTTATTATCCCAGCTATCTTAAGAGGTACTCTGTACAAGCTAGAAATCACACGCTACTGCAGTATGCATTTTCAATATACCTTGCTTGCGGACATCTTCCACAGCTGCAGTCAGCTCATCCTTAAGGAACTGACTTTCCTTTGCAATCTTTTCTCCTTTCTCCAGGAAGTTCTGGGTAGCATTTTCCACTGAAGCAGCCAAAACATGAGCCTTCTTTGAGCGTCCCTTCTTCTTGTTAGACGGACCTTTGTTGCTGGAGTTTACCAATGTGGTTACCTATGTATGGCAGGAATAAAAAATGGCTCAGTGTAACAGCTAATGTCAGAAACGGCAGCTTCAGGATTTAAATGTAGTAAACAAATGATGGTTGTAAGGGTCATTTTCACAGGTAAAACCTATGACCCCACAGTACTAGCTTTTAGTTTCTTATCAAAAGAATTAGCATCCACCAATTGAGTTTTTATGTAGAATACATCATTTCCACAAAATACATCTTTAATGATTAAATCAAAACACATTCAAATAAATGCTTGTTTTCAAGCATTTTTCTAACCAGGATGTCAATTCCCCATATGAGCTATCTGACCCTATCCCATCATTATGGATAAAAATACTCTGTGTTCACATTACCTGGGTGACCAGGGGCTCAAGCAGCCTCTCCACTGCAAGAGTGCGGATCTCCAGACTCTTTGGATCCCATTTAAAGTTGATGTTTGCTGTGTTGATGGTCGTCATGGTGTCTTGAATTTGGAGAAAGGAAACAGAAATTTAAACAGAAGACCAGGACTAAATCAATTTCATTCTACATGCAATAATGAAACACAATTCAGACGGCATCAAACGACACAAATAAGTGACTCTCTTTTCAAATAAGAAGACTGTGGTTGTATGTTACAAAAGACAGCTTTTTGCTTTAGCCAATAAAAAGGAAAACTACTTTAGAAGATGCAGTCAGTAAAAAAAGTTTGCTTCCTAAATCAATATTCCTTTATGAATTTCAGACTACTCTCTAAAGGTTTGTGCAATAGTCAAAATATTAGGTTCCTTGTGAGAGCCAGCAATGCCTCATCTCTCACAGAATGTCTGCCAAAAGCCGAGCACAGTAACACTGTGGCCCAATTTCGATTTCTCTTTTCACTAAGTGGCTGCAGCTCCATTGATTAGCTATCAAACATGGAGGGGCAGGGATAATCAGCAAGCCCTGAGGGCTGAGGGCCTTAAGCTGAAAGGCTGGCCAGTTGTATTATTAGAACAATATTTTAACTAGCCATTAGCCTATATTGTTGATTATTATACCAAAATATTAAATACACCACAAAAATATTTGAAGGACAACTACCCAACATTAAATTCAACTGTTTTTTTTACTGGGTGGAAGAGCTATGAATTTTGCTGCCAAGGATACTGACTAATATTTGCACTTGGATGGGCTATAGTTGCATTTAACCCATCTGAAAAGAAAAGAAAAAAATGCCAGCCAGTATGAATGGATGCAGATTGTCTGTCACGGTTTCAACTTGTTTTATCCAGCACAAAATTCACAAGCACAAAATGTCTTTCCACAGTATTCACTGAGGCCTTCATCTGCAATCACTTATCAACCACTGCATGTTTAACATCACACAAACCAACAGATTCAATATATAGTCATTTTAACCATGACAGTAGCTTTGTTTTGTGGGGGTTTTGAGATCTCCACTGCTGTGACATATGTGACTTTATAACAAATACTGTAACACGTGAACCGGAAAACTACTTTGAAAAAACTCGGCCCTGAAGGCTCTTTATAAAAACATCACATTCACCAGTAATTCACACGCACCTAACTGAATTATTTCAACTGAGACAACCAGTAACTATTTAGTTATTGCATTCACAGCCAGCCTGTTGATTATCCCAGGTAACTGCGACATCACTGGTGAAATTCTGTTTACTTCCTCTGTGAGGGTCTGGGTGTGGCGAGAGTAGTTTCAGGGGCAGTCCGGCAGATATCTGAGAATCTGATCAGATGAAACTAAAAGTCTGCAGGGCTAAAGGCCCCAGAATATGACTGCGGAAGAGCTGGACGATACCAAGCAAACGAATGTATTAGGTCCAAGAAAAACCAGAGGAAAAAAACTTTGATGTTGTGGTTTACGAATAAGAAAGACACAAAATAACATGTTTGGCACGTATTCGAAAGGGGCGCCAGGGTGGGTCGAGCACCAGGTGAGCTAGGTGCTAACAGCGATAGGTGGGGTTACACCTGTTGCTGCTAACTTTACCTGGATTTGTGATTGTTTACACCGCTAAAGTTCGCACAGTTCGTTGTAACGGTAACAAATAAATGGTGCGGTTAAACACACGTTAAACCCCGGTGCTGTCGCAGACTTTCAATGGGTTGTTCTTTAAATAGGACACCGATTAAATTTAAGCCAACTTGGCTAACCTGGTAGCTTAGTTGGTTACCTGCTAACGTTCGCCGTAGCAGACACGGCACCTTGCTAACGCTAATGCTAGCCGACACAACAACCATCAGCGGTAGCTCCGTTAGCCTGCTTTAAAGCTGCGGGGAACTTTAGCTGTCGACCCAAAGGCCCGTCCCATCCACTGCCAATAGCTGGAGTCTTTGTCTCGAGTGAGGTCGCAACAAAAGTTAGTAAACTTACCGACAACAGTCCGCTAGAAAACCCCGGAGTTTAAAAGTTCAAAATGGAGGAAGGAGAACTACGGAATTCCTCGGCTGAAAACTTTTCCTCCCCTCGCTGACTGCAACTCAGCTGCGCCACGAGCCACCGAGCAAACACGGCGCAAGTTTGACGACGAGTAAACCCGAGTATTTTGTTCAAGACAAAAAAGATTTGCAGCGAGTTACGTTACCTGGAAAGTTTGGGTCACGATTGTTTCGATGTCGCAGGCTGTTGCCCAACAATGGATGAAGCGGAGGGGTGGGGACGTGGGGGAGGCAGGGGGGCTGAGCTGGAGCCGGGGCGGTGACCGAGTTCCTGAACTTCCTGGCAGCGGGGGCAGGAGCAGGCCCGGGCCGACCACAGGACACAGCAAGCCCGCAGAACGAGGAGGTGTCCCGGGCGTGGCACTGGCTGTGTGTGTCCATATATGGATTAATTACTGCTTCCATGAAACTAGTGTGGGAGCAGGCTGTAGTTTCTACACAGGCACGTCTGAGAAGGGAACTTACTCAACGGCAATGACAAAACCATGGAGCCACATAGATAGTCATGTGGGGATCTGATGCTAAAGAATAAATAATGTTTTATTTTGTTGACAGTTTAACATAAAAGCTTTTATTTCTGCATTTGTTTTATCAGTGCAGACAGAAGTGTATATTTATTTTAATCCTCAAAGCAATTTGTTCCTATCATAGATTCTATACGTCTCCATTTCCTCCCACTATCCAGAAGTGAAGCCAAAACATCCCGGATACGAACGCTGCCATCTTGCACTTTTGGAGTCAGGTAGTGAGGGTCACGCTGGTACAAGGGCTTCTGTCTATCATGACGTTTCAAGGTAGTGTTTCTGTCATCCAGTAACTATATTGAATGTCACCAAGTAGACCGTACACCTTCGCCAAGGCCCACCAGGCTCCTTCAATTCAATCCCGCTGCACCAAATTTCCCACTTATAGATATCAGCTCCCTAAATGTACCTCATTATTTTCATCAAGATCCATGAACTATTCTATATTTTGCTATGTTAAAGAAAGGGAAAAAATGTATACTGTATCTTTCCCCTGATCCGGATCCACACCAACATTTTATAGCTTCTTCCCCTGACCACATCTTTCCCCCAAATTTCATTGAAATCTGTCGAGTGGTTTTTGTGTAATTTTGCTTACAAACAAACAACATACAAAGCAACACTCAGACAGGGTGAAACCATAAGCTCCTCGTCAGAGGTAATTAAACTAAGATTACCGGAAAAATTAAGACTTGAACATACATCAATTTGATAAAATCTACTTAAAATGACTGAAATTATGTGTGCTTTGACTTTTTAGCCTTTGTCCCACCAATTAACATGGAGGAGGTGGGATTTATGACCTATACTGCAGCCAGCCAGCAGGTGGTAATCGAGACACTTTGGCTTCACTTTCGGGGAGCAGTCATCTCATCCATCTTTATGTACAGTCTATGCTCCCTATTCCCTGACTTTGCTACAGTGGAAACTGCCAAAAAAACCTTGGTGTTTGATTCAGTGCTCACCTTAGATTGTCTTATTATAACAAATCAACACACACTACACCTTATAGCCACCTTGGAAAGCATTTTGCTTCCACGGTGAAGGATTTAAATTATTTACTGCTGAGGTGAAATTTAATCGTGCTTTCATCCCGTCTCATGTTTTCTTGTATTGTCCAGCTGCACGCCCTCCAACCTCACAACCAACATTACTCAGTAAATCCACAGCATTTCTGCTCATTAAAACTGATTCCGGTTAAAGGTTTCATTCTCAAGTAATGTCTTGGGAGAAACCTTACCTTTAATCTATTATTGAAATGTTTCAAGTCATACGTGACTGCAATCTTCAAAGTATTTTTACCTTCACCTGCAGTTATTTAGCAGCATGTGTGACATATTTTGTCCATGGTAGGTGGATCATTTTAGAATTTGCTTGCTTAAAATCCTTTTGATCTGAACCCATATTTCTGCCAACGTCAAAGTGTCATATAACGTCTCAGTTGTCTGGATTTTAAAAAGACCTTTTTTTTTTTTCTTCTTCATTGCTAACATACGGCCTATTCTGATCCCTGTGGAGGAGCTCGGTTTCAAACCTTCTCAGAAATTATATATGACTGCATTCATTCCATGTATCTTAACTAAGGTTGTGTTTTAAAATGTTAATGAGGCCAAATGTTGGAGGAACAAATTCCAGTATAGCAGACTCCAGAGAAAGATGTGTACTCCAAAGTCAGCTGATGCAGCATCAGGTTCACACGCAGTGAGCAGGTTTCTCAGGTGAGTTGGTTTCTCATATTTTATTAATATATAATAAACATCCTCCTACAGCAGTGCTGACCTTTCATATGAGACTTTATTCTTGAGCTAGAAAGGGCACGCAGATGTCACGAAGATAACAATTTCAAGGTCAAGGAGAAAGTATATAAGCCATGGTCAGTATGCAGGAGGGTCACCTTTATGGGTAGTTGCATCTGTGACTGATAGCAATGAGAAAATTGATAAACATATTCAAGAGGCAAGTATTTTGGTTCAGACGTAATGAAGTGCAAGAGCCATAAATAGATTATCTGAAGAGGCCAGGTGCCAGTCCTCCCACTTTACTTTTTCACCTCACACACACACACACACACACACACACACACACACACACACACACACACACACACACACACACACACACACACACACACACACACACACACAGCCACTTACCCTAACCTTAATCTTAACCTGATTCGAACCCTAACCCTAAAACCAAGTCTTAACCCTCTAACAGCTCTTGGAAAAAGTGAGGACCGTCCTCACTTTCCAAAAATGTCCTCACTTCGTAAGGTCTATGATCAAAATGGTCCTCTCACAAATATATAAGTACAACACACACACAATGGAAACACTATCTCTTTAAACAGAGGTATCATGTTATATCATAAGTAGAAAGGCAATGACAAGTGCTAATCTGGTAATTAAGTTTTTACAGCCTGCATCCTTTTCTGTAACCTCCCATTGGTGTGTGCTCATTAAACCTCATTGGCAAAGGATAAGTCTAATTACAAAACAGAATATATAATCTAATATGTCAAAGAAGTGCAATCAGATGGGTCATAATTCTAATTTTATACACACACACACACATATATAAATATATATACATGTATAAATATATGTTTAGAGAGAGAAAACAGAAACAGCTATAAAAAATAGGAGACAGTCATTTGCAATCCACAGTTGTTACCACAGAGAACATTATAAGCTACAATGGTGTTTTGTTCTGTGCTCTATTCCAGCTGACACACTTGTGTTTGTTGGCTGGAGTAGATGAAGCTCCACCAGTGCAGAATGAATTACAGTCCTGATGAGAATGAGTTTACAAATGTACTATGTACTTACAGAGCTCTTTAATGAAGGCCTCAGAATATAATTATCTCCCAGAAAGACGCCCCTGAATATTCTTCGTGCAATAATAATTTGCAAAGTAATTGTTTTCTCCATGGAGATTTGACCATGCCGAAACTGAAGGGTCATGCATTAAATAAGCATATTAAATTCCCACAAACTGAGATATATAAGTGAACTGTCTTGTGTGCAATATTAATTTCAGTCAAGCACAGAGGTGCCTGCCACGTACATCGTGTGGCAGAGATTTGTTTATCCAATTAATTCTCTGAGGTTGAGAGAAGGATTCGATGTTGTGCGGCCTTGTGCTTGAATGATGAATGTTTGTCCGAGAAACAGCTTGCTTGGAGGACAAGTTCGGGTGTCCTTGAACTTCATCTTTCGGTACCTGTTGGGCCCGACAAATGATAAGAGCACAGCATGCTATAAATAATTCCTTCTCATTATGAGAAAGTGCACATGTTTGTCACACACTGAATCCAAAATGGAGCAAATGCAAATCTGTCGTGTGTGGCATATGAAAATAAAGCGTTATAGTGTATATTTGCAATCGTGATCATAATTTGGGGGGTTTGTCCAAAATGTAAAATATACATTCAATATACATATTACATTACATGCTTTTTTCCTGAGCTTTCTGCTCAGTGAATCTGTAGATTAGATTTGCATTTCTATTCATGGAACACAATGTCTTATCGAATGGCAGTCCTGGCGCTGGTCTGCACTGATAAGAGAACCACTCGTGATTGCAGCCATAGGCGAGCGTCTTTCGCAATTTGTTATCATCTGTTGTTTTTCAGACGTGGAAGTAACTGTACCTTATAGCTTGCTGTCAAATGAGTTACTCATACTTTGACGTTGACTGGACTGGAAGCTCCCTCACTGAAGGAGGATTTTGTTCCCTGACATAAGGACCACAGCGACTTTCACTCTGCCCACATTCACCTGACTCATCCTTTCCATGGAGCTGCATGATGTCATCTGCAGGCTCTTCCTTCCCGAGTAAGACCTTGTACCTTCGCAATTAGAAATGAGCACGGTGCAACGTATTAGCATCAGTCATCCACTGCAACACCCAAGGGGTGGAGAGCAAAATCAACATGCTAACAACACTAATGATTCTCCCCGGTAACAGTGATTCACTGTGACTTTCTCGCAGAGGTGAAAAGAAACAAAAAAAATGTCCATTGGGAAAACAAATCAAACATGTTTACAGACGGTTTGTTGGGACAGTGATGTGATGGTATCAGAAGGATGTAATGCCATCTGATTGGGCCGTTGAGATGGGTGCAGTTAACTCGTTGTTGGCAGTTTGTTGAGCTCCACCTGCTGGTTTACATATCATCAGACCGCTGCCTTCTGCTCTAGTACAGTCAGTCTTTGTTGTACATCTCCTTGGCTCTAGAAGGGGAAGGAAGTAACTGAATTATATGCATCTGCCCGCTATAAGACCATTAACCAACATTTGATTGTGTATCATTGCATTGATGGTTTGTTAAGTGTTAAGTGTAGCGCATAAAACATAAACATGATTCAGGAAGTAGAGAGGGTCGCCCACAAACCAGAAGGTTGGTAGTTCGATCCCTGGCTCCTTTAGTCTGCATTCCAAAGTGTCCTTGGGTAGGATACTTAACACCTGACAGCCCTTTGAGCATTGCATGAATGTGTGCGTGAAGTAAAACTGTAAAGCACTTTGAGTGCTCGATAAGACTCAAATAAATAGAGTCCACTAACGCCACCCAAAATGCTTTGTATTTAGTTTGTATTTATTTATAAGTGTTATTGCAGAGGAGGAGTAGCACTCAGTGAGGAGTTGTTGATGTTTTGGGGGAGCAATGCTACAGACAGTATTCCAACAAGTGAATTTGCTGTTACTGCTCTCCCAGCAGTTCTGCCTCTGTTTCTGGATATGTTTACCTGATGTTAACAGTGTGTTCATCACCATTTTTAAACAATCAGTGATTACTGACCGAAACACAATTACCAGCCGACCAGTCTGCACTTTTCTATACATGCACTATATTCCAGAAGCTTTGTTTTATACCAAAATTCTCCAGGGAGCTACTGCCCTAATTTCCAGCACCATGTGGGATTCAGGCTAAGAGGAAGGTGAAGAATGTGGAGGAAGCCACAAAAGGAAACATGAGGCATTTCAGATCAGTAATGAGTCACAGGTTCAGACACCCGTCACAACGTTAGAACCAAACGTATTACTCAGATATTTGTGCTTCAGAAATACAGTGTCTGGCACACACTTGGTTAGTGTATGCACAAACATGCACAAGGTCACAACATCAGCGGCACTGAAATAGCTGAAGACAGCTTATATAACATCATACTGTACATTATGGGTGGCTTTAATTTTTAAAAGGAAGCTCTGAGGACATCAGAGTGCTGCTGTCTTTTTTAAAATCTGAAAATCTGTGACTTTTAGTCACTAAATAAAGTAAAAACTGGTATGGGTAGAAATAAAATTGAATGCATGTTTGGACTTGGGAAGGTAAAGTGTAAGAGGTTTTAAAACTAATTATGCATCTAAAATTAAAAGGATCATAGTCTAAGGTTCCTAATTAGATAACTACGAGGCAGCCTGAAATCAAATAAAATCTAATTTCAAATTAATTCTGGGTTCGTTGTAGTTGGCTGTGACTTCTAATGTGCCAAAATAGATGATGACAAAGTCCACAATGGAAACTTGATCTTAAAAACTCTTAAAACTAATAAATCAGTGTCCATAACCAGGGGGTACGCTAAGCAAGCAATCACCTGCGGCCCCAAGCTCAGAGGGTCCACTCCCCAGAGTACAGCAAATTTTTTGGGAACCCCTTAAATTCTAAGATCAGCCATGTACAAGAGGTCAGAAAGCCCCTAATGAGGCCCAATGTGACTGTGAATGTCTAATATGATGTGCCTTGGATGGTGATGGGGGTTTGCTCTAACTACTTTAGTTAAAAAGGAGGGGGGGCCCTTTTGCCCAAGGCCCCCAAAGTCTCTTGATACTCTCCCATGACCATATTATCAAATCAAACTCAGGTTAGATGTTTATACCTGAATAAATGTGAAGTCAAAGCAGGGTTAAATATTCAATGCAGAGAAAACGGAAGCAAATCTCTACAGTTTTCTATTTTTAAAGAAGGTAACATCTTCAGTATCAAGAGTCCGTTCAGTCAGGCTTTAAACACAAGCTTTCCACTGAAAACGTCATGGGACTATAGGAGGCAGGCAGTGGATGATACAGTATGCTACCGCTTCAGATCAAGGGCTCTATGGGAAACAGTAAAATAAGCAGTCAGCTAATTTCCAGAGGAGTTTTACAACACGTAGGTAGTCCTTCCACAGATAAATAGTGAAAATGACCCAGGCAGTCTTGTGGCAAATTGGAAATTGAACCCCCCCATGTGATAGACATGACTTCCAAGTAGGGGAAATGACCTTTCAATATTAATGATGCAGGGAGCCATGACATCATCAGGACCTGATTGGGTCCATGTGATCTATGGGGAAATGAATGGATATGAGCGTTTGAGACGACCAGCTCACCCACAGCCAACATTTACACCGTATTTACTTTCATAAAAATGTATCAGACCAAACCACCGCGCTCCGAGCTCAAGTAACTCTATTGAAAGCAGCAGCGGTAGTGTGGTAATTCAATGAGCACCTTCTCCCCATCTCCACACCATTCAGATGATGTCTTGTTGAAATGCATTTAGGGTTTGTTTTTTTTTGTCTCCTGCTCAAGCAGAACTGATACCCCCCTAACATCTGTTTGTTTACTGGCCTGCTTAGAAGGTGCCTCACACATTGCACCGTGGAATCAAATTTTCTCCAAATATAACAAATGCAATCACCTTCTCAGAACCATTTAAGTCTTTATTCAGGCAGTGAAACAGCAGGGGGGAAAAGGGAGGGGGTGGTTATGTTGTTCTTTCTGTGTGCTGGGCTAGGCCTGGTTTTTAATGTAGTGCAAAGCATGGGTCATTGAAAGCATAAAATTCTCACACATCACAGAAAATGCAGCAAGGGAAAGTGAAGCTCTGCTGGTCTGACTTTAATTCTTTCCGATGTCAGGAGTCCTTGTCAAGAGGATGTCACCAGCATCGTCATTTACTTGTGATTTCCATCTTGAGCTGTTCTACCTGACGCGCTGCTGTGATTTAAATGGATGATCGGTGAGTGAAAAGGTTCTTAGCCGGCACCTGATGGAAGCAAAAGGCATCTTCCCTGTTCAGGGTCTTTGAAATTCAAGAAGTATTTCTTGCAAAAGTAGCTGCAGTTTGAATAATGAATACGAGATTGAAGAAAAGCTGATCCACTCATATGCAAAAACCTTGTACGAAATGAAAAATACACAAACTACAAATGCGACTGAAGTGAATGTTTTATGTGCCGACCGCTCTGCAATGCCAACATGCTAGACAGCAGTTTTGATTCCTCCGAGAAATATTTGCAAATCTGAAGGGAATTCAGGGAAAATGTTGATATTCAAAGAGCGATGGATAATTACCCATGAATTAACCACTCTCACATTTCTTAGTCTCTCGACACACCTGAGAGTGAGAACATCAGCTGGAAGAGGTGTCAGCTGAGTAGAACCCAGCAGGGCCTCAGCAGTTAAGGCACAAACTAGCAATGCGTACTCGGTTGAGTGGGGTTTGCTGTGAACCTGCTCGCTGATGTCTCCAAGGAGTGAGCTACAATGTGAAATACTGCTGGACCAGACAGCAATAAACGCCCAGTCGTTGCCAGGGTCCACCACAGTAAACAATCGTTGGGTATCTGTCAGCTGGATGTCTAATCAATCATGGGGATGTGTCCAGTTTAATGCACTGTCAAGAGAGGTTTATGGATTTCTATTCTGACACGTCAGTTCGGCCAATAACAGGGAATCCCATGTGTCTATTATCAAAATTTCGTGATATTTCATAAGTGGTGATAAATTTTGATGTAGCAAGAAATCAATGGACAGATTTCTTGGACTGTACATTTTCAATTTGCTGATTTTGAATGCTAGATTACCTGATGCAGTGAGTAAATGGGAGTTTGTTAGATTTTACCCCAATATTAGTTGGGGTAAAATGTTTACCCTCAATTAGTTTTATTACTCATTAATCTAATTGTTTTTTAATGAACCGTTGGTCACTAGAATACCAGAAGGTTAAATGCTCATCACAATTTCCCGGAGCCAACAATGCATATCGTAAAGCTTTTTCATTTTACACCCAGAGAAGCTGATCTGTTAACTTGAGCTGTTTTTGCTTGAAAATTACTTTTATAATTTAAATAACAGTAAAAATAAATGGCAACTATTGAGCTATTCAACTCAACTGCATGTTGTTACTAGTACACAGTCGTATTGATACACATTAAAGGTCCTATCTGCAGGTTTTAGCTTTTCCCACATATCCAATGATAGTATTATCAGCTATTTACCAACCAACACTGAGTACGGCATTTAACATTTTTTCTCTAATGGTTTAAATGAATATTAATATTTTTATTTAACTTCTGTTTATCTTCACGATCTTCTATTTATCTCTGTTTCAAGTTAACATGCTAACCAAATAGCCTTGGCCTAGCCAACTCATCATTTTCCAATAGTGAGTCACTGCAGCATCCAGTCTGCCCTGAAGATGTAGCGTTGCCCAGAGAGCGTATTCTCGAATTTAAATTAAAAAAAGACTGAAGCTGTTGGCAAATGACCGTCACCGCCAAACTGAGTTCAGCAGCAGAGGAAACTTATTCATACGACCTTTCAGGCAGATAAAAACATGTCAAACAACCTGGAGAATTAGTAATGAACTTTATATAATCAAAAGATGAAAATGCAACAAAACAAATCCAGTACTTCAAGATATGTAAGACAAGAAACTCATATTTTTAACAACCTTAAAAACAAAAAAATCAAATTATGTCCTTGGTATTGCAGTGAAAAAAATAATAATTGTACTCTCTTTGCAAATTTGAACACATTTCAGAAGTGGTGTAGGTTAAATGTGAAGGTCCTAACAGTGATAGACTGTGAAAATGAGTCCAGTAATGAGGGGAATGACATTTCATTCAGTGGCCTCTCACTCAAAGGTTCTCGAACTACACTTCCACACGAACAAACAACCTAAACTCTATCCCCACAAGGATTTATGTTGGGGAGAAAGATGATCACACTCACTGTCAGTTTACATTTTGTTGTGACTGAGCTGACATCCATCTGCAGCAGTACATCCACAGTAGGATAAAGTACATGGCAGCGAAAACTAATCCCAGGGTTAAACTACAGTCAACTGTAGTGCTGACATGTCTTTGAAGACAGACAAAGACGAGACAAAGTGATAATAAAAGACAGTGTCAAACTGCAGTTTCATCTGGGAGAGAACCATTGTTGCTCCATTTAACAAACCAAGGTTATCGAGTGACAGGAGACGAGTCTGGAAAAACCCTAGCTAGCCTGTGACAAATATAATGCAGCTTATCCCAAAAATGTCTCTTCTCTTAACTATAATGAAACCATCAAGCGTGAAGCATGAAAAGATGAAAATAACAAATGGAACAAGAAGAATGACCCAGCTGTGTTTTTAACAGAATGGAGAGGAAGAGGAGGAGGAGGAGGAGGAGGGGTAAATGAGCTTTGGAGGGGCAGGATATGATGAAAAAACACAAAGCGAAGAATGGACCTAGTTAAGAAGAGGCAGTGATCAAAGCACAGGAACATGTAGGAAATGTGCTGCCAGCCTCGGTGTTGCAGCATCCATTGCAGGTACACGATGTCAAACAGCTTCGGTCGGCGGTTTTTCTCACTTGCAGGTCTGCACCTTCGACTCATTTCCTGCTGATTGCTAAGCTTCATTTCACCGATTGTGGTAAATGTTTCATACACTACTGGGGGGGTGGTATGCCCACGAGGAGGGCTTCCTTATGAAAAATGTATCCTGGCAGATGTCTCTCTCCTGCCACGCAAGACTCATCTAAG
The DNA here is from genome assembly GCF_022539355.2 of Hippoglossus stenolepis. Classification (NCBI taxonomy): domain Eukaryota; kingdom Metazoa; phylum Chordata; class Actinopteri; order Pleuronectiformes; family Pleuronectidae; genus Hippoglossus; species Hippoglossus stenolepis. Next base: position 10,729,512 of record NC_061489.1, read on the forward strand.
CCAGCAGAGAATTGATTAGAAAGCCATCCATACTCAGTGTGAGCACACCTTCTTCAAATGCTGTGTGCATTGGGTTACTTTCAAAGAATTTAACACCAAATGATTGCTTGCACATTCGCACATTATCAAGTGTTTGAGCCCTCAAGTGGAAAATCCCACATGAAACTGGAGGAATGCATTTACGCTATTTGATTATCCTTATTGTCAAATCAACTAATTGTAAAATTAATGTGATTTTTAGTAGCTTTAAATTTCCGAGACAAAAATTATTTCTTGTATTTGTATTCAGTAAGTTATGTGCAATATCAGAGGTGTTGTTCACGGTGCTAAAATCATGGAGCATTCATTTTCAATCTTCAGGTTTACTAAAACACTTCAGGCTTTAATGTTTTAAGTTTACACCCCAGCAAGTAAAACCTGAACTGAAACAACAGTAAATATTTAACTTTAATAATAATAGTTTATTTCTATTCCTTTCAAAACCAGAGTTGCAAGGTGCTCCATAAAATAAAACCTAAATGCAAAGTGAGCCAATCATTAAAAAGCCAGAACATACTCAGCAATGCAATAAAACAAAACAGATCAAGGAAATAATTAAAGCAATAAAAGAACAACATTGAGTAAATTAAAGAAAATAAATATATAAAGAAATTAAATTAACTTTTTCAACTGAGGCACTGATACTGCTGATCTGATGTTGAGGGAGAGTTTGTTCCACAGCGAAGGAGCTAAAAACCATAAAAGCGAGATCCCCTTTGTTTTAAGCCTGGATCTGGAGACCTTTTTACAACATGAATCCTCTGATCTCAGGGGTCTCGGAGCAGAGGGAGGGGTTAAGAGTTCTGAAACATAAAACGAAGTCAGACCATGTTGTGATTTGTCTCAAAACTTCTGAATGAATGCTCTGTGTCTTCCTGATGTTTATAATCGGCAATTGTGTGCTAATGCTTTATAACCACAACAACTTTAAAAAGTCGTAATACATTTGTGAATGTATCTGTGAACTTGTTTAGATTATTTTCTGCCCCCTACTGGCCATATGTCAGCATTAAAACAGCTTAGATGGATTTATAGAAGTGAAGCTAAGTCCCTTTAACTTAATTTGTGTATTGCTCCCTATCACATTTCATGGAGTATGTGCTGAAAATACTGACGTTTCCTCCCTTATTGTTTAAAAAAAAAAGATCATAAGCCTGAATGACGACACCCGCAGTATGTGTATGCGCAGGAGTGTGTGTGGGCGTCTTATGAGCTGGTAGATGAAGACAACACATTTTTCATAATAAGTGCCCTTCACTCGGCAGCAGATGCTATTCTATACGGAGGGATGAGCCACTTCCTAATCTCTTAATGTAAGAAAGTAGGAGGATGGTTAATACTCTTGACAGCCTTATTTAATTGTTTTTGTCCTTCTGCTATGACTAAACTCAAAACATGACATAAAGAACAGGAATTGTTCCAGACACTGTGAGTATGATGTCAGGTTTATACATTTTGTTAGTGCACCTTAAGTTAAACTCAACTGTTGCTGCTTAAATGTTATTAACCTGTAACCCAGAACCGTGGGTGCTGCGGCACACTTAGTGTCACACGCCCACACGCTCACCCTGTTTTACACAAGGTGACACGAGGTAGAGACTGCTGACAAAATCAAGAACTGATCAAAATGCAAACTTGTAACATCCACTCAGCACTTTCTCATCTTTTTTTACTGAAACAGTTTTTGAGTTAACATCGGGGTCAAATCTACATCCCAGTGAGGGAAAGTGTTCATGTTTTAAACACCACCTTTCTCATTTTAATGTACGACTGACAAGTTTTGTAAAAGCCTCTGGATGAGTCTGGGGTTCACATCCTCAGTCCCGTCACTAGGCAACAAATGCATTTTGGAAGGATTATGTTTTTTCGAAGAACACATTGTGTCTGCAGTCACTGTGTAAACTTTTTTCTGTATTGAACTACAACAATAACTAGAATTGCACTCAGAGAGCACATTTACCTTCGCCAAGGCCCAACAGTTCCCTTATGAAACCATATTTAAATTCACTAGATCCAGATTATTGGTTGGATATGCACCGAATTGCACACACTCATGGATATCAGTCTCATAAACATGTCTGATAAAAAAAAAATCAAGATCCCTGAATTGTCCTCTGAGAAATCAACAAAAATGTTGAAAAACGCCATATCTTGCGAAAATGCTAAGCAATTCCTGGATCTGCTCCCAACCCCCGAGATTTAAGAGGTTCTTCTCTGACCCAAACAACATCCTTCCACCAAGTTCCGTGGAAATCCATCTAGTTTTGTTTTAGTTTAATCTTGCTCATAAACAAACCAATCAACAAAACATGAACAGGGACAGGCGTTAAAACATAACCACTTTGGCGGAGATATTGAATATTATTGAAGTAGATATTGAACTTCAAGATTTTGGAAGTAATCAATTTGTAGTCCATTAAGATTTGGTTAAAACATTAGCTGTCAAAATATTTGAGACCTGTCAAATACCTAATTAATCAACATTTATTTAAAATTATTGCATTAATAGAAAACACAATACAGTTGTAGTTTCAATCTGTATCTGCCATTGAAAATTACTTAAATCTTAAAACAGTTTCTTAATTTGATATATCATTTAAATTAGGATTTCCTTCATGTTGATGACACAGCTTAAACAACTTTCATTAGAATAACCTGTTTGCAACCCCTCGTCCTCATTAACTCACTGAATTCAAACAGTGAACAGATGTTTGTAACTGTGCTGCTCTCCAGTAAAAAGCAAACACACATTTTACTGGAGCGAATTCTAAAAATAGCAAAAAGTTTGCGACAACCTGTTAATTTCATTTCCAGCCCTGATCCTTTCTGCACAGAGTTTTTGTGTTGCCCCGGTGTTTGTGTGTGTTTCCTCATTGTACTCTGCTTCCCTTTCACTGTCCAAAAAACTGTCCAGGCTACTAATGTTCAATCCTTTATTTGGAGGTGACCTCAATGTACAGCTATTACGATAAGACCTCATATTTGGACTAACATCATCTCTTTATATGGGATGTTGTTGAATCATACACACAATACAGCTGCAAAGTGAATGAACTCACATCACGATATTCTCTTTCATTGCTTTTCCTGCAGAGACTGAGGAGGAAAACTCTGTAGCCCTCTTTAAAGCTGAAGAGCTGAAAACTGTTTATTTTCTCTGTAATGTGGTCAGCCCCGGCTTTACACTGTTACTGCAAGTGACTCAGTAGCTCATAGTTAGCATTAGGTCAGGTTCCTGCTGATTGGAATTGATTTTGTCCTCTCAGTTTTCCAATTCTGCGTCTTTCTGCTGATTAAAATTTATACATGTCTTTTAGTGTGAGTGAGAGAGAAGCAAAAGGCTAAATGGACCTGTGTGTGTGTGTGTGTGTGTGTGTGTGAGTGTGTCTGTGGCTGTCTGCAAACCTGCTGCGTATTAATTATGGTGCAGTGCTATTAACTTGGCTGGTGCAGTTGGAAACAAGGCATAATTAAAAATACATGTAGTAATGATTGAGTAAAGTGAGGTCCTAAACATCCAGCCTTGTAAGAAGCAGTGGAACACTATATATACAGTCAAATACAACTCCTACAAAACATGCTATCTATATGATTTCAAAACAGGGATTATGGGGATTTCAGATTTGCATTTTGCATTTTGCACATTGAACATCTATCCATCTATCCATCTATACATCTATACACCCGTCCATCCGTCTGTCCATCCATCCATCCATCCATCCATTATCTTTACTGCTTATGCTTTGAAGGTCATGGGGGGAGCTGGGGGCCAATCCCAGTTGACATTGGGCAAGAGGTGGGATACACCTTGGGCAGATTGCTAACACACAGAGACAAACAATCATTCACTCCCACGGCCGATTAAGAATCTCCATTTAATCTATAACTCCAATCTGCACGGCTTTGTCTTTGGACAGTGGGAGGACGTCGGGATACCTGAGGACACCCTATGCAAACGCAGGCAGAACACGCAAGCTGCACACAGAGGGACTCCGGTCCAACCGTGATTCAAACCAGGAGCCATCTTGCTGTGAGGAGAAAGTGCTACATTGAATCAGTTGTCCATGGCAGATGAGCAGGGGGTTAATGGGCTGAGCAGACAGTGGTTTGCTCATTGACAGGCTTACAGTATCCTCAGTGCTCTCAACTGCAGAGTGGCATTTAATGGCATTAAAACACCAGTTTCCGCTGCTGCAAATGAAAAGAGAAAGGAGTGACAGCTCGGTGACAAGGGAGTATATGAAACTTTTCTGATTGTAGAAAAACTAATTAATGAGGTGGAGTATTTTTAAAATGATATCCATGTTGTGCATGTCTTAAATAAATGGGGAAATATATCACTGGGTTTTCAGTCAACAGTTGACGATGTGTTGTGAGATGTGTCTGGAGCCGGGTATGAATGTGCTATATTAAACCTGAGAATGTGGCATGAAAGTGCTGCTGTTTGTGTTGGTGCGTCTTTGTGTATGTCTGTCTCTGTGCATCGGGAAGAAAAAGAGGATCTTTGAGCAAGCATGACTTCAATCCCTTTTTTTTTGGGGTCCTCATACGCTCATCTGCACACCTGATGAAACTGCACTTCTAAGAGAGCAAATTGTTCTATATCTGCAGCGCTGGTGTGAATTTCATTATCCAATCTAAAAATAATTGTGGGCTAAGCCGAAAACTTTTCACAGCTGAAAATGAAATTCCACATCAGCATATACAAGACACTGGCTCTGAGCGGAAGCGTGTCAGTGGCAGATCGAACGCTGTTTTAAGAAAGAAAGGAGAAAAAGTTAACCGAGACACGACTGCTCATGGTGCAATGCTGATGCTAATGCTTTTTTTTTTTTTGTCCTCCTGTCTGCCTGCCTCTCAACACTGTCAAAGCCACGACACAGTCAGAGCAAACTGTTGGAGCAAATCTGTCATCAGAAAGAGTTTTGATGGCATAGCATCCATCATACTCTGATGCAGGGCTACTGCGCTGCAATCATGAATGTGTTTACCGTGGTCCATTTACACTGGTAGTGGGTTTACGTTCTATACCTTTGTGTGCTCGACACTGGAGGTGGTGCACAAAAGGCTGTGATCATTCTGTAAAGTAGCAGGGGACAGCAGAACTGGTCTCATGTCATTAACAGTAATGTTCAGGGTTATTGTAAATAAATGATGTTGGTGCAGTTACAAAAGCAATGGAACAAAAAAGTGTTACACAAAGAGTGTTTTCTTCTCCTCTTCTCCACCCTCGTTCCCAAATGCTGGCCTAACAAAATTGAGATCTGGATTTCTTTTCTTTTCCATTATCTACCCCTTGATAACAACGAGGTAAATTATTTGGCGATTATATGTCGGACGGGGAAGCGCTGAGTCAATCAGCTTCCAAATGGAAACTGGATGGAACAAATACAATGTGAACTTAGAGAATCTGTCTCCAGGGGGCAAAGCAGAGAGATAGACGGCCGGCCAGGTTCTCGGCCAGCTTAACAACTTCTGGATGGTTCTAATGGACGGCGAGCAGCCAATTGAGCTGAGAGTATAACCGGCGAAGGTTGAGGCTATATTGAGACCCCGTGAACCAAGATGGCTGGGGAGAATTTTCATTAAAAAACAAGAGAAAACTAACAACTTTGCATGGACCCTGGCTATAGTCATGGTTGAAATTCCCTCACAAAGCTTTCATCACAATGCTCCACTGACTTTGATGAATTTCATTCCGCATAGCTTCAACCCATTGATGCCCCAGCACACTCACCCCACACACACACACACACACACACACACACACAAACAGGAGCGCGGCATGCACGATCACAGTGTACAAAGAGGCAGGAAGGAGAGAAGAAAGGAGCGGCATGAACCCGGTGCCTTCAGGAAGATAAAGGAGAGTGAATCCAGGTCTCCTCGCTCGCCATTTCCTCGCCATGAGAAAACACGCCCCGAGGGGCCCAACACCCCCCGACGGGCCCAAAGCTCCCCTGTCTGTCCCATAATAACGCTTTTTTTCTTATCTGCTAAGTATCTGGGAGGACCTTTCCCGCTCTGCACAGCGATGTGATAAGTTTTCACTATTAGCGTGTGCTTGGGTGAAATCCTCTATTTCACCCATTCTTCTAAAACCCTCCTGAAGAGCTGGCATGCCATAACTCACACAGCCACCCATGCTTTGCAGCCAAGCCCAGGAGCTTCCTCGGAGGAGATTAAAGAAGCAAATTCTGAATGCATGGAAGAACATTCGCTACGCTGAACACTTGTCTCCACTGTCAAAAGAAAACACATGCACAGTAACATATGAAGGTAGGGGGAATTGTTCACATGCAAACAAATGCAAACAAAGCAAAGTCGCGTCATCTATCGTCATGTTTTCTGCAACAGTGACCGCTGAGGTTGCAAACTGCTGTTTTTTTAATGAATGAAGAATTGAAAGATAGCAGCTCGCTATAGGATCTGTCTACTCCTACGTGGTGAACACACTTCCTCACATCAGCCATCGCTGTGGAGACGCAGGCCCGCTAAATTAAATCGAGCCTGTTGAGAATAGGGCTATTTTTACCAGCATCATGAGACTGAGAACTAATCCAGGCTGGAGCTGTCTATAAAGAGGAGAGGCAATCTCGGTTCTGAATGGGTCTGAACGCTCAATCAGCAACATAGTGCACTCTAAAGGACATACAGAAAGGCAGCCACTTCAACCCTGACAATGATTTCTTTCTCTTTCCTCTTAGACATTATCTTCAGGATCACAGTAAGTCACATTACTCATACATTGCACTCACAGGTCTCTGAGTGTCTATGATATGTTTTGGTCGGATGAAACATTAGCGCGGTCCACGCACTTCCTTTTTTTCCCCTATGAAAAGATGCCGAAGCACCGCTACAGCTTCACTCTCAGCCTCAGCCGTGGTTCTCAAAAGCTGTAATGTCTGAGTACAGTCAAGAACGACAATTGCAGACCTATGTAATATTGCGTCAAACCACAAGAGGGGGAGGCACCACCTATTATATTCCCAATGTCTGAGCATCAGCGCAGGTTTGGATGAAAGGCTTAATGTAAAATGCACCGCAGGGAATTGCTCGCATGCTGTGTCGTCTTGTCTGAGAGAGAATTTGCAGTGTAGATCAGAAAAGGACGTGTTTGGCAAATTACATGCAGGAACACCTGAGCAGAGAGACACAAATCAACACAGGTCTGAACCAAGCTGTTTTTATAACAGCTATAAACCTCAGAGGCTGCCTGTGATACGCTCAACTGACTGCGGTCCATTATATAAGTATGCTGGAATTTTATATGCATGTCTACAATCTGCTCAAATCTCTATTTTGCAGCAGTAATTTAGATTTGTATCATAAACTGGAAAAGAGAAAGGATGAGGATTATGTGCAGTGTTATTGTTTGACCAGTAGGTGGAAATACATGCATATTAAGTGGCTGAGTCAGTGCCAAAGAGGTTTTACTGCAGTGGCAGCTGCAGACAGAGGAATCTTTTAAGTTTTGCAGCAAACCCATATTTATTAATTTAAACTTATTTAAAAAAAAAAAAGGATATTGCCTTAAAAGCTGCGCAGTAAACTGTACATGGATTCTTAACATGAAAATTGTAGTATATTCTATACTATACTATACTATACTATACCACTGAAATCTATATAAACTACTATTTCTAACATTTAATCACTGAATCACTTGTTCTGGAGATTTGGACCATGCCACACAGTTCCCACACAGTTGCAGATGTTTAGACCTTTCATGATTCTGAGCCTCTATAAGACCTTCCCTCCGTGTTGACATAAAAGTTGAGCTTGAAAGAGTCTCGGCTCTCAAGAGATGTGATTTTGCATGTTTTATTGACAGTCATAAAAAGAATATGCGCTTTTTCTTTTTACTCAAAAATCAAATTAAAAAAATCAAATGTATAATTTATACATTATCTACAGCTTAACCTTTGAGGGTCGCTGGAGAGCTGGAAAAACCTCAGCTGACATTGGGCGAGAGGTGGGATACACCCTGGACATTCACATTCATATTCACACCAATGGCCATTTTAGAGTCTCCAATTAACCTAACCTCAACCAATGTCTTTGGAAAGTGGGAGGAATTTGGAGTACCTGGAGAAAACCATCGCAGACACACACACACACACACACAAACAAACACACAAACACTCACACACACACACACACACTTACCCTGTACAAACTTACCACCTCTAAACAGGAGACTTTAATTCAGAGTTGTTGAACACATCTGATGGATTTCTGATCAATATGTTGTAATCATGTTACGTTCAGTGGACTTGAAGCCTTTCTCCCTGCCTGATCTTACATCTGCTTTGCCTCACATGAAAAAAAATTGAGTCACATTTTGAGGTGGACGAGCGTCTCACAGAACAAAGATTGTCACTTGTCAGGTATAAACCATTACCCTGCGTGCTGTAAAAATCTATTATTGATTCTCCCCTGCTCTATAAGCTCAGAGCTTGTCCTTATCTCCGTGGTGAAATCACTGAAGTCCACAGAGGATTGTGTTTGAGGTTGGCTGCTGGTCGATCTGCTTGTGACCATTTGCACTGATGCAGTTTCTTCCCCTGTTAAGAAAGGCGGGAGAGAGATGCTATCTCTGACATGTTCATTTTTGATCTTGCGAGCTCGCAGGTAAGGTTGGCTGCAGCGAGCGAACGCGATTTTATCCTGTGTTAATAAGATTCAAGTGTTTTATCTGTTCCCGTATCACTTGAGCACAATATATTTAAAAACCAATCAGATAAACCGACCTGACCAACAGCTCCATCTGCATCAGCACCTATTCAAATTATTCATTAAATTTTATGGCTAGTGGGGAAAAAGTTGCACAGCCCCTCGTTGATTGGAACGACTGTGTTGGAACCTGTATATTACTCATAGATATAGCAATAAAATATATCAACAAAGGGGCGGGATGGGAAGGTGGGGGTTACGCCACAGACTTACTTGCGGACCTGCAGGCGCGCGTGCTGCATACTGATAATGCTGGAACCCCACAGACACTGCATGAATCCTCAGATGCAACACAGAGGTGTGAGCTCTTGCTGTGGAGATGGCGAGCAGTAATTCAAAAGCCTACTGGGCCCAGCAGGATCAATACTGAATACAGATTTTTTTTTTTTTTTTTACATCTCAGAGGTGAAAATAAGCTGTTTGACTTTTGCTTATTGCTGACTGATATGCACTTATACATTTTACCACATCTTCAAAAGATGTGCCCAGGATAAACTGCACTGAGGTATTTGATACTTTTTAACACTTTGATGGCTGTGAGGGAAAAAAAGGAAAAGCCTGAAAAAATGAGACATAATCCCTCCATCCATCCTGGAGCCTATCATTGACATCGGGCAAGAGAAGGGGTAAAGGGACAGCTCACCACTATTCCTCAGAGCCAACACACAGAGACAAACAACCGTTCACACTCACAATCACACCTATGGTCAATTTAGAGTATCGAGCTGTGATTGGTCATAAATTGTCCTAATTGGGCAACCGTTGGATAGATATTTACATTGAATGTCAGGTGCAGATTCACAGTAGTGTTTTCTTTCTTTTCCCAGTGTGGCATTTTTCTTATTCCATGTGCTGCAGTAGGAGGAAAAGGGCAACAGTAGGAATATCTTTGGTATTATAGTGGCTCCTTGCAACTTCAGTGTGAAAGATTCATCTTGCTACAGAGGTGAGAACTGTCTATGGGGAGTCATACTGTACTAACTCTCTCTAACCCTCAAAATGGATGATATGACGGCCACTCAAAAATGATGATGAAGCATTTTCATCACCCTTGTGGCTAGCTACAGTATGTTATCATCATAAAAACACTGTCTCCACCATGTTAGTGGATGGGAAGTGGATCAAACTACAGTAAATGCCGAAAAATATTTTCTAAAAGATAAAAGTAAAAGGTAGTTCTTATCACACTAATGTATGTCAAAGTCTTCATGTTTCTGGTAAGTTTGGTTTTAATTCATTATTTGATGCTATAAAAACGTGGTGAAACGTCATGATTGACAGCTGAGACTGACTCACGATTGGTGGAGTGTTTGTATCAGTGGGACCCCAATACCGCGGCAGCTTCCCCCTGATCTCTACTGTGCAGTCCCTGGCTCCGCAAGATGACAGTGTTGGTTACCTGGATATTTTGGCTTCATATCTGGATAGAGGAAGGAAGTGGAGACGGGTTGTCCTTCTTTATGGTGAATGTGCTCTCACATTTTTGGAATGTAACTTATCACTTAGAAAATGACAGCTTAGCTCACAGTAATGTCTTCGGGTGCCTCCCTTTTACATGGAATAGTCTGCCTGCTTAAAACAGGTCAACAGTGCACCACACTCTTTGCACTATTCTGTGCTATTTTCATCACTTCAGTTGGCAGAAACAAACGTGCATGGACCTCTCGCAGCTCATTGTATAATTATGCATATTTTGTTCGCTTATTTGACTTTTAAATCACACAGTGAACACACCAAATACGAGAAAATAATAATGTTTGGTTCAGATTATATCCATAATGACAGTAATGCCCACTATACAGTAGCTTCACGTCTAATTCTGCATCTCCTCAAATGCTTACATAGTGCGCCGGCTTTCCCTTTTGGTTAATCAACTCTCTAGTCAAGCAAATGAAGGTGGAGGGTCTATATTCAAATCACAGCAGGATTATGCATGCTACATCCATAGTGGCTCCTTGATTAAACCTCAACCTCCAGTATGTGACCACACTGATTTTTATGCTCATCTGCACAACACAATGGTTGGTTATGAATCAATCATGGTTTTCCACATTATGCAGTGGGTAGTTGAATAAAAAAACACGCTACTGAGCAGGCAATAGAGCGTGTCATCACGGAGACGTGTCAGTTCATGCAAGGCTTAAAGAGAAACTGCGGGCGCTTCCACAATTTGTTCCTAGTGACACTATTGTTACATGCAGACACAACCAAAAATAACTGAACACATTCTTAGGCAATCCTGACGAAGTTCGCAGGCTGAGAGAAACACCCGAGATGTTCCCCTCTGCAGCCACATCCTCCTGCTCTCTAGGGATCCCGAGGCTTTCCTCGGGTAGGTGGGATATATCAACTCTCCAATGTTATCTAGCTTCTAGTTGCATGCCTCCAAAATACCTTTTACTGGAAGGCGTCCAGGAGAATCCTGATCAGATGTCAGCTGGCTCTTTTCGGCGTGAGGGAGAGCTGTGTGCCAGTTAGAGTCAAGATAGAGAAGATTTGTTCAGGCAGGTTTCCTATAGCACCTCAGTTACCGTCCGAGCCTTTTCCCAGGAAGAACGTTGGTCTTTTTGTGTCAAATAAACCCATTAATTACATTCAGATTGGATTATTCCACAGATTCTGTACCGTGCCAGTGTTCAGTTCTAGTGCAGGACGTGTCATTCCTGTAGTGAAGTAGAAACTATGGCTGTGGAGTACAGGGTAGTAGATGGGCACGCAGCACCACCGACTTTCATGGAGTAGACACCAGAAATGAATGTACATATTTTTTCATTGTCGCAATCTTCTCCTTTTCGATATATTATTGTTATTGTGTTCCACACCTCCCCACACAGTGTCACTAAAGAGTCACTGCTTTCCCAGTTGGACCTCCGCTGCAGCCAGTGCCAGTAATAGACTGTTTATAAAAATTGAAATAGACTCTGAGTCTGGAAGGGGAACCAAAGCGGAAGTGCCTGAAAACTCTGTTTAAATGACCAGCAGAGGGCGACCGCAAAGGTTACACTGTGGTCCCATTTAGAGTCAAATAGATGAAAAAGCAAGGTATGCATTGGCGCGTGGATACCACGTGATTGAATGCTATTACCTTCCAATGGATGCAGGTCCAAGGTGTGGGTGTGCATGCAGTGTCCTTAGTTCTCAGTCATGCTCCAGCCCCCACCCCTCCAAATATGGTTACTTCTGGTTTTCAAAAATCAAGATGGCAGAGGACAAAATGCCAAACTTGAGGCTTCAAAACAGCAGCTCACAAACCAACGGGATACGTTACAGTTGCATGCCACTTTGTGAATTGGTGGAAGTATTGAACATAAGCCAAAATAAACCCAGTAAACTTTGGTGGATTTGATTTGGATAAAGGTTCAAATTACATTTTTTTATAAAATTACATTTTCGCAGATATTCCAGGAAATAATTCACAGATCTTGACAAAATTAGACATATTTAGGGCAGTGATATCTATGAGTTTAAGCAATTTAATGCAGTTCCAAGTGATAATCCACACCGAGTGGATTTAAATGAGCTTTTATGAGAGGACTAGTGGGCCTTGGCGGAGATGTTCACTCAACTGAGATCCCTTCTCAGAGATGAACATACGTCTTCTGCCTTTAAAACAGGCCTTTTCTGTTTAGCTTAGCTTTAACTTAGCTTTCATCAGCTTGTGCTGCTCGGATACATCTGAAGAACCTGGTGTATTTTCCATATAGGAGTCATTAGGTGTATTCTGAAGTGCTGTCCTTCAAGCAGTAACAAAAAGCTTCAGAGGTCTTTATCAATTGCTATTGAAACAGTTAATAGATCAATAGAAAAGCACTACCCGTCTCTATCTATGTTCATCTTGATGTTCAAAAGAACTAAAGGCCAAGTGACACCAGGCAGAAGGACAAGGAGCAACGTGAAACATCGAAGGTTCATAGAAAAACACTGGCATTAACAATGGGATACCACTGATCAGATACAGGGGGTACAACAAGAATCTTATCGTCACTTTGTAGCATTTCTTATATGAAAGGTGCTATACAAATAAAGTTCATTATTATTATTATTGTTGTTGGTATTATTTGAAAAATTTCACAAATAATTCCATAATAATGCACTTTTAACAACGAAAAGCAGATCTGAATGAAACGTGATTCTCATGCTTTCACAGTGAGATTCAGGGTCGGCACAGAAATGTTGGAGAACATTGTTTTTCTCCCCCCCGCGATCTCTGGTCAAGGAAAATTCATATCCGTCTGATAAGATTCTTAAAATAAATACGAGGGAAATATAAATCATCGGATACGTCATTGATATGAGTAAAAAATGGATTGGTATGGGTGAAGGTTTTATTTTTTTATGTTATTTGTTGAGATGTAGATCTGTTATATAATGCAGCTCAATCACTGTAATAACAGAAAGTTCATAAGATAGACCTCTCAGTGTGATCGAGGTGTGCATGAGAGCGTGCACGTTCCAGAGGGTGGGAGTGAATGCTCGTCACTCTTCACCTCCTTTGCTTTCAGTTGCTCTGTTTGTTCCACCATGTGCCATTTCTACTACCTGGTGGAAAGTCAGTGATAGAAAAAAAATAAAAGCATTATCCTTTGAGATACACTTCCTTTGTGCTGTCAATCAAGGGAACCTAAACATGTATGATGTCATTTATTTGTTTTATTTCATCGTACAATCAATGTTTACTTCATAGTGACAGTGCAACAATGCCAGTTATACAGCAGTAATATGTGTAACACTGTCTCTTTAAATACGACCTCATCCTCACTGATTCCTGCTCGGCTACACTGCCACCCACGCCCTGCTGCCGGCAACTTGCCTCCACCACTCCAGCCTCCACCTTTCAGCATTGAGTCCCAACATGGTTGTGGTAAATGGTATTCATCTTGAACAAATGTATCCTGCCTGCTAAGCCCACTACGGGGTTTTGCATGTGTTCCCTGTTTTATCTTACCATGCTAATCCAGGGCTAATCAAGGGCTAATCCAGGGCACATCCACCGAATGGAGCCATCCGTGCCAAGCATAACTGTCCCATTTGTGCAATACATGGTTAAATCATGACATAGTGTTCCTGACTGAATTGGTTCTTTCTGTCACAATAAACGAAGATCGCCTCCAAAGATATTCATGGTCCTGCCCTTCTCATAATATCACAACACTAAAACGGTCAAAGCAAAACACTTCTCTATTTTCATTTCAATCTCATGAAATAAGACAATTGGTTGAAAAGAAATAGAAAAACTTCTTATTTTCTAAATTTTCTATAATACATTGGTCCAAATCCCCCAATAGGCTATTGAGTTATTGATATAAGGATGTAAGCTGTTGAGCTAATGTCAGGAGACTGTGAAGGCCGTAGCATATCATTCACGTAATTTTCATCAGAGGAGGATATCAGCGGACATTTAGGCTAAATTTGAATGTTGGGGCTTATGGACACTTGGATGACACCACAGGAGCAGAATGGAGGCATTTTATGTTTTTTTCAGTGTTTTTTTTTTAACGTTTGAAGAGGTGGTCTCCAGTTACATCAATAGTATTGGATTTGGTTGCTACACTGTTTACCCCTGAAACTCCAAAAGTGTTTTGTGGACTCAAACACTTCACCCACCCATCCATCGGCATAGTGGTGAGTAGATAATGATTGAATTTTCATTTTTCTGTGAACTATCCCTTTAAATGTAGAGGCTATTTATATATTAAAAAAACAGCTTAATCCTAACTTTGTGAGGTGCCTGGAGGAGAATGTAATGTTTTTATAATCAGTATGAAACAAGTGAAAATACATATTTGTACATTGGAGCATCTCTCAGAGTGGCGTGAGTGGTTACTTTATAAAGGAATGGGTTCACCGCATTATGTGAATTTGTCGTGCTCGATCCACCAGAGGAGCGGCAGCAGGAGATCATATGACCGTCTAAAAGTCCTCCACAAGATCTGTGTCATCCAGCAGCCGAGAGAACAGAACAAGCACGTCGGGACAAACACTGCGGTCAGACTCCTTTGAAAGACTCGCCTGTCGAAGCTTGTTCGGTGTTTGATTCCAGCAAACATAAAGTGATCTAACGTGATTACTTTATGTTTGTTTGAGTGTAAATTTTACAACTCTACAATCTGATGATATGTGTGAATGGATGAATGTGTTGCCCGTTCACATTGACAGAACAGCCCCACTGGGAACGACACATAATCTGATCAACCTTTCACCCAGGATGAAATGTAACGTGAAAGAGAGATAACGTCATCAGAGCCATGGTGTCGTTCAGGAGTCAAGTTTTTTTAGCATAGCTTCAGGATTTCTTTTTATATTTTTTTCCACATCTTTTCCCTTTTATGCGTGAAATTTTCATGACTATTTCATTTGAGGAATCTGAACAAAAAACATCCTCATACACAGCTTGCATGTGATGCACATGTGAGGAACTACACACTTTCTGGGTATTTACGAATGAAACTGAAAAATAAAAAAAAGAAACAGTCAAATGTATAGCCAGAGGATATATGTAAATAAGGTGGCACACCAATGGGAATCTCCCCAAATATATAAAAAAAACAGTAGTAATAAATCATGACATTGAATCCAGTCTGACTCATCCTATTCGATAACCTTTCCAACTGTGTTTATCACATGTCTTAACCTTTGGAAGACAGTATTTCCTATTGTCTTTCCTGGTGTTAAATATAAACTTAACACTGACCAGAGCATGCAATTAACATTAACAAAGGCCCAGAGCATTTATTGAGATGTTTATCTTATCTTGACAAAAAACTCATAGGACATCTGAGCCATGTGATATCCCACTATCAACTGTGAACCAGACAGGGGAGGCTACTGTTTCACTTGCGTTGTTTTTCTCCCTGGATTCGTGCTCAGCTGTGACAACAGCCGCCTTGAGTCCGCCTCGCTTGAACATGCAGTAAAGGAGAATATCTGTAAATCTGTGACCCACAAACCACTAGATGAATTACAGGATGTCTGGTGTGACGATTGCGATAAATTAGACAAATATACATCATATATTAATACACACAATATATTGATTATATCATATTTAATATTGGTATATACAGTATTTTCCCTGTGGCATTTCAGTTCACATGTCCTACTCATTTTACTACTCCCTGTTGGTAGTGCTGTTTTCAGTCTATAGAGCGCGTACACTGAAAACAGTCCATAGAGTGGACTTGTGAATACAGAGCACAGGATGGTCTCCGGTCAGTGTTTACTGATGTGATAGAAAATCATTTGCTGTGGCAAGTCATGGATCAGTCTTCTATTCTCTCTATTTAAAGTAAAGTGTTGTTAAATCTGTATTGATCCTTAAGGGAGTTTGCAGTGTTGCAGCAGCTACTTGACATAAATCACAAAGAATGAAGAGGTTTAGATTTAGAAAAGGCTCAATTATATGCAATCAAAGTGTGAGGAATACATATAAATGTAGACTATGGCTACACTGTGTGCTGAACATACACAGTGCAATGGTGGTAATGAATTAACAAGCATCAACTAAAGCTCCTGCTACAGGCTGCTGCTAGAGCAGGACCATCTCGACAAAAATGAATGAAAAAATTAAATGTAGCTGTCAGTGATACACAGCGAACTCAATGTTATTCCAGCAGCTAATCAAGTGCAAAATGCTCATGTAGACCACAAGTTTTCTGTTATGCCTTCATCCTTAAAGGGACACAAAAAAACACAAGTCAGTGAAAAACACGCACCAGCTCTATCTATGTGATCCTGATATCCAGGGATGGAGGCAGGGAGCATCACCATTACCACAGAAACACTTTGAACTAAATGCTACCTCCCACAGATGCATGTGGAGCAGCGCCGCTCTCCCTCTCTACCTGAGCAGCAGCAGGTTAATTCTCTCTCAAAGAGAGGAATGATGATCCCACTAGAAATCAGCGGAAACTCCTTAATGCTGCCGTCAAATAACTCAATGTGACAGGCAATTATACCCCTCACTTTAATGAGTCCTCATCAGGCCTGATGGGAGAAAATGCGTGAAGAGGAGACGGGTTCTGTCAGCACAGTGACATCAGAGCACTCCAAGCCTTTTGACCTGGAGTCGAGAGAGTGCGTGTCGTCTGTGAAGAGATTGACTATTTCTACCTTTAAAAAAAAAAGAAGAAATGTGTCACTGAATCAATTCTGTATCACTTAGTGGGCCGCGCCTTTGGGGTTCCAAGGAGAAATTAGATTTGCGGCACATGTGGCACATAATATTTCTGGAAAACTGCAAATGAACATTGAGCTGAGCGAGTGTCGGTCCTCTCATCTCAGTGAAAAAATATACTCACCAAAAAGTCAAACTATGCAGTAGATGCATGTATTTGAAAATATGCACGATTTAAACTCAATGGTAATTATAGTTACAGTTGATTTTGTCGTTGTGACATTCACTGCATAACTGTAAAGGCATAACTACAACAATCCAAAGAATTGCAACCCCAAGCAGGAATTGGCAGGTTCTAAATCATTTGTGACACAATTTGCACCAGGCTTGTGCACATGTTTCTTTCTGACGGTGCGTCCCTACTGTGTGATTTCAAAATAGTTTATAACACATGGTTCAACATTGTTATGAAACATACCCTGTGAGTTTCGCAAAGATGGGTCTAACATTTTCCGTTTTATAGTCTGATTTGCCTTATGACACCAATTTTTTGTGGTATAATTGAAAAAAACCTTCAGAGTGTCTTTCAGATATGTATGTGGTCGCATGAGGAGGCATAAATAGATTAAATACATCGTGCAACTTCTGTGAGTTGCAGGATGTGTTGGGTCTATTTATGCACCATCATCAACAACTTTAATAAGCTCAGACCAATAATGATCCACAGTCAATTCAATAGCAATCATTAGTTTAGGGATATATGTCAAAACTTGTTTTTCAAAAGATTCTGAACAGCGGAAAATATATTATGGTGGTTCTTCATGAACTTGTATTGTAAAGCACATTGAGCTGGATGTATTTCAAAATTTCAAGTTAATATGGCTGTTCCAACATTGCATTTTGGGGCCATAATTTGCCACCATCTGGCCTTTTTTTCTATACACCATCATCTCTATTTAATGGCCCAAGTTTGGTGTTTTTATCTCATTCCAGCTCACAGCAATTTGATCCACACAGAAATATAAAAAATTAAATAAAGCAAGATAGTTTGAATCCTCCAGGATAAGAAATCTAAAGAAAAACATCCAAGTGCTTTAGTTATAAATGTAGTATAGTAATCAAGATCCATTCTAAGTTGCTTCCTCTTTGACACTGTTTTATTGTAAGAAGTTAAAATGTTCTCCTCATCTAAATGATGGATTCATTTAAAATTTAAATTAAACCTCACAGAAACAGAAACAGCTTCAGAATAACACTGTTTGTCACATGGTTGAACATGATCATTACTTGGTCCATTTCAGTGAACAAGTTACCATTTGCAGAAACGACCCTTGCAATCATTTTCAGGAAATTATTTTCCAGCTCCATTTTCCATGCACATAAAAATTGTAGCGGAAATAAATTCACTGCTTGCGATTGGGCCTGCATTATTATCACACATAACAAAACCAATATTCCCTCTCTATGTGCTGATCACTTTAAGGATTTTGTATTTGTGAAAGTTTACTTTTTTGTGTATGTGGTCGTGTCTGTTTTTACTCCTCTGAAGCCAGCATATTGTGATCTGCTCCAGCTTTTATGAGCGGCCCGAGGCCAGTGTGGTATTCACATAATCACATTTATGAGCACTAACATATTGTGGGTTGTTACAATTAAGTAGTCCAGGACTCTGTTGTCAAAAAGTAACCAATTCATATTTAAGATCTCTATTAAAAAGCAAGTTTTTGAACCAGGATTAACTATTCACCATTTAGACCTTATTTGAGTTTAATTTAAACCCTGAAACTGCCCATAAACGTCTGTAGCTGTTATTTACTCATGTTTATTCCTCACTTGATGGAATAACTTGCTGCAGGTTAGAGTTTTATTGAACGCTCATGCTCTTTTTCAACTGAATCCAGCTTCACATTTCAACAAGTGCACAACTTTATACCCGGGAGGTGGCGAGGGCATCGCCGTCCTCCCATGTTGGCCACTGAGCAGATGGAGGGCGTGACCTCACTAACCCCGTATCGCCCCAATACAGTTGGCACTCACTGAAGGAAGGAAACAAGCAGTGCCCAGGTCTGGAGATATGTAGCAGCCACAAGCCAAATTCTTCCAGGTCGGGATTACGACGGCTCACTGATGCGAACAATCTGATGAAGAAAGTCCAACTGTGTGTTTAGTGTAGTCCACTGCACTGATGTTTTCTCACACGCTTGGTCTGTTAGTACCAACTGTAGCTTTAAATAACTGATATACTGTATCATGTAATCATGTTAAGAATGGACAGACAGAGAGTAGGCCTACTTTATTTCTCAGAAGAACAAACTACACACACACACACACACACACACACACACACACACACACAGTGATAACAGTGATAATGATGGAAATAGAAATGGTTGTATAATGAAGCCTTTAAAACTAATCATTAGAAGCTGTTCAGTTTACAAAATATCCAGAAGTCTTATAGCAAAAATTTGACTTTAGCACCTAATGCAATTATTTCACATTGTCTAGACAAAGGTTTTAATAGTGGTGAATCTGGCTGTCTGAATATACCGTGCAGCAGAGAACATTCCGCTGTCAGTCAAATTTAACATTTCATGACTTGGGCAGCCGGGTCATGAGTTGTGCATCATTACTCCATCCACATCACTGCTGTCCATCAGTTAATCAGCGTTACCTCGTCCATGACGTGACTGAAAGAACGCAGGACCGACAGACGGATGCTGACTTTCAGACTGACAAAACATGCAGCTGCTCTGGAAAAGAATTCCTCTTTCATTTCATCATCTGAATCAGTTTCTCTTTTTCCTGCAGCACAATCAGGTTGAATAGTTTGATGTTGGTGCAGTAGCAGCTGACAAACAAAATACTTTTCTGTTTGAGGAAAAATAAATCATGCTGCCTGATAGTTATTCTATATTTTATACAAATTAAATTGTATTTTATATGTATTCAATATTTATGCCAGCAGCTCTGAGGTTGTATTTAGATATGCTTTAAGCTAAATATCCAGCAGCTAGCATGCAGATGTTCAAATACTCAAAGGTTTTATTGTCACATGAAGAAATAACAAGATAACAATACAATAAAATACTTATTTTCCAATGTCTCTACCTGTTTTCATAAATCTAAAGAAATAAGAAATAAATGCACATTCATGTCCACTCATCAAACACACCACACACAGACATCCGTACATACTGATGTAGACAGTTATAACAGTGCTAAAGGCAGGTATGTGTGCTGAATGATGCTCACCATGTCAACATGAGCAAGTAGCACAGCCATGCAGCAGAGGATGATGGGAAATCCACGTGCTTTCCAAGTATTTGGCCATAAAGCGGGCAGGCTACAGAGCAGTCGTACGCTGGAGCAGATGACAGCACTGGATGAAAGGATCACAACTGTTATTACAATTCATCCTGAGGGGACATGACTGTTTGTACCAACTGTCAGAGCAATTCTTGTAATAACTTCTGAGGAAATCAAGCAGCAATAGATGCAGACCAAAAAACTGGATTAGCCCCTGGTCGAAGGTTTTTTCTTTTTCCTCCCATGGATGGATTATGAGACAATCGCCTGGTGGGAACAAGTTAAAGACCCCCACCTCCTACATACGTTAACCACGCAAATGTCCCGGTTGTGGGACAAATAAAGGATTATCTTATAATATCAACTCAGCAATTGTAATTTTAGGCCCATTAATCTATGCAAAAAAATGTACTTAAATTAAAAAAACTGGAAATTCCTACTTACGAATGTATTCAGACTCCAAAATGTCCAAAATGTCCAAAATCCCATTGGCTTTCATCATCCATGAGATGTGTCCTGAGTCCACCTGTAGCAAACAGAATTGATTTGCCAAAGTATAAACATGACACCAAGTCCTGAAATTCAAGGAGCTCTCCAATATAACATTGTGGTGAGGTTGGCACCAGGACAAAGATATGAAAGCATTTCTAAAGTTCTGAGTGTTTCCAAGAGCACAGTGGCTTCAACAATTGTGGAATGGAAAAAGTTTGGAACCACCAGGACTCTTCCTAAAGTTGCATGTCAGGTCAAACTCAGTAAATGGGCAAGAAGGGGGTTGGTCAGCTACCCTGCAGACACTGTAACAGAGCTTCAGGCGCCCTCTGCAGAGACTGGAGAACCTGCAGGAAGGACAGTCGTCTCAGCAGCGCTCCATCAATCAGAGCTTTATGGTCGAGAGGCTGGACAGACACCACACTGAGTAAAAGAAGGATGACAGGAGTTTTCCTGACAGCTCTGAAAGGATTTTGAGCGGATGAAGGGAAAAGATTCTCTGGTGTAATGAAACTAAACTTTTTGAGCAGAACTCTAAACGTTGTATCTGGCAAACATCATGTACTACATCACTTGGCTAATATCATCCCTACTGTAAAGGCATGGTGGCAACATCATGGTAAAGGCCCTGATTTTCAGCGGCAGGGACAGAGAGAGTGATCAGGATTGAGGAAATGATGAATGCAGCCAAAAACAGAGAGAGCCTTGAATAGCTCATACTCCAGAGTGCACGTGAGCTGATACTGTGTCTCTTTATAGTCATATTTTTTGTGGTCATTCTGTGGCTATTGACGGTTGTTCTTGATCCCTTTTATATTTTTTTTATCAGGGACATTTTCTAGGTGAAGCCCAGGGTCCCTGATACCTGGGACCTCCATCCATGGTCCAGACCACAGACTGTAAATAAAGATGGACGACATGACGTCTAAAGTAAAGCCAAAGTGTCTCTAATGCCACCTGTCGACTGGCTGCAGTATAGGTCATAAATCATGCCTCCTCCATGTGAAGGGATGGGACAAGGACCTATCATTTTAGGTAGTTCTTATCAATCTGACTATGTCCAAGTGCTCATTTTCCCAATAAGTTTGGCTTTAATTTGTTATTTGATGCAATAAAATTGTGGTGAAACGTCACGATTGACAGTTGAGACCGACTCACGTTGGGTCGAGTTCGGGTATTAACAGGAACTTGTTACCACGGCTCCATCCTTCCGATCACTGCTGCACAGACTCTGGCTCCAAATGCGGGGGCGTCTGTATCCAGGTTAGCATGGCTTCATCGCTGGATAGTGGAAGGAAGTGGAAACGCGTCGTCCATCTTTCTATTCAGGATATGGTTGTAACACATTGGACTTACTGTTCAAGTCTTACAGACACTTTGACCAATGACACTCTTGTTCTTGTCTCTAGGGACGAGGGGTACATGGTGGAATTGTCTTTTTCTGTCAGTAACTGGCAGAGCTGAGCTTAAAGAGCTGATTGAGGCAGGTCTACTGTGCAGGCTTACCGTCTGGACCAGTTACATAAGTCATAAAGTGCATTCTTTATGAGGACTACTGTGAAAAAGCTTGAATACATTGTCTGTGACCTGATCAGATCCCAGCAGAATCCTCTCTGCAGAGCTGATTCATTCTCTGGATCAAGACAGTCCTTTAAAGCCACTCCTAGTCATTTCAGATCAAAGCTGCTAAGAAAATCAAATTTTTGGTGTGAGCATTAGTCAGCAGACTCAAGGGCGTATTCGTCACTGAAAGCTTAATTGCTGTGATGATGGCTCAAATTTTTAATAAGCTGAAGCTAATCATTATTTTGAGAAAACAAAAAGGGGGCTTCATTAACGGCTCGCAGGAAATGTGCGTTTCAATTACGATGCAAAAAAGAACACTATGTCTTTTTGTATTAAAGTGACTGAAACATCCCAATTGGACAGATGCTGCTGACGGAAAGTCTCTGACATTTGTTAACATTTCATCTTTCCAGCATTTATTAAAGTAGCCTTAAGGAGAAACTATTCAGTCTTATTGATTCTGAAATTTTGGGCCAAATTGTCATCTGTTCTTTGTTGTCTGTGTTTTTATCACGCAACAGAATGGAAATTACTTTTTTTGCTCTTACTTAAATGTTTCTTTTATACATTTCTCTTACTTTTAAATGATGTTGTATCAATGTATCTTTGTCTTTCATATCATTTTTTGTGTTTGATTTGAGATTTTATGTGATATCATTTGCTGTATTTGAATTTAAATGACTTTGCATTATTTTGCTTTTGCCGTCGATGTTTTTGTTTTCTTGTTTTTATTTGTAACAGTTGTTTTGAGGGAAGCTACATAAATAAAGTTGTTTTTTATAAAGTTATTAATACTTATTAAAGTATAAAACAGTAGATTGTAAATATGGCGTACTGATCCAACAACAGGGCTTTGATAAACTGCCCTCTCCTAATTGTAAAGCGATAGTACAGATGTACACATGGCTCCTTCCTCAGCTTTTCCCGGGGGCTTCGTACTTTCCTCATTATGACACAGCAAATTATCTTTGAAGGGAGGGAACTAGTGTCCGCTGAGGCGCACAGTGTTTGGTAAAGCACGCAGCAGAGGCGCACGGTGAAGAGTCAGCTGCAGTTTGGTTCCAGAGAAATTATTCCAACAGACTGTCCCTGCTCGTACACAGTTAGATTTAATGACAGCCTGTATACGTCTCCTTGTTTGAAAACATCTCTGTGAAGGCAAAGCGCACTGAGAAGAACTCCAGGAAAGAAGACGCGCTCGTGCGCTCTTGGATAGTGCGTAAGTTTGCTGCCAGAAACTTTTGGAGAGCAAGCACCGGCAGGACAGCGTCCGCTTCAAATCCATCCACCCAGGAGCTGATTTCTGAGAGGAGCCGAAGATGAACGACACGGGCATATTCTGCAGAAACAACCAAACAGCCAACCTGACCGACCCGGCGTGTCTGAACTCAACCCGCCCGTCGTACAACCACATAGACATCACCTCGTTCATGCACATATTCCCCACCATCTACGGCATCCTGTGCTTGGTTGGAGTTATTGCCAACGGACTGGTCATCTACGCGGTGGCGGCATGCAAGAAGAAGATGGTCTCCGACATCTACGTGCTGAACTTGGCCATAGCGGACATGCTGTTCCTGCTGGTGATGCCCTTCAACATCCACCAGCTGGTCAGAGACAGACAGTGGGTGTTCGGAAACTTTATGTGCAAGGCGGTGGTGGTGGTGGACGTGAGCAACCAGTTCACCACAGTGGGGATTGTTACTGTGCTGTGCATTGACCGGTAAGTCCATCAATACATGCAGATCAGATGCCTGCACATTCGGTCAGGGGTTATTATAAAGGTGGTGAAAAATAACAATATTTATGTCTGTGCGAATCAATATTAAAAGGCTAATAATAATAATAATACTAACAACAACAACAACAACAACAATAACAACAACAGCAGCAGCAGCAATAATAATAATAATGATAATAATAAACATATTCCCTGTTGCAATAATAGTGAAAAAATCGTCCCTCTACAGTGTTAACAGGCTATCCTAGATGAACAATCATCTGCAAGAACCCATGAAGACATAATGTTCTGTGCATAAATCATCAATGTGTCATGTTTATGATCTGAACAAATTTGTATTAGACAAAACTTAAATAACTATTCATAAAACAGCCCAGCATGCTAGAAAATAATATAATAGCCGATCCCTGATCAATAAATGTAAAAGCAAGTTTGGAGTCCTCGGGCACGTGCACATTTTGTGTCAGAGCGGGAGAGGGAGAAAGAAAGACAGACAACACGTGTGCAGGTCTACAGGGCTTTTCATAATTGCTGGCATCTGGTGGGAGCAAGCAAACTAAATCAATGAGGCAAGACTTGAAGGATATAAGAGGCTTTTTCAAAAAGAAGAAGGGATGAAGGCAACAAGGAGTAGGAGAGGAGGAGGAGGAAGAGTTATACTTCCTGTTGCTGCAGCAGCAGATGAGTCTGGAGCAGCTCAGGTTGATGAAGAAGAGGGGATCTTCATCTGGAGAGTCTGATTTAGTGGTTCTCAACCACCTTTTACATTTTGCTTTGGTAAATCATCACAAATATAGGACTGATCTCACGGCATCACCAGTGTGAAATGGATTTGGTCAAATCTCAATTGGTCATATACACAGATGCCCAGATCATTACCTTAGAGCAGATTATGTACGATATTCACGTCATAACTAAAAAGGTGCAGTTATTTGTGAAAAGCTATCTCAGCTGCCCCCGCTGTTTCCAGATCATCGCAGCGCCTTATTTGAAAAAAATCTAGCAGAGATAAAAATAATCAAGGAGGAACAATCAGATTCTCTGTATAGGCCTAAAAGGAAGTGCATGTAGCATAGAGTTCTCCTGTCCGTGTGATGTAAGTGTGAATTTTGGATCATATCAATATCCAACTTGGCTGATGTGGGGGGAACACATCAGTGGGTCAGAGGCCGAATATGGATCTGCACTCATTGATTCTACTGTCAGACTAAAAGTACATTTATTGAACGTCAGCTCGGAACAGCAGCGTCTGTTCATGAACATAATGTCAAAACTATTATGGACTGAGATAATTGCCGTTTAGCAGGATGTCCGGGAGAAAATCGCTAGAATGTCAACATCTTCACAGTTCACTCTCGCATCTTAGATCTCAGCAGAGGGGTCAGGAACGAACACACACAGTAATTTGTACCTCAGCAGCAGAGAATATGTCATTTGCTCCACTTTAGTGACACTTGCTGTAAGTAATGACAAAATGGTCTTTAATTTCCTGCGAATGCCCTAAAGTCTGAGATCAATTGTAACAAAACTAGCTGAGCTGCTCCTCCAATTGAAATACAACCAAATGGAAATGTGTTCATTTTCCACTACTTAGTCCCCCCGTCTAGATTACACTAATTTATCGCTGCATTCATCACTTTGTGGAGCATGTAATATATTGAGAATGTATCTTTTACATGGTATTTGGTTTTATCATCCCTTGTCAAGGACGACGATGACCTCTTTACATGCACTTTAGCAAAGTTGCTTTTATTAAAGTTGCTCACTTCTTCCTTCTAGGTACATAGCCATAGTCCACCCCACCTCGGAGAAAAGGACCATCCACTGGACCATCATGATCAACATACTAGTGTGGCTGGGCAGCTTCCTCCTCACCGTCCCTGTCATGATGTACGCCAAGGTTGAGCGTAGGCACCGTTTGGAGGTCTGCATGATGAACCTGGACGGGCCGGAGGACATGTACTGGTACACTTTCTACCAGTCCATCCTTGGCTACATCATCCCCCTCATCATCATCAGCACCTTTTACTCGCTCACCCTCTACCACGTCTTCAGCTCCATCCGCCGGGTTAAACGCAAGCAGTCCGTCTGGGCTAAAAGAGCCACCAAGATGGTGCTGATGGTCATCGCGTTGTTCCTGATCTGCTGGTCGCCCTACCACGTCATCCAGGTGATCAACCTGAGCAACAACACGCCGACCATCACCTTCGTCTACGCCTACCACATCAGCATCTGCCTCAGCTACTCTCACAGCTGCATCAACCCACTCATGCTGCTCATCTTCGCCCAGAACTACCGTGACCGCCTTTGCCGCAGAAACATGCTAAACAGCTCCCAGCATTCTTCCAAGCTCACAGTCGTCAAAACAGATGGTTCCAGTACAACCAATAACCCCAACAACCGCTGTACTGTCGTATAATCCCAAAGTGTGTGTCCTTTTGTAGATACACAATGTTCTGCTGCTCACCTCAAAAGGAAGTAGCTCGATGAATGGTGTTGTCCGTGTAATAACATTCCCCAGCATTTTCACAACTGGAAATGGATACCGTACAAATGAACCTGGGTATAAAGCATGAGCAGCAACTTCAGCCATTACTGAAAGAAGTGAAATACAGGTCATATCAAAGGTTTTCAACAGAGAGTGCAAGAGAAAAAAGACACAGATCTGCAGAGGAGAGCAAGCCCGCTAAAATAAAAAATATAAAAGGAACGTGAGCGTCTCTGAGCCAGGGGGACTTCAGCACTGACTTCACAGATGCACAGATGAGAAGGGACGCTGAGGGGCGACTCAGGTGTGGTTCTGTTTTTTCTTCTGGACTGGGAGCTTTTTCATCAAAACCTTTGTCGACCACAGGCTACCACCAGTGTAATGCTGGTCAGTCACAACACTGAGGGGCAGCTTGTGAGATCTGTCCCCGACAAACATTCAAAAACACATTCACGTCTGTAATATTGTGAGATTCACCAGTCGGAGTACGAGACAGCGCCTGGAGAGCTCGTGATGAAATCTGCTACCAGTTCATAGCTGTATGAGTTGTTTGATGGAAAAAAAAAAATCTGAACATGTGACCTCTGTCAAAAACAATTACTGGTCTCACTTTGTAATAAGGAGGGACTGATAAGATGTAACAAACAACTTGATTGTGGTTAACATGTGATGTCTTTATTTTTTATGGAGCAGTTATCACCGAGTAATAATAATAAGTGAGGAACTTTAAATTGTTCAAAATCGAAATAGCTGATTTTTATCCCGTCTATTTTATAATAATGCCATTATACTGTTTGTCAATAAATAGTTTTTGGTCCAGATCATCCACCACATTTTTGATATAGTTTTCACAACATGGCAGCCCAAGATGTGTATTCATCATAGGATTATACTGAATTATAACTCATTGGTATATTACATTTTAACTCTTAATAAAGCTATTACAATCATCTCAAATACTATACAGTGGTTTCCAGTTTTCATAATAAATCTACATTTTACAGCTGATCCACACAACCACAAATACACCAGTTTTACGTCTTGTTGGTCTCATGACAAAAGCCTGTTACCAACAACACACACTTATGACTGCTACCAGTGTAAGTAATATTTCTCATGAACTCCTGCTAATGACTCACACATTCTTTACTCGATAAAGAGCTGAACGGTTCGGAGCAACATCTGTGCTTTCGTTCATCGTCAACACAGATTTCAAAGTCTGTCATTATGCTATTTAAAGACAGACCGGAACGGCCCATTTCCATCAATATTAGACTCTAATCACTGGAAAACGCAGCGTAAAACACCAGAAACTGCCTTAAACCCAATGTCTCACCAAAGAAAATCAAGAATCTCTCAGACTGTCAAGAAAGGCCCGCGAGAGTGCTGTCAATCCCAGGATGTGTCATTATACATTGGACAAATACTGTATCAGACGTTTAGTGTTTTTAAAAATCTTTGTTCATGCATCCACAGCTTCACCATCACTGTGGACAACACAAATAAACAGAGCAATGGACAGCTGCACACTGACAGGATGTTATGTGGGAGGAAACTTGATGAAACTGATAATAAAACTGATAATAAAACTCATATTAAATCTGATACTATATATATTGAGTTGCCTTAATTTGCAGAAGACTGTGATGGTGTCCTCTTGTTTTGCCATTCAATGTACAATCTCCCTCGGATTGTGACTGTTGTTGTTTGTATTCGTTATTTTTTTCAACGTGAGACCAATCATTATTCACTTAGACTGCACAAGATGGCTGTGAATAGCAGTTTAATATTTGACATAACGGACTCAGAAGACAAATACAGAGATAATACAGAGACAACAAAGACGTCATGGAGGACAGGTAATGCTCTCGCATTGATATCATGTCATATACCTGAGTGTTCATTTGCATAATGAATGCATAGCAAGAGGCAATGTACAGGAGAATTACATTCGCATTATCTTCTGTCATTACGGTTGTGTGTTGACAGTGACACCGGATCACTAAATGTGATATACAGTGTGTCCTGTACACTAATCACTTGTCCGTACGCTACAGCAGATGTGCATCACTCTGTCAAACTGTATTCGGCTCTTCTGTGTGCTAAATGTGCAAAGACTGTAGGTCGTTCTTTCACTTCTAAGAAGGCTGGAAAGTCAGCAGGGCAAAGCTGGGCTGCAGGGTTGGAGGTTCACTTGGAGGAAATTCGTTTGTGGGGATTTTTTAATATGCTAATTTGGTTGTTAATATTTGCCACTAGTGCACGTTATAAACTGATCTGGTAAGGGTCTTATCCTGGAAAAGCTAGCAAGAGCAGGCTGCTCTTCAAAAGTATGCAACTGATATATCCCACCCATGCTTGTCTCTGGGCTTTGTGAAAAAAGGTAGGCAGGTCAGTTAGTAACAGGCAGCAAATTATTTTGTTCAGTTCTAATGAAATGAATTTGGTGTGTATATCACAGTCTTGCGAGGGCCACAGAATCCAGCTTTCTTCTTTCTTTGGACAACTTTATTGATTGATGGTTGTCAGTTATAAATTCCGAGTGTATTCAGATTATCACAAACTAACTTGGGGACATGGGTTCGGCCCAGAGCTGTTTTTTGCTCTGGGGGCCTCACTCGGGGTAAATGCAGCCGGAGCTTTAATGTGGTCTTTGGTGTACAGTCACTGTTTGGTATAGTTGACACCCTTTTTCTGATGTTGCAGTTAGGGTTACTGTGTCTACTGGCCAATGAAATCACTGAAACCTGATGTGGTTGTTGTAGTCTGTGCTATAACATACTTATAGATAACCAATATATGAGTTATTATCTGAATGTTATTGTTTGTTGTGATTCATACTGATATTGTGCAGTATACTTGTGTACTTTCAATGGTTTCCCAGTCAATGTCAATGGAAGAACTGCAGCCTGTGTTTTGACAATCACTATTTTAAAGAAGTGTAACACAACCTATTGTCCAGAGGCTACTTTCATTTTGATTTAATTCAATATTTTAACAACCATAAAGGATACCTGGATGAGATTCAGGATTTAAATCAGCGGTTGGTGCAGTGGTGATATTCAAGATTTATCTTTGATTGCCATAACCCACATCAAACAACTTGACTTGGCTATTTACAGTGTTTCTCATAAGCTCCTGGTTATTTATGACTGCAGGAGGCTTCTCGGGGATGCCAAGCGAAGCGGGAGAAAGTGCTGCGCGAAAATAATAGGTACTGTCATATATGGTGCGAAAGCTTATTTGCCTCAGGTTTGTCTGATGTTGTGGGACATAATGTGGAGAAGTCAGAGGGTTGATGGCCGAGGCAGATTCAGAGTCACAAACAAATCCACTTCAGTGACCCCTGACGAGACCTCGACCCTTAACCTGGATTCT
Organism: Hippoglossus stenolepis; assembly: GCF_022539355.2. Classification (NCBI taxonomy): domain Eukaryota; kingdom Metazoa; phylum Chordata; class Actinopteri; order Pleuronectiformes; family Pleuronectidae; genus Hippoglossus; species Hippoglossus stenolepis. The sequence goes on from NC_061489.1 coordinate 10,759,374, forward strand.
GTGTTTGATTCTCGCGTTAACAGCTGCAGACGATTCCATAAACTGAATTAAATTCCCACTGAAGCAGCTATGTGTCATCGCAGCATTTTTACGAGTGATGTTTACTTTATCTTTTTCTACCACAAAGCCAAAAAATGCTTTAGGGATTATGGATTCCTGGTGTCATTTGATTTAAAAGTTGTGGACAAAGTGGAACAAAACGATCATGGCGGCATAAAATGTAGTTTCGCAAATTCTATTCCCCCCATTAGGAAGAGTGCCATGAGTAATCTTCTGACAGCCTTTGGTTTCAGCCGGAATAAGACTGACAGCAAATATGTGATGCTCATGGGCAGTCGTCCCTTCCAGACAAACAAAACACATGCACATGCACATTACATATAGAACATTCCTGTACTGCACAGCAGGAGCATATTGTGGTTTGATGGCCTGTTTGAAACAATAACGTATTTGTATGTTTATGGAGGAAGTGTGACTTTAAAGGACTTTCACTGCAACGGAGCATATCGGTTAGCGTAGCATGAAGACCAGGGGAAAACAGCCAGGCTTTGTCCATGGGTTGTAGTGTAAATAATAATTATATAGGGTAAAAGAATATCATTAAATATTTGTATGTGGATTTTTTTTAATCTGTAATCGACCAGCACAAATTCATGCTGTCACGTTCTAGCTATTAAGCCAACTGGCTGCTGGCCAAGCTGTACAGACACTGTATCAATCTCTTCATCCATCTCTGTTGGAAAGTGTTACATAAGTTAAATTATTGAAATGAATGGTCAAATTTGTAAACTTTTCTTAACAAAGTTACAAAGGGCTTCATATAGAGAAAAAAATAGAGATTAAAAGAACGGCAATCATAACAAGAAATCGGGCAATCTCTGAGCCCATTGGCTATCGTTCATTAGCCTCTGGGGGCAACGGCCAATGTTTAGGGTCTGGACTCAGGGTGCTGAAAGTGGAGTCCAGGGACCCCAAAGAGTCCTTGTGGGGTCTTTTTTTCATCATTATGTAACACACTGACAGAATGTTTGACTAATTCTGCCTTGAATTTCATACACTTCCTTTAATAAAACACCAAAAAGCTAAAATCTTGTCAAATGGGAGTGCTTTGTGTAGTTTGTGTCAGTTCAGAGGTTCTGTATATTCATATGTAGAATCTGTTTAAAGAAATTAAAATAAGAAACCTAACCCTGTGAAAGTTCTTAAAACAGAAGTGAATAATATGAAATCACACACACAAAAAAAACAGAGAATATCCCAAACATTAGTAAAAGCTTTGCGATAAAAATGTTATAAGAAAAGATTTTATAGAAAGGGATGTTGCCTTTCTGATCTTAACAGGTCGACTGCTCCTCAGCTGCAGGGCTCACACAGTAAAGGGCCGCTCACCCTTATTCATCAACCAAGATCTGGGAATAACAAGTAGATTTAACTGTTCAAACATGGCTATAGATATAACAGAGCAGTAGCTGTAAGAGTATGACAATTAATAATAATACTTTATTTCTATAGCACTAATCTAAACAAGATTAACAAGATAAATAAAAGGAATAAAGCAGCATCGAGCAAAACAAGAAAAAACAAAAAGAAATCAGATCAAAAAAGAAATTATTAAAAACAACATTTGTTAAAACCACTTAATAATCAGGCATTATAAACTTTTCCTATTAAAGCAGTGAGAGGTTAAGTGCTGGCAAGTCTAACGTCCTCAGGTTAAGAGTCTCGAGGTCCTGATGGCAAAAGCCCGGTCACCCTCAGTTACCAGCCTTGACAAAGGAAGTTAAACTAGCAATATCACGTCTGAGAGTATAGAGAATCAGTGGCTCCATAATATAACTGGGCGCCAGACTGTGCTGAGTTTGAAAAGTTATTGAAAGAATCATAAAATCAATCTTAAATTGAACTGGCAGCCAATGAAGGGAGTTAATTATTGGAGAGATATGAGCCCTATACGCTTGGTGCAGTCCAGACACTGAGGATTGACTGGTGCATGTAAAAAGTGCATTGCAGTAGTGAATAAGTATTTCTAGGTCTGGAAAAGACAACGTTGATCTGATTTTTGTTATTTAGTAGATCAAAGCAACAGATTTTAATAAGGTCATTGACATGAGCTTCAAATTTAGTTGGGAATTAAATGTGATACAGAGTTTTCTGGCTGATGATTTAATATTGCTCGCTTATGTGGCCCAATAAACAGTAGTCAGTCAATTCACTGTATAAACATCAATGTGTAAAATTCACTGTATAAACATCAATGTGTGCAACTCGCTGCATATACATTAATTTGTACAACTCACTATATATACACGAATGTGTACAACTCACTGTATATACATGAATGTGTACAATTCACTGCATATACATTAATGTGTACAATTCCTTTTGAATCAAAACTACTTTCATTCCAAAATAAAGGTGTTTTTATTCAACCTTATGTCGTGCCTCTGTCAACCTTTTTAAATATGATGTATTCAAAGTGAGACCTCACTGCCTCGTGTGTGGACACTTCAACATGTCATTTGGCCCTCCCCTTCTCATTCACCGGGACACACAGCACCTGCTCTGCACCAAAAAACACATTCCAGCCCTGATTCAATAAATGGTCAGACAGCAGTCCTTTTATGATCTGGGCAAACACATAAATCACATGGTTTTGTCCTCATCTTTCCTCACGCACTGACTTCTCCTTCCTATCTCAGTGAAGCAGATCCCTCCAACTCCCACTGGAGACGACATAAATCAAATTATGGATTCTTAACACTCATGTCTCAGGCCTGGAGAGCAGAAGCCAAATTTCTTTCCCCCACCTCCCTTACGTTACAGGAGGATGCTGAGATCATAAAAGATGCACCTCTGACAAATGGTGCACTCAGCTGCTGAAACATTAAAGATCACTGCATGTGGACAAAGTGGGAATTTCACTCCAACACAACTTGTTGATGCAACTGCTTCCAGACTAGTTATATATTTGTCCACTATGTTTCTGCTGGGAGGAAATATTATCAGATTACAAAATGCAACAAATCTGGGCCTTACGCTCCTGCACAGCGACTGCATTCCTCCAAGGAGCGGTGTGTGGCACTGTCATCCCTGCACACAAGGTGCCAGCAGTCCAGACTGTTCTCCTCTTAGTTCCTCAACGGTGGAATGAGCTGTCACACACTGTCAGAGCAGGGATGTCCCTCCCTATCGCCAAGATCCTGGTGAGGACTCATCTGCCCTGAGATCAGCACCTCTCCTCACAACTACACCGTAACATGTCTTATTCTTTACCTCAGCCAACCACACTTACTGAGCAGGTTTACTTATTCAGTTCCCTCTGCCAAAGAGGATATGAGCTTTGTTTGTTTGTAAGATTACACAATAACTAAAGAACTGATTACCATGATACTTGGTGGAAGGATGTGGTAAATGGGTCAAGGAAGAACTCTATGGATTTTGTTGTGGATCCAGTTAAGGGGGTTGATCCAGGAATGTAAACTTTTTTTTGAACATGAGTGAGATTGGGCATTATCATTGATTTCCCAAGGAACAATTCATGAATCTTGTTGAAGTTATCTATGAGTGTGTGGAATGTGGTGCTGCTGGGTTGAATATAAGGAGACTGCTGGGCGTTGGCGGAGGTATGTGCTCTACTGATTGCTATTCTAGCAGTTGGTTGCTTAGTGACTACAAAAAAATGTGATTGTTTATACAATTTTTAAAACCATTTTAATAGTTGCATGTTACCACAAGATAAAGTTCACATGTGTTTTATATTGTTATAGAAGAAACTCAATGTAGGTTATAATCATATCATGTCAATATTTGAATAGAAATAGTTTGTAAACCCAGGCTGACTTCAAAATTATAACTTTTTAACGCTGAAGTAGCACATTGGTTGATATGACAATTGAAAATACCTCCCTCTGTAAGTGGAGCTATGAGCTTCCTCTAAATTATGGAGCGTTGTAAATGAAAGACGCAAACATTTCATCATATATATTTGAGTTCATCCAACGGCCACCCCCAAGCATCCTCCCCTACAACACTGCTATTCCATGTTGGCAGACTGCATAGCTGCAGACGACTAACAGGCCATAATAACCATTATGGGATGAGTTCTGTTAGTCCCACATGAACCATCCTGCTGTAAATACTCACCACAGCAGCAGCAGTGAATTAATCCACCGCTGAAATTAGGCCCTTGAAAAAGCGCGACTCAGTCCCGTTAGAGACATTATTTTCTAAAAACTACAGCAGCAGCTGTTTTTCAGATTTTTTGAAAGTGAAACTTTATATTTGAAGCCAATTTTTAAAGATTTACAGCTTCAGTAGATGAACCGGTGGACTAAAGGCTGATTTCAACAGATGGGGCTGAGAAATCAGGACTTATTGAGAGAAAGATCAACACAAAGTCGGTTTCCGTCTTTTCATGGGATTTGTTGAGAATCAGAAAAGTATGGAAGGAGCAAAACTGTTAATGTGATCAGTGATCGTCTAGCTTGACTGAAACAGTGCTCATCACTACTCACTAAAATCAGCAAGCCTGAAAGTGCACCTCAAGAAACCCACAGGGTTCAGCTCCATTCACCGGGAGAATGAACAGCAAAATCGCGTCTTCCACTATTGCCTTTCAGTCAGCCTAGTCAAAAAGAACAGATCATTATGTGAACGTAGAATTTGTACTGTAACTTCGCTCCCATGGGCAAAGAGCCGGCAGGTGGATGCTGGGGTAGAGCTTTTGAACAGCGTAGCTTCCAGGTGAGCAGTGTGAGGAGAGAGAGCACAGCATCGTGATAAAAAGCACCTTTGGGATTTGTCGCAGTGAACAAGCTCCTAGACCTGCAGATTTCTGTGGCTGCAAGTGCAAAGTTTACATTTTCTGCGGGTTCAAGGGGCCCCCGCACGGCATGTGGTGCTGATTACTGACAACTCTAATACAAATCAAACAGAAGGGCTCTCTGAGGCCTGAAGAGAGTGAACTTGATGTGTAAAACAACATTTTGAGCGGATAGAAGGTTGTTTTCTAGGTTTGTCTCCATCAGTGTGGACACAGCCTTAAAACCCAAGCAATTGGTCACTTGTTAGATCTGTTCTTTATGCCTCGACTGAGTCTCCACGGAGCCCAGACATAGGTTTGTCTTTATCAGAGCTCACACTCACACATTTGTTCAATGAAGTCTTCAGGATTTGAAAACCCACATTCCAGCTCGATTTCAGAAGACTGTCTTGTGATGTTGTTTGAATTTTTTCCTCCTCAAATGTTCCCAGAGACGTTCACTGGGGTTGAGGTCTTGTGACTTGTTGATGAAAGGCTATGCGAGTGAACACTTGTTGCTGTTACTCGGACTTTCAATAGGACTATTTTCAGTCAGGAGGTATTTTACTGTGCGTCTCTGCAGGAAAGAAGGGTTCCTCTCTTTAATCGGTGCAGAGAGGATTCTTTTCACGAAAAGCATTTGACTGTGGGTCATGAGCACTGTTGCATTAATGTGGCTGATTCCTCACATGCACTGACTGCATCCTTGTCTTTTATTCTTTTCAGGAGTTACTTCGACTGCACTTAAAAGACCAGGGTGTTCTTTTACCGACTGGCTTCATGTCTCTTTATGTCTTTGACACAGATGCTGTTTTAGCTCATAAAGACGTCACATTGATATTATTCTAAAATGGTGCAGTGACGTAAGCTCCTCTTATATTTCTTTGGGTGAAATCAAGCTTGATTCAGTCAGAAAGTGCAGCCCTTTTTAGAAAGTACATCTGGGAGTTTAGTGTTTTCTTTAGCACACAGGATAACTACTTCAGCTCAGGATTATTACATTTTCTTGACAGTGTTACAGCCAACAGGACACAGTAGCTGCAGTGGAAATCCCCAATCAAATTAAAGCGCCATAAGGAGCTACAATAATGTGAATCCAAACTTGAATTTTCTCTCTTGCCTTCCATCCTTCCACATCTCCCTACCTTCTTTTGTTCACGTCATTGCATATATCCATTAGATTATATTAGATTGAATTAGTCAACTTTATTAATCCTCGGACCTGAAAGTAGTTTTGTCACAAGTCAAACAAGTGGACAAAGGCGCGCTGCCTCTGCAGACACACTGACGAACACACACTCCAATCCAAGACATGAGAGAGGTTCAGGAGCCTGCCAGCCTTTAAATTCAATTAGAGTTAATCAATCAACAAAAGGTCAATCACATCTGATTCCCCTGAAAAACAAGGCCATTAAAAATTGAAATATAAAACAGGCATCAAACTGATGTACAGTATACATGGACCCGTCCTTTTAAATAGCCTGAGTGATATTCAGCCACTGAAGACGTCCACACCTATCCTCAAAACAGACCACCCCGGCAGAAAAGGAGAAGATAATTTTCAGATACAGTACATCTGAATTTTTTGACTCTCTCTCCCCCGAGGACACGATATTCAAGTGTCAAGTTGGAATGACTTGGCGTTGAACTTGAGTTCCTCACTCATACACAGCTGTGGAGGTGAACATGAGAGTATGTAGGCTTGATGTGCCGAGCACTTAAAACTATCTCCTAGTTTTGCTCTAAAGACTCACAGTCAAAGTGTGATAGAAACTCTTTGTCACTGTGTCCTCGAGTGAAAAGCGCCCTCAGAGGAAATGTGTGATCACGTCTTTGTAGTCAACAGAATAACATTATTGTTGGATTAGAAGAGTCGGAATGTCATGACCGACTGTCGCAGAGAAAACAAAAAAAACGGAAACAGAGTCTTTTTCAGATAACTAAATACATTAAATATCATAAAACGGCTGTGAGAGTGGGTTGGGTTGATAGTGTTGGAAGCCACTAGTGCAATGAACTGAGCTCATAAACTTGAAAGTCATGCCCCCTGTTCATGGCATAATGAGCAGCATTGTGCTGGTAAACACCTTTCTCCAGGCCTAGCCCAAGATGAATCTGCAGTCACAAAGCGGGGCCTGTATATAGAGTCTTCATGATCCCCGAAATAAGAAGAAAATGTCTGTCTTGAAAGAATGTTTTGTTTACTCCCTGCATGACTGACTGGCTCATGTAAAGTGTATTGTGGTCTCATGGGGGCTTGTAGCATGCTGCACCCTTGTGCATCCTCACCGCCTCTTACAAAACAGCGAGGAATCAGCCAAAGTCAACAGCGAGCGGCTTAGTTGTGGCTTCAGCAAGGTCAAGTAAACAAGGTCATTAGATTCATTATGGCCTGACAATAACAACAAGGAGTATATGTAACATGGCGGTATTCTCTTTGACTCTATAGGCGGCTTCCTGTGAACTACATTAATCACTTGTTTCCTGTTCCTACTGCTTGGTGCTTTCTAATGATGCCTCTTTTGATGAAGTATGTTCTTTGTATATTGATAGACAGCTCACTGTAAATCTTTTTAAAGTTCCTTCAACTTAGAGAAGTGAGTCCCCGGCTAAAGTGTTGGCTCAAAAATGTGAGTTAATGGAAATAAATGTTTTTTGAATTTAAATTTATTAAGAAAATAACAACCTCCACGAAGAAGATTGTGTTCACACCTGTGTCCGTTAATTTATGTACTTGTTTGTCTCTTTGCTCTGGTTTAGACTTTTGTAACACAGTCTCTGGCTTTTGTTCTTTCTCTGAGGACTTAGAATAGACTATATTGTTCCTCTTGAGAAACTCAATATTTTATCTTCAGTGGACTCTTATGTTAATGTGTTTGGATTTGTGTTTTGTGTGTTATGTTACCCACCTTGTGTGTCCCTGACTCTGTTAAGTTACCTTTTGTAATCCCTCATGTTGTTTAATTTCCTGTTTTATTTTGAAATCACTTTCCTTGTTTATTTCCTGTCCTGTTTCCCACCCTTGTAATTCGCTATATATCAATTCAAAGGGGGCAAAGGCTGAACTGAAAAAACGGCGGTCTAGCAACATAGCTGTCGGACACCACGAGAAACTTTTACTGCCCCTTGGTCCTTTTACCATATTTAGCTGTTCAACTGAGTTGAAGCGTGACACTCAAGCATTGGCCTTCTTGGCACTCGCATGGCGCTATTACCTATTTGAAAAATGGTCTCTGAAGTGCAATGAATTCTCAGATACTCCCTTCCCTGTCTAAGCAGTACCCAAGGTCAGGTTAAAGATAAAGGGCCAACCAACAATGCATTGTAGCATCTATGTTGAGGCACTTTCATATCTAGCTCAGATGTGCCAGACTCATTCCTCTGTGTCAGTTCATCTGCTCAGTTCGGGTTCTGTTCGTGTCTGTTTCTGTTACCTCATGATGTTTCTGCTCCCAGTGTTTTTCAGTGTTTCCGTTTCTAGTTTTTCCCCCGTGTTGATTGTGTTAAATTATTGGAGTAAATCACTAAACTGCCTCTGCTGGTGTTTGCGTCGGCACACTGGTTCAGAATCAACCACAAAAACGTTGTATGGTTTGTTGGGTTATTTGTTTTGTCAGCAGCATTACGCAAAAACTACTGAACAGATTTGTGGAAAGATGGAATATGGGCCAAGAAAGAAGCTGTTACACTTTGTTGTGGATACAGACAAAGGGGCGGATCCAGGAATTTAAAAAATCTCTTTCTTGAACATTCAACATTTAACGATTACTTACAGATTTTTCAGGGGAAGATTTATGGATCATGATTAAAAAACATAGGCATATTTAGGAGATGGATTTATGAGTGTGTGCAGTTTGTTGCACATCCAAATAAAAATACAACGGTTTTTCAGCTGCTGAACAGTAACAAATATGGCAACAAACCTGTTACTACCACAGATGTGTAGCTAGATAATATGGATTTAGTACGGAATCAACAGTTTATATGTATCTTCAATGAACTTTGACCGATTGAAAATGATTGGTGGAATCATTAAAGGGATTGTTGGAGCGTGTATGCGGTGTTTGTTTAATCACTACACAATACACTATTTCAGGTTAAAAGAATCGAACTCGCAGCAGCAGCCATCAAAGCTGTTTTATACCAGAGTCGGTTCAGAGAGGACATACGAAGCTGCTCCCAGTGAACTCTGTTAGACTCCATGCATACAGATGAAAGTAGTGAATTCAATACGGCCCATCATTATCATGAAAATAAACATCCATGACTTAGTGTACCTTCACATGTATTAGAATCACAGGAGGTTCACATCACGTCTGTTTTTGTCCATAAGAGAGGGATCTCTGGAGAGCTTCAACTCTCAAGCAATGCACGCAGGGAAGTCTTTTCTTACGCTGGTTTGTTTCTTTAAAAGCTTGATTTAATGAGCTGAGTAAACTCTTTGATTCATATCCAGTCAAAAGACGTCATGTTAGAACAACTCGGGGGTTTCTGAGAAATTCTGAGTTGAATCAAGATGAACAGAACCAACACATTTCTGTTCAGTTAGCGAGAGAGGATTAGCTGATTGCACAAAGTTGCGCCCTGACTTACTGCTGTAAACAAGCCTGGCTGAGAGGATGTTTGATATGAGTTTAACTCCACATGGTAATAATTTTGGAGTTTAGTTTATAAAAAGGCAAACATTCAGATTCCGATAGGAATTTCAGAGAACTGCTACAGGCGTATTTGTCTCGTTAGCCAATCAGAGGGCTGATAAGTACAGGATCAAATGTGCACAAATCAAAATCGCATCTGCTTACAAGCACAACAACAACTGAGGCAGAAAGAGTTGATTTAAAGGTTCAAGGTGTAGAATTGAATGACATCTAGTGGTGAAGTTGCATGTTGCAGCTGAATGTAAATATAAAGTATTTAAATATAAAAGCCCATTGTAGGGTAAAGTTCAACAATTCATACAATTTAGATGAAACACACTAGTGAAAACATCACTAGGAGTTTTCTATTAAATTCCTGCCAATAGATCCCTTTCACCTTAACATTACACACTGGACCTTTAAGATGGAGTCATGGTTTTCTGAAGACAAACTTGAACATCTCTGCCACACAGACTGAGTTGTTATAACTGTCAGTCACAGAGCCTCGGAGAAGACAACATATACTCACCCCCCAAATCCTATGCTTTGTGCAGACCTGCATGTGAAGACAGTTGATAGATTGATCTAATCCCCCAGCTAGAATAAAAGGAAAGCGTATTTCTTACAAATATAAAAGAACCACCTGCTTCAGAGTGACCCACTGTGCAGCCTGGAGAAGTTTCATTCCAGCTTCAGCTGTATCTTTGTCGAGAACATGCTAAACTGTGATGAGGGGTTCAGGGCCAACGAAAGGGGAGATTTTGATATCTCATAATGTTATGAGAAGTTGTTTTTAATGTAGAGGACATGTCATGTTGGAGGGGGAATATAAGAAGATCCGCCTGTTTCCTTGGTTAAAATGAAGAATGTGGAGCATCTTTTTAAGTTATACCTTAATATAAGTTTCCCAAATAACAAAACATTAACTCTTTCAGCTCATCAGATCCACATTATCTTAAGTAACATGACTCCTTTTCGAGGAGGAAATGTTTGGTAGTGGTTGACTGTGAGGTTGTCCTTGTTCACATCTGCGTTGGGGATTTCATAGTTTCTCAAGATACAATGAGATTGGTTCAAGACTGAGACCCAGAGGGTGTGAAAGTCTGATGAGCACGTGTTCTGCTTGCTGCTTATTTCCTCTTTTCTTTTCATTTCCTGGAAATATTATGACTTTATTCTCGTAATATTATGTTGTTTTTTTCTTGTTAAATCACAACTATATTCTCATAATATTATGTATTTAGTCTAGTCAAATTACAAATTTCTTCTCAATTCCGAATTTATTCTCATAATATTCGGATTTTAATCAGGAAATCTTAGAATTTGATTTCCTTCACTATGCATCTAATACTCCACTACTAAACCAATCCAGCCATCGACAGTGGAGAAGATGTTGCAGGATGTGAGTGACAATTTTCTCAGGGTGCTCAGATTTGTCCATATTGGAATCTGTTGTAATAAGGTGACTTGGAGCTGCTGTTCTCGCCCTCATCCAGCTCTTACACTTCTTATGGTGCTGCATAGCTTTCTCACATAACTTGGATACTTCTGTCCCAGATCAGCTCATAAAACATTTCCCTCTGTATGTGAGTCACGTCGTCCATATAGGTTTTTTTAAAAAACATCTAAAATGGTGTAGGTCAGGTCTCCTCCCTCGCTCGCAGCTGAATGAAAGCTCAGCAGCAGCCGGCTCAGAGCTGCCTCTAGGTTCGAAGATTTCCTATCATCCAGTAAGTTTGTGTTTTTGATAAAGTTCCAATGATGACAGATGAGTGACAGAGATGTTCAATATCTTTGAGATCGCATTGCAGGACCCTGACATCAGAGCTACTGGGCTAATGGGCTATTTTGCCCAGACACACAGTAAATGAGGACTAGCAGACAATATTAATCAGAGTAAAATCATTTTTTGTTTGTTTTCTCAACTCGGGGCTAACTAACACTACACCTTTCTACTCCAACAAACACTGTCTGACATTATATCGATATTTCATCCTGCATCAAAGCCTCAACACAATACAGTACCTCCACCTGCTTCAAACCCATTAGCTAACATGCATTTATCGGCACCTCTGAATCTAGTTACTTTCTCTGATTAAGCGATTCCCAGTGCGGTTGAGCAGCGGCGGGCCTTCCAGACATCGAGCAGCCCTGTGTGGGATGTTAATGTGGGGTGAAATAACTGAGATTGACTATTGATCAGGTGCATGTCTACAGCCCCGAGGCAGCTCAATATAATCACTTCCACACTTGTTCTGTCTCCCTCTGAGTGTGGCTGATGGAGTGATGACACAGGATGCAACCACACAGCGCCAGGCGTGATTTGTCATAATTCAATGGGCACAAACGCGCGCGGCGTCTCCCAGAAACCAGTTATGAGAGCAGAATCGGGTTACACTGTCTGTCTCAGATGCATCACGCCATAATTGTTTTGATCATCTATATTAAGGAAGGTGTGAGATGTAGATTAAATAGCAGGAAAATGCTTGAGTGTACTGGAATTGAAATGAGACTCCGACTGAATCCAACCTTTTTTTTTTCTTCTCTCTCTCTGCAGTACAAGTTTAATTGAACTGTGTCAGCAGTGTTGAAAAAAAGTGGTGCTCTGGCTGAAAAAGAGAGTGTCTGAGAGGCATATTGATTAGCTGCTCCTGGACGACAGAATCCTACTCATCACACTTCCCGGCAACACATCCCAAAGGGCGTCCATCTTAATGTGATATGACAACCCTCCGCCATATCAAAACTAAATCTGGACATCGATTTCGACATTCGGCGTGATAGCTGAAAAACACTTTTCTGCTTTCATATGCACAGCTAGACGCAGGGGTGTTTGTCTTGGTGAGTGGGACTCCTGCAGAGGCCTTACACAGTGTGCGCTGGAATAATATAATAGATAATAAAAATACATTTTCTCAAAGTTTCTCGCTGTTGCTCGTGTGATATTTTCTATTAAACTGCCACAAAGTCCGATTTAACAGAGACTTTTAAGAGTACGGCAAAGAAAAGGTCAGGATCTGTTTGTCCTCAATAGCGACTGAGGAGAAAATTAGCATTTTATGATTATCATTTTAATAACATTCACCTCCTACAACGTCCTTGTGTTTGGAGTGTACTTGCAGTAGAACACGCTGTTCGAGTCGAGATGCTCAGGGGCGAGGACACAGTCTCAGCTGCTGGCTCAGGCCTGATGAGGCTATAAAAGGCCTGAAGACAAGAAAACCAAGAGACCAGGTTTAATTAGTACAGACATTTGTAGCACACATTTTCTCTGAGGTTACAAAATGTGTTGGAATGACACAACCAAGGCTGCCGTGTGAATGCACCTCTCAGTAAATCATTAGGTACGCCGATTGATAAGGACACGTCATTCAGACAGCCTCGGAAAGGTATTGCTGGTTCAGCTGTGTTGAAAGTATTCTGTACTAATTAAATGTAGGTATATATGAGTGTATTACTCCGATTTGTGACGTGTGTTTAGTTGAAGTTTGGAAATGTCAACTTTTTCGAGATTTATCATGAAATTGCAGGAGTTATCAAAGTTACGGATTAGATTTCAACAAAGTTCAAGTTCATTCTGGCAGAGAGGGTTTTCTCTCCTCAGTCTACAGAGGAGTGTGCAACGCTTCAACTAAAAATGCAAAAAAAAACCTTCAAGATGTCATAAGGGAGTAGATATACTTCATATAAAATGTTCAGGGTCATTGGAGAACACTTTGAAGGATTGACAGATTTATGTTTCACAGGCACACAAACAAAGGACCTGTGCAGGTACACTTACATGGCTGTGCTAAAACTCAAGGGTGCAATAAATAATCATTGGTGAAAAATATGCATTTGATAAATGGACAAGATAATAAAAAATATAAATCTTACAAGCATCATCATCATCCGTGCAGTTTTTCATTTTAGAAAAATAACAAACATACACTGTCATATGGCAAACTATGCAATAGAATAAGATGTTATTTTACCTCCTTTTACTGCAGACATTCAAACATTCATCAGCATTTGAGAAAACCAGCTCTTCGACGAGGGGCTCTTATTCCTCTTGTCCACCAGGACAGTGCTGATGCCAGTGAGTAGTCAGTTCATGTGTGTTGATAACGTCCATTAACTGGCCTGATAACAGTCAAACTGGTCTCAGAAGTAGCTTCATTTGATGCCAGTACAACACGTTTAACAATCAAAAGTTACATCGTCCACGCTCCATTTCACTGTGGGCTAATCTATTGTTTGCTTACGGCCAATAAACCTCAAAAGAAGAATATTATGTCGTGGATGGTGGTGGAATTTTGGTCGGAAATGAATCATGGCCGACACAATGCTTCTATTGTGCTGGCGTTTTATAAATCTTATTCTAAACTTAGTACATCTTGCATTTGAAGGTTTCCGAAAAAGCATCTCGCTGCATCTGCTTTCGCTCACGTTTTCTCCTAAAAGATGCACAGACAGGCGGTGCTTTTAGGGCCAGCTGCATATGGGCTCATCAATTTTACATTTATCAATGGATGTTAACATTGTTTTCTCTAGGAGAAACATGAATAATTGTTGTATAGGGTTTTTGTTTTTGATTAAATGCTTTTGTTTTTTCATGGGGGAGCTCTGTTAGTTTTGACGCACTTCAGGAAAAATGTCAAGGCCAGTGTTTTTTTCCCACCATGTCAAATGAGAACAATTTAACCAGAAAATAAACCATAGCCAGTGACGTCAGTGGTTACAGCCTTTGAACCAGAAATCGTTGGGATTCAGGCCAGTAAAAAAAGACCTTATTCAGTGGAAATGTGCAACTGTCTCGTGGAAAAGGCTTTTAGCAGCTGTTTTGAGGGGTTCTGTTTGAAACGAAATTGTAAATATTCAAATTCACGTCTTTGTCCTGAGCCGTTTAAGAACATCTCATCCATGCCGGTTTAAAAACAAGGACAACAGTGGACACTCACTATGCTAAAGCAGGGTTTTGTGTAATGTGATTGAAATCTCCGGACCACACACTAATCGGACTTGAACCGCTGTGACAGTGTTTTCTCAAGTGATGACTGAGACGTAAACTTTCTTCAATAAAGTGCAGTATTAAGAACATCACTGTTGTTGTCTGGCTGAGTGGTTAAGTCGTGTGTTCCGTTCATGTATCGCTCTCTTTCAACATTTAAACGAGGTTACCACGCTAATTGGGCATACGTCCCAAACCAAAAAACAGTTTATAGATCTCTAAGGATCCGTCCTTGACTTCACGGAAATCAAGCTCGAAAGGAGCAAGATGAAATTGCCTCGTAGTAACACATATTAAATTGGGAGATAAACAAATCTGCAGCGCTGAGGAGGATGAAGAAGAAATCAGAGGTACTGAAGAACCTGTTTCTCACTGAAATGATTAAGTAAAACTTGGCAGCTGCATATATTATATAAGCATTATCATAGATAGAGAAATTATGTAATTATGTGAATTCCATTCTTCATGCCAAACAAAGCTTAAGCTCCTTAAGTGTGTGAGAAACTCTTCTTGCACTTGACTTCTAGCTGCTTTTGGTGCCACTGGCTGATCCTCTCCTGCTGGAGTTGGACATGATTAAAATTAAGGAAACGTGGCCATTAATTTGTTAATCAACACGATTCAAGGCCATTTAAATAGCTTTACTTTCACTATTAAATTCTTCGGTATTTCTGAATTGAAATAACTCAGCGCTCAGAGGAAACATCGTAATTTGAGTGTGTTCAGGGGATTAACGGCTCTTACTTTTTAGGCCTCACAGAAGAATAGCAACAGTAAACCTCTGAACAAAGGCGGAGAAGGAGTGTGTTTCCTTAAGCTCTAAGACCATGTGCGGGACATCTTACATAAACTGACTGTCTACTCTTCCCATGATTATCACACCTTGTATATTAGTGATAAATAAGGCAATATAAGAATCACTGTGGCACTGAAAACTTGACCTTCGATGATTTTATGAATAGAAATATTGAATATTCTAATGACGTTGATAAGAAAAAAGTATTTAACTGTGACCGGACCTGGCTCCTACCTGATTTGCCTGCTAAGGTTATTAGTTCAGTTCCTTTTGAAGAAATAATTTGAGTTTTTGGGGGGAATTATGCAAATTCCTTTTCTTGCTGAGCATAGAAGATTGATGCCACTCTAATTTCCGAATGCTAAATACAAAGCCATAGACCGTGTGACATGGGCGACAAATAATCAAGTGGCTCTGTGAGGCTCATGCACACTGGTGCTTTGAGCTATCAGCGTGCTAACATGCTAGTGTTTAGTAGGTCTAATGTTACCGTCATAATTTACTGTGTTAGCATGCTAACATTTGCTAATTTGCAATAAACATAGCTGAGTAGAGTGGAGGTTGATGTTATTGAAAATACTAGTTGTTACGTGCCGTTGTTTGTGTTTTTTTGTTTCTCTCTCTCTCTCTCTCATCTCCTCCAGGTGTGTGCTCTTGCCAGAACCTCCACTGGCACAGCTGAAGCCACTCCGGCAGAAAACCTCGAGCAGAGCTTCAGATGTGGCCAGTGGGCCAAGCGGCAGTGTGGAGCGCGTGTCTTGCTCAAACAAGCTGCGAGTGACCAGTGTAGTAGTGTGCCTTGGTTGGTTGGTATCTTTGTGCATATTTGAACTCTTTGATTAACTTTTATTAGTGCTCTTTTTGTTGTCCTGGTTCATCTTCAGGTTGTTGGAGATTGTTCTTTGTTGGCTTATTCCCTCTTCAGTTCTGTGAAGAGCGTTTTGTGTTTCGTGCAGATTTTACGTTTGTTTCTTTAATGCATCCTGCTGGTCACTTGTTTTTCCCCCGATTTATTTTTAATTGTTTGTCCCTCATCCCCTAGACCTCTTATGGTCTAGGGGACCATAAGATTTGACAAACCTGGACCAAAGCTGCAGACCGACCAGCCGACGAACCTCTGGTGTCGCTAAAACCCAACAAGCAGCACCTCTACTATCAATATGACTCTACACCGACTCACCCTGATTGTCTGGCTGATCTTCCCCTTGACTAATACATGCTCAGTTAAAACCATTTCCTTGACCGAAGTCTAATGAAACCACTTTACAGGTCGGTGAGGCTTTCCAGGTTTGCATTGACCTCCATTCATTGTGGACAGCCTCACCCTAACCCCTAACTCTAACCTGAACTACTTTTCATTCATGCCTTATCCTAACTTTAACCTTTAGGAACGATAATGATAATGATTTGATAATTAGGATGGGGCTTTGAGTTCTCCACAGAAAGACTCAAAGAGGGAACAAAAACGTGCACACACGCACTTATGCACAAACAAAAACAAAAACACACACACACACACACACACACACACACACACACACACACACACACACACACACACACACACACACACACACACACACACACACACACACACACACACACACACACACACACACAGCTTCGAGAACCTTGGAAGAACTATAAATACTTTACATAGTGCAGATCAAAATCTAAAATGTCTGAAAATGAGTGGCATGTAATTAGCTCTTGGGTGATTGTTGTCTTAGCCACTTGGGTGAAATGTGATGGTCCCAAGACGCTCTTCCCTATATCTTAATCCTGTGGCACACTCCTGTGACTGAGGTGCCAGCAGATCAAGAGCAGTACTCTGAGTTTTGTGCTACAGCTGATGTCCTTCTCTCCATAAATTAAATTGGCCTCTGATTCAATAACTGTTTATCAGGTAACTGCAGAAACTCATTGAATTATGCCATCAACCAATCAGGTGCGCCCAACCCCAACAGACCCCAACAAACGCCACATTGCTCAGACATCATGATATCATTAACTGTCTGCATCTATCAGTCTTTCCAAAGAGGGGCCATCGCCTGCCAATACAGACCTGTGGACAATCTGGGGACAAAACTCAGGGATGAAACTTGTAAAAAACTTTGTTTTCTTCAACCAAATTAGATAAGAAAACAATAACCGTGCTGTTCCTCTTAAGCGCATTCATGCTTTTTCCCAAATACTTCAAAGATTATTATTTCTAGCCACTGCAGTACATGTCAATAACTCCCTCCTGCCCTGGCGTCCCTGCCCTCGCCGCTATGAAAGAATGCCTTTGACACACCACATGAAGAGGCGAGGAGCTGAGTGCTGTCATGTGATGTCTGTTTCTCCGAGTTAGCTGACGCAGATGTGACGTCACCTGCTACTGAATGGGCGCCTTTGAAAGTTCACTGCGCAGAATGCATCAATAAAATCAATTGCCGTCCATGCCAGCGGCACTAACAGGCCTATCTGGAGGGGGACATGGTTCTTCCCCCCCTGCAGAACCACAGGGACTTTTCCCACTGCCTGAGGTTTGGTGTTCCTTGATGGCAGATACTTGTTCCGATTGATCAGAATGTCTGCAGCGGGATTAAAGCTTTCCGCCTGTAACTCCAAATTTATGGGTTTCATTTCCATGTGAACCACAGCAAAGAATTCCTACGCTTGTTGAGACACCATAACCATATTTGTGTTATGATTTGTCTGATTAAATTGCGCTTTGCTGATTTAGTTGGAAGGATTTGATTGTTGTGCACGAGATTCAGCATCGCACAGACTTTAATTGACAGAGACTGAACGTGCTGAAAACTATTTGAAATCAAATGCAGTGTTTTCAAAAGGGAAATGATAATTGTTTCATTTAACTGAGATTTTCCCACTTAAATTCAATAAATCCGGTCTGAGCTTGGGGTGAGGCTTTTCTTCCCCGAGTGTCAAAAGGGGGCCAATCAGCTCCTTAAGATTCCCAACAGTCGCCCCGCCGTGCTCTTTAATTGGCTAATTACAAACTGTGTGGATCTAACTCAGCTGCTCAGGCACGGATTACAGCAGCTGGGTGAAATCCTGCATCCAAGTGTCTGAGGTTTCTGGGCTATTCAATGAGAGTCAGACACTGCAGGGCTGCAAGGATGTAACTGTGACCTATACCCCCTGCTGTCGTTCGCTTGATCATATCTGTAGTGAAATGAAGTGTGGGAAATCTCACGAATAAATCTTGCCGGGTAGAGAACTCCACAGACTTTATGAATGTTGAACAGGGACAAGACTCACGCCCTCCTTGGCAGAGCGAGCACAAAGTCTGCTGGCCAGCGAAGCCCCGGCACCATAAATTGACAAAACAGCCAAAGAAAGTGTCGTAATTTCACCGGACAGCAGAGTAAAGGCAGTTCCTACTTTGCTGACAGTATTTTTTTAAAGTGTTGATCACAGGATGGTGGATCAGTAAATAAAAAATATTCTTACTGAACAGTTAGTGGTGAACACTACATCAAGAATATGATAATGGTAACTGTTGTTTCATAAAAATTCTATTATAGGTAGTGCACAGATACGTTTTAGGCTGAAATGACTGTGACATTTATTGCTATGGGTGTAAAGCATCATGGAAAATAGTTGAAACACACTCTTATCCACAGTCAACAGGATGCAGACTCTCCACTAGAGGGAGCTGTTCTGTCCGCTCAGTTCTGGCCATCAACCTGTGATGTAATATCAGTAATATCAGCACAAGCAAAGACTGTGAAAGCTATGCTCATTTTATATTGACGCCCCCTGCAGGCAATGAGTGCTGCACCTTTTCTGCTGTAGCGCCACCTGTACCAACAAAAATATAAAATGTTCATCTATTACCATGAAGCACCAAATGTTGTCATCAACATCGTCAAGTTTTGTGAACATATTTTCAATTTTATGCAAATGTTTAATTTGAGTGAGCCGGGCGATTTTATCAACGACTGAAGCAAGATTCAATACTAACACCAAAACAAGTCCATGCTTAAAATATTTAGTTCCACTGGTGGAACAAAAAGACGCGATGATGCTAACTACATAAATCTTGTGTTAAAATGCAACACAAACACACGTTGCGGTCCCTTTCCTTGCAGCAGAAGCTATGAAATCAGATGATATTGTCTGGGGTTGATTCAAGGTTCTTTGTATTATTTAGTCATTGCTTGTGCTTGTCCTTGTTTCAAATGTAAAAGCTGAGAATGATTTTCCCCATCTAGCCTGTAGGTAGCTGCTATTCGTGATATAAAGTCTGTCTTTTTTTTTATCAAATTGACGCCATCCGCTCACACACAAAACAAATGACTTATTTATCATCCGTTCGCTTAATGGGGATGAGTCTTCATGATTGCCTGAGGTGGTCATCCAGACGTGTCACGTGGTTGGAGAGGCTGCGAGGATGTAAAATGTATGACCTACATCTACACCGCATGCTGCCTTCAGTCAACAGACAATACAAATGTAACTGTATCTCACATAGACAATGTGAGACAGAGGAAAGTATTTCATTAGCATAAAGTTCTGTAGAAACAGGTGACGACCTTGTCGTCGACTGAAGTCAGCGTTGGTATAAGAAAAGTAAATTAAGTCAAAAAGACCATATAGTGTGTTGTACATGTCATGCAGTGTATAAATAAAGTGTTGTTTTTGTGTTGTATTACACATGCAACACACACACACGTGTATGTTTGTGTTATTATGACATGAATTTAATTTGGACAAATTTTGGCTTTATTTCCATTATTAGTTACTCAACAAATATTTGTTTACGGATGCACTAATTATGACTATAAAACATTTATTTATTTGACCAGTGGGTCGGGGTTTCATGTGGGGAGAATGTGCCGTTGTTTCGAGAAAAAGAAGTCAAGAAAATAAAGGGAAAAGAACATTTGATAGTTGAGATAAAAAAAACATCACACATTTTCTATGATGGTACAATGCAAATCATTATTTGTAAAGCTAAATGACACTGACACTTTGTTCATGTATCAATGTGTCAACCGCAGATTATCGAGTGATGAAATCAAATTATGTGCATGGCCGTCATTACACCCTCAAGAGAGCACACACTCTTTCCCACTGTCTTACAGATGGAGCCACCATGACAGTGAACTTGTGCACTTTTGAGTGACAAAGATAGCGAGGTCACATGTGGAACAAGATCTACTGTGCGCCTTCACGTTGAGGTCAGGGGGTCAGATGCATTAGCGTGGTCTGTGCTCCACCACAATGTGAAGCCAGGTACAATAAGAAGGTCTCAGTGATACAGGCAGGCAGCAGCGGCCTGTTGCGGCCCTGCAGATGTACGATTACATTTTTAAAGCTCACTCATGAAGGAAGTAGAGCGTGTATCTAGCTGTGATATCACCGAGCTGCACCCTCATAATAATATTAAACGGTCTGGTTTTGGATGACTACTGTGCGGACGTCAGGAAGCTCACGGCTGCTGCTGCCTGCGCGCAGTACATGATGCTTCCTGTGCAGATAAAAACACAGCACCACACTACAGTGTTTACTGGACAGATAATGCTCATGGTAGCAGCTACTTTAAATCAGATCAGAAAGGAGGAATGCCAGTCGCAGCTGCGTCCATGAAGCCACGTGCTTTATCTAAACAGGCGCAGCACTAAATTAAGGAATTTTCAAGGTTTACAAATGATCATTTGCTGCCGCTCCCCGCAGCCAGAAACTGCAAAGTAAAGACCGTGTGAACAGTGATGCATGTGTCCACTAAGTCATTTGTGCATTGTCAAGAAAACAGCTCCACTTTGTGCATCCGATCTTTGAACGATAAAAGAACATTTCAAAAATCTCTCGCTCTCATCTCAACATCTAAAAAGGCAGAAATGACAGGGAAGTGCATGGATTTGTGAAGCTGCTAGCTGATCTTTAAACACCACTACTGTCAACATCATGTGCTCATTTATCAGTCTGCTTTGTTTATTTTTCATTTATCAAGCATATATTTTTAGCGTTGCAGTTGTTTGCTGCCTCGCAGGATAAAAAGATCAAGTCGCAGCACAACTGTGAGTCACTGTGTGTGTGTGTGTCACTGTTTGTCTCCCTCTGTTGGCTGATTCATCCATCATATGATGAATTCAAACATTTCCTTAATCATACACCCTGAAAAATACAGAAGACCTTCCAGTGTAAGTAGGACAATTACTGCGGCTTCAATCCTAGCCACTGTCTGACAGAACGTTGCTGCTAAGTCGGAAAAACACAGTGCAAAAAAAACACAAAAACATTACAATTAAAACAATTAAATTACAGTCAAAGGTTCACAAAACAAAATACACAGAAAAAAGAAAATTCATTAGCAAATTAAAATAAAATGCTAAAATTGGTCTTAGTCCAGTTAGCAATAGTGTGAATATAACTTGTTAAAGGTTCAGTGTTTAAGATTTAGGTGAAAGGAATCTATTGGCAGAAATTCAGTGTAAAATAATCCTAATGATGTTTTCACTAGTGTTTCATCTAAATTGTATGAATTGTTGTTTTCTTTACCCTAGCATGGGCCCTTTATATTTATATACTTTAGATTTACATCAGGAACGGGTCCTCTTTACGGAGGCCGCCATGTTATTTACAGTAGCCCAGACTGGACAAACTAAAGTTTTTAGTTTTTATGAAAACTGAAGGTTACCACAGGTTCTTTTATGTTTGGAAGGGGGGGTGAGGTGAGGGGTATTCAGCTGCAACATGCAACTTCACCACTAGATGTCGCTAAATTCTACACACTGAACCTTTAAGTTGAAGTTGAACATACTTATTTCATGTGTGTGTTACCACCTGGAGTAATTCTTCAAAGTTGGTCCAGGAATTTACTTTTTTCATACTACTGCTGGATTATTGCTACTGATGATTTCACATGGGAAGTTTTAAAATAACTATTTTTAAACTGCTGTTTATATTGCAGAGGAATGTTTAAATTAAAAATAAATCTTTACATTTTTTGAATCGGTCAAATGTGTTGTGTATAATCCTTATCTACAAAAAACTGCAACTACACATCATATAAATGTATCTGATTGAAACCTGCTTAATTTTGTTTTGAAATGGAGTGAGGGGAAGTCTTCAGAAGCATGAAATTAAAAGCGATAAAATACAGCACTTGAGTAACTGTACTTACTGTACATGATTAGTGGAAATAAAACCCACACAGCCCTGGTGTTATCTTAAATCCTTTAATATATGAAAGAGGCATATTTTAAACACAATATACAGTGTAACAGACCATGTCCCACAGTTTTCATTTACATTTCTTTACAAGGCTGCCCGTCAGAGAGGATGCAACTGAAACAACTGATCGACAGTATGGTTTTGTTTGTTGTGTTCTGCTGCAATCGAGACACAACTGGAAACAGCCTGTTAATTAAACAATGTTTGTGTTGCCCAGCTGAACAAACATATTCTGAATAATTTCTGTGAGCCTAAGAGATCTCTATCTACTGTATCTGTATCCATATTCTTCAACTGGGAGCCAATGTGTACCAGTCAACAACTCAATATGATCACAAACAAATCAGTTCTGCTGCATCTTTGTGCTCGGACGTGACCGGCGTCTGAACACCAGCAGGAACGATCCGCGGTTGAGTGATGTGCTGCTCACCTTTGTAAGAACTATTTGACAGGGACATGAGCAGACTCCGAAAGCTTAGACAGGATCACAGGACAGTGTTGCATGAATATAAGGAAAATAAAGTTAAATCCTTCATAAATGCATATGTAGAAAAAGTTTTTCTATCAATAAGGGATTATCAAACCTTTGAAGTAATGATTTGTGATCATACTTAGAAAATCATCCACAGCCACTTAAGAGACATAAAAGCCAAAACAAACAAAGATTTTAATGCTTTGAGATTGCATATAAAACGTAGGTCTAAAACACACACACACACACACACACACACACACACACACACACACACACACACACACACACACACACACACACACACACACACACACACACACACACACACACACACACACACACACACACACACACACACACACACACACACACACACAAAATGGAATGCTCATTTGCTTTTATGCTCACGAAACAATTAAAAAAGAGGACACCAGAATAACATTGAAAACAAAAGAGACAAGTTTTAATTCACATTACTAAACTTCACTGGTTTTGTGCATTGCGTGCATGTAAGGGTAAAGATTACGATTTCTTACTGTAGTAGGTCCATGCGGATACAGACTTATACATTCATGTTATGCATAAGGCTCCTCAGGAATGATTTAACTGCCCAGAGGGACAGCAGAAAAAATGAAAGAGGTTGTTTTGTGATTGCGAGGCTGTTATGATAAAGGACAAAGCACATTTAGCATTGTTCGCTCTCCCCCCCCCCCGCATTGGAGGAATACAAGCAGCCGAAGCTGGTCAAACCGAACATACTCCAGCGAGTCACCTTTGTAGAGTCTGCATAAAGAAAGTCCTGCCATCCTGCAGATTATTATGGCACTTTAGTCCTCATTACCAAGGTGACTTTCTGATTATTGGCAGATCCATCTAGACACGGCGGAGGCTGCACAGAGTCAGTGCTTTTTGTTTTAGAGCTGCAGCAGAACTGACACCCGTGGCCTCCATCTGCCCCAGCCAGACCCGCGGCATCACTCAAAAAGGCAGCGGCTGCTCTGTTAACGTCACGTACGACACCAGTCTCCTTGCATGCATGACCAGAGGTTGGTCTATATTTATGAGGGGAAGGGGTGTTTCAGGCCCTGAGAAAACATTTTCCCTTAAGGGTGATTTAAAAAGGAAAAGAAGGGAACACTTAACAGATTAACTGAACCAATCAACTAATTCATTAAAATTAGAAAAAGAAAGGTGTGAAAATAAAATGCTTCCAGTTTCATCCTCATACATTTTACAGGACAATCGAGAAAAATAAAAGTAAAGCAATGTCACGTCAGGCAACTTTGGGTGAGGATTAACTTGCCGTAAGTTGTGTTTTATCCTGTAAATGTTTCTACATTTGAGCTGAAGGACAAAAAGACTAGAGAGAAAACGTGTTTTCTCAGATTGCTGCAGGCGCTGTGTTTAAAAATACATCAAAATGACAGCCTAGGAGATATGTGCAGTCAGATCAGGTAGTGGTTTGGAAGCGGGAGCACGGGGAGCGAAAGCAACATGTGACATGTAATGTACACACAGCGGGCGATCGTCAGGGGCTGAACGAAATGACAGAGCAGTTAGAGGTTTTGGTGTAATGTCAGAAAATAGCAATGCTACTCATCTTTCATCTTGTGTGCGCTTCATTTCAAAACATGTGTTTCAGTAAATCGGACCTGAACCCACCTGTGCAATAGAATAATGATCATGAAAGAATAAAAAAAATTGATGTATAAAATGATCAAGTGAACCCAGTTATACCTACATTCTGTGAGGATCACGGACGAGATGAAAAGCTGTAGCTTGAAGTGTGAGACAAGAGTTTGGTTTTTTTATATGATGAAAAACAAACGGCAATGTGGGCTGAGTGTAAACGAAGAAAAAGAAAAAATAATAAAAAATTTCCCTCAGCCTGGAAACAACATGACAACATGGCAGATTGTTCGAATGCCAAATCAGGTGAGACTTGTTATTTTCCTGGTTACTGCACTAAGTTATCAATAATCTAGTCAAAGTAAAAGCAGCATTCATGTTATATTGACACTGATGCTAACATCAAAAAGGTAACAGCATGTATTTACTATTCTATTTTAAAAAAATAGGCCAAACAATAGACAAGACAATGAATTAAAGATAAAAGCAATGTGTTAGTATTTTTAATTTTTTGTTTGATTTCTCATTTCAACTGGCACTTCCCACATAAAAAGGGACAATTAATTCACATTTTGGCTGTGCAGAAATGCGGTTTGTTAATGTGGGAGTTCCTAATCAAATATGAATTGTAGCCAGATAAAATCTTGGCAGTTAGCTTGTGACCAGCTGATATTATTTGGTCTCCGTTTGGACTGCTAGCAACATCAACGATAAGAAGATGATGTGCAGTTCACTGATGGATCAGACTTAAAACAGGCGCCTGTTGAAGTCAAACAATAAACCTGGGATACAAGTCTCTCTACGAAAGGAAAGGATGAATAAAGGACGTATTCAAAGAACAGAAACGAATATTTTCATAATGCAGAAGACGCAATATAAATGTAAGACAAGTGTGGTAACAAAGTCAAGTAAAAAAGGCCCCAAACCAGCAATCCCATGTGCCTGAGGGATGCTCAGAGATAAACAACAAACTCCGTCTTTAAGTCCCCCCCCCTTTAGCATATAACCTACAATCCTAACCACACCAGGCCATCCATATAATACAATCTAATATCCTTCAGTAAATCAACAGATAATACAGTTACTGCAGGGCAAACAGGGTGACTGTCGAAGAACTGTCAGTGTTATTCTGCGTTAACTTAGTGTAATTTTATCAGACATAGATAGATATGCTTTTACCGGTGGCAGAAAGCATAATGGAGTCAAGGCCTCAAGTGTTTGTATGGTTGCACATGTTTTTGTTCCGCAGGCACTGAGCTTCAGCATATTCAAGTATCAGCTTTGATTCAAGTAGGTTAACATCAACATTGACAGATTGTGTTGGAAGATATAACCCTTTAAGCACAAAGCGCTCAGGTTTAGCGGTAAACGGTAATTGGATGGTTGTACATGAAGTAAAAAAGAAACTCCTGCTACCCAGGTACATGGTATACATGTTTCCATGTCAACGGTCGAGCTGCAGATGTGGAACAAAGTCTTTAAGATTGATGAAACAAAAATCAATCAACTGATGAATTCTGGGGGAAAAGATGAACAGCTCATGATCAAAGCATCAACTCATGTGTCAAACATGGAGCTGGTTGTGTTAGGGCTCAGACATGTGTGGCTGCCGATGGAACTGGCATTTACTTATGATTCCACTGATAACAGAAGCAACAGGATAAATGCAGGTGAACAGGATCATCCTGAAAGCTCAGATTCAGTCACACACATTAAAACCCATTGGACGACATGTCATTATTCGGCAGGACCACGATACTCAACATACAACCAGAGCAACCACAGAGCCTTTTAGGGTGAAGGGCTGAGTCAGTCACCTGATCTCAGTCTGACTGAGCAACAGTCGACTTGGTGAATATTAAAGACCGAGCTGACGGAGAGAATCACCAGGGATGATACAAAGTGGCTGCGGATGTCTGTGGGTCGTAGACTTCAGACAGTCACTGGCTGCCAACCATTTTAAGTAAAACATGAAATATGATAATTTTGTTTGACTTCATGTGTCCAATTATTTTTGAAGTCCTAAAATGT
This sequence comes from Hippoglossus stenolepis, assembly GCF_022539355.2. Classification (NCBI taxonomy): domain Eukaryota; kingdom Metazoa; phylum Chordata; class Actinopteri; order Pleuronectiformes; family Pleuronectidae; genus Hippoglossus; species Hippoglossus stenolepis. The sequence continues at coordinate 10,785,921 of NC_061489.1, forward strand.
GGGCGCTATGTGTTAAAAGGGTTAAATCTCCCACACAGTTCCTTCTATGTTGACTTTAAACTACTGAAATCAAAGCTGAGACTTGGCACTTTAATGTAGAGCCTACTTTATTTTAGTTCAAATTGAATGTGCTGAAGCTCAGAGCCTGAAGTGTGTGTACAATCACTTTGAGTCTTGACTGAGTTTTTTTGGCCAGACCCTGAGGTATTGTGGGGCGGGGTGCAGAGAATCATATACAGAACAGAAAAGACACAAACATATCATTGAGAATTAATGGCACTTTTTTTTACATTTACAGTTAGAATTTAAATCTCTTGAAACAGTTTGAAGCTGAAGACATGACCAGCCAGTGTTCAGAGTCTTCTCAGTGGTCATTAAAAAGGTCACAATTGGGAAATATTACACGCAACAGAGTCAATGTGTTTGTTGGCCAGCTGGCCGGCCGGCCACCCACCATCCCCTGCAGCAGGAAGTCGGGATAATCACGTAAAAAAAACGCTATTTTTATATGAGATTTTCAACCCCTCGCTGGGTGGGACTGTGGCTCTGTGACAAAGTAACTCTTGACCAAAGAGATTGAGACTTGTCGTCCCTTTTCCTTTGTTTTTCATTTGTTGTCTCTTACTTTCATCCATGGCTTTCAATCTCCCAGCTGACAGGAGTCCTTGTGCAACTGCGCCCCATAAATACACTGGTCTAAGAACAAAATCAGAGGAAAAAGCTAAAATAATGGAATCTATCTCTGAAGTAGGCAAGGCGGTCCTCTGTTTATTTGGGTTAAAATCCCAGCTGAGTGGTAAACAAAGTGTTGACGGTTTGGTTTGCGTGGGATATTTTCTACCTCCCCACCATTCAAGTGTCATCGTTACACAGAGAAGTAAACGCTTGGTGACAGTTTGTCTGTAAGTGTGTATGTGCTGCTGAGCTCAGTGGAAAAGTGGACCGGGCTCATGGCTCTCCGTCCTCAGCTGGACGGGAACTGTTTGTGTGCTGTGTTGACCTGGTGTGGGCCTGAGGGGCGGGGCTCCCTCACCTCACCTCTCCTGTCACCAGTTGGCTTTGACGGTGTTGACGTCGCTCACTAGGTTTTGAGCAAGGCAGATACCAAAAATCTGTGGAGGGAGCCACACAGGACGTTAGACCAGGAAGTGACATCAGTACACAACACAATTGATTAAACAAAAAACAAAAAAAAGGAGCAGCATTGATGTTGCCTCTTCTCACCACTAGATAGCAGTGATGACACAAAATCAAAACCCATCCACATTTTCTGTTATAAAAACATGTGATTTTCGAATGCACAAAGTGTCCTCGTATAAATATTTCCAGGTAAAATAATCTGCAAACAATGATTCCTTACCTGCAAAAGTGCAACACCAACAAAGATTCCAGCTACAATGATCAGGTTGTCCTGAAGCCACTTCTCAAACTGTCCCACACAGCCCTTGGTGTAGATATATTTCTGCCGATCCAGCTCCTTTTCAGAAACAAAGAACAGATACAATAAAATTATGACTTCATAAATAGTTTATTAATAATCATTAGATCCATCAGCTCCCAGAGACAACACTTTAAGATGAGTGAAACATCAGACTCTGACCCGGCTGACCTATAACTAATCCTGGACAAAATAAAAATACACAGCGTTTTGCCCGCTGACTCCTTCATCGCTGAGGAGGGCAGAAGGAGTGAGTGACAGTCGTTCTTAGATTACGACATGTCCGTGTCTGGACATCATGGAGGATAAGCAGGCAGTGTATTCAGTCTTCTCTGCGGACACAGTGTGACTGAACAAACAGGCAGAAGCTGTTTCCTGTTACCGGACAGATGGTTGTTTGCGTTGGCAGATTCAGCCGATGATGTATGTGCGCCGTTCAGAGATGCAAATAAAAAGGTGTAATTTAGAGCTGCAAAGACCCTGACAAGGGGCGGAATAAGACTGGGTGTGAACAAGACTACACCGTGCTGTCTTTGTTACTCTTCAAGACGAGTCAACCAGGCAAACCCTTTGTTCTATTGCAAAACCTGAAGGCTATCTTTCAACCAATGGGAGGTAAAGGGAGCCCCCTGGCAGCCAATAAAAAAAAGCAGGAAACTCAATGTTGTTCTGGCTGTGAACTTCCTCACAAGCTATTTCAGCCCTCTGTTGTGCTGCTGTCCCTCCCATGTCTCCTGCTCTTCCTGTTTCTCATCCTGCCATCCATAAAAAAGGGCTGCACAGGAACCTGGTGCACATCACTGATGGGCATAGTGTCAACAGCCAGGGCGACAGCACGAGAGCACGCAGAGAGAAAATGAATTCATAACAACTCCGTGGCAGGTGGTTCACTGTATTGCAGTGTGCCTAGCAACAGCAATCTTTCTGACTGCAGTGCAGTGAGTTGTAACCACCACACCCACACACAGAGGAAAAGGGAACGGACTGGCGTAACCCACTGAGTTGCCAATTACAGAGTGTAGTAAGGCTGCTCTCTCTGCTAAAACTGGAGCCTAATTATCCCTGTTAGAAGAACAATCTGTTATTAAGGCACGAAGCATGCAGAGGAGTCTGTGTGCTGCTTAACCCTTCACATTCCCTGTGTCTGCTGTGTCAGCAAACTGTTTCCAGATATACATGTATTTTTAAAAAAAGGCTATAATTCATATGTCTTTATCAAGAATGATGGACGGAACAATAACAGGATTCCTGAAGTTAAATTCAATACCTTTAAGACCTTTTTTAAACGGCAAAATCACTTCAACACTGAGCTCTAACCATTTCATCAGGGACACACCTTGAACTTCCATTTATTAAATACACATATTGATTTTGAGATTGCAAAACTTAAGAATCTAGATTGCAATAACTTTTATGGAACACTGTACCAACACAACAGAATTCAGATATGCTGGGAGGTGGGCCTAACTCAAAGATGAAAGTAATAACAGTAACATGCTCACTAACACGGGCATTAACATAAATCTCAGAGGTCTTAGCATTCTTTCCTCTCTCTCCCATTCACTCTGTAACATTTGGCCGAACAAATGAGGCCGTTTGAAAACAAAATATTGCTGAGAATCGCACCGTCAGCATGATATTGGCCAGGTGGGTTTCTAAAGCGGTGAAAAGCAACTCAGCCATTAGAAGAGGCTTTCTATGGCTGCAGTATATTAAAATTACAACTGATAAAAGCCACACATACACACTTATGAAAATCAGAATTTAACTAAAAGTACTCAGTAAAACACTAAACTAAGATAATGGCAACATGTTACACACGTTAACTCACAACTCTCTGTGGGGGTAGGGCCCACCTCCATTCAAAAACCCATCGGGATGCATGGCATGAGCCTCAACTCTGTTCAAAGCCGGTCCTGACCTCCCTGGGGCCCTAAAGCTAAATTCTGTAAAGGGGCCCTCCGACCTGACCCCGGAGCCATGTAAACCATTGTCCCAGTCACACCTGAAGCCCCAGAGCTCCCACTACAATCCTCCCTCTTTTAAAACTGTTTGCTCCATCAGTCGTTCAAGCAATCAGTAAACCTGAGGCATAAACAAACAACATTGGCTTTTATATTTTTCCTAATTGTAAGTAATAAGTGGCATCTGGTACCTTGGAAGGTGTTGTATAAATCTATATAAAATTATTATTGAATAAAACATATTCTATATGAACCTAAGATAATATTGACATAGGGAATATTCTAAAGAGGAAATTGTAGAAAACAAAAAAATGTAGAAAAGAGTCAAATATAACACTGAGTTTTGGCTCTGCTGCCTGGTGGTTAACACCGACTCATTCAGTGTCTCCTCCACTGTAAAACTTATAGCACCTGAAAATTATAGATAACCCACTATTATTAATTTGATCAGCTTCACTGGACCCATTCAAGCTGGCTCACCAGGATTTTCTTCAGTACATTCGTCGAATATAAAAAAGTTGGCTGAGTCCTTTAGCTTTTATTTACTGAGAGATGTGCAGCCATATTGCCCAGTATGCCTAGCTGATCAACATTTGAAATTCAATGTTTAACCAATAGTCAATGTCAATTAATTACCTAGGGCCCATGTAGAGTACCATCATGAACACACATTGTCTGCACTGGTTCACACAGAAGCCGCAGCCTGATGGCACAGGTTTGTTTTGGTGAGTCTATTTTCAAGCTGCATTTTATGAACACCCTTGACCATTTATAAAACATAATGAACTGTTGCATTTTCACTCTCACTTTTGTCATTCACAAAGTCACAGAACAGCCCTGGAAGTGGTTGGCAAGCAAAAAACAGACTAAGAGATGCACTGCCCAGTTAAGTTGAGCCTTTTTCAGACATGACCTCTGGGTAAAATTCGGAGGATCTGCGGAGTCCAGTCCATGTCTGAAAGCAGCTTTAGTGAGAGACAGACATGAGACAGATGCAAATCAACTTAATGTTACTGTTATTTGCTGACATAAAAAATAGAACAAGTTTACCCGATTGCTGTTTCTGCAATTCACTTCCGTGCTGTCTTTATTGTCTTTGCGACCAGAAGGACAGTTCTGCTTTTCTCTCTCTTCCAAGCTGTAGACACTGACACCTGCTTTGGCACGAGTGTGTAGGGCCGCCTGGCTCGGATTCAGTGGCTTTGTATTCCATGTGTTATACAATCAAGAATCTGCAGCGGGTGTCTGATTTTGTAAAATTAACTGAATGCTATATAATTTATGTGTCTGACTTCCTGGCCAGCTCGTTCTGCTCTGTGCAGTTTAATGCAGCTACACAGAAGTCTGCAAAGCTATACAATATTAAGAAATTCACATTGGACAAACATGCTATTTATATTGAAAATGTAGTTTCATAATGTTAAACCTTGTAAAATAGAAATTAAGATGTTTGAATACTTTTTTTAGGGTTTTAATTGTCACTAAATGGATTTACTACCTTCTTTTTAAGGTCCTGCAGACACCCTGGACAACCAATCACGACCAATACCAATGAAGCCGATTGCCACTCCAACCGAACAACTGCTGAGATCACCTCAATCAAGCAGGTTTGCAGCTTGTCAGTCAACTCTGCCTCAGGAGTAATTCCACTCAGGAGCATCGCGTCAGTTTAACCAGGAAGGCTGGCATTGGCTGCCAATCATGCCTTAGACGACTGCCCTTGACCGTACCATAAATAAGAACTGGTTGTCCGTAACTGCTATAATCTTATAAGTCTTTTTATATTTAGATATATATGGAATATATTCTGAAGGACAATATTATATATAGCATGAAAACAGAATAAAAATAGGCAAAGAGAGACCTGTTGATACTTACCAATTGAAGCCGAACATCATAACCACACTGCGTGTTGATTACATCCTCCTGTAAAAAGAAGAATACAAAAATGTGAAGTAACTTCCGGTAATTACTAATTTCTTAATGAAAGAAATGTTGCAGGTGTCTCCTAGATTATTTATTAAAATCCAGATTTTTCTTATTGCTGAGTGACTTACTGCAGGGTCTTTAACACAACAGGAAAAGGGGACTCCACAGCGCTCCCTGCTGGGGTTCAGTTCAGTGCAGTTGAAGTAGATGTTGAGGTTCCAGTCGTCGGGCCCGTGAGCTCCGCAGCATGACCACTGAGACAGCAGCAGCAACAACACGAAATTAAACTGCCAGCTTTGACTAACGGACACATTTATTTTCTCTGATCTGGTCTTAGGTTAGCTTGGGCGGGTAGCAAACTACAGACAGACGGACTCAAATGGCAAGACAACAGCGGATCTAATTAGCTTTACAGTGCGACATGACAGAGCCCAGCATTTTCACATGGGAGCCAATTATCTAAAGCGTTTCATTCATATAATTGGATAATCATTTGAAGGAAATGAAATCACATTAAACATGAGATTTACTGCACAGCTGCAGCGGCTGACTCATTCTCCTCTCAGCCCAGAGCCGAGCAGATTCAACATCAGCTTTTAAACACGTACACAACAAAAATCTATAAAGAAGGCAGTGACTTCTAACAGCCTGGAAACACGAGCTAGTGACACACAAGTTTCAGTCAGTTAGTGTGGACTCACATATTCCTGGGCAAAGTCAATGAGATTCTGTAAGTCGATGTCATCTCGGTAGGCCTTCACATTATTGTTGATGAAAAAGTTGAGCTGGTCTTTGATCCAGTCCTTAAAGACGAAGGCGAGGATCCCCGCAGTCAGCTCCAAGAAGAAGATCAAACCAAGGAACACAGAAAACTGGAAAAGTACAAGACACACATCAGAGTAAATACACACACAAAAAATGGCTCACTTCAATCGTCTGTGTATCTTGTGTTGTAAATTGTGGTGGCCCTCAGAGTTCAATGCAATAAACACAAGAAAACACAATACATGCAAATGGTGAAAACATTAATTTCATCATTTTGACAACACATGTGCCGCAAATATAAAACGCACTGCAATACTCACAACATTAACAAATACTTGCAACACAACAAAATACATGCAACATAACAAAGTGTTTCCAAGGGACACTAACAAGTGATAAAGATGGTTGTGGTGTTATTTGTTGTGAGTATTTGGTCGTGTTGTTAGTATTTGATCATGTTGGGAACATTTGTATTGTTGTGAGTATATGTAGTGTTGTCCATATTTGGTAGTGTTGTGAGCGTTTGTGGTGTGTTTTCTATTGCTGTGCATGTGCTGTGCAAATGATTGAAGATAAATTTAGATATAAGGGCCAGAACAACATTTTTTTCTGGTATTTCTTGGAAAAGGACAACAGCTCCCATGTGTCCCTGTGCAGGTCTGGTAGTAAGATTGGTCCTGATTTGCTGAGTGAGAGTGTGGCAACATAAACCGCAGTCCCAGAGGTACCCTTATGTCATCCCTTTACAGTAAATGTAGGAGGAGACAGGGATTATGATAAATGCACAAAAGCCACATTAGCTGCTCACTCTGACGCCTGACTTATTGCTGCTAATGGACATGGGCTGGAGTTAATAGCTACTCGGAATCACAGCCTGCAACAAGGCTAGTTTGTCTATGTCACTCATATGTTCTCATGCTCATCATTACAGCTGAACACAAAGAAACATCCTACAATGGTGACGCCATGGCTTTGGAACAATTCTCAGCTTCTTTCAGATCAAAACCAAAAAGTTGCCACTGAAGAAAACATTGCTTGACACAGTGGGAATATTTGTATGGCCTATGAGGACTAGATCAGTGTCTCTGGTTATTAGTGAAAAAGGAGTAGGTTTAGTGATGAGATAACACATTTTAATGCCATGCAATCACCCATAACATTTGGCTCGGGTGAATCGAAGGGACACCTGGTACACTGACAGTCTCAGCTCTGATGTGAACTGCAGATCTAAAAGGGGTGTGAAGTGGTTAAAATGGAGTCTGTGCAGAGAGAAGCAGGAGCTGGCTTACAAATTTAAGCAATAAGGTGTTCTCTCTGAGGGCTCCGATACAGCCAGCAAAGCCCAGGACGAACATGACCCCTCCCACAACGATGAAGAGCCACACAGGGTCGAAACCCCCTAGATCTGTGATGGATGACAGATTGGACAGCACGCCCTGAGGGAGAGGAGAGAAGACAAAAGGCAGTGGTTTAAATCCTGACTATAATATTTCCACAATCAATACTCATCATCTCTTTTACAAGGTCTCATGAAAATCTCTCATTCTTAAGCTTTGAAAAGAGTTGGGTGTCAAAGTACGAATTGAAGTAATGACCAACTTGTGTTGCAGATGCAAAAATGTAGAGAAATCTATTGGAATACAATAGTGCTGTTGGATTTGACTGGTATTTATCAAATATATTGCTTTTAAATAAAACAACAAACCCCATCTTATCAGTTTATCTACAACACAGCTTCACTCTCTGGTAGATCACTGTCCAGCCAACAAAATAAGTCACTTTTATCAGGAGACAGATATGTTCACAGCAGACAATCTGTCCTTCCTCTCCGGCCCCACAGCCCCCGAGGCCACAGTGTATACACGGACATGTTTTCCTGTCAGTCTCTGGTCTGCATCACTCCTTACACTGACAAAGACTGGTTTTATCTGAAAGAACGGCCCATTTCTCAATCTGTACTACACTTTGAAGACAGTGACTCATCTTAATGGAAAATGCTTTTATCATGTATACTATGTCAATATTTAAAGTTTCAAATTTAAAAGTAATCTTTGCGAGATAACAGCCCCTGCGTCACACTGCTCTGAATGCCAAATGCCAAATTCCCAATTTTTGTTTTTACATTTACGACAAGCTGATATCAGCACCGATTTCTTCATACAGTCATCCGCTCCGAGCACAGCTTGTTCTCCTGAAATAGGGGACTTGAGTATTTTTATATGGATTGTATGTACTCCTGCAAACAAACAGCCGATACTACAGACATTTGGCGACAGCACAATCAGATTTTACTGGCAACTTTAGCTTTTGGATTAAATGACAGCAGTCGTTTTCCACTTGAACATTTTGGTACTTTTCCAACACGTACAGTGATTAACAAGGGCATATACAGAAACACTTTCATATAAGGATTGTGATGGGACTAAATCCACACAATAAGCAGGCAATGGGCATAATTATTTACCCAACACAAACATCCTGCTGTAATCTTTGTTGCTGCGGTTGTTCATGCATCCCACTCTCATATTCTTAGATCAGCATCAGGCTCAAACACGTACAGATGGATTTGAGAAGTTATTATTCGCAATCAATTATGTTTTGTTTCTTAGATTTACAGTTTGCTTTCAGAACCTCCATACCAGTAAAGAGGATGAGGCGCTGCTACAAAGCACTGGTTTTGCTGTCGGTTTTTAAGGAGCTCTGAGCTAAAATTGCCTGTTTCAGTCAGAGGTTTAAATGAGGGGCTGTGTAACAGGCAATTTTAGACAAATATAGACTTTGTTGATCTTTTTTTGAATTTCTGGAGTTCCAGAGCAAAAATATAAAGCTGGAAATGAGCGTAATAGGTCACCTTTACTGTCACTGTGTAGTGCAACATAAGGAGCATTGTTTGTGGGTCTAAAAGCTCGTTCAAATATAATAGGTGTTCCAATTCATGGGTGGTCTCTCAACATCTCTCACCAAAAGGGAACCCACCATTTATTGTTTGTAAATGTGGGCCCCTGCTCTCCGTTCTGACATACTGTTTATTTTTCACATATATTGCACACGTCAAAAGAAAACTTGCAGCTAAAGCCCAAGAAGCTGAAGTCTCATACTGCTCTGCACTGAGCTGAGGGACAACTGCGGGACAATACCGCATTCTTGTGTTTTTATGGCACTGGTGCAGAATAAACTTCCTTCATTTGAATTTAAGCATGAGGCCCTGAAACAATAATGTGGTCTGGCTGCACGCAGCGGGCTTGAAACTAATCAGCTTAGTCACTGAGACCCAAACTCACCATTGTGCCTTTCCAGTACCCGCTATTCATCATTTGGCAAAATCCTTTTAAATTATTCACTCTGTTCCACAAAGGTACTCCGGTGCAGGCCTATTTGCGGAGTTCATGACCAGATGTTACTAATGAGTACAAGCTTCCACAGCATTTACTGAACTGAATGGGGCATTTTCTAGCTAATTAATGAACAAATTGAGTGTAAACTCTGTTGGAAGAAATTTTGAAACAACCTCTTATAAGCACATGACACCTGACATTTGTGGCCTGCACTGTGGGAAATAAATAGTATCTACTTTCCATACAAATCTGAAGGGCCAGTTAATTTATTCTGTACTAGTAGCTGTTCCAATTTTTTAACGGATGGGCTACAGCAACTTTGTTAATTTCCTAAGGTGTCTAAGGCCTGGTGCACACTAGAGGATTTTTCAACTCTTAACCGATTGTAAAAACGTGAGAGATCACAGACAAGAGGACAGATTTAACAGATTTTTTTATATAATAATCGCGAGAACGCACACACTCTAAGATTTGGCCTGACGTACGTTGTCGGCTGGCTACACTTGTGTGTGTGCGTTGCAGCGAAAGACAAAAAAAGAGGAAGAAAAACTATGGCTGTTGTCTGGCTGAGAAGGCGGAATTGGAAATACATTTTGCAGCGTGAGCTAGAGCTGAGTTGGAAATATATTGCTGTTTTTAGTCGCAGCTATACAGTTGGTGGTGCTTCCAAGGTCAGCTCGCTGTCATTGGCGATTGATGGTTTCTGTAGGAGCCAATTACGGTAACTACCAAACATGTTTGGTAGTTACGTTTCAAGATCAGGGAGGCTTCGAATCCATCAGTAACATTAAGATTATTTTGTAAATCTCTCTGACTTCAGGAACATTTGGGCAGATAATCAGCACCGACTGGCCTCCGGTCATGAACGGCCCCGCAAATGTTGGAAAGTCGGCCCAACTATCCTCTTGAGTGCAGCAGCCCGAAGACGTGTTTACAGGAGCGTTATTAGTAAATACTCATTCTTCGAATTTATATTTCCACACCACTTCTCTCAAACTCTCCGCTCCCACCTAAACTCCCTCAGCTTGTTTCGGCCAGGACATTGGAAAAATTTGAGCTATGCTGTTGAGGCAGTCATGTTGTACTTCACCAGCGTGTGTTTATGTGTGCATGTGTTTATACTTACCTTCTCCGCCCATGCCCACAAGCCTACGCACAAGAATGCTGCGCCTAGTAACTGTAAAACAAAGCAGAGAGAAGAGGATCTTCAGTCACACAAGAAGCAGCCGTACCCACTAGTTATGAGACCATTTTACATCCTCCCAGTTTCAAGTATCTCAAAATGTCACTTTACTTCTTCAGTATTTGTTTAAAAGCATAAATACTTGAGACTTAATGAGCATCGACGCAGGTCAAAGAAAGAAAAAAAAAAACATCTCACGTGACAGATCAAATATAAAAAAAAGACTGAGGGTGCGATTCAGTCGTTCTTGGTTTAAAGTGGTGTCTCCATGGAAACACAACTGTATTCAGTCATTTTTTTTGTTAAACTCTGATTGATCAAAAGTAATCCATGACATCACCTTTTCCCAATACATCCTTGCCCAAAGCAAAAACGAAAGAATTCCGAACACAAATACAAAGATCTTCTAATTCAATATAACCTCCAAGTACTCTTCTAAACCTGGCAGTTTATAGTGAGTCCATGTAGAACTCCTATTACTTTTAGGAAGAAAAATATCTTCAGAGCTTTTAAACTATAGTGAATTCTCAGAAGACTTTTGTCTTTTAAACTAGCTGTGGACAGAGGGAATCATTACATTTGCCAGTTATTGCAGGTTTAAGTCATTGCACTGGGCTGCGTAAGAGGAGGTGTTAAAGGTAAATCCCTCCTGTATTAGTCTCCCATCGAAGGGAAGAATGATTATAGGGCTCAGCTTAAAACAAGCCACGTAAGAAGAACTTCAGAAAGTACAGGGTGACCACAGCACTGGACCACCCAAAGTAAAAAAAACACAAAATGAAAAAAATACAGCAGAGAGGCTTCAAAATTATATTAGACTACGTGTCAGTAAAGATCGAAAGTTTCTTAGCTGCCAAAAAATGTAATTTGTAAGAGATTTGGTACAGTAATGCACTTAGCTGAAGGACATAACAATGAAAATTACATTGAAATTGAGTTAAATCATACTGCTGCGAAGTTGATTAAATAAAGCCAGAAAAACAAAGGAAACCTGTCAATGCAAAACAGGACCCACAGTGTGATAATAACAACAGCAGCAGCAGTCACTGGGAGGGGGTGCTGCCGCTGCTGAGTTGACCTGGTATTTACGCAAGCAGTTGTAGTGAAGGGTGTGGTGGCTTCGGCTTGAAGTGACGCGCAGGTAAGCAGCTGGAGATCAGTCAGAGGAGATTAAACTGACAGGGTGAGAGTAATAAACCATTGAGCCTCTGACTCAAAATACTCCACATAATTACCAAGAGCACAAAAAAAACATGACAGAGAAAACAACTCTCAGTTTACAGCTTGGAGACCACAATTGTACAGCTCCACCTCAAGGATAGTGTTACAGAACGTCTTTCTAGATGCTGTATTTTGTTGTTTTAACTGTAAAGACGTGTTCATTCAGTTGTTTATTTTGAAAGACGTAGGCGGGGATGTTGCTAAGCGGCATTCTGTATGTTCACGCAAGTTTCTATTATTTTTTTCACCCCATTCAAATCAATGACGGACAGCTAAACAAAACACATATCTCTTTGTATAAAGCAGTACAGTTTAACAGTGGCTTCCAAATATTTCTAAGATCATACCGTTGAATCGGCATTAGAAGGGATTTGTTGCAGGACTGTTGTATTAGACAGCATAAGATAGGCGTTTCTACTAAAGTGACAAGTGCACGGATGTATTGTATGTTCAAAGGACAGTTATTCATTACTTTTTTAAGGGTAGGTATTGACTATTTGTAAGCCTGTGCGAACCAGTGAAGTTGCAGGAAATATAATCACATGCTCCCTTTTGTTCCCGAGTTCTGCAAAACATTTTTGACATATAATTTTATAACTTGGTCATTTTATTCTAGCAGACATTTGTTAAGTTGCACCATAGCTAGTGTGATGTTGACATATGACGACTAAATTCTAATCAGTTTAGTCCAAGCAAACGTTTGTACGAAGGAAATCCCCTCAAGTCATTGCTGAGATATTGAGTTCACGAGAAACTGATGGACAGACAGTCAGGCAGACAGAAAATTCAAAAACATAGTGCCTCTAATCATGGATGTCACCAGCGAGAAGGTATAATTTATGTTATATCGGTTTGCTAATGGCTATATGGGTAAACCAACCTTGGTAAAAAACAATTTCAAATATTTGGATTTTAAAGGATAGGGAAATATTTCTGCATTCAACCCTTTGCTGCACTGTGTTAAGTCACTGCTAAATATATAAATCGGACTGCGATGACAGTCTGGTTTGGACAATTTTTACTGTCACTGAATAAAGCGTTCCCAATCCTTGTGTGTTATATACACTAGGGTGTGACCTTCTGCTGAAATTTGTGACTTGCTTCAAGGCTTGGAACTTTCTAAGAACACAGCCCATGAAGGAGTGCCCTTGGTCTAACCTGAAGGCAAAACTGTGCCATCCTGCCTCACTGACACAAAAATCTATGTTGAATCAAAGTGTTCATTTCATGAGAAAGATTCCTTGAGGTTGCCACCAGGACGCTGCCCTAAAACTGTTTTCAACAAAACACTCAGCATTACCATTTGTATGAGCTCCATATCACCATTCCAAAAAGAATGTTATGATGTACCAATATAAAATGTATTCTTTTCTGAAGGTAGACACTTTCCGCCTACGTGGCTGATGTTCTTCCTGTCTCACTTCCATTTGTCTGTCCTCTACAGGAAATCAGTCAGTTGAGGAAACTTCAAAGAATATCTGGCAAACACAAAACTCATTTCCTAAATACAAATATCTCTCAATATAACACAGCAGATCAATTAAAACTTTCCTAATTAGCTAGAGATGATTAAGAATAGCTTGGAGTTCGAACATTACCAGGAGTTCTCATTTCTAATGATACCAGAGCACTTAGCAGATAAAGGGAACACAACCCACAATGACTGATGTCATGTGTCCTACGGTTTATCCTGTAGTATTTCATGTAAATTACAGGCACTTAAAATAAATATTACAACCACTTCAGGCTAATTGCTCAAATCATCAATTACACGATGCCCTGATGATTGACTAAAGAATCCTCCCCTCTCTCTCCCCATCTCTCCTGCTTCATCTCTGCAGCGGACTATCCAATAAGAGAAAGAAAACATTGCCTTGTTACTCTGGGGCTTCTAAAATAAAACACCAGCCAGACAGCAGAACAGTACTTTCGTTATATGGCAAATTTTGAAAAGGTACATGAAAGCACGTCAAGTGCAAGCGCTATAGTTTCAGATGACCTCGTAGGCAGCATTAAATGAGACAGCCATGGAGGTTCCCATGCCTGGCTGGTAGCCTATCAATCTGGTTTACTATCTCTTTTTCAGTCTTGGAATATTTCCATCAATTTTATTTATGAAATAAACAATAACTGTCCAGAGAGGAGATAATGAAAAATCAAGACTGAACTTAAGTAAATTTGAAGGTTCTGTAATGTAATAATGTGAAACAATTTATATGCGTTTAATCCATTTTAAATGCCAACATATGACCAGTGAGTAATACAATTAAAAAAAACTAAAGAAAAACAACCTTCCCCAACTTTCGTGGTTGCCTACAAACTTTAACAAAATTCCCAGTGTGCCTGTCCTTCAGGGTGCGTATGAGAGTGGACTGTATTTGTGTTCGACCATCAAGTACATCACTGCCACCAATAGATGGTAGATACGCTACGGTCTCTTATCAGCATCTGGAGCAATATCTGGAGACGACTGAAGTTTAGACTGCTCCTTCTTCTACTAGTAATCCTTAAATTGGAGTAATCCAAGCGGCATACATGGCTGAATCTCATTCCCAGTCTGACCATCACATTATAGTTTTTTGAGTCCAACCAAAGCATGCAAGCTTGCTTTAGAAACTGGAAGCTGACTGCACTGGTGCATTGAAAAACAAGGGTTGTATGAGTGTTGCGTATGTAAAGTCTCCATTATGTTAAACCATATAATGTGTGTTTTAAAAGGCCTATCTGCAAACACAGTTTCCTTCGTGGGACAATAAGGTTTGGATTCAAGTGTATTTAACTGAATGAGTACACTGAAATGGAACTGAACCTGCCTTTGTGTCATGCTTGTTAGTTTTTCCACAGTATAATGTGGGCAGCCAGAGTCAAATTCAGGTCAGTTGGTGGCATGGAAAAACATATTGTGCCACTGCTACTCTGAGACAAAAAAAAGAAATCTCCACAAAAAATGTGCTTTTACTGCTCAGTGGACAATAACAAAGTGAAAATGTAACAAATTAAATTTGACAAACATTCTACACTCATCTGTTCTCAACGGACATCTCTTCTGTTTGTGCTTTTTAAAAGCCTCCTAGGGTTTGTTTACTTAAATCTCACCTGCCACTAATTTGTTTCCTATTCCTCTGTGTATTTTTATCCTACTATCAAATCCCTGTGCCTTTATCGCTGTTCTTAAGCCAATAAGCAAATAACAATGTCTGGACTTGGACGTCCTTGTGTCTGCCTTGTTATTTAAAACAGGCTGCTCAGATTATTTCACTGTCAAGTACTGCTGTAAAATGTGTATTTCCCAGTCCAGAGCAAAGGGTTCTTCCACTTGTGGACACAGTGATTATCAACACATGAGAAGATGCTTTTTAAGCCAGCTGATCCCATTAACCTTAACTAACTAGCAGACAAACCAAGCGTCACGCTGCCTGAACACACACACACACACACACACACACACACACACACACACACACACACACACACACACACACACACACACACACACACACACACACACACACACACACACACACACACACACACACACACACACACACACACACACACACACACACACACACACAGTATGGACTTACTCAAGTGAGACTGCCCTTTCAATGACTCCCTAAAAAGCTGAATATCTAATGTGTCCCACTGTGTGAATGCAGTCATTCTTGATAATACGATAACAGCGGCACTGCAGGGCGAACAAAATGTGTGGCTCGTCTGACTCCAAAACAAAGTATCACTTCCACAGATTTTTGCATTCACACTTCTCTGTGCTTGATACTGCAAAATCAATGAATCTATTTGGCTGATTAATTGCAGCAATGATACAAGAGTCTGAAATTGGATTCAGGTCCAAAATGTATCTGACTGGAATGGACTATCTAAGTCTATAATCGAGAGAACGTTAGATCCTGTCGATGTCATTATCTTGTAGCCAGAGACCCAACTGAGAGGGACTGCGGTTGACACACGGTATCAGAGCACAAATCAGAAAAGAAAAATCCCTTAGTGAGTGGACTTTGCCTCCCTGTTCACATTTGATTGTATCTGTTGTAGACGGCAAATACTACTGAACAGAAAAACATAGACATTTATCCTCAGACTAACAGCTAGAAGATAGAAAATAGCTGTTATTTGGTGTCTCGGCATGGATATGTGTACTCAGTTAGGAGAGGGGCACCTGTACACCTGCTTATTTGGGCTATTATCCAATCACCAAGCAGAGCAGTGCATAGAATTATGGAGATACAGTTTAATTAGTCAATGTTCACGTCAAACATTAGAATGGAGAAAAACATATGATCTTAGTGACTTTGACAGCGGCATGATTGCTGATACCAGAGGGGCTGGTTTGAGTATGTCCCATTGTCATACACAATAGCCTCTAGATTTTAGTCAGAATGGTGTGAAATACAAAAGACATCCATTGGGCGGGACTTCTACAGATGGAAACGCCTTGCTGATGAGAAAGGTCAGAATAGTTGGGAGCTGATAGAAAGGCTGTGGTTAGTCAGAAAACCTCTCTTTACAACTGTGGTGAGCAGCAAAGCATCTCAACTTGAACAACATGTCAAACCTTGAGGTGGACGGTCTACAACAGCAGACGACCTCATCATGTTCCACTGTTGTCAGCCAGGAACAGAAATCTGCAGCAGCAAGGTTTAAGACTGAAAAACAGAACCTGGTCTGATGAATCTCTGTTTTATAAAGTATGAATGGACACAAGCAAATGGTGTGAGAAACGTTTTCTTGTCTCACTTTGAGCCCTTAACACCAATCAATCATGGTCAATCAATCATGGCTTACCATGCTCATCCCTTTATGGCTACAATTCACCATCCTCTAATGAATACCTTAAGCTGGATAATGATCCCTGTCACAAGGTAAAAGTTGTCTCAAACTGCTTTCATGAACAAGACAGTGAGATCAGTGAACTTCAGTGGCCTGCTCAGCTACCAGACCTGAATCCAATAAAACACCTTTGGGATATGATAGAACAGAGATTGGCAGCATGAATCTGCAGCCTACAAATCTGCAGAAACGATGTGAAGCAGAATCTGAAAGGAAAGTTTCCAACATCATGCGGAATCCATGTCATCAATAATTCAGGTGGTTTTTAAGAGCAAAGGAAGGCCCTACTCAGTGTTAGTATGGTGTTCCTAATAAAGTAATATGTGAGTGTGCATCAGCTGCGCTGTGGAGGATTGTCATGTTATTTGCTGGGGACACAACAATTATTTTTCAGTTAACCTGATGATTATTTTCTTGATTAATCAATTTGTCAAGATATTTTGTCGGAAAATAGTGACAATGCTCATGTGATTTCCCAGAGCCCGAGGTCACATACTGGTGATTATTTGCTATATCAGATCAATGACCCAAACACCAGAAGATATTCACATTACTGTCCCATTTGATGAGAAACAGCATTTAATGCTCAAATTTTAAAAGCTGGAAAAGTTTTAGAACCAGTGATTGAATTTTCTTGAAAAAAATGTAAACAACTAATTGGTTGACTGATTAAGTGATTAATCAAGTAACAGTTTCAGCTCTACCATACACATATACAAAAGTATATGCTTTCATTCAATGGAATGCATCATGGACACACTCACACTTACTGTTTTGGTTTCATAAGCATGTTCACATCGACAAGTATGACAACATGCATACCTTAAGTACCTGGACAGTGTACTCCGAACGGTCCAAATGTTGGGTCTAAATGTTAGACCATTCTCGCCCTAAATGGCTCGTTAGAGGACGGAGAGGGACCACCAATGAGTTTTCAAACTTGTGGAAATGTTCACAAGTTGTGACTTGTTTACTTATGTTTTGTGTTCATTGTTCCTGAATCCTGAGCTCCAGATGAAGGAAGCAACATGCAGTACAATGGGTGTGATGATCCTCTAAATACACGGTTTGGTTTAGACCTCGATACTTTCTGTTTGAGTGTGTGTGTGTGTGTGTGTGTGTGTGTGTGTGTGTGTGTGTGTGTGTGTGTGTGTGTGTGGTGAGAGAAGTGGGGGGAGGCAACTGTAGCGGTGGAAGTGGGTGGGGTTGGGTGTCTCACGGTTCTGTCATCCTATTTTGCAATGCAAGATCATGGATGCTAGAATCACAGCTTCGATCTCCGTTAAGGAATCGTTACAGCCCCACTCTGTCCACATCATACTACTGCAAATGCGTCCTCCAAAGGCTGCATTCACACTGGTTTTTCTGCTGCTCTCTACCTGTGATGCGATCAACCAACGCGCATTTGGGTGCCAAATGCGAACAGACATTTGGAGCTGTAGCTGGCTAATAACACACAAGCTGCATCCAACCAACTCAGCAACTTGGTTACAGCTTAACAAGCTTTTAATTACAGCACGCAGAGCATCCAAACATTTCAGCAGCTCAGGCAGAAAATGTGATTAATTAAGTGGATGTGAGGAATTTGTCTATTCTAAGGACGAGAGAAGGTTGGTTGTTCTTGGGTGAGAATGTCTGGCTGTCAACAGCGTGTCCGGGCACAGGAAGAATTCGCACAGAAGAATAGCACTAAGTTTTATTGCCCTATTTTGTTCACAATATTTAGGGTCCTACAAGCATTCTGTCTCAATTTGGGCAGCATTTTCAAGCCTGACAAGATCACTACAGGAAAGACAAATGGGTTGATTTGTGGAGAATAAACCCCATCTCTTTCTATTCCAGCAACGCACTGGCTTGTCTGTCATATCCAGTTTCACAGCACACAGACAAGAGGAGAACATCTTCTAGTGATTATTAACGGAAACAACCAGCGAGCTGGAACTTGTTTCACAGAGAGCTCAGACACAGTTAGCTTGGCCTGAGTGTCTGAAGAGACCCAATGAGTCAAACACAACACTACAGCCCTATGACTCAATGTTTCCTGGTTGACTGCTCAATCCAATTAAATTACAGAGTGCTTTTTCCCCAATTGTAAGGGAAATTATTAAATTAATCTGGGCATTTTTCATTTAATAAAAATCCACAAACTCTGGCTTGTGGCATGTTTTGCAATTCACATTGCCTCACATGTCACAAGTATGGTGTAACGCTCCCATGTTGTGAAAGGGAGGAATAGGGCGGTGGTGACGAAAGGAGAGCGAGTTGCATGTGGATTAGACGAAACAAGAATACGAGGGGAGAAAATGCAGGATCACACCCTATGCTCCCCCCAATCTTTGTTCTCACCACCCCTCTTTGTGTGTTAGTGGTTGTGTGAGTGAAGGGAAACAATGGTGTCCCACAGAGCCTGAACACTATGGTTGTGGACAGAGTGAAAGGGGTGCTTGGAAAGAGGAGGGCTGGGTGGTATTCAGGCCCGTGTGGCTTTTTCCTTCAAGCAGTGTGTGGGTAGACCCTCTGAGGCAGACAGACACGCCATTCCTTTACCCGCAAACATTGTACTACACCAGTTGCACAGAGGCAACGCAGATGGGCGAGGAGGGAGGGGTGAGGGAGACCAAACAGAGGAACTTTTCAGACTGAGGGTGGGAGGAGAAAGATGGAGGGCGCATTGTAAAGGAGACGTGGTCTCACTCGCCACTGGCCTAACAATGCAGATGAGTCTCCTGCCTTTTCTCGGACTCAAACACAATGGTACCACTGCTTAGTGCCGGGTCAAAGCAGGGGGGGAACCAACATTAGCCCAACTTCAGTCCCTTCGTGGGTCCAGCAAACACTCAACAGATTACCAAACCATAAGCAGAGAGATTCATTTACTCTTTTAAAAAAAACTGGATCAGCCAGTAAAATATTCAAATGAGCTGGACAGGTTTACGTTTCACTCCTCACCATTAGTCACTTCATGAGTTTCGCAAGAGAAAAGTTTCCCAGCAACAGAAAAAAGACTTACTCACATAAATTGAGCAATTATATTGTATTATTTGATATCACATATTTATAGTCAATTAAAGTTATGGCAACAATGTTTTTAACTTTTGTGCTAATTTTTATTACTCTTTAGCTATTTTCCTGCCCCAAAAATCAATTAGGTGACGACCCCTAAGTCAATGAACCTACTGTTATGCAATTTAAAACAAATAGACACATGGCAGAATGACTAATTTCAAACTTTACTGGTTGTTTTAACTTGTGTTTACCAATAACAGTGAAATATCGTGGATTACTCTGGTTTGCTTTGCCTACACCGACGGTGTGAACGTTAAGCCAACTCCCAGAATCTTTCAACATACTTTTAATGAGCCATATTACCTTTATTTTTCACGTGATATCAAAAGAAACACCACACAGTGACAGGAGTGACTTACCCAGAATAGAATGTTGAATCCGAACAAGAAGTATTTCACACAGCAGCTGACTTCGGTCCCTTTTAAATGTTGGTGTTTGTTTCTGCTCATTCTTCCAAGGATAGTGGTTGCTAACGGCTAAGCTAGGTAACTAACTACTACGACTGGTACTTCGGGGGCTTGGTGGCCAAAGCTGCGGGTGTTGAACTGGTGAAGCCGATGCTTGTCGGCTCCATTAGCTAAACGACGTCGAGTTTAGCCACCGGGACAGCAGACAGCAAACCAAACACATGAGGCTGGTGGTCTTCTCCTCGCTTTCACAGTTAGCTCGCCAGGCCAGCTAGCTCACAACTTCTCTGGTTAGCATCAGCGGCTAACAACAACAAATCCGGGGACACTTTCAGGCTCGTTCATCCGCAGTTCGGTCGGTGTTCAAGTTGCCTGGCGTCACTTCGGCGGCGCGCACCGGCGGAGCAGGATGAGGCTGAGGGCTCTTCAGCTAATCGTCTTCCTCGTTATCAGTGCCGCGGGTGCATCGTCGCTGGAAATCTTCATCCTTGTTGTTTTGTGCTGTAAAACAAGCCCCTGCTGCTGTCAAAGAGGAAACCACTGCGCTGCCTCTCGCCCTTTTCACCTCAAGAGCGGCACCTTGTGTCTCAGTGAGGGCCCTCACCTCACCGGGCCCTCCACACGGGGGCTGATCCTGTTTGTGTTCACCTGCAGCTCAGCACAGAGGAGTGTGGAACTCAGGCTGATCTCTGCAGCAGGATCTGTCAAGGTTCAACATCTAATTCATTCAAAAACTAAGAACAGCACATCAACAACTTTATTTGAATACATGGGTCCCAGATTCATTTCCCCTCCATCCCCTACATCCACACAGAATGAGTTAAATTGAATAATTGAAATGAGTCAATTCTTTATATTATGGTCTAACTTAGGGGAAAATAAAACAATAAAAACAATTATTGCAATATAATTTTTAACAATAGCAATATAACAAAGGACATATGTATATATGTATAAATATAATATATATATATTGATTTATAAATGCATTGTGCACTGTGAGGAGATATAACACGTAACTGTTCGACCTCAGATTTGTAAAATTCGCTGCCCTTAAAGAAGTGTTTATAAACCACAACCTTCAACCAGGCGCAAAATCAATCTTTTAACTTAAAGAGTTTAAGAAACACTAATGTGATATCTATCGAGATAATTATCACTATCCAATATAAAAGTATTTGTCTTGATATAACATTTGGCCCTATCGCCATAGTCTCACATATATTTAGTCTGCAAAAATTGAGTAAAAATCGTCTGCTAACACTTGATTCACAGTTCAAGCAGTCTTGCACTTTTTAAATTGAATGAAGTGTGTGCGACATCTAACACGAATCTGATGACTTGTGATCCTATGTGTTAGTGAGCATCCAGGTTAGTTTCACTCTGTTCAGTTGTCAACATAGTGTGACTGAAAATGAAGATGACTGCATGCATAATTAACATAAGCACTGATCCTGCAAAAGTGTAGGCCTTTTTATTCCAACACATATTTTCACGTGACAATAGGGCAAAATCATAGGTGTATATAATATCATGAATGACACTGGAAGAACTAAATTGAATACTTGTATGATTCATGACCTTATTATTGTTATTAAATGCACATGTGATTTTCCTGCTATATTACATGTTAAAATGTCTGCAGTAAAAACCATATATCAGAAATGATGTACATTTTTCCTTTTGAAAAACAGTGGACACTAAATTGAAACTGTATTCCTAATTTCCCTGTTTTCACACCGCAGTATTTTCTTGACGAAACAGAAAATGGAGACCATGACGCAAACTCTTGCATGTACAGAATCAGCTGAGTGTCTCTTCATTTGAACTTCTGTCTGGAGTCCAACAGATGGCAGTCTATGAACCTTTGATAAATGAGGCTTTGGTCTCTGTTTTCACCCTGAGGAGTTGCTGCTGAGGACATTTCAGTCTAATAATTATCACCACAGATGTGTAGTATGTTGCACAGTCAATAGAGGTCAACACTTGACAGTAAAACCAAATGAAACAAGTCTGTAAACAGCCTGCTGCGGTTCAGCCTGTGCATGTGACATTCATTTGGGTAATAAGCAACTTATGAGCAGATGTTAGTTATTTGTTTGTATGCCTTCAAATTGTGCTTTCATAACATCTCATTCAAACTATCAACCTACATCAAAATACATAAACTAGATTGTCATAAAGTTTTAATTTAATACAGGGGCGAGCGACTGAAGAGGCTTACATAATGAATCCTTGTTTATGGGGCACTACAGGATTACTGTTGTCCTATATGTGATAGTTTAACCTTAAATACTCCAAGTTTATAATAACTGGTTACTTACTTAAATAACAAAACAGTATAAATCTGTGGATCTTCTGAATCAGGGGTGGATCTAGGGGCGGGGCCAGCTGACATCTGATTTGCTCAAAGCTGTAGAGTTAACAGTAAACAAGGAATGACTTCAATGTGCACTGAATCAGGAATTATGCATGGATGTTGAACATATAATTGGCCCCTCTGTGTAAATTGAAGCCCCTTTCAAGGCCCTGGTTTATAAAAATCCTTGATCTGCCAACGTTCTGTATGAATTCCAGTGGATCTGATGACTTACGTTCCACTATTTAATTTTTTATATAAACAAATGGGAAATTACTACTCTAGCTTACATTACTTCAGTTACGTTATCATTGTCAGTTCAGGGTGTTATGCAGTAAAATAACAAAGCAATGGACAAACCACAAATGATTTAAATTGGTGTGTCATCACTTTTTATTTTGTATTCTTATTTCAGAAACGATACAGTAAATGAAATTCAACATGAGCTGTGTTGATACAATTCAGGAATGCAATCACAGAGCCAAAGAAAAAGCTTGCAAAACTGCAGAGGTGAACCAGATTGTAATCAATCCATGACAGTGTCTCCATCGTGCTGAAGGAGCCAGGTCAACATGGAGCAGGTGTCCCTGCCACTCAAAACACACACTGAAGTAAATATTTAGAAATGTGCTGACGCTCTTGGCCCCCGCATGTCAGGGAACGAAAGAATGATCTGTTGTGTGTGCTGGTACCGGACTGGCTAAGATGGGTTTCATTTATCCCACATTTGAAGGAAGGAACTAGCTGTGATCTGAACCATGTTTACAGCTGTAGCTCTCACACCATGTTGCATAGTGCACGAATGTTCTTATTTTTTTGCGGAAGGATATTTATTTGCTGGTCTTATTGTGAATGACACTCCTTTGAGCAAATCAAGTTTGAAACAATGCAAACATGGCTGCTGAAATGGAATGAATAGAAGTGCAAATCAAGTATAAAAAGAAACTATGTATTTAAATGTGTTTAAAATACAAGTCATTCCTCCGATCCTTTTCTCACAAACACTCAGATTAATATTCCATATACGACATACAACATTCTTACAACTAACATGTTCTTTTCCCTCATGAATAACATCACTGATATGAAAAGTTATGATCAGTAAAATCCACAAAATAGGCATACATACATCAATCTCCAAAATGATTTTTACAATCAATATGCCATTCGTTTTGCACAAGTCTTCGGCTAACATTTGTTTAATCAATTGCTCATCATCAATTCTTTAAACATTTGCAAATAACCCTTTGAAATCTTTTTTTCCCTCAAACATGGCCACAGTGACGTGTCTTTGTCCCATCTAACCACATAACTCTTCATACTCAACACTACCTTCATTCTACCATTCTCTGTCAACCTGCCTGTAAACCGTACATTCATTTGAGCAAATGCAGCACATAAAGCAACATAATATACACTGTGTTAAACTGATTATTGCACGGTGATAGTTATGCATATTCTTTATTTTCCATTGATTAAAAATGAATAATAAACCGCAGTGAATACTTTAACCATGTATGTTAATGTGAATGCCATGTGTCCTACCCACCGACCCCTGTGATTTTGTCATGGAAAAATTAAGGAATCTCATTTGACTTAGTATCATCTACATCGATATTCATCAGGATTTGACTGGATTGTTAAATAGGATCCTTTATTAATACAGAACAAGGAGAGTGCCTCAACCAAAGTACTGTATAGTCGATTAAGATATGTATCAACACGACTTTGACTTAGTGTGTCCCTTCTTTGCCTTAAAAGTTAAAACCTCCCCCCACTTCTCCTTGTGCAAGACCAGTAAATATAATGATAATGATAATTCATTAATAATATTCAAAACAATAGCCCTTTACTTTGACATTATTCAACTATAATAGTCAGACACTGTCAAAGTGTGGTGAAGATGTAAAAAAGTGTAACAGTCATTTAGAGTGAATTCAAATCTCTGGTTATTTTGAGTCACTTTTTGGTATGTATAGATGCATACAAGCCACAGCAACTGTGATATGTAAAAAGCTTGTTCTTGTCACTCCGGAATATGAATGTGAGTCACATAAAATACTAAAACTACCTCAATACATTAATCATAGTCCAGGACCGCCAATAAAAGCTGCAGAAGAGTAACTTGGATGAAACTTCATCAGAAAATCTTTTTAATGGTTGATCCAATGGCAAGAAAGTCTGCGGAAAGTGTGGTTATGCTTTAATGGACATCCTGTAAACACCCTCACAGGTCACTGGAGACGTTGCTCCTCTTCACCCTCAGGCTGCCGCCCCAGCCGCGGGGACAGGTGTTGTAGGAGTGTCCGGGCGACCGGAGGCCCGAGTCCTCAGACTCAACAGAGGCATCAGAGTCGGTGAGGGAGCGAGTGTTGTAAAGCCTCACAGGGGAGCAGATCGTCTGTGTTGGAGTGGGTGGGGGGCTGGTGAAGGGAGGGGACCGGGCCCCCAGTGCCCGCGACTGGAAGGGGCTTGTGGGCGGTTTGTGACAGTCGTAGCCATGGTGCGAATTTCCCAGCGGTGAGATGGGGAGGCTGTGACCGCTCAGTGCACCAGGGGACGGGCTGTTTTTACGTTTGGCTGCGTTGATGATGTTCTTTGCCAGGAGGCGATGGTTGGCCTTTGAGCCTGAGTTATTAACAATGGGGGACATGCATCGACTCTCTTTGGTTGGGAGAACAGGAGAGGTGGCAGAGGATGTGTACAGAGGTTTGGTGGCAGCGAAGGATAAACTGTTGTGCGAGGGAGCTGGAGACTGGGAACGTGAACCCCAGGGAGGAGAGATGGGAGATGTGATTGTTTGGGAGGGTCTGGGTGAGACAACAGCAGAAGTATTCTGGCTTACCATGGGCGACTGACATCTCGAACCCCAGGGAGGAGAGATGGGAGATGTGGCTGTGATTGTTTGGGAGGGTCTTTGTGAGACGACAGTGGAAGTATTCTGGTTTACCATTGGCGACTGGCATCTCGAACCCCAAGGAGCTGAGATGGGAGATGTGACTGTAGGTGTTTGGGAGGGTCTGGATGAGACGACAGTGGAAGTATTCTGGCTTACCATCGGGGACTGACATCTCGACCCCCAAGGAGGTGAGCGTGGGGAGGTGGCTGCAGATATCTGCGAGGGTCTGACTGTTGTGGTTGAGTTAACAGTGGAAAACTGGATATTCTGACTGGTCATAGGAGACTGGCATCTAGAACCCCTGGGAGTGGATACAGGGGACGTGAATGAGCGGTTGGAGCTGGAGGTGGTGGTGGAGGGGCGATTCCCTTGGAGGCCTGACGTCCAGGGTCCTGAGGCGGGACCCTCTGGGCTGTTGAAACGTCTGGTGAGACTGGGTGTCCTGGTTGGTGTGGGAGTATCACTTGAGGTTTCAACTGGGGTTGAGTCCTTTGGCGTCTGTAGGCAAAAATATAATAGATAAATACATTTGAAGGAGTAGGGTGGGCTCTCAAATACAGGGTTAATATAACACACCCAAATATAACACACAAACATACAAAATAAGAGAGTGTAATTCTTTTACAACATAGGAATAATTCAATTTTAAGGTTTTGATTTGACCATGACTTTACTTTACAAAGCTATTTCATTATCTATTTTGATGAATAAGTGTTTATGTGTTCAGTCTGAGTCCCCAGTGAAAGTCAGGTCATCTGAGTATGTTCCCTTCTGCTGTTTGTGTTTCCTTAAAGCCAGTGTACACAGCCAGGGCCGGTCTTCAGTGTCTCTCTCAGGTTACTGTAATCTGGCCTGGCTGAGGTTGTTAACCTGAACTTGGCAGTCCATGTTAATACACCTACTAATCAAGAACTAACAGTCTTTGCTCAGGATAATAATATGAAGACATGTCAGTGGAGTTATAGTCTGAACTGCTCAGATCAGTATCCTGGTTAGGATATTTTAAGACGTGGTCATGTTTCAAAAGGTCAGGGCGTCTGTACGGGAAACAGGACCCAGGTCAAGGTTCACATCATTTGTCTGAAAGTCTGAGCCCCTGCGGACAAAACAAGACCAAACACACATAACCCAGATGCTGAAGTGTAAAATATCTTCCGATGCTGAGCTGAGCTTATTTTTCAGCATTAAATGTCACATACTGTTTTAAAAATAGACTTGGCTGCTTGTGTAAATAATCTGTTTACTTAACCATCGCATTACATTTATTATTGTGTGCCAGTAGTTGCAGTGATTGCAAGAAAGAAAAGGGAAATAACGAAGAGTTAATATTAAAAAGTCAAAGTCTGAAAGAAGTGCATGAAGTCAGGAAATGAGAAAAAGGAGAAAGAGGTCACAGCAAAGTGTTAGCACAAAGCTTTAATCACAGAAGGAAAGAACTTTAACACAAAGCAAATCAATCATAACAGACAGGATAACAGCAGAAGAGAAGAGAAGAGTAAATCAAGCTTTAAAAACTAAAACATGCATAAACCCTGACTGATGACATCCTGGGAAAAATACATATGGAATTACTACGAAAACAATAAATATATAGATCTTTGATGCAAATTAGTATGCAGCCTACCTGAGACATCAAAGAAGTACACACCATGTACCATATATTTAGGTAGGGAAAAAAAGGCGGAAAGCACAGTGTATTACCCTGAAGACATAAAGACATAAAAGGAGCTCTCTTGCTGTAACTCTCATGTCAGTGAGCAGCATTAAATTGCAAATCATAGATCATAAAGCAGATGCCAGACCATCTGTTAAAGTGCTTTGTGAAGCAGCATCACCCTAGTGACCACAGGACTGGGAGACAAAGTGGAAAGAGTGTGAGGTTGTTTCTCATCATTTTTTGAAAGGCACTGAGAATGGAAGTGCTGACGTGCTCAGCAGCTTTTGGGTTCAGCAACTTATCTGATTCCATCAAGGCGCTTTTGAAAATTTTTAACCAAGGATAAGGATCTTCATGTGGAAAAAAACAAGTGGAAATTAAGATAATTATATGGTCACTTCCATATTCTATTTAACAATATCTGAATATGACATTCATTGTGGTATTCGAACCTTATAGTATCTATAGAGCATGTATTTTACACTATATTTCAAGATTCAATCATTTCAAATCTAAAAAGATTCAACTCTATGATGTCTCTACAATGCAGGAGATAGTACAAAGAAAGAAGAGGCACAAGAAGGATGCGTAAGATTAAGAAAAAAGTGCATTCAATTTTAAACTTAAAGCCTTCCACGTCAAATTGAGTTTTACAATCATATGCATAATCTCTACAAAAGACCCAATCCCTCTAATGACATTTCATTCTAAAAGTGATACAGAGAGGGTCTCCACACCTGTGGTGCAATCCCTGCCCTCTTGGCAGAAAACGTTGGCCTCGGTGCCTGGACTCCTGACCGGGGAGTGGACACTCGCTCTGGAGAAAAGGCAGGCATAGGAGAACTGATCCTTGGCTGCCCAGGAGCTGGATTAGACGGATATTCGACTCCACCTGGGGGACTGAGAGGCAGCTGAGGAGACATGCAATGGGTATGGATGTGAGAGGGAGGGTTGTGGGGCAAGGAAGTCTGTCTTGAGAACGTCTGGGTGGAGATCATGTTCTTGGCCTGTGGTGCTCCTCTGGGTAGCGTACTAATGGGGTCTTTAACGGGGTTAAAGGTAAAGAGGGACGAGTTAATCTGGTAGGGCCGGTGCCTCGATAGTTCCATCTCTATCTTGGAGCATCCATTCTCTAACGGCTCTGGAACCGGCTGTGGTGCTGGAGCTTTTTGCCTCGGTTTCTGCTTGATTTCCTGTTGGGCCTTTAGGTTTTGTGAAAGCTGAGTGCTCATGTCAGAGTTTTTAGCAATGGCCTTGACTCTCCCTGGCATGTTTGATGGGTAAACCCAAGATGGTGGCAGAGACATCGTGGGAGACGGAGACCTCATTTGACCTGCTTTCTGATTATCAACAACATATTTCTCCATCCTGGACTGACGCTTGGCAAACAGCTCTGCCCCCTTTCCTGAGACATTGGTGAGGGTCTGTTCTGGCCTGTGCTCTTCTCTCGGTCGGGTCCTGGAGCTCTTTAGGCAGGAGGTCCACTCTGGCGCTTTAGCCTCATCTTTCCTGTCCTCTTCCTTGGCGAGGAAGTTGGAGGCCTCTGCACCCAGAGCCAGTAACTCTTCCTCAGATGTTGGCTCTGGAACAGATCTATGTCCGTGTTTCTTCCTGTCATCCGCCCCTTGCACCAGAGACAGCAGCTCGGGGTTCGGAGCTACCACCTGCTTCTCTTTGAATGTGAACATTGATTTCCTACTTGCCCTCTTAACCGCACCCTCCTCAAGTATCCCTGTTTTGATCGTTGTTATTGGCCTCCTCTCTTCAGAGGGCTGAGGAACAAAGTTGGAGGGCTTTGGGGCCTTGGGTGGGCCGTAATGAGGCATTGGTGGGTAGTTAGATACAGAAGAAACAGGGAATTGAGATGGTGGAAGGGAAGAAGGCGACATCACCGGAGACATCAGAGGTGGACTGGAGTAGTAGGCCTGCGGCGGTTGGTTTGTGAAGGCCGGTAGAGGTGGCATGGGATAAGATGGAGGTGGAGGTGGAGGTGAGAAGGTCACGGGTTGTGGAGCAGCATAAGCAGGCAGACGAGGAGTGGTGTAGGAAGGAGGAGGGGGGATGTTCATGACAGGGCTGGCTGCTTCTGGAGACTGCACCGTCGGTGGGGAGAAAAAGGGCCTGGCAGTTCTGTTGATGATGGCGCTTGTCTGCTTGGATGTGGACACAAACGCCCTGTCTGATCCAGAGGCACCGTGACAGCCGTTAAGAAACGTTCCGCGGGGAGCCGGCCCTGTAAGCCTATTAATCTCTGCCTCCTCTTCAACATGCCCCACCATGACTGGATCAGTATTATTACTTCCTGGGGGAATCTCCTCCTTGACTTTGTCCTCATGGATTTTATCTCTCGCCTCTTCGTCTTCCTCCTGTTCCTCTTTGACAGGCAGGAAGTATCTCTCATGGATAACACTATCCTCCAACTCCTCTTTGTGGAAATCTTTACATGGCTCCTCCATGATGTGACCTACTCCAGGTACACTGACAGGTGACGAGAATAGAGGCTTGGTGGCGCTATTCTTCAAGTTGAGATCTCTATCGTGTTCCTCACTGCTCCTCTCTGCCCATGTTAATTTGTTGGAGGGGGCAGTTTTCAAATTCTCTGCTCTGTCCTCCTCTGAGCCCTCTCCGCAGCTTTCGAGTGTGAAGGCGTTGACCCTCTGCTTGCGGCGGTTGAAGAGCTGCACGCCCCTGGAGCTGGAGTTGGAAGGCACGGTGAGCTGGGCGGCGATGATTTGGCTCCTGACTCGAGCCTCTTTGAGCTCCTTCTCTGATAAACTGGCGCTGCGGGTCAAATCTGAGGTGAAAGGGAAAGAGAGTGGACAACTTGATCAATAAAAGACAAACAATGGCTTTAGTTGGTTTTTTTCTTTATAGAGATGTTCGATTAATGATCAAACAGACCCAAACCATACTATTTAAACATACAGCATTCCCTCAACGTCCAATTAAAGCTCACCACAGGGCTTTTATGTACAAATAGAGAGAACCACCAAGGACACATTTTTTAACAAGTCTGGGATTGAATTTCTTTTTTAAACCCACATAATTGTCTCTGCACCATATGTTTTTTATTATTCTTCGCTGTACTTTTGATTTCTTCCAATCCAGCGAGAAAAAAAGGTGTAGACAAAGAGCTAAGAGACATAGGCGGAGAAACATTTCAAATAAACAATTTAATAGGAAAGTTGTAAAAGCTTGTTGTTGTTGCAAGTTGGTAAGAAAAAGAATCTGGGTCATTGTCTGCTATGGGACCGAAAAAATGGACCTGATTCTGCAGTTTGCTGACCGCTTTGGATTTAAGAGCTAAAATATGTCCGTGTTAAAACTGAAAGTTTGTTTTCTGAGCTTAAGAGCTCCATTCCAGGCAGCGGAGCTATTTCCTCTGCCATCTGCAGCAGTCCCTCCCTGAGCATTCCTCCGCCGCTGAGGAAAAACTCCCTGCCTGAGCTTCCAAAATGCCTTTGGTTTCTCTGTGTAGTTCATTTGTGCGACGCTACAGCTCGAACCCTTAATAGACCATTTTTTACAATCTACAGCTTCCAAAAATGACATCTTTCGCCTGCTGTATATAAACATACTATACAATCAAGTGTTCCCGATCTTAAATATAGTGACTGCATCGCGCTTCAAAGTTCATGAGAGGAAAATCAAAGCTGCATCTTTTTTTTCAGGCTGGTGGAAGATATTTAACTTCCCCCCAGGCACGTCTCTTTTTTCATTTAATGAGGTGATGGATCCAGACAGCAACATTTTATGCTGTAATCATGTGTCAGTCACAGTAACAACACAGTGTACATTCTAAATGCATTTTTTCCCCCGGCACAGACTATAAAGCTAATAATCATTCCCTCCAGTAAAAAGAGTAATATGCTTCAGTCATTGATTTTTACAGAGACTTTAAGTCTGCCCTCAGAGTAATTTGTTTAACTCTTTGTAGTTTTCTCTTACATAATCTCCTGTCAAGTTCACAAGCACAAATTCTTTATGTCACTTTTACCTTACTCTTTTAATGAATAAAGAGGGACAATGGGGCCCAGTTGGATTATACATACGTTATCGTTGCATATACAAACACGGACTGACACCTTTGATGATGACTGTTCTCACCTCTGAAGGGAAATCCATCAATGTCACTTTCAACTGTGTCAAATCAATCAACCTGACACTACAGCGGAAAAGATGGAGCGTGACACTAAAAGGGATATCATAGATCAACCCCATTAGATATATGTGATAACAATATAACAAGGATAAAAACATCATCACACAGCCTTTTAAACAAGCACTCCCCTCAGCGCTATTGGCATGAGCATAAATCACTGTCATTTATAAGCTGCAGCAGAGACGTGAAGCGGCCCTGTCGCACAGGTACTTATTGTATATTCAGATGCTTTTATCAGGGTTGTCAATAACTAGCTCACAGGTCCCAATAACGACTGTTATTTGCCATTTACTGTTTGTAATCCATGCTGCCATGAATATATACCTGAGCAGTGAGACATGAAATGAGATGTCCTCACCGTAAACATCAACCTCTGCTGTGAGCCAGACCTTCTTATCAAGTAACAGCAGGTGCAAATGCCATCAGTGACCAAACTACAAGTGATACCCTTTATGAATTTTAGATTTGTATCCTTTTTTCCCCAATTTCTTAAAGCTAATTCAATTTAATTTGTACAAAACTTAGTATTAATTAAACGACAGATGCCAATTTTCCAGATAGGATGATCAATCAACAACCAATAATTGGAAATAAATCTGATTGAAATAAAGTAATTCTTGCTATTTTTAAGTTCCTGTGCAAATTACATCATAGATCACAGCAGGGCAATAAATAAATAAATAAATAAGTTAGTTTCAACTTCAAGTTCAGTTGTGAGGGGGAAAAAGAGAAACCAAAAGTTTATGGACAGTTTAGTTGATGTCATCTGACACAAAAACAACATACTCCTAAGTCATACTTTTTACCACAAACAGGCAAGTCAAAAATCTCCTCAGTTTTTGAGTCATCACCAGAAAATAATCCTCTCCCTGTGTCCTCACTTCAGTGCCTATTCTCTTACCTTCTTTTCCACGTCAAAACTCAAGAGCTCCGCCGTTTTCTAGTACTTCCAGAAGAGTTTTCAATCTAACTGCGTCTGATTCAGCTTCACACCCCCTTTCTGTACCGAGTCCGAGCCACGGGATCGGGTTTCTTCCCCTCCGCAGCCCAGCACACAGGCAGGCAGGCAGGCAGGGAGAGAGGGAGGGAGGGAGGGGGCTGTAGCTGGAGGCTGTGCTGTCCGTCATTCAGCCTCCAGCACTTTTTCACTTTTTTTAAAACTCTATGTTACCACCATCTCCACTGGGCGAGCACTTATTATAAAGAATGAGACATGCCTCTGAGAAACAGTGCTCAAGTGGAGAAAGTATCGAAGCTGCACGCAGAAGCCACTTTTGTTTTGACAGCTCTGGAGAGGTGTCCAATCAATGGTGGTCTTATCTCTGTCTAATATCCTGTGATGGCAGGCAAGTGTCTGACCCTGGTTCAAGTCTTTGAAGTGGAGAGGCAAGCCAGAGATACAGGCTGCTCCAGCTTATTAGACCACTGGGACACCAGAGCTCCAGCACCTCAGCTGCCCTGCACGTCTGTCTGGACAGCGCCATGTGTGTTCACCGTGCGTCCTCTGCCCTTCTGTGAGTCCTCTGGGCCATGAGCTCCAACCTGCAAGTGCAGGATAGGAATTTCCCGTCCTCCAATCGAGACAAAACTCAGCCTTCAACGGATGATGCAAGAGCCTCTACATTACATTGTCCACCTCCCCCTACATCTAACTTTCTCTAGATCCCTCTGCCCTTGGTCCTATCCCTGAGATGGGAACACTCCCCCACAGCGGGAGGATTTATGTCAGGGGGCCAACCATGCATTTGTGTACCAAAGGTCAGATTACCCTGTCGGATGTTATCTTTCTCCGGGCGATGGCTGTGCGGGGTGACAGCAGCGGCTCCCGTGGGTGATGTGTGAAGCCGTATGGAAAGACAAGGATTAACTGGAGGTCCTGGGATCTCACCAGGCTGAATTTGACCTCAACTCCAGGGTGGATCCCGTGGGGGAAATACAAGACCAGCCCAGAGGTTGAAACTGAGCCCTGCTGCTCATATTGTTACTTTTGTGCATTAGGGCAACGGTCCCTGCAGAGGTGCTGTTGATTCTTACGCCTTTGTTTTGCTTTCCGGATTTCTTTTAAACTTGAGGTAACTACTTAGTGGGTAATGAGTGATGAGAACAGTGCTGAGGCTGGAGATTTTGATCAGGGCCTTGTCTACGTAACAGTTATTTAATGGCCTCAACCTTTCTGTTTTGCTTCCTCACAGCACAATGTTCACAATGTTGCTTTATGCTCTTTGAATGCAGCGTCTGACAAACCTGTCACCGCCCAGAGGTAATAATATCTCCATATTGTTTTCTAATATTGCTATTTAACTACATAATGATTCTGTGTTATTATAGAGCTGAGTTAACTCCTCTCCTTCTTTTGGAGTTGGCAGTTGTGAAAGAAAAATAGAAAGGTCTGGAAAAAGTTTCCAAACAGCTTCTCCCAGAAGTTAGGCCATTATTGTCAGTGGCTGTCTTGTATTTGAAGTCTGCCCTTTAGCGGTGATGCTTGATTGCATTTCCATTGGTGGTAGGACAGCCTTTTTTTTTTTTTAACAGCATGGAAACAGATGTTTCATCGAGCATTTCACTGCGTCAAGTAGCACAGATGACGCAGGGCTGCCTGTTTTCTCTATTCGCTGTCTCAGCCGCACGGTTTCTGAGAATACGGTAAACAACAGTTCAAGCTATACTGTAGCATCACGGCGTGAGTCACAGAGTCACAGAGTAACAGAGCACTTTCATGCCACTGCTTGGGCTCCACAAATAAAGACATAAATGCCAAATAAACAAACACTTACTTGTTTTCCGGCTCACATGTTCTTTGTTGAAACCTGTCTTCTCCCATAATGCATTGCACTCTGTCCCGGGAGTGTGCATGTCTTGCGTTGCCTGGATAGGTTTTCTCTGTCCTCCTGGACTCCAGCTCACCCCTCTCTTGATCGATGCATGTCCCTTCTTCATCTCCATCGCTACCCACAGTTAAAATGCTGCTGCTGCAGCAGAAACAAAAACACCCGCAGCAGTGGGAAATGGGGCGGTTTAGTTCCAGTCAGGTCAATCTTCTCTCCTGATAAGATGAAGCCACTGATCCAGCTGGAAGATGGGAAGTTTTACTCCTCACTGGCAGGCAGTGAAAAAAGTTTACAAACACAAGAACCCAAACCAAAGGGCAGACAAGGAAAGAAGTGGCTCAGCTTTCCAGTTCGCTGCTTCCGGCCATGGCTCCCCTTTCAGCGACAAAGCCTCCAAATGTTGTTCTGTAGTCAGCAGAAATTTGATGGAAGAAGTGTGCTCTCACTTTGGTCTTCATGAAGTATTATTCTCTGTCTAACAGGACCTCCCAGCAGGGTCAGCTCCAATGTGTCTTGGATGAGGTCCCGTGGATAACTGCCACGAAAATTGCACAAGTTTGTTGTGCTCTGTTCAAAATCTGGCAAAGACGGGTGAGAATCAGTCCAGGCTTCTCTATTTGCATCTCTCTAGTACTCCTTTTTTTTCCCCCCTTTCCCAGACTTTGCTCTTCCTCCTCTGCTATTTTGGTCACCAAAACATGCTTCTCGTCTGCATCCGTATCTCCAGCGCGGAGATTATTTTTCTCTCGGAGAAAAGGATCTGCCCTTTATCTTGAAGATCATAACTCTGCAGTGACGTGTAGGGGGACTGTGTATGTGGGCGCTTCCTGCTGTTAGGTGCATGCGAGGAATAACATTTTGCTCTGGAAAGGTTATTCCACAGACTGATTTGTATTCAGAGCTTCAAAGCAGCCAGTTAGTGTTGCTTTACTGAAGTTTCCTGTGCTATTTGTTATACAGTAAAGCCAGATACAGCCTCCACAGGCTCAATGTCTTTCTTGTGTTTGTTCACAAAACCACAATCGAGAAGGAAATTTCTTTTGCTGATTGTGGAATCAGGGAGTTGTCATGAATTCAGTAATTCAGCCGTCAGGTGCTGCTACCCACAGATTTGGTTTGTTTGTTTTGCTTCTAGTAAAAAAAGAGTTGATATCTGTCTTCTGATTGTTCAGACAACTGAACCTGTTGTAGCTAGTGGTTGATAAATGGTCTTTAATAAATCTCCACGTCCATTTTCTTTGCAGAATCACCTGTGAACAGAGGAATAAGAAGGTTTAATTCAAGTTATGCAAATGTCAACAGTCATGTTATTTAAAATGTGACATTTAGACAGATAAAAGCTAGATATTACATCTATTCAGAGGTTTGGGAAACCGCTGGTACAAGAACCCTGCTTCATTCTCCATCATCACCGTTTGTATAATGACACAAGCTTCAACCCACTTCTTTGTACAGGACTTAAAGTATTATCATGATGCTTTCAAGGAAGCAGTCCAAAAACCTGACCTTTGTGCCGTCTGAGAAGCAGCAGTTTCTACAGATGGCAACCCTGGCAGATGGGGAAACTCAGTTTGGCTCATCTAACACTTCTAATGAGCACAGCTTGAACTCCAAAACGCACAAATCTAAACTTATTTTCGAAACAATGCAAGTCTTTAAAGATGAATACTAGCGCCCTCATTTTGAACTTCAGATGGGCTGAAAGGGTGAAGCAGGAAATGAAGACATGCAGCTATAAAAGTCTGGACATGATAAAACTCCAAATAAGGAAGAAAGGTCACAATTCATTAAGACTTGAATGTCAGAAATCTGTACTAAATCTGCCAAATAATGAGCGTCATCTGAGTCCACGCCTGTTGATACGCTGGAGGAGACAAACAAAGATGTGAATGTCCCACAGTGACATCCATTGCATTCCTTCTTCTTATCGGATGAAGCATTTCATTAGATCCACAGTGTCACGTTTCCCTCCTTAAAGCTAAAAAGAACCACTGGCAAAGTTTGCATTGATAAACCACTGTTTGCACGTCCTTGTCCTTGATCAGACTTGCCTCTCCTTGAAGCTGATCAGGGCTGCATTTGTTTTCATTCATGAGTCACCACTGTAATACTCAGGAGTGGGTGGCCTGTGCCGAGGACATAATCATTATCTTTTAACTGTCTAGTCTCTCAGGGGCCTAGCAACCACCCTCACTTCCGTCTTTTCTCAAGGTTTGTGAGCTCCGTGAATTTGTTTGCATGCCTTGAAGACTGTGTTTTGTTGAGACGCTCTCCAACGCGACTGCTGAGTCACAGGGGCGGATCCAGGGGTGCAACCGGGGGGGGCATTGATGGCATGGATCTGATTGGCCCCTTAAGTGCCCCTGTTCTGTCTTCATTCATTTTTATTTTCTAAGCTTTTTTGTACACAATGTGCTTGAACAAGAAACGATGTTTTCAAAATATATTCAATGTTTGCTCAGAGCTATCGAGCTAACAGTAACATGGCCTGACCTAAATGTGTTTGACATATAATTGGGACCTCTGTGTGATCAAGAAAAGTCCCAGATCCGCCACTGCTGGGTCATGACAGCCTCATTCCTCCGAAGACAATCGGCCCAAACACAACAGAGCACCACCTCCCTGCAGAGAAGAGACAAATATCCTCCACAGTTCAGCTTACTGGTGTGAATGTGTCAAGTGAGACAAGATGAAAGCTGGTATTGTTTAGACCCCTTTTGACAACAGGGCTTTGATTCCCCCAGATGTGTTATCTATGCTGGGATCAAACTGGATCTCAACTGGAATCAGAAACAGTCTCTTTGGATTTGTTTTCCCCAGGCGCCCCCAATGGCTTTTCTGGTATTTACTTTAAACACAGTTGTTGTTCCAAGACTTCACATGTCAATGTAATCAACAGGAACAGAGGTGAACATGTATCAAGGGCTCCCGCTGGTCCACTGCTGCAGCAGATTGATTACAATATACATGTAGTTTAATTATTGTTTTTTGATGCAATCTGACAATATTTATTAGGTGCTGGACAGAGAACAGATGTAGGAAACTTAAAACCGACAGCAGAGAAGCATAATCGCTCTGGCTCGGAAAACAAAACACCAACATAAGGACACTCGAAATCCACAACTGCAACAATCTGTTATTTATTTTCTCCTTTCTGTTATCCGGCCCAGTTTGTTAATTTCCATCTTGCCTGTTGCGTTTCATCCAGACGAACTCGTGATATCTCCCCCGCTGATCCTATCTACCCGCCATACCTAAGACCTGATGTCAGCTCTCCTCTTCCCCTCCTCTACCCCTCAATTACCTTGAAGTTCAAAAGGTACTTTTACAGTGCCCACCTGTGCTGCTCCGCTCCCACACACTTTTCCTGTGCCACCCATTGACCTCCATGTGAGGAGCCAAGGATATCAGTTACAGTTTGGCCCGTAGGCCACTTTAGAGTGCAATCACAGAATTCCTGTACATCGTCAGTACGTGACGGATTCATATGCAGACAGCAAAATGTACACCACAGCTCCCTGCAGCATGTCTCACATAGTGATAACACACAAAGGAAATGTTCTGGCAGCAGCACAAACCGTAATCACTCATATGTCCCTTGTGGCCGTGGTGTTTTACATTTATCACACATCTGCAATCAACAGCCAACGTGTTGAAAGCACGTCAGTCACCTAATAAATCCTGTATTCATGTGTGTATTTTCACCTCAGGTATAACATCTGCACATCATCTGTGGCTCTGGAATATATGTCCAGGTTGATTGGGAAAGCCATCCCAGACTTTTGGACCCCACTAAATGTGAGATGTGTGGATGTCAGGTGAGCATTCCAGCCACTGAGACTTTGAAGTGTATCAGACCACAAAGCTTACAATGAGACATCTGGTCCGGAGAGCAACGAGCAGACCTTTATGACTGAGTCCCTCAGGGGCAGAGCTGCTGTGTGTCTGCGGTGCGTGGCTCCTTTACAGTTTGGCATGCCCCAAAAAAATTATCATTCCGCCGTAAATGGCAAAAAGGCTTTAGCAGGGCCTTTTGCTCCTTCTCTCTCTCTCTTTCATTGTTCCTCTTACTCAGACAAAAGAGTCATTCAGCAGTGCAAAATAATTTTGGATAGTGCTCCAAAATTGGCATTCCTGGATCATAATTCCTCAGGAGTCTGTGATAGTCGACATGCCTCGACTTGTGCACGGCTGATGGCTGACATGTAAAGCTCTGCGTGGCACAGACGCCAATGAAAGTCACAAATTTCTCTTTTTTCTCTCCACTCTACTTTCTCTTTTCTCTTTTCAAAAATCCTGCGAGTGCACTCATAAATCATGCAGAGGGAAAAAACCTTGTGATGAAGTGTCAGCTTCATGTGCGGCTCATCCTACTCTGTCTGAGTCGCAGGTGGAGAACTTCAAGAGGCAGAGATAAATACTTGAAGTTGGTGTCTGTGATCCGGTGCCAAGAGGGAGGAACCCTCCAAAACAATCAGATTCATAATCTGAAAACTGTTAGACATGAAAGGAAGGAAGTACAAGGACGTTTTAAGAATGTAAAACGTGCACAAGTAATATCAATACAGCAGCATCTATTTGCAGAGTATTACTGACTTTTTAGCAGTTTTTCTCTTCACATGGGGGCCAAAAAAACTTTTCTGCAGTTTTAAAGCATCTTCAGGGTAACATTTGCTAATATATGCAAGGTAACATATGGCTGAATAGAACCTGCCATCGCCCCCCTGTAAAGTAGTTAATGGCTCTCACCTGTTGTGTTAACAGGAAGCAATTACTTATATGCGTAAGTCAATACAGTCTCCAGCCAGGTCTTTAATTAGATACACATTCTAATGTTACACAGTGCAGTTCAACTCTATAACCTGGCTAAACCCCAGGCTCCACACAGTCAGGACAATAGGCTCAGATATCAGTGACCACGGTGCTAATGTGGCCAGCCAACCCCCCTTCCTCTGCAAGTCTGCAAGCCTGCACCGAGGGAAAAAAATACCACAGCAGCCAGCCACAGATGTTTGTCATCTGCACAGACAAAGACTTTCAAAGTTTCCCTCCTCTTCTGCTGTAGTTCCCTGCTTCCCTGCTTCCCTGCTTCCCTCTCTGCGTCTCTCTTTCTGCAAACAAAGACAACGTCTTACCCCAAATGGACAAATGTAACGGGCTGCAGGTGACAACGTCACAGTCTCACAGCAGCAGATACAATTCCAGGGGTTTTGTGCTCCTTCCTGTTTGCTGGTGTTGTCACGCTGCTCACCTGTACTGTAGAGGGTCTGGCTGTGTGAGGCAGCCAGAGTGTGCAGCACTGCCCCTTTTCAGACCCTGCACACACGCCTCCCCCTTTTTACCTCTCCCCCTTGCTCCCTCACTCCCTCAGTTGAAACAGACGAAGGATGGGGTTGGGAGGGGGGTCAGTTGGAGCACAGAAGGCTCTTTGTCTGGGATCTTTTCATATGGTTTCCTTCAAGCTTGCATACTGAACACATTATGCCATAATATATTTTCATATTCAACACAGGGATGTCGAGGAGCGAGCGGGCCCCACTCTGCTCCCTCGCCCCCTTTTTCTTGCAATTTTTCCCGCCATGCACCTCTGGAAAGACAAATCCAAATAAAAACTGAAGGCTATGCAGGAAAAAGTTCCTGTTAAAACCCACAGAATCTGTTGATGCAGTGCCTGGCTGTTTTTGAGTAATAAAACACAGAAAAGATTCTCTTTCTTTCAGAGAAACACCAGGTATGGAAACCCCATAGAGCTTTTTTACCGTGTGTTTATTGCTCAGGACAGTAACTCATGGACACTCTGGCACATAGTACAGAATCTCTCGCCTCTCTGCAGGGATGTTGATCCTTAGATTGGCTAATAAAAGGCAATATCTCCAAACGTTGATCGACTCAAAAGATCCCACAAGAGCCACATAGAGTCCAAAAGTAACATCTGGTTCGCTCCATGGAGTCGGAGGCTCAGAAATTATGATGTCTTTTAGATTTACACATCTACAGTCTTGTGCAGAGACATATAGAGACACATTGTGCCAATCTTTTAAATGTTACGTCCTAACCTCTGGCCGTGAGCACTGGTTTGCAACTGCATGGCTGTGAAAATATGTGACTGCTCAGAGTAATATCCTGGTGACGTTTCAGCCATAGTATATGTTTACTGGTGCAATTACTTGTGGTTCACAGCAGGTTGCACAAAGTTTACCAAAGGGGGAAAAAAAATCATGAGCATCATTTCTGTATCTTTAGTCATTCAGAAGGTGTCGTCTGGTGTTGGGATTTTACTCTGACAAATGTTTGTCTGAACTTTTCTTCTCAGCACCTTCCCTCACCTGATGGATGGATGGTGCTGCCAGGCGGCTCAGACAATCCATCACGCGGAGTCTACTTAAAGTAAAGTCTCAGCGCTGCCTCCGACATCACTTTCCTCCCAGTCCCACTCTCCCTCTCTCTGTATTCTTCTATCATTTTCCTCTCTTTCCTCACACGTCTGTCACCAGATTGATTTTCTTTCTCCTTATCTCTGTGGGTCCTCTCTTCACAGTCTCACTATAGGCTACTTATTCCAGATTTTCCCCTTCAGTCTCCCTTCTCTTCATCGCCATTCCTGTGCGCTTTCTCCTTTGACCCAACCTCTCCTGACATGTTTGTATGTGTAAGACCACATGCAGCTGGGAGAGCAGCCATTAGCCGCTGTGTCTAAGTTTTTTTTTTTCTTCCGTCTCCCTCTCTGCATCTCCAGCGGCCGGCTTGGCTCTGCTCCTCTGGCGTGACTCTGAAGGGCAGCTGTGCGTGTGTGGGAGACCAAGGAATTGAGGGGAAATGTTCGCGCACATTCCTTCAGAAGAGGGGCTTTTGCTGCAAAGAGAGGGCCGCGGAATTTCCTAAGTGATCTGGTTTGCATTCCCTCTCAAGTCGGATCCATCTACAGAAGTTATTAAAGAGCCCTTGCTACAGCCAAGGCCTGAATTGATTAGAATCATACACAGGCCCCTCTCCACTTTCTCGCTCACCATACCATCCCTCGGCACATCCCTCTGGATGTAATGGGATACAGCCGTGGGGCTGTTCAAAGGCCCAGCCTCAGTATAAACACAGTGAAAGGCAAAGAGAGAACGGGAGATTATTCAGCATGCTTGTGGATGTTTTGATGGGTAGATGTTCCTCTGTGATTACCAGGCATATGAGGCATGGTGTGTTTGAGAATACAACTCCAAACCAATTGTGTTCATTACTGATCTTCTGGACATGTATGTAGAACTAATTTGGTGAAGGCGCAGCTCATGTTTCAGCTCTGCCTCTGTTTATTTTCAGTCAAGCAGACATCTGTATTTCTCATACGCACAACCTCAGAGGGTGTTGTGGTCTGAAGCAGCGATGAATAAAGCCTGGTAGATTCAGGGCGTGTCCACTTGTGTTTTGATGATGTATACTACTGTAAGGCCACATTTGAAGAGAGGCAGTTGGTCCCACAATTCCTTTATAGTATCACTTCATAGCGTTGCCTGATAGACAACTCATTTCACTGTTGAAGTACAAGCAGACTGGGATGATGACCTGGCACCGGCTAATACATTAAAACACACGCAAACTTTTCTGAATCCAATCTATATGCTAAATATACTCCATGGCGCATGTCCCATTACGACAGACTTTTGTGGTCTCAATTGCTTCCACAGACTGGGCAAGGCTTCTGAGTTGCTTGTGGATCCTGGAGTCCTTTTTTGTTGTGTATGTGTGTTCATTTATGTGTGTGCCAGACTTGGACCCACACCACCATAAGCATATGGCGGGAGCCCCAGTGCATTAATTCAGAGACTGAGACTGAGCCCAAACCACAATCAGCTGGCTCAGTGTCTGTGTCTGGGTATACTGTCGAAACACACTCACACACTCACACTCACACACAAGGAGCCAGCTCTGCTATTTACAAATAAAAAACACAATCAGCTATAGCACCATTGCCTCCTTTAATGTGTTTTTGGCTACAGCGCTGCTCAGACAGGAGGGAATCAGAAATAATTGCAAGTGAATCTCGGGGGGCTCGCCCTGGATTCAATCATTCTTTCCTTCCCTAACAGCTCATCTGGATTTTATTTGTAATGTTTTAACATGATAGATTTCTGCAGTTATCTAGTTTAGAATCCAACTCCACTGTGTTCACACTGCTGCAGCGGCCAAAACAAACAAACAGCGGATGTTGCAAAATGTTTTGGTCAATGTGATTTAGTCTGAGATTAGTGGAAGAACAAACAGACCTGGTTTTCCATGGATGGACCATAGACTTCATATAAGGATGGACAACATGGTGGCTCCCCAAAAGTGAAGCCAAAGTGACCTGATCGCCACCTGGTGGCTGACTGCAGCATAGGTAATAATCCCCACCCCCTCCATGTTATGGTGCATTCACACCAAAGGTGAAGCAAATCTTTTGAGTGATGAGATTACATACAAAGTCAATGCAAAGATTCAAATAGACGCAAACTTTGCGACATTTGCTTCACTCGCTCAAGTTGAGATATTTTAACTCTCACAAAAAATGTGTGCGATGCAATGTTGCGAAAGCCAATCAGCGCTGTGTAGGAAACCCACCAGGGTCAGGTCCTGGCACCGGTCTGATCTAGTAGGTCATCTAACTGCCACTGGTCAGCCTCAGGTGGTGCTGTTGTCCAGAAATTCATTTTGCGTTTTATTAGTATTAGTATTAGTATTAAAAGTCAAAATATACATGAAATAGATTTTCTCAAAGATGGTTTCTGTGATTTGAGGTGCAGAATGATGTATGTTCAATATCTAGTTTTTCCAGTAAATTAGATTTTAATTAGTTACTTGATGCTTTAAAAATGTGGTGAAATGTGATAATTGGCAGCTGAGACACGAATTGTTGACAGGATCCTGCTACCACATCTCCATCCCTCGTTTGTATTAGGGATATTTTGTCTTCTTTTTTGGACAGTGGGAGCAAGTGGAGACGCGTCGTCCATCTTTATATTCAATCTTTGGACAATGCAGCACCAAACAGACCATGTTAAAGGTCTGTCCCCTTTGTAAAAGCTGCATGAGAAACTGGATTAATACTCTGGGTCTGTATCACAGGTCAGTGGTTTGGGTGTGAATAGCTACATAACAAGAGGTAGACGTCTTTCACATGTAGTCTGGTTGTAATCTGTACAGGACATTAGATAATTCAATGGAATGTCAGGCAACACTTTTACACCCTTTTTGCTCCATTGTCATGTTAAGTGTTAAAGAATAAGGGGAAATGGGAGGGGAGCACAAGATTTATAAAAAAAAAAAAGTCCAGACATACTCTAACCTGTCACTTTGCTGCAGCCGGGCCCTTTTTCCCATGCTGTGTTGTTCCGGCCAATAAGGTTTAAGCACCAAAATAATTAAAGCTGAGCATTTCACAGCAGCATTTATCCGTCTGATCAGCATTATGCACAAGCTTGTGTCACAAACGATGTGACATTTCCATTTGATTCCGTTTGTGTCAGCCCATTTCCATCTAAATGCCTTTCAGCCTCGTACTGTGGCCGGGCCTCTCCGCAGATGGGACAGGAACAAGGCAGGAATTATTCCCCCGACAAGAGGCTCGCTCTTTGTCTTTGGATCAACGCTCCGTGGAACATAATCAAAATTTACAAAAACAAAATGCCAAAAACACCGATCTGGGTCACCGCCGCACAAGCTAAGGACTTAACCTGTGTTGCACAAAGCAAGTTTCCTGACAAGATATTTATTCGACTTGCCTCCTGCAAATTACATTAGTGAGTGAGCCCAAAATATCTGCCGCAGTCATTGTGAATGTGTATGTCAGGAAATCAGAGGCCCCAGTGTGTGTGAGAAAAAGAAAGAGTCACAGAAAGAGAAACATGAGAGAAAGTCAGTGTTTTTTTTCTTGATCTTATTTCCAGCTCCAGCTCGTTGTCAGTTATATCATCACTGGATAAAACCAGTGGCACCGCACAAGCTGGTTTTTAATGAATTAACATATACACATTTACATCCTGACACACTGTCATGACTTGTTACATTGTTCATCAGGAGTCTCTCAGTGTGGATTAGTGCAGTTACAGTAGTGTGTACCCCCTCTTCTCACATGGCGTCTGGAAGCAATTAAATCCATACCTTCATACCTTCTGCCATCTGGGCTCTGCAGGGCCCTGACTTTTTTTTTTTAACTCTCTGAATTAAGAGAATATGTTGGATCATTTTCCATTCTGTGGGCCCATATTCCTTCTCAGGACACTAGAGGCTTTGTTGGTTCAGTTATTTTTTATTCGTCTTACCCTCGTTCTCCATTTCTCAGCAAAAATAAGCCACTGGAGAAGGTTTAAATGTCTCATCTGGGAATAACTTAATGTAACACAAAGATTTGCTGATAAATGTACAAATAACGCAGCTGCAAAAACATTCATGTCAAATCATGTTGCTAATATTGG
Source organism: Hippoglossus stenolepis (assembly GCF_022539355.2). NCBI lineage: Eukaryota > Metazoa > Chordata > Actinopteri > Pleuronectiformes > Pleuronectidae > Hippoglossus > Hippoglossus stenolepis. The sequence continues at coordinate 10,830,424 of NC_061489.1, forward strand.
AGCCACAGTGGAGAATGATTTCATTCATAATGCAAATCAGTTCCCAGGGCTTTGGTTCGCTGAGACACGGGATCAAAGTGCAACAACTGAAGCTCAGTGTCACTTTACCTGCCAGTTAGTTGCCTGGAGGTTGGCCAAACCAGTGAGTCAGGCTGTAATAGGTGTTCCTGCTGTTCACATTTAAGCAGGGTCTCCACAGTGTGCTCTGCTCATCATTCATCCCTGCATTGGTTTAATGGACTCTCTCCGGCCCGCAGTGGATCCCAGCGCACTCTGGGGCCGAGCGAAGATACTGGCAAGGACACCATTTTTTCCGGTTAGGAGAAAAGTGTCGAAGAGTCCGCAGAGGCCGCAGAGGCCGGTGGATGGGTCAAGGTACAGCGGCTTCACCAGAGGGTTGGAGACGCTTATTCATGATAGTCCGGCCAGGCTCAGGAGACCGCAGGAGACAGTTTCTGAGGAGGACCCTCTCCGAGCAGCCGCTTGACGGATGGGACAGAAACAGGAACACAGACCGCTGCCCCTGCATCCTGGAAAAGACGCACTCAGGACGCAATAATGAGCAGCAACTCCTCACCGTCACTGGCTTTTCACTTCCTTCATGAACAATGATGAATAAAAAAAGTTTTCTCTTTGCAGTTCTGCCCCACAGGAAGCGATATATTGCATTAGCAATGATAGGAGAACATAGTCGTGTTAAGCCAGAGACGAAGATGAATTTATGTCTCTCAGTGATTAGTCCGTTTGACCACAATGACATCTCTAACTAGCAATCAGTAGAGCGCAAAAGGCCAAACAGTCCCTGTCGCTCCAAATTTTGCACACTCATAGATAGCAGTCCTCTAAACATGCCTGATTTTTGGCATCAAGATCCATGATTTATATATTGTGAAAATGTTGACAAATGCCCTAGCTCACAATGTTAAAGGAAGTGAGATTTTATGGGTTCTTCCCTGATCAATACTGCATCCTTCCACCGAGTTTCATGGAAATCCATTCAGTGGTTTTAGTTTAATCTTGCTTAAAATCAAACAAACATACAAACCAACCAACAAACAAATGGACAGGGGGTGAAAGCATAACCTCCTTAGAGGTGATAAAAAATTCTTTCAGTAAAAGAAATTCAAAACTCGTCCAACCCCAGACAGTCTTAGGAAAGAATTTCCTCTGTAAAAGTTACAGGCAACTCGATCACATTTGAGGGAACATTTTTCATGAGAGTTCACATGCGAAGTGAAGCTGTGAGAAATTCAGTTTTTAAAAAGAGAGTGAGATCCCCAGGTTTCATGGGACTAGAACAAAGTGAAAGAATGCTGGAGCGTATTGTGGAAGTGGTGGGCAGCCGCATTGTCAAAGCGTTGGCCATCACTTTGGGGTTTGCAGTGCGTGTGTGAGAGAGAATTGTTGTGGGTGTGTGTGTGTGTGTGTGTGTGTGTGTGTGTGTGTGTGTGTGTGTGTGTGTGTGTGTGTGTGTGTGTGTGTGTGTGTGTGTGTGTGTGGATGCAGTGAGGATGTGTGGTCAGACATAACCTTCTTCCATTTCTTTAAATTTAATAGTCCAGGATGTGAATAATGTTCTTGGTTGTGGTTTCAAGCCGAAACTCTGAGAACTGGTCTGGCTGCACAGTTTTTATTCATTAGTCAGTGATGGGAACCAATCATGACTCCGTACAGATGTAATGAATTTACTGGCATTACCCCTATTGTGTGAAGAGAAAATGACTATTAAAAACTCTTGCATGGTGAATGACGGGATACATCACTGGGCCTGATTTAGCTGGACAGACTTGTATGTCCCCAGCTCAGGGGCGGGGGTATTGAAAGGACAGTGATTATCTGTGTTTGTATCTGTTGTCTCCCAGTCTATTACTACATACCAGAATCTCTATGTGGCTAATCTGGCTCATTAGGTGGCTAATCAGCTTGATTTGCCTTGGTGTGTTGGGATGCTGAGAGGAATTAGCTTCTGTTGTGTTCAGTGTCCTCTCTGAACTTCTCTTGGTGCCAGAAACAGCTCAGTGCTCATGTACACACTGGTGGCCATGTTCATGATTTACATCACTCTGAACAGGAATACTCGTGTAATCGTCACAATAGACTGTCTACATGATGTATTGGTCAAAAGACAATGCTGTTTTAAACTTGTGCTAACGATTGCTGCACATTTTAAAGGGTACAATGTCGGTCTATGAATTATTTAGTAGCATTTGGTATAGTTAGTCTTTTATTGTGATTTTTTGATATCTATACCAAACCCAAAACAAGCCAAATACAGGTCCTGTTAGTAAGTGCTACATTTGATTTGTGGTTCCTAAAGATTTAAACTGCGGGAGACTCAGGTGTTGTAATGGTTCAAGTCCTTATTTTTTTATTATTGCTGGACTTTGGGACATGTGTAATTAAGCAGTTACGTTGATCTGTGCAGTATTACCTTTCCCTGTTATAACCTCTGCCAGGCCAAAAAGTATTTTTAATAACAAAATGAGTAATGTAGCGCCAAAGTAATGTGTTTGGACTGTGGCAGGAAGCCAGAGTATCATCAAGCTCACTGTCCTCATGATGTGCCAGTCCCACAAAGGTAATAGGTCATGCAACCTTTATTTGTGCAATAAAATATTTAAAGTAATTTCTTTTAATGAAAGTTAAGTTTTATCATCGCAGGCCTCAAAAGATTCCAGGGGAAACACTGGATAGAACCATATATATTATTGCCTGTTATATTAGGCAGAAGCTTTATTTTGATTTATAATTTTTTTCCCCAAATGCCTTAAAATCGTAAGTTTTTTTTGTCTTACTATGTGAGAAAGATGTAAGAACTGGAGAGTCTCCATATGTCATCCTTCCAGCTCTGTCTCCTGGTGTGTAATAAGAGTTACGGCCTCACGGGGCCACTTGTGTGGTGACAGATTTTTTGTCTTGTTTTCTCTTTTCAAATAAAGTAAGAGCGAAGCAGCCAATGAACCTCCTTCCTTGGTTTTACTCCATCAACTGTGACTCTTAATGACACATCACTCTTTCAGTTGCTCTCTTGGTAAACAAAAGACCAGACGGGACTGAAAACATTCTTCAATGCCACAGGTGGGTGATTCAGTCTGTAAAAACATGTGGAGGAACATTAACTCTTTGAGGCTGGTGCACCTCTTTTCACTACATCCCTGTGTGAGTTATGCTCGATTCTGGCCAAGTGATTCAGATGACTGGAGCTTCACTCTGCACTGTGTGTGTGTGTGTGTGTGTGTGTGTGTGTGTGTGTGTGTGTGTGTGTGTGTGTGTGTGTGTGTGTGTGTGTGTGTGTGTGTGTGTGTGTGTGTGTGTGTGTGTTAGTGTATGAGTACATGTGTACCTGTCTGTACATGCACACACCCACGCACACACACATGAATACACACAACCCCTGCTGCGCCTCACTGATGGCAGACGTGGCCTCCGACACATGTCTGGATGTCTGGAGAAGATGCTGCCGCTCTGACATCACCGTCTCTTCCCATAAATACCAGTTCCTGTATCACGTCCGCTCCCACCCCTGACCCCTGGCAGGCACGTAGCAAGACAGCACAATGTGGAATCAATACTCAAATTATTCACACAGCATGCAGAGGAAGTGTCCTCTCCAAGTCAGAGTGAACTCGTTTGTTATTGTAAAGAGAAGGTTCCACCTAAGGGCCGTCCTAGTTGTTTATCTCTAGAATGCTGCTCTGGTTTAATCCCATCTGCTCAGCATGTGGTTTTAAGAAGAAAAACGCTCTTCGCTATTTACAACAAGCAATTAAGAAAACATGTTTTTTCACCTGACACAATTTGTAATGGAAAACCTATCTACGCCTGGAGAAAACCACTCATCCACTACTGTTACCAGCCACCCACCTGGACGATACCACCGTGGCCGCTTCGTGCCTCGGAATGCAGCACGCTAAATGAAAGCAGACACGAGAGGATCTTTTATTAACTATCTCACCCACGCTTGTTTTTGAATCTTTGGCCCAACTGGCATGACTTAATGAGTAGTATAGTTCATGCAAAGTGCTGAATCCCCATAACCTCTCTTGTGCGGATGCCATGTATAGCCTGCAGCTCTTTTGATTACTGCTCTTCCAGTCAAACGCAGACATTCCAGACAGCAGCAATGACTGTGTTGTAAATAGACAAAACATGCTTCGACAGGCTTCCTACATGGTCTCCCATTTCTCTGACAGTTCACTTTTCTCTATATTTTGACTTCTTTCTTGCATTTTTCCTCCTCCACTGCCTCTATTAGTATCCTTACGACCACAGATATGCTCTGTGAACCAAGCCAGTTTGGTTCAGAAAATGGAGTGCAATGCAAATGCCCTTTTATAATGGAGCCAAGGTCTGAGCAGTTAGAGGTTGAACACTCAGTGCTGCTTTCCCATGAGTTCTTTGTGCATGACCTAGGGTTGTTTTATGTTAATGGGAGTTAAAGTCCCAGCTCTGTGGTTTTCCTGTCTGTTCGAGTCAGAGAGGATGCAAACAAAGCTTCAGACTGAGACGGTAGTCACCACAGAAGATTGTGACCGTGCAGACTGGCAGATGAGTAACAAATGAGGGAAATAGTCCTTTCTTATGGATGCATGGCATGCACCCTAATTTGTGCATATCTGTCAGTCTCCATGCGTGTATATCTTATTCTAAGTATCTCCGTGTGGTGGCGTTTGATTGTGTGCATTCACAAACCTGCATGAGCGCAATGCGTGCCCGTCTGCGTGCCTGTGTGTTTAGTCTGCAAGCAGAAGAAAGGAGCTAGTGGGTTGACAAAGACGAATAGCCGAATTTGTTCCTCCTCTGTGAACGTGTATCAGCACATGATCTCATCACTTCCATTTTCATGTGGTCGGCTGGCTGGTGGTCAGTGTGCTCTGGGCATGCAGGCACTCAGATACACTGCATAATAAGTGGGATCATTGACAAACAGAGGTAGAGGGAAAAAAGACAGAGTGAGGTCGGCTGCAGCGGGTGATTAGATAGGCGGTATGCCATTGTTACAGGACAGAGTGAGCTACTTTGTGGTATTAGAGTGTTAACTACATGTGCAACATCAGCGCAAAAAAAATATGCTGAGCAGAAGTAACCCCCTCCGTTGTGGAGAGAAAATCTTTACACGGAAATTATAACACAAACACGGAAGTGGCAGACAACAGTAAACAAAAAATAAGATTGCAAACAGAGTTGGTCGGTTAGCATCAGTACAAACTCAATGCTCAGAGCTCAAAGCTCATGTGCCTAATTATTCTAAAATATTTGATTTTTTATTAGTAAGAAGGAGAATTTGTTCAGCCACTTAATCCTGCCACTTCCTTTAGCTCTGTTTTAGTCCCCACCAAATCTTGAGGGAAATGCTCACGACACAACAGGGTCATTAGTTAGCATTAGGGATATTAACAGACACTCCCTCCTCCAGTATGTAGGCTAATTGTTTCTAAGTCCATACCTAAAGTTTTTGCTCCTCAAAATGACATAAACTGTTTTCAGACATGAACCCCAGAGAATGTTCGCACAATGGCGTCCAGACTTTCTCCAGCGTTCAGAGATTCTCTGGTCAGATGTGTTCACAACAACAACAAAATCTCCAGAACGTTCAAACGTGGAGTGGCCCAGCATGCAGGAGGCAGGACATAACGTATAAATTCAGCTGCAGAGATCACATATTGTTCCTATTGTTCCTGTATCCTTTTCATTCTTCGATAATTGTATTCTTTTTGTTTTTTTTAGTTTAGTGTCCGTCGCTGTTAGAAACATCATCCACTCGCGGGGAATCTTCCAGAGAAACTCCTGCTGTGTTCTCACATGGGCTCAATCGGACAGCAGAGGTTTCACATTATCCGAACATTTATGTTCTTACATACAGCCCCTCTCAGGAGAATATCTGCACTTCAGTTCATGTCTGAAAGCAGCTTTTGTCTGTTTCATGCTGGTCAACTAGAAAGAGCTGCCTGCTGCTGCTGTGGAAAACAATGTCATGAGAAATGAGAGTGAATCAAAGCAAAAACAATGGGTTCAAAAATCAATACAATGAGCCAAAAGAAGCTAAAACACTTTATAAATCTGTGGGGAACTGCAGAGTTCAGTGATATTTTGCTGTGGGCTCATCACCACAAGAGACCCCCTTCACATTATACATAATCATTTGCTCTTTATAAACACTGACTATAGTTACTTTAACAGAAAGGTACATCAGAACTATTAACTTCCATTGCTAATATATAAGAGCAATAATAGCCACTACGAGAAAAGATCTACAGCTTGTCCCTGTTTACAAGCTAGTTTGCCTTTACTTCCCCATTGTACAGCACCTCGTGAATGTCATTTAACACCACCACATGACCATGTTCCCAGTGGAAATAAAATCAACTCTAGGCTCACAGCAAATTTGTTAGTTGGCTCTGAAGTCAAGAAGTGTAATTTGTTACTGTCGTTCAGGTCTTATCACAGTTCCTGTAGCCCTGTTGCTCCTCGCTGGGGCTCACTAACATTTCCCGCCATATTCCTTTGATTAGAAGCACATCTGACTCCTATTAAAACTTCCACATGCAGATCCAGGGCTGCTATGGAGCTGGATGGAAAAAGTTCTTTTCTCTTTTTTTTTTCTTTCTTCCACCCAGAGGCCTGACTGAGCAATCAGAAGAGAGTCTCTCAAAGTGAAGCTTTAGGCTACTGGTGTACAGTGTTGAAGCAAGTGTTTTCTCATCAACACGTTTACATTTTAAAGTCAAATTTAATCAATGAGTTTCGTTTAGGGTTTAACCAACACCATACACGGATGCGGTTTTGAAAGATTGTATAAGTGCTGTCTGCCTTTGGTCACACGTTAAATGTCCTCTGCCAAATGCCATTCAGAGCCTGGGAATAATGTTCAAATGGATGACAGTTCCATTGCGCTCCACTTTCACAATTTAATTTTCCAACAGTTAAATAGTAAAGGAAAAAGTAAGAGGAAAGAAAATAATGGTTTTGACAGTCGAGGACGTGTGCTGACCATGGTTTAACCATAAAAGCAGCCGTGGACAAAGGAGAGCTGTGGCTAAATGGGCCACTGCCTGGCAAGGACAATAGGAAGTGATATGACTAATCCATGGATTCCAGGGAGGAAATGACACACTGTGGAAAGCCTCAGAGGCCTTGAATCCCACAGAATGTCAGGCGACATGGAGTCCACCCCTGAAGGAAAGGAAGTTATTTCACAAACTGGGCACATATTTCGATTCCTGTGTAACTGTCCCTCTGCCCAGATTGTCACTCTGATAATATACAGTGCTTGATATAAGATATAAACTCTGAAGGACTGGGATGTATAAAGATGACACAACATCGGCTCAGCTCTGTAACTCCCTGCTTTTTCCTTTTCTCCTCCATGGTCCAACACTTTCATCCAGACTGAGATATCTGGATTGTATTGACATTACAGTTTATCTTGGTTCCCATTTGATCCAACACACTTTGGTGATCCCTTTACTTCTCCTATAGCTCCGCCATCAGGTTGATGTGTAATTTTAAATGAGATGTCAACAGGATTGTCAGGAGTGTCTTTAAATATTTTACAAAAATGTACGTCCTCCTCATGATAAATTGTTACTTGGCATTCCCTTTTTGTTCTTATCTAACACAATCAGGTCCAAATTTCAGTTTGATCAGTTTGTCTATTTAATAACCCATTTACATGTCCAATACTGGTGGCATTTCAAATTGGCAAATGTAAGCATGCCCCCAGGTCTGTAGAGGTTGATGTGATGGTACAGTGTTGCATTGAGCTAAATGCTAACAGCATGCCAACATGCGCACAGTGACAATGCTAACATGTTCGTGTAATGGCGCAATGTCAACCATGCTAACCATTTTAATTGAGCCATTAAAACCAATTAAAATGGTGAACATGATAAAAAATTGCGCCAATACATGAGCATGTTAGCATTGTCACTGTGCGCATGTTGGCATGTTGGCATGCTGTTAGCATTTAGCTCAATGCAACACTGTACCATAACAACAACCTCTACAGACCTGCTAGCATGGCTACGAAGTTGAGAATATTATTTCCCTACCTGAATTTTATCTATGTGGAAATGCTGTAAAACAACATTTAGGAAAATTTACAAATAATATTATTCATCAGTTGATTGAAATATGAAACATTCAAACCATTTGGGGTTTATTGCCAATTTTTTGTATAGAGGACAATCTTGTCAGTGGCTGTAATTGAACACTTGGACTCAGGACTCACTTCTCTATGTTTGAATATTGTATGTATGCATAAACATATATATCTACTCAGATATATGCAGATATATGTACATGCCTGAGATTAATCTGGGTTTGTTTAATAAATCCAGACAGGAGTCTGAAACATTTAGACTCTTTTCTGGATTGATCAAAGTGCGGAACACCAGATGGGATATATTACCATTCACGCCCTGTTTCATATTGGCTACCAACCCCTGTATATCATTTCAGATTCATGGCACTGACAGACCAGCAATTTTAGGTCATGCACCCCTGCCACAGCAACCCAAGCATGTTGTAATTTGAGCCTGTCGCCAGGAATTAATTGTCTGCTTTTTTGCCAGAAAACATAAATCAGTTGTCTGCATCCTTTCAGTGTCAGCCCCTTTTGCACAGAGCAGCAGCCAGGCCTGTGCACTCCTGACAATTATAACGCTGGGGTGAGCCAGAACCAACCATGAAATCAGCAGCTCAGGATTCTCAGAGAAGAGATACTAAGGAGGGAAAGGTGGAGTGCAAAACCTTGACTCTGTTCTCAAAGATAAAGAAAGCATGGATGGGAAACAGCACGCACTATTATTCAATATGGACGCAGCAAAAAAATCCTTATACAGTATTTGATATTCTGTTGCACCGTTATCAATTCTTTTCGTAGATTATATTTCATCGTAGTCAAAATGAAAACAAAACGTCTGATAATATCTGGACACATAATAAATAGTAACATATTTCTAATGAATGAGTTCGACATAATAATAATGCCATACCGGTTGCTTGTTTTCATAAGTCCCTATTTCCTCCATGTCTGGCTCTTTTCTATGATTAGCTAAGTGTTTGCAGTGTCCAACTAAAACAAAGATGACGTTGGTAGCCAGAGTTCTGCCCTAAACCACCGTACAATCTATCTGCTGATCTCAGCCTAGATCCTGTCCAGACAATACCCTGTTTCCCCCCGCTGCACCAATCAAAACACATGCCATTATATGGCAGCCGGGTGAGAGGCCTGGAGACGAAAAACAAGGAGAAGGCAAGGTGACAGAAAGAGAAAGGGAGGAGGAGGAGGAGGAATGAGGGGAGACATACCAGAGTAAGCTGTTAGTGCTGACAAGCCAAAGTCATCAAATGAAGAGAGGAATTTGTGTCGTCTATTTCGACCACCCTCTCAGCCTTTGTTTAGTCTTTTGTAATTTTCTCATGCCCATAAAGCTGCTAAATGCATCGCCTCTTCTCTCCAGTGCTCTCAAAGAAAACCCCCACAGTGGGATGGAGAACAGTCCTCAGACGCTGCTGCTGTGCGGACCAGTGCTCTGATGAAGTGAGGCGACTGGGGCTGCTGGTCGGGGGCAGTGAACTTGGTCCTCCCCCGGTGCTCTCTGACAGAGCCTCTAATCCATATAGGTCGAGTCCTGGCAGACAATCTGAGGTCTGACAAAGCCCAGCTCTGTCTTAGTGATCCAGCCCACTGGGTTTTAAGCTTCTGCAGATGTGTGGAGAAAGTGGGCATGGAGCAGGATGCGGCTGAGATGGCTGGCTAACTGGGCGAAGGGTGCTAAGTCTGCCTTTCAACAACCGCCTGATGGTTCTTCTGTGTCTTTTTCTCGTCTCTCCATAGTGTGAGTCTGAATCTCACAAACACACACAATAAACTCAGCCTGCCAGGGCCTGTGTTTATTTCCAAAACTGATATGGCAGAAATTGGATGTGAGCTTATCCAAAGGGTTTTTTTGTTTTGTACAGGGGCAGACAGCCAAACGTCTCAGTCCTGATGTTGTCTTTCCTGGTTTCTGTCACAATGCTCTTCAGAAATAGGGGGGACGTGATGGGGAATGTAATTCTTTTGACTCAGCTTCCTACTAAGATCACCGATGGGCAATTGTGACATTGTGCCATCAAGTGAACCATGGGAAAATCTTGAAAATAGATCATCTCTCCGATCATCTCTCGAGTCATGGCAGCCATTATGCCAAAAATGATATGGACGACATCAAAGCAGACAGGAGAAGTTGACTTGGATGAGGAGCAGCACATCCACATTATGTCATGGCAGCTGAATACAAAAAGATTTATTCAACATGATGCTGAACCAGATGTCGGCAGTATGCGGTGCCATGTGTGAGTGCCCCTTTGTTTCCTTTTCCAGTCAAGAAGATGAGTTAGGGGGTGACTGCCATGGCGAAATCCAAATCCAGCTACTTTTTGAATCAGTTTCATTTTGCTCTGATCAAGGACAAACTTGGAGAGACGGGGCACATCATGAATATATTAAAGGTGAAGGAATGAAAACAGGATACTCCACTGTATGAAAGTATAATCAGACATAAAGGAGCTGCAAATAGTTATTTCAGTAAAAGCCAAACCAATGAGCCAAGATACACTCCTGCTAGAACGGAGGGGTTAGTTGTATGTGACAGTGTTCAGGGGTGAGTAGAGATGATGGATGAATGACAGGCTAATTAGAATTGGACAGTGTAGACAGAGGGTGTGTCGTAAAAACCAGGATGATAGACTGTGGGTGTGTGTTTAAAGAGGTGGACTGCATCAGGATGTGGTAGTTGGCAGAATAAAATAGGAGTGTGTCAGGTATGATGGCAGCAATTTCCGTGTGTGAGTTCCTGGCCACCTGTTTGCCAGCTAGCATGAATAGGAAGGTACTATATCAGCGTCCCACGCTACACCCTTTCCTCCACCTCCTCTTCCTCCAGTCCTCTTCCTTCTCCTCCTCCTCCTCCTCCTCCTCCCTTCTGCTCAGAGCAGTAGAGCACTGACTAGGTCAGACTCCATTTGAGAAAAACAGTAAAACGCAAATGTCACTCTGCCAAATATTTCCTGAGAAACGGAGCAAGACCTGAATGATGTGTGGGCTGTGTTTTCAGACCTTGGGCCGGGGCCAGCGCGCCTCACAACCCATATGTTTCATGCAGAGCATAAATAGTTGGGGAATTAATGTTGAAGAAGTCACTTAAAGAGCAGTAGAAGTTTATCAGAAGTTCAAGAGCCAATAAAAAAAAAACTGTCTTTGCTGTTTTAAAGTCAGTTGGACATTTTGAGAAACAAGTTGATTCACTTTCTTGCCAAGTGTAAGGTGAGATGATTGATTTCACTCTTAAATCTGTCTGTTCAGTATAACACTAGCCACTGGTTAGTTAAGCTTAGCATATAGACTGAAAACAACTAGTCTGGCTTTCTTTGAGTGTAACAAAATCCACTTATCACTATCCTTGCGAATACATATTTCTACAACAAAAGAAAAATTGTGGACTTGTCTTTCAGGGTGGTCCCTCCAGCTGTCCAGTCCCGTCAGGTCACGGTCTGGGTGAAGGAAAGTAGCTGTGAAGGCTTATTTATGCTCACTGTATTGAGCAGTACCACCGGAAAGCGTGGGGGGGCAGTGAATCCAATAGTTCGAGGAAGACATTTTAACAATGGCTAAACTTTTTTAGAAGAGAGTTGGCAAGTTGTATCACAGTTGTTTACGACTCTGATTTTTTTTCAGCTTTGTTAAGCTACGTTATCACAATCTCCTCCACTGTCGGCATGTATGTTGTTTTCAGAAACTCTCGCCTCCGCCTCCTAGTGGATGTATCGTTTAACTACCATCCCAACATAAATGATGCATGAAAGCATGTGGACAGTGGTTACACTGTTTGAAACTGATGTATCTCTTTTCATACATCATGGTGCAAGGATCATGGTGACTGTCGATGAAACAAATGGTAATGCAGAAGGTTGCACTTATAATCATATTCCTGTCGAATTAAAAGACATAAGCCTGGGTGCCTTAGTTACGGGGACACACTCACAGTGGCAAATCACATGCTGCAACAAACTGGATGAGTTGTGAGGACAAATGTACTTAATGCTCATCGGTGAAGTTTGTGTGCCCAACAAGCAGCTTTCACTAGACCGTACTGAGACGGAGACACTGTTCTGTGGTGAGCCAGTTAATGAAATTTGTCTTTAAAAAGTTAACTAATTTGGGCCAAGATAATGAACAACATAATGTAGAAAATAAGCACTGAGGGGCACGGCACACTAATGTGGTTTGTCATTGTTTTACAGAATGAGGTAAGAAGTAAAACAATTCATGTGGATGAAGGGAAAACATGTTGTGTAGCCAAGTACCTGTCATACCTGAACAAAATCTCTAAGCATTTTCCCACGTTGCAAGAATATCTGCAATGACATTTGAGTAAGCTATGAGTCCTTGAGCCATTTGGTTGGAGATTTCAGGACCTGAAATGTAAAGAAAAGAAACTTAACTAATTTCTTTTACCCGTTATTGTGGAACCAGCTAATCTGCCTCACCTCTAACATGTAATTAAGATTTGCTCAGAGCTACAACTCCCTCCCTCTGCTCAAGCTTCATAAACTGTGTACGTCCTGAGGATTCTGAAGTTTGCACCAGATATTTATTTCCAAAACTGAGTCTTGCAAAGACTCAACTCTGCTCAAGACTGACCCACCCAAACCTGGGAAACCAGCTGCGTGTAACATCCTCCTCATCACTACCATCTGACATCAGACGCCCCACCAAAGAGAGGCAGTTTCAGCCACAATACAGGTAAGTGTGTGTTTAGTAATTTGGTAAGAACCTCGGCAGATGTTATAAAAACTGAATTTGTCTTTGATAAGACAAAAATTACCAAACCCTGTGTTAATTAGTGAGCTAGGTTAAATATTAGTGATTCCCTGTGGTATCAGTTTGTGAGATCATTTCAAAGCTTACAGGATATCAACTTTGTTAAAATGTGAAATGTAACTGTTGAAAATATTCCTGAACAAATTTAGACATGCAAGTATTTCTACAGCTGTAAAGTTAAATTCAATATGTTTTTTTTTTTGTCACAAATTCACACTGAAAATGCAACAAAACAATCTTAATATCGTCTGTAGAATCAAAGAAAGGATTTCTTCTAATCGAAACCAGCATACAGAGTCAGTAACCATCATGAGCGTTCCAATGGTAAATCTAATGACTGGGCTAACTGACAGTTTGGGTTCTTCCATGTTTCCCCTCATAAACCTTTAGTAATGGATGGCGAGACCACAGAAGTCATTAAAACAAGCGGAGAAAGTGTATATGACAAATGCCTCTTTTTGCAGAAACATTCCCATATGTTGCAGAGGAAGAACATATTCTGAGAAGAAATTAGTTCAGTTCAGGCTATTTGACGGCACAAATAAATCATAGTGTTACGATACGAAGAGGGGTAGCTGAAAATTATACAGTTATATATATTATACGGACTAATACCATGATTGTCTAGGGTGGATCTGAAAAAGGAGAAGCTCATAATTTGAAAAATTGAGCTCAGGTAACATCATTGGTAGTGCCGTCTTATTTGTAAACTCATCAGGTATTGATATAACAGCCAAGTAAGTTATGAGCGTATCCCCGGAGACACAACCAAATATAAACAGCTTGAAATAAACGCCTGCCAATCTCCCCAGCGGCCGCCATCTGGGCCTCTCTCTCGTTACAGTGCTGAATAAGAAAATGAGAAAATAAATAGCCAGCGGTACCAGGTTCCTGTTCGGGGCTGACTCAAGAATACCACCTTCTCCTGTTCCAGCCCACAGGTGATCAAGCCAGTGTAAGTGCTTGTTAATGAATTCAGCAGCACAGTCCCTGAGGTGTCTGGGATGGCGGGGGTCCCGATTAGGGGGGGGTTGTCTGACCTTCTGCTTGGATTCTGCAGTTCTCTGCCTAAGCACTGAAAAGCCCCGCCTGGGTTTCAGTTTCGTGACCCACTTAAAGGCTGTGCGCTGGCAAACGTGCCCGAAAGGTTTTTTTCTGGTCTGGCAGCAGCCCTGGTTTGCTCAACTGCCGCTCTGCCAAACTCACAAGCTTTAACAACTCTTGCCTTATTTTAACTCCCTTCTAATTAGCAGCTGGTTTGACCGTGAGGCGAGAGAAAAAAGGAAGGGAAAGAAATGAATAAAAGAGGAGAAGGATGTAAAGATGTCAATAAAAGCCGTGAATAAGAGTCAGAAACTGAGAATTCACGGGGGAGAATTTAGGGACAGTTGATATTTATTCTGTGCAGGAGAAGGAATTCTTTGTTTAACTTTGCATGAGGTCATGTTATGATAACCCTCAGCATGAAAATATTTATGAACTCGGTGAAGTGAGGGAGAAAAAAGGCTCATAATAACAGTTCATGTTGGACGTTTGCCGGCAGAAGTTCCTGCTAACAGCGTTGTGCAAGCTGCAACAGAAACATTAAGTCATTGCCGTCCTGAGGCTTTACACCCACACTAAAATCCATCTCAGATGCATGTTGTTTTACTCACTCTCTCAATTTAAAGGAGTATCTCGACACCATCACACAATCCTGACTACGACCCGAACGTTACTACCCCTCAGAGATGCTCCTTCGTTCCACGTTAAGCGAAGGAAAAGTATTCCAACACTGAAACAGAGTGAAGTTGCTCCAGCGAGGGAATGTGTGGCTCCTGCTTCAGGGTGAGCAAGGTCAAGTACACGGGGGTCAAGCTCATCCATTCTCGTGCAAATGGAAAGTTGTCAGGGATGCAATACTGCTGCTGTGTGGACCTGGAGCACGCTGCCATTTAGCTGTGTGTGAGCTGCTGTGTGCCGTTAGCAGTGAGTCACCACTTTCCATTTCGTATAGCCCTGCTCATGCTGACATTACTGTAGATCGGATGCTGCCCGCTGAATGTCATTAGCACAAATGATAGTTTACAGCTGCTGACACACACGGAAAGAAGGCGCACGTAGATTTCAAATGATGTGCGTTTGAGGAAGTAGGTGAGGAGGCCTTGTTGCTATGTCTCAAACGTTATCACGTTATCAGATGAATCAGATTGGTCCCAGACCAGAATATTTCTCTACTTTGGAGACATAATGTAACTCTTTCTGTCCACGTCCTCAATCTTCATTATTCCAGCTCTTTTGCTTTGACCTCTTTCCACCCTGCGATCAGGTTTAAACACTTCCACCACCCTGCAGTACAACTTCGCGACGCAAGGACAGACTGGGTAAAACCAAATTGGTGTTGTTGTCAGCAAAACAGTTTTTATAAAATTGTCTCAACTGTGGACAGTGGTCGAGACTAGAGACACAACTACAAGAGCCACAACACAACCGCAAAAGCCAAAACACAACCGCAAGAGCTAGGACAGAATAACAAAAGCTCCAACACAGACGCAAGAGCCATGACACAACTGCAAAAGTGACGACACAAATGCCAAAGCCAAAACAAAAACGCAAAGGAAAAAACACAACCGCAAAAGCCACAATACAACTGCAACAACACAACCACAAAAGCCACGACCTAACTACATGAGCCACAACAAAACCGCAAAAGTCCCACAACAGAAACACAACCACAGTGTGGTGATTGAAAATGGATGTTGACAAGGAAACATGAACTGATTAGAAGAGTTACTTACTGCAGTTAAGTCATGGATGTAAGGGTTAGGTGAGATGTTGTTTCTCGAAACCTGGACAAGCAAGTCACTGCTTCAAATGTGATGCTTGTGTATTTGAGGAGTTACGGTACGGGTGCTCGCAGTGCCCAAAAAGGAGGGAAGCACCTGTACCGTACGTTCTCAAATAGAAGAGCATCACGTTTTAACATCTGTTGTTACCGACTTCCGTTGTGATCATTGTTGGGCCATGGTTCTTTGTGAAACCACTCTTCGGCCTACATGTTCAGTCAAGAGCCTGAAGCCGCATGTTCCTCCAAGACTCAGTCTCCCAGGGGCCATCAAAAACCAGAGCAAGGAACTCCGTCTCCCAGGGGGCATCAGAGGTGTGAAAACCCCCCTGGGACACAGGTTTCAACTCCCATTGGTCACTCTGGACCCCATGACCTGTGAGGTCACCGGGCCAATATAAGCCAGGATCTCCAACTCTTCTAGTCCTCTTTCTACACTCCCTCTACGGAGAGCAGGCTGTCGAGCCTGTTCCTACAATCCTTCCACAGGAGGGAAGGCTGTTGAGCCTCGTCTCCAGCTCACATCTTCTCTTCCCATCCAACTCTTCGAGAGGAGCACAAAGGTGCAGCTTCCAGCTCATCTCACCAAGGAAACCTCCTCGCCCTCCAAGCTCTACCAACGTCCTAGCAGCGACGCGATGTCCTGCAGGAAAACGTCCGCCAGCAACTGAGCTACACAACTCAACAGGAACCAGCAAGACGACACAAAACTTCGAACTGCACAGCAACTTCCTTTTTCCCCTTTCTACGGACTGGTAACACAACTGGGCTTAATAATTATACTAGGCTAAGCAAGACTGTTTATTCGATTCTGTGTGAGGTTTATAAGTTTGATTTGTGGTGTTGTGATATGTTGGGTACAAGTTATTGAGAAAGTAATGTTAGTCTGTTATGCTCTTCACAGTCTTCCTTGCATACATCTAGTAACTTTCTCTAATTTGGCACACACACAGACACACGCATAACTCTTCACCTCATTATCTCTACAGGTCGTAACATTCCAATAGGTGGGGGAAGGGTGTTATCTCTTTGGCCAGCGACCATCTTGAAAGCACGCTGACTCACACAGACACACACACATACCTATCCTTGTTTAGCAATTAGACCGTTAGTAATTTGTGTTTTTATACTTTATTATATTCATAATAAATATTTTTCTTTCACAAATGTTTTTTCATTAATGTTGCATAAGTGAATTTCGCCAACCTCTACACTGTCAAGAACCCCATATCCTTCAACTTAGCTAACTATCTCTATGGTAATTTTGGTTATAGTTATTAATTTAATTGTTAATCAGAGTTCCAAATTTGTAGTTAGAACCTTTATGAGACTTAATCAATAAATTGTCTATCTTTTCCCTTTGAAGGGTGGTGCCCCAAGGTAACTTTAATCAATTAAAGTTATTATTTAATATTAATAATTAATATTAATATTTAATATTTTTATTTTGATAACCAAATTTATTGAATGCCGAAAGGCACACCATTTTATGGTATCACGTTTGATGCATTATGGCACAACATCATGTTTTCCGTTGTGTGACTTTTGTAGTTGTGTCATCACTTGTGACACCAAAGAGGGATTTATAAAGTGTGTAAAGTTATGTAATAATTTGTGTAAGCTGCCACTAGGGCTGGGCGATAAAACAATATCTTTAATGATCGCAATGTAATTTTCAACGATAGCAATATCACAAAAGTCCAATATATGTTTTTATATACATTCTACAAACTCAACAAGGAGATGTAGCACATAATTGATCGACGTCAGATTTGTAAAATGTTTTGCCGTTAATCGAGTGTTTGTTATTCTCTGCTCATAAAAAAAAACGACAACCTACAGTCAGGAGCAAAAATATATCTTCCAGCCCTCATACCCACACTGACTCTGTTTCTCATTTTCACTTTTTCCTCTACACACTCTCCCACCAGGTCTTCTCAAAACCAAGTTATAAAATACAAACAACCCAGAGAGGCCTGTCGTCCGAAGAGAAGGTGGTGCTGGGGTGGGTTCTGAGGATCGCAGATAAAGTCTTTGGCAACAAGATTATCTTTCCCGCGTCAGCAGGAAATCAAATCTGTGAGGCCCATCAACAGGAAATTAAAGAGAGCAACATAGTTTAGACAAAAGCCAACGGCCCCAATCTACCCTGCTCCTCCCAGCAGAACATCGACCAGTGACAAGACCTGGCAATGACTCAGGATGTCCTCACTGTGAGACCTGTGTCCTCGGGCAGGTCCACTTGGTAGATAAACAGCAGCCAGAACCACTGCACAGCACACATCCAAATAAATGTCTGGAGATTTCTACTTCTCCATCCTCTCACCAGGTCGGACAAGGCTCATTTCATCTGGATCTATGTTTTGGAAGGAGGTTTACCATCGTCGACAATCTGTCACAAGAAAAATAAATTCACTTCAAGCACCCAGAGACAGAGAGAACACAAGTGGTTCCCAAACTAGGGCCTGGGACCCTCTGGGGGGTCGTGAGATAACGTCCATAAAAATTTTAAGCATTTAGAAATAACAGTGTTTTAGTCATTTTAGTTTCAAGAGTTAAATGTAGAAATGACTATGACGGATTAGAACTAGCAGCAGTTGCAGGTCATTTTACGGCACCACAGGAAGCAATGAAACATGTGCATTTTATTTGGTTAAAATAAATATCCTTTGCATGCTTCAACCAACTCCAGGGATAGTGAGGGTCACACGTCTCTGGCAGCTTTATTATAACCTACTGCACACACAATTAGATTGCTCAGATCCCTGTTATAGTCCAGTATCATATAGCATATATATTATTTATTATAGTATAGTATATTAGTATAAAAACATACAATTTTTAGTTGAATTTTGAATTAAAACCAAATGAAAAGTGGTTGAAATTCTAATTTCTCTTTGAAAGTGAATTACTTTCCCCTAATCATGACTTCACTACATGTTCCTTGCTTTATTGTTTCAGTAAAGTTCAGTCTGTCTGAAATTCCTAAGGCATGACTTCAAAATGTGTAATTCAGTGCTGTGTTGTGTGCCGTCAGACTCTGCAGGATCTCCAGTCTGTTTCCACAGCTGAACCCGAGTGTCCATAAAACTCTTTTACACACGATGTTCTCATTAACGGAGACAAGGTGAGAGTTAGCAGTGTGCAGCGAAACATCCAAATCACTTTGGACTTCAATAAATATGATCATCACTGACTCAAAAGTCAACCTAACTACGCACGACTGCATCAGAAGATAGATTACAAATTTGCAGGGATTAATGAAATATCCAAATCTCCTTTTGAAAAACATCTGTACGAAATATACGCTAATTAAGTGTTAAGTGAAATGCTTCATCAATCAATTAGTCAAACGTCATTTTTATAGCACCTGGTAGTTTAGAGACGATGAGCTACAATGAAATACTGTAACAGTTGGTTGTAAAAGCCATGACAACAATAGAATGATATTTACAACAAAGGTGCAATAAAATACAGTAATGTTTGTAACCATACAAAGCCAGTCTTAAGAGAATCATATAAATTATGTATTATTCATACATAAATATACAATATTTACATATTTTGTTGTGCATGACTATGGGCACTTTACAGTCGATAAACACTGGACTAACTGGACTCACACACGTAGTATCACTTTCAAATTAGTTACTGGTTTTAGTTACTATTAAGTGTCACTTGTTAAGTTTGACCAGGTTGGAAGAAGAACAGGGTGTGCTGACCACTTCCTTAGGGGTTAGTGTCCACGTGCGAAGACACCTCTAATGTCTCTTCGGAGGAAACATGACGTCATGAAGGTGGATGGTTTGATTACAGTGTAGAAATGCTCTGCAGTGGTCGCACATTAGGGCGGTTGTGGCTGTGGTTCGATCCCCACGGCTCCTCCAGCTCCGGCATGCCTAAGTGTCCACTGAAACCTAAATTGCCCTTGATGGTTGTGCGAATGATGTGTGATGGAAAAAGTGCTGAATTTAGAAAGAAGAAAATGTAACAAATTAAAACCCCAAATGAAGAACAACATAAATGAATATACATACAGAGTAAACAGGAGTATGAAAAAGTAAAAATTGTACCACGTTCACATCATATGTTAAAACCATGATTTCAAGCAGCTGAGTGGGAGAAAACATTGACGTCAGCCTGTGACTTCTCAGTCTCAGACGTGGTGAATTTTCTGACACCATGATATTATATCTCCTGCTCAGTGAAAAGAACTGCAGACATGTCAGCAAACTGTGGGAAGAACTTTCACAGACGCACCACGCTGTCATTCACTTTAAGTCAAATCCAAGATGAACACTAGTACAAACCAGCCAGCTGATTTTACAGGGGCTGTACAATTATACAGCACATCTCATCAGTCTGGTACAAAACAAAGTGAAGTTACCTGTGAAAAAACACACAAACATTACATGTTAATATAAATAGGGAACAACAATCATACGCTCCACAAGCTCCCTCTGCAGGGGTCTTTATTGTCCTCTGTGCTCATGAGGGGCTCCTCAACCTGTGAAATTCAACACTGATAGAATCCACAGCAAATCCACATCTACTGTACACTTTGACATTTCATGTCCCTGCACCACACAGCCAATGAACATCCCATTGATCCCCTGCATTGATTTAACTCTCCCGGGTGAAACATTCCCAGCACTGCTCAGCGATGGGAATTTCTCTGCTTGTATTTATATGCCAGGATATACAGTATTTGTGGTGTGCTGGAGGGGGGGTGGGTCGTGATGGACCGGGCCTCTGCGCGTTTGGCCGCACGCCACTTGGGCGGCTGTACGGCGAAAAAAAAGGAGCCACCACTGTCTTCAGCATCAATCCACACATTCTCAGCTGGCAGCGCACTTTCAGTAGAAGCTAATGGGGCTTAGCTGCCCAAGAAGCCCGAGGCTATACCATCCACAGCGAGCCAACAACAGTGCTTCTACAAGTGTTGCCTCTAATTGAAATCCTCTATTTATTGAACTTGCATTATTGCTGGCGTGTGGCTGCATTTCTGTGGGGCATGTAATTCATTTTGGCAATTAATGATCCTTGTTTGGGTGGATCCTCGTGGACCACAGAGGATTATCCTGTGCCGGACATTGAATTGAGATCTTAGCGTGGCGGGTTGCAGAGATTCATGACTGTTTTTCTCTAAATGTCAGGGGGATCTCAAGCTTCGCTCTGTCTGCTAATACAAGCAAATAAATGAGTGTCATTTATGTCTCAGGGCAAAATGTCCCGCCAGTAGAATTATGTGTTTGTGCAGAGATAGGTCTTGTGGAAAGTTCAGGCCAAGGTGTGAGTGGATATTGGCGGCTTTACTGTCTGAGCTGAACTTTATGGAACATAACACAGTGTAAATGTCACGGTAAAAATCTCGTCTTATTAAAAGAATGGTGTTTTTAGAAATACGCCTATTTACTTTCTGGCCACTAATTAAAGGAGTAGATTGATACCAGGCTCACAACTGCTAAGCAGAAATACTGCAATACAGCAAAGAGGTTGGAAATGTACTTTATGTACATATTAAATAGGTGAAATATGAAATGTTAATCAGCTTTAAGCAGCCTGTACGCTTCTTCAGACATCCTGGTCCAACAGCCTTGGGAACCCTTTTGTCTTTGCACCTTTACAATGTTGGATTTAAGGGGTATCTCCTACTATTCCTCTACCTTTCTCCAAATTGAAAATCCAACCATTTGATGACATACTTTAACTGCTGCACACAACATGTGGTCTGAACCATTTCTCATCGAGTACCTGGCCCTTAGAGGAGCTGCTTGTGTCACCAGACAGAGCCGCAGACTTTCTTTTTAACGGTCTTCTGGCTCCAGCTTCATATTTAGCAAACGCATCCTCTCATCTAACTCTCGTCAAACACGTGAAAAAGAATATTTCCCAGAGGTTACTCCATGATTCGATCGCAGTGCTGCCTTCTTCAGGGGAAGTCAAAGGTTTTTTTTTTAACCTGTCATCCAGCAGTGGGTTTGTTATTTTTTGGGGTGATTTCACTGAGATCTACTTTCTGTCTGAATAAAGGAAATGTTTGTCTGGGCTGAAAGGCTGAAACACTTTAATCCAACATTTCAATTCGTCCTCTATTCATGCCTGCAGGGTTCTGCTCAGTCTGTAGAAATATTGTCTTATCTCTCTGTACTGATGGCGGACATCTGTGGAGTCACAGAAACACCATATCGTGGAGTTACACAGGGCTAAGGTCACACAAACAGTTTAACTACTCCTTTCACAGTTTTATTTCCCTATCCTAACAAGACTAGCCCTGAATTCTTAATTATGTTCACTCTCTGCTCTTTTTATTGAGTGGGAAGTTATTGAGTTTCAGTTTCCCTGTAGCTCTGGCGGATCC
This sequence comes from Hippoglossus stenolepis, assembly GCF_022539355.2. Lineage (NCBI taxonomy): Eukaryota > Metazoa > Chordata > Actinopteri > Pleuronectiformes > Pleuronectidae > Hippoglossus > Hippoglossus stenolepis. Next base: position 10,852,477 of record NC_061489.1, read on the forward strand.
ACTGAGGCCCCAATGTGGGACACTCAGCTCAGGTTGCCGACCTATGACTGCACAGGAAGAATAAAACCTATACATGTACATAGAGTCATTGGTGCAGACATACTTGTGCCCTTACTCACATAAAACTCTCAGTGAGCAATTGAGCAAATAATAAATGAAGGCCCAGACTGGGCCTGCAGTCAGGCGGACAGGGGCTCAGAGGGGGTGTCGAGAGTCAGAGCGATCCTTTTCAACCGCGCGTCCAAAGTCAACATTCCACCCAATCTACAGCCATCCAAGCTCAGACTGAGAGTGAAAGCAAGAGGAAATGGATGGAGGTGGAAAGTAAATGACAAAACGAGCACCGGCGGAAGAAGAAGTTTATTTTTTCTTTTTTTCCCTCCCTGACAAGCTAAGGTTTCACAAGAGTTGGCCTCCCCAGCTTTTGGAAGCCCACATGCCCACTGTTATTCATTCAGGTAGACATCATCAATTACCTCTAATTAACCAGATGATGGTCTGGTGAGCAGAAAATGAAGGCGGTAATTAATCAGTGAGGGCAGCTCCGGGCCCACTTCACAAGCTCAAACACGGGGATGAGAATGAAAAGAGTCTCTGAGTCTGGGTGCTTCTGGGTCCTCCTGCCCAGAAACAGAACAGGTCCAAACCATTGTGGTGCATAAGCAGGTGAAAATCCAGGTTATATATCAAACTAATATGTGTTTAATAGAGAAAGCACACCTCTGTCTCCATGCTTTCACAGTACGCACAGCCGATCCAGGAGAGGGGCAGTGCTTGGAGGGATATGGTTGGTCAGGCTTCTGCTGTATATCCCCTGTTTTCATTAGATGGGAGTGGATTTACTGCCTCTGTTGAGGTGTGGCTTTTTCCTCCTCTTCTGCTTGCCCCTGTCATCCTCTGCGGGTGAGTTACTGGTGGTTGGGCCATGACGTAATTGTGGAAAGGTCCCGGGTGCAGTCAAACTTGTAATTCAGTGTGGAATTTTTCATCTGGTCAAGGCTGGCCAGCTCTGTCTTTATAAATAAAGATGTTAGTCTTCACAAGTGGAAAACGGAGGAGGAGGAGGAGAAGAAGTCCTTGAGTAACCTACTTACCTACCCAACGCTGCCGGAACACCCTGATATTAATTTGTAATCCCCCCTGAAACGTGGTCACAGGTCACATTTCTGTGCTGTTTACAGTGCGAGGTTCTGCAAATAAGAACACGCAGACGCCGAGCATGAAATAATTTGAATTGTGATCCAGGAAAATATTATCCTGACCGGAGGCATCCAGGGTTTGAGTGTTTTTTTGGGGGTCGCTGCTCATGAGTCAGTGGTGAGGTTGCGTAAATCTCCATCTGCCATGTGCGATCCAGTCATTTTCAGTCACTGCCTCCTCTATTCATCCAAATTAAATGATGGCCGTGCCTGTGTGCACGAGTTCAGCGCAGCAAATGTTAATCTTTTTTTAATAAAACGTGATCGTCCCAGCTGTGCAGCGACCCCCCAACCAACCACCCACCAGCAAGTGCATGTGCACACAGTGGCACCGGTGACAGGCTCCATGCTCCTGCTCCCTCTCTCGTCGGCTGGGCTTCGAGTGGGAGTCTGGGCTGTTTCGCCCCATGTGTGCTTTATTACCTCATCTTCAAGGGTGATTTATGGCTCTCGCACAGGCCACCTCTTCTGAGCGGATTATATCTGCGGAAGATAAAAGAAAAATCATGGCTTTATTACCCAGACAGAGCCGCGCTGTTTACACAGCAGCCGGGGCCTCGGCCGGGGCTGCTGCAGCGGGCCTGCATCGCACGTATCTGATCTGCCTTTCCAGAGGCAATAAACTGTCCCTCATGTGTGCAAACCATCATCGCGCCGAGCCGATATGTGTGAAAAACAAAGCGGTATCTGCCGGGAACACAAATTCCATTACTGTCTGCTCCTAATGTTGACAGATGTTTGTTTTTTTCAGCCTGAAGAAAAAGCACCAGCTTTGTTTGGTCCTGTGCGGATCAGACAGTGCAGGGTCCAGTGCTGCAGCATCCAAACACACGGCAATCAACAGATGCACTGCTTCCGCTTATGAAGTCATTTAAGATCACAACCGAGGAGCACATGTCCCCGAATGCTCCAATGTCGACCCCAAATTCTCTGCTGGGCAACTATCTAAAAAACTGTTTGCCTACAGTGCCATCCAGTGGTGATAATGAAAACAGCCGCAACATGAGACAAGGCCATGCAGTAAAATTGGAGACTTGGCCAGGACGCACCCCGCCTATCGCCCAATGTCAGCTGTGATTGGCTGCAGCCGCCCTGCAAACCCTCTAAGGATAAGCGGCATAGATACTCTAAGGATAAAGGATGGATATAAGACATCCCATAAATGCTTTAAAAAGTCACATCAGCTCGACGTAAAAAGACAAAACAGTCAGGAGGTGTGTTGCAGTATCACATTGTTTTATTAGCCGGTACAGAAGATTAACTGTGTTGTAAGGCTTCGTTTTTACTAAGTTTACACACCAGAGACCAGAAATGACAGCAGCATTACGATACACACTGAAAGAGGTCAGTGATGCCTACAAAACCAAACAAAACGGATACGTCTTTAAATCAGGTAAAGTGATAGTGTCTCAACACGTGAAAATCATAACACTGTAATTTACAGAGCTTCCTTATACATCGTCTGTGCAAGTTCTGACAAGAGTAAAACTATGGGGCAGGTATCACCTTCCATCCAAGATAGTCGGATGGGAAAGCAGTACAGGATCAAAGCCTGTGATGACGTGGTTTTATGTGTGTGATGTTTACTATAGCTGAAGCATGCAAGTTTATACGATGCTGTCTGCAGAAAAGGATATTGACAAGGATACACAAGCTAGAAGCACAGAGAGGTGTGTGTGTGTTGTTCAGATCGTTCTCAGATATGGTTTCTGATTCTGCTCATGGACTCCACTTAGTTATTCTCTCCCGTTTCTATAATCTCATTATATTAATGTATGGCCACTCTCACCTTTCAACATAGCTGTTAATACATTTAATGTACGTTAAGTGCAAAGACAGATGCTGGGAGCTTGAAGTTGTTTTGCCACTTAAGAAAAGACTGGATGTAACATAGTGATAAATCCTTTTCCATTTTCATTAATCAAAACAACTTAACATTTTGAATAAATAATTACATGCACTGTAGATATAAGCTTTTGCTTCCTGTAAATAAACACAGTAAAACTAAAACAGTTTTTACTGACACATGGTGCAGTGTTTAAGTTGAGAGGATGACAACGCAGTGAAATGTAGCACATCACCACTTTTCTTCATTTAGCGACATCCAAAAGAAACAAAAAAATGTGAAACCAACTAAAAGATGTATTGGTCAGTCTGCAGTCAGCCATTATTTCATATAGTTTTATACACTGAAAGTTCCACGAATGTATCTGATGATGCAACTTGGGATAAAACAAGAAAACTCTGAGTCTGTATGCCAAGTAGATCTCTAACTGCTCTCACACAACGATGAGCAGAATCAGAAATCACTTTAAAATGAATTAAATCCCACATCTTATAGAAATTGGCTCAAAAGAACCCAACACTATGACTGTGGGACTGATTGAGAGCAAATGGAGTATTGATGTTCAGGGAGCGAGGGGTCCCAGCCTCAGCTCGACGTGGTGTGTGAGCCAAATGGCGTCGGGGGTGCTTTCGCCTCCCTCCTCGCTTGGCCTGATGGGAGCTGCGAGGTTGCGGAAGTCGTGTCTGATCTTAAATGAGACGGTGACATCCCCATCGTCTTCCTTCTGGGGGATCACTTTGATGAAGAAACCAATCTTGTTGGATTTCCTGAAGGCAACAACACTGTGGAGAGGACAGAGATCAGGTTAGGAGCCACCTCATACTACTAATTCTGTATTTCTAAGTCATAGGCGACCCTAAGGACACATCTTCTGCCCAAAGAGGAGTTGGTTGGGGACGGCTTCTCCAACTAGGGACGAAAGCTGTGTCTCTAATTAGGAAAGAGCTGCTTTTTGGGTCAGTGGTTGAGGCCAGAGTAAGGATAAGGCAAGTGGTGGTTATGGTTCAGGAAATGAGTGCAAATGTACCCAAAAGTGACCTGTGGCAATGTGTGTGTTTGTTTGCGTGTGCATTTACATACTCTGGGTCGTCCTGGAAGTCTTGAGGTTCAGCCAGTTCATCATACTCAGCAGCAGCATCCTTCCCTGCCAACACCAGCTCCTTGCTGGGAACTATGACCTGAACAGAAATGCAGAGGCAATATTTTCAGGCTATGTGAGGGATCGATGACACTTTAAATGAGCTCTCCCACTTGAAATTGTACAGTTAAGTAAAGAATATGTCTAAAGGGTAAAAATGTACAGCATTCACCAACATTGCTTTAGCTCTGTCCAGGGCTGTCACCTTTGCAAAAAATTAAGTTTGAATGAATTTGACATGACACGAAATTGTCCGAATGCAATTCGAATGGTCGAGCTGATAATGAGCGCCCTCTGCTGGAAAATGAGGCAAAATACTTCAGATGGTCTGATGCACTTCCATGTTCCCTCGAGGAGGGAGCAGGCCAATTTATTAAATTTGTGCACTAATTTGAGTCATCAATATTTCAATTTTAGTTTTTTCTGCATCTGTCTTGTACCAAAAACTTTTGCACAGATAATTAACATCTATAACTTTGGGGGAAGTTGCATAAAAACAACTATTGGGTTATTTTCATATAACAGGCCTACAGTAAATGCAATCATCCGAGCTTGGGGCTTGGACCACAGTTTTTCTATCCATCAGGTGTAACTGCTGTGTCAGTTTTTCTAATATTCACTAATCACTTTACTAATTTTGAATAGATATTTTCACCGCTCTCAAAAGGACTGAATGTGTATCACATTCATCACAGCAGATGAAATGTGTCCAAAATCTAAATTGGTTCTTCTGATTTATGCGTTCGCCCCTCGGAGTCGACAGTCATTTCTGTCTCAGGCGGAAGACTAATTAAACATAATTTACTGGTAAAATCAGTGTACCCACACAATCATTAACAACCGTATGTACAGGTGTAACACAAACAGTAAGAGGTGAGTGGAGCATGGCTGGATGTGGTTCTCACAGCCCTCCAGGTTGTTTAAATATCTGATCAAGCAGAATGACCGGACTGTGCACTCTGTTTGGCCATAATGTGAATGGAAATGAGTCATGAAGATGCTCGGATTTGGCCAGGAGCTCTTCTTTACCCAGTCTGGCCCATGACTTCATCACTGAAGAGGCCAAGACAAACAGCCTGAAGCCACAGAGGGACTAGCAGCATCTGCTGGCAACAGGCAGCTCGTGTAACATTTTCCACAGGAACACAGCACTCTGAGCTGCGCCTGTGACAGCTGACAGATGGAGGTAAAAATTGGACCCAACCGCTCTGCATAAGAGACGATGTGCAGGCTAACTATTCCGTCAGTAACCGGCAGTATGAAAGAGCTGACCGTTCTGAACGCTGAAGCTCGCTGCAAAGAAAGCAGCAACGCCATTCGATAGATCATGCAATATTTAACAAGAGGCAGGCGAGAACTGTGCTAGGGCTTTATATTATTCAAGAAAAAACAAATTATGCTCTTTCCAGCAGTTCAAGCTCCGTTTGTTGATGTTCGGCCACCGTGCACTGACTCACAGCCCTGACATCTTTTTGAAAGTATAGACCGATACCTTGGCAGTGCTGTTGATGTCGTCAGAATCTTCCTCCTCACAAGCGGTCAATGAGACGTGGGTGATGTTCTCTACTGGGTTGGTCAGAGTCAGCAGCACTTGGCTCTCCTAAACAGACACAGGGAAAAACACTTAAATTAACTTTTCACAGTTGTCTAAGTTCATTATGGGGTTCTTAAAGTAACTCTCTGTTCATTTGAATACTAACATGGAGCATTCTTAATACCTCACTAAATATCTGGGGGACAGGGATACTTGCTGAAGAATGGGGAGCAGCAATTTGTCCTGATTAGGGATGTTTGTGACAAGCAGCTTCTTTGGACGGCTAAATGCCTTCTAGACTGTCCCTGATGTAAGCAGTGTTTCCCAAATATTACTTAAGACTGTGGCAGCCCGCCATAGTCTCCCTCGCCACCCTCTGAAGGGTCATGCAGTTCTCAGCAAGCGGGACACTGCATCCTTTACCTGTCCCTGCGGGCTCTCATGCATGCACGCACGCACACACACACACCCTGTGCACAGCTACTGCGACAGATTGATCTAATTCGATGGGAAACACTGATATAAGTATATCAATCTCTTTGCGTTACTGTGTTTTTATTAACAAACGACGCCATCCCTCTCGTCTCATAGTTTCTCAGGCTTAAAATAGAGCAACACACTCTCCATTAGAAATTGTGATATATCTTTGTTCTTTGTGTACATTAACTTTTATTATCTTGTTCCTAATGTGATTTTGTTTTATTGCTTTTTCTTGTTAATAGCTTATGTACTCTTTTACGGCTTTGTTTTGTAGTCTCATTATTTAAACGGCAGTCTTTACAGCAGTTGGTACAGTCCTATTCATCTTGGGTATAATGTGGTTGGCCTGCAAAGTTAATTCCACTGAAGGACGATAGAAATTGAGACTTGTTGAAGTCACTACAAAGTTGTTTCAGCATCATTTCACACACTCAAGGTCACGTGGTTAAGATGACGCACAGAATGAATAAAACATGTAAAAGATATATTCCTGTCAGAACCTGTGAACACACTGACCTTCACGAACCGGAGATTTGGAATGGACATAATTCTCACTTCAGGGATATAACTCCTGTGAGACAGAAGGACAATCAATACACTGGAACACTCAAACACACTCAGTGCTCATCACTTACATTCAAATCTCTATTTATTAATTGTTAACAGCAGTTAAGTTGAATGTATTGGATTTAGATAGTATTGTGTATGTAATATAGCTTTAACTTTACTACAACTGAGAAATTAAGTTATAGGTAAATGTAGGTTACCATGACAAAGAAAGGGTTAGGGTTAGATAGAGGCAATTGTTTATTTTGCAAAGGAAATTAAATATTGTGTAAAAACATTTAAGAATCTGATATTAAACTACATGTGCTTAACATTAATCAAATGAAACTACATCAGACTTGAGACTGATTTCTATTTCAATCAAATGGAAAAATGGTGTTCAGTAACATGTTTTGGACAGAATCTTGATGACCAATACTCACACAGCCACCAGCTGAATTTTAAACTTGATTGAAGTAGGATTAAACTCGGGCTTGCTCAAATTGTGCTCACATTTCTGGTGGAGGAAATTAAGAAAAATGTTATTACATAATTGTGATCTTTCTAAAAGCAATGACCTATAATTGATAGAGAGGAGTAAAACCCTGAGGTGGTACTGACCCTGCAGCGCAGTGAGCGCTTCATCAGGAGGTGTTTGTGTCTGGGGTGGAGCTGAGACGCCCCTGCAGGCTGGAAGTCAGGCTGCAGGAGCCGCTGCCGCAGCGTGGTCACTAACATCAACAAAACACAGATTTAACTACTACTACTACTAATAATAATAATAACTTTATTTGTATATAAATATGTATAGTTAGAGAAACACAAGTTATTGTTGATGCTTAATGATTTCTGGACAAAGGTCTTACCTTCCGGTAAACTGATGGGCCTGGTGTAACAATCTTCAGGCAGGGGCTCCACTTCATCAAGGGCCTGGGCAAGTTCAATAGTGATCTCCTTCTGGTCCTCACCCTCTTTAAGGCTGGTGGAGTCAAACAAATACTGCTGTCAACAATCTGTTGTATCTCTTATATTGATGGTATTTAACACTCATTAAGTACATGATAAACAAACCAAAAGTACAGGTGGTTAGGTTTTTTTTTAGCACATTGACCTTCTCTCATTATCTTAACCTGTATCTAAGACCCTGTTCAGACCTGGTATTAACATCGGTTCTAAGAGATCTCATCACAAGTGGACAGATTTAAGTTCATCTGTTCACACCTGCCATTATAATGCATCATGAAAGTGTCTCCTGCTCTATATGCAAATAATTATGTATGTCATTTGTGTTCCTTGAGACCAAGTTATGTTGTTTTTACCCTGTCTGTGCATACAGATGTGCCAAATGAAAACGTACGTGTGTGTGTGGGACTGAGTAAATCAATGAGCTGCAATTGTCTTACGAAGAGAGATATTAACAATTTAAGAAAAGCATCAATCAATATGTGGTGATCAGTGTTTATAGTGTGGCACTGACCACAAACAAATCAACATATTGACACTGAGAAGCTTAAAAATACATATAAACTCTGGTGGGTCAGTGACTTCACCTACATATATGGCCTGAGGTGCATTTATGTTCACAAAAAGAAAATAATGTGTCCATGTGTATCCCAGACCACCTCCAAATGTGGTCTGAGTGAGGAGGAAGCAGAGGAAGCATTTTGGTACACATTGACACTGATCATTTTCAGAGGAAAGACTTGAAACTTACTTAAGGTCAGTAACCCATTTAACAGATCTATTATATTTTTTGTAAAATAAACATTGAAGTTGCAGATGGGCAGAGACTTTTGAGAAGTCACTGATTGTGAATTCATTAGAAGTGCAAGATTTCAGACTCGACCACTGAACGCCAAAACCTGTGAAAACTGTTCACATTTGCCTCCAGGATCTGACAGCATACTCTGTCAATACACAGACAATTATACAATTTCCAGATGTTAAGCAGAGTCCTTGAACACATTCCAGTGTAGAGGTTTAAAAATGATCCCTGCTAACAAGTATAATACTACAAGGTGATGATGTAGCTTTGAGAAGAAATAAGGGTGATGAACTGCTCGCTGTGATGGATTACCGATGTATCTCAAGCCAAGTTTCAAGGCTCCAAATTGATTTTCATGGCACATTGAAATTAATGAAACAATGGCTGCTGGGAGGTAAGAAATCAATTCATCTAAGTCACCGATATTATACAGTGTTTTACAAGGGGGAGAAACAGGTTCCATGTGTGGAGTCAAAGCAGCGGTAATTCCCATTATAAGACAGAAGAGCACTCACGAAAGGCCCGCCAGGCTTGAGATGGGAGCTCCAGACCTCTGCCTCTGCAGTCGGGTTCCAAGGCCATATTTTTCCTGATTTAGGAAAAATAAAGTTTAGCCGTTTTGACTCATGATAATTAAGTGGGACTTAGGACAATTTATGAACTGACCTAATCTACAGCTACTTTTCCACATGAGTGCATTTAACATGAGAAAGACAATAACAGGAGCCTTTCTGTTGGGGATAGTAGGAGAGAATCAGCTCTGACAGAGTTACGGCTCAGGACTTGGTATGAAAGATATTTTGATCTGGTTGTACAGTCTCCTCTTTATTCTCTCCCTCTATCCAACGTGAAGGCTCCCATTGTGTGGATATCGGTCTCATTTACCCGAGGAGACATTCATGTGATCTGTGAGGTCACTTGGCAACAGATTAAGACAGGAACAGATATAAAGAGATGACAGTGCAACTGACTACTCAAATTTGTGAAAAATACAACTCACCACCACATGAATAGTGTGTTGCTGGGGAGTAAAAACCAAAAGATCAGAGAGTGCACAAGCAAAGAAAAAAGGAGAGAATAAAGAACCAGGTGAAAGCAAGTTAGCGTTCAATAGTGACATGCAACAGCAACAGAAATGCATCAGTGAATGAGAGCAACAGCAGGACATTGCAGCTCAAGTGTTTACAATGGTGCTGAAAAAGCACAAGAATGACTACTTTGCATTTAATTATTATAAAAGCAGAATGAAAGAAGGTGTTAAACTGCGCCAACAAGCTCAAGAAGCCCGAAGACCATGTCCACACCAGGCCGACTCAATTTGAAAGTGTACAGTTTCACATTAAGAAAGACTTTGTGGTTTTTCTGTAACATATAAACAGTAGGTTCATATTGATCCATAGCGTGGACATGGTCTGAATCTTACACTCCAACCAAAGTTAAAGCAGCCACTACAGTAAATTATTGTTATTATATTAATGTAATATTTCTGATGGCACATACACACATAATGTTTACTCTCTGTAATATTACTTAGATTTCGGTAGAATATCTGAATCAAATCAATCCTGAATAATGTTAATCTGTGTTTTCTAATAGTACCTACATATAGAGACATATGAGACAAAACTCTGACATTTATAAAAAATGTTAGGACATTTGAACTGTTGGGTTCTGAGGGAGCAGAATACCGAGAATGCCAGTGGCATGCACTGTCGTCTCCTGGCCAACTTCTTCCTGTCTCTCTCCTGCTTCTCTCTGTGAGCCAGCTGCTGGTAATACTCGATCAGCTTGTTGATCTGCAAAGAACAAAAAGATAAATAAAAAAACTAAAAAAAAATCTATAAAACAAGAGTAATTCCCCTCTTCCCCACATCTACTCAAAAGCAAAAGTAATGCATGATCAGGAATCATGTGAGCAAGTGAAGAGAATGTAGATGGCCAGAGGCAAAAACTTACCCGCTGAGTATGAGAGTTCTCTGGTTCCTGCCATCCACCGCTGGCTGCAGTGAACAAAAACATACAAAAACATCAGACTCGAGACAGTAACAAAGTGCAGCAGGGAGACAAGTTCAAGAGACATGTTCCATCATCCTGAAGTAAGGTTAGATGCCTGTAATAAGGCCTGTGGTTAACACAAGCTCAAGATCTATTCACATATTCTTCTGTGATACAAAATACATCAGTAAATACTCCACTTGTGATTTGTTAAGCTTTTACTTATAAAAAGAGTTGATGCAAACATGATAAATTAGACTGGAAAGGTTGTCCGGTCACCATGCCAAACACTAAATTTGACACATTGCTCTGCCTTTATACTTACACTCACAAGAGGAAAGGCTTATGCAGAAGAGGTAAGAACACTTACTAAAATTACAAAGTGGAAGCTTAATGTGTGACTGTGGCCCTGTAGCCAAATATTAGCTTTTTACTTCTGGCAATTGTATTTCGTGTTCACAAATCATTTACGTGGTGTATATTTGTGGAGATTGTCTTGCTGGAAAAAAGTTTGTTTGTCACAGGGCCTTATATGTAATAATGGAAAAAATCCCATTGGCTTTTTGTTGATGCTTACATCAAGTATACAAAAAAAAACCAAAGCCATCCTTGCAGAACTCTGAAAGCAGGCATTACAACAAACCTTCCACACAAGATATGCACTGCTCGTGGTTTCTATACCAACTGGAGCTGAATGTGAACATTACATAAGTACCCACCCACTGATTTGTCAGCCATTCCCACATCCCTGGAGGTCCAGCGACAGAAACCGCAGGCCAGATAGTAGGCCTTCTTCATGGCCGTCTTGGTGGGATCATCAGGCAGAGGAGCCGGGATGTTGGTGGCCCGGGTGGACAGTGTGTGCATGCAGCATGGGCAGTCGAAACAGTTGACACACCTGCAATGGAGACAATCAGGAGGAAATTTAAGTGAGATGAATGCAATGAGGTAAAGACACCAGACGGATGAGTGCTGAGTAAAGACGGTCAGTCTCACCTGTTCTTTTTAAGCTTAGCCTCTGCAGAGGGCATGTTCTCCAGACAGCTGGGACAATAGTGGGAGTCCACCTGATCACCAGAAACAGAAGTGTGTGTCAAACTATGCATCCACATCTATAGGAATATCAGTGTGTCAATAACAGCAACCTAAATAAATCAGTAGCATTTATTGAAACAGAGAGGTACAAAGACAAAGAGGGTATTTTCATGGTTTATAGAATGAACTGTCTCATGTTTACAAAGAAAAGCCTCTCACTATCAATGAGAAATTGCCATGGAGGAATAATCTGTGTCAGTCTGGGTGTGGTGTCCATAACATTGAGCCACGTTAACAAGCAGCTTTCTGACGGTGAGGACGTCAGTTATAATGGAGCAAAGTCAGAAAAACGTTTTCTCACTTATCAGATATCATGATCATCTTCTATAGATGTCAGCCAACCGGTTAGTTTGAGCTGAAGTTGAAGAATAGCAAGAGCTAACCAGCGTTAGCTTGTTCTGGGCAGAACGCTAACGGAAGTGAACCCGCTGCTTGCTAAGCCAATGAGACGAGGACACTGGCCTGAGTGACAGGCACCTTACCCATACAGCGCGCGAGACGGCTGGGCTAACCGCCTACTCGTCACAGCTGCTTCCGGGTAGCCTAACAACAAAGTAGCTAGCAGCTAGCTCGTCTAAAGCCTCGGGTGAACGTACCTCGTGAGACACGCACTCCAGAGACCGCAGCTCGCTGCAGTAGCGACAGAAGTAGAGTTGAGATAAAGGAGCTCGGATCCGTTTCTCTCCGCGGACCAGATACACAACTTTCTCCGGCTGCAGGAGAGACGCCATCTCGGAGCGGAGCTGCTGAGGCTGAGCTCTCACTGAGGGACTGACTGCTGCTGCTGTCACCGCCGATCTGAGAGGAACCCAGTCTGCTCAATGTCAGCCTCCTGTGGGGAACACTGGAACTGCATCTTCTTCTTCTTCTTTTCGGCAGACTAGGCACTATTTAGTGCATTACTGCCTCCCACCGGTGGGGAATCATCCCTGCAGTTTATGCCCTCAGTTTATATCTTGCGATATAAATTTGTAGTTTTAAGGAAGTGCAAGACTTCCCCAGCTCTCTCCTTCTTGCACATCCCATCACCAAGCAGTGATTTTACAGAAAAAGTTTCAGTACCCAGTTTGCCTAGTAGTCTAAAAAGCTCCGTCCTTTCTTTGGCATAGAGTGGACGACACATCAGAATATGTTGGACAGACTCCAGGACTCCACAGTTGTCACAGTTTCCATCTCTGGGTTTTCCCACAAGCACCAACCCACTTGATAGTCCACAATGTCCGAGCCTTAACCTTTTAAATTAGATTTCGTCTATTCGAGGCAGGGATATTTTATTAACAGGTTTAACTGATGCGTGGATGTTAAATAGCTTTCTTCCTCTGACGTCTCCATCCCACTCTTGCTGCCATATCTGATTCAGCCTCTCACTGATGATGCTGCGACACTCCATCCTTCCAAGGGGCACTTGCACATCCACTGTATTTCTGCCCAAACTTGCCATTGCTCCCCTGTCCGCCACCTCATTGCCCTCAACCCCAACATGTGCTGGCACCCGTAAAAAACCCACGCTACTTCCCTGCCTCTCCATAAAGACCATCATTAAACTCTCCCCAACTATATCTGGCCCAGCTTCCCTCTCCCCCCACCAATGCCACTAGGGCAGATAACGAATCTGTGCACAGTACAACTTCATCCCAGCCTCCATCTTCAACCCACCACAATAAAGCAATTAACTCTGCAGTGAATATTGAAATCCCATCTGGTTGTCTTCTACTCTGACAGATTTGAACATGGGGGATGTATGAACCAAATCCCACTCTTTTGCTTTCTGGATCCCTTGAACCATCAGTGTAAATATTTATATAGTTACTCCATCTGTCCTTCAGATGTCTGTTGTCGTGTTCTTTTATCCCGAGATATGAGAAGAGCCGGTCTCGGTTTGGTTCAACAAGTATTTATTCAGAAGCAATGAAAAGGTACAGCATAGCTATGTGCACATAGCTATGGGCACTCAATACACAGCCTCGGCTAAGTCAGTAGCACGGGGTAGTCAAGAGTCGGCCCGAACGGACGACAGGTGCAATATTTATAATAGTAGGTAGAACTTCATTGGTCAATAACGAGGGGGAGTCACCGTGGTTTAGCCCTGCCTCTCTCTTGCTGGTGCGCAGGCGTGGTCCCATCCTCTTGGCCCTGGAATCCGCCAATGATGAGGAGCTGCTCCCAGGTTCGGCCCTCCTTTGATAGTAGCTGGGCAAATCTTCACATTCTGACAGTGTTTGGTTTTGTGGATTAAAAACAAGCCTTGACCCGGCTGAAGCCTTGTGGGTCTTCAGTAGTTTTGCAGATATGGTGTTGTTGTTCACTGGAGTGAGAAATCTTGTGTTCCTGCTTTATCGGCTGTATGTTCTGTGTGCGTAAGCATGTGTGTTTTTCAGACAAGACAGCGCCTTTCCTATCTGCCCTTCAGCTTGATTTCTTTCTAAGGCATAGGTCACAGTGTCTTAATGAGCACAGTGCATTCATGTATGTGTGATGTTGAATAAAGCTAAAGGAATACTGTAATATATAAAAAGGTTTATGTATGAGAACAAGTTTAAGTACAGTGTTATTGTATGCCATGGATTACAGTCCTAACACATAACAAAACATTAATTCTTTCTGTTAAGGTACAAACATGATGCGCGTAAAATCGATCCTTTTCGGGGCTATAGTGTCTAATTATATTATTAAAATCCTAACACTGTCTATATGTGCTGCCAGATCTACTATTTCACCTTTCTGCAGTAATTCTTTAATTGACAGATCCACATCAGCTTCTCTGAAACTGCATCAAGACACAGTAAGGGTCAATTCACACCATGATCTTTTTCTAAATGTATCCAACCTGAAAAGTTAAACTTCTACCAGTAAGGATTTCTAGCAGAAAGCCCTGAAGGCAAACACGTCCCACGCCCCCTAAAGCCAGATCCTCTATTTTGGGCTGTTTTGTTAAGATTCAAAAGACAGACGGAAAAAAGGTCTCAGTGGAAAATAGTGTGCAGTGCCTGTCCAGCTGGAGCGTGACCTCTGATAATGTCATCAGTGACATCAACAAAGTTACGTGTCTGAACTTAAAGAAAATCACGCTAACAGCAGTGCAGCTTCCAGTCGAAGGTATTTTGTATAGTATCCTATAGCGTGTTGTATATTTATGCAGGGGCTGATCTGTTGTGGCAGGAGGATTTTGAACACAGTTAACTATGATCCTTATCCGTGCAAATTCAAGTAAATACAAATATAACAGTAAAAGACAGTTTCATTTTGATATGGATAGTTCTTAAATGCAAACTACCTGTATTTGATGCCGCTCATCTTAGCTGACATTGTGTCAAACGGAATTTGTTCGATATAGCATCTATGTAGCAGCTCCGGTGAATCAGAACATTGGTCAATTCAAACACACTAATATTTAAACTTGAAAATACAGGAATGCAAATATTTGTTTGAAATTTACATGCAAACCAGTTTCTTGAATCCATCCTGTCCCGTAACCTGCATGAGATCTGCTGGGGAAACTTACATAACAGTATATTTTCAAATTGGACACACTCACAGACAGTGTGTGTCTCAGAAGGATATGGAAACACTTTCTGCTTGCTTGCATCGCCCTCTAGTTTTATTTTGTCACCGCATTACCTTGCTGCAAAAGGCTGCACCTTGGTGGGACAATATGTGAACACTGTACAATATATAGTTATGTGGTGTCAACAGGACAGGACAGAGGCCCCTCAGCCACACACAGGTGGATAAGCTCACCTTGGCAACAGCTGATCCCAGAGAGGTGAATACAATTACTTTCTTCTGTCCAGTCTGAATACTGTTGACGCATATTCACAATATAGGTTGAGCACCAGGCAAACACGTCAAACATCAGTTGATGTGAATGCTGTGGAGCTGGAAGATGGGTCTCATGAATTTAGCTTTCCATCCATCTTATACCTGCTATTAGGACAAATGACTCGTTCATCCATTCATTCATGTGTGTCGTGTGCTCGGTTTACGTCAGCAGGGGGCGGCCTCCCTGCCAGCTGTGGCTCGCTCCACCCTCCCCACCCCCACCCCCCCCGCATATTACTTAACGTGCGGGAGACGCGGACACGCAGCCACAGTGAGCGGCCACCGTGTCTGGGGAAGATCGGGATGATGTGGCCCTTCGTACCGCTGCTGCTGCTCGGTCTTCTGCGGCCCCGCACCGCCGGAGCCCTGCTCACACAGGTAGGTGTCCACCTGTTGATGCCCTGTGGTTGATGCCCTATGTTGCCCTTTGGTTGATGCCCTATGTTTGATGCCCGCACACAACACATTGGTTCAGTGTGGATCCAGAGTACGAGCTGAGGTGACATCACTGTTTTCTTCTAACCTGCGCACTGGGAGGATTCATGGTGGAGAATGTGATCTACTTGATCTGAGATGTGACATCAGAACAGTTTTAGAGTCATGGTTTTACATATTTGTTCAAATTAGAGTAGGAAATAATAATATACAACAAAAATGGGCGTGTGTGTTACCTTACTGGGCTCATGGGAAACAAAGCCTGGTCCTACTGAGGCCACAATTAATTTAAGTGGTCCTGGTTAAGGTGAAGGGTAAGATGTGAATTGTGGTTAGGGGGATGAGGTTAGGTATGAAGTGGTTATGGTTAGGGATAGGGTTTTGGTTTGGCTGTACACAATTAATAGAAGTCAATGGAAAGGGTTTTGGGAGTGTGAGGAAATTTGGCTTTTCCTCATTTACCAAAGGGCAGTAGGGTAAGGGTAGGAAATGCATTATGCCAATGAGTGAGTGAGTGAGTGAGTGAGTGAGTGAGTGAGTGTGAGTGTGTGTGTGTGAGTGTGAGTGTGTGTGTGTGTGAGTGAGTGTGTGTGTGTGTGTGTGTGTGTGTGTGTGTGTGTGTGTGTGTGTGTGTGTGTGTGGCCTACTTGTACATATATCTTCGTGAGGACAATTTTGAGAATATCTGAAGATGTGAGGATTTTGGGATCGTCAGGACATTTTGGCCAGTGTCTCTCTCAGGACCAGTAGACATCACAGGCACCAAAACTTGGTCCGGATGAGGCAAAACATCGTTTCTGAGCTCCTGGTTCATTGTCATAGATAATGTAAGCTAAAGATATAGTGGATCTTATTTCTCAGTGTGAACAGATGACTCTGCCTCTGACTCTAGGATAGCAGCGCTCTGCTGTTGACACAGGCCTAGTGTTTTAGTGGGGGCAGATCTCAGTTGTGTAACCATCCGACATGACAACAGAGGTATGAGGTGGAGGAGAGGTGAAAGTGTTGCACCTGCCTCCCACCTTAAGAGCTCATGATCTAAAACACATATACGTTTTTGTTACTTATCATTTCTTACTAATTAATTATACATACAAGTGATACAGTTGTTTTTGTTAAATTTACAATTTACAAATTCTCTGAAAAGAAGTGGGTGACTGAAAAGTTACAAACACACCACTCATGATTAAGCAAATGTGTTAATAGAGAGTAGTCAAATCCATGTAATTCTATTGGTGTGAATCTAAAAGCAAATAATAAACACAGATATCTCCCACAGAATGAGTCCTTATTGAAGGTATTTTGTTTTTCCCACATATCGCAATCGACAAAAGCATAATTTAAGAGCAGAAATACTACACCGCCGAAGAGGTGGAGAACTGTTTTGAATAGTTAAAACAAATATAACCTCCATTGATCTGTGTGTTTGTATACCTCCAGCACTGTGACTCATCCACGGATGACACCATATTCAAATACCAGGCAAAATCCCTGAACGGGAGCCACAATGTGAGCTTTGGCGACTACAGAGGCAGGAGTGTCCTGTTCGTCAATGTGGCGACATACTGAGGTTTAACCTTTCAGTATGTGGGTAAGAATCTGCACCTAATCCACCAGCATCCTAATTGACTTTATGCATGAAAAGGTGGTTCTCCACATGAAGACACTTCACTGCTTCTTCTGTTGTCAGAACTGAATGCACTACAGGAGGAGATGGAACCATATGGACTCACCGTTCTTGGATTTCCCTGCAACCAGTTTGGGAAACAGGAACCGGGACAAAAACATGAGATCCTGCCAGGTTTAAAGTGAGAAACATATCCTTTTTCAGTGCTGGTTATTCTCAGCTCAGCCCAAATGAAATAAATAACGGCAGTCAGGTCAAAGATACGTGTATGTTTTTCCAAAGAAAAATAATATGTGCTTCCATGTACGATATGTAAGTATATAAAAAGCTAACATAAGTGGAAAAAAGCTTGTAGTTGCATGAGGGAACTTGACACATACCTTTTACTTTCAATACTTGAGTACGTATATTTAAAAGCAAGTACTTACTCCAGTAAAAAAGTTGCTTTTACCTTACTTCAGTAACATTCTCCACCACTGCCTAAATCTCAGTCACAAGCTTCTCATAAGACACTACTCATCGTAATGTGATGTAACGTAAGAAGCTTCATAGGTGAATGTACAGAGGAATTTGTAATTAAGGTAAATCCTCGGTCAATCGACAGAGCTTCATTTAATGAGGTAGAAACATCCTTTGGCAATGAGATCAGTTTCTCTAAGCATCTCCTCTCTCTCACACACACACACACAACCATAGAGAATTGATGTCTCAGGTTCCATCGTTCAGAAAAACACACTTTTTGTTCAGAGCGAGGGCTCTGCTCAGCTTGCACTGGGTGTAGGACAGCTGCCAAGCCACAGAGTGCTCTGAGGCACGTCCACTGATAAGCTGCCCTCTCTCTGGATTCCAGACATGTCAGACCAGGCAACGGCTTCATGCCAAACTTCCCGCTGTTCGAGAAGGGGGATGTGAACGGAAGAGACGAACAAGCGGTTTACACATTCCTTAAGGTGAGTTCTGATCTGTTATTATATACATCAATCTAATTTCTCAGCATCTTTCACCAAAGGCAGGGTGCTATTGCAGATTTTGGAACGAGAGAGACTCCTGTGACCATTGACCTGATACGTTTCACTAACCAAGTTAATATTTACTGAATATTTAATAAATATGTTCACACCCTGAACAAACACAGGCAAACCTTGCGTGAGGTATATCCTGTTTTACCTCCACCAAGGAGGTCATGGTTTCATCTGCATCTGTTTTTCATAGTTAGTAGGATTATGCAAAAACTACTGGACAGCTCAATACGAAACCTGGTGGAAGGATGTGTTATGGGTCAGGAAAGAACCGACACAATTTTAGTATGGATCCGGATCAGGGGGCAGAACCAGGATTTCTTTTCACTTTCTTTAACATTGTGAGAGGCTGTTTTTTTGACATTTTTGTAAATTCATGGATCTTGATTGAAAAAAAATCAGGAAAACTTCAGTGGAAATTTCGGTCCAATAAAATTCAGATCCAGAGATGTTAAATGTGGTTTCATAAGGGGAGTGGCGACTGTTGGACCTTGTTTATTTATCATTTAGCAGGATTACAACTGGATGGCTTACCATGAAATCTAGAGGAAGGATGGGTATTTGTTTTGTTTTTTACACTGATTTCCTTGGGAATTATTCATGGATCTTTATTTAAAAAATCTGACACATTTAGGGAACTGATATCTATGGGTGTGTGATACTTGGTGCAGCCTATTTGAGTTTAAGGGGACTGTTGGGCCTTGGCGGAGGTATGTGCTCTACTGAGTGCCATTGTAGATATGACAGCTATTAATAGTTATTGGACTTTGTCTGAGCAAATTAAAATTCTCACTGGGTGTGCTGGTTGCACTTGAAGTAGTTCATTTTACCTTCATATATATGGTAATTTTATAAAATAAAATACATCTTATAAATCAAATTCAGCCTTTTGTCGTGACAGATCAACAGGATGGAGGCTGTTCACATGTCTGTACACTGTGGCTTTGTTGCTCTTGTTATATTCCTGTGCTTTGTGCCACACAGAAATCCTGCCCTCCAGTTGGAGACGACTTCGGGAACCATGCCAGCAGATTGTTCTGGGAGCCTCTGAAGCATTTCACTTAGATCTGATCCATCACAGCAGAATCCTCCATCTGATGTAGAAACTTGTAACGATGTGTGCTGACTTAGTAAAGGTAGAATGTAAAGTTAACAGATTCTGATACACGAAGGTGGCATGTTGAATGAAGAGGAGGCTTGAAAACAGGAATTCTGTGGTGCCTCCTCGGAGCGTGGGGCTCAGGTCAGCTCTTCAGTGCATTCAGGCTGCCCTGCGATCCCACAGCATCATGTCATCTTCTCACCACAGGACCCGTTAGCCATTACTGCCTACATATGAATTACTTTAAATAAATCATCAAGAATAACTCACTGATGTGCAGCGTGCGTTCCTTCTCCAGAAACAACCTTTACACTGCGAGTCTTTCTATCCTACAATAAAAATGGAAAAACAAATATATGGAGATGAATAAGGAGGGTAAACTAATAGACACTTAGAATAGATTTATTAAGCCAGTCAAATACAAAAAGTCTCACATGTGCTTTTGCCAACAGCAAAACAAAAGGGGGCTACAAACCAAGAAAATACAACTGCCAGTAATTACAGCGTACCTTTCAAGGCGCAGGTCTGCTAACGTCTCATGTCAGCTCTCACCCATCAGGAGTTTGTTCCCTGTAACTCAATAGCCAGTTTGATAAAATTAACCCTTTTCCCCCCTCCAAATTCATCTGGACATATTTTGAAGCCTGACTACCTGATATTAATTACTCTGAGGATGGGTCTTCAGTTTGAGATTTAATTTACCATTTTTTTTAAGTAGTAACACAAACATCTCTGTGCTGTCAGGGCTCGTGACAGTGAGCTAAGGCTGTCCTCTGCTGTGACACTAGATCTAGGGCCTCCACCTTCCTGCTGTTTGAGCAGAATCGGAAGGTTTCAGTCCTACCACCCATTCAGTTCACATGAAATATCAGGTATTTGAGGAGGATGGCCATCTCTGCCATCTACAGGTTAGATACTGCGTGTTGGGGCTAAACTGTGGGCGATAGTACAGGATGCAGCGAGATGAGAATGACTATCGGAATGAGCGATCAAATCAATTGTGGTAAAGTACAAGTGTTGTGTTTAATGAGATTAGGTCCATCGGCATGGGGAAAAAAAAGGTTGTGTATGTATTGTGCATTGTGTATTTTGATACAAACATACAATGTCAATAGCTACAATATATTGGGATTACACTAACAACATAGAAAGAACAGCATTACTAAAGACAATGATTTACACTTAGTCAATGCAAATATCAAAACAGAGTTATAAATAAATTATCAAGAATCACAATCATGTTTTTTGGTATGATAAGATCAAAAATTAATTTCCCCCAAATATTTGTATTTCAACAACCACTTTTGAACAGTTACACATAAGGGACAGTTCTATTACATCGATGGTACTGAAGAAATCTTCATAAATCAATCAACATTCACGTCGTTAATTCTATGATTCAATGTACCTATATAATCATTCATTGTTGGAATTAGTATATGTAGTATTACTGGGGAATGGCTTCCTGTAACCCCACAAGTAACAAACTAAGTGTCAAGTCGTTACAGATTTGCAGGGAGACAATCACATAGGTATATTTCCTGGAAAAAAAAAAAAAATAACAGAGCAATGATAATTATTCAAACCTATTTAACAAATGACTTCAGATCCTGAAAAAAACAAACAGAAAAGATCAAAATAATATTTCATTCAGAATAGCGAAGTGTTTCACAAATAGCCTTATAAAACGCAAGTATAAACAACATTACAATAGGATATCTACAGTTCAGTAGGAAAATTATAGATCAAATCACACCTTGTCAACTCAAAAACAAACTGATTTCATGCTACTACCCAGATCAATCAGTTGGGTACGGTGATGCTTTAGTGCTTTCCAGGGTCGATGTTTTGTCGCTCCCTTTTTCCAAATCCTGCTCCCCCTGCTGCGGCTGCTGCTGCGGCTGCTGCTGCTGCTGCTGCTGTGGATGCTGCTGCTGCTGCTGCTGCCGAGGCTGCTGCTGCTGACTGATCTACAGATACATAAAGAAAAAAGACCATTAGATCATTACAGTCAAAACATTTTTGCTGCGCCAAGCTTTTCAAATTAAATACAGTAGAAACGGCCAGTGTGGTGTAATTTAATGATTCAGAAATATACAAAAAACTTCAACACTATGCATAAAGTAGGCAGCCATGCCAATATTATGTGTTTTTATTAGTGGCATCAAATCCTTTGTGCCAATGACCTCGATTGTCATCACTACACTACAAAAAACACAAACTGTAATTAGGACACATCACTGTACTGAGAAACTACGGATTGAATCGATCAAATTTGAACAGTACAACTGTCCTTACTGATGAAATCCCAATTACACACTAATTAGTTATTGAAATGTAAAATAAACAAAAGATAATTTTTTTACAGGAAAATAAGCAGCCATGTTTTGACCATAACACTATTGCACACTTTTTGATAGTTTGCCTTCAGCCCCAAAATAAATTAATCCACCCCTGCTCTGAGTGATTGGAAACTGTGAATTTCTGATACTTCCGATGATGCTCAGATCAAATGTGTGTGTGTGTGTGTGTGTGTGAGACTTCCTGCATGGTGCTGGAATGTGAGCGAGAGATGCTCATTTCACACACAGGCTCTAATAGAGAGGACAGGGAATAGTGAGATGCATCATGGACACATGTTTGAAATTTAATTGTTGAGCTAAAATGTGCGTGATAACTTTCATGTAGCAACAATAAATAGGAAATCTGCTTTCCTAATTTCTCCAGTATCCAGAGACGAACTAATAATAACAGTGTATTGATGCTATTGTTTTTGATTATTTAATCCCAGCAGACATCGTCCTGATGTCATAATACTGCATTATCAGGTATTTATCCACAGCTTTTAAAAGTTTGAGTTATTTTTGCTAAAAAGTACAGCGCCCAGCTATTGTGTGAAATATACAGTATTTAGCCTTTTCACTAAATGTCACTATATATTTGTGATTTATATATAAATTCATCTTCATAATGGGCTTTTGTTTGAGAGTCACATACGCTCTAGTGAAATCAAAGTATTGCGAGATGGATCTCAACTATTACTACATTGTTGGTTCTAATGGAATTTGGCAAAATACAATCTGACCAGCCTCAACCTTTGAGCAGTGAAACTGAGTCCCAACATTTTGATTTTGAACAAACTAAGCATTAAATATTGTACTCGTGTTTCTGTACTATACCTGCATTCTCTGGTGGTGGTCTTGAACTCTCTCCAACTGCTCTGGTCCCTCGGGGCTGTGGGAATGATGACTGCCACGGAAAACCCTGACCAGAGACAAAGCATCACCTTACACAGTGTCCTCATTCATTTTAACCAGCAGCCCTTGACTTTGCTATAACCCAACAATTGTATTGAACGTGGCTGGAGTGAGCTGCAGTATGACCTAATTATATCTGCTCGCTGTTCGAACAGATAAGGGGAGTAGCGAAAGAGAAAAAAAAGAGCCTTGTTTCCTGTGAACAAGAGTCACTCCAGAGACAGAGACAGAGGGGCCTTAGAGGACCCTTACCGGGGTAACAGGCTGGAAGTCTCGTACAGGGGGCGGTGCTGCTGCGGCTGCGCCTGCTGCATTGGGCATCCGGGTAGGGAAGTGTATGGGCCAGCCCTCAAGGCCCTGCGGTCCCACCTGCACAAAGGGACCACAGTAGGGAGGGCTCAGCGGGCCGTTCACTGAGCCTGACGTGGGGTCTGAGGTACGTCTTTTCTGCTGCTGCCCCTACGAGGGATCATAAGTACACACGTGATCCCCAAATCAGTGCACGGCTGCTACTCTCAGCGAGCACAGCAGCCCTGTGACCTTCAACCCTACTGCCGCTGCCTCCCTCTGGGGAGAGTAAATGTTCCACCTGCTGATCCCGAATGCACTGACAAACATGCTAGCTGGAGTGAGGCTCTTGTCCTGGAGTATTGATTCAGTATTGATTGAACTAAATACAGTCAACATCTAAGTGACTGCATTCTGCCACAAGGGGGTGCTACTGTGCAACTTTTACCACAACACCCATCCTTCTGCAAAACGCTTCCCAAAGGCTTAGAGAGGCAACTTTCTTTGAATGCACTGGCCCTGACTGAAAGCACAGCCAAACATAGCACCTATCCACACTGACAGCACAGCTTCAGTCACCATTTCACTATGTCTGCACAATTACCAGGCTCAGACCTGAGCTAGAGCAAGTACCTGTTTGTGATGCATCTGCAGTCTCTCCAGTTTACATCTCTCTGTGCGTTCTCTCTGACACTCATTCTGTGCCTGATGAAGCTGAACAACACAAACACAACGCACAAAAAAGTTAAAAAACAGTGTAAAAGGGTGGTTACAACTTAATCTTTCCTGAATATGCCACTTTATACTGTAAACACATATCTTACCTGATTGGTCAAATTCGTAATCTGACCCTGGAGTCTCTCAACTTGTCGCCTCAGATCCTCTTTTTCCTCATTCATTCGCTCTCTGTCACTCCTCTCTTTTCTGAAGTCTTCTTCAAAGATCTTCACCTGAAATACAAAACAGCGATTAAAAGTCATTGAGGACATGCACATGCAGTTCCAACAGAAGTATGTACGACTTGTTGCACGTCTAACCTGCTCTTTTAGTACAGCAATTTGAGTGAGCAGTTCCTGTTTCTTCAGGTTATTGGCTGGGTCTGCAAAGTTAGCCTGGCCAGGCGGTTGTTGAGAGGACGAAGGGGATTTTAGGTTTAAGGCCTCCTCTAGAGCCTGACGTAACACAGACAGAAAGAAATATTATGTATAATGAAATGTAAAAAGAGAAGTTTAAAGAAATGTCTCCATTCCTGATTGCTCCTTATTTATATCTCTTCCTCACTCACCCGATTGAGACGCTGGATCTCCTTCTCCTGGTACTCTCTCTGTTTGCTGAGGGGCAGCAGCTGATCCTGCAGGTAGCGAATCTTCTGCTTCAGCTCAGTGGTCTCGGAGTTGAGACACTCCTTTTCCCCCTGAAACACCGAGGACATTTTCAATAAAAGTTTAGCAAGTTAGCCAAACCAGCCCACTGTAGAATCTCTACCCTGTCCGTCGACATGGTTCTTTGGTGTCTGAGCTTGGCAGTTTCTTCTCTGCCAGATTGTCAACAAATGCACTTGTGCACAGCCGTGTGCATGGGAATGCACAGACCGCAACTAGTATTTCAACAGTGAATAACACATCCCACCTGTAGGGGGAGGCCAGGTACAGCCAGGGGCGAATTTTTGAGTATTCTGGAACATGTTTTTTCTTCTGTGTTTGCTGGCTTTAAAACGTTTACACCTGCGTATTGTGGCCTTGTATTCTCACCTGTACGTTTTCTATCTTGGACTTGGCTAGCAGCAGCTTCTTGTCATAGTCGCGCTGCCTCTGCTCTCGCTCGGCCTCCAGCTCAAGCACAGTTTTCTGGGACTCCGCCAGCCGTTGTCTGAGATCTGTGATCTAGGGAACAATGTTAAGTATTTAGTTGAGGACAGCATTTACCTAATCCACAAATCACAAGTGTAAGATGCAATTCTCGTAAGCACACACCCAAAAAAAAAGTGATTCAGTGATATCAAGTCTCTGGTAAAGACAAACATCAGCGGGTGCATGTGTATATCACCCTCAAACAATTTGTTATCGTATCCTAAAAAAAGCCACAGCAACAAGGACGTATTTGCAAACAAACAGTTTTGTTTTTGTGTTAATACGAACAAACCTACTGACGCAAATGCATATATCTAGTGTTCTGTGGTTCAAAGCCGGCACGATGTCCCTGCCTCAACAAAGGCGTGAATGTAGGCTTGTTCATGATTGTGGGTGTGCACAGACATAGGTGTGTGAGTATGCGAGTGTGAGAGTGTGTGTACATTTGTGTCTCTGCTGCCCCCTGATTGCACCACAACAGGAAGTCAGCGGGTACCAGAGAGGTGAGGGGAATTCTGGCTCTGAAGTGTGACGGGCCTTGTGGTTAAGTATGCTCAGATAGTGAGCTATTGCAAGGCTGTACCTTTTCCACTGGACAGGCACAGAGAAAGCATGCACACACATGCACGTACACAAACATACACATACACCACACAGCTGCCTCATTGCCAACTCATACATCAGTCATTTAATCTCAAAAAGGTCTCAACTCTAACAGCAGAAAAAATATATAATAAATATTCCATTGATGTCAAAATGCTACAACTATTATTTTAAAGTTGGGTGGCAAAGTACTTTTTTTCTGTATAGCTTTCGGTAAAGTTGACCTACATTATTTTATGACCTAATTTTTAAAGATAGATTTTATTATATAAATTAGGTTTATCGAAACTTTTACATAATTGTATAGATAACAGTAGCAATCGTAGGGACATAATTATTTAAAGTAATATTAAATAAATTTAGTTAACAGGACACAAGGTGAACAAAGACATCTGCAGCGGCTGAAATGATTTCAGGGGAAGACTGTAACAGATTAAAAGCAGCCTATTCCAAACTCATACATTATTTATCCCGAGCAAGGACATTTTTATGGGCAAGACAGAATAAAAGCACCCAGACATGTGAAAGAAGAGCACTGTACATATTTTAAAAATAAAAAGGAGACATGAATACTTGGTGGATCACCCTGAACCGATGCCTTTTTTACAAAATGGAACAAACATGTTACACTTTTAGTTGTGATCTTTGACACAATAAAAAAAGAAAATGTTTTTCAAAGGAATTCGGAGAGAAAGTATTCACTCTCCTACAGGGGTTCTATATCAGTCAAGGACACATCTGGGTCTACCCACACCATTCATAAAAAGCAGTAAAGTCATTACTGTACCTTCTGCTCAAACTGTGACTTCATGGAGTTCCACTGAATGTCCCACTGCTTGTTCACCTCCAGTACCTGTCAGCGGCACCAGAAAGTGAAACAAATGACACTCAGCCTATAGGAAACTAATACACACACAGAGACTTTCCCCTATGGCAAAAGAGGATGATCACTAAGGGCAAAGACTCACATCCTTTCTCTGCTTCTCCAAAAGCTTGATCTTCTTTTCGTAAACCTCGACATCACAAGGTTTACTCTGGGTTTTCTCTGTGGCTTTTCCACTCTGGGGACAAAGAAAACATACATGTAAACAGAAAAATTCATCAAGAGAACATCACTGAATGTATTTCCAAAAGGAGAAAAAATACAGCAATAAAAAAAAGTAATTGTATGTAAAACGGACAGTTTTATTTACATGAATGTATAATAATGATATTAATCTGCTGCATTATTTTAACTACCTTCTGTGGTGTGGCAGCCTCCATCTTAGGTCGCACAGCAGCAGATTCCTCCTTCACCGGCTCCTCTTTGGCCTCTGGAGCTTCAGTATCAGATGTTACAGCAGATGATGATGCTGCTCCTCCTGCGGCTGCTGATGCTGCTGCTCCTCCTGTGACGAGCTCCTTAAGTTTCTGGTTCTCCTGTCTGAAGCAGCAAGGAAATGAAAACGATAGTACATGTGAACAATGACCCTTACGAGAGCTGGCTGTAGTGTTGGGACAGTAACAGGATGAACTTTGGGAAGAACCTAAAACTCGCGTGGGTAGAGTGATGCCAAAAGAAAGGATTGGAGTCACCCCCCTTAATCAAAAGTAAAAGTGTGGTCATCAACATCCTTGACACAACTGATTGAAACAACATTCATGAGAAACTGAATTCTCCAATAGTTTAAAAATGACCAGAGGAATGAGATACAAGTGTCTGTATTGTTTAGTTACTTTGTAAGAAATAAATAGATATTAGATATTTTTGTTCTTTATGATTTTACTAACAATTAAGTTTCTGCTCTGGAAGAAGCAAAACAAAAACAAGTCAAATTAATAGGAGAGGTAAAACGTTCACCTCAGGTGGTCCAAGTCTTGATTCCTAACATGATGGTCATCCTCCATTTTCTTTCGAAGGTCATTGTTTTCTTGTCTGAGCTGCTCACAGAGAGTCTGTAAAACAAACACAAGGATCACCATATTTAACACCATTCTGTATAATAATATCGATAACAACAACTTCTCTCCTATATGCCCTCATAGAGCCAAAATCAACTGCCCATAACATAATGGTGCAATGTAAAATGAACTGATATTAGACTGCTGTATACGAGTAAAGTTCGCAAAAAATACAAAACTTGGGAGGAATTACTTCCCATGTCTACGCCTCAAAATGTATAATTTAGTCCTATAATCTTTATTATCATTCCACAAACTGACAAAAATAATTTTGAAAAAGTTCAGATAAGAGGTTTTGAAAAGAAAGACAAAAATAATAAAGTTTACATTTTTTTAATGTGTTTTACTTATCTCATACAGTCGCTGTGTTACATACCTGTAGGAGGGAGGTCCTCTGTTCATTCTTTTGGACCTTTGAGGAGAGATGGTGAAACTCCACAGCCATGCGGCCGAGGTGAGCCAACAGCTGGTTCGGGTTGGACTCCTCTGCGAATATGCTGAAGGAGCTCTCTAGTCTCTTCAGCTGGCTCGCTAGCTCGATGTTCTCCTGAGGCAGGGGGGGGATTACTCCCGTCACTGGCCCGGCCTGGAGTAAAACCACACAGGTAAACAGTCGGTCCTTCCTCTTTAGCTGAGGGCAAGCTTACAATTACACTTCAACCAGTCCGGGGAAGTAAGACCGACAGACTAATTTTGTTTCTATGAAAAGCCGCCACTGATATATCTTGAAATTCAAACCAGTTTGTCCTGTTGGATTTAAAGTTGGCCCTCAGACTACAGTCTACTTATTACCTCAAAACAGTGGTTGTGATAAAAGGGTTAACAAAATATATAAAAACCGTGTCAAGTATACAATTCCAAATGAAATGACAAACTAGTACTATTAGTTTTGCCAACACGTGAGCCAGAAACCTTCTGGTACTGTTTCCTATTAACACATCCCCTAGGATGTCTGTGTGAATCAGCTGTGTAATTCTATTCAGTTATAATCCCGGACTTTCCCACCGCTGACTCAGGCTGGAGCTATCAGTATTGAGATTGTTGGTGAGTCAGCGCACCAAGGATATGTTCTCATTATGGAGCAAATATCTGAACAGTTAAATATTTTTTTGGAACCACAAAAACAGGACTTCCTGTGGTTCTCTGAAAAATTATTTATCTTATTTTGTGCCAAAAAAAGTCATGTACGTACTGTCAAGGCATCTGGAGTCTTCCCCTCTATATTCACTGCGTCAAACTCTGATAAGACCTCCTGGAAAGACCAGAAAGTATATATGTAGCCCCCTAGTACATGCAGTGTCCACACAGTAACTGATTCAATAAACTTGCAAGAATAAATTAAACATTTAGTTGAGAGCTGCCAATACTAAATACTAATATTTACAGTTGTTTCTGCCTCAAACAAAAGCTCTCACACAGAACAATGTACTTACATTGGGCTTCTCAGGCTGCAAGGTCTTCCCTAAACAGTTTGTCTGCTCCTCCTTCTGCTCTGCAGTGGCGTGTAAACAGGGTTTACCTGCAACAAACCAAAGCCTTAATCCAAGTTACAGTAAAGTAGAATAGTGTTGTAATATGGATACAATACTGTACAGATTAATAATCCACACATATGAAAATACGTTTGCAAATTACATCTTTACCATCAAGTCTGTGGAACCTACTCTGTGTCTCGGTTTGGACCGCCCCTCCCGTACACAGACTGGCAGCGAAGCTGGAGGACTTCAGGGCTTCATTATCTCTCACAAGTTCCTCCACTCGCTGCCGAAGCTTCGATGCCTCCGACTGAGACTCTTCCAGCAAATCTCCTGCAAGTTTCAGAGAAAGCTTGTCTCTGTCCAGCAACATTTATTTTGTCAACACAGCATGAGCAGTCATTGAACAGAAGTTTGGTGGGAAATTACTGGCAAGTAGCTCTGCCTTGGTGAATGACAAAAGGAGCAAGTAGCTTGGTCACATCATTGGCACGCATGCTTTTCAACACACTGCCAAACAAGATCCAGTTTTACTAGATTCCTCTTCATTTACTGTCGAATGCGCTCCCTTCCGCATTTTTATACTTCGTCTATGAACTCATTATGTCATCTGTCGTTGTTATTGAGGATTTATTGTATGTTGTCCTCCCTAAACAATATTTAATTTAGCGCTGCAACAATTGCAGATTGAATACAGTTCTCTGTAGTTTACAAACAATAATGAAGAAATCAATGTCCGTGTCTGTCAGATCTGGGAAATAAAATCCTCAGGAGTTAAGACAAACAACAGATGTTCAACGCCAAAGAAGAGCAGGAAATAAACCCCATGTCCAGAGCGTTTGGGTAACTCTGCTGTTTTTGGGAACCCACCTAAGCTCTTAAGTCCCTTCATCCTTTCCCTCAGTATGCTGTTCTCCTCCAGTAGCTGTCGATAGCTGCTTCCACCTCCGGCCTCCTCTCTGGCCTTGACCTCACTCCCACCTGGATCATAGATGCGGTATGGGCCTTTCCCTTCCATCGCCGTTGCTCACTTCCTAAACATGGTCCTCTGAACTGTGAGGGGGGAAAAAAGACAGTTATTTAGAACTCGATTTTTTACTACGCGGAAGATTCAAAAGCATGACAAACACAAATAAATGAGACGCTGACCTTTACAGAAAATAGCGCTAATAGTAAGGTCTATAAACATAGAGGACCGGAATCGTGTGCCTACAATCCTTGGTGACAAGAGACGAAGCTACAGAAACAACATATTTTCGAAAACAAACAATCACAATTGAATCCCAGATTAAAGACACACCTCCTGATAGTGGCAATATGAAAGCACGAGAGGATCAAATATCAAAACGCAATTATTCATACAGAGGGAGGTGACAGCTGAACAGAAGCACTGTCTGAACAGTATGAAGACAAAAAACTTGCACACATTACCTCTTCATTCTCATGATCCTACACTAGAAACCCCTTCAAACAGTAGCTGACAGCCTAGGAGTAACACAACCACACAGAAACACAGCAGAGGGTGTTAATGATAGGTTTTGTTTTGCAGATTAAATAAATGTCATCTCGTGAGACGTCCCACTGTAGCTGCTACACCCACTCTGTCTCAGCTTACAATATCCAACTGCTAAACTAGCGCCGAAGCTAAATGGAGAAAAAAAAACCATGGAATCAAATGAAACAAAACAAACATAGGCAGCTGTGCGAGGACAAAAGCAGCAACATCCCTCCCCCCCCTGCCAGAGAGGAACATATGGCAGCAATGTGCTAACGTGTGTCAAAGCTAACATATGACAACAGCACCTCCGAGAGCGGAGGAAAAGGGCACAAAAGCAGGGGAGAGGAAAGTCAAACGTCAGGTGAACCACGCTAACGGACACCGAGCCGCCCCGCCGGAGTCCAACGCAGCCCAATCCAGCTAATGATAGCTACCTTGATTGGCTGGAGAAGGCTAATATTAGTTTTCGCTGTTGTCATGCAAATCGCTAGCAACATCCTCGTTAGCTGCGGGCTAGCTAACGCTGGATGACAGTGCGGGACCGGGAGCCGCCGCCTCGCTCCTCTCGCTTACTCCGCCAAAAAGAAAGGACGCCTCGTGTAGCGCCGCGGCGAGACGGCCCGGGAGCGGAGCGGAGCGGCGGAGCGCGGAACAAAGAGGGGGTCTTTGGGGCTGGGTACCTTTCTGCTGGCGGTGGCCTCTCGTCTCTCACATCTAATGCGGAAGTGCTGCTGCTCTGTACTGTAACCTGGGAAATTCCACCTCGCAACGTTTGATGTAAACAGCGCGCGGACTGACAGCGGCGCGGGCCAATCGGCAGGCGGCGCTCCGTCAGCGGGAGCCAATGGGAGTGATGTAAACACCGGAGCGAGACGCCGCACGTACTCACACACACACGCACACACGCACGCGCGCGCACACACACACACACACACACACACACACACACACAGAGAACTGAGTTTAACTATAAGCGTCCTCACATCGTGGTGTTTACGATGTGTGAGTAAATACTTCTATACAAGGATTTCATTTAACACAAGGTCATTCAGGTGAGTCGGTCAAATTAAAATAACGGTATAAAGTTAGTCTTGTTTTAAACCATAGCCTGTTTAAATTTAACCACGTATCTCTCCTTTTAACTCTACAACACCCCCTCCACCCCCAGTTCTAAAAAAAAACCCAGTCATTTTCTCTGAAAGACTTTATGCTTCATTGATAAATGTAGAGTAGGGGCTGTTGTGGGGGGTTTCTGGGATTGCATCACATGTTTCCTCTGAACTGCGATGACTGTTGAGGCCCCAGGTCAAGTTACAGTGAACTTCTGAAGTCCACACCATAAGTTCACTGGAAACATTTGGTCTAAGAGTGGAGAGATGTGATGTTCACTTTGTGAATGGGGCTGCAACTAATTATTATTTTCATTGTTGATTTGTCTGACGTCAAGTTCAAGTTTCAAGTTGTATTGGTCATATGCAGTAAACACAGGGCCAAGTACAATGAAAGGTGTCAGACAAGAAGAAACCGGTCAGCTCAGCGGTGACATAGTTAAATTAAAAATAAAGCAAGGTAGATAGAGCTCACTATAAAAATGTCTTAACTAAAACTTTATACATTTAAAGGTGCAGTGTGACATGTGTTGCAAATGAAGTAACAACTTTAACTGGATGGAGTGTGTGTGAATACGTATTGCACACGTGTATGTATAGTTATTGCTACGTGTGGGTATCAGTTGTTTCCCGTATTGAGGAGAACAGATGTGCAGAGGGTTCTTAGTTATGAGTTGACTGCGAGTTTAGGACCCTGACGGCCTGATGGTAGAAAGTGTTCTTAAGTCTAGTGGTGCGTGCAGTCCTGCCAGATGGTGACAGAGTGAACATTCTGCGTGCTGGATGGCTGTGGTCCTAGATGATGCTGTCACTTTCTCAATGAATCCTTTTTCTTTTTGTCTGACATCACTTTTCTCAATGAATCAAATTTTTTTTTGTTGCATAATATGAGAAAATTGTGAAAAATGTGAATCAGACTTTATTCAAGCTCAGGCCCAACAAACAGTCATAACAGTCAAAGGTAGTTAGTTTAATACCACAGAAGACAAAAATAAATCAAGTAAATAGTATTATCTGCGAGGGTGATTCTAAAAATAATCTCTTTAAAAAAATACTTGTGAAATTAAACAAGTATCAAAATAGTTTCAGATTCATTTTAAGATAAAACAAATTAAGTTGAGGGGGAACTTTGCTGTGTTACGGCAGCAAAGTGGATGGCAAAAAGTAGAAAACATCAAAACAAACAACAAAAACTAAATAATAAGAAGACATGCAATACAAACATAATGTATGTATACAAATAGAAATACAAACAATTATTTAAGAGAATTATAAAAATGGCAAAAAATCGAAAATGTACAGGATTGCACAAGAAGAAAAAGCTCAAAAGTGAGTGAGAGCTGCTGCAACAGGCTGCTACTGATTAAACATCACCTCGGTAGGATTTTATGTGATTTTGTCTTTTTAATCAATGAATAATTTCAGCTGTAATTGTGATGTGGTTAATATTAGCTGGGATTTAGTCTGTAGCTTTCCAGCTTTTGAAGTCTGCTTTAATTATTATAATTATAAAACAATATGTTCAATTGTTAATTCCTTAGTTTTTTACTATTAATTATTATTTGTTTCTTAATATATTAGTATATTGATATGTTTGTTAATAAGTATATTTATAGAAAATGTGGTGTTCCACCTGCGCTCTGTGAACACAATTCTAGGCCTTAGTGTCCACATTCTATTTTTACTTCAGACCACACACCTCAATACTAACCTAGTCAAATGAAAAAAAGAAAATCACACATTGTGGCTAAAATGTAACATAATCAATAAAATATTTGATTTACCGGCTACCAGTGTATTTCCTGTATTAAACTCTGAGCTATACAAAAGCAGTCATGTTATCTAAACTAAATGTAGATGAAAACATAAATGTTTTCATCTACATTCAACACATGCCATGTTAGATTTACATTTACAAGTTCATGTTTGTGACGTTTTTGATGGTTTTACAGGCCTAACATTTCTCAGAAGCTGTAGATTCCTGACGCTATTTGAGATAATGTTTGTCATATAAAATATATGCTGTGTTTTATTTGTTTGACACACAGGTTAAGAGGTGTTAGTTTAAGAATAGTATGTCACACACAGTATAATAATATAACAGTACGTCTGAGTAAATTGACAGAATTTATTACAGGCCCTGACTTAAAAAACATAAATCATTTAGGGCAATAGTGACATCTTGTGGGAATTAACAGACGAGAGATCTTTGGCCATACCTCTTCCTCATGGAGTTACAACGACCATATCTCAGTCAAATACAAGCACTGAATAATTCATTAATTGGGACCACATACCACACACACAAGTTGCTGAGTTTAGGCAAGTTTCTATAATGGGTCACAACAACTATTTTGAATACCCAAACAGCTTACATGAATCACAAGTTAATACAAGTTGAGACAAACAATCACCCTCCATAATGATTTTCATTCGGCATCAGCCTTAGAAACATACAGGATGGGATTCACAATAAACATAAACTAATCAGAATCACACTGGTGTTTTCTCTTTATGTAGCCACCAGTATACTACTTCCTGTATGTGCACAGTAATACTGAACTACTAACGTACAACTAACACTAACTGCTGTCCTAGAAAAAACAGCTTAGTAACAACTTTCAAATGTTTGTAAAATAATGTTATCATACTACTAATTTGTTTCTTTAACCCAATGAATGAGAAAACAAGTGAGAGTGGGTTGGTAGAGGATCTGTAATGTGCTGTGTGTGCTTTAGTAAACATATTCCTGTTTTAAAAGGTATACAATATATTTTTCGTATACTAAAATACTGCTTAAACGTATTTAGATTCAAGTGATGAGTTACATGAATCAAATATAACCACTCACGACAATTGACAATAACGTGTATGACCATATAGTGTGGCCCAGTGACCACAACAATCTGGTAAAATGTCTTCTACAGAAGTTGCTGCATGAAAAGCTGAACCTGAGGATACAGGAAATGTCAGCTATCCTTTAGTTCTAAGGGCAGCAAACCTTGCATTTATTTTCTCATCTTACCTACTTAAAAAAAAAAACCCGGTTTCAAGAATTTGCCTCACAGCACAAAGACATAAGAGTGAGCAGATGACATGTGAGAGACGGCAATTATCAGACTGAAGCACACACTGTTGCAAGCCTGCACGTCACCCTGCAGAGACACATGTCCAGTCTGCAGCTGATAATCATTAGCTGTGAGCTACTTA
Source organism: Hippoglossus stenolepis (assembly GCF_022539355.2). Lineage (NCBI taxonomy): Eukaryota > Metazoa > Chordata > Actinopteri > Pleuronectiformes > Pleuronectidae > Hippoglossus > Hippoglossus stenolepis. The sequence continues at coordinate 10,887,308 of NC_061489.1, forward strand.
ATTCAAAATGTGCTTTTGTTTGCCAACCACTGACTCCAACTGTCCTCTCGTCTTCTTTAAACCAGGGACATCATCGCGGCAAAATCTCTAATAACAAGTAAAAAACATCAGGCAATGCACATGCTTCAGGTTTAACTCTAACAGGCTCTTTGCAGCCTTTTTTAACAGCAAATCTAAAACCCAGATACCAAGAAACCTGTAATAGTACATTTCTCCCAGGATCATGTCTAATTTATAATGATGATATAAATACAGTCTTTAAAACCTCCATTTTGTGTTATTTTAGTTGATTTTTCATAGATAGGTAACATTTCAATGGGTTGTGATCTTATGGTTTGCTATAATGACAAATATATTTAACATAAAAATACAGAAATATTGATCCAGTTTAAAAAGACATAATATAATAAACAGAAAAACACCCCCTAAGGATTAAATGTCAACTAGTTGAGTTTTTTTAATGCATATAGAGCAGAAATCTATATTTTCCCTGTGCTACATTTGGCATCCATGTTATGCTCCAAACAGGAAAACACAAATTTCAGTGACATCACAAAAATGCTCATAACCTACTTTGTATCTTAAGAAGACAATGCCATAAACAACGATAACACGTCGAATATGTTCTGTGGCTGCATCTCAAAATGTTAAAACAAATAAACAACAACTCACCCACACAGCCTGTGTCGGAGAGGCACTTTTTAAGGAAACTGGTGAATCGGGGGGGAAGCATTTCACTGTGAGGCTCGGGGAATTCCCATAACCCAGTAAAATGGCCTGTACTGTATAGTCTGAACAGAACCCGGTGTGTGTGTCCGACTTAGCGGTTCCTTCGTGCACCAACAACACGACTCATGGAAAAATAATTAATAACAAGTCAACATTGTATCTGTATGTTATAATCTGGACATCAGCTTGCAGTATGTACACCACACTGCATACAGCAGAGCATGTCAACAGAACTGAGTGACTCGAGGAGGCCACACAACTCTGACAAAACTAAGAGCACCAGTCAAGAAAAGTGTGCATGTGACTTCTAACTTATACCAGCTTGTAAACACAGTAAAGTACATGGTTTGTTTGCATGATCACATCTCGCCGCCGTGAGACTCAGAGACTGCAAATACAAACGTCAGAGACTGAAGCAACACCCATAGTTCACGCTGACATAACAGCTACAGTCTGTTTAGTTCACGCTGTTCTGAACAACACCACAGAACAAAGTTCCCCCGGCCATCAAAAAAGGGAAATTCAAAGAAGTGTATGTTTTGACATCCCCTGAGTTTTTAACAATGTGCCATTGGAGTAATCTCTCGAATCTTTTATAATCAACAGCAAATGGAGCAATTTCAGGTTGGGTGTGCCAATAAAACCAGTGTGTGTGTGTGTGTGTGTGTGTGTGTGTGTGTGTGTGTGTGTGTGTGTGTGTGTGTGTGTGTGTGTGTGTGTGTGTGTGTGTGTGTGTGTGTGTGTGTGTGTGTGTGTGTGTGTGTGACTGCTGCAGACTTTGTTGCCTTGGATTTTGGCGTAGTGCAGGGGATTTCCTTGCCACATACGTTTTTTTTCTTCCCTTTCCTCTTTTAACTCAAAGATGGCCTGACAACAGCTGCACTCACACATACACAATGAACTGAGACACTAAAAAGAACAGACAGCTGTGTTGAACTTTTACAGTTTACAAGTTCAAAATGTGACGCATGAAATTAAGTGTTATAAGAGTAAATGATATATTTTTATGTTTGATCATTTAAATGTAAAGGTGTTTAGATAACTGCTTGCATAATTGAACATCAGGGCTGTTGTTTTATATTAAACATGCAAGAAGAAAGAGAAAATACACCATTCTTTGTTTGATTTATTTATCTGATACCTTAAAATCACAGTAATCATTGGATGGCCAACAATCTAAAGGCACTGCTTGAGTTCTTCTAGTCTCATATGCTGCACAAGTGAAGCTCCTCTCTATGCTAATGTGGACATTTAAAAGTTACATATGACTTTGTAAAAAAAAAAAACAGAAGACATCATCCAGACAGGTGGGACGATCAGACAGGTGAGCAGAAAACTGGCATTGAAGGTCTGGGACGGGAGGTCACAGGCCACCTGGTTTGGCTGAGGAGTGGCAGCAGCTGGGAACAAATAAGATGCTGACGTTTACCGACGCAGTTTCACTCCACGTTCACACTTTTTGTCTTGTGGTTTGACACCGAAGTCTGCGTACGAAGCTACAGGGACATGACGTGTTTAATCTTCCCCTCCGCAGAGCACCAGCAGCATTTTACGGTAGTCTCCCGAAGTGTCACCCTGAAACAGATGACAAAAAAAAACCACACGCACAGGCGGGAGCTTAAATTCATGGGAAATACTCCGTTCATACGTCTGCTCCTGACATTCAGCACAGAGCTTAAACCAAAAAGCAGGTTTTACTTCTCACTCTCGCACAGAAGCAGAACTCTTAAAGTCACTAATACTGAAAAGAATGAGAGTCATGGGGAGAAGCAGGACTCAGTCAGTCAGTCAAAGTCACAAAATCTATAAAAATAAATCAAATTATTGCATTATATTTCAACTTATTTTTGTTTTTGTTTACTCTGGGATGTCAGTGACTAACAAAATGTTTGTACATTTATAATATTGCCAATTTATTAAATGAATCCACAAATTGCTTGAATCAATGTCTCTTCTGTCAATCTCAACATATGCTATTTAATTTGAGCAGTCTCTCTGAACAGAGCTACACAACTCTCAAAACTTAATGTATGAAATATTGTATTTTTTGTCATTTTAACACTTGAGATTAAGCAAGATATGGCAACCTTTGCTGTTGCATAATCTGAGAATATTCCTGTTAAAGCCAATCCAGGGCACTCTACTTATTTTTGATGTGTTAGTGTCACGGTGATTTCATTCGTGAATTATTATAGAACTGCTTCTGGGTACTTCCTGCCTCTGCGGCTGTCAACCAATCATGCAGCGGATATAGAGAGGACGTTAAGCATGCAAGGGAAATTCCTAAACAGCTGTGCAGTGACCACAGACCTATAGTCCACCGCAGGAAGCTATAGATTAAAGCACCGCACCACAGCAGCAGAAGAAGGATGTGCATCACACACACAGTCACAGAGCATGACACAAACTCCACAGAGACTCACATGAGATGAGACCACGACAAACCAAGCTGGAGTGTTAGTAGACATTGTCTCAGACTTACGATCATGGTTTCTACCTGGATGAATTCATGGAGGGAGGTGTCGTGTGTTTCCTTGAACTCCTTGCGAATGTTGAAAAGGTCGATCTCGCTACGGGACACCATGATGCGGATCAGAGCTCTGTCGTCTGTGCCAAGGCCCTGCGGGGGAGATCAATTCAGACTTTGTGTTTTCTGGCAGCTGCTGCTAATGTTTAACTGTGCTCCAAATGAAGAATTCACAGAATACGACCTAAATATATTACATGCACCAACAAATATGACCTTATCACTTGCTTCTAGTGCCAAGGGCCCAGGTAATGTGCATTAGGCTAGCAATAATAAATATATACTACAGCATAAGCTTTCAATCTTTAAATCACTATGAATAAATACCTTCATGGCTTTGTACAAACGGTCTGCTAAGTAAGAGGGCTGGTTCTTCACACTGCGAACTGCAAAGCAAAGAGAGAGAGTCGAGATTGCCAGCAGTATGAATTGTGATGTGCAGAAAGTTACATGTCAAAGTTGGTCATTACCTATTGCATAAAAGGAATTTTTCACATCGCCCGACATTTCCTTTTTGATAATCTGTTCAATGTCCTTATTGGTGTATCTGACAAACTCCTGGAAAACTGTGAATAGAGAAGAGAATGATCAGATTTATATATTTCTTTTAAATATTGGTTCCTCGCTGTGATCCATCTGTCTTGACCTTTACCTTTCCTGAGATGGGGGAAGCTCCTGGTGCACAGGACACTCATGAACTTTACCTCCATGTCATCAGAGTCAGCGTTGCATGCGTCGGCAAGTTCCTGAAAAGGTTTAGGAGGAACAAGAACAAAACATTTAAACCCATTCTTCTATTTCACCACTTTAACACAATAAAATGTCACAGACTAAATCACCTGAGCATCTGTGTTGGCTCTTTCCATGTCTGCAGAGCCCTCCTCTCTTGCACCCTGAACAGAGTTAAAAAAAAGTAAAATATGAATTTAATTATGCATAACTAAATATCACTAGGTCACTGCCAGAATGTTTAGTTTTTTCAATGAGTAATTGTGAAAGAAAATTGTGGAGGCGACCAAATCTGCTACTGTCATCAGAAAGACTGCAGACAGTGAGTAGGTGTGGAAATCAAACACAGTCGAAGTTCTCATGATGGCAAGATTCACCTGCACGAGGGAAACGAGGATGCGGCAGAAGAGGCCTGATGTGTCTGACTGAATGGCGTCTTCCAGAGACTTCTTATAGGCTGTGAAAGGATATAGATATAAATATATATATATAGTTTTCTCAAACAGGGAAGTGACTTTAAAGCCGTCTGTGAGTTTTCAAACTCACCGTCCCGATAAGCAGCATTCATGGCCTGTATTTCCTCGTTGCTCCTGGTGACCAGGATCTCGATGAGAGCGTGTTCGTCTGTCCCAGCACCCTGTTGAAATTCATTTTTATAAAGTGAGTCCCCACAAAAAAGCAAAGAAGTTTCACTAACTATAATTAAAACCCTGCAGTTGTATGCCTCCACCGATGAGTGCATTTTCAGGCTACTGACACAGGCTTCAGAAACTATTTTTTTCCAGCATCATTTGAGGTCACCATGACCTTTGATCACTGAAATGTAATCGGTTAATCTTTGAGTCCAAGTGACAGAAGAAAGGAAGAAATGTCCTTAAGACAGACATGAGATATCACATTCAAGAGGCCAAAGACATGTTTGGTGAGCCCACCTTGTCCTTGACCTTTTGACCACCCAAATCTAATAAATTAATGCATAAGTCTATGTGAACATTTGTGCCAAATTTGTAAGGATACTCCTGTGGCATTGAAAGGTCACAGTGACCTAAAATCAAATTCGAATCAGTTCATCCGTGAGTCCAATTGAACATTTGTACCGAATTTGAAGAAATTCCCTCAAGGCGTGAGATATTGTGTTCACAATGGGACGGTCACAAAACATGGTGTCTATGGCCACTGGCTGTGTTGTATGTTGATTTGTATCAATGAATTCTCATAGGCGAATTCCTCTGAACCCAATTCTTCTCTGTTCAGAGTAAAGGGTGAATCATGGTTTCCAGAAGAGGAAATGCTGTCAATGTCTGATAAGTTATAAATCCATAAAAATGCAAATTTATTTGACTTTCAGATGCGTTCCGTGTTTGTTGATTTGTATCAGCTGTACCTCCATTGCTTTCCTCATCATTTTGGCATCGAACTCTGCGGGAGTCAACATGAGGGCGATGATCAGCCTCTCTAGGTTCTTGGACAGTTCAGACTTCAGGTCCTTCATCAGATCCTGAGAAAATAACAAAACTAAAATTAGAGACTTAACAGTTTTTTGAATTCAACAGAAGTAAATCTGCAGCAAAAAATTAAGAGGTATGAGATGTGCTACAACTTCAATCCTCATTTATTTTTTATTTATTTTCAAATATTAATTTCTCTCACCCTTCCCAGTAGGGATTTGAACGCCTGCCTGATCTCTTGCCTCTGGGCATTGCTTCTCTGTGCAACAATGTCAATGATTGCATCTTCATCTGTGCCTGTGGTCGAAAAAGAGGTGATAACAGTTGAAAAATGTGTCTTGAAGAAATTGTGGTAACAGTGTAAATGTGCTGTAGTTTTCAGGGGGCTGCATACCAAATCCTTTCATTGCTTTCCTCAGAGCTTGTGCATCAGCAGCAGGGTCAAAGTTGTGTGTGGGGCCGATTGTTGGCCTTAGCTAAATAGAGGAAATGACAAAATTGGAAGAATGAGAATCACTATTCCACATAAACGCAAATATAATGTGAAGTGGCAAGTCGAGACTGTCAAGCTTGAATTGAATATAGCAGATAAACATGCAGAGGCCTGCAAAGCATGCAACATGTACATTGTAATTAATGGTTTACTGTTAAAAGGGTATTTAGATCAAAACAATCCTAAAACAGCATGCTAAGCTTTATGGTAATTATCTCCTGACATTTGAGTGGGATTGCACCCTCTTGAGGTTAGAAGCCACGACACCACCAACAATTAAAAGGTGGGCAGACTGAAACACAAGTCAGTCACGAACAGCGTTCGTGAGACAGCCTTTTGTTGACAAAAATGCTGAGATCTTTTTGACATTCACCAACTCCTCAGACGAGGTGACGTGAGCGGTTGCTTTGGGAGAACATTATGACAAAACTTTCAGTGAACAGAATTCTGATATCCTCCCATTGACAAAGCCTTCACTGTGCAATGCAAGATGCAGATCATTGCAGGGTAGGCGTACAATTAAGGTGCATGCCACCGCCAAGCCAAACATGCAATGACACATCTAAAGTGAGAGCAAACGGGGGCCCAAACCTGCACTTTGGTCATGGCACTTAATTCCCACATCTTGTAGGCCATCTGAGCGGCTTCAGGGAAGAACTCTCCAGCTAAGCTGTAATGATCAGTTTGACACAGCACAGGAGACTCAGCAAAGCCAGAAACCTCAAGCTGTAAATGGTGGATACATTTCTAGGAAGGGGAGACTATTATACTAATATAAATAATTAACTCAACACTGCTTTACAATCAAACAAATGGCTCCATTACAATGACAACAAACGTCTCTCTATGTGGTAATAAACATTTTCTGCAGCTTTAACATTTCAGTAACTCTTGAAAAGTGGTGTTCTAGCACCCCCTTCTGGTGGCTGCTTCGGTCTGCAGCCTTACTGTGACTTACTCATCATCTCCTCCACACAAATTAAGCAGAGTCCTCTTGTAATCCCCTGATGTGTCGTCCTGTTTGGTTTAAACACACACAAAATTATATTAGTGTCAAACTTTATCTTATTCTTCGAGCATTTGAAAATCTTGGTAGTTTTTTTCCTCACCATAATCATGTTATAAAGCGATTTCTCGTATCTGAGGCGGAAAAACTCTCGGATGTCCAGCATGTCTATTTCAGAGCGAGAAATCATGATCCTGATCAGGGTGTTGTCCGCTGTGCCGAGACCCTGGAAATGAAGGAGGCAGAATAATGTGGCAATGATACAGAGTCCTGACCAATTTCAATACAGAGGATACAAATGTGTTCTAATGACTGTGTTGCTCAGGAAGGTCTGTAAATAGCTGTAACCAGACTGAATGTCTCTTTTTACATAGTGTGCGTTTACCTTCATTGACTTGTAAAGGCGCCCGGCAAAGAACATGGGGACGCTCCTTATGCAATGGACTGTGATAGAACATCAGGAGAGAGGCCGGCATTAGTTGACAACTTGACATCACACAGCAAACTCCAGCCATGAAGTGGTGCGTTCGCTGCAGGAATGTCTGAAGCTTGTCGAGTGTGCTGAGTGTTTCATTACCAACGGCCAGCATCAGCCTCTCAAAGTCTCCAGACAGCTCGTTCTTGATGCTGTCCTCGATGGACACCTCTGCAATCTTCTCGTATGCATCAAAAACTAAACCAACAACAGACAGTCAGCGAGGCAGCAACTGTGTTTGACTTGTATTGGTTACACTGATGGATTGTTGTCATTTCACTCTTCTAAATGTAAAAAAACAATCTCTCAGGACTTTAAACACAATGCATTCAAGAGACACGATCTGCTTGTACTGGAGCAAACTTGTCAGAAGTTACATTTCCTTCCTTCTTCTGCCATATTTCATTCTACCTTTACCTAAAAACATTTTGCACAGTTAAACCAAATGCAGTTTTTTTCCTGTGATGATCATTTTTAAACTTGAGCAGGCCTCAGTAGAGTATACATCAACTGTTGAGTGTCGCTGTGATGAATTTCACTACAACTTGACATCACTCGACAATTACACTAATTTAACCACTTTTAATGTGCCATTACCTCCTGAGGTCAGTGTGGGAATGTGTCAAATGCCTCGGTGTTGTGTTAATTTCCCCGAGAGTCGTACTCACCCATGTGGAGGTGGGTCACGCTGCGGTTTCCCAGGATCATGATGAATTTGGACTCGTCGGTCCCCCACTGCTCCTCTCCTGCTGCAAACAGGTCCTATGCAGGGGTGAGAGAACACAGCATGACATGAGAATGAGTAAGGAAAATAAAAGTTTGAGAAAATCCCCTATGGTCTATCATTGTATGCAGGGCACGTCTAACTTAATATTGCATTTATACAGACAAAAGCAGATCAACATCTTTGGTTGAACTGCCATGAAGTACCATACATATTTTAAATTGATAAATTAATGAGTACATTACATTTTCACTAAAGAAAGTAATACTGTCTTACCACACCAGATTAATCTTCTTTTTTACTTACAGTTACAGTAAAATAAAAACTGTTTTTGTACTTTCTATTAGTGAATTCAATTAATTTCAGTAAGTTTTACTATAATGACATTTACATGTATTGCCACAGCAAATACAACATTGAAGACAATCAAAGAGTCATATCAACAATAACAATGTAAATGTATGATGTCACGAGAGAGAGATTGGATGCAAATGTTTTTTTCTTTTTAAACAAACAAACAATCATTAAATGTTTCAAATTCTCACTTGTGCATCCTGTTCCACCAGGTCTGCGTCCACCACTCCTGACTCATCTCTGGTCCCCTGAAACCATGGCAACACAGTCACCATCAGACAATAAAAACAACACAGTACTCTGGCTACGACAGGCGCTGCATGGCTGACAGGATATTTCACTGGTGATCACATCAACTCCTGGGTGAACTGACCTGAAGTAAAACAACCAGCATCTTCTTAAAGTGACCCGAGGTGTCCATGATTATGTCCTCCTCCATGTCTCTGCCATAGGCTACAGACAAACACAGATGTCGATGTGAAATGTTGACAGATGCGAAACAAATGGCATCCTTTTAAACATTCCTTACCATCGTTGTATGCTGCAACCATCTCGTGCATCTGTTTGTTGTTTCTAGATGCCAGGACTTCAATCAGGCACCTCTCGTGTGTTCCAGCTCCCTGAAAACCGAGCATGGACTTAAAATACCTAAAGTAACCTCTGGAGTATGAGCAAGAATCTGACAATGAGGTAAACGTCTTACTTTTACTGCATCGTGTATTTCTTTGGCATCGTGGTAGGCTGGAGTTCTCATCAGACTGACGATGAGCCGCTCAAAGTTGCCTGTCAGCTCATACTTCAGATCCTCAATCAGGTCCTGGTGAAACATTAGATTTATGTCTAAAAGTGAAGGAAGTAACTACCTGGTATGAACAGAGAATAAAAACTTCTAATTTGGATGAATAACGTGATGATGAGATGTATTTTTGTACCTTTCCAAAGTTGCTCTTGTACGCTGCAATCGTTTCCTGCCTCTGTGCGCTGCTTCTTGAAGTGACCAGGTCCAAGATGGCCTCTTTGTCACTACCTGAGAAACACAAGGCATCATTTTTAAACATCGAAATCACATCTCTTATACTGATCTCTGATTGTGTCACTGTCAATCACAAATGGGGGCGGTAGGGTTTTTCTATAATATTTAAGGTAACGACCTTACTATGTGAAGTGTATTGAGATAATGTATCTTGTGATTTGTCGCTATACAAATAAAATTGAAGTTAATAGTATTGATGTTGAAAGAGGACCATTACGCCTCCGTGGCCAAAGATCGTGGATCAGTGAGGGACTCACCAATGCCTTTCATAGCATTGTAAAGCGCCTCAGCATCAGCGCTGGCATCAAAGTCTGGAGCATCTGTTATTGTGCCTCTGAACACCTGCAAGGGAAATAGTTTGAACTTTTTTCAGAGGTGAGACATTTCTAAGTGAGATGAGTCTAAGACAGAGAGCACAGTGATGTGACACAGCACGTGTAGAAATACAACTTTGTCACTCTAAAGTTATCTCTCTATAATCTAAAACTTTGTTTTTTGAACAGCAGCCAACTGGACTGTGGTTACCGATGTGAGGCTACTAGCCACAGTTTAGGTCATAGCATCAAAATAGTGGTAGAAAAAACATTTAAAATAAGTATGTAGGTCTTGGTATAGGGTAAATATGTTATTTTCATTTTTGCCACACTAGCCACATGTCTATAGGGATGTCCATTCATTCACTGTGTAATGTGAATTTGGTAAAACCAGTCATGGTTCCAAGAGGATAAAACCTAATGAGTTTGATGATTCTGGGAGCATGTTTCATTGTGACCACGTTAGCACTCTGGTGTCTGTATTTAGCTTAAAGCTTCTCAGTCTGCAGAGATAGTTATCACCCCGGCTGTGACCAACTTCTTCTTCTTCCTTTTTGATATTATGAAGTTGAGAAAGAGGTTGGATGTAAACTGGTTGGATATGAACCTTCTCAGGAAATCAGGGTGTCTTTCAGGGTGGGAGTAGAGGACTGTGTAAAAAGTGGAAGAGCCAAGTGATGAGGCCAAGTCTGCCATGACAGCAGCTGCTGTGTGTGTATGCATCTGTGTGTGTGTGTGGGTGTGTTCGAGTGGCAGAGAGTCAGGTTTCACACTAAGCACCTCTCTTTGCAGTGGTCTGACATACAGTGGCTCAAATACAGTGAAACAAGTCAGAGTTTACAAACACACCATCGATCATTAAGCTTATGCATAAAGACGCTGTGTTAAAATATAAATATAAATATAAAGTAACTGCTCACATTTAAGACATTTTCGTCTGATGAAGTTATGAGCTTTGACTTTAGCAAATAGGAAAACTTGGCCTATACGTACTGGAGCTCAAACTGCAGCTGCTGCCGTAGAGATTACTGCATTGAGGCAAACTGCCAAAGTGTTCCCTCCACCCTGCACATGCTCTGATCCTCTGCTTCACGACAAAGACCATCACTCCTCACGACAGCTGGGAGGCTTCACCCACATCGTAACAGGACCACATTACAACCACCAAGCAACAGACGTCTCAGCCCTAACGAGGATTTAACATCACGAAATACATTTCTACCCATTCCTTCCTTCCTCTCTGAGTGTTGTTTGTCTCCTCTGTTGCCAGGGCCACAACTTTCCAGAATACATTTAACGGCAAGTGCGTGTTTCACGTCAGGTAGGAGAAGAATGGCAGTGCACTGACCTACAGCTTGGACAATAACGTTGGATACCTGCCACATGGTTTAAATAACTCTATGAATACATCAACTTTGGAAAGACGCTGTCAGGTGTGTGTGCCACTGGTATCGTTGACACCCTACACTGCTGCCTTTATGAGGAGGAGGGCTCACATGGTGACAGGTGGCAGAAAAATGACCTGACTCTGTCCCACACCTCATTCAAGGGTGCAAAAAACCATCAATGCTCCATAGCCACGAGATCTGCTCTGCAGCACGATATATATTCCACATCATACTTACATAATGCAAGAGGAGAAAGGATCAGATCACTTACCATTTCTATATTTGGTCTTCTGTGTCAACACTGCAGGAATCAATAGTTTGAGGCCTGGAGAGAGAGAGAGAAAAGCTGATGTAGGTCTGGGGGACAGCATTTGCAAAACATCCACGCCTGAGTGAAGGTGTCACTCTACTCCGACGTGTGGGAAAAGTGTGTTGCAAAGAGACATGGAGATGAAGCTAATGAGGTGGTCCTGTTCAGTGTGTTGCCTGACAGATCACTGGTCACTAACTCAGAGCAGGAGCACGGCACCAGAAAAAGAACAAGGAGTTTCTCTTATCCTTCACCTCCCATTCACCTAAAATGGAATTAGCAGTAAACCAATTGGCAGGAAAACTATCTCGTCACATTTTCCATGCGGACACACTCAAACCTATAGTGCGGCCTTTCAGAAGAGTAATGAGGCACAGCTAGTATGAATAAGCCTGTTCCAGATCAGCTGACTTTCACATACTACAAACAGTAGAGTTAGAATGTAAATGAATGAAATCTGGATGATATCAGTTTGACACATGTTTGACTCTGTTCAGATTTTTCTAAGTAGAAAGAGGGGGTTAAACTCCATGCTGGGTTTAAATGTTGTACTGTTTGTTTAAGAGAGAAGATAAGCTCTGTAAAAATAGCATGCACACTTTGACTTCATGTCATAACCAAGGTCTGGTGTGGGGGGCCATGGGGACTTGGCCTCTCTATACTCAGAGCCACACCCTTCTCCTGTACCCCACTTGGCAGAATAAACTCCACATCCTTTATATCTAACTAAAGATGTATTTGTCCCCAACTTTTATGCTAAGATACACTGAACTATCACTATTGCTCACATTTACTTATAAGCTTAATTAAATCAGGGGTATGTTGCCAGCTGCAGCAATTCATTGGCACAGGCAGCAATAATGACGCATCAGCAAACTTGAAGAGGCAGCCGAGATAAGACTGGTGAAGAATCACAGATGTGAAAGCTTACCTTCTCTGTGCAGGAGGTGTGTTGGGTTGTAGTGGTCCTGCTGTCTCTGCTCTGTCCCTGCTAACCCGCTCTGTCTGTCTGTGGGTCTGTGTGTCTCCCAGCTGTGTGTCTCACAGCCGAGGTCCCGTTACGTGTCCACCTCCTCCGTGACGCAGCGCCTGCAGCGCACTCTCGCGGCGCATCTCCAAAGTGTGTGTGTGTGTGTGTGTGTGTGTGTGTGTGTGTGTGTGTGTGTGTGTGTGTGTGTGTGTGTGTGTGTGTGTGTGTGCGTGCTGTGTGTGTGTGTGTGTGTATGTGTGTGTGGTGTGTCTTATACAGTCTGTGCGTCCTAACTAAAGTGAAATCTACCAGACGAGGCAGGCGTGCCTAAATTACGCATGGTTTTACGCACACGTTTTTCTGCATCCAAAAAGACACAGACAGCAGCAGTTTCCTGTCTTGCTTTCTTGTTTCCTCTTCAACTGAAGACGTGAAGCAGCAGTAACTCATAAAAAAATGATAACATCACAGACCTTAAATGTGATTTTAACAGGGGGGGTGGGGGGGTTGACACCGACTCTGCGTGCTCTATTTCTGTCCTGTCATGAGTCTATTCCAGTAAACATCAGCACAGCCTGGCGGAGGAGGTGGGGGGAGGTGTTACTGTCAGCATTGTTGGCTACAGAAGGCTCAAAGTACCAAATGTGAAAGAAATGTACCAGTAGCTTTCACAATCCCCCTTAAACTCTCAGTGGTGGTTTGATGGGGGTCACAGACAAGACATATCCCACAGTTTAGGTCTGAGTTGACTTGTGCTGAGGGGCGGAGACCAGATAGATATGGCCCTCTTCAGACAATGATGCAGCACTTCTGGGCTTTTTGTGGCCAACACGAAATGGACATGGGCCTAAAGTGGCCTACATGTAAAATAGCAAATATAGACCAAATATCCCAAAACAAGTGTGGGACTTTTTTAGCAAACATGCAGTGCTCTAGGCAAGGTGTAATCTGGATGTGAACCTGAAGTGGCCCATGTGGTAAATGGTGAATATGGCCCAAATAGCACAAATCTGACTGCCTTTGGTTGACATGCAGTACTGCTATTGCTTACTTGTGGCCCAAATCTGGCAAACAGGAGCCGATCATGAATGCCATCATTCCACACAGTCTTGTACCTGACCTCCATTCATACAGCTATTTTAAGAGATCATGTTGTATCCAGGAATGACTTCAGCACAACCCTCAAAAGACAAGAGGGTGGATGGATATTGTATCCAGTCTTTAAAGAAATATAATTGTTTGACTTCTTTCTCCCCTTATTCTAATGTCATCATATCATACTATCCTGGAGCAACTTTCATTTTGCCTCCCCCAGTGTTCAGACAGGGGACCATATGAGGCAGTGAAGGGTAATTGTTATGTACTGCCCTCTTGTGCTTTGAAAATGCATTGCACTGATCAGGAAAGCCATTTAGGAAATTGTTAGGGCCTTCGCATCGACAGTGCGAAGGCCTGCCAGTGCTGCTTGCAGCCCTAGTTTATATTATTATGGTTTATCTTATTTAGTTTTATTTTATTTCTACAACACAAGACAGTACGCAAGAGGTTAAAGACAAAAATATATACAGTAAAATAAAGCATAGTTCCTTGCTTGGGGTACACTACATCAATCAGTCCTTCAGAACAGTGCTTCTTGGCTCTACCAACAGGGTTTATATGTATTCTATTTATGATCTAAAACAGAGCCTTAAAGGTCCAGTGTGTAAGATTTAGGTGAAAGGGATCTATTGACAGAAATTTAATATAAACTTAAATGCTCTTCAACATCTATCAGCTCCAACTCCAACACGATCCGCTTAGTAACACTTGCCATTGTTCTGAAGTAAACAGTGACGCCAGAGAATTTGTAAATAAGTGGACCAGAAACCGGAAGACACTCAACACCAGCATAGAAACTCTACTGCCACTAGCATTCTGGCGGTGTAATTGCAGCACGACTCACATTCACCTGGGCTTTAGGAGAGCAGAAACATAGAGGTCAGACCACAACATGAAAACCACTCATCAGCAGGACAAATTTGGAAGGACAGACTAGAATTGGCAAATAGTATAAGCTCTGGAACAAAGTTTTGTCAACCGGTGAGACCAAGATACACTTCTGCCAAATTGTGGAGAAAGAAATTATCTGATCATGATCCAGAACACAAAAGTTGATCACGGTCACTCTCTCATGTGATGTAACTCGTGATGTCAGCAGCATAAATAATTCAGAAGGCTGCACTAACACGTTGTCATCATGTGGCAGGACATTGACTCGGCACACTGCACAACACAATCAATCAATCAAATTTTATTTGTATAGCCCAATTGACAAATCCCAATTTGTCTCATAGGGCTTAAGAAGGTGCGACATCCTCTGTCATTAACCATCAACAGGAGTAAGGAAAACCAGCCCGAAAAAAAACAGGGGGGAAATTGTCTGGTATAGATGAAGGGAGCAACACTGACGATTGAAATAGAGAAGTCATTGCCAGTAATGGTAGAATCCACGATCCAGCATCACAATCTCTGAGGAGAGGAGCCACCAGAGACAAACAAGAGTTAGAATGACACTCGCTATTGAGTACATACCTTTGCCAAGGAGATATGCACCCAATTTAAATTGAATCAAGCCACACCATATTTCATACAACAATAGATACCAGTAAAAGTGTGCTTGGTTTCTTTCAGAAAGATAATTGCATTAATTAATGAGAAATTGACAAATATTTTGCAAATGTTATTTCTTGTAATGGAAAACAAGAAAAAAAGACCTGTATCTGCCCCATAATTTCATCCACTCAAAGGGGGTTCTTAAGTGGTAAAGTAGTTTTTACGTAATCCTCAAATAGATGTACAAACAACCTCCCAACTAGAAGAGGCTGCAGCAAAGTGAGAGAAAAGCTTCACTCATGAAAAATCAAACAGTTTGTTGAAATCAGTGGATCACAGCCTTGCAACCAAATATTCAGTTAAGTTATTTTAATTCAATACTTTATGTTTCTTTATTTTTGCTCGCCTAAAATGCTGTTTGATACAAAAGAGGCAACATCCTGAATTGTTAAACACATCAAGATGTAAATACCAGGGAAATAAAGCTGAAATCCCGAATTTTTCTTTCATATTCATTTTCTGATTGTAAAGCCAAATGTCTCCAGCGCACAACAAAAGCAAAGGAACTGTCTTTTTCTTCCAATAGTTGTCAAGGGTATTAAATAGAATTAATTCAAAACAATATTGTTCGTCATGAATATACCTATTGTCCCATAAATATTTGTGTGTTGAATGAATAACATTGTTATTGTCATTCATCTTTTTTCAAACTAACTATTTAGATTTAACATGGTTTTGCCCTGGAACACTGTCACAACTATAGTTTACACCAGACCACCAAACTAACAACTTCTGAGGTTTTACTGAGATTTCATGTCATCCACTTGGTGATTTAAAGGACAAATAGGGTTAGTTTACCCCATTTAACTCTGTTTTTGGTCTCCACCAACTCCAAGCCAATGACATTCCTATTAATTAAATATATCATCAGCTGCTAAATGCTCCACTGTGGTCACCAGCTTGTTAGCTAACTTTTTGGATCACTTGTTTGTTACATTGCAAAAATTTGAACTGATCATATAATAGTATTTATTTGTATTGCTTTAAGTACTTTTTTAAATCATGAATAATTTGCTAAGAAAGTGCTCCAAATGTAAACATACATGCTATCTATGATCTAAATATGAAATCTATAAACATTATTATGATTTGTTTCACTCCAACACTGTGTTAATTGATCAGGGCCATGAATCCTGTATCTATATTCAGAAAGATAGAGGTAGATGTTACTGTACTAGTTATATTTATTCACAAAATTTAACATATTTACAACATTCACATCATTAAAATATTTATAATATTGTACAAAGGGGGAACGGGGGAGGGGTTTGTTTTGAGGAGTAGGAAAAGGGTGAGGGTGGCGGGGCCAAGGAGGGAAGGAGTGGGTGAGGTAAGAATGGTTGAAATAGTGTGTAAGATTTAGGTGAAATTGATCTATTGACAAACATTCAATATAAAACAATTGACACAGAGAGTGAGACATACAGAGACACCCAGAGAGTGAGACACAGAGAGATAGAGAGAGACAGAGAAAGAGAGACAGACTGGCTGGTTTAAGAGAGAGCGAGAGCGAGAGCGAGAGCGAGAGAGAGAGAGAGACTCCCCTCCTGCTATGTGTGTATCTGGTTGCCATGGAAGCTCAACTGAATGCACCTGTTCTCTCCCCACTGGGAAGAGACAAATCTAAACTCTGAGTGCAGCACTCAAACAACTATAATTCAAAAACTATAAGTCCTATCTGTGAAATAAAGACACCGTGAGAATCCCAAGACGTTGCCGAACACACAGATAGATTTGTGAGAGTAAAAAAATGGGACCGTGGGAGCGAGTTATGCGAGTTGATGCTCCTTCCAGAAATGTTTTCTCTGAAATAACATTAGACCCAATGGAGAGGGATTGGTTTTTCCTTAAAGGAGCTACACACCTCATGTAATGTGCTCCTAGCATTAGCTTAAGCTCCCGTCAACTTGTCCTTAAACACATTCAAACTCCCCATAAACCAATTAAAACTCACCAGTGAAAAAAAAGCATTTTCTGAAATAAATGACTGGGAAAACTTCCCTCATCAATCACCATGGCAACCAGATGCTTTGATATGAATTTGAATCTGAATTTGATTGGCAGTGATGGCAGTTGTTTTTTTATTACTTTCTCTGCAATACTATAGTTAAATACCAAGGTTAATCTTCCCACTGTTACAAAAATCACATTGTTTGGTAGAATAAGATGTGAAATGTGAAAATATCCTGGTGCTAAAGATGTGTTTTCCACAAGGCCTTGCTCTGCCTGGCCTAGGCGACCTAACGCTACTTAGCATCACGCTATCACGTATCACTCGTTCATTATCGCGTATCACAACATAAAATGACAAGAATACCACAGGAATCAAAGATAAGCAGCAGAAAACACAAAACAAGCCAGCAACAATATTCCCACATTTGTCATAGAAGCAACAGAAACCAGCACAGAAACCAGCACATTATCAACATTTAACAGCAGCAGGTAACAGCAGCAACTTCATATTATACAGTGGTCTCATTTCAAACTTAAATTATGAGCCTGAATTGTATCGGTTAGCATGCTGGGTAAATACAGAGAGAGAGTGAGACATGACTTACCTCAGTCAAGGTCAGAGTGCAATAGAAACTGTCTTAAACTTTAACAGTATTTAAGGCAATCAACAGCCAATCAGGGGTCTCCTATCAAAATTGTCCAATCAAATCAATTATGAAATTATAATAAGAATAATAATTAAAGCCCTCAAAAAGCCAATTCATTTTGGTTACAATAATAAGAATAATCCTTACAATTTCAATAGGGCCTCCCACCGTTCGGTGCTCGGGCCATTTTGCCACGCCCATTTAAAATTACTCCAGAATACATACATTTTCACCACTTTCTAATTTTCTGCAAACAAGGTATTTGAGCATGTTAAAGCCCTCAAAAAGCCAATTCATTTGCCTGAAAAAAAATTAAAATAATAATCCTTACAATTTCAATAGGGCCTCCCACTGTCTCCTACTGTTCGGTGCTCAGGCCCTAATAATACCTTTGTATCTAATTTTGAAAATATAGAAATTAACTACCTTTTATTTACATTATACATTATGCGACAGCCCCTTTTATAAGTGGACATTGTAGTGGGAAAAAAAGTGTGGTGGAAAACTATTTTGTAGTTGAAAAGTAACTTTTTGTTTACCTGTCTGAGACTTTTATGACCTGAACTGTTTGTGACCTGAAACCTATGTGACCTGTCTAATACCTTTATGACCTTTTTATTACTTATTGACTGTCCAAGAACTTAATGTCTGTCTGCTTTATCTTCAAAGGAAACGTGTACAAATCAGTTTCCTGTGTCTTAATTCCTGTCTCAAACTGCGTATACAGAACCAGTCTGAACTGGCTCAGACAAACAGCCTTAGTTCTCCTATATAAGATCCTTGCATTTGACTGTTCTCCATCATCACTCTGAGATCCCTGTGACTCTCTGTGTTGATCCTTTCTGCAGAAAGCCCCTATTAAAATACACAAAGACAAATTTGGTGTTCCAGCCTCTTGTATTTTCAGATTTCCATCACAACATGTTACTTCGCTGACTAGTTTGTGCGTGAGAGGGGGGTTCAAATTAAAGCTTGATGTGTGAGACCTATCATGTTGAATTTACACTGTGTTTTATCCTTTGTATTGTACAGCTCTTGTCATTCCTCTTGCGAACAGATGTCCCAGTGTTTTTATTGTAATAATAGGGTTTGTGTTGATCTCATGATACTATATATGCCACTATATATTATGTATATAGTATTATTATTATGATTTATTACATTATATCGGTACACCATTAGGAGTAATAGTGTCTGTCTAATTCCATAGATACTCCCTTCTCTCCAAGCAGTACCCGAGGTCAGGTTATAGATAAAGGAGCAACCAACAATGCATTGTAGTGTCTAATTTGAAGGGATGACGCAAGTAGAGGAAGATATACTGGGATGCTGTGGAAGACATCTTCAGACTTGGGGGTGACAAATGCTAATGTTACCCTGTTTGCGTTTTTATATTGTTTCACGTTCTGGTCTCCTTGATGCATCAAGTCTACATTAAAATCTTCTGCATAAGACATCAGCTGCTGCCTGAGTGGAACATGTATTGATGAGATATTCATTTCTTTGATGTGATAAGGAGAAAGGGAAGCTCCATGTGTCATGTGTCCCCTGACATTCTAGACCTATAGCAGCATAACTAAGAGCAGGTCTAAGACAAGCCTGGATCAGCTCTAGCTATAAACTTTATCATAAAGGAAGGTTTCAAGCCTACTCTTAAACGTACAGAGGGTGTCTTCCTCCTGAACTGAAACTGGGAGATGATTCCACAGGAGAGGAGCTTGATTGCTGAAAGCTCTGGCTCCTACTCTACTTTAGAGACTTTAGGATCAACAAGTAAGCCTGAACTCTGGTAGCGCAGAGCTCTAGTGGGGTGATATGGTACTATCAGCTCTTTGAGGTATGATGGTGCCATATCATTTGTGTTTTACTTGTAGGTGAGGAGTACAATTTTAAATTCTATTCTAGATTTAAACGGAAGCCAGTGTAGTGAAGCTAATACAGGAGAAATGTGATCTCTTTTCATTATCTGAAATTAACGTTTTAGCCCATGTGGACTTTTTTTGGAAGAAACCCCCTGACATATTCAATGTGTCTATACACAGCAGGTATTGAGAATTAATCTCTGTGACAGTTGCTCTCAATTTATAAGAATGAACGTCCTTAATGTATGAAATTCCTCTCTTTATGAAAATGTTTTATTCCAAATCATTTAAATTCAGGAAGTCCCTCTTATGGCCTGTCTCAAAGCAGTTGCATTTATCTTATTTCCCAGATTTTTACGCTATCTTTTCTCAACCACAAAAAAATGGATTTTATGAGTGAATGCCACTTTATTGAAAGATGTCCAGTATGGTCATGATAAGACCTGTCACATGATCAGAGTCCAGGCCTGAACAGCTACATATGTCAATATTAACTCAGGGTCATAGCGCCTCCTACTGATTCGCCATGAAACAGGAGGTTTTTTTAAGATCCACGGTACATTGTCCAAACAGCCCAAAACCTGAACAGATCTATTAGTCTGTATGTAGTGATAGTGATAGCGCCACCTACTGGCAACAGGAAGCAAGCCTTATTTTACAACTTTACAACAATATAACAATTTACATTAAATTTTCACAGTGTGGTCTGCACTTGATGGCACGGACTGTAATGCGTGATTATTATCCATAATAGATGCATCTTTTTTGCATAATTAAAACAGCATTACACATTTCTCCTAAAATACACAATATATAACATCTACTTATCCATGCTACAAACTTATACATTTGAAAGTATTGAATGAAATACAAAACCCATGAAAACAAAACAAAATAACAAATGGAGTGAGCACAAAAGCATTTTTGACATTCTGAATAGGATTTGCTGTTCACTGTTCTCACCCTGTGCCCTCAGTGCAATAATGAGCACATTATGATCCAAAGTGGTCGGCAGTGAGAAAGGCTACTTTGTAAGTAAATCCATTGAGTGGGAGGGTCACACAGGCCTGTGTTGTAGATATCGCAGTAAAAATCATGTTTCCTTCATCCAAGTCAACAGAGTGGATATTTTTGTACCAGTGCGCTGTTTTCAACTCACCACTCCCCAGTCACTCCTCGTGGGCCTGAGGACAAGGTAAAGATCTGTCTATTTGAATATTATAACCACCAGCAAGATAGATTCAAGTCAGTATCTTGTGCTCTAATCTTCATCTCTGACTTTTATGTTGTACAGTATTACATCTGAGCTGTTTCTTTAATGTGCTGTAGAAAGCGATAAAAAACACATCATTGACTATTTACTGATCTTCACTCTGATTACCATCAACCCTCTGATCATAAATCTGCACAGCACATGTGTAGTAGCTGGTGTTAAGTTAACTATTACCTCCCCATTGTCCTTCTGGAAACAGTATATCAAGAAGCAATATCTGCAGATAGGAGAGCCACAAGCTTTATGTTTGGTCAAAGGTACTTTGGCCGTGGACGCAGGCTGCGTTCCCACTCGCCTCCTGCCAGCTGAGGTAGATGCCAGGAGGGATTAGGTTAGCCCAAATCCCCTGATGGGAGATGAGAAGGTGAAAGCTACCTCTCAAAGAGTAAGTGTGCAGCCTGCTGCATGCATGTAAGCCATGAAAGCTGCTTTGTCCTCCACCATTTCATTAACTCACAGTGTGGCGAGGTCACACTTTCAGGTAGAGAAGTGGACATGGCAGGAAAACTCCAACATAGCTGCAGTGATAAGTCCCCAGTCTTGTTTCGGAGCAACACATGTATGTAAACACACAGTGACAACATACAGTAGAGTTTTGGGGGCATGATCTGAAGAAGAAACAGTTGCAGGCTTCCACAGGTACTGGATGTGTGTAAAAATGTTTCTATTATTGGTACAGACTTTTTTAACTGGTTCCTATTCATGAAGGCCAATCCCCAATGTCATAGAAGAATGTGTAAGTTAAAGATTATCTTGAAGTCATAATCATGTGAAGATTATCAAACCAGCTGCTCTCACTTGTATTACAAGTTACCCACGGGACTAGTCACTTTCCTTTTCTGTACATAAGATCCTAGAGAACTAAAACAAAAACTGTCTTTTTAATGTCATCAGAGGTGAGTTAATTTTCTCTGTTTCATTAATTTCACCAACCCCTCCCACCCGTTAACCCAGCACAGTGTGGAGGGATGAGACGGAAGAGCAGGGGACAGGTCTAATATTAATTTCTCAATTTTATTCTTTCCACTTCGCTTTTAGCTCTGACCGATCTCAAATTATTCCGAGAAGAGGGATTGCCTCGGACAAGATGCTGCTCCAATGACGTGAGAGCACACTTTGCAAACTAAATCTTTAATTTTATTGCCAGGTGAAGAATAAAATGTGGAATGTTCAGGGAAGTATAATTGTGTAAGGAATTAAAGGTTGAGTAAAGTGCAGTTCTCCGGGAACAGGGGCGTTGTTTTCTGTGTTGTGGGCGGCAGTGCAAAGTCAAGGCATCAGCACTATCATATCAGAGGGGTGATAAAGAAGGACACGTATAAAAGAATATTGTGATTTATGGGAGTGACGAATCCTATTATTTATTCTCTTCCAAGCACACCTGTGAGGCAGGGGACCACACAGAGGAGGTGAGTGAATGCATTCATCCTTTTTTTTGGGTTTAAAGTCATAATATTAGGAGCACATGTCATTTAAGTTACATATATATCATATTAATCCTATTTTTCCAATCTTCCTTTTGCCTGGGGCCACTGTTAGAGTATAAAAAGATATATTTGAAAATGGAAATGTTCTACCGAGAGGATGACCTGACAATTATTCACTGACATGTTCACTGATCTACCCGTCCTTCCCCATTCCTTTCCCCCAGCTCTTCCTTCCACTCACTCTGTCAACAACAGCGACCCTCACTCCCCCCTGTCTCGTCCTCCACAGTGTGATTCCCCACATCTTTCCATCCAGATATAAACCCCCCTCCACTATAGGAGCATGCCGTGCGGCGGGGCGAAGTCCTTTCTGGTGAGCCTGTCCCGGAGGAAGCCCCTGGAGCCCGAGGGGGAGCAGTCCACATTTAACCGATGCCTGACCACCCTGGACTTGGTGGCCCTCGGTGTGGGCAGCACCCTGGGGGCCGGGGTCTACGTCCTGTCTGGAGAGGTGGCCAGAGACACCGCTGGGCCCAGCATCATCATCTCGTTCTTCATCGCCGCTCTGGCCTCTATATTTGCCGGACTGTGCTATGCAGAGTTTGGCTCCCGGGTTCCCAAAACAGGCTCAGCGTACCTCTATAGCTATGTGACAGTGGGAGAACTGTTGGCTTTCATCACCGGGTGGAATCTGTTACTCTCCTACGTCATCGGTGAGTGTGATACACAATAATTATTTATCAATGACAATAGATTATAAAGTCTTTCATTTGCTAATATGAGAACTAGTCCTGTTCTAATAATTGTTGATTGCTGAATCAAGATTCTTTTTCTTTGTCTTTATGTACAAAACTATTAGGAGGAAATCATTTCTTCAACTTAGTCTTTGTCTTTGTCTTAATATTGATATATGTGACTTGTGATTCCCATCCTCTGAAAATAAAAACCTGTTATTTTCCTCTTATGTAACATGTTTGGTTCATGGGAAGCCCATAAATGATCAACATGAGACCTTTAAATGCTCCTTGACCTTTTACTAGCTGTCAAAACAGACTCTTAAAGTTACTTCTTTAAAAAGTAATATTGGAAGTTTGACGATTCAAGTATGAAAATTTAGCTTTCATCAACTCAAAATGCTATTTGCCTTTTTTTATGATCTGCATGGTTTGCATGTTAATGACCACTAAAAAGCAGGAGAGTGGTTTTAAATGACTGAGCCATAAAAGTGTGAATCACGCATGAGAGGGAAAATCACCATCAGTGTTTTCTGTTTATGACTACAGTTACACAATGACTCAGGCTAATTGCTTTATTGCATGTGTCTCTCACCATCTGTGTAGGGACATCCAGCGTTGCACTGGCGTGGAGCGGGACATTTGATGACCTCATAGGGGGCGTCATATCAAAATACTTGGAAGCAAATGCAGCAATGGGCCTTCCTGGTCTGGCACCTTACCCAGATCTCTTTGCTGCAGCTCTCATCTTGCTACTCTCAGGTAAAATGAAGGCGCTGGTGTCATTACGATGGTGATGAGAGGGTATAATACAAAAATCATACACCTCATTTGTTTTGTTTTTTTCCCGTCTCAAGGTCTTTTGGCCTTTGGAGTGAGAGAGTCAACGACAATCAACAAGATCTTCACAGCAATCAACATCCTGGTTCTGCTGTTTGTGATCATCTCTGGATTCATCAAGGGAGACATCTCCAACTGGGAGATCAGTGAAGAGGCTCTGATAAATGCCACTGTGGAACTCAAGTAATATAAGAGTGACATAGACCTGTCTGTTTGCTAGCATGCAGAGCCCTGTCTTACATGATTACAGGTGCATTACCATCCAGGTTATTTCTCATTGCAAATAACCACATTGTGATACTGTCCCCCTCTGTGCAGCAACCTGAACTCCACTGCTGATGTAATAAGTGAGTTTGGAGTCGGTGGATTTTTCCCTTATGGCATTTCTGGAACCTTGGCTGGAGCTGCAACGTGTTTCTACGCCTTTGTTGGATTTGACTGCATCGCTACAACAGGTGAGAGGAAGACTTGTCATTTGAAAAAGAACAACACTGAGGTTCACTCTGATTTTTATCAAATTTAAAAGTATGCCCAACTTTGTAATGTTGTTCAGTGTTGTACTGCAAGATTGAATTGTATTTTGTAGGTTATGATGGATGGGATATTTTTGATATCAGCAACTAACAGCACAAAAGAATTCCCAAGCAAAGTTTTCTGTGTAATGTAAAAATCCACCAAAATGTAATGGATTTTATTCAGTGAAGGAAACAACTATCCATACTTGACTAAAAATGAATGGTGTTATTTAATAAATTGGCCATTTACTGGGATTTTCACAAAGCTTTCAGCCTCATCTTATGGCCTTCATCTGAAAAGAGTTAGCTCACTTTTTAGGGTAATAATTCTCATGTTACCTTAGTGTGCATTTTTCGTTCCTGCGATAGCGAATTGTCTTACATGGTGGGGAGATATGTGTACATCATTTACAATCGCATGTAATTACATGAGCTAAATCTCCATGATTAAGACCGTTGGAAGTGGTTGAAAGCTCCAGAAACCCTCATTTCACTCTTCATTTATTCAAAGGCCCTTTGCAAACCATCATTCAAATTCCACCCCAGTCACACATCAATATTCAAAACTCCTGGTTTATGTTTTAAGCACATTTAAAAGAACCACATTTGACGTGAAGTGTATACAATAAAAAAAAAGGAACTATAACAGCATAACAAAAACAAAAGACACAACTTAACAAAACAATGTGAATACACAAGCATTACAAGCATTTTTAACTATCAAGCAAATATTTGACAAACAGCTGAAGGAGGACCAACATTAAAAGAGTCACTGACGTCTTGGTATCGTTCTCCACAGGTGAGGAGGTGAAGAACCCTCAGAAGTCCATCCCTGTGGGCATCGTGGCCTCACTGCTCATCTGTTTCGTGGCCTACTTTGCTGTGTCTGCTGCACTCACCCTGATGATGCCATACTACATGCTCAGTGAGAAGAGCCCCCTGCCTGTGGCCTTCGAGTACGTCGGCTGGGGTCCCGCCAAATATGTCGTGGCAGTGGGATCACTCTGTGCCCTGTCCACCAGGTAGGAAGACACTGGTGGGAGAGTCAGGGTCGTGTGATGTGATCCCTGTTAGAGAGTATACTTTGTACTCAGGGATTATTACCTTAGGCAAACCACTTTGGTCTAAGGTAATATTTGATGCAAATATATGTAGGTAACATGTGATTTATAATACTGTACATCGCCAACCAATATATCCAATGAAAACCAAGTGAGTCCCACATCTGAACAAATGTGGATACAGAAACATTAGATGAATACAGTCAGGAAAGGATGAGGAGTCATAATGAAACAGCCACTGGACAGAATAATGAGTCTACAGGTTAAGGTGATTATATGTTTCTCCAAAACATTTGACCTTTTACAACTAACTCACTTCCGCAGATGTGTTTTAACTGAAGACCCATGTGTTCTCTCAAGCTTTTGACTGTCCTTGGTTGTTTTTTATTCACTCTTTTGCCTTTTGTTTACTTATCTTTATCACATTTATTCCTGTATTCCTGTTTATTTATTGTACAGCAATTTGGTCAACTTTGGTGGTTTTAAATGTGCCTTATAAATTCAAGTTTAAGATTGTCCTTAGGGGGAAATAGTACAGCCAGCAGTAACTGTATAATAACAACGAATACATCAACAAATATAAATAAAATTGACTACTTGACTTGACGTAAAGAGCCATCACACATGTTATTGAAATAAATGGCTCCTTTTTAAAATCCCTGCTTTAGTTCTAGGAACTAACAAAGTGTGTTCCGGTCGCATCAATATTTACTCAGAAAATCGACTTCACGCAAAACCTGGAAAGCATTCAGGGCTGCTACGTGTGTGCAAAGTCACACAAGGACACTTGACATCATTCATTATATTCATCTCGTGTGTCCAGCCTGCTAGGATCCATGTTCCCAATGCCCAGGGTGCTCTTTGCCATGGCGAGAGACGGCCTGCTTTTCCAGCCCCTGACCAAAGTCACGGCCAAAGGCAGCCCCGCCATCGCTACGATATCATCTGGAGTTGTGGCAGGTACAGATGTTCCAGCTGTTCCTCAGGGTCTGTGCACATGTAGTGAGGTTTATGAACTTGGAGTTACTCTGTATTCTTTGTTTCTTCTTCCTCTTTAGCCATCATGGCTCTGCTCTTTGACTTGGAGGCCTTGGTGGAAATGATGTCCATCGGGACTCTGTTTGCCTACACACTTGTGGCCATATGCATTTTAATACTGAGGTAGAAAATGATTTTCTCCTGCAGCCTTTACAGAGAATGTTGAGCTTAAAAATGATCATATTGTGTTTTACATATATTTCACTTTGCAAACAAGGTACCAGCCAAGTCCATCAGAAGATACAGACCTGCAGGTCAAAGAATCGAACACTAGCTTCCTGAGGCCTCCATCAGTTCCTAACTCATCCACGGCACGAACAGTCACTATCTTGACCATAATCGCAGGTAAAACAAAGTAAAACACTTGATCTAGTACATCTTCTAGTCAGGTACATTTTACTTTTATCTCTCTAGGCCACAAACCGACGTCTCTCATTTATTTCTTCTTTTTCTGAAGTTGCGTGTGTGATTGGACTGTGCGTCACCCTGTCTCTGGGCCTTGGCGCTGTGTCCCGTGTGGAGCCATGGAGTGTGGCGCTTGTTTGCATCCTCGGCGTCGCCGTGGTGCTCCTCGTTTTCTTCATCTGGAGGCACCCACAGAATCCAACCAAGGCATCTTTTATGGTGAGTATTTTCATTTGTGTATGCTTGCAATTCTCAATCAACTAGAACTGTTGAATTATTTACATTCTTAAATTTTTGTATTCCTTATATTTTGTGTATATTCGTGGAATATGCTCTCATATTTACTTTTTATTATTTTTAATTTGTACCTATCTATCTATCTATCTATCTATCTATCTATCTATCTATCTATCTATCTATCTATCTATCTATCTATCTAGCTTCCTACCTATCCAACCACACACCAATCCATCCATCCACTCACCCATCTCGAAAAAGTCTTACACATTATACCTGTTTTCTCTTTTCATAGGTTCCATTACTTCCCGGTCTGCCGATAGTGAGCACATTCATCAATGTCTACCTGATGGTGCAGTTGGGTGGAGACACCTGGTTAAGATATGCCATTTGGATGTTAGTGGGTAAGATACAATTTCTGCTTGAAAGGTTTAATGGAGTCATACTGAAATGCAATCACTGTAATGAATATAACGACCAATCTCTGTCCTCTGCGCAGGGTTAGTCATCTACTTCGCCTATGGGATGCGTAACAGCGTTCAGAAGAAGCGCCTCACGGGCAGGCAGGTGAATATTGAAACCGTCAGCGGCGTAGAAGACAGTTCGACAAACGTCATTAAAGAAGAGAAATTCTGAGCCTGTGTGGAGCCGAGAGAGTCTGACTTAGATGTTACAGTGACTAACTGAGCTTTAAGTTTGTAAATATGAGCTGCTGCTGCTGCTGTTTACCTGTGTCTGCAGTGTTCAGTGTGAGGATGACAGGGTGACAGGTGTACAGTGTTCAAGGATGAAAAAGCAAACCTGCTAAATTTGATTTCATACACACTTTCATATATGTAGATGGAGTTTGTAATATATGTGATATTTTCAGACCTTCGAGACATTCAAGGAGGGAATTAGGCTACGTGTGCAGGAATCATTACAGATCTGGAGGCACAGATTTGAAAAAATGAAACCTCTCTGTACATTTACATACCATCATTTACCTGTATCAGCTTCAGAGCCATGTAAACCTACACCCATGTTTTAAAATGGCTCAGAGTATTTCCTGCAGAGTATCTCATTACATCTAAACAACACATTTACACTTTTCATATTAATTGTAAATTATGAATGGGCATTTCAAGTTTATACAATTGTAATAATGATTATAAATGTTTTTTTTACATATAAATTCATACCCTGAGACTGATGACGTTGATACAGAAAAACCTTTTTGAGAAATGTAATATTTTGTTGTTCTTAGGCTGTTTAAATGTTCGCTTCATTAATTGTGTATTGTTTGAAAGTGTAAATATGAAAATTGCTCGTTTTCTAATTATTTGTTATAAATGTATTTAATTAAAACTGAAATAATCCAACCTTCAAGACAGTCTGGAGTTCATTCATCTACAGAGCATGTTGATAAAAGAAAGGAAAAAAAGTCCAGTCCCACTTATAATCTCATGGATAAAAGTGCCAGAGACGGCTCAGTACCCAGAGTTCACTGGGAACAAAAGGACCTTTCAAGGCAGCTTACCTGTGTCATGTTCAAAATCAAGGTCACTCAAACATCAAGCATTGCGTTGTTCACACTTTTATATCTTTTCCTTTGCAGAAACATGTCATTTATGGGGGGCCATTAGAAAATGATGGTGTGTGTTACTTATCTCTGAAAGCTTTGTACAGTAGATCTTTTTTTTTTTCTTTAAGTTGGTTTAAGCTGTGACCTAGAGAGCTTGTGTTTTTTTCTACCTGTAAAAAAAACATTAGTGTCAGAACACAAGGTTTATTGGGCACCAAATGCTTTTTAATTACCCTCTGCCCACTGCCCCCGTCTGGGCTGTGTGGTGTGTTTTTCGTCGCT
Source organism: Hippoglossus stenolepis (assembly GCF_022539355.2). Taxonomy (NCBI): domain Eukaryota; kingdom Metazoa; phylum Chordata; class Actinopteri; order Pleuronectiformes; family Pleuronectidae; genus Hippoglossus; species Hippoglossus stenolepis. The sequence goes on from NC_061489.1 coordinate 10,916,298, forward strand.
CGCACACTTCCAGTCCAGCAGCTAAGCAAACAGGCAACGCGATTCTACACAGTGGGGCCTCTGCCTCTGGACCCTCATTGGTCCGGCGAGGCTTGAAAGCCTCCATTGAGCCGGTCAGGAGGAATTTGGGGTACTAATGCCACTCTCAGGAGGAGGAATTTTGTGTGATTCTGGTAAACAGCTGACGGCTCACTTTGCGAGCTCGGCTCTCCTCCTCCTCCTCCTCTCTCCCTCGTTCCTTCCCTCCTTTGGTTTCTGCAGTGCGTTCTCTGCGTTGAACTGTGTGAACTAACAATCCGTACAGCACTCTGATTATTCACTCATCACTGAATCATGCCTCTGGTGAACTTGTATGGGTCAAAGTGGAGGCTGGTGCTGTGCACTCTGCTTATTTGTGCAGTAATCTTCGAGTTGGGTAAGTGACTTTATTTCCCTTTGCTGAGCCGTTCTGTCAACATGTGTTCCTGGAAGTACCAAGATGGCTTAATGCATGATATGGCTTACTGTAGAAGTTAGCATCTGATAAAAGAAATTATAGTATAACCACACACTGCAATCTCACTGTTTGTGAACTGTTTACCATGTGTAGCTTATTGTCAAAAAGATGCCCAGAAGCAGAAGGCTACCCCGGGGAGGAAGTCCAAGCCGAGCAAAAACAAACCAGAGAAGTCAACAAACGAAGGGTCCAGCACTGCAACAGCCAAACCAAAGAACAAAGCTACACCTGCAGCCAAGGCACAGGCCTTTCTCACACAGGTACTTTATATACGCAAGACCTTTGACATCAAGGGTGCATCAATTTATGCGATATCATGTATAACTGTTTGATTTTGTATCTGACACGTGAAGGTGCTAAACAGAGGGAAGTTTAAGAAGGTGGGTGAGACTATAAGCGTGCAGACAGGAGATACTCTGGAGCTGAGGTGCAGGGGCAAACCTGTGCAGTGGGGCGTCCCCTTATACCTGGAGGAGGATGATGAAGGAAGGCTAAGGTATGCTATTCCATTTTTATTTATTCATAAACCTGATTGAGATTCTGTATGTCCGTTGACTTTTTCCTGTTTCGGCTTCTGCAGGATTGTCCAACACGAGCGATACGGTGTTCTGACATTAGTCAACACCACTGGCGCAGACACAGGGGAGTACACCTGCTACCCAATGTACTGTGAAGACACAGACTGCAGGAAGGAGTACGACAAAGCTATCAAGGTCTTCGTCTTCTTTCCTGGTACTATTAATAAACTTTATTGATGCTGACACACGCCCTTCTCAGAGTTGCAGGCTTCTGCTTTATTTCACCTCCATCTTGATAGGAAGCCTTTTCACATCCACGTGATATCTTATCGCCAATTTGCCATATCTTCTTGTTCTATATCAACCAGACCCACAGGAACTATTTGTTCCATCATCGGACTACTATGAGGTGATTCAGCTGAGGACCAACTGGCCCACGGTCCTCCCCTGCCAGGTTACGTCACCGGAGGCCAAAGTGTCTTTGCACCGCGAGTTTCCACCTGTGGAGGTGGCGGTGGACGGGACGGAGATCTCCTTTAATGTCAAGAAAGGCTACACCATACATCGACCCCGGCCTTATCACGCTGGAGCCTTGTACTGTGTCGCCAGTCTGGGCAACCTGAGGCAGAGCTCCACCAAGTACATGCTCATCTATGTCAACTGTGAGTTGTTGTTGTTGTTGCTTTTACCTGCTGATTCCTGTTCACAGACATAGGTCATATGGATCCCAGAATGCATCAGGCAGACAGCAGGGAAAACTAAGCGGCAACCAAACTAGCACAAGGCTAAAAGAGCAGATGATCACAATCACACCTGAGTCATAGAGCGTCCAGTCAGTCTAACTCAAGGGTGTAAGAAGGGCTAAAACTACTGGTCCATTATTAACATGCAAACAGGCCATTACAGTCAACATTTCAACTCCTTTCACACACTGACAGACACTTTCAGGACTTCCAGGACACTTCTTCCAGCTCAGAACTTCAACTGAATCTTTTTCTCCACTTTAATTTCAGCTAAGACTTTATCAATCGTCAATCAATCAAATTTTATTTATTTTGAATCACAATCACAATCTGCTCATAGGGCTCAACAAGATGTGACATCTTCTGCCCTTAACCCTCAACAAGAGTAAAGAAAAACTATCAAAAACAAACCTATTAACAGGGGGAAAAATAGTAGAAACCTCAGAGAGAGCCACATCCCTCTCCCAGGACAGATAGAAGTGTAATAGATGCCACGTGAAGCTGAACCTATCTACAAAATTACAAGATTTACAACATTGATAAGAAGAAACAGTTTTCAATTGAATGGTGTCAATCATTAAAGTATTTAAACGCAATAAAAGAGATGATTGGAGCAGCAATGTCCCCTGCTCTTAAAATTGACAGTTCAACATTTAACGCTTAATTGTAATCACTAGTTCAACTTATTTTGTATTTTTAAGTCACTGTCATAGTCTCGGCTTGTTATGATCTGATCCAGATCCAAACCAAAATTGAATGGGTTCTTCTTTGGGTCATGCCCCACCCCTCCACAAACTTTCGGGAGTATCGAGTAGTTTTTGCGTAATCCTGCTTCCAGACAAACCAACCAACAAACAAATAGATGAAATTAAATATTGGTAATTGCAGCATTCAAAGTGTTTATTTGTATTAGCACTCATATTACTGTCATTGGGTAGTTTTTTTTACACTTGTACATAAAGTAGTACTGCTACTTGACAAGGGTACTGTAGTAATGTATTGCTTCTCTATTGACATTTTTACTTTGTTTTCCATTAGACCCCATGGCTCCTCCTGCTCCAGTGATCCAGGCCTCATCCAGTTCGGTGGTTGTGGGGGAGAACCTGCGTGTCAGCTGCAGTGTGGTGGGAGAACAGGATGTGGTTGTGGAGTTCACCTGGGAATACCCCGGACAGCAGGTCAGGCACTCCTGGAGACAGATATAATTAGCTTATCATCTTGATAACACAATACACCTTCAGTGGGTCTATCTTATGTTATTAAATGTTAATAAGTCATTTATTAATTCTCTACACATCAGTATTGAGCCATGTAGCCTTATGAAAAACATGAATTTCAGCTTGGTTGTGAAACAAATTACACGGAGGATCCGTACAGGTGGTCTACACCCTCTGTGGTTACAGCTTACTGTGTGCTAGCTCATTATCAGTTAAGAGGCATCTAACCTATGGACTGTAGAACATGCAGGTCTACTACACACTGGACCACAAATATGTAAGCTATAAACTATAAATTTCCTGTTGTGGGGTATGTGTTTATTTCTGAACGGAGCACGTCTGCTGGTTGCAGATTGGGAGGCCTCTGTACACACAGGAGAGCATCAGTCCAGTCGGCGGAGGAGCGGCTCGTCAGCAGTCTCAGTCTGTTCTCCTGGTGGACGAGGTGAGGGACGTGGACCAGGGCACATACACCTGCACCGCTCAGAACCTGCAAGGAGCCAAATCAGTGTCCGCCACTGTCAAAGTGGTCCCCAAAGCAAAACCGAAGAAACCGTGACCCACCACAGCTATATGACAACACTATGAGAGAGAGAGAGAGAGAGAGAGAGAGAGAGAGAGAGAGAGAGAGAGAGAGAGAGCGAGAGAGAGTCCAGTATGTGTCCAGTATTTTCCTCTGCCACAGAACTGAAGTCTTTTATCATCTTTGAAAAGCTGCTGTAATCATAAATATATTATCTTCTGAGCTTATAATACACACTTTGACATCCCAATCATACAATCAATCTGTTGTTTACATGAATGTATGAGGCACATCCAGTTTGTAAATGTGTTATTAACATTTTCGAGCATTAAATATTTTATATACACACACATTTGTATTTTTCTAGTTATTTCTTATTGTGCATGATCCTGCCAAAGATGACGGTATACAAATAAAAAACTGAAATCACTCAACAAGTGTTGAGTGATTTCACATGGTTCATTTTTCCTCAAGTCAGACTTGTTCCACACATGAGTCACTGCATCTGAAATATCATCATGTAGTTGCAGTATGTGATATTTTTTATATTATGTTGTATTAATCTCTAATTATGAGGAACCAACTTACTTTTTTCATAACTTATGTAATTACAGAAATTGTGCTTGAAAACAAATCCCACCTGATAAAAATAATTATGACACTGATGTTTTTCAATGTTATTTAGTTATGGTCAAACTAACCTGTCAGGTGACAAGGGCCTACAATGGCAGGCCCTTACTGAGGCAAACATTTATTAAAATAAATCAATACATTAACTACTATCTATATACAAATAAATAATGTCAAAAATACCTTAGCATTTTTTCATCATTGCTATTTTGCATTTAATGATTATATATATAATTTTTAGAACAAATGAAATGTGGCATAAGCCATGTAGAGCATATAAAGTATGTTATATGGCTTCCAGAGGGTACACGGTGTGGTGTTTTCCATTTAGAGCAGCAGTTCCTCATGATTCTTATGCAGGAAATATGAGATGTTTTGTAATCAAGGTTTTTAAACAGTAAAATTATAATTTTGGACTTTTTAGCGATGCACCAAATAAGCAAATGTATATATAAACAAATAATATTTTGATTTTTTTTTAACATCTTTTACTACCTCACAGTTACCTTGTGTAAATCATCTATCCAATGGGTTTTGGACAAATCGGACACACAAACCTCTCTCTAATCATAGAAGTAGGATTAAAGGTCTTATCACAGTATTATAACACATGGTCCCTCAGTAAGACAGGGGACAGTAACTGATGAAGGTGGGCCTGCTTTATCTCACGTCACGTCTATGTGACCCCAGGGTCTGTCTGCATGGGGCCCATGTTCTAGCCACTTCAGCTGAACCCCTGTAGATGGCGCTGTCCCGCAGTACATATCAGACTGTGTGCCCGTGCAGTCACCAGGGGGAGGTCAGGCACACACCTCCCATGTTTCTCTCTCTGCTGTCTCCCCCCTGTTCAAACCTCGGAGAGGGAAAACACTGTGTCCCAGTCAGCGCTGCTCTCCACACCGCCAGGCTGCCGCGCCGAGCCCCGTCTGCGTCCTGGAGGAAACCACCACGTCAACACACTTTTCATTACATAACCAACGAGGGACTAAACTGCTGCAGAGCTCCGCTGTTGACCAAGAGATGTTCCGCATGCTGGACATGGTGAGGATTCTTTTAATCTAATCTTTTCGTGATCCGCTCCCCTTGTTTGCACATGCAGCGCTGCAGCCCAGCCAGGGCTGGTGCATGGTGTGTGTGAGTGTGTGTTGGGCTGCGTGACGGAGGCACGTTTAAAACTTTCTGCAGAGTGAATGGAACTTGAGGACAAATAAAGTCGAACTGTGCAGATTAAGAGCCTGTGAGCTACTGACACATCCAGCTGGATCACAGAGTTAATGTGCTCAGGTGAGACTTGTTCCACTGTTATCCCGACATTTGCAAAGGGTTTTCTGTGTGTGTGTGTGTGTGTGTGTGTGTGAAGACATGCACGAACAGTGTTTTTTCTTCTGCCATGTATCTCCTGTCACTGTGCAGCTCTGGTGGTCTCCAGCACCTCCACACTGTATGGAAAAGTGTTTTGTCCCTCTGGGCTGTAAATGTTTTGGTTGTTGAAGCTCACACTCCAGGCTCCCCCTTTGATTCGCAGGAGTTCGGGTGGACAAAAGCTGTTTCTGTGTGTGAAAGTGTGTTTGTGTGTGGGTGAGGAAGGGGGAGTGAGACTCCAGCTCCCAGTCTTGGGGACTGCCTGGCTGTTGTCTTGGAGACCAGAGGCCACAGGTGACCTCTGACCTGAGGACTCATGGAGCGTTGCAAAGAACAGTCCTTTTTAGTTTGAGTGTGGTGGGTATGGGTGCGTGCTGATGACGCAAGTGAAGGAGCGGACCTGACAATGGAGAGGCAATAGATGTGTGAGCTGACGTTTGGAGGCTGCGTGGTGTTAAATTCCTGTAATTTAAAGGAATGGTTAATAGGAGAATTGAAAGAAGGTGGTGGCAGTGGGGTGGGATACACTTCTGTCTCTGCTTGTGTGAGCGTGGATGACTGAACACTGAGTGGCAATCACTTTGACAGCCTAAGTATTGTTTAGGGTTGAAGTCACCGTGAAAAAATGCATCTCTCCATCCCATCCAGCCCACGTCTCTATGACACAGAGCGGGTCACTGAGGGTTGGGGCCGACAGGTTTGATTTTGTAAAAACAACTCCAGCATCCTTAATGGCATTCTCTTATTTACCTTAAACATTGCAGATAAGTTCATGGTTTTTGTGCAGAGTTACTAGTGTCTGGAATGTCTGCAACCACACCCTGCAAGATGAAGATGAGTCAAATTTAATTTAGCAATTACTCCATTATAATTAGCTACAGGCATGGCTAGATAGTGTTATCTCAGAAAATGTGTTTGTGTTATTTCGGCGAACTGGCCCTTTAAGGTTCAATTAAAGTAAAGTGGGGTGAAACTTCTTTAATTGATCAGAGTTATAATAATAAATGAAATCATTGTTTATAATCTATAAACGATAGACTTGTGTTGTTATAATATCATGATGATTTTCAAAAAAAGCATCCAATATATTATTGTAGGAACCGTCACCTTATTTAGTGTGAAGTGTGTCTCCGTATTTCTTCATAACTGATTAGTTAATAATTAATTAGCTTCGACGTAAAGTTGCTTTTCTCTGTTTGGTGACATTGTGAATTTGATTGTCAGTCTAAATAAGCACTTACCTCCATCAATATCCTTAAATTCAATATACTCATAGACATCGGTCCTCTAAATATGCCTGATGATCAAGATCCATGCAGTATTTGTTCCACTGGAAATTGGTGAAAATATTCTGGGGAAAAAGCCCAATCTCACAATGTTCAAGAAAAGGGGAGAAAATCCTGGATCCGCCCTCAATCCACATCCGCACCAAAATGTCTCTCCTGGCACATGTCCCATCGTTCCATCAAGTTTCGTGGAAATCTGTCTGGTAATTTTCTTTGACCTTTAATTCCCTGTGGTGACCACATGTTGTCATTTGTAACATTTCATAGACTGATAATCAATCATTTTATATTTTAAGTCCTTGCTATTTATATATCTCGTCAAAACTCACTTGTGATGTTTGCTTTTCTCAATATGGCAATGTCCTTAATTTGGTTAAAAGCTTGTGGAGACGTTTCCAACGACAAACCTATTTGCGCAGTTTCTTTACTGCTCTTCACTCAGCAGAATCTGCCTGACAGCTGCTGTGATGTCTCCCTTCAACTGTTTGAGATCCTGGGGGGGGGCTGACACTCCCCTGTGTGTGTGTGTGTGTGTGTGTGTGTGTGTGTGTGTGTGTGTGTGTGTGTGTGTGTGTGTGTGTGTGTGTGTGTGTGTGCGCGTGCGTGTGCGTGTGCGTGTGGGTGTGTCTGTGTGTGTGTGTGTTTGCTGCGCCTGCATACATGCGTCCTCTTAAAGCTCAAACAGCTGATGAAACACAGATTCTGCTGACCATCAGATATCTGCTGACCATTTGCTCGGTGTTGCCCGATTAAACAATGAGAGGAAACCAGCTCCTCCTCGTGATGCGAGTTTGAATGAACTTCACTCCTCCGTGCTCCCACGTTATGTTTGTTCCCATTTGAACGTTCACAATAGAGGCACCTAAATGTTCTGCCTTGACCGAGTCCAGCAAATCAAACGTCCCATGTCACCACTTTAAACTGCGGCACAGTAACAGGCCTCCTGTCTTGTTTCGTGGCATGTAAGTGACGGCAGGTCACTCATGCATACTACAGTGTAGCAGATGGTGCAGTGAGGAGAGGGCGGCCATAATGGCACTGTACTGGTCGACAGGGTTTCTCCCTCAGGCCACCCAGCTAATCAAACACTAATCGGCCCTTCTTCCCCTCAGTGGGTTCGGTAGGTCTCCCCCTCCTCAGCTCTGTTTCTTTCTCTCGTCCGATTTTCCTCCCCTCTTTTTCTCACTGTTTGCTCCTAATCTCGGGATTATCCTGTTACACTCTTCTTTCTCTCCTGCACTCACTCGTAGACTCTTCATAGACAAAGCCATGCCTGATCACTCTGAAGAGAAAGTGTTGTGCTCATAGACTTAGTGATTTAAATCCTCGGTCGTCAGATCCAGGCCGTGGCTGGCCGTCTTGATCCGCTGTCTGGGCCGTCTGTTGCTGCGATTAAAGTCTGGCCAGGTTAGGAAAATCACTGCGGGGCCTGGCCGAGCGCGGCAGGGTTGTCTGCCTTAAATCTGAATGTAAGAGTGTTCAGCTTTCAAAGCTCAGAGCTATCACAGTAAATGGTCATCGTGTGCGCGGCTGTCAGCGGAATCCAAAAGACAGCGTTCATCTCTGTAAGTATCTGCAGGACACGTGTAATTCTGCAGCAGATGTTCAGTTGTGCAGCCCCACAGACCAACCAGTCCACACTCTCACGTGGTCAACCTCACGCTCAGAGTTTCACAGCAGCTAAGATTAAACAAGCCTCAATAAAACATTGATATATTCTACACAGATTCAGCTGGGTTAGGTTGCAGAGGTTACAAGCTTCAGCTAAATTATTTTCCAAGTGCAAAGACAGAGAGCACACCTCAGTTAATCATTACCCCCAAGTGACAGGTGTTTCCTTATAGCTGAAGATATGTTGACATAACGAGAATAACAACTTCATAGATTAAAACTAAAATGCAGTATTTTTTTCAACCTCTCATATATAGTTCAGAAACTACTAGCTTTTTGTCAAATCTATCTTCTTCGTCTCATAATTTAATCAAGGAGTTGCTTGTAAAGAATTGTCTCCAAACAACAGTTTTTTTTTTCCAGCAGCAGAAAACAAGCTGTAATCAAACCTCTCTGTGAGTCTCAGGAATGCGTTCAACATTGTAGAATAACAATGTGCACCAGCGTGCAGGTATCTCAGCTCCGATCGCATTTCGTTCCATGGAATATTTTCCCGACCAACTGGAATGTCGCCTTGTCAATAATTATATGTCCATCACGATTGAGTTTTAACGCATCAAACATTATCTGCCAGAAAACAGAAGCAACTTTATAAAATGTTAATATAAATAAAAATAGTTACTGATATTTTATAACAGTCTGCGTGAGTGATGAGTGTGCATGGGTGGATTTGGCTTAACAAGGAGATAGGTTTGGGCCCACACACTTATTTCTATCAATCAAAATATCTCCCACTGCCAGAGTAACCACCTGCCAGATTATTTAATCATGGTTAAGTCTACCGTGCAGCAGTGTTTCCTGGGTTTCCACTGATTTCTTGTTCCTCTGACCTGCCACCTGAGTGCTGAACAATGGTGACATCCTCATGAGACAGGCGGGACCCCCTGACCTTCAGAGGGGAAAGGTCTGAGAGTGTCGTAGGCTGGACGGACCCCATACGGGGGCCTTTGTCTCTAAATGTCACCAGCTCAGGGGCAGACGGAAATAGCTGATCTCGGCCATTAACTCCGGCAGAATCTCATCCTGGGATTATTGTCTTGTTAAACGAACGTAGCTCTTTATTCCTGTGAGTCAGCCGTGGTGTGTTCACTTCAGCTCGGCCTTATCGTTTCCTCGGGTTTGTTTATCCGCATAATTTATCGTCTTATCTCCCCGAGAGGAGCTCCCACAATCACCTGCCCCTCTGTGTGTGTTGTGTGCGTGTTGGGATGAATTATGCGTGTGCTAAGTACTCAGCCCTTGTCTCATTCTTTTAGTCTGGAGAGTTGTAGCGTTGTGGAACAAAAGGCCACGAGGTGAAGCCCTCCTCTGCGAGTGGGCACTGTTGCTTATTTATATCTGCCAGCGCGAGTTGTGGCCGTCGAGGCAGCTGCAGCGTTCTTCTCTCCGACAGTATTTCAGTTTGGTGTCACATCCTGTTCTTTTACATAAAATCAATACAGATATTTTAAAGGTTAGAGTCAGTTACCGTGACCTGCTCATGTCTCATGGTCACAGTCGCACAAAAACTGAAAACAGAACTGGTAACAAAACCTGCCCGCACCATTTTTACATTTTGGTTTTGGTTTAAATTAAACAAATTAATAATTCATTATATAAATGAATGAGTTTTGAATGTGCTGGTAGGAAGATTTTAGATTTTCATTGGCCAACTGTTTCCCTCTGTTTCTGTTTGTGCTCGGAAAAAATATCTCAGGATGAAAAAGAGCTGCCAAACACATAAAAGACGCTGACGAGGGTCTTAACGTGAAAGGACGAGTTTCGAGAGCTCAGCAGTAGAACTTATACGTCATATCCTGCCTCTTGCGCGCTCTACTCAGGCACCACCCCTCACCTGAATATTACGGAAATGTTCCTGTTTGAACGTGTCTGACGTGGACAATCTCCTGCTGCGTTCTTTATATGTGAAAGGAAAATGTCTGGACCCAATTTCCTGGACATCTCAGTCTAAAAACAGGTTAAAATGGTCCGATCAACTTCTCTACAACAACTAAAGCCAAGCTAGCAGATGCACTGAGCTGAAGTGGGTGTCTGACCCTGCAGGGTACTGTTATTTCTGTAGTTCCAGACAGCCAGCATGCCTCCCATAGCTGCTTCCTGCAATGTTATTGTCCTCAAGAGCTTATAGGCAGAGGAAATGAGTCTAGCCCGGGTTGTCGTCTTGTTTAGTTGACTGGTCAGACAGGTACAGTATCTGTAAGCAGGCTCTGACTCGTCCCTCTCAGTCATTCCTGCCTCTTTATCTCCCATCTGCAGTCACTTTTCCATCCACTCACACACAAATGCACCTACATGAAAACACCTCTACGTTATCAGACATCAGCTGCTCTGTCCGCTCACTGGGAAACTTCCTGAGAATCTGTGGAATCTGACAATGGATGTGCCCCTGGGGCCCGGAGCTAATGACAGGGGTACAGCAGCACCTGCTCAGGTGTTAGACTGGGCCGGCTGGCTTTGATGGGGTTATCCCCGCTTTTGATTTTTCAGCAGATTTTTCTTCAAATTGCGCTCAGCGGGCCAGAAGGCACAGTAACACATCACATTCTTGCTGTGGAATGTCTTTCATAGCTTGCCAATCTCTGCATCTCTGGTTGGCAAGGTGCTTTATTAACTGAGATTCTTGTGTGCCCACCTATTGGTACCAGCTTAAAGACGTCCAGATACCTCCCTCACTCGCCTCAGCTCTTTGGCCTGCATCGCATGGTGAAGACAGAAAAAAGGAGTCGCTTTCCTCTGGTTAAGGGGCAGAGAACAATGTACTCTCTTGTCTCTTCCCTCAGATGCGTTTGAGTTATGTAACTTGATACGATGCAGAGCCTGTCCAGTAACTCAGCCTCAGGAAGGCAGACTTACACTCAGGCTATTGTCCGGACGGTCCACACTGAGACAACCCCCTGCCTGCTCAAATTTTCCACTCCTTCCTCCCCTTGATTTTTTCCATCCCTCATCCTTCTTTTTCTGTGTACCTGCTGCCTGACGTCTGTTCCCTCATTATTGTCTGATTCATCCACGGGCAAACAAGACGCATTGAGCTGTCAGTGTTTGTTTGGTGATGTTGGCTCTCGTGTATCAATGCAGGGTTTGGATTGACCGCCTCAAAGCCGGTTAACACGCTGGGCTTTTGTTTCTGGAACTGGGAGAACAAGTCCGACTGTGCCGGCCCCTGAGAGGTCTCAAAGTGCACAAAAAGATGAATGGGTCAGGAGTTAAAAAGAAGAGGTATAGGGTGAACAGGAAAGTGCCAGGCTCTCTCAGGGGAGTAGAGACTGACAATCGAGGACAACTTCCAGTTTCCAAACAAACAGGTAAATTCCCAGTGAGTGGAACTGGCACGCTGCTAAAAAAACAGCTTTGTCCTCTATTTAGATCCGTGCAATGTCATCCTGTTGTGGCCTCCAGGTCAGTTGGTGAGATCGGGCCACTCCCTCCCCTCCACACTCCTCCCTGTACTGCCATCACAGAGCGAGAAACAGGAAGTCATGTGGCATGTGATAATGAGAAAGACAGAGAGTGAGAGTGAAACGTGGGATCAGGTTCAGGGCAGTGAAGTCTCAGGTGTGCAGACACACAGGTAAACAAATGATCTCTTATTTTCCTACCTGCCATTATATTCAAATGATTCTGTGATATATCTTTGCACCTCTCATGTCATCGAATAATTTGGGTTTTTATTTGCTTTCACCGTGTGATTCTGTGTGATACTGGGCTTCACATCAAAGTAAGAACCAATGTGTATATATTTTGTAAATTCTTCTGATCGCCTCTGGGAAACTTTGACTTATTTACATGCTGGCAGGCTCAACATGGTCAGGAGTCACACTATGATTTTGCTGTTTCAAAGAACAGCTTAAACTGCACAGAGAAGAAGAGGAAGCAGCCTGATTGTTAATTACTCAGCCCACAAGGTGTTCCTCTTCTTTGCAGTGGAGCTGAATTGGAATTAGTTAACTTTTTAACTAAATCTTTTCTCCTGGGCGAATGACGTCACGCTGAGCATCAGCCTCAGCATCTCTTTTCACTTTCACAGCACAGAACAAATATGCTAATTAGCCATTGAATGTCTCAAAATGGAGCCACGCAGTTCTTAAAGATTATCTGCACGGCTGAGTGGTGCGTCTTGGTTTGGTGAATTCCCTCTTTCCACTTCATTTGTTGTTTTCTCTTTTAATGACTCCTGGTCTGATGGTCTGCTTGTGTTCCTGGAATCCCCTCTGAGGACTGATTATTGTTTTCTGTTGTGCACCCCAGCTGAGCAACACGGTTTCATGTTTTGACTTTCTGTGTGCAGCTGGAGGTAAAATGTCCCTAATGCACTAGGTGAAACTCGTCCTGTGTTGATGTTTCACTGTCGCTTCCAGTTGGGGTGTTGTCACTGTAAACTCTGCACAGTAAAGCTGAACTACGTGGTTTCCCACTGTGCTGCCTCCCAGTGCCAACAACAAACATTGACTTTATTTACAGAGAAACTCCACTGGTGGAAAAAAGTGCTGATGGTCTGACTCTGCATCAGCGAGCGTCAGCAGCAACAGTGTTTACTGGCTGACATGCTGACATGCAGCCCAGCTCCTCCTCTGCTGTGTCAGAGCGCATGAGATCCAAGTAAAGATTTTTATCTATTGCATTTTTTTCCAGCCTAGTCATACTGTGGGTAATTTCATATGTGTGTGTGCCTTTGAATACCAATCGCTGTTCCTCTACAGCAGTGGTGACCAGCCTTTTCGAGCCCAAGATCACTTTTTAATTCCAAACTTAAGCCGAGATCTACCATTACATTACATTTCATTTAGGTGACACTTTTATCCAAAGCGACTTACAATAAGTGCATCAACCATGAGGAACAAACCCAGAACAACAAGAATCAAGAAAGTACTATTTCTTCAAAAAAGCAAAACTACAAAGTACTATAAGTAAGTGCCATTTAAGTGCTACTAAATTGTTAGTTTAAACTTTTATTCAAGGTATAGTCGGAAGAGGTGTGTTTTTAGTTTGCGGCGGAAGATGTATAAACTTTCTGCTGTCCTGATGTCATTGGGGAGCTCATTCCACCACTTAGGAGCAAACAGTCGTGATTTTGTTGATATCTTCCAAAAAATCCACTTAGGAGGGTCATACTTATTATTTTTTGCAATTTCTGTTAAAGGCTGAATGTACAAGAAATAAATATACACAAAGAGAGGCAGTTGTGCAAATGTTTCTATTCACTGCACAATATTCAAATTAATATCAATTCATATTTACAATGCAAAATATGTAGCTTCTCAGTTCCACAACATGTCCTGCACTGCAGTACAATGTTTTTAAATATAGGCTTTGATTTGAATATGGCCACAAATATGATTATTGCCTTGTATGAAAGAAGTCCCTTGTACTAAAATAAATACCAGTACTACACAGCATGAAGCCGTGCATCTTCCGCTCCAGCAAATATTTCACAATAAAAAAACCTTTTTAAACAAGGGAATGGATTCCATCAACAGAAACGCTCGAGTGCTTTTATTTTGAAAAGGCATACAAAAAGTGTTCCAACCATTTGTTTGTGACATAAATTCATCAGATAAACATTAAAAATCAGTTGAAAGATCATCTTCTCTGTTTATTCTGCTGTGAACCACACTGTTAATCTCTCTATGACACCAACGTATTTACATCACTTCCTGAACCCGTTTCAAAGTAAAAGCACTCCAGCATTTCACCTTCTGAATCCACTCATTTGTTCCAACGGGGCTTTGTTTGTTATCGACAGACCGAAAGATGTGCATCTTCATACCGTAGAGTCCTGACATTTACTTTAGTACATGAACCAACTTGTTCTTGAAGGAAATGCAGGAGATAAACCTGCAGCTCCACCGCCAGTAGCAGACACACAGCGCGTCTGAAAAACAGACAACGGACACACAGACACGACAGCCAGTGAGTTCAGAGAGTTCGGGGATCGACAGTGAAGACTGCGAGATCGACCGGTAGATCGCGATCGACGGGTTGGCGACCACTGCTCTACAGGAACCCTAACCCCTAACCTTCCACACGTTTTCCTGCAGCAGAACCGGTTCAGGTGTGGGTCGATGTGGGAACTGCTCGCTTTCGATTGCTGTGTTCACAGAACAGTGACTCCTACATGAACCACTCCAGGAAACAAAGAAGCCACAGAGAGAGAAGAGAAAGAGTCTCAGCCCCCTTCCTCGCTGTAATTAATTTAATAAGAAGCTGACTCTCCTGTGCTTTTGTCTTTATCAGCTCAATTTAACACTAAATGGCTCTCCTGCTCTGGTAAAATGATTGTGCTCGTGGGAACTAAGGTGCTTTGGATAATACACATGACCCACAACACATGAGGGCCTGGAGCAGAGCAGGGACTGTTCACTTCACCCGTATCAGTGGGTTTGTATCTGTTTATGTCTAAGGCACATTAATAATTAGCCGGTGAGACATGTAAGGAATGTGAGTTTGTTTCCTCACATCGCTCTCTCCCTTTACATTCCTCTCTGTGAAGGTCTGCTCTGCAGTGAACATGGCCCTGCTGATAGCGCCGGTTGGCAAACACTGCGCAGGCTTCGCTAACAAGGTGAATGAAATCCAAATACAGAACTTGAACTCGATTAGGGCTTAGGTCAAATAAACGGCGTGTCATTCTGTTGTTTGCTCGCCCGCAGATTCCTCTGACGTTACTCAAAGGAAATGTTTTTGGTATGATTCCGTTTTCTCAGACTTCCTGGGTGATGAGAACTGTGTGAGTGTGTTTATCCTGTGGGACATCTGACTTTGCAAGTGGAATCGGGTAAATAAACGATCTGGGGGAAAAACTGGAGGAAAAAGGAAAACATCATTATAATATTATGAGAACGTGTTTACTTATAATACTCTTATCCTGAGAAGCACTTCACATATATTAACATCTAAGGTCAGGATAAGGGAATGGCAAGTGGATTTCACTTAAACAACACTGAGGTCATTTACTTATCCTTATGCTGCCCACACTAATCTCTTTATCACACACACACACACACACACACACACACACACACACACACACACACACACACACACACACACACACACACACACACACACACACACACACAAAGTTAGGGATTAATCAATTAATCAATCCTATTTCACACCACAAATTGAAGAATCTTTGATACTTAAACTAAACAGACTCTTTGTACAGTGTGAACAGAGCAGGAGCAGCAGGACTGTTGTTTGGCTGTTGAAGGATTTTCTCTATACTTAACACTAATAATACATTTTGAGATAAGACACACTGTCATCTTCTCACACTGAAGCAGCTTCATGTAACAACCGTCAAGTCCAGATCAATGAGGTTCCATGAATCACCAGTTCAACCAGTCACCCCAGATGACCCCAGCATGGCTACAGTATAGCCAGAGCCAGTTATTGAATTGTGTGCAGAAATACAATACTGTAAAGTCAGCAGTAAAAGGCCGAGGCACACTGCCATCAATAGGCCAACAGGCACAGAGTGAGGAAGCCCACCTCCACTGGTCCACCCCAGAGGGAAAACTAGACAGCTGATTTAGTGGAGTGAGTCCAGGACAAAGCCAGTCATCATGGTCAGGACTGTGAGACTAATAAAGCTGTGCTCATAAATGTTAAACCTGCTGTTACTGCAGATCCTCTGAGGTCGCCATTCGCTATTTAACTTGTGCAAAGAAACGTTTCCTTCAAGATTCAAGGTCTTTCTCTTCTGGGTCAGTAATTATGAATTACTAAAGAATGACGAAGGCTGCTGTGGAAATTATGAATGAGAATGTGTAGCATTCAAATTGTAGTGTATTTTATTACTGTGCGGGGGGGTTGATTATAGTGCCACCACCAGACCAATTGTAATCACATTTTGTGGGGAGCATTCGCACATCATTTCTAGTCCAACTTTCATGTCTCAAGCGAGCAACTGATCATTATGTCACTTCAAATTTTGGCTGTTAGAACGCTAACTAAGCTGTAAACGACATGTGTGGCAGCATTTTGTAAGAGAGGATTTGTCTTCAAGAAGCTCAGGATGAACTTACATAGATATTGGCTACTTCTGTTAGAGTTCACCCTGGACAGGTCACCAGTCCATCACACAGCCAACATACAGAGAGAAACAAGTGATAATCACGGTAATGGACTGTATAGGCCAGTGCTTTTCCAGTCTTACTTACCACTCACAGTGCTTTAGTGTCTTGCCCAAGGACACTTCAAAATGCAGACGAGCGAGTGGATGACCCTCTCAACCTCCTGAACTACAGTCGCCTCTACCCTGTGATCGTTTTTTTTCTGAAATATGGACTGTTTAGTCTATAGTGGCTATCTTCTGAAAACTATGCATCTCGTGCTATTATTTATCATCTCCACAGTGTACATTTTTATGTTCTACAAAAACAGTCATGCTTTCAGCTTTGAGAGGACACATTCCTGTAACTAATCCATTGGGAGTTTAATTGTTAAATATAGTGAATAGATGGTAACAACCCATACAGAGAACAGCTACTCTTTCTCTTCGTCTGACTTGTCAGAATAAAACGTCTGCGTCTGCTCTCGACTGTCTGAGTGTTCAATAGCGCTCTGTATCTGCGGCAATGGCCAAATAAGCCCTTTGACCTCTGTAAAGACCGAAGTGTTTGTAATCAATGGAGACAGTGTGAGACCGAACACTGCGCCTTCAGATTTTGCACCACCATATACAACCGGCAGTGATTTATGAGCCATGAGACCGCTCGTCATCTTGACTGTCACGAAAAGAAAGTCGACCTTTTATTCTCTCTGCTCTTACATTGAAAAGTCTGACCAAATCTTTCCACGTTACCGTGAGTCGCTTGTACGTATGATACATGACACAAACTCCATTCAGATGCAGAGAAGAAGGAACATTTCATGACCATTTCTTTCAATAATCTTGGCTCCTCTGAAAGGCCTCGGGGTGGAGAGGAATGAGCACTGTCTGCCTGATCGTCTCCCATCCATAATGAATAACCTGCTAACAATTAGAGGGCTTCTACCGAGCACTCCTCTGCTGTTGTGCCCCACAGCCAGAGACACTCTCCCACTCAATCATTACATGCTCGTGTGTAATATTCAATCAGAGAGTGGAGCGCTTTGCTTCGCGTGCAGGACGGCTGCTTCCCAAAGCTCATCCTGTTACCTCTGCTGTTGATGACAGATGAGATCGTCGACATGCATTCATATCAGACCAATCACTCTTTGTTTTACAAGAATTTAATTGGTCAATTAATGCTCTCTGCGGTAGTAACACTTCCCCATTCGTTACTATTTTTTTAACTTTGCACTTTAACTTTAAACTCTACCTGTGGCTTTGTCTGTCTCTGCTGTAACTTCCAGGGCAAACGACATATGCTGAAGGAAAAACACACAGCTAGCCAGCTAGCCAATCAACTTTTGTTCCTTCAAACTGTTTGTATTGATCTCGTAATGGATCAGGATTATTCATTGCCATTTGCTGCATTATGTGAATAAAACCTTTATACATTACCTCTTCCGTGAACAGGATTTGCACATGAGTCGTGTGATTTTCATCTGCAGTGCTGATGAAGACAACAACTCCCATGAGCCCATGCAGGTCTTTTGTGATTGTATTGATTGAGACCCCTAGTGGCCAAAGATACATTCAGTAAAAGTCTTAAAACGTCTCAAGTGGCTACCTCTTGTGAATGGTCCTCCGAAGGTCCCATTTCTCTAGTTGTTAAGTTATTGTTCCAACTTGGGTGTGTTCAAGTGCTTTGAATGTGGACAAAACACTGTCAACAACATGTGTGTATTTAAGTGCTCGTGAAAACGTCTGTATTGGCTAAAAAGTGTGGTGTTAGGTGCTTGATTGACATGCATTTGACAAAGGTTTGTTGTTTCGACTTGAGATGGCGCTCACGTGAATTTTTTTCCAGTTTGGAACACATTTTTCCAATTATTCCAACATCACACAAATGCACAATTCATCTTTTGTGGGGGAAGATGTGTCCACTTCTTATATTTTGGCAACTTATTTGGTTGAGAAGAAGTCCTCGTTTCTGCTTGGCCACAGTTCTCAGAGATCACTGAACAGGTAACAAGTACAGTACCTGTGACACTGCAGGCCTTGTTTGCTGATAGGAAGTGTCCTGTAATGTCAGGCTGTCGGGCTATCAGTGTGGGAGGCAAATATAAAACCACAGGCCTCTGTAGAATAGATTAAATAAGGCTCGTGGCTGATTTGGTCACACAACTAACAGCTGTGAAAACCAGCGAGCGTTGCTTTGATAGAGCTTATATAATGTAACAGAGTGTGTGCTGTGTGGGAGTTGGGAGATGTAACCTGCAAAGTTACCCCACAAACGTAAACAAACTTTGATCATGGAGCAGGGGAAGAGAGAACGCCGAGGGAAGAGGGCAGAAGATCTGGCGCTGCGAGCCGAGCGTATATATATATATATATCTGTTTTCGGGGCCGTGTGGAGTGACACACCAGTGTGAGTTAGCGTCCGTGGGAGTGAGAGCGTTCTGCATTTTAAAAAAACTGACGAGCCTGAGCTTGTGTTCTGTGAAGCATCTTTGGAATTTTGCTCCCGTGTCCTCTCCTGTGTCTCAGGCCCGGTGCTGCTGACCTGTGTGTCTCTGAGGGTTTGAGGTGTCCTCTCTTCACGCTCAGGCATTTTGTTGAAAGCTTTGTTTTCCTCACAGGAGACCTGATGATAATGTTTTAGGAGAGAGTGTCCTCGAAACCCTCCACTTGAACCCTCCACACACAACAATCTTTTATTTTATGTGTGACTGTAGTAAAGTTGTAGTTGTTGCTGGTTTTCTAGAGGAGTAAGTATATCATCCTGAGAGGACTCACATCAAACCTAAAGGATCACTGAAGGCCCTTTAAAGGAGACTCACAGTTCCCAGCAGCCTGTTCATATCTTTACTCTGTCGTATGCACTGCTCTAAAGCACTAATACTTAAGAAAATAAAATTATTTTATATCATGAATTATCATTTCAAGGTTATTGTAAGTAAAGTATTTTAACTTCACAAAACAACATTGTTCCTACTACATCATAATCTTATTCCCATCTGACAGAGCAAGAATAGAAAGTTCATATTAAAGGGAGGGTTGGTAACTTATGTATCTTATTTGTTAAAATCCTCTTCACGTCCCGATAGCAATAAATAAATAAAGTTGTCTGAAAAAATAAAGAAAAAAGTCAGTGTCTGTGGCCCTTGCAGGAGTGTAATAATAGTTTCATTTGGGCCGAATAAAATGATTGGACAGATGTACGTTGATGTGTTTTCGGGGGCGGAGCTTTGATGAGAGGGCTGATGGGAGGGGCTGGGATGTATCGTTGTATAGTTTTAGTTTAGCCTCCTCCTGCTGCATTTTCCAGGAATACCCTTTAATGACCTTTTCAGTTTGGGTATTACAGTTGTCACCGTTTCCCAATCTCAAGATATATATTACACAATCCTACAAGGTAATCATACTGATGTTCAGCCTGACAGTGTGTGCTGACTAGATATAGTCAATAAATTGTGTACGGCTTTCACTTGTACTTTCACCGGAAACATGGCCACATACCCAGGTGCTGTTTGCGTCAGAGCGATTGAGTTTCATGTGTTCATCTGTGCCTTTGCAGCGCAACACTTTGATACACTGATCAAACATTTTCATGTTTTCATCAAAGTTAGCAGCTTTTCCAAAAAAAGCTCATCATTGCTTTGAAAGAAGCATAAATCAAGAACAGAACAGTTTTCAATTAGACTGTAGCTGTTCAAGGCCGGTAGTGCATATGGCTTTGATCCGTGTGTGTGTGTGTGTGTGTGTGTGTGTGTGTGTGTGTGTGTGTGTGTGTGTGTGTGTGTGTGTGTGTGTGTGTGTGTGTGTGTGTGCGTGTGTGTGTGTGCGCGTGTGCGTGCGCGTGATTTAAGGAGGTGTGTTGCATTTCAGGGCCCTTGGCTAGTCGCGGCTGGGCTGTAAATCTTGCCGTGTCTCCTGGTTTACTCTGGGCCATAAACTAGATGGCAATTATAGAAAACAACTGGATTCAAGATTTCTTCAGTCCTGCAGGTTTTGGGGCTGCAGCCTAAAAGGATTTTTACCCTCCTATCTTCCCAAAAGGAATTACTTTATACCTCACCCCCGATCCCTTTCCCGTCAAACATCGATTGACCTCTCGTGTCTCGAGACCAACACTGAGTTAAACAGCGGATATCAAAAATCCTGCGTCAGACCTTGGCTCGTGGCCATTAGGTTTGTCACACTCATGATTTATTCATATGGCATCAGACACGCACACACTCAACATGACTTGCATTGACTCACATCCATCATGTCTCACTTTAACCCTGAAAACTGTAAGACAGTGAAGTCGGAGATATACTTGCTGTTAACTACGCGTACGTGTGCGCATGATGGCTTCCTCTTGTATCCTGCGTCAGTTTGGAGCGTCGGTTGTGCACGTCCTCAGAAATTAAATCTACGTTTACTCTTTTTCTGTCGTGATCTCAGAATGGAGAAAATAGTAACCTCCTCAAGTTTTGCCATGTTCATTGTTTACTTCATGCAAATACGGAAGTTCTATATGGTCTGATTTCTCCGGTGTGCCCTCTAGTGGTATCCTCCGGTAACACACGTAGTACATCGGCAAGTATGTGAACAAGTACATTCATGACGCAGCCGGTTGTCTACGCGAACGCATGTTTAAAAAGCAAGTATATCTCTGGCCTAGGACTTCCTGGTCGGACAGCATCAGAGCTGATACACTCATTCATAGAGCGCCACATTATATTTAATTATATTCATCATTGCTGTTTATCAGGTTCCTTTGCTCAGTCTGACTTCAGCCTGTGTTATATTGGCTTATTAGGAGCCGGATGCTTTAGTGGAAAGTTTTACATTGGGGGGAAATAGTACCTCATGAATATAAACATGAGCAGCTTGGGCTGCTTTGATCTGGGCCTGGCTGAGAGCCCTGAGTGTGGAGTGGGCTGGAGCTGCCGGTGCACAGATCTCTCTGCCTATTTTAACCATTTGCATAATTGTTGTAACTGTCGAGGCCAGCGGTGCAACGCACTTGACGAGTGTGGATTGTATCAGAAGCAAGAGGAGATGACACCGCGGGAGCCTGTGCTCTTACACAGGGGATTTGTGTCTGATGCTGAACAAGAGAGAAATTGCTTTAAGGTGGCGTGTGCGCCTCATGAGTGTGTGCAGACAGGCAGGAAGCAGGACGGCCCAGTCATTAGGCGATATGAGGCGCAGGTTTGATCCCTCAGGGGTCCTTCCATGATGACGTCAGTTCATTTCTGACATGTTTATATTGTATGTTTACTAATTCATTACTTTTTACTGAGGTTTCTTATTTTCACCATCCCCTTTGCTGCTGTGACAAATTTCACCGTAGGGGGACTGACAAAGGATTATCTTATTTTATCTTCTCTTATCACAGAACTGACTCTGGAGATTATCAGACCATTTTCTGACTTAATGCTTATTGAAGAAATCATCACCAGTGTACTCAATAAGGAAGCACAATTTGCACGTATGTTCTGGGTTTAATTCCCAACATCTCCATTTTATAGCATGTGACTGACCTTGTCACTTAAAAATGAGTTATTTAAATGTTATGTTGCCATCAAAATCATTTTGACCATTATTAAATATAAACAGGTCTTTACCTTGCTATGGTCTTTCAACTCATTTTGTTCTTTTCCTATTTACAGACCAATATGATTCAATATCTTAAATCATATGTACAATCCTGTTTACACTGTATAGATTCTCTTTACTTTGTGTCAGGTTTTATCTTTTTTTTAACTAATCGAATAATGAGAAAATTATCCCCAGTGTAATCAATAACAATCCACTTTTCCATTAAGTTGTTCCTTGTGGTTTCTGACCGATGGAATAATGGAATACCAACAGGAAACAGTTCGAAAACTCATTTCGTTGGTGCACTTAAGTTCTCCCAAACAGTTTCTAATGCGAGCTGGTCTCAGACACACATAATATTTTACAGCATTAATTATCTGTTGCTTTTAGGTTGAGAAATCTGGACAGGAAGTGTGGGGATGTAGCTCAGTGGTAGAGCGCATGCTTTGCATGTATGAGGTCCTGGGTTCAATCCCCAGCATCTCCATTCTTGATAAGGAGTGGGTGCTTGGTATGGTAGTGGTGACTCACTTTGGTCAAAATGAGTAATTTATATGAAATGTTGCTATCGAGAGCACTGTCATCTTGGTGATCGTTATTAAATATAAACAGGTTTATATCTTGCTATGGTCACTCAACTCATTTTGTTCTTGTCCGGTTTTCCCACAGATCAAAATAATTCTATATCTTAAATCGTAT
The DNA here is from genome assembly GCF_022539355.2 of Hippoglossus stenolepis. Taxonomy (NCBI): domain Eukaryota; kingdom Metazoa; phylum Chordata; class Actinopteri; order Pleuronectiformes; family Pleuronectidae; genus Hippoglossus; species Hippoglossus stenolepis. The sequence continues at coordinate 10,939,070 of NC_061489.1, forward strand.
GATCAAATTAATCCTGTTTACACTGTATATATTCTGCACATCTTATCTTATCTGCACATCTTGCATACAGTGTAAACTTTAATAAAAACTGTTTCCACTGTTGTTTTTTTATGTGAAACTTGCTTGGAATCAATAATAAATCCACACCAGTGACGTTTTATTCCTTTACTTACATTACATTAAGAAGTACCTTGTTGTTTCTGAGCAATGGAAAAATGGAATACCAGCGTTCTCCCTAATGCGAGGAGATTTCAGATTCACGTAATATTTTACAGCATTATTGACTCTTTATGTTAACTCTTTTTACAACATACCTGTACAGTAAAGTGGTTTTTAAAAGCCATATCTCAAATATCAGTTGTATGATGTCTTTGAATGTTTTACTGCTAAAAATAACATATCTTTGGGTTGCCTTTAAGCGTGGTTGTAAGAATTAATGTAAAACCAATAGTAGTCTATAAGGTAGGAAATTACCATGAGATTTGTGGTCGGGTGGTCGTGGCTTTCAAAATTGGTTGTTAACGGGTTAAAATGTAAAGTGCAACGTCTGCTACAGCCCTTTAAACTCTAACTGTTCTGTGGGAGCCACACTCATGAGCACAAAGGGAGAAGTTGCCTCCTGCGGGTTCTGTTTATAGTCGGAGAGGTTGCAGAGAGTGTGTGTGTTTTATGGTCGGGAGAATGTTTTATGACTACCGGAGGTGTTTATGCACGGGAAGAGAGAGAGGGTCAGAGGGGTGAAATCAATAGTGATCCTTAATGAGGTTGTCTGAAAAGAAGGAGGAGAAGGGGATATGTGGGTGATTTGATGACGCCGCTTGTGTGGAGGTTGTGCGGAGACTGTTTGCTGTGTGGAGCTGAAGAGGCTCAAACGGAAGTTGACAAAACAATAGCGCCTGGTAGGTAGGTGTCGGGGTAACTTGGCAACTGGATTAGTTTTGTGAAAGTCGAGAGAAAGTGGTCATCCTTTTATTTTTACTTCGCTCTGTAGGATGTTTCCTGCGACCTGGACAACAAGTTCAACTTGACTCGGATATCTTTTTGTTATCTGCGTTCAGTGAACCTAACATCAAGCTGTAATAGTGGTGATGTCTTTATTCAGTGAGATAAACTATCCTGATGTCAGTTTTAAAACCAGAGAGGACACATGAAAAGTCTGGAATAGCAAAATGATTCCAGTCATCTCTAAAGATATCTGCTGCTCTTTATTATGTCTCACTTTACTCTAAACTCTTTTGTCCCTGTCAGGATCCTGTAGACCAATGACTTAAACCTGTTAAACCTGACGTTACCTCGATAACTGCATATCCTGCTTTGTGGTTCAGGCCCCTGTTGGAACTGAAATCTGATGTAATGCAAAGAGCGATCATATCTCCACTCGTTTACATTCGGGTGTCTGAAGACATACCTTGAGATCAGTACACTGAATACACATGATTAACATGGGAGACAGGACATTTGCAGACTAAGTCTCCATAACACTTGATTAAATCTAGTAACCACATAGTAACCATAGTAACCACATGGAATCAGTGTTATGTAACAGGCTTATAATGTGACATATGCTGCCCTACCGCAGAGAGAACAACATGACCCTCACAGAGGCCACGGTTCAACCTGCAGTCTTTTGCTGTTGGGAGGAGCTGCAATGAGATTCTAAGAGGCAACAGAGACTCTGCAGCGAGTGCATCACAAAATAAAGGTTTAGAAATGTGTGTGGGTTTGTCCTCTGTGTGAAGGCGTTTACAGCTCTCCTGTAACATGGGGGTCAGTCTGTGTGACTGTGTTTATTTTGTGGTGAGCTGAGGTGCTGTTGTGGGAGTTATTGTAGCTGTGCTTGGAGACAGCTGGTCTGTGGGGAGAGACACAGCTGATGAAACGTCTGACAGCTCCCACTGTTCCTCCAGAGATCAACATCCATTCAGGAGAGTAGAACAACAAGAGGTGGAGGAAAGACAAACGTCTTCTACATCTTCATCAATTTGACGACAGTTCCACCACCACTGACCAGTAGCAGACTTCAATAACTTCACAAAGCGTTGAACTACAGTCAGGTTCATCACTTTTTTGGGTCCCCTGGAGACATTTCTGGTGTCGTTTTCACAATATGCAGCGCATTTGTGTAACTGCATGTGTTGTGAGTTTTTGCAGCACGTGTGTCGTCAAACAGATAAAGTTGTTTTCTTAATTTGCACATGTTTTTTCTATCGGCATGTGTTTTCTTCATTTGCAGTGCGTTGAGCTCTTTTGGCCACCGTACCGTAGGGATCCCTCACTTGGGACTCCCTGGAGTTTCTGCATTTTTTCCCCTGTTCAAAGATTTTTGAGACGTTTTTCCTCACTCTAGTCAATCAATCACTGAGGACAGTGGATGTCGTACCATGTACAGATTGTTAAGCCCTAAGAGGCAAACTGTGATTTGTGAATAATCATCATCTATACCACTTATCCTCTTGAGGGCCGCAGGGGAGCTGGAACCAATAGATTTGTGAATGTGGGCAACACAAATACTATTTGATGTGTTTTAACAGAAAATCATCAGCAGTGTAATCATTAACGATAGACAAATGTGAATTCTGTCAGAACCAGAGAACATCCAGATTGAAAATGTGGGGATGTAGCTCAGTGGTAGAGCGCGTGCTTCGCATGTATGAGGTCCTGGGTTCAATCCCCAGCATCTCCATTCTTGGTAGGCAGGATACTGTGTCATCAGCATTATTTTCACTTATTTATAATAATAATTTGTACATTTCCCCTTTCCTACAGATCACCTCACCCCCCCAAAGAGCCCTGTAACCAATGGCAGCGTCAGTCCAGACTCTTCCTCTGACCCGTGGCTCCGACAAAAACTTCCGTAACCCTTTCCCAGCCCCGCCCCTCTCCTCCCGTTTCGGCATGGGAAGCGTAGGCAGTCTGGTGGAGAGGCCCGATGTGTCTCCGACTAAAGGCAGCCGCGCCGTCCCCCAGGTGAGACCCAAGCAGACCAACGGCCTCCTGAAGAAGGGCTTCACCCAGAGAGAGCTGCTCAACTACCTGAACATCACCAGGTGGGTGCTGTGTCTCACTACGTTTCACATGCTACAATTGTGAAGGAGAATAATAATTATTTAAAGTACGACAAAATGTGACCTCAGTTGACCTCAGCTGACCCTCTATGCTCCCAAACAGAAAAGAACCTAAAACCCACCCAGGCAGTGATGGAAAGAAGGACATTATCTCAGGCCTCAGCTCTGCCAGCGGCCGTGAAGATGACATGTACGCCAAGGTCTTCCATAAAGACGGCACCGAAGTAGATCTGACAAAGAACTCACTGCCAAGTGGGGGCAAGTATGAAAAGGTGAATATTATTACCTCCATCAAGGAGGTTATGTCTTCGTTCATTCGAACTTAGTCGATTTTGGTGCAAATTTTGATCAAGGAGCAGATACAGGATTTTTGTTTTCACTTTTTTCAACATTTTCGTTGAATACTAAGGGAATAATTAATTGATCTCGAGGGGAAAAATGTTTGTGCAATTTGGTACAGATCCAAATACAAATCTGGATCTGAGTTTAAATGTGGTTTCATCAGGGGACTGTTGTGCTTGGGCGGAGGTATGCGCTCTGCTGAGTGACATTCTACTTATATATATATATATATATATATATAACATACATACATTTTATACGAGTTTCATTCACTGGTTCAGGCTCAGATGCAGATGAATGACTTCCTATTGTTTTTTATATAAATGACATGTAGCCTGTGGCTGGTTGAGGCTCTGTTAAATTGATCTACATCACATTTACACATCTCTGACAGGATGAAACACCCCCATAGTCTCTTACCTGCATAAATCAACCTGAAACCATTCGGAGCTCAACAGCACAGATTGAGAATCTGCCACGGGCTGAGTTATGAATTTATAGCTGCATCAAATCACTGTTGTCGTTTTTTTGCTTGGATGCTAAGAAGATAGGAGGTGGAGGGTATTGATTTAATGGAAACATTGTGAGTGAGTGGGGTCTTTCTCCGCCCCTTCTCCACCACCTTTCTTTTTCCTACTTTCTTGTCATTTCTTGCTTCTGTTTCTTTACAGGCTCGTTTTAGATCATCGGCCTTCAAGCCCGTCACCCCGAAAAACTTCAGCTCCATGCAAAACCTCTATCCTTCTTCCAAGTCGGAGGATGTGGACCATGTGTCCAACGGGCTGCACAGAGCTTACGCCGATGTCCCTAAAGCTGTCTCCACCTCCTCCTCGTCTTCCTCACCCTCACGTCCTGGACCGACATCCAGTGGTAACAAGGTATCTTCATCCAGTTCCCAGTTATAACGACAACTGATACATTTAACTAACTCTCAATACAAAGTGAGTAAGTGTCAGGAAGTGTCTTTTGTTTTATATCCAGAGATCTTTGGATTTGAAATTAAGTTATTATTTGCCTGAAGATGACGTCATTGTATTTGGATTGTAATTTGATGTATTACTCCGGCTCATTTTGTTTTCCATATCTTTGATACGACTGCAGTAATTACCAGTTATAACCACATTTACCACAGCTACTTTAGACTTCAGTGAAACTAATGCAAAGTTGAGCTATGGGCCAGCGACTTTCTACATCTACATTCCATGTTTCTGTTTTTTATTCAGCCATTATTTGTATCTTAGATATATTTTTTCTCAACTTCATTCATGTTAAAGTGAGGAATAACAGCGTAAATATGTGTGCAGGCCGTCTCCTCTGTGCGTGGGCTGAGCCAGGAGGATGATAACCTGTCAGACTCGGGTCATAACTCCATGAGCAGCCTGCCGCCGTACCGACCTCCCTTCCGCCCACACCTGGCTCACATCAGGTCTGCTGCAGCCTTCTCGTCTGAGCTTTACTTTATATTCAAATGGGGCGTTGCTATAATACATAATTTGAGACATAATGACTGTGTGAGAAGTGATAATAGAAGGAATTTTTGATGGATTTCATGTTTGTTTTTTTTACTCTAGTGCGTCTATGGGACACATCAACACCATCGGCTCCCTGGACCGCACCTCTATGAAGGCGAAGGCCATAGGGTCAGAGGGCGTGGCTATTGGGGAGGTGGCGTGTCGGAGCATGGCAACCCTGAGCCGTCTCGCTCCATACGGAGGGGAGGCTCCACCCCCTTATGAATGGACACTGTCCCTGTCTGTGGAGGAGGTGGTGAGTACTGGTCAAAATGGACGAGCAGGTTGGTGCGATTTACAGCTTGCTCAGTCAGTTGTTCTGCTGTCCTGTCCAGGTGCGGGATCTGGAGGAGCGTCTGGTGGAGAAAGAACATGAGCTGAAGCAGATGAAAAGAAACCTGGACGAGAGTGAGGGCGCCATCGTTCAGGTGAATCTCATTGTGTTCGTCTGTTCTTTGCCATTAATCTTTGTATGTCTGCCTCTCCTCCAAATTCTAACCCCCATCTGCTCGCCTCATGCAGGTGTTCGAAGGGAAGCAGCGTCTGTGGGAGAAGGAGGTGGAAGAGCTGAAGCGCCTGTACGCCGCCAAGCTGCGTCAGGTTTCCCAGCATGCCCAGCGTTCCCAGCGCAGCCTCCAGTTGCAGTTGTTTAAGGCCCAGCAGGAGAAGAACCGACTGCAAGAGGAGCTCGACGGCCTGACAAAGGAAAGGAGCCAGGAAGCTGGAGCCATAGTAAAGACAACCAGCCCAACCCTGGAGGAGACGCAGTGGGAGGTGGGGCCTTACTGACAAAATATCAGAATTCCTTCCTTGTTTGTTTGTCCTGTTAAAATATTTACAACTAGGTCTGTAACATCTGTAAGAATCTGTTTCATCTGCCTCTATCCCTTCTTTTCCCATTGCTCCGTCTCTCAGGTTTGCCAAAAGTCAGGGGAGATCTCCTTGCTGAAGCAGCAGCTGAGGGGCTCGCAGGCAGAGGTGACCCAGAAGCTGAGCGAGATCTTCCAGCTGAAGACGCAGCTCAGGGAGACGCGCATGGAGCTGCGCAGCAGGGAGGGTCAGTTCGACGCACTGAAGCTCGTCCTGCAGGGGACACAGCGTCGCAGGTGTTCCTCTCAGAATGCACGTGAAGACGGAAAAGGAGCTGAGGAGACTACTTCTGCTACAGGTAGTTTTTATGTGGCGGTCAGTAAATGTTGCACTGATGGTGTCAGGATCGTGTGATTTGATTATTTAAAGGTAAACAGATCACTTAGTTCCTGCTAAGTTGTCACAAGCCTGGATGAGTGTTCAAATTGCAATCCATTTCCATCATGTGTTAGAGCCGTCAGCAAGGCACCCACTCGTTCACAGTGTATACTCCGGATAATCTCCAATGTCTCCATAGACATTTGCGTTCTCACAGACAGCCCCTCTGGAAAACTTCAGGAGATTATCAGTGCATGTCTGAAAGAAGCTATAAAGACTTATGTAAAGCTAAATACATCTTACTGATCAACACCAAATCATATTAAAATATAGTTACAAAAACATAATAAGTATTAAAAAAACATACTAAAACCTGCTGAAGCCAAGGGGGCGTACATGGAAAGTGTAAAGAAGATGATATTTATATGCTACAGATGTGTCTAATGACAAACTAGTCTTATCAACGCAGCAGGAGCTTGTCTTGTTCTTTTGAGTTGGAGTGCTCACACACTTGCATCCAAAATCAGGTTATTTGAGTAACCAGGTCAGGAGCAGGGTTCACAGTGTGTATATATGTGCATGTGTTTTAAAAGCAGCCAAAGTCTTTCATTATACTTCCCCTATGGCACTGCCGGACTGTAGTTGAAGCCATGTGAACCTCTGTGTTGCAGGAGGGTGCGGGGGGCCCACGGAGGAGCGTCTGCGGGCAGAGCTCCTGCTGGAGCGACGCCAGAGCGAGGCCCAGGTCATGGCTTTCGAGGAGGAGAGGCACACATGGCAGACGGAAAAGGACAAGGTCATCCGTTACCAGAAGGAGCTGCAGGCCGGCTACCTGGAGATGTACCACCGCAATGAGGCGCTGGAGAGGGAACTGCACCAGCTGAGGGCGGGCAGAGAGCAAGGAGCAGGAGCAGGAGGAGCAGAAGGAGGAGGCGGAGGGAGCAGAAACGGAACATTGGAAAGAGAAGTGCCAGAGCAGAGGGGTGAGAGCGTGGGGGAAGAACAAGAGCAAAGACCTTCCTCTGCTTTGCCGTGGATAGAGAGGATCGAATCATCTGAAATTTGATTGGGACACATTTGCGATGCAAACTATTTTCTCCCTGAAGTATGGAAGCTACGGAAGAACAGGTCTACCAGGAAAAGAAAGAAAAAACATCCAAAAATCTAAATGAAATCTGTAAAAGACCAAATTTTACTGGAATAATTAGTAAAAGAAAATTGTAGAAATTATGATATTGAAGATCAAAAATATTACTTCCTGAGAGGAGATTATGTGATGCAAATTAATTTTTTTACAGACTATGTATTATTATTAGTATCAATAATACCAAAGTTTTACCTAAAATACCTCAAAATCGTGAGTTAAGAAATAATCAGATAAGATGTGAAAATAATAGGCGATAATAAATCTGGGTTAATGTCGTGAGTCAAACAATTTGACTCAAATTAAATGTAAGTAAAATTAGGTACAATCTCATTATTATGACCAGAAAGTCAACATTCTGACAAATTCCCCCTCCTTTTATCTGAAATCATCTTTGGATGCATTGAATTAAGTTTTTGTTTTTAACTTTTCATTGATTTGTTTTTCTTTTCGTGGTGGAATTAGGCTTCTACAGGTCCTGCCTGCTTCTGCCCATGCACCCTAGTTTATTGTTTAACGCTGTTTCCTATAAGCTCGTACAGAAACACAGTAATGGCTGAACAGGAGTACAGTCTGTGCCTCGTCTGTAGAGTTCAGATTGTGATAGTGTCAGTTTTGTATAAAATGCAGCTGAGCTCCAGCAAAGCACCTCGACTGTCCTGCTTCAGACTTCTGTCCAAATATAAATCTGTAAATGTACTGTGACTGATTTGTGTTTATTTGGTTGCTACTGTTTGGTTTGGACAGTAAACTAAGGATTCAAAGGGAAGCGCAGGAACACCTCTGCACCTGTGTGTGCAGACGGTCAGCTCTGTGGATTCACCTGGGCTCTGGGAGGAAAGCTGCGTCTCTGGGTTAAGTATGGAGGATTAAAGCTGTCTGGTGCCAAGGTACTAATGCTGACTCTGTTTACCCCGCTGAAGAAACTGGAAATGTCGGACTTCTGATACCAATATATTTTGTACATAACTGTCGTTTGATTTGCCTTCTCTCATTGTACAGCACTCTGTTGTCTTAAACGGACCTTTTCCCATATCTTCTGATTGCAATGGAAACAATCAGCAGATTCAGATGATGAATACGACTGCTCTGCTTATTGGTGCGACCTGTTGCACATCACCGAACCAACAACATCAAATGCATGACGTGGGTGGAGTTGTTTCTATCGTATTGTTTATCATTAATATAAGAACGTTCCGAAACCAGCTCTCAATCCACCTTTCAACAAACTGTGACTCTCGTGTGTTTACTGGAATTAAAACTGTATTCTTTCTAACTGGATTCATAATAAACTGCTTTGAAGTGGTGTAACAGGAGTTGAGTTGGTGGCATATCTGGTGTAAATCAATGGTTTATGTTTGACTCATCTGTCTCCTGAATTTAACAGCTAGAAATGTCAAAATGTTAGAGGCGTAACTGATGGCGTTCACCCTCCGAGACGCCCGGCTGATCTGAAGGGGCTTAAAATCTCCAGAGCCTGCCAATAAAACCCAAGGACGGGAGCTTTATGGTGGAATGAACAACAGAGCGGCAGAGGCTTTTGGGACTAATGTGGCTTTTAGAGGTTTAGCCCTGGATCCTTATCTCTGCCTCTCTCTGTAAGGCCCTCCCTGCTCCACCCCTGCCAGCCCTTACATACCATCCACTGCAGCACAGACGGCAGAGGGGTGGAAGGTCGGCTGAGATAGGAACACAGGCGGATCGCTGTTTGCTCAGGAAAATCAGCACTTCAATGGAAACCATCAGATGTCTAAACCAGAACACAGCTTCAGGGATAACTTGGCAGCAGTGGGGATTTAGATTTATTCTTTTTTAAAGGTGTTACATGTGTTGTATTTATGAGTCTGCACAAGTGAGCATTTATATAAACGTGTGGAAAGTGAGAAACAGCACAAGCAAGTGTTGTTTTTTTAGGGTCTGGTTATCTGAATAGTTATGGGCTGCGTCTGACTCACAAGGCCCTTCTACCTTGGCATCTAAAACATTATATAAACTGGGGCTTAATATAACTGCACAGCTCAGGAGAGGTTGAGTGACTTACTGAAGTGGGATGAGGAGAGATTCTTAGCAGACGCGTTATCACTCCGGAGGAGGACGGCAGCGCTGAACGGCGTCAGCAGGACTGCTGTTTATCTGATGAAGTGACAGTTGTTTAATACTAGTGAATTATTTATGAATACAAATGTGAAAACTTCAAATTGAAACCTCTTACTTGAGATTTAATAAACTGAGGCTATATAGTACAAGTATCAATAATGTAGCACTAGCGCCATCAAGTGGTGAAGATGGGGGGAAAAGGCCCGAGCAGCTACAGTCAAGTGAGACATGGTAGGAGCAGTCCACCACCAAAGGCCATTCCAAGCCTCCAAAACTGCATTGGAGTATAAATTTTTATTTTTTTTTATTTTCAGATGCAAGTATATGAAACAGGGTCGAGGATAAATATTTACAATAAAGGCTGCATAACACACAAAAAGCAGGAAATGCAATCATTCGACAAAAACTTAACAGAAAGTACGGAGCGCTAGCAGTCGATCCGAGGGAACACTCGAGAGAAGCGATGAATGACTGTAAACATAAGGGAAAAAAAACAACAACAAAAAACAGGAGGAAACTCTGAAGTTCCACACGAGACAAACGTTAAACCAGGAGTCGTTTATCATAAACTGCGACTTCAAACCAAGCGTAATGTTGCAATAGTCGGTGTGAGCAGTGCTGGTGCAGTGCTTGTTGAAGAAATTTGCCTCACTGGAGTGTGAGGTGACATCACCATTTTCAAGAGGACACTCGCACAATTAGTGTGAATCACCGAAACCATATTGTACATCCAGAAGCCTCGCTTGTGACACCCTTTCCCCAAGTGTTGGCTTCACACGTCACCAGTTGAATAATATATACAAACTCCCATAACACCCAATCTATCAGCCTCAATAGTGAAATGTGTAATGTTTCTTGTAACTGCCAGGTGTGGTATGAACTGTTACAATGAGCCCTGAGGAAATGTATAGATCTTTTTTTTTTTTTTAAATGCTTCATCTCTTCTGACTTCATCTCAAATAAAAAGGCAAACCTATGCAGCAGAGGCATTTTCTAAGTATATATCAAACAACAGCCACAAAGATCAGAGGACCCACGACCGCCCCCCCCCCGTCCAAAACCCACCCACGACGAGTAAAGCTGAATCACGAGCCTACAGTCACTGCAAGTCAGACCATACGGCTACTGTCACACACTTCACATCTCCAAGTCACATGGCGTGCAAGCTCAGGGAACACGATGCGGGGGTCAGAGTGAGGCGATGGCGCGCTCCAACCATTAGCTCTGAAAGTTACACAGGAGAGTTGATTACACACGTTGCTCCTCAGTTTAATTTACTATTTTACATGAGCTGGTGCTGGCGGTTGCAATGAAAAATAGAAACGAAGCACATTTCACAGTAGTATATATTTTTTGTTTCCTTTTTGTCATCGTTTGTTAAATACATACACAGAACAAGACACATGGCTTCTATAATGAGGGAGATCTTGCTGGTGCAGTCAGTCACAAAAAGAAAAGAAAAAAAAGCCGTTCCTCCATTGATAAGTTAGTTAATCGTTCCACTGATCAAGTGGATACATCAGCCGACTTTCAAGCTACGTGAGGCCTGTATTACATTATGGAGGAGTAATCGGTCAACAATCAAGACTTTGATTTCAGACCTCCACAGTCCCCCCTCGCCACCAAATAATAAACCTACTACACAGTTTGTTACTCTGTTGTTCTCATGTGTAACAGAAGTTTATTACCATCCTGAAGTCAAAAACTGCTTATCTATGCCTTTGCCCCACACACACCCATCCATAGTCATTTCACTGCTTCCGTCAGGGAAAAAGAAAAAAGAAGCAGTCATCCAACTCAAGCAAACAAACACTATAAAGTATTACATATTTAAAAAGATAAGCCAATAACTCTGCAGGCATTTGCAAATGAGTTTCAATGAATGATCCTTTTTCAGAGGTGCTTCTTTGTGAGGATGCCCTCATGACTGAGAGACTCCTCACTCTACGACAGGTTGTAGTTCTCGCTGGAATCTGTGTACTACGCAAACTTGAGAGGGTCCGAGGTGGAAACGGGGCGGCCAAGGCTGTCCAGTGAAGCACTGGGGTAAAACCTTAATGCTTACAATAACAGGCCCGAGAGGCCAGGGGCAGAGGAAAGTTGCCAGAGCAAAAAATGGTCCTGGAAATGTGAAGAGCTCCAGGGAACTTCATCCTTACTCGTGAGTAGAGTGAGCGGTATCAAAAGTAGATCTGCTTGGCATGTGACGGGTTCTGCTCCATGGGGCAGTACGGGCATTTCAACCTGAGGAGGAGGAGATCAGGTACAGGATGTTAGAAACTTATACACTTTATATCACCTTTCCTAAAGCAAATTATTTGTACTTATATACAAAATGTGGGATTCTCCAAACTAAGGTTGGTCTCAACGAAGAAATTGATTGTCCTCTTTTCTCATAACTTGATTTTATAGGATGTGTTTGTGTTCTCGTCTCTTTAATGTGGTGTCTATATTTGTATATTTTTCTACAGTGTTGTCTAATAGTGGCTATTTCCTCTAATTTGAGTCACCTGCTCTGTCTATTTTGATAATGTGCCCATGATGTCACTTGACCTGTCACCTAATATCACCCAGGCCCATATATGTCTTGTTCTTCCTTTGATTCTGGTTAGTCACCCTAATGTCAGCCAGTGTGCCGCAACACAGAGGTGCATTTCTGTATCATTGCCATGCATTAGCCACTCTAACCGAGGTTTTTTTTACTTTTTCCACATCAAGAATGCCTTAGTTTATTTCCTTTTTTGCACAGGAAGCTAGTTGCATTTCGAACTTACTTTCCAGCGTTAGTCAGTTTGTTAAGGGCATCTCTGGAGATGACGTGGCCACAGATGAGCTTCATGGGAGGGTTGCTCTCTGAGGTCTGCTGCCGAAGGATTGGACAGGCGAAAACCGAGTGGTACCAGCATTTCTTACCGAGGTCAATTTCAATCTAAATGAACAGAGAGGGGGGTGAATTTAGCGAATGCTGAAAGAAAAAGAAAAGTAAGGTCTTTGAGGTCATTCAGAAGAGACTCACAGGCAGCTCGTCTTTGTGTGTCCAGACTCCGCTGCACTGTCTCTGCTCTATCACCTGCTTGATGTTCATCAGCACTGGCAAGGCCATACAGCCTGATGCAAAACTGCAGAGAAATATCAAGCAAACAGGATTAAATAATGCTGCATAGTGACAATGCAGTAGTATTGTTTATGTTACATCTTGACCTGACAAAAAAAATCGACTAATTAACTGTTTCAACTTTAGTTTCGACTTTGGTATGAAGGTAAAGATATTACAGGAGATCCGAGATGAGATCTTCCTACCTAACACTAAGTGGAGACTCTACGGAGAGGCCCAGTAAAGCGCAGGCATCTCTGGTGAAGATGTTGCAGATCTCTGCCCACTGATTTGTCTCCAGCAGACTGCGGTACGGCGAGTTCTCGATGCCATGACGCAGATACACCAGACTGCCCATCAGGATCTGGATGTCTGAAGGGACAAACAAGTGTAGGGGTTGACAATAAGGAAAATAATTAAAATGTCATTATGAGGAAGGGTTTGCTATTGTGATTGCTATTCAACGAATACCAAATAATTTCTAGGGTCCTTAATTCTTAACAAAAACAGTACAACACAACTCAGGTCAAGCATCTTGTGTGTTTGTGTTGGGAACGTCACAGTGATTATGCCTCTATATGGTTCCTACCTCTCTGGTGCTGAGAGGCGAAGGGCTGAAAGTGCCTGGCGTACTGCAGGGCCTCCATTTGGTTGCCGATTCCTCCACTGAGCAGACTGATGAAGTACAAGCGGTGCAACTTGAACTCTAAACTGCTGTTTAGGTCCAGGAGGCGCTGCCGATTCGTCACAGCCCACCTCGGAAGACACAAACATGAAGTACAGTCAGATTTAAAGTCAACACGTTGGTTAAGCGGATCATTCTAAAGTTAGTAATTTATCAGCATCACCATCATTGGTTTGAATATAATATATTTGACATTAAACAAGTATCAATCATCGATATTGAAATTCTGTAAATGTGTTAAACATCTAGAGTCAACTCCACTATGAAACAAGTTTTTTAGTCATTTATTTTTTCACTTTTCTGAGGCAATAAATTTTGATTCAATAAACCTATACAGAATCATCTCTACATCTGCAGTGTGAGAAATCAGTTAAAATTCTTAACCAAAGCTGATACAGAAAAAGAAAACATACTCTAGTGCCGGCCGGAGGTCCTGCATCCTCAGAGCTTCCAGGATCCTGTTCAGCTCCAGGAAAGGCTGCTTCATACTCATGTCTATAACTACACCAGACTCCTAGAAAATGACACAACTTATATCTTGAGAAAAACAGTGTCAACATTAAACTTAACTTGCGACTTTCAGAGGGAGGTTATCGCACAGTCTTGCAGGTAAGTTCACACCAAACAACATGAGATTAAAAGTATCACTGTTAATTACCTGACACAGATCCTCTGCTACACTGAGCATCCCTTGTCTGTACAGGTGCTCCACAATGGTCTCACTCAGGTATTTCTGTCTCTCTGGGGTGTCCCACACTGTCTCTGCCACCACAGCACTGATTTCTGCATCAAAATTCTGTAACGATGCATTTCAGAGATGATTCTTTGTGTATCGAACTTGTTCGATTATTAAGTTAATTTTGAAGTTGTTGCCTGTCCTTACTCTGTCAATGGCTTTGCCCACTTTCGACACACTGCCGTGGATGTCCTTATGTCGGGAGGCGAGCATCTGGACTGTTTCTTTGATATTCTTACAACACTGGGCCATAGTCTGAGACAAGACCGACAAGTCTGCGTCTTGTACTCCTAAGAGAGAAAAGGGAGAAATTGTCACCGTCTACAACAATATGTGTCTGTTTTGTTATGATGAACAAATAAATCAAAACTAATATAAAAATTTGATTTAATGCACTCAACTTACAAAAGTTGTATCTTAATTATTCAGTCACTGTATGTGTGCAAGATTTTCTTACCAAATGCCACTAGCTGTCCTCGGATCTCACACACACTGCGCAGGAGTTCGTCTAACCTTTCCTCAGACTGGTGGCCGTACATTACGAAGCGATGGAGCACTTTCTCCAGCTCCCGCTCCACACATGCACACTGTTCCATGATTCTGGCTGGAACACTCACACACACACACACAACACTGACACCTAGATTTAAGAGAAAAACAGTTCATGGTAGCTATGAGTTTGATAACAGTATATCCGCTGATGCTTATATATATTATATCCATTTTCATTGCAGACATGAATCTTCTAGTTCACACAATTTTAAGTTGATGTCTTCCAATTACTTGTCAAACGTTACATGAGAGAAAGAAAAGCCCAAAAATATTCACGTTTGTGCAGCTGAAACGACACAATGAGGTTATTTTGAAAAAATAACTTGTTCTTAATCAACTAAGAATTTTACCTCGTTACATAAAAAATAATCCTTTTTGGTAGTGATTCATGAAATGCTTTGTTTTTTTAAGAATACTGATGAAGATATGTGCTGAGCAGGCCAAAGAATATCCTTGTCAGTAGAAAAGAATTAAACAATTACTTAGTATAATACATCAGACATACGTTTGGTATTTCCCAACAACAATGTCCTCTCGCCAGCCCAGCCAATGTTTCAACCAGGCTCTAGATTGTGATGTTATTGTTTTTTTCTTTACAGTTTATGTAGTTTGTAGTTTGCTGCAACACAAAATAAAAACGTACAAATTCGTTCCATGGCCCTGATTAAAGGATTAGGGATCCCATTGTGTTTAATACAGAGTTAAAGCCCATGTTGAAATGAACTGATATGTTATTGACAGCCTGACTGTCACGCTGCTGCTGTCAGAAGCTCTGAGGCACAGTGATGCGTTTAAAGACCGTTGACAGTCGTTATTTTCAGCAGAGATAAGGAAAAGACGAACTTCTCCTTCCCTGCCCTGACTCAAAGTTTGGCCTGGTGTGGCTCCACTAACAACCACCGAGGCCTGAACATAATGACAACCAGGCACACAGTGTACTCTGCGGCCTGGTGTTTACTAACGTGAGCCGCCGCTAGCTTCTCAAAGTTTGATGAAATCCCGAGGCAGAGAATGATAAATTGACCTGGGATTACGTTCCCCGTTGTGATTACTGCTGTATCACGTTAAAACTATGAATCGTTTCGGGCTCAGCTTTGCTGTAAACTCACCGTCTGTGAGCTCAACACAGAAAATGTCCACCTACGGCAACAACATAAACGCAAGCAGCACTGATGTTTCACCGATCAAACACCACGTTACGTAGTTTTATTAGCGGCTACTACTGATAGACTTGAAGTGGCACCAACCGCTGACAATATGGTTTTATTCGACGCGGACATTGCGAATATTTAGCAACAGCAGAGCTAACATAAACAAACGCTATCACAGTCTCTAGCCACAAAAGCTCGCCATTGCTAGCGGCTAGTTAGCTAGTTGACGTTAGCTGCTGCTCTCTGACACGGTCCAAATTATTTCAGGAGAGAATGACAACCCGCTCATTTCGTATCATCCCAACACTTACAACATCCAGAACCGTTTAATTCATTTTTAAGATGTGGTAGAATAAAAAACACTCACCTGTCGTGCTGATTAGTTAGCAAACATTAGCGTTAGCCACTTGCCTGTAATGGCAACACTTCACCAGCAGTTGTAATGCGGATCTTCCGGTGTCGCATTCGGCCTCAGCTGGACGTTTCACAATAAAAGTCGTATTTCCTCCGGGACATCCAAGGCTAGTAGCTTTCATCACGATGTTTTTCCCACACGATGAAGTTTTGAAGCTGTGTCACAATCCACTCCCTGAATGTTGCCACAGGATACTGAAGCATCAGCGTGTAAATACCCTTTTCATTTTGTATTTGGGCAAAACGGAGCTGTTTGTTTAATATGAAGGATCGAGTTTTAGGTTTAGTTTGACCTGTAGCAAATGCAATGGATCTTATTTGTAAATCAATATAATTCAACGATTTAATCTAAAAAATTACTTGGAATTGCTTCAGTAAACTATGTAGTGGAGCATAATATTAGTACATATTCTCATCCACCAAAATTAGAATATAGACAATATTTTTTATTGTGTTGCTTGTCTAGACTTTGCTGATGCATATCATAGCACCCTAAAAAAGCAACTAGGTCAGTTCAAAAAGATAGATTTGCAATGTGATCCTATGTTTATATTATTTGTGTTTGTCATGAATACTAGCACCTAAATAACTCCTCATGAGACTGGACCCTTGTTGGGCGTCAACAACTCCAGACAGAGCCTCTGCAGGAAAAAGCAGCTGTGATGAATTTCTAAAAAGTAACTCATGTTTATTTATCTTCACACACACAAGGAAGTGTCACAGAACATAAGCATCCCCGCCAAAACCTTGATTTAAAAGTTTTACATGTTTGTTCACTAATAGCTGCCCAGGCACGGCTTGTCGGTGTGTGTTGCTTTGTGAGAGGGTGAGGCCTTTAGACTTGGGGCAGGCTGGTGTGATCTAATCTCACAGTGATGTAGACTAAAGCTCCCCATTGCTGAGGTGCTCATCATTCTTTCCCTGTGAGTCCTCCTCCAGTCTGCTGTGCTGCCATGACCGCAGAGGTTCAAATTTATCAGCATCTCTGTACAGTTTAGTTTGCACTCTCTCATAACTCACGTACCCATATCATGTATGTACTGTATGCATTTCATCCTCTGTAACCATTTGCAACTGTATTGTGCTCAAAGGCCATTGTTTTACACTTTTACTCCACAGTACCCAAGTGATACCAATGTGTATTTACAAATCGCAATGAAATAGTGTATTGTAGTTTACTGTACATGCTTTAAATCCAATCTTCTCTGCTCAGACTTCAGAGGGATGATCATCCACGCTTGTCATGCCATTCCAGCCTCCAGTGAAATCTGAAATTACTTACCAGACATTTTTGAAAGTGGATCTGGAGTCTATAAACATCAATTGATTTATAGAGAATGAATGGTGAAAAGAGGTATGTAGCTGTTGAAAAGGTCTGCAAGTTTAAAGCCGTTGCATTAACCGCACCAAGGTCAGAGACTCGTGTCCTGACAGCTACACCGACAATGTATGCACTCGTGACAATGTTAGACTCTTCAGAGAGAAGATTCGGCCAAAATAACAAATGCATGATGACACACATACCATAGCTTGTTTCCATACTAAAGATATAATATACCCACAGTGACAACTTTATGCAACATTCAATCCGGGCTGCAATCAAAGATTTTCCATCGGTGTAGAACTCATCGGCGTCATCATCAGTATGACTGATGATGAATGGTAATGTTATGAGGTGTTGGGTTATGGACAGAGGCTTAAACTCACTACCATCAAACATGCTCAGACAGACTCAGTGGGGCTCAGAGAGTACTGTTATTCTAAAACGTACAATAACTGATGTGACCCCATTTGTTGTGACAGTCAAGCTTAAGTGTGAAAATTGAAATTATATTTGACTAGTTTTCTTGAAAAAGAAGATATCCAGACATTGACAGGAAAAACGTGACAGAAAACATGTGAGCACCATAACATAGTTATGCAAGTGTTGCTACCTTAGGAGTTTTGCATGTGAGCGCTGTAAGTCGGGTGGTCTTTCTTAACCTTTGACCTGTTGTACCCCAGTTACACCATAGCATTCACACCCTCACTCATACACACACATATACACACATGCATACATGTGTACAATAACTGTAGTGTTGATGCTTAATATAGCCTCTTAGTAGTGGTCAAGTGGACAATGTGTGGCTGCACTTTGAGTTTGGTATTTCCCCTTTCTTTCCCCACCACCGTGCCCCGCTAAAGCTATGGCTATCATGGCCCTGATAATATGGGTCTATATATAGAGGAGCCCTGTGACTGAGCCGGCTCTAAGTGTCAAATTCCAGGCACACTCATCCTGGCTGGATCAGCACCTGCTTCTAACTATAAACCCACCCACCCCCTGCGCTGCACCCCAGGCCAGCTCCCACTGAAAAGCCACTGCCCAACCAAACTCCAGTTTGGAGAAGAAAAAAGATCCTGGTTAGAGTCAGTGAGTGCTTACCCCGTGGCCAGCTCAGAAGGGAGGGGCAGAAATAGAGATGGGGGCATTGGAGGATGTAACATGTCTGAGCGAGATGCCCGTGTTTGCTTTTTCTATTCAAGTCTGATACATGGCAGCGTGGCACTGCCAGACTGAGCGGAGCTGCTCAGTCCTGGATTCTGCATATGCACCGAGGTCTCGTAAGCTTGGAGCGTGTTGGTGATTTTGAGAGGCAACTCACTGGATGACAGACAGACATTTCAACACAGAGCAACTCAATGCCCTTGGGAAAGAGTCATCATTGGCCAAAGGTATAGTACCATTCATTCTGTCGCTCTCTACTTGTGCATTGAGCAGCCCTTCCTTCTCTTGTCAGTCTCTCACCAAGGCAATGTGGAGAGCTTAGATAAAAGGTATGTACAGTATCTGGCAGAGCAAATAATGTAAGATAAATTTATCTCAAATTATAATGTAATTAAAATTTGAAATAAGATGCATTTATATTATAGTTCTTATATATATAAGAATATCTTGATGATTAATCTTATGAACCTTTAAGCACATGTGGCAAAACACTAAATTTCTGGTATGTAACTTAAGTGTTTGCCAACTTTTAGTGAACATTTGTATATTCTCTTCAGTTCATTCATTTCAGTTTGCTTGCTGCTGCTTTTTAAGGCATAGTGACAGAGTGAGTTATATTTATGTTCTGAACCCCTTTTGGGGGTTGAAGATATTCTTTTACTGCTGGCAACAAAACAGAAACACTTGTCTGCAGCGCTGCCTGTCAAATGTTGCTCTTGGTTTAAATGAATGAAATACACATCCTCCAGGTGACCATATCTTCTTTCCAGCCCAGGAACAGATCCCAGAGCAGACTCAGAGAGTGGACTGGACTGGCCACAGTGATAATTTGAATTTTGTGGACTAGCGATGGACAGCTGGACTCTTCAAGGAGACAGCTACTCCTTCCTGCGCAGTGCGCCCCGCACCTTTACCCTTTGCCATCGTGACGGCACCCCCAACCACGTAGAACTCTTTGACATCATCAACGTCCCCACTCAGCGCAGCGCCATCTCCGAGACCACTTGCCTGTGTGACATTTTTGGAGACGACTGTGAGTCGCCCTCCCTCTCCAGCAGCCCTGCTGTAGGGGCCTTTGTCCTTTCTAAGAGGGAGGTGGACGGGACAGCTGCTGCATCACCTCTGGTGGATGATTTGAATGACTCAGGCTCTTACCACACTGCACACGGCTCCAGTGAAGGAGAGGAGGGATTTGAAGATTCAAGAGAAAGGCTTTACAGCCCCCCGTTGCAGAGCCCGTCTTCAGAGACGTGGCAGTCAGAGGGCGAGGGACTGAGTTCAGAGCATCTAGACATCTCTGAGGACAGTAGCCCAAACTTCGAACGAAAAAGCAAATCACCAGTCCCTCAGCTTAGTAGAGCTAGTCCACCACCTGAAGCCCTCAACACTGGTGAGAGAACGCCCTTTCCTGGAGATAAAAGCTCCTACACCATTACTCCAGAGGGGAGAACATCCCCCTCCTCTTCTTCTGCAGTGGAGATAAGACATTCACCGTCATCACCTAGTCCAAGACAAAATCAGTTAGAAGCTGAACCAGAGAGACTCACTCCTGTTTCGAAAGACAAACACAACAGCCCCGCACATCAATTCTTAAATCCAAGTCCGTGCTCTGAGCCGAGGACCTGTGTCAGCTCATCCTCCACTGAATCAGTGAACACCCAGTCTTCACCTGACTTCAGGGTGGCACAAAACTCACCTCATCCAAGGAACCAACAAAGCAGTCCCTTGCCTGAGTCCACACCTGACAATTTTTCGCTAGATTTTACAGAGTCAGCCTTTGAATCTAAAGCCAATCTTTCATCTCCAATACCTGGATCCAGTAGTACAGAGTCTCATTCAAGAGAAACTTCAGTCACACCTGAGCTGAAGAATAACCAATACTCCCCCAATACTCAAGCATCATCTCCTTTTCTTGAGCTAAGTAGGAGGGTTTCCCTGCCTGATCTTTTCAGCAGAGGCTACACACCAGATATAGAAGAGCCTCCCCACTCTCCTGAGCTGATTTTAAATCCTTCATCTGCAGAAGGAGACACCACAACTACTCCTGAGAGCCCAAAAACAGAGTTATCATTTGAAGGAGGCAGCACTGTTTCTACACCTGCTCCACGATACACACCTCCCTCACCTGTCATTTCAGTAACAACATCTCCTGAGCTGGTGGAGACCAGTGTCTCACCTGAATTTAGACACACAGCTCCCTCACCTGGCTTGCTCAGTGCTGCCTCTCCGGTTACCACAGGGACGAGAACTCCCTCCCCTGGCCCCTCACTGAAAATAAGATACCCTTTAACGCCTACTGAGAACAGGAGCCAGGATTCCTCGCCTGTGGTAAGTTATACTTTATCTCCATCACCTGGAGCTAGGAGCTACTGCTCTCCAGTAGAGCACAGACATACCGCTCCTTCACCTGAAATCAGGATTACAGCATCCTCACCTGAGCTTCTCACTTACTCTGCCTCATCAAGAAGCCTCGACTCATCCCCTCACATCACAGGGATTTCTTACAGCATTGTTCAGCCAGAAGAGAGGGACACATCCCCTTTTCCGGAGCTCTCTCGTCTCTCCACCACTGAGCCTCACAGGACACTTGTGTCCCCAGAGGCAGGGAGCCGTACTCACAGCAGAGGCAGTGTACAGAGCAGCACAGCAGGGTCCACTGGTACGCCACGACACTCGCCTCATACATCAGGCTTCACAAACTCTGTCCTGCAGCCTGAAATAACTTTGTCATATCAACCCAGGTACCAAACGCCTTCACCTCAGCCACAGCAACAGACTCCCACACCTGAGCCAGGATACCAAACCCCTTCCTCTCAAAAGCATCAAAGTCCCTCACCTCAGCATCTCCCAAGTAAAGACCTGTCACTTGTTTCCCCATCTCCTGAGCAGAGATCCCCAGCAACCCTATTCGCAGAGTACCGCTCTCAGTATACACAGCCTACTCCTCCTCTGAGAAACACACCAGAGTTCGAGAAGGAGTCCTCTTCAGGGGATATTACAGAAATACAGTACCCCACACATTCGTCAAAAGACGTGTCACCCTTATTTGAATTAGACAAAGGAGTCACATCAGTTCTTCCTGAAATCAAAAGCAGTTCACCAGTGGTCATAGTTAGTTCACCTGTATTTACGTCACCTTTCTTAGCAGAGGACAAGATAGAGAGTTCATTTGCACAACAAAGCACAGAGATAGAAGCACAAACAAAGGAAGTAAACATTCAAGATAACTTGAGTTTAGTCTCCTTCTCTGAGGAAAAGCAAGACTTTGGCTATAATTTTTGTCCTAAAGAAGACTGTTCTAATAATCCAACAATTGAAATCAAGTCTCATTCCCCTAATGTTCTAGTCTCTAAGGACAGGAGCCCCACCATTTCACCTGTCCACAGGGCTACATCCATCTCACCTGTGCAGAGACTGGAGAAACCAGAGCCTCCGTTCACTTCTCGTTCACCAAATTCTGAAAAGAGCAGTTTCTTGAAATCATCTTGTACACCTGAGCTCTCAAGAAGACATCCGTCAACAAAAGTTAGACGTGAAAACAGAGAGAGGTTCACCGAGAACATGGCCCACCGTGCTCACAGAAGACGGACGCCCTCTCCACCACTCACCAGGTTTACACCTGTCCACATCATAGCCCCTGAGAAACCATACCGACAGTGGCAGAACAGAAGCCACAGCCCCTCTCAGGTTGTAGCATCCTCACTAAGTGGTAATTTGAATACAGTGGTGACAAACAGGGAAAACCCCAATGTTGCCCCTGTTGACAATAATAGCCAGGCCTACTGTGGAAGAGGAGGGCAATTGCAGATGGAAAGGGAAATGCAGCTGGAGGAGGAGAGAGCAGTAGTTAGGGAGAGGCAAAGGGATAGGGAGATGAAGAGAGAGAGAAAGAGGGAGGAGCGCGTCCCTGAAAAGGGGGAGGGGTGGCAGGGGGACGCCAGTTACAGAGGGGAACAGGTTGAGCTGTCATTCAATGCCAGGAATAGAAAAGGGCCTGCGAGTCGCAGTGCAGCTCCCACAAGCAGAGAGACCCGTCAGGGACTGCCAACAGTGCATTCCTGTTCAGAGAGCTTACTTGCTACCAGACAGCTACAGCAACAACAGAGTCTCCTGAGACTTGCCTCCCAACAGGACCCCAGAGGTGGTGGTCCAGGCAGACGGCTTCAACCTCCGACACACCAGAACAAAAAAAGTGCTCTAGGACGCACAGCTGCAAGCAGGCCCTGCAGGAGTTCCAGCTCCAGCATGGGAAGTGAGCTGGATGAAGCAGATGATGAGGTGAAATGGTTCACAGACTTGGCTTTCCGCAGCCTGTCAAGTCCCGAGCTAGATTACCTTGACATGTACAACTCCAGCCACCGTTCATCAACCAACATTTCTCAACCATCTACCCAGGAGAGCCCCGCTGGGGTAAATCCCACCTGGCAGGCATACGCTGACTTCAGGGGTTCTGCTCCAAAACTGGACAATGATGAACTCTCCTACCAGCAATCATCTGCGTACTACTCACATGGACTAGATCCATCAAGGCGCTATGAGCTGGGCAGCTTTGAGTGCGTAGATGTGTCTATGGAAAGAGACGACACCAGGAAGGTGAGAAGAGGAGTTCCAAAGAGACAGATCCAGCTGAAGAGAAAGAATAATGCTGACGGGAAGCAGGATGAGAGTAGTGAAAATAGTAGTCCTGGAATACCAGTCATGGTGGAAAGCCCGTCTCTAGAGAGTCACACCAGAGAGACACTCATGAGACAACACAGTACACCAGCAGTAACACAAGATTGCTACCGCTCTGAGTGCAGCCCTGAGCCCAATCAAAAAAATGAGAGAAGATTCAAACTCCAGAAATCTGCCTCACTGGATGAAACAGGCACTAAAACCAAGATGGCCACCTGTCTCATTAAGAGTGTACTGTCCAAGAAGATGCAATGTGTTGACAAAGAACCTGATGACCAGGCAGAAGACGTGAGCCCTGCTTTTGATGAAAACAGCCCACCAACAGAGAGCACAATACAGAAAGTATCCCCAAATCCTGACAGGCATAATCTTAGTTCCACGCCTCTGTCAGATTATGGTCTCTCACCTGAGTGTCTTCCTTTGAGAGGAGAACCAAGCACAAAGGACGAAGCCAAATCACCAAAAAGCTTTGGAATGAGAACCAGTAACAGGCCAAGTTCATCCAGCAGCAGCAGAAGTGTAAATGTCTCTCAGACTGACAGTGAAGATGCTGATTCTCCGAGCAGGAATGCAACTGCCTTAAGATCTGACATGAGATCAGAATTGAAAGTGCCATTTGATAGTAAAATGTCCAGAACTGGAGTACGGCGAGCAGATGGCATTAAAATCTGGGACGAAAGGGAGGGTGGTGACTCAGCAAATTCCGCTTCCGGGAACACAGGAGCTGCTTTTGCTACTGGAGCTGGCAGTGGGCAGGCCTGGATGACAAACAGAGACCAGGAATGTGAAAACACAGAGGACCATAAACAACTGCAGGAGGGGGACGAGGGTGCCTGCACTTCAAAACCACAACAGTTTACACTCAGAGCTGTGGAGAAAAAGAAAACCTCTCTAAATGTCTGCCTTACACCTGAGGTAGAAAACAAACTTGAGGCTCCTTTACTGGATATAACTAACAGGGAAAAGGCAGACAGGGCAGAGACTAGTGTGTATGAGAAAACAGAAGAAGATGAAGGAAATGCCAATAATAAAATTAAGGCCCCCATACACAAAGTTAGAGACGTGAGGCAGCTTGTAAAAAATACTTATAATCTGTCTTTCAAGGCACCTCGTGCTGGGTTGCCATCAGATGTGAATGACGAAAAGATGGAAACTTTTAATGAGGAAAGGAGGGAAGAAGTAAAAGAGAAGAGGGGGAAAGAGGTCATAGCAGGGAACGAACATGGAGTAAGCCAAGAAATGAGGATGGAAGCAAGGGAAGAGGCCTACAGGGTGGAGAGGGAAGAGGAAAAGAAAGAGGAGGTAAAAGATTCCAAACTGCCAACCTTTCCTCCACCTCTTCAAAGCAAAGCAAAGCCTCTGCATCGTCCTCAGCCAATGCAAATAGAATACAAGGCTGTTTGCTGGAAAGAAGACAAATATAAAATGTCATGCAGCAAGAAAGCAAACCCAGGTGACAAACCTCTGGCTTCTCCAGAACGTGTCACTGAGGTGAGCAGAGAATCACAACAAGAGAAAAACACAATAGGAGACACAACAAATGGCAAATCCTGTCAACATGATCTAAAAAAGGCAGCAGAGACACAAGAGGCTGTGACAGAAATGCACAAAATGCCAGACAAAGAGGTCGAACCTATTGTTGTGACCACTGACAGAAAACCTCCCCTGCTCAGAAGCCTTCCCAAACCGCCCAGTAAGGAAAGAGAGGTGTCCACTGCTGTGGTGTTAATAAGAGATGGATCCAAAACATCTGCATCTCCAGTGCAGGAAAAGATTCCCACCCCAATCCAAGTCCCTGCTCCTTCACTTTCACCTGGGCCCACCACCTCTGGCAGCAGTGGCCACTCAGTCTCCATGTTATTGAAGGAGAAAGGCTACCAAGCTGATATTGGAGCAGTGGTGGGGGGCGATGTACAGAATGCAGCTGGAGGGAAAGGGCCGCCCCGTAAGCATGTAAACTGCATGGAGATCCCCCTTCAGACCATCCTGTCTTCAGATGGTTGGAGAGGCGAGTCTCATAGAGAGAGGACGTTCTCCTCATCCTCCACCACGTCTGGCCTCTCATCAGTGTCTGAAAACACAGACACGCTTACAAAGACCACAGAAGCTGAGGTAGTTAACATTAAACCTCCAATCAGAGATGTAGGAAAACAAAAAAGCACTCCTCTACCACTGAGGAATTCCCAGGAGCAAACGCCACCTCTCACAAAACAGAAGGATGTAGGAGATTTTGAAGCAGTGAAAAGACTAGATCCTACCTTCCCCCCGAGGTCCCCCGCAATAAGGAGATTCAGACCACAGCCAATTGAGGTGAAGTCACTGTCTAAAGAAACACAGAAACAAGAGATGCCAGCAAACACCACGGTAAACAATAGACCTCAAACCATTGAAGTTAAATCCATAGCTAAAAATTCTACAAAGCCAATTGTGCCTCCAAAACCAAGTTGCAAATTTAAACCTGCTGATGTAGGAGCAACGCCAAATGAAGCACAGAGACCATCAGTAACAACATCGACTGTGAAACCACAAGTTGAAGAGAGGGCTCAAACAATTGTGGTGTCCTCACCGACTATCTATAGAAAGATCTCCAATGAGTCCACAGCAACATCAAACTATACACGAAAACTGGCTGTGTCTGCAGTGTCCAGCCTCAAACCTCCACCAAGCAAAACAACAGCAACCACCATCTCCAATCTCTCAAACCAGTCGACAGCACCACCAGAGGCAGAAGCATGTAACGACAGAGGACAACAACAACCTGCTGCCTCGCCTCAAAGCTCCAGATACATACAAAGACCTACAACCTTAGCTCCAACATCAACCACCAGTCCTGATTTAACCTCAGCTCCAGGTCCAATTTCTGAACTGATGCCAAGCCAAATCCCTGGACCTACCTCAGCTGGAGCCAACCAGCCAAGCCAACCAGCTGTTGTGAATCCAGACAGCCAACCAGTTCATCCTAGAATGGCATGCCCTCATGAACAAGCTATGCCGGCGACTTCAAACAATGTGAAACAACCCGCTGCTGTTCACACGACACAAGTACCAGGATACACACGCCAATCGTACCGCAGATCACTGTCTGGCGAGCGTCCCAACAGAGCAGATGACCTACGTTTTTATGCCTCGGATGATCCTCCAAGCTACGATGAAAGAGAAAGCTTCAGTCCACTCATGCTCCCCGATCTGAGCCTCAGGAGGTCAAATCGCTATCAGCCCTCCTCCCATCATCCTCCCTGCTCCTGCACAGCCGGCTGCCCTTCCCACCCTGGTCTCACAGCTCCTCACCATCACCGCAGCCCTCACAACCTCACGCCCCCTGCCCCTCCACACTCTCCGGGCCAGGCGCTGCCTTACCAGGGGCCTCTGCCCCCTCTTCGCCCCCACCAGTGCAGACCTGACCCTCTGCCAATGAGCTACCATCCCAGTTCCCCCAAATCAAGTCCTCTTGGTCCCAGCCAGCCACCTACCCTGTACCAGCCTCTCCACCAGCCTCCTCCCTGCCCTCCCCACCCCTCACTCATGCAGGCCTGCACTGCTGACCGGCCACTGCAACCACCGCAGCATATTGACCACAGACGAGCCCCTATGCACAGGTCCCCCCAGCAGCAACCACCCGGCATGTCTGGGGCTCCTTACAGTGATCCTGGCCACAGCCACTCACCTGGCCTTCCTACTATGGATCCCCAGTACTTGTGTGGTCCTCAAAGCCTGGGGCCTTCCTATGGCTCTGAATACGGGGGTGACAGCTCTAGTTTGTACTCCGAGAGCAGCTATGGACAAGCACCTCGCAGAGTGCTCCTAGATCCTGAGACTGGGAAGTACTTTTATATCGAGGTGCCTGTGCAACCCCTAAGGAAAATGTTGTTTGACCCAGAGACTGGCCAGTATGTAGAGGTGCTCATCCCACAGCAAGCAATGTCCCATTCAGGCCTGTATCCTCCATCAGCAGCCCCTTACCCATCTCTCCACAATCCCAACATGTACGCCCCTGCTCCCCAGTACATGCCCTATGCAGCTCCTCCTCCCACAGCCCACACCCAGACTCAGCCGCAGCCACCTCGCTATCCCGAGGCCTCTGCTGAAGCAACGATGCATCCAAGTGGGCCTGGGGTCAGCTATAGGAACCGCTCTGGTCAGGGGTCCAAGTCAGATTCCCAGAACCATCCACCATTGGACCAGAGCTACCTGGAGAGTATGTATTACGTCCCGACAGGGATGAATGCGAGCCCCAATCCCACCCCACCAGACTATTACCACAAACATCCCCCCAACCTTCCCCCAACAGGGGGGAAAAGGTCCTGAAATAGAGGATAGAGGCCGCCTTCCTGGAGCCTGTTGGGTTTTAAATACACAGTATATAAAGGGGGTGTCTAATGTTAGCCTGCACTGTTATTTGAGTTTTCACATTGCAACTGAAGACTGCGATTCTTTGTTTGTTGTTTATTTGCTGCTGCTTGTTCTGTGCGGGCTGCTTTAATCGAAAGAAATGATTTTGAATCCGAGAGTAAGCGTAACGCAAGTAAGTGATTACTGCCTATCCTCAAAATGGTCTATAAAGATTTTTTGTCATTTTTGATACAGGGTAAGAACAGCACACTGTTACTTCACCAGTAAAGCACAGATGCTATAAATCAATAGGTTTACTAATTAACTGATGCGTGTACTTTCATAACAAATATCTCCAAAAAACTTGAAAATACTGTTTTAAAAGAACCTCATATTTATTTTATTATTGTTTTTCTCTAATATTGAATGAGTGAGTTTGTGCAAATTATGTCTGCAACAACAACAATGCTAATAAAATGTGTCACTTTACGCATGGCTCCTTTTTCTTGCTTAATGTGAAACATTACATCTGTGGCTCTGTGTGTTAAAATACTTAATGGTGAATTCAGCAGCTACAACTGAGAGTTTCATCTTAGGTTACCTCTGCAATAAGAGCAATGTCATAGTAAAATACAAAATAAGAAAAATAAAACTAAATTAGTTAAATAAAATATAGCTCAATATAGATCTAATTAAAAATATGTGTATTGCCTTTAGGGAAATACTGCAATGCATCAAACATGTATATATACAGTATATAAATGGTGTCCATACAACCGATTTACAAAAGGTGTGGGTTTGAGTAAACCAATTCTGAGAATTATTAATCATGAATTATTGCTAGATATTAAAACTGTGTTGCAGCTTTGAAACCAGCAGCAGCATCTCTTATCTCGTGATCTCTCTGCCTCTAGAGGGCGCTTTACCTCCAAACAATGTGCAGCAGCTATGAGTGAAAGGATCACTGTGAAAATCATCATTCAATCATTACGGTAGGGGTTCAATATTGAGTTGGATTCACTAGGTCACATGAGATGAAAATTAGTGAAAATAAATTATTACATTCCCACGACAGAGAACACTAATATTCATATTATTTATTTATTTATTTTTGCACTTTTTATTGAAGTTAGCACATTTTTCATTGAACAACACAAAGGGGATTCTCGTCACATTTCATGTCAGTCTGATGAAAACATCTGATTATGACTAATGCATATCAAACATATCAAACAATTTTTAAAAGTTAAAAAAAAATAATAGGAACACATACAGACAAAAGATTTTTATGAGGGAGATGATGACATCAACACATGATGCAAATGCAGATGGTCCAAATATGCAGTAATGAGAGTTTGAGGCAGGGCATTGTACCACCATGACCACTAGAGGGTACCACAGACCACTACAACAGTCCCCATCCTGAGGGTATGGAGACTTTTCGTGACAAGACCCAGTAAAAGACAGAATGATGATTTCTTAATCAAAACCTGACCCTGTAAATAGAAACCAGAGCCTAATTCTTTTAACCCAGAGGATCAAAACTGGCCGCCCACTCTCTTTGATGTGGAGAGCAGTAAAAATAATGAGAGGTCTGACCAGGAGCTGCGAGGGCCATTTAGTGTGTATGTGTATGGTTGTGCGTCTCTGTGAGTGTGTGTGCTGAACAAGACACTGTTTCATCTGTACGAGGAGCTCATAGCCTTACAGGGACACAAGAGTTTGTTCATTCACATCTGGTGTGTTTATCACACTACAGCACCTGGCAGAGTGTGTCCTCTCTTTATGTAGGTCACTTTCACCGCTAGAAAACTATACTACCAGTGTGCTCTGAAACTAACTCCTACATCCTTTATCAGTAATGTCTACTTAGCCCTTTGTTAGCTATTTCTGGTGCTCCACTTTCCTACAGTGCTGCCTTGTCCGACATCTATTGCTTCTTGCCAGAAGACGTATTCTTTTAGCCTGGAAATCTCCGACTCCACCCTTGCACTCTACCTGGCCCAGTGACAACAGATTTTTCCTTCAGCCAGAGAAGATTAAGTTTAAACTCTCAGGATCAGTAGACCCTTTTAACAAAATCTGTCAGTCGTCCCTCCTGATTAGAACTTTTAGAACCTACACTGCTTAAGTCTAAGAAGAGAGGGTCACTCAACAGAAGGTCGGTGGTTTGATCCCTGGTTCCTCCATTCATCAATCAGTCAATCCATCAGTCAATCCATCCATCAATCCAATCCAATTCTTTTTTTGTGGGGTAAGTGACTGTTCATTTTTTATGTGATTAGGAAAACTACTACTCACGATATCACTTGCACTCTGCACTCGCATCGATAAAGTGTTGAAACTGTCCACTGAGCCAAAAGTGACGCTGGGATGTCTCAGTTATAAAAGAAACGGGCCTGATCACTACAATGTGTGTTACTAAGGAACGAAGACATGTAACAACCAAACACAAGTGATATCATTCAGCTTCAAAGATAATCTCATTTTCAGAATGACCCTATGTTCATGTTCGCTCAAAATAAACTTGGACCAAAGCTGTCTCTTTAGTACCTCCTTCTTTTAAAATGACAACTGGAATGCAAAGCTTAGGCATTTAAGTTTATTGCCATCATCCTGTATTGTCACAATCTGGATAACGAATGGAGACGCACCTTAGGAAAACACAGTAATCTTTATAAACTTCCTGCTACGCCTACTGAATATCACCTCCAGACAAACACACACACTTACACACACCTTGGGCCTGTTCCAAGGGGGTTATCTATGTTTTCTTAATATATCCCAACTTTTATGCTCAACTCCAATGTAAAAAGACCTGTTCTGTGGTGTGTTTTCTAGAATTTTGCAAAAATGCTTCGTGAAAAGGATCCCACTCTTATGTGGGTTTATTGTTCAGTGGGCCAAAGTTCACTCAAATTTATAAACCATGTCAGACTCGTAGTAAGAGAGTCAAACTTCAACAGCCTCTGTTTGCACGGAGGGCACTTCGGATCCCTGGGAGAGCGAAAACAGCATTCCTGTAATTCACCTGTGCTTCAGTGTTTTTGCTTGAAATTATATCAACATATCAAATTTAATATTGTAGCTTCCCATGAACTTAGTTTAGTTTATTTTGAACATTGGAGTAAAAGTAAAATTAAATTGTTAGAAATTAAGCACAAAAAACATAAGCAGCAACATTAGTAATAAAAAAAGCAAAATAAATCACATATATACTCAATAACAAATGAACATAACTTATTATTTCATCTTCTGTCTGAAAAGGGTTAGGAAGAGGAGCAACATGCTTCTACTCTATCCTCTTCTACACTAAATCATCTAATAAAAGTCAACAAATATCCCCCTGGTGTCCATCCATCTACTACGCAGCTGTAGTATTCTTCTCTTCTTACATGTGTCAACTTGCTTTCCATTCCTCCTCTTGTTTTCTGTACCTCTCTTTTATATCTATCTAACTTTTTATACTATCTGACAATTTGCCTTGCTTTCCACAAAATCACCTTGAAGATTGATACGCATATACCTTTGAGATTGGTTTTTGTATTTCAAATAAAATTTTCCTTTTCAAGTTATAACCCCCCTCCCCAAAACCTTTTTGTATGTTATCAGGAAATAATTGTTTATTGATTTATACATTTTCTGAACAGTTTTAATGTAATGCACATGTAATCAACATCCTCCCCATCTTGTGTGACTGTGCTGAATTCCAATCATATATACGCACACATACAAAACAGACATCATAACATCATTAGGAGGGCTCTGGGCTCTGGGCTCTTTCCAGCACGTCTGTTATTGTTATGGTTCTGTGGCCATTTTTCTAACCCACAGCACACACACACACACACACACACACACACACACACACACACACACACACACACACACACACACACCACACACACACACACAACACACATCTGTAGGACTCCCATCATCCCTGCCGCACCCAGGAGTGAGTGGGTGAGTGTGACTCCTGCAGCCTCATTTGATGTGGACCCACTGGAGGGCTGATTGGTCAGTGGAAAAGTTCTCTCTGCATTGTCTTTCTGGTATCAGGGATGTGATGAAGAGTGGGTGGCCTGGGCCAGGCTGCTCGATAACAGTATTCAGGCATGATAAGGAATAAATTGTGCCGTGTGCTTCATGACATTTTCCAACCAGTGCCTTTCCATGTGATTAGATGTCAATAGTTTTAGAAATGTAAAATTCTAACTAACGGTGACTGTAGTGATGTCTCAGAGTGAAATAAGGAAGAACCTGGTGTGTCAGTCAGTCTGTCCATGACTGTCTGTGTGTGTACAGTATGTGTAATGTATTGATGAAATGGAGGAAACCAGATCATGAGCTCAATGTGTGGTCCCTGACACTGATATTAGTAACCTCTGTCTGGGTGGAAACCTCTATAGTGGACATGTTGTTGTGGGAGGTTTGAGAAAGGCTGCCAACATTGATAAGTCTGTATTTTAAGTGAAGCAATGTGTCACGGGTTGTGAGCATACAACATTTCCACCTGGGTTAGGGCTAACCCTTCCCCTCAACTTAGATTATTTAATTTAAAAAAAACTGTTACAAAGGCAAAAATGATCCAGTAAAAACGCTACATTGACAAAAAGTCAATAAGTCAAAGTCAATAAGTCAAATTAAATACTTATTTTGAGGCAGAACATTTTTCATCACCTAATATGGCTCTAGAAACCCCTTTAGGTTTATGTTGTGACCATAGACTGGATACAAAGATGAACGACACCACTGCTCCCCAAAAGTGAAGCTAAAATGTTTCAATTGCCACCTGGAAGATCATAAATCCTGCCTCCTCATTGTTAATGGATGTGAGATGGACCAAACTTAAACGTCAAAGTACACGTTAAATAGATTTTTCCAAAAGATGGTTTCTGTAATTTTAGGTACTTTGTACTTTATTGTTTTGACTTCGACGCTTGGTCCATCTTTATATACAGTGAATATGACCCACAGGAGGGGATCTTGATGCCTAGGATGGGAACCAGTGACCTGTTACAGCAATACCTTTTATAAACGACCATATGATCACTGACTTTTATGCTGAAGAAACCAAGATGTGCCAAAAGACGTCTGATCTGTGTTATGATCGTCATTCTGCTTTCCTTTCCATCTATCCATGTCCTCTACCACTACCAGTTTCCTTCATATCAATAGGACTATTCGGAAATCTTTATTGCCTGATGCTGCCATGACAACCGAGACTAACATTGGCTATACTGATAATGATGGTCCATAAAACGGTCTGGGAGAAGTGAGTCTTCTTCACTCTTCACAGTGAAGGAAACCATACTTTAAGAGGGTTGCCTTACCTTAGCTCATGCCCATAGAAGGCTTTCCTCCTAGAGGAAGTGGGCGTGCCGAAGGGCGGCGTGCATGTGCATACATGTGAGCGTGTGATAAGAGAAAGGGCTGTGTGCAATGCCAGAGAACACCTGAAAGCTTACCTTCCGGCATTCACTGTGTTGCCTGGCAACAGCAGAGCATAATAATGACTCTGTGTAGCAAGCGCTCATCTTGCGTGTGTGGCGGTGTGTGTGTCACACAGCACTCACTATCCACCAGGTGGTGTGCCTACCTGTCACATTTCACGTCATCTCCTATGATTGCTACAAACATCTGTAATGACATTTATCAGCTGGAGACGATGGAGGTTTACCTGCCCCACCTGCACCGTAACCACAACATTTGTTTCTAATTATTGATTCTGGCCAAGTGCTTAATCACAAAGAGAAGATCTACACTCAGATTACTGTTATATGAGGTGCAAGTGATACATTATTACGGGCTAAAAAAAGATCTCCAGAGATAAATGTTTTCATGTATGTGGAAATCATTAGTCTAGACTAGTCTAGTCCTTTTAGTGGCCCCAGGACCCCTCATGTCTAGGAAGGAAATTGTTACTTAGAGTATGAGTCTATCCATGTCTCCAATACTGGGGCACACACACACACACACACCATACACATAAACACACTCGTATTATCCAGTGCTGAGGATGAAGTAGCCGAGAAATGATGTAATGGCCTGATCACTTTACCCGTCCTCCTCCTTCCATGAGCTGGATCGCAGATCAATGAGGAATGGAGGGAATGAGGAGACACAGAGCGACTGAGTGCATGTGTGTGTAAGCGACTGGTGAAAGAGAGAGAGGGAGGGAGAAAGAGAGAGAGAGAGAGAAGAGCTATTGACAGGAACAAGCTCTTTGCTGCCTCCATCCTGACTCACTCAGGGCTGATGACATGTCTCAATTCTTATTGATATAATGTTGTGTCAGATGTTCACTGCTCCTTGAAGTTCAACACATTAAACTGCACAGCGACGTTAGCCCACACGGGCAGAGAGCTCTGGTAGGCTTCAATGGGGGTGGGGGGGGCTCCTGGGAATCAGCCTTTGGTCTCATCCAGTGATCAGGTTTGTTACGGGGTGTTGTGTGTGTGTGTGTGTGTGTGTGTGTGTGTGTGTGTGTGTGTGTGTGTGTGTGTGTGTGTGTGTGTGTGTGTGTGTGTGTGTGTGTGTGTGTGGGTCACTGGATTCCTCCAGCATGAGGTAAAAGTGATGAGTCATGCACGAGTGGCCTCACAGACTGTCGACGTTTAATATTACAACGGTTAGACATCGTAAAAAAGGCATTAACTTAAATGCGTCACTCAGCCATTTTTTTAAGGAAACACTAATATTTATGTTTCCCTCCTCACTTAAGAATACTAATCATAAAGAAAGAGTGTGCGTAATCTGGTCCAGACAATCCACAGCACGGAGAGGACTTGAGATCCTGCTGCACATCGCCACATCGGCAACTATGCAGCTTTACCACTGGTCAACGCCAGGGCCATGTGTGCCAGCAGCATGGACTTTGTACTGTTCAGTGAGTTCAGTATTCATTGATCAAGTGGGTCAAAGTTAACAGTAATTTCTGAATGTGTATTCTGCCAAACGTAAACGGGACACACAGGAGCTAATGTATTATCATGATCCCATCGGTTTACCAGAATAATGGAGACTTTTAAGAAGAATAAACTGAACATGAATTTTCGGTAAAAACTCCCAGTTTAGATGAAACTCAATCGATAATAAGGTGCATTCAGTGTATCACCATCTTACTGAGAGAGTTGTCGTGCTCCTGGCTCTTAAGTTGCTGAAAATGTTGTCTGCCAATTGGTGCTGGGCAGGTATAGTGTAAAGTAGGTTTTGCTGAATCAAAACATTTAACCATTTGCTTTTAATTTATTTTAGATTTTGCCTTTATATACCACATCATTTTTTTACAATGTCATTGTTTGGTATCAACATTTCCTATATGACCAGACAATATATATATATTTGTTTTACTTTATTTTCAAAGTAAATGTAAATAAAGGCTGCAAATATGAAGATATAATTGTAAAACAGATGCAATATCCACCTATTTGAAACAGAGAGCAGGAGTAATCATAGGTGGGGTTTTTCTTTGTAGCTATGCAGCTCTTCAAAATGTGCTCAGTTAGACTAATAACTATAGATAATGACTATAAACTTTGAATACTAAAACCAAAACAATAAGATGCTGAAACATTAACTTTATAGCACATAACTGGGTTTGATCCATTGTTATTGGCAACAGCAGCTTGAAGGAAGACGACATTTTTTAGATTTATTTCCAAATGTTAGTCATACAAATGTTATTGGTGTTTAAACATGTCTTGTAGTTCTACTTTACCACCCTATTTACCATACCGACATGATTTCCTGCATTCCATTTTAAAGTTACACATTAATTACAGGCGTGAGCCCTTCGGATTAGGGATTAATAACCGGTCTGATCCCGTTGGTCAGATTAATTGTGGCATCGACAAGACAAGACAAGTTGCAAGAGAAACAAACAAACAATACGTGTCGGAAACTCAACCTAATAGTTTTGTTGACTGGATCATTTGTCATGAAACTCTCTGCCCCTGGATTGTTTGTGCGAAGTGAAGGGGTGTCACTGTATGTGTGATTTTTTTCCCATCCCCGAGCCAGGGTGATGTTTTTTTTCTCAGCCTCCATACCACACATTCGTAGAGTGTTAAGAAAACCAAATATACAGTGTGTTTATGTTTGTTAAAGATGAGAAATCACCTGTAATCTCCTGTATGATAGGTAAAGTAATTTGCTCTAGAAATAGGAGGAGACAGAACACAAAACATCACACGTCAGGGTTTGAAGGTTTGTCATGATGTTGACGGGTGGAGGTCTGATGTGATAACAGAGTAATGGGCTCTCTGTCACACTTTCCCCTAGTAAGCTGCACTGCCAAGGCGTAGCACATTTTTTGACAGGCTTACCAGAGCCAAGCGAGGAAAAACAAACAGAAGTCAAAAAGTTGTTTTGGAAAAATGTTATGCAGGTTCGTATCAACCACCATGCTGTACAAAATACAGCATGGTGGTTTGGTAATGAATTATCGATCATTATCACAGAAGACATTTTGACCTATCACAGTACAAAAAAACAAGGCTGCGTAATAAAATCGGGATTGGCCGAATTTCATTTAACGTTGAGACATTCTGGGACAGAGCGATTATTAAAGAAGACATCTGTCGTCTATTTGTGGGCATTGCATTTTTCCCATGAGTCCCACCTATGTTCCAGACATAGAGGTGGTGGATACAATGTCACTGCACCATGTAGGCAATAATAAACTAAACATGTGCTTTGACTTTGCAGGAATGATGCAAACTGTGCTTGTTGTGGTTTTGAGCAGTGACCATATTAATGTCACAGCTTTGAAATCCTCAGTCTCTGTTGCGCATTGCACATGAGAGCCCATCAAAACCTCTCTTTGAAAATTTTGAGAATAGATCAAGTTACCCAATGAGGTATTTGACCACTAGTGACACTATGGAGAATTGCTTTTTTGAGTGGGTTACCCATTTTGAAGCATTCATGCGCACAAGCATGCACATGAATGCTTGCATATGAGATGTTTCTGTCACTCAAACAATTTCTCCTGCCAGTTTTCTCCATCACAAAGAAATACCATTAAACATTGAAGTAAACATGAAGGATTTAAGATATTTGTTAAAAATGGCGTTGCAAATTTTAAATTCATTGCTTCATTGCACGTTTGTTACATTTAAAGGACCAATGCAGCTTCCTATGTTTGGTAACACTGAATGGAAACACAGGTTTTTTCTATGTTTACATTGAGGGCTCCTTTAAAAAGCCTATTTTCCAGTGTGCCATGCTCAAAGCAGAGAAAGAATTGCTGAAAAACATCAGCCAAGTGACCTCAGGTGTTCATATAATCATTTAAGACAAGCTAATGTGAGTTTAGTAAAATGTTTGAAACTTTATACTTTCTCGTGCATTCATCTTCATAGTAAATAGGTTTAAACAGCAGCAAAGTGGAGGAAGCGGGGACATGTTTGGGTGATTGCTGCGCCTAAACGAGTCAGCAGGGTGGAAGCAGGCGGAGAAGGCCATCTATTGTTGCGGAGAGAATGGAAACTCTCACACAGCCAGATTCCATCCTACCAGTGTGGTCACGGTGGCAGCACTCTGATAAGCGTCTTCTGAACCAATTTCAATGAGTCTGTTGTCCTTTTGTAAAAGATCAACATTATTTCACTCCCTTTGAATACCTCCTTGGCCTATTTTTATGACAACAGCAACACAGACGTGATGGTGGCACACTGTCCCAGGCTGAGTTTACATTGATGGCTATCTGATCTGACAAAGCGTCTGTGTCGACAAGCCACCTGTGTGAAGTGTCTTTGTTCTTCTGCTTGATACCTCATAAAGCAGGTGTGGTTGTTTGAGGCCATGTAGAACGATCACACCTGAAATAACTCTCGGGTGCCGCTCGAACATCACAGCCTCTCTACTTGCGTCACTCGCTGTGGTCACTGCTGGTCGGCTGTCTCCATTTCTCCACCCACAGCATCCATTCCGCAGTATCAGTGCATGTGAAAGAGTTTGGATGGAAACCATGGCAATGACTTGTTACCACAGCAGTGACTCGCCACCACTGCCACCACAGCACTGGGCAAAGTTTCTGTAGACAGTGGCAGAACCGCAGTGTTTTCCCCCACTGCTCTCAAAAAACTGTATCACTCTGTACTTTCTAAGGTTGTTGGTTCTGCAAACCTTAAACCATGTTATTTGCTTCATTACAAAACAGCTTTCTTACTCTTTTTTTCTCTGTTAGTTTTATGCGACAAACTGTCCAAACAACAGTCGAGAATTGAATCTGGAAGTATTTATTTTGGATGTATATTTAGCTGATGACCACCGGCCTGGATCACGCCAACCATGCTAACTAGCTGGGGCAGGGCTATATTTACAGAGGGCTGGGCATCCATCATCGCAGCGCAAAATCACAGACGGCCAGAGAGCGAGGAAGGGAAAGTGTGGCCCGTCAGTCAGCACAGTGCAATCTCAGGGCTTGCCTATTTAAATCACCTCACAATTTGACCACAACAGTGCCACAGGTCACGCTGTAGTACCGCACCTACAGCACAGCAGTAAACATCTTTGTCCTTACACCTAATGTGCACATGTGTATTCCTGTACGTTTTTCACACATGTGTGATTCATCACCAGAAAGCCTCTAAGGTGTCCGGTGACGGACGAAAAGGCACCTGGGCTTTCTGCCCTGGCACACTACACCTGAATGACATCACTCAGACACACAGACAAAATAAAACATCATCTGTCAAATACAGACGGGATCGACAGTCTGATACTGCAAATAGACGACTAGACAGATAAGCGGGCACCCAGCCTGCAATGACAGATAGTGTAAAAGAAGACAGACAGATGGACAAGGTCAGAGACAGGCTGACAGACGGACAGACATGCTGTGTCACTGCAGGAGACAGACCAGAACTGAGAGCAACTTTCCTGCATTGTGTTTGACTTGAACTGTAGGACAGGTGTAGAACCTGAGACCTCGCTGTATGAGGAGAAATTCCCAAAATGCACAACTATATTATATATCTGACAGAAAGAATATATTCCATTATTATTTTTAATGCATTTTGCAGCAAGTGCAGAGCAGGACACTTGCACAAGGAAAATTTAAGTGCCCCAGTAGTAAAACAGCAAAAGTAACAATGAGACAAATAAGATAAAGACTTGTGTAGTTTCGTAATATTAAAATTTTTGCTTGTGTTGTTTTATTTATTTATTTGAAAAACTGAGAGTGCATATTTGCTCTTTGTTCAAGTTTATTTGTGGGAGCTGCCCAGTGCGACAGCAGTCTTCTGCTGCCGACCACTGAACCGTCCCAGCCGGCCAGTTGGGGTTTCAGAACCTTGCCTACCAACAATAACCATTGTTGAGGTAGATGACAGTGGTTGTCATCCATCCCACACAGATGTTTCCACGCAGGCTCTTCGGGAGTTTAAATCACATTTAATGCCTTTTTATGTGCTTTATGTTCAGCGCCCAGTGTGCATCTAAGTTTTGTTCTGAGCGATCACTGCCTTGTATGTGGACATGCATGCGTTCTTGCGCAGGATTCTATAGGTTGTACCGGTAGAGCTCTGCAGGAACAACTCCTAAAATAAATAAATGAGTCAGCATTTTTGCACTTCCAATTCCCTCATCCCGAGGTCAATGTTTTTTTCAATGGGTTTTAAATAAAATAAATCAGTAAACAACCCACTTGTGATTATTCGAAGCTTTCACATGTAATAAAAACGCAGCTGCTAACATGTGGCTAAATGAGACTTCAGAGGATGTTGGGGAGAATAAAGATCATCACGGAAAAAACTAAAGCACTCACAACTCTGCCTTTACAGCCTTGTGGTGTTTATACTTTCACTCTTCCAAACAAACTTTCAAAGAGGAAAGGCTTTTGTAGAAGAGGTGAGCGCGCCAAGTCAGAAGCGGTTGGAGGCTAAGTGATGTTGATACTGAAGTCATGTGACAGTATTTTTATCACCTAACATTAGCTTTTTACTTCTGGCAAATGTATTTAAGCCTCAACAGTCATAAAATGTGGAAGAGTCATAAAGTTTCATTGGTCCCAGAGCTTATTTTCTGTAATAATCCAAATAACAATGAAAAATCCCATTCGCTTCTTTACTCCCTTAGTCTACACGCTGGCATCTGATGGGTTGGCATCTTTGATATGGAGATTTTGGCAATGTTGGCAGCAGTGGAGAAGATACCTGCCATATAGGGACATTTGTCTGTGAGTTTAGAAACACTGAAACCCAAGAAGGCCCCCCAAATCCCCCCAACTGAGTGCCTCTGGTGTATTAATAACACATGCACACTCCGATCCAACTACTTATTAACAATAACTCCATGTGAAGTGTTTACTCAGACAAGCGATGGGAAAAAAGAAGATTGCCCATAAAGCACTAGATCTGGAAAATCGAAATAAAATGACCTTTTCACCTTCTCCCTGCTCCAGACGGACTTTCTAGGGAAGGAGACGCTTCAAAAGCAGAGTGTGGGGTTCATGTTAATGTTGGGGTCAAGTCTGGGCTGTGACATGACTGTGAGTAAGTGTCTAGTTTAATGACATCATGTTTACTTGTAAATTAGCACCCTCAGCTGCGTGCTGTCCCCTGACCATGTGAATGCACCAGCCTCCTGGATGGTGAGGTCATGAGGGTCTGTAGATCCTTGTCATAAAGAGGGGGGTCAGCGGCTAAATACAGAGTAAGGGTGGGGGGAATGCTGGCTATGCAGACCCAGAATACTCTATATTAAGTATGGTTCCCCCAACTTCACCTTTTTACTCAGTGCACCCGCTCACAGCACCTACTGTGTGTGCTTTATCTCTAAGCCGTTGCTGGACCTGTTCTGCATGTTGTGTATGTTTTAGATGCACTGGGATAACAAACTGTGGATGGAACATAAAAAGATGAGATTGTCTTGACAATAAACTTGAGCCACAGCTGCTCCAGTCGATGAATTTCTGTTTTATGGCCACTGGGCTATGAACAGGACACATCCAGCGGCTCAGATACAGCAGTGCTGTAAATCATGCATGTGTTGACAACTGTAATCTGTGATGTGTGGAGGTGGCGGGGTCACTGTAGGCTCTAGAAACAAGATGACAGAGCGAATGAAATGCAAGAGGTGAAGAGTAAAAGTGAATGTCGTTATCCCAGAGGACAGGGTTACATAAAAAAAAGTTTATTGTTTATCAGCCCTTTTTGTGTTGCATTGGAAAAGTACCCCAGTTGTGTTTTGGAAAAGTACTGCTGACAGGCTTCTGGAAGACAGGGAAGCCTGTGCTGCATTCTTGAGTCATGAGAGGGGCAATCAGTCAGTGTGATGTCATGACAGGTTCGCAGGTTGTGTGCGCCCACATGTTCAGACAGAACACGGGTGTCAACACCTCACCACACACCTTCACCAGGCAGGAACGTTTTATTTCCTCTACATGAGTTGTCTTTCCCAAAGAACACAACAGTCACGGAAATGAAGATGAGTAAAACAAGATAAATGACTATATTACTACTGCATTGTTGCTGTACATCAGCGACACTTGATTTGACCCACAGACTATGTCTAAAGATGGTCAACATGACAGCTCCCCAAAAGTAAAGCCCCCTGGTGGCTGGCTGCAGTACAAGTCTAAACCCTGCCACCTCTATGTTAAGAGATTGAACCAAACTAATAAGTCGAAGTACCCATTATTCCAAAGATAGTGTTTGCCATTTTAGGTTGTTCTTATCACACTGATGTATGGTACATTGTTCATATTTCTTGTAATTTTGGTTTTAATTAGTTATTTCATGCTATAAAAAGCTGTCATGATTGACAGCTGAGACTAATTAACAATTGGTCGAGAAAGTGTGTGGGTACAACCCAGATATCATGGCTCCTCTTCACGATCACTACTGCACAGATCCTGGCTTCAAATGAAGTCACCAGAGCAAGATGGCAGCACCCATATCTGCGAACATTTGGCTTCATATGTGCACAGTGGGAGGAAAAGGAAAGCGTCACCATCTTTATGTACTGTCTAAGATTTGACCACATTCACATTGCACTAGCGATTATGCGTATATATTGGCGTTTGTGAGTTGTTGCTTGTATGGTACGTTGCAAATAGAGGGGTGGTATAATAATTTTCGCATAGAGTGGCAGAAGTGCATGCACCGGTCCTGACTATGAGGTTGACATTTGTCACTTACTTGATTCTTGTTGTTCTTACTTGATTCTTGTTGTTCTGGGTTTGTTCCCTCGTGGTTGAATGCACTTGTTGTAAGTCGCTTTGGATAAAAGCGTCAGCTAAATGAAATGTAATGTAATGTCATTTTGAGCGTATTAGCATGTTGACATTAGCCTTTAGCTCAGAAGAGGGCCCAGATCTGTCTGGTTGGACAGCTGCTGCAGGTATAATCTAATGTGTAAAATTAGCTGTGACGGATGTGAACTTGTAACAACAAGTCAGTCAGTGTTATATCCATTGTATAATCTTGCTGTGTGATGTTTGAATCAAAACATTGTTCCAGTATCTAAAATGTCAGACTCGTAAAGTTCAGACTTGTGTCTGGAGTGACGAATGCAGACGCTGATATAGTCTGTTTAATGTGAGCGACCTCTCTGTTGTTATTT
Organism: Hippoglossus stenolepis; assembly: GCF_022539355.2. Taxonomy (NCBI): domain Eukaryota; kingdom Metazoa; phylum Chordata; class Actinopteri; order Pleuronectiformes; family Pleuronectidae; genus Hippoglossus; species Hippoglossus stenolepis. Next base: position 10,981,117 of record NC_061489.1, read on the forward strand.
CATCGCAGTGGTCAGCTCCTGTGTGTGAGCAAAGTCATCAGACTGTTTGTCTGCTCGGATGGTTTTATTTCCTGTATCATTCCCGTCAAACAGAATATGTCTGTCTCCCACACATCCTCTGCATATTTCACATAATCCACGAGACGCAGCTGAGACCATCAGCATATTCCCTCCCGACAGGACGTGAGTGTGGTCCACGACAGAATAATAAACAGGGCTTTTCATCATGGGAGGCATCGCTCAGTCAAGGAAACCCGGGCAGACAGACTTGTCTCACTCATGACAAATGGGTTTTCTCTCGCTTTTTTTGTCCAAATCAACACAATTCTGCTCCATGAAACCATTTGACGCTGGGTTGTGAAGGAGTAAAAGAAAAACCACATTGTTGAAGAAAGAGACTTCAGACCCATGGAAAGCTTGCTTGTGTTGGCAATGCACCATTTAATTGCTGGGCTTCTAAAGAACACTATTTGTCCCAGGGATTCCCCTCTCCTACACACACACATACACACACACACACACAAAGAGTGACTGACTGGCTTGTATGCAAAGACATTTAGTCTTTCAAAAGCAGTATTGTGTGAAGGTCAGGAGAGTCTGTGGCATGGAGATCTATAGTGACATTCTCCATTCTATAAGCAAGGCTGGATATCGAGCTCCTATTACATAGGCACCAGAGGTGTGTGTGTGTGTGTGTGTGTGTGTGTGTGTGTGTGTGTGTGTGTGTGTGTGTGTGTGTGCGTGCGCGCACTTGTGCGTGTGCGTGTCTGTCTGATAGCCTACCCTTTGGGGACATTTTTCCGACTAATAACCAGTTAATTAGGGACATCTTGCCCCGAAAAAGTTGATTTCAGGTTAAAGTTTAGGTTAAAGTTGGTTAAGTGGTAAACATAAGTCTCCTGGAAATTAATGCAAGTCTATGCAATGTTCCGACCCCGTGTGTGTGTGTCTGTGCATGTGTGTGTGTCAGAGAGAATTACAGACAGTGACGACTGAGATACTGATCTTATTGTGACTTTGTGTGTTTCAGACACAACCGAGATGAGTGAGTAAAACACAGGAGTATCAGTGGTGTCTTCCTTCAAAGCATGTGTTCACAACAAAAGAAACACTCCTTCAGCACAAACCACTTGTTATACTGAAACTGGTTCTATCAAATATTAACTGAAAGTGGGTTAAATCTCTGTCTTGTTACTGAACTTCCAGGCACAGAAACTGTACTATGAGCTAATCCTGATGATGCCATCAGTTCTGTGAGTTTATACGACACAATATCAGATTGCTGCAAAGTCCAGCAAGACAGCTGCCAACACTCAGGGTTACGTAGTTCAGTGTTTGACATATGTTTGTGGTTACTGGGTTTATTTTGTAATGAGCTGATAGCTATTATCTCCAAACCCAGCAAAAATAGCACCTGACTTGTCTTCATGCTAGATATTCTATGTGGGATAAATAAGAATGTTTTGGGAAAATTTGGTAATTTGGGTCAAGAAAAATGTTTTTTATGCTTTAGCAATTATGGGTGGGATAAACATGTGACATGTTTTTTGAGAAATGAAACCACAGGGAGGTCAAGGATTTGCAAATATGTCACATTGCAATACAGAGAAGAACCAAAGCCTCCCTTTTTCACTTGTTTTCTCTCTGTATCTTCCTCTTTTTGTCCTCTCTATTTCTTTTCACTTTATCTGATCTGTCATGACTCTGTATTTTCCTGGCATCCACACCCAACTGTGTCTTTCCTGGTTGGCAGTAGATCAGCTCAGGAATACGTTACAGGAATGACACGCACAAAATAGAGCTGACAAGCAACCGTATCGATCTCACTTGGCTGCAGTAATGCTTTCCTTTTCTCTGTGACTGCTGAGATCTGATATCACCATTAGTGCACCACTGTGAATCTTCCCTTGACAAGAGAAAAGGCTGTTATTTGTCAAACCGCACAGAATTTATCTAGGAGAGCCATGAAAGCCGTAAAGCAGCCATCCTCATTTAGAGTTTTGCAACCCAGGAATTCCGCTGATGATACAGGTATGGCCAGTGGGGCTTCCTGTAGGTGTGTCTAAGCCCAGTTAAACTACCTGAGTCACTGGGTCATCCTGTTTAACCCAACCTTAAACTGTAAACTGACAAAGATTGAAAGGGAAGTTGATTTTATCTTCTGAGCCACTCACCATTAGAGCCCAAACCAGAATTATAGCAGTCTATTCACAACTATGCGGAAAGGTATACTACAGCTACACATGTATAAGATTGTGTTGTATTTTCCACTCCACTCATTGCCAAAAATATCCTAGGAATTTATTGTGTCTTAACATTGAACAGTTGAGTCCTAGAGTAAAACATTAACTCAGTGTAGGGTGACTGGTATACTTGGAGCAGTGTCAAAGTTTTTATGGACATGAAACTCTCCCGGTTCCACAAAAGATGAGGAACTGCATTACAAAATGGCTTTTTTTTTCTTTGGTAATAACACCCAAGCTTGTGTTTGATTTGACCTCAAGAAGTGCAGTTGATTTTTTCTCTAATGATGCATGAGGGCTATAAATTCAGCACTGAACACAGTATTTGTATGAACACAGTATCTGGTGTAATGTGTAAAATCCCAATGGCATGTTCTCAATTTGCTTTTATGGGTACAGCATAAAGTTATAGCATTATTGAACTAGACTGACACTCGTGGATTCCTCCTCCAAGGTCCACCCGTCCCCTAAATATGCCTTTTTTCCATCAAGATCCATGTATTGTTTCCTTTTTGTGCCATTCAGAAGTAACTGAAAGAGAAAAACAAAGATGGGAGTAAAAACATGAATGTCTCTGTTGCTTGTATAATTAATTACCTTTGACCTTCATGTGCATTGTCAGATACTAAGCCATACCCCTTACCCTACTGATGTGTCCTCTGTGCACCATGTCTTTACACATCAGCTTAACATCTTTTTGAATTGTGCCACGTTACTTCCTCAATGTCACTGCATTGCATCATATCACTCTCCCGGTGTGATGCAATGCGAGTTGTTTTACAGCACCACCAAGAACCTTCAGGTATCCCGTGATAGTTTCAGTGATGTGGCTGTCGCAAATGTCCCACATACCTGGCGCGCTTTTGCAAGGCCAAAGACAGACACATGTTGTAGAAACAATTTAAATAATCCATGGATCGTGTATGGAGGAATGCTGTGCAACCTCTAAACTATTCCATGCTCTCTATGAGACATTCAGGAGTGCTCTGCCCTTTGTTATAGTAAATACCTGTGGACATCTTGCTTGTGCTTTATTGTTCTTTCGCTACATTTGCCAGGTGCCTCGCTGGGAGATCAAACTTCAATAAAGCCTTACATGATCACAGCAGGGTCTTCACCTGGTCTGGAGAGTCAGAACACACAGAGGTGCGATCAAACGATTCACCGCTGATTCTGTCGTGTTGAACAAAAGCAATTAAACACAGGCTCTGACTGAGAGCTGCTCAACATTCCAGCAGAGAAATGCGAAACATTTGTTGGGAAAGGAGCTTTGAACTTGGCTGGCTGCTGCCTAGTCATAGGTTTACTCAGGTTACTACAGCTGGCTCACAAGGGCTTCACATGCGGACACAGAGAGGACAAAATAACATCTGTGTAAAACAGAGTAATCTCAGTGAGTCAAGCCATCTTAAGTAGATTATGTCCCTATTAGGTTTTACCTGTACAGAGGTAGAAGAAGGTGGCCTCAGGCTACACTTGCCACACTTCCCTTCTGTCCCTCCCTTCCACCTTCTGACTCCACCCCTTACTTAGAACATTCTTCCGTTTTCCTGTCACAACCTGCATCTGGACTGAAACACTGTCAGTATGTTTCTGTATGAGTGTGTCTAGGTATTACTTATGTTGTGGGGGCCTGTTTATCATGTCACATTATGTCTTCCTCATGGGGACAAAAAGTGGAGGTTAAGGTTAGGTTATTATTTGGTTAAAGTTAGGTTAATATTAGGTTAGGGTTAGTTAATATAAGGTTGGGTTAAGGTTGTGTTAAGGTTAGAGTAAGTCTGTAGGAAGTCAGCGTAAATAAATGTAATGTCCTCTGGTGTGTGTGTGTGTGTGTGTGTGTGTGTGTGTGTGTGTGTGTGTGTGTGTGTGTGTGTGTGTGTGTGTGTGTGTGTGTGTGTGTGTGTGGTCCAGGTATTACTCATGTTGTGGGGACCTGTTTACAATGTCACATTATGGGGACTTGTCTTCCTTATGGGGACAAATGGATGAGGTTAAGATTAGGTTAAGGTTGGGTCAAGGTTAAGGTTAAAGTAGGAAGTCAGTGTAATTTAATGTAGTGTGTGTGTGTGTGTGTGTGTGTGTGTGTGTGTGTGTGTGTGTGTGTGTGTGTGTGTGAGAGGGAGAGAGAGAGCGAGAGAGAGAGAGTGGCAATGAAATTAATGAAATGAAAATGTTTTCTCCATTCAAACCAAAATACTACTTTTCGATGTACTTTATTCCAAAATGTTAGCGAACACAACAGCCGAATTGACAACACTCCGAAGTCAGACACACGTCCGTCTTTGAAGCAGTCAAAGTCAAGTGTCTTGATAATAGTTGAAGTTATAAGTCAACGACATGAATCAGAAACTGTGTGGCCGTAAAAAAACTTTTTCACTGTCTCTTCTAAAAATAAAGTGTCAGCAGCGAACTATCAAAATAAAATCATAACCTGAAGTCATGCAACATAAAGCAACATGATTTTGATACTAACGAAGCTTAATGAGCTCCCATTACTTTATTTTTTCCAATGTCCAGTCTATGAAATGATTTAACCTGAGCATGTATACGCACAAACACATTTACCATCACTGCATAATATATTCAGCTTTAAAAGCCCTGGTGCCTGGCCGTCTCCTCACATTACAATGTAACATTATAATGTTGCTTAGTCATGTTTGGCATGCCAGCAGTGTGTTGGCTGAAGTGGGAGCATGCTTAGAATAAAACAAGGCCCGGACAGGATTTTACACACATTCCATAGAAATAAGACAAAAACTCATAAAGAAAAGACTCAAACGGGAAACTCAGCTCTTAAACCTTTTTCTGAACAAGACGCTTTCCTGCTCTGGAGACCAAGAATGCCAGAAACAACCAGGAAGTGTGTTTCTGACTCCTACTGTATGTGTAAAAATACTGACATAAAACTGAAATAGCAACTTCCCATTGGCTGTGCCCGTACCCAAGGGTGTTATGGGAAAGTGCTACTACAACTGCATGTACGTCTGTGTGTGTGTCTGTGTGTATTGTGCCAGGCAGTGCTTTATTTGAAGGTTGAACACTTTCTTGGATGAGGCCGGCAGACAAAAAGCTGGATGAAACCCCCCTCCCTCCTCTCATCCTCACAACAATTACACTTCCTCACTTCAAACACGATGTTATTTCAGCTTCTCTGTGTTTGTAGCCTGAAGAGCCACTGATGTATGAGGAGCTAATGAGGCCATATCCTCTTAAATTGTACTCTGCTGTTAGCTCCAACCATCTATAAACATCAGCCGCACTGTGTTTATAAGGTTTAAGCTGAAAATGACCATGCAGCGCCTGCGTCAGGGCCACCAGCGTCTCCATGGCATCACAGGAGCAGTGACCTCACCGGGCCACCCTCTTTTGACGTCGCTCCTCTTTCTTTCCTTCTCCAGTGTCAGTGCTGTTTTGAGACGGCACACAGGAACTGGTCAGGGTGGAATGTTGACGGCACAGCAGCATGACACAGCCAGAGCACCCACACAGAGACGACAGAATTGGAAAGAGAAGGAGGGGAAAAGAATGAGAAAAATGCATCGCAGGGGGCGATACTTGCCAATGAGATACTGCGACTTTCTGACTCAGTCTTTCAAGTGAAATAGAGGGGAAAAACTGTTTTCGTCATTGTACAAAGGAAGTTAAGGTATTAATGTAACCGCAACGGTTAAAATAAGTGGAAGTGGCTTCTGCGTGGTCTCTTACGTTCCTGTTGTCATCTTTCTGAAGAATAAAAAATCCACCCCCAACACATGAACTATGACGACTATTCATGGACTTGTCCAGCTTTACATGCATATGTGTGTGAGCATGTGTGTTGTTGTTTTGGCCCTTTACAGTGACTCAGGACCCCAATTATGGTTTGAGGTTAAACGAGGGACCAAATTGAGAGGCCATTTTTGGGGAGATTATTTAACTGTGAGTGACAAACAGCTTTAATTTTGCTCCTGCTTGTTCCCTGTAGGAGCAGTGATGTTGCATGTAAGTGTGATACAGTCACTGGTGCGTCATATGGTAAAAATGCAATGACCACCGCGTGTCTTTCATTTTATCATTGTCACACCAGTATGCATAACATGTACATGTACACTAGATTCTTGGTCACATTGTGGTCTCATGACCCTGGAGGGGAAAAAAACATAAAAGTGGTATGTCAGGAGGACACTGGACTTTTTGCACTTTCGGTGAACCAGGAGAAGCCCATTAACTGTCGCAAATCAAATGCTTTAGGGTCATTACTGGCAACTGATTAACCTGAAACAATACATTTCCCCTGAAGAGGTGTGGAAAATAACAAATAGCTGTAGTGACCATACAGCCACTGTCCAGCCATGTTAGATGAGTCTGTAAGAAACTATTTCCATAGCGTCTGCTCCATGTTTCCAAAAGGTTCAGCATGTGCACCCACTGTAAATATCGGAATCCATCTCCCCTGCCGCTGTGTGTGAACTGTTGGCAACAAGCCAGTTCAACATTGGAGTTGAACTTGATCGCTGACTTGATCTCTGACTCTAGTGGGCGCTGTGGACATATCTACATTATGCATAATAATAATTTTATTTATATAGCACTTATCTAGACAAGGTTACAAAGTGCTTCACGAAATCCACAGTAAAAAACAAAAGAAAAGAAATGTAAGGTATTCAATTCAGTTACATTTTAAGCACCAAGTCACAACATATTAAGATTGAGACCTTAAAATGTATAGAACCCAACAGTTCCAACACAGAGCAAGCTTTTTGGTCACTGTGGAGAGAAAAAACCTCATTAACTGGAAGAAACCCGCTCAGTAGATCAGACATCGTTACCTCTATGCCTTTTTAAACTAAACACCCACTGTCATAGGCAGCAGAGTAAAAGGCTGCCCCATTTAAGAAACTACAAAAAATATAGTTGCAGTAAAAAGAAGGTAAGAAGGAATAGAAGGATAAAAGGAATTATAACACAATAGCACCAGAGTTACAGATCACATGTTGAAAATGCTTTCCTATAAAAATATGTTTTGAGGCGTGATTTAAAGACAGGTAGTGAGTTGGCGAGCCTAATCTCATCAGGAAAGGGAGTTCCAGAGCCTCGGACCCTGACAAAGAAAAGAAAGCCCGGTCACCCTGAGTAGTCAGCCTTGACCTAGGGACAGCTAGCAAGGACCGGCTGGCCGATCTCAGGTTGTAAGTAGGGGCCAGCCCACGTTGAGCTTTGAAAGCAATCAGAAAGCAGGAGCAGGAGAAAAATATCTCTTACTTCAACAGCAACTGGCCTGTAGGCGTCATTTGGCCACTGGTGTATTTTGGAAGGAGGCCGAAAAGTAAGTGGACGTTTCAGGAGCTGATCATTGGACCAACCAGCCAATCATTAATGACAGTGAGCCACACACAGCTTGTGCGGACAAAAATAATTCATATTTTAGAGCTACTCACCAGTCCCAATTACAAACTGGCTGAAGGTTATGCACTTGGCATGCGTGAAGAAGCTTATGCTGTTTGCTTGCACTGTGTAAGTTAGTTAATTAATGTTCTGAGACAAAGAGCTCGAAATCAAGACCAAACATTATCCTAGTTGGAGTGAGAAAATTTTGTTAGTAGTAGTGAAAAGAATACAACACACATACTGCACATATTTTCATCATTATGTTCTCTTTTTTTTTTACTGAAACATATTTGATCAGAACAATTTGAAATATGCTTTAATTACAAAATATTTATTTTCATATTGAGTACCACAGTTTTTTCCACCATAAGAGATTATACAGTGCAGAGTGATTCCAGGAGGTTCTGACAGATCTGTAGGAAACTGTATCTGCAAAAGTTTGACCTCAACAACAGTAATAAGAGAAAAGTGACAAATCATGATAAAAGGTTAAACAAGTAGAAACACAAGTAACCATGTATAACAATAACAAATAACAATGTATAATCACTTCAGATGTAATCAGTTGACCTCAACTTGTGTGCAGCATTTGTTCACACAAAGTGCATTGTGTGTCTGTTTGTGTGTGTTTCTGCACGCTGTGACACTGAGCATTAACACAAACTAAACGTTCAGACATTAGTTTCTGTGCCTCCACATCCTCTTCTTCCCCCGGTTTCCGTCTTTCCGTTTATTTTTAGGTCATTTCAAACTTTGTATTTTTAGTGTGTTTGCTGTTACTTCAGGCTGCTAACACCCACTTGTAAAGAAACCCTCTGAAAATAGTGCCACTGACAGACCGATGGAGGAAAACCTAGCTACGTCGGTATGGCACAGGGTACTGGAAAAAAGGAAAACAAAGAACAATCTTTGCAAGATGAGCCTTTTTTAGGGTGTGCGGGGTCAGTAGTGTGTCATCTGACTGTGTGTGTGTGTCTGTGTTTCCATCTGTGGTGCTCATGACCACGCAGTAATCAGCCAGGAGGAAGCGCCTGTCCAAGTGCAGACACCGTATCTCTTCCCGCTCAAGGATCCACCCATTTTCACACACAATAAACACTCACACATGCACACAAACATACATGCACACATGCCTTGTTTGACAGACTCTAGGCAACAATGTGTGGAGCTCAGATTACAAAAGCGTGAGCAATACCAGGAAGACGTAAATGAACACATTTAAATAAACGCAATAGGCAAGTGACAGAACAGTGTAGCACTGTTTACTATGACATAAATAGACACAATGCTCTTGACAGACGGGTTATTTTTGCCAACTGCGATGAAACATGATACCGAGATAAGAGAACTGTGTCGTAGAGGACAAAATGGAGAAATAAGTAGGGCCTGTGTTTGGGAGGGGTGAGTTAAATGTCAACAAAACAAAGCGCAAATGAATTCCTGCTCAGGCTTTAATGCCAAGCTCTGTCAAGAGTTGTGTGTTGAAAATTATTCCTTGGTGGTTTCTGTATTTAGTTCAGTTGTTGCCTGGTGATAATCTGTATATTAGACTTGTCAGATTTCAATCAATAATCAAGCAAAAGCAGATCCTAACTGTGTGTTTTGATTCTTGGGGGCTCCTTGTTTGTTTACTTTTAGATCATGAATATTGTCTTTAAGGGCTCAACATTAGTTACGTATACAGAAAATGATGGAGCCTTCTGTCCATACCCTGCTGTCATTTTGTTCGTATTTGTGCACGCCCTCTGAAAGCGTACGGATTCAGAGGAAACTCATGAAACTGAGCTGTTCCACCTGAAATTCTAAAGAGGTACATTATCACAACCTCCTCCACAACCTTGTTTGTACAGGAAGCATAAATGAGCCTTACGACATCAAGAAAACGAGAGACCATCTTACAATAGTGTTGCACCCGCCGCCAACATCATTTCTACATAATTACATGAGTGTTCAGTACTCATGGGTCGGACCCATCGTTGAGCTCAGCTTTCATTTCAATCTCAACTACGCACCTGTTGAACAGATGAACCCCTAAGTACTCAACTGCCTCTGTGGTCTTTCCCGGGACAGTAGGTGTCCCCAGGTCCACATTTTTGCCAAGATCACAAAAATGCACACAGAAAGACAAAGTGGAAGCTGCTGTGGCGGCTGGTAAATTTGGTTGAATTTACCAAAAGTCTCCTCAAAGCTGCATTCATCAATTTTGCTGGTCATTGAAATGCAGGAAACATTTAAGCTGGCTTACATTTCAGTCAAAAATTGTATCTTAGGCACTCAAGTTGTATTTTTGTCCACCAGATGATCATTGATGCATTGTTCATGTAAAGGTCTTGATGAGTAATGCTTTAAATTCACCTCAATACTAATTTTTGTTTCTTCACTGAGGGAAACACCATTTCCCCGATCTAATTCCTAAAAAGAGAGAACATGTCTTAAAAGTTTATATTTGACCAAAGCCTGCCCTGTAGCATGTCATATAATGGAAAGTTGCTGATCAGGACATTTAGAATCCCACATTGACTCAGCGTTAATGAAAAAGAAATTGACAAAGCCAAAAACAGCAGTACAAAGAAATGATTATATTCTGGCTTTGACAAATAGAAAGTGATAACAGACAACAGACAGGGTGTGGGAGCCCCTGACGATGGCTGACTAACCTTGAATAGGAAAAGTGTAACCTCATCTTCACTGTCTCCTGTAATCCGACTGTGACACACGAGCGCACAAAACATTTCTTTCAGTCTCCCAAAGAGAGAAACATCTGCAATCAATTACTCACTCCCACCCAGCAGTAGAGTCCAATAATGACTGTAAAACGCAACAGCAATTTTCTTTTATGATGTTGTTTTCCCTGCTTGGCATCGCTTATAGTAACTATAGAGATGGTTGGCACTGACTCGACAGAATAATGTTTGATTCAGTGTTCGTAGTAGGAGCAAAGAAAAACTTCCAACATCACTGAGTGTGGATGCACCATTGCTGGTTTACACGGCCTTCCCAGTCATCTCTTTATAAGGTGCTTTAATGAGGTCCTACACACACACACACAGGAGTGACAGGAATCTCAGCCTTGTACACTAGCCAGTACCTACTCACTGCAGCAACCACTCCACAGACACGGGGCCCAGCACAGTTCAAAGTGATTCCATGGGGAACCAAGCCTTTTACACAAAGACTTATGATGTGGTGATGTCACTTCCTGGTAGGCCGTAACTCTCTTTGATGTGGGGTCTTTGTTGGTGGACGAGGGGGCGAGCCGCTTCCCCACAGTGATGGACGTAGGTTGGAGGAGAGCGGAGAGGAAGGAGGGCCTTTAATGAGCACAGAAGCAGGAGGATGTTGTGGTCGGTCACAGTGCAGCCGCTTGGTTTTACAGACTCATTTCCTACTCTGGCTTCTGCCAGAGCTGAGAGACGCAATTGTTCAGCTACTCCTGACCTAAATGTTAGTTCAGAGAAAAAAGAAAGATAAGGAAGGAGTAGCTGAGGAACGATGGAATTCAGTGACAATAAAGATGTCAGTGAAGAGTCTGTAATTTGTGTAAGGGAACTGCCAGAGTTACAAACACACCTGCAGTCTCAAACAATGACACCACTGTCTCAGAAAAGACAACTGAGGCCTAAGAGGGAGGCAGCTCAGGCGTGCGTGTGTGTGTGTGCGTGAGAGAGAGAGAGAGAGAGAGAGAGAGAGAGAGAGAGAGAGAGAGAGAGAGAGAGAGAAATGAAAACAGGTGGAGAACCGAGATTGAATTCCAGAGATGACAGTTCTGAAAAAAATAGAATTAAAACAAACACACACAAGCTATTTTTGTTAGGAATTTGCATAGACCTTCTTTCATTGTGGACAGTCTGACCAAAACCTTATACCTAACCATGACCAATTCATGCCTAACCCTAACCTTAACGTAACCACAATTCATATTTGACCTCTAACCTCAACCAGGACCTCAGAAATTATGTTTTCCCTCATTTGGACCATGGTTTGGTCTCAGTGAGGACTACTTATCCTGACAAGGTCAATGTTTATGGTTGAAAAGGTACTAAAGAGGTAATAAAAACAAAAACAAATACATACACACACACACACACACACACACACACACACACACACACACACACACATACGTACACTGTCTGTTTTCAAGGACAACCCAATAGTCCCGATCCTGGATTTAGTGACCTCGCTCACCAATAACAGTCTTTGTAAAAGAACCATAAGAGACATTCAATGCAGTTCAAAGACAGTTTACATTGCTGAACCACAAACACGCCATCCAAGCTCACAATGAGGTCTGAAGGGTTAAATTTCACTTAGAGCCGTGACACACAATCCAGCCTCAAAGAACCAACACAACAAAGGTTGACCTATCAAATGCTTTGTGTTGACCTCTCATGGCTCTCGTCCTCTTTCAAAGTTGCATTTGAACGCACCGCACAAAAAAGCATACAGCCAACAGACGTGCTATGCTAAGGTGAACTTGTGAAAACTGTCTTGTCTTCTCTTGGAAAACCAACTTGGGGTATGTCTTTTGAAAAGTTGTAGCTAGAATAATGACAAATGATACATCCATACTGATATGTTTTAGTATTTTAAAGCATAACTTTCCTATATTGTCATGAGTTTTCAAGGCCTAAAAAATTGAGAACTTATGAAACGCTACAGGCCCCTTTTAGTTTGAAAATTCCGCAGATACGATCTTGTCTGGACAGCCATTAACAGACAAAATTGATACAATGACATAGACACCCGCAATTGCTTGCTTTTTCACTTATTTTTCATTATTGCTGTTCCTCGTTCAGAGTAGCTTATTTTCTGCATACACATACGCAATCTGCTTATTGTTCACACTTCCAGGTGCATGCCCAGTGTACATGAAAGGTCGTGTGGTATGCATTATCAGGTGTGTTAGAAGGGATGAAGATTAAAACACTGCTCTGGCCGGAGATCATTTTAGTTTTTCAAAGCCAGTTTAAAATAAAAAAATATTAATGTGGACATAGCCCCACACCAATTCCACAAAACCATCTCTTTCCCTTCCTGCTTGTTGCTGTGAGTGTATCGACACATCTATAATTCAATTGTGTTAGCACTGTCAAAGATTTAGCAACCTACTACTCTCTCCGACAATGTGAGACTTTGTGACAACCATCATTTATTTTTTGTCCTTGTTAGACAATGGATGTACAGAGGAGTAAATTCACAGTTAATAATGATGACACAGAACGTTTTAAAAAACTGGTGCAGACACAATTTCCTGGCCCGCCAGCCATTACTCACCTTTTCTTTTTTATTTGGTTATTCGCCATGCACGTCACTACAGTGCAGTTGCATAAAGCTGAACTTTTTCAAAACTTCAATCCTTCCCTTTTTTCCTGGATCATAGGCCAGTCCCAGACCACATACTCACAGTGCCCTCAGTAGCATTACAGTCAACCACCATACTGGCCACCTCAAGTCTTGAACCCTCACCTAGAGAACTCCTTCAGCCACCTGCACTGAGAGTTAATTGTGCTTACTCAGCTATAGCTGCCAATAATAGACAGCCACTGTAAAACCTGTGGCCGTTGGTCTGCCACAAACTCTTAGCAACTGCCAATCTTTGCCTGATAATCAACTGTTAGCTTGATGTATCAGGGCTCAGATTCCTGACACCAGAGTCAAAGGTAGCGCTCGTCGATGCTGTATTCAAAGTTCACCTACAGCGAGACAGCGACAGTTGAGGTTGGGTTTTAAGATTGAGTCCAACTAATCCAGCTCACAAGGGGAGGATCAGGGGACGTATGAAAACAACAAGGGCTCCCACAGGAGATGTGTCACATTCACATGGGGGCCCTATTGTCCCCCCAACAAAGCTTCGGTATGTCTCATTCCCGAAATCCACGCTGCGGAAGGGGGCTCAGGGAAGGAGAGATATTTTTCGCACCAAGGCATAAAGCCGCAGAGCGTCGGTCTCTGTGACTCACACATGGGGAGGAAAAGGGGCTGAGTAATCACAATAATAACCACCATCATCCTGCCGTCTCGACAGTTGCTACTAACCTGGCGTTCTCACCCAATTAGTACACTAACACAGAATCAGATCACTCCTCAAGATGACACAATATTGCTGTTGAATCAGCTGTGAGCACATGTGTGTGTGTGCTGAGAACGCTAATAGCAGTGTTACTAATCACTTACATCTCTCAGCGAGTAATGGGGTAGATTTTAGCAGGGCTTTTCACATGGCTTGTTCTGCTAAAGTGGCCCGCCGGGACTTAACTTTGCTGCCATGTGCAAAGCTGGCTGTCGTGTGTGGTGTGAAAGAAAGAAAGAGCAATCTGGATCGGGAGATTAGCTGTGGTGTAATGGGCAGAGATGAAAACTAGATGTCATCTCCCTGCCAACCAAGTGCTTCCAGGCTCAGCCCTTTCTTCCTTTGAGAGTGTGTGTGTGTGTGTGTGTGTGTGTGTGTGTGTGAGTGTGTGTGTGCGTGCATGTGTGTGTGTGTGTTTGTGTGTCTGTGTGTGTGTATGTGTGTGCTGGCAGAGGGAGGTCAGGGGCGCGTCTGCCACGAGCTCAGCTCTCGCTCTGAGAGAAGCCATCATCCATGACCTCATCCAAGGAAAAATCCCCCTCTCCTCTCTGCCTCCTCTCCTCCAGCAGCTGAGCTCTGAGCGCTCCCTTTGCATTCCTGCTCTCTGAACAGCTCCCACACTGTCTCGAGGCTGTGGAAGGAGAGAGGGAACACACAGAGAAACAGTGGGTGGACAGATAGACGGAGAGCGGCGGAGGGGAAAGTCTTGCTGAGGTCACGGACCCCACTAATAGCCTGTGGGCTGCTTCGGTGGCCTCACACGGGATAATGTAAATTTGTTTGGGATTCAGAGAGATGAATGGAGATGAATGAAGAAATTAAAAAGTGGGAAATAATTCCATCTTTTGCTTTAACTTTCAAGGTCTTGGTCACGCGTGTTCCACCATACATTCAGCAAAAGGCAGGGGAACACCCTGGATACCTTGACAGTCTATCAAAGGGATATAGCTATAGACAGTCCAACACATTCAAACACTTGTGGTGTGGCTTGGTTAGTTAAGTTGGCGCCCACTTGGTCTAGACTGTAAAGAAAGATGGACGACCAATCTCCACTTTCCAGCAATGAAGCCAGATACCCCAGATACAAACGTTGCCACCTTGCGCATTTAAAGCCAGAGTCAGCGATCAGCGGATGGAGCCATTGTAGCAAGGTCCCACCGATACATGCACTTGAGCAATCCTGCAACGGTCAAAACAACTGCTCTGATCACTGAGCAGCTGTGACAAGAGAAACTCTGTGTTTTCACTGTTTCCACTGTTCTTCAACAAGGTCACTTACCGGCTGCTTCACGTGAACGAGCTCTGATCTCACTGCATGTGTCGCTCTCAGCGAGTGAGTGGGGGCGGAGCCCCGGGGCCTGTGTGTGTGTGTGTGTGTGTGTGTGCTCTGTGTGGGAGCACACACACACACATTTTCTCTCACTCTTGGTATTTCACATGATGGTCTGATACGATGATGATTTAAAAAATTAACGTGAGTGAAGTTCACTCTCGCTGGAGTGAACTTCACTCATTTTCACGTTCATCATATGAAAACTGATTTGTTCAGTTCATCGTTCATGAAAAATAAAATTGTTCATGCACTGTACAGGGAGCCACTGCAGAGGGGCTGAAGAGCCGCGGGTTGCCGACCCCTGGTCTATACCAAAATATCGTAACTACTGAATAAACAGTTATTATAGTCATTGCTCCTCAGTCCTAATGACCATTGTGATCCTTTATTACACTTTCTTCTACACCTGAAAAGGTTGCTTTGTGGAGAGGGTTAGCGAAATGTCCCAGTAACTATGGGATAGATTGCCATGACATTTGGTACAGACATCTATGTCACCCTCAAGGCTATTCTGGTGAACAATGACCTTAGCACCACCAGCAGGTCCAAATTTAAAACTGTACAATACTTAAAGTGATGTTCCCATTACCCTTCGTTGTGCTAATTAGCAGATGTTAAAGCCAATTAAAGGGGAGTCATCTGCCACTGAAGCAGAGACAATAGCCAGAAATGAGCAAGTCATGGAAAGGTGTGTGCGTGTTCATGTGTTTTGGGGGTGTAGCTTTGACTATCACCGATGGTAGGGGTTGGGATGTATCAGTTGCAAGTGTAATGTGATCTTTTCCAGGATTACCAACCCTTGCTTTAATTTAACTATGTAGGTGAACATGATAAATGTAAGCCTGATAAACATTGTCACTGCAAGCATGCTAACATTTACATTTTGCCTAAGGTATTGCTTAGCGTAAGCAGAGCCTCACAGACCTGCAATCATTTGCTCTACACTTTCTTTTTTTATATTAGTTGACATTAGCTCGAGTGTCTTTGAACCACAAAATGAAACTGAAGCAGCAGGAGCTCATATACAGGGTTCAGCGCTCTCACTCCACTTACAAAGAACAAGGGTCAGATATCAGACATGGTGTCGTCGGCCACGATAACTCCTAAGCTCCTGTCACCATCCACAAAGTCTGATTACTATAACAGCATTCATAGATTTGTTCACTCATCTGGTATTGTGTATTTTAACAGTCATGTCAGGTTTCTGGGATCATATCCAACAAATTGCATGAGAGGAAGAAAGGACTATTCTTGTTTTAGTGGTTCTTTGAAGGGACAGGGAGATTCCTCGCCCTGCCTGTGTTTCAAATACAAATATCTTAGGTACGTAGACGTGTTTCTCCACAAGGGAAAACCCATCACTCTTTCCTAACAATCCTTGCAGGATCAAACTGGAACAATAAAGATTGCTTAAAATGTTTGCCCTGAGGGTGAGGGGCGGTAGTGGTGGTGGTGGTGGGGGCTGATGTTGTTTTTTCAGTTTCAACACCAGCCGACCACAAAGTGAAACACACTGAAGAAGAATGCCTGGAGACTCTCCTTGCAGTAACCAGAGCCCACTGCCGTCTGCTCTGACATCCGTCCGCCTCTTCTTTGTCATAATCTGTGGCGTCAGCCAGCGGAACTGGCCAGCACGCGTTGGGCTGATCCTCTCAAACCACCATTAGGCTCCTGCACACACACACTCACACACTTGTACACACTGGGCGGATATGGGAGGTTTTTTTCTTTTATTTTAGAGAACCACAGGGCATACTGTAAGGGGCAGAGAAAACAGATGAGTCAAGCATGCAGTCATCCAGTCTTCCTGTCTGTTTGCCGGCATGCTGTTATTTTGTTGTTCATTGTATGTGTGTATGTGATGTGTGGTGACCAGGGGGGTGGTCAATTACAAGCAGTTTCTTCCCTTGCTTTCTCTTTCCTCATCTTCACTTCCTTCCTTTCATCCTGCCTCCTTCCCTCGTCTCCTCTCAGCCCGACAGCTCTCCATCGCTGTCTCTCCCTCCCTCTCCCTCTTGTCTCCTCTTACCCAGTAGGTAATGCGATGCCACCATCATCCTCCTTGGGGCCTAAATAGACCTCAGTGAGAATTTAATAGTGTGACCATGATACATAACAAGTGTCTGTCCAGTTGGGTGACATCAGCAGAGGGGAATCTGCTGGTATCCCTGCCCAACTCCTGCTGGCATCAGGAGCAAGTGCAGAAGGGCAGGACTCTGCTGAGCTGCTTGTTCAACACCACTAACATGAAAGCTGTGGTGTTGAACAGGGGATCTGACTTTAAGATGCAATCCTTCAGATTTTAATGATATGAAACAACATTTGTGATATGGTACTAATATTGTTCATATACCCTGTGCTATTTTGTACTGGATGTTACACATGTGGATGGTTCAGTGTTACCGAAATGTTACGTTGCTATATTGAATGACGTAGGTGGCTGTTAGTTTTCAGTTCCCGTTTTAGGCTTCATGTCCTCGTTTTTATGATCGCTCGCTAGCTCTGGTGCACTAGCAAAATTAATTTACATTGGAGTTAAAGCATTCTTCAGGCAGTACAAACTTCCATCGTAAAAAAGGTTAAAGTGATATTCATTGTCCTGAATGATCCTTCTTCCTGCAAGTTGCCATCCAAGTAGCCCTCTTTGCCAGAAGCTAACAATACTTAAGTATTTCAACAACAGCCACTCAGTGTATTTACGTTCTACAATGTAATTACAAGACAGTAGTTCTGCTCCTGGCAGAGTCCCACCTAGGAAGCATGGTGCGCAGCCACACAATTTAAGTTAACAATGCATGTAGGAGACAGTAGATAAAATTCAATCTGATTATCAACTGTCTTTATTTACATCTACAATATTTTTAAAGGAACTCTGGGAAATCTCTCATTAATACTCGGCCATTTTGAACTACAATCTTTAAGATTTTACGAACTAATTTTTTGGAACAGGTGCTTTCTTTTTTGTGTTACTTGATCACACGCTGTGTCCCAATTTAGGGGCCACATCATTCGTCAGCTGCATTCTTAGACTGATTGCGTCACAGCGGCGCAGCTAGACTGTCTAGATTCGAAGTCTCCTCCAAATGCAGCAGACAAATGTGTCTTTCCAGCCCCGAGCAACATATCCGATGATTCATCAACTGCTTTTTAAAGAGGTAATGGCGGCAAAAAAGCAAGGCAAAAACATCAGGAGAATTTATTTTAAAGATAAGTACTCAACCCGAACAGCTAAAGGTACACATGTTCAACATTTTTAATCAACCAAAGAACATTTTGTCTGTAGCTTTGTTGCTAGGCGAGGGTTGTTGTGCTTAACCAAGCCAAGCTCACTGACCACTGGTTTTAGCTGCAAAGTTGACACACAAACAGAACTATGGTATTGTTCCTTACATTTAAGTCTTTGTTTGCAAAACGGCAAACAAACAAACACATTTAAATGTCAAACTATTACTTTAATGGTGCGACTCAGCAAAGTCCAGGTAAAGTAAAGGCTGAATGACGAATGCCATGGTAATTTTGTCAACAACACGGTTTTTGATTTCTCTTGTAGCTGCTGGTAGAGCAGTGTAAGAAACATGTGTTTGAGGTTAAGAGAAGTAGTTGAGACTGATGAAGTAGTGGAGAAAGTAGACATGAGTCAAGAATGACCTGTTTTTCATCTAACAAATGAAGGGTGTTGGTCAGTGAGTAAATATCTTCTGAATTAATGAAAAGTGGGTTTTCTTCACATGATATTTCTCATTTTATGGGATTCTCTGGCTGCAGGGGGTTTGAGGCAGTTGTGTAGCCACATGGCGAGACCACCTCTGAGCACATGTGTCAGTTTCAGAAGTTAAAGGAAGAGGAAGAACAAGAAAAGCATGAGGAAATGGAGGAGGGGATAGGGATGTACGGTGGACAGGAATAAAGAATAAACAGGCTAACTCACAGGAACTGAGGGGAGAATCAAAGTAAAGGGCCAGAGAATGAAGAGTGGCAGCTCTGAAAGCCAGGGACTGTGACACTGCTGCTCCTCTAACACTTTAATCTGTTTGATCCACATGTAGGCGAAGACAAGTCAGCACCCTCCTAAGTACAAGTTCTCACCTTGACCCGTTCTCCATCCTCTCGTCATCCCTCGCTCCCCCTCTCATGTTACCGTGTCAACCTTATCTCTCACTCCTTCTCTTCGTTCCTGGCAATCCTCCTCTTCGACTGTCCGGCGACACTGTGAACTCACTGATCTGCCGCAGCTTCTTTTTGCCACGCTTCTTTTCGGTAATGACTGCATCCATGTCATCACCTCATCAATCAGGCCTGTGTGAGTTTGTGCGGGTGCTTCATTTCGACTGTAAAGGGGCAGTTAGGAAACACTAGGAAACACACATGCATTCACATTTTATTTTGGCGGAAAAGCCAATTGAATAATGAAATATTTTAAGCAGACTGACATCCTCACACTCATTAATTCCAAGTAATAATGTGTTCCTGCTGATGATATCCGGTCAGATGATGATTATATTACCAACTGTTGGTGTGCGCACTTCCCAACCAATGTGGAAACTACCCATTGTTGCTGCTCAGCGGGGCAGGAAGCACCTTTCACAACAAACTCACACTGATTCATTCCGATGCAACTGCTCAAACATCTGATTACTCACATCTATTTGGCAATATATTAAGACAGAGTGGTAAACTTTGTGATGGATTCAAAACTTGCCATTAAAGCTTCAGAAAATCTGATTAAGTGGCTAGACAGTATCCAGCCATATGCTGCACATATTCAATATCTGTAATCAGTATAGTGGGCTATTCTTCTGTGTAGGCTTTCATTTGGTCATCAACATACATTTTGTGTGGTTTGCCAAAAATGAAGTTTCAATAACAATAGCGACCTTGGCACACCGGTAGATCCCATGGGAGTGTGCCACTCAAGTAATTATGCCACTTCCAAATTTTGTCATCCTGTAAGGAAATGTCTTCTGCCGTATGGAAATATCCTCCTCATGTCTGTCTAGGAACAGTCAAGAACTCAGAAGGCGAGGACGAGGGACATGTGGAGATCCTGCGGAGCCGTTTTTCTGACCTTACAAGGTAAATTCAGGAGTGGTGCAGCACTGGTGCCTGATGATGGGCCACCATGCTGGACAATTATTTCCTGGCTGTGGTCCACCAGACCTCTGAGAAACAGCACACAGCGAACTCCCTTCTCCAGCAACATTCTGGCTCTTTGGTGGCCATCAGCCCCGGGAATAGCAGCTATGTGAGCATGACTGCAGGGCACTATTTCTGTGTGCTCTGCTACTTGACATTGAGAGGCCGGGATTAGGTGGCTCCACTACTGTAAATGACTAACCCCCGTCTCACATACAAACACACGCACGCATGTGTGCGTTTGAAAGTATACACACGCGTTCATATGTAAAGCGTATTAAGGGGAAAAACACATTGATTTGTTATGGAAGAGCTACAGTTGTCAACCTGTTGTCGCTGTTCCCAGAACATTGTATATTTCATCATACATCAACTTTTCACATGTGAATCAAAACAGCTCAGCTGAGTGACAATGTATTTTTAGTGGTTTACTTAGTTAAATTGAGAACTGAACCTCAATCCATAAGGGAACATTTAATCTACTGGTTTGTCTTAAAAATTCTAAATCACCAAAATTGGAAATTTAATTTTCACTGAATATTCTATTCTTGTGTAAACACTGTCGCCTCACAGCAAGAAGGTTCTTGGTTTGAGTCCTGGTTTGGGATCCTTTCTGTGTGGAGTTTGCTTGTTCTCCTGTGGGTATACTCCTGCTTCCACACTCCAAAGACATGCAGGGCTAGGTCAGTTTGAGACTATAAATTCACCACAGGTGTGAACGTGAGTGTGAATTGTTGTTTGTCTCTATTTTTCAGCCTTACGACACTTGTGAACTGTCCAAGGTGCACAAGCCTCCCCTGAGACCCCTAAGATATAAGCGCCATCGACAACAGATTTTATTTTGATGTTTACAAGCCTCACATCACTCCTTAGTGGAATCAAGTTACATCCATCCATCAGCTATCACTTCAATCCCAGCCAACATTTGTTGAAAGGTGACGCTCACCCTGGACAGCTCGCCAGTCTATCAAAGAGCTTCATCTCACATTGCAGAGAAATATTCATCTATTAAAGGTGCAACGTGAGCAAATGTAAGCAAAGTTGACGCAATTGCTATTTTCCCCTGAGAAAGATAAATACTCAACACGTCTCAGTTACTCAACAACTAGTATGAGGAGTGCTGAGTTCTGAATCAGGTACCACACCCTTAAGCTTCAGCTGAACATCTGCCCTCAACTACCATCTCCCAGTGTGAACATTAGAGTCCGACAGCATCTTGTTTATCCAGTATATATATAACGTATGGGAATCAAAGCCACAAAACAGTGTTGAAAATGATCCCATAGTAAACATCGTCAACATTGCTGTTTTGCTGCAGGTTTTTGCTTGCAATGGTTTGGTTAACCCACACAGACACATCACCAAAGCATTACCCTACCGCATTTCCCCTCACACACACACGCTCACACACGCTCACACACACTCACACAGTGTAACAACATCCGAGTAAGAGGTGACTTCAAGGGATGACTAACATTTGGCTGGATCTCAGCCTGCCTTTGAGTCCAGCTGGGTCTTTTGACTCTCCTTATCCCCCATTAAAGCTGCCTGCAGCATACATGACAGCATTGTCCTGCTAGTATTTGCCGTATGTGGTCTCTCTGAACTCTGTGGCATCCAGGGTTGAGGTCTCAGATGTTATAGCTGGTGGTGTGTCTTTGAACATGACATCTGTTGGCTGTGTGAGTAATGGTGTGTGGTGCTGTGGCATGATGCGCTGCGGCTGAACATCAGGTGCTCCCGGGCCCACACGCCGCACATCTGTCCCGCGCGGCTTGGTACACACACACAGCTGTAAGTGAGTCCCGACCGCACTCAACGGGATTGATCAGTGATGCTGTTGTCAACACATGGGACTGATAACGTCTGTGTTTAGCATTTGCTCTGATGAGAATATTAATTTAGCAAGAATCATTTGTTAAACGATACATTCTGTGATTAAATGCAGTTATCCCCATTCCACATCCTGTGCCGATTTGAACATTACAAACTAACAAGTCTTTCTTCCTCCATATGCTCTTTGCAGCACTGACTAAAAATATTTGTCATGTGAGCAGTGACCATAACGGCACCGATAGCCAGGATACAGGTGCTTTGGTTAAATGCGGCCGATCTCACGTCACTGACAGGAAATAAAATATTATGTTTACTATAACTGGCCAAAAGAACAGAGTGTTATCATCATCCAGACCGGCCACTTTAAAATATCACATTAATACGCTCTCCGACTCAGGAAGGGAACCAAAGAGCCAAAATAAACCTGACCTTACACAACCGATCTTTTCAGCGCAACATCTGACACTCCTATTAATGCCTAAAGAACACAGTGTGATATTCAGGTATTGATTGCAGAGAGAAGTAATGAAGGTTAAGAGTCAAAAATTCAGATAATCTTTTTTTATTTTTGCTTGCTCTGAAAAAAAAAAAAATCACATAAATAAAAATCACTTCAAAACTGCAGGACAGGATTTGAAAGGGTGGAACACTTGAATTCACATTTTTTCCCATGACAGCTTAACTCGGATGTGAGGGAGGTTCTCCTCCTCTGATGATGATGATAAGACAACATGACAGTACAAAGTATTTATACCAAATTCCTGCTACAGTGCATTTTATTTTCTTGACTCCCTTTTAAAAAGTTTCTTAGCAATACATACGCTGAGTGCAGTGTTAATGTTGCCTATAATCAATACATAGCCAGTAAGCTGCATCATAATGTAATGACACTGACTCATAACACTAAGCCTAAAGATCCCCGAACCTGCAGGATACATTTAAGTGGGGAAAGTGAAAGAGCAGGGCCTCCCCCCTCTTCGCTCATTACCATTACCTCTGTGCCTTTGAGCAAGGCGATGAACCCCCCACCGGTTACAGTGGAGCTGCTTAGACACTGACAGATCCAACTGGCAGGAGTTTTCCAGGTGTATTGCTGTGTGAGTGGTGTTTTGCTTTAATTGATACCCCACCGAATAATAATTTAAAAAAACATTATATCAATTCAATGATCAATTTATTAATCACAGTACGATTGATCATCTATTGAGTGCCAACAATTTAAGGTGTTTGTACATCATATCTCTTTTTCCATGAAATACTTAAGAGGAGCTTCCACGTTTTTTTGCTTTTGTGTTTATAAATAAATATCGTCCAATAAGGAATATAAAAACAACTGTAACATCATTATTTTAAAAACTGCAGAGGGCGGTTAAAAATCTCTATAAATACAGTTAGCTTAAATAAATAAATTAGAATTATAAATATATCGTTTACTGTACACAAAAAAAAGATGGACTTGTAAAACAAACAAAAAAAATCCAGGTTGAGCTCCCATTTTCCCAAAAAAGAAAAAAACGTTTCTTGTTCAGTTCAGTCTGAGATGACTTTTCACACAGTCAAGAAGCAGCACAGAGTCTAGACTTGTCCCTTCCTCTTCTCCCCCGGTTCCTTCCTTCATCTTCATCACCTCACACTCGTCATGTCTCCGCTCCATCGTCTGGGGCCATTGAGTATTCCAGTAACAGACGGCCCCGCTTTTACTTCTGAGTTCTACAGGGACACAGGTTCGCCTGAACGTCCAGTGGAGGATCACACAGACAACACCCTCTGTTCCTTTTTCTTTGCGTACGTTCCTTTTTTCCTGTAGGACCTCCTCTTTCTCTGGTTCCCTTCTCTTTTTCTATTTTGAGGTAGAATTTCTGCATCTTTGTCTGACATGAAAAAAACAAAACAAACAGAGACAATGAGCAAATTTCATTCAGGTAATTAAGAGGAAAGAAAAACGTTTGTCAATGTATGTTTGTGGTCCTTTTCCTCCTGACCACTCACCTCTCATTGTCTCTTCAGTGGTTGGATGCTAACCCCAGTTTGACCTTCTCCTCGTTCTCTACGTCATACGCCCCTCGCTTGTGAAACCTGTGAGAAAGCAAAAGAAAAGGAGCTTGTTCAGAATATTATATTCAGAATACATACTTAATCTGCATGTAAATGGTCGAGAGGGTGTGTTTGTGAGCGTTTCACTCACCTGAGCATTAATAAAAGTCCTATGATGGTGAGGCACACGGACGACAGCACCACGGCCACCACAGCCAGAGCCGTGGTCCGGTTGTATCCCTCGGGGGACTGCACGGGCAGCGTGATGAACTCACACCTTTCGCCAGAGTAGTTCGGGTGGCACCTGCGGAAAGAGGAGGAGAGGGAATCAGTTAAGAGGTGAATAATTCAGTGGATGGTTAGATTCCTGAATAGAGGGCGGGGTGCAGAGCTGATACTTACACACAGGCCGGTTGGCGGATGTTCCTATGGTACTGGCAGGTGCCATGAATGCAGAAATCCTTGTACTTCTTCAGGCACGGGTTCCTCTTCTGTCCCTTTCCTTTCGCCCTCTTTCTCCCCTTTCCCCTCCTCCTCTTTCCTTCTATGCTCTCAGTCTCCAGGATGGCAGACGGGTCTTTGGGTTGGCTCGACTTGGACACTGAAACCAAAAAATGGAGCAAAAGCAGAATTACACGTCATGGTCTGTGTGAGAAATGTGAGAAAATGAAGAAAAAAAACAGGCAAGTGACTGCGTTTACCTCGTGGCACCCCCATGTCATAGTCTCCAGATATGCCATCCTCATACTCGTCTTCATAGTAGTATTCATCGTCGTACTCTTCCTCGCCTCCCTGGCCATGCTCCACCGTCGTCGCGCTCGTGCTCTCACCCTCTGCCCTCCTGTCTTTGGTTGTGTCCATGAAGTTGATGACGGTGTGCTGCTGCCTGTCACTCTCATACCTGTCCACCGCAGCACCGCTGGTCGGTCTGGACACCACTGGAGGAGAAAGAGAGAGAGAGAGAGAGAGTGTTAAAAAATGTTAAAACCTGCAGGTGAGTTTGGTTTAACAGCTCAGACTTTAAAAACACCCCAGACACTCTTCTTCCTCTACCGGGAACAGTCAGTGAACACTGTGCCAAAAGGTGGGCGGACCTCTACGGGCAAGTTGTAACATGTTGTGTACAAGGGAGCACCATGCAGGCCAGAGCTGTGGGTTTGGAAGTGCAATCCTGCCTGAGCCCCGTTGGGAAATGCACAGATGCAAGGCATGATGGTCTCAGGGGTTGATGGGTATCCACTGCCTTGCTCATGAGCACTTAGGTAGAGTGGAAAGTGGCCAAAAAGGTGGGACAATTTAAGTGTGAGGTATAAGGGGAGGCAAATAAAAGTTGGCATATACCCACACTGTCTCATAACACACACACGCACACAAAATGCATGGACAGACAGTTAGCTAATGTCAGGCAAGAATATGAGTTAAAAATAAATGTATCCAGTTACATAAAGCATGCTCTAAAATAAGAGAGATGACCCCATTAGCTCCTGAATAGCCTGGCATCATGAAAAGCTCCGCTCCGGAGTTTGAGAAGACGCGTTATAAGCCTCCAGAGGATTATTGCGTCTTACAGAACCAGGAGGAGACGGCGTAACTCCGGTATTCACAGAAAACATCACACATGATCCGGATCCCAGTCAACACGCAAATAAACACACTTGTTATCTGAGTGCACGTGAAACTTACCCAAGGCGTGAACGAGCATCAGGAGCGCGGCGCTGAAAATCCTCATCATTCCTCCCCCCATAAAAACCTTCCAGTCACTTTTAGTTGTTTTCAAAAGAAAAACAGAAACCAACAAGTTGTATTCCTTCCACCTGTTCCGGGCTCTAAATACTCCTCCTCTCGTGGTTTGGGTCTTTTTTCTCGGAGTGTTGGTTTGAATGGACTCCGTCTGTTTGGTGTTTTCTTCTGGAGGGAGAGAGACAGAGGAGCGCAGCGAGGAAAAGAGCGTCTGCACAGAGGCACCGCGGTATTTATGGGCACATCACTTCACCACGCCCACAGTGTGTGTGTGTAAGTGTGTGTGTGTGAGGGTGTGTGTGTGAGGGTGTGCACTGTCAAAAGTCTGGATTTATAAACGGTATAAAGATATTAGTACTAGATAGGAATTAAGTAATAGTTGGATAGCTCATCATTTTTGAATCTTTGGTTGGAGCCACAGTAAGAAGCTAATGGAAACAGAATAAGGCCAACTTAGATATTGATCATGTGGAGGATATGATTTTACCTACAATAATAATAATGTATTTTTGTCATCCGTGGATCAGCCCAAACACTTAATTCTACCAAGTGGCCCCTCTTGCATTACTTAACTTTCCTTTTTCCACTGATTATACTCTTTCTGAAGATATATATTTAAGACTCACGGGATGTTATTTGCCAAAATGCATGATACCAAAACTTGAAAAATATTTTTTTCTCTTGATTTATTTGATTAGTGTAAATATTCTTTTGTGTTTCTGTACTTATTTTTTACTATTTGAGCATCTCTCTCTCTCTCTCTCTCTCTCTCTCTCTGTCTCACTGCATGTATAAATGTGTGTGTGTGTGTTTGTGTTTGTGTGCGTGTGTGTGTGTGTGTGTGTGTGTGTGTGTGTGTGTGTGTGTGTTGCGCGTGTGTGTGTGTGTGTGTGTGTGTGTGGGTGGGTTGTGCCTTGCCTTGCCTTGCCTTGCCTTGCCTTGCTCGGTACAACCTGTATATGTATATATTCATCTGTTCCCATCCTCTTCTTAAAGCTTTAACCTATTATAATATATGATCATCTTTCTGTGGTTTTGGTTGCTGTTCTTTTAATCTCATTTGTTCTTCATGTGAAGTACTTTGTAACTTTGTCAAGAAAAGTGAAATATAGATACATTTGATCTTTGTCATACTATCACTGCTCACGTTTTGGAAAGCCGGTCCCTTTTTAAATTATGAGGATGTTAGAAAGAGTTTTAAAAAAGTAAATTTTTGTAAGTGACTAGATAGATAGACGACAACCATACAATAAAAAAAATAGTGATAACTGCCCAGTCCAAACTGGACTGAAGCATCTTGTGAGAGGGTCCAGAAGTGAGAATAGTACAGATTGTTTGCGCCACCACGTGGTGAAAGAAGGAAGCTGTTTGGTCAATAAATAAGATTACACAATTTATTTTACATTTATAAGTCTACAACCTACCACACATAATCTCACATTTAATTTCACATTAAAATGATTCTCCGGATTTACAGAAAGTTTTTTTGGGTTGAAAAGATCTGTGGAAGAACTTGGGTTGTCTGATCAGTCTGTTCTTCCCTCACAGATCAGCTGCAGTTTATATTGCTCCAGTTCATGACTTTGTTTCATCATCTCTAATTCCATCATTTTGTCTTGTTCCTTTTTTGTTGTTGTTCAAACGTCACTGCAGGAAAAATCACATCCTGTTTTGTCACATTTTTGAACAAAACCCCATCTGCCATCACTTTATTTTTCAGAAAAGTATTTATGTACTGTATGTTTTCTGTCAAACATTTGTCAACTTTTCATTTGTAAACGGATCCATTCACTCCACTGAAGGAGTCTGAATAAAATCTTCCACATTAGAGCTCATGTTGGAAATTACTTACCAGCAAGTACAGGTCAAACAGTGCAACAGGTTCAGCTTAAGAATGGCAAAAACTGGAGTCCAATCCCCAGACCTATCGCACCAAATACTACCAAACTGAACCCTAGTCTTCGAGAGGCTAATTGTGGGAAACTGTTACACCTCTACCTCAGTGGGCTGGGAAGTCAACGGCAGAATGCTCTACCCACGTTCACCACCACACTATAATTGAAACAAAGGATTCCCTCAATAGAATATGCTGTCTGAAACCGAGCAGGGGGGAAAACTCCCAAAACAGAAACTACAGACATTCTTTTAGAGCCAACACCATAACTAGAAAAATGAGCTAACAGAGACTGACCAACTTCTCTCTCAAAACCAAATGTGGGAATCTACCACCATACTTAAAAGAAGTGAATAACATCATAATCGATTGTGGCACAGAATAAACCTTCAAAATATACCAACCAGGAAAGTTTAAACTTAGCCACCTGATCCACACTCCAATGTCTGAATGTGCAATGTCAGCTGCCACGAGGCGTGCGACCCACTAACATCTATCATCTCCCATGATACTGTTCCTCGAGCTCTTAGCCCCAACTTAAAGGAAAAATCCACCACATTGTTGCTGTGAAGTACTGGTTTACACCAAGGAAGCTTAATGATACTTTTCTATGTACTGCACAATCTTTGAATGCCTGGACTGTTGAGTTGAATGACACACAAAAAAGAGTATATATGACATAAAACAACAGAACAGGAGCTTTGCTGTCAGAACTGTACCACCTTTTTCTTTTCTGTTGAAAACATTTTAGAGGAAAAATCAATGATCACAAGCAAAAAGATTTGTTATTGAATTATTTGTTGCCTTCAGATGAGCATAAAGACAGAAAGGGTGAAAAGGCTTGTTCTGTGCAAAGCTAATAAAATCTACCAGCACCTCTAAAGCTCATTCTAATCTGTGCAAAAACCCAACGGTCCTTCATCTACACCTAGCTGTTTGTTTTTTTCGACAACTGATAATTTAGGTACTAAAACCACTTGGTGGTAAAAGGTCAGTACCAGGAATCAGGAATTAGATTCAACTATGGGCCAGTTTTTACAGAATTTTTATGGGGGCATTCATTTAAAGAAAACTAGAAAGGCAGCCAGTAGAGCGAATGCGACATCCCCCTTATAAAACAACATACAAATGTATTAAAGTCAATAAGATCCAGACACATTCATAAATATCAATCCTCTAAACATGATGACATTTTTTCATCAAGTGTTTTGAATTATTCTCTGAGAAATTGTGGAAAATGTCAAAAAGAAAAAAAACCTATCTCGTAATTTCAAACAATACAAAATCCCGGATCCGCCCCTTGGTTCAGATCCCTACCAAATTAATGACTTCTGTCCTGAACTTTGTTGCATCTTTCCACTAAGTTTGGTGGGAATCCGTCCGGTAGTTTTCGCCTAATCCTGCTCATTCACAGAGAAAACAGAGAAAGCATGACCTCCTTGGCGGAGGAGAATACTTCTGTCCAGTAGGTGGCGGTAACAAACTCATACACTAACTGACTAACCGCCAAAAGCCATAAATCCATAGAAGAAGAATGAAGCTCTGACGACATGGCTGATTCGTCCCATCTGGTCACATGAGCACTGGGGCGGAGGGGAGGGGACACAAACATGGCCGACGAGTCAGGGGAAGTAAACACAGCTGCAGGGAACGATGACACTGATCTACAGCTACACGAGCCCCAAGCTTCGGCAGGGGCGACCGACAGCGACTCAGACGGCAGCGACGCGCTGGGCCCGCCGGAGAAGCCGACTCCGGCGGCGGCAGAGAGCACCTGGTCGGCCCCCATCCTGTCACTGGCTCGGAAGGCCACGGAGACGATTAGCAGCGGGGTGAGCTACGCTGCCGGCCCGAGGAGTCATTCTCTGGGGTCCGCTGCGAGCTCCCCGACGGAGAAGGAGCCGGAAAATGGTCTCATCACTACTTCTAAAAAACTTCCTGGTACGCTGCGACTGTTTTTTAACATTTGACACCAAAGCTAGCACTTTCTGTCGAACCAAAGTTTTTAAAAAACACCACAGTCAGGGTCGATCTGTGTGACTCCCTCTCTGCTGTCAGCTGCCAGGACATGTGACCTCATGAGCGAAACCGTGATTCTACGGGTTGTGTTCACACCCTTTGTGTTTATCACTTCTTGATGTGTTTATGAGTTATTTCAGATATTCCCACCATGTTTAGCATTTGTTTTCCTGATCCCACTTACATTGCATCTGTTCCAGTCCTGCCCCCCAAAGACCCCATGACAATAGAGAGATCCAACCTCCTCAGCATGATGAAGCTGAGCATCAAAGTGTTGATTCAGTCCTCCTTGAGTCTGGGCAGGACGCTGGACTCAGAGTACCCTCCTCTGCAGCAGTTCTTTGTCGTCCTGGAGCATTGCCTCAAACATGGCCTGAAAGGTGAGACAGACCATGGAACAGAATTCATTTATATTTAAGGTTATGTCACAATATGGGGTAGGATAGCATTGATCGTGCGTTCGCTGGAGGTGCTCCCAAAACTTTGGAACAGTCTTCTGTTAAGTGCTTTCCTTCTGTACATATATTTAAGACCAAACTCCACATCATAGCATTTTTATTTTATTCTATGCTTATTTTATGCTTGTTAGTGTTCTTTTTTGTATTTTGCATTGTCTTCTTTTACTGTACAACAATCGGTTGTTTTTAAATGTGCTATATAAATGAAGTTGACTTGACAAGACAATAGGAGCGTGCAAAAACGACCTTTCCCGTTTCTTTTTCAGCCAAGAAGTCTTTCATTGGTCAGAACAAGTCCATATGGGGACCCCTGGAACTGGTTGAGAAGTTGTGTCCAGAGTCCGTTAACATTGCCACGAGTGCTCGAGACATGCCCAGCATTAAGTATGCTACTGCACAAAGTTGTTCAGTAAACCTACAATGTGAAGTATATGCTTAACACCTGTTATATATTAATGTATTCTCTTTCAGGACCGGTTTGGGTAGAGGAAGGGCTTGGCTGCATTTGGCGCTCATGCAGAAGAAAGTAGCTGACTATATGAAAGCTTTGCTGGACCGAAAGGACCTCCTGAGGTTAGTTAGACCCAGTTCAGACCTGCTATTAACATCCGTCCTGAGTGATCTTATCACAAGTGCTCAGCGCTAAGGACATGTCTGAAGTCGCCCAAATGCGTCCTCAATGTGTCCTGAGATCTGATCACTCAAACCACATGTAGAGGGCGCATCTGGGACGCATGTGGCCACATCCTTTTCGCTGTCTGAATGTAAACACACGTCCTGGACCACATATGAAGGACCGCGGACTCAGCTGTCGTCTCTGACCCGCTACAGGTCAACCATACTTTTACTTTTCAAGGGTCCATACATCGATTTGTCTTCAGCCACAATATAAACACTGATCTCCGTATAATGATAGATTCTTTTCTTGAATTGGTGAAATCCTTTGTCTCAGTTGCGCGCATTCATTCAGTCCCTCTTGACTCCACTCGCTCGCTCTCTTTCTCTCTCTCGTGCCGACACACACACAAAACATTGTAATCTGACAAATCTATAAACTCAAACTGAGTAAAAACAACATAAATTGGTGAGATTGAAAGTCGTGATTATTTGTATTTTGAGCAGGGAAGTGACATCTGATTACAAGTGGTCACAGGAGACATTCAGGACTCTTTTTTTAATGTCCGGTGTGAACACACAAACTTAACACCGTCACCTTGTGATCAGATCTCTCAATAAGGATGTTTATACCAGGTCTGAACAGGGCCTTAGACTGATCAGTTATGCAGGTTCAGCACCAGGCATTTTACACTGACTACTTGCAGATCATTCCACATCTGTTTTCCCATGTTCTAGTGAGTTTTATGACTCTGGAGCGTTGATGATGGAGGAGGAGGGGGCGGTCATTGGGGGACTGCTGGTGGGCCTCAACGTAATTGATGCAAATCTCTGTATTAAAGGGGAGGATCTTGATTCTCAGGTGAGTGCTTTGGGCCGACACATCCCAGCAGTCCCACACCTCATCTTCTCTTGGAGAAACAAGTTGATCTGGGCACACAGTGAATGGTTTCTCTTTCCCATTTAGGTGGGAGTCATTGACTTTTCCCTTTACCTGAAAGATCCAGCCAAAAGTGAGACTCAAAAAGAGTAAGTGGACTGAGCATCTTATCCACACTGGGTTTCTTCATGTTTTGAACGGCTCTTGCATGATAATCATTGGATTTCAAACAAACCTTTTGCCTATCAAACCCTCTTTCTCTGTTAGTGATGCAAAGATGACCGCCATATTGGATCAGAAGCACTACATAGAGGAGTTGAATCGTAACTTAAGCGGCACCGTCACTGACCTTCAGGCTAAGATGGACTCTATAGAGAAGACCAACAGCAAACTTGTGGAGGAGGTCAGAGAAACTGTGTGCAAACAGTTGTGCGATTGCTTGTAAATGCAGCACCTGTGTGCCCTGGATTGTGTGTTTTTCACCTGACTGACGAGTGTTTGTTTTTCTTTCTCTCAGCTGACGGCAGCGACGGACAGAATCAACTCTCTGCGGGAGGAACAGGAGCAGCTGAGAAAAGCGAATGACTCAATCCTGCAGTCCAGCCAGAAAAAGGAAGAGGTCTGAAAAGGAACTGTAGCTAGCTCCACCACTCCATAAATAAATAACATACAAACTGTATGTTGCATTCTTTTCTCTTTTCTTCTTTTCAGGCAGCTCTTCAGGACAGCCAGGTGGAGCTGGAGACATA
Source organism: Hippoglossus stenolepis (assembly GCF_022539355.2). NCBI lineage: Eukaryota > Metazoa > Chordata > Actinopteri > Pleuronectiformes > Pleuronectidae > Hippoglossus > Hippoglossus stenolepis. Next base: position 11,013,494 of record NC_061489.1, read on the forward strand.
CAAACAGACCCGACAGGGCCTGGATGAGATGTATAATGTGGTGTGGAAGCAGTATAAGGAGGAAAAAAACATTCGCCTGGTCAGTTTTCAACAGCTAGAGGATGAGAATATAACAGGGATGTGTTAGTAAAAAGTGACTCAGCTGCTCTGTGTTGCTTCTTGGGAGGATGTGGTGAAGGCAGAAGATACTTGTTGAGCATGAGACGGGGATTGGAGCAATTTACAAGTTAGTCTCCACTCTCTCATTTATTCATATATTAAAAATACATGAATAAAAGAGCCAGCGTCAGCCCTTATCGCCAACAGCTCTCGAATCTCATTGTCATTCCAACAGGACACTTTTTCTTCCTGACATATTTTGCGTATGTCGTGTGTTAGAAACATCATCAACATCCCATTTGCTCACTGTGAATTTTCTGGACATTTTCCTGACGTATTCTTACACAGACCCACTCAGACATTTTACTAGGAGGCTGGCTGGAAAAGTTCTGAAAAATGTCTGGACCAATTGACTTGGACATTTGCATTCTCAAATACAGCCCATTTGGAAAATGTCATGAAAATGTCTGGACATCAGTGCATGTCTCAAAGCAGCTTCAGTGCCTTGTCAACAGAGGTTTCACAGACTGCAGAACTGAATTAGACTTGTGTTGTTTGTGTGCCGACAATGTGTGATGTTAGGAGCTGGAGCGTGAGTTGGAGCTGCAGGTGGGGTTTAAGCAGGAGATGGAGGTGGCCATGAAGTTGCTGGAGAAGGACACGTATGAGAAACAGGACGCGCTGGCAGCCCTGCGACTTCAGCTCGACCAGGTCAAGACGCTTAACCTGCAAATGGTCCACAGAGCTCAGGTAGACAAACGTGCATTTCTCTGACTTGTACATCCACTCAGAGAGAACACATGTTTATTCAGCTTATGTGACTCTTGAGGACTCGCAACGAGAAGCAGAAAAAAAGCAGGCAGAGGCTGTGCAGCTCGAGGAGAGGATGAATGAAATGGAGAAAGCAATGGTGGAACTAGAGCAGAGGTATGTGTTTGTGTGCATGTTAGTTTATGTGTGTTTATATTGACATTTTCTTAAAGAAATTTTCTGCTTTTTGGTCTTTTGGGGGCCACAGACTCCAGAACTCGGAGCAGGAGCGCAAACAGAGCGACCAGTCCGACAAAGACATGCGAGTGGAGCTGGAGGGAAAAGTAGATGATCTCCAGAAACAACTGACTGACCTCGATACACTAAGGTTAAGAGGCAAAAGTTTATTTAGTATACATTCACAAACTATGAAGTATTATACAGAGGAATAACATCACGACAAATTTCCACAGTTCTTGGAATAAAGGCAAAGCCTGCCAATGCTGAAGATGAGATTTTAAACATTGTACTAATATGGCTAAAATAACATAGTTTATGAGTAGTTCTTACTCTAGCTGAGCTCACATGTGTTCATTTAAAGATCCAACAGTAACAAGTAACTTTCTGTACCATCTTAAATGCAGAAATTAAGTTTTCGTGTTATGTGGTCATACAAGGGGGACACACTCCTTCCCTTTCAACAAGCTTACAGGTCTGCGAAATGCAACAAGGCACAAGTGTTTTCACAATATGAACACATTTAGAAAACCAGTCCACTAACCAGAAGATCTGGGTTTCGATCCCTGTCTTCACCAGTTCACATGCCTAAATGTCCTCGGGCAAGTTAAAGAACTCCAAATTTGTGTCTACCAGTGAAGTTAAATTGTTTTACTTGAATAAATCAAATGCAGTTCTCTAAACCAACTGGTGTTAAACCAATCTTTAAATGGGTCTTTTATAGTCTTTGTATGCTGAACTTAAGATACCATGTCCTGTTCTATGCACAGACTGGGTTTAGAGAAGGAGCTGCGCACTGAGCGGGAACAGAGACAAGGTTTGCAAAAAGCTCTGCAGAGGGAACAGGACAATAGCATGGAGCTCCGCACACAGCTGCAACAACTGCAGGGCCTGAACACGGTCAGTGTCACACAAACCAGGGTTGGTGTCAGTTAAGGCTGGAGGTGGATTAGAAATTATGAAAACCTTTTTATACTGTAATGAAAAGTTCATATGCAGTTCTAAGTCTCGCTATACAGTAGTCTTTCTTTACCCTAGATGGCAGATTTGTTTGAATTCTTGGGTTCCATCTCAAACCTGCTCATTTGTTTTACTGCCGTAGTTATTGGTGCAACAGCCTGAGCAATACATTGTTTATCCTATTTAGGTTTTTCTAAAATGAGCTAATACTTGATAAATCCATGGATTGCTGTGATGATATGCTTTGTTTCCTGTGGACTGATGATGCAGGAGCTGCAGGAGTTGAAGCAGGAGAAGAAGCAGCTGCAGCAGAGGTGTGAGCAACAGGAACAGGCTCTACAGGAGATGGGACTGCATCTCAGCCAGTCAGTGCTTTTGACCTCATCATCTTGTTTATTGGTCAATGTCATGTTTTCTTATGTTGCATTCATCTGTATCAAAGGTCTAAACTCAAGATGGAGGACTTCAAGGAGGTCAACAAAGCCCTGAAGGTAAAATGTGATGGTGTGGATGGTGCACTTTTATTATTGATTCTGTTCTGAAAACATCATGGGAAACCTTGTCTTGTCCTTTCATTGCTTCCATCAGGGCCAGGCTTGGCTGAAGGATGATGAAGCCACTCAATGCAAACAGTGCCTGAAGGAGTTCTCCATCTCACGCAGAAAGGTAGGCTTCTTTTTCATTGCTTCTCATTTATTCTTTCTGTATTATGGACCACCACTCATTTAAAGTTGGCGACGTATATTTGTGTTTGCAGCACCACTGCAGAAACTGCGGGGACATCTACTGCAGCAACTGCTCCAGCAACGAACTGGCCTTACCTTCCTACCCTCGGCCTGTGCGGGTGTGCGACGTGTGCAACGCCCTCCTGCTACAGAGAAGCTCCAAAGGCTCCTGACATAACACCCACAAGCGTCAAGTGCTTCTACAAGAGCTCTCTACTGACCACACTGCACATGCTCATCCACTGATTGTTTTTAAATTATGTATGTTTAAAAAAATGTCAAGTCTCTAGGAAATTGGACTTGGTGTTCCATTTCCGCTTTTACCTGAAATTCAGCATGATTCTGTCAAGCTGTTTTCAGACATGAAGTTTGTCTTTCACATATGAAGAACGCAGCAGGAGATAAGATTGGGTAGAGCATGTATGAGGCAGGACATTAACATAGTTTTTGTTTACTGCTAATTGTCACCAGCTTTGAAAGCAAAGCTGACTTCTGCGTCTTCTTCATGTATGGCTTGTCTTTTTTTATCCTGAGGTATTTCTATTGTTTAGTTTCTTTCATTTTTGTGTGCATCGATCCAAGTGCATTTTCTGGACATTTTCTTACATTTCACCAGGGGCCAGCAGGAAAAGTTCTGGAAAAAAGCAGCCGACTCAGACGTTTGCGTTCTCACATCACATCAATTTTCCAAAAAATATCCAGAGCCCAGTGCATGTCTGAAAACAGTGTGCTTCATCGGGGGCCACCTTTAACACTGATGGGATGAGCTAATGAAGTTTGTGCAAACTTGATTTAGTTGAGCGGATATAGTTTTTCATTATTTAAATGATTTTTCTGGCTGGAATAACAGGTTTGACATATTGGCACTCGCTTTATAAAGTTATTATTTAAAGCGTGTAGTTCTAAGTGGAGGTAGATTATGTTGACGTCTCTTGGATACTGCTAGTTTTCTGCTTTAGTTGAGGATCACTGGTGTAGCTGGTTTACTGAGAACTTGTGTACTTCGACATGTCATCTTAATTTCTATGGCTGTGGCCTCATGCAAAATTATGTAAATGACTGTAGAATGTTAACAAATCGGACTATTTTAGAATGTATTATAACATGGTTTTTGTGGATTGTCACAAAAGATACAAAGCCATTTTCTTAATTTGAGGAATGGTAACAATTTTATATCTAGACATTTGATAAAAATGAATAAAACCTCCTTTTTTGAAATGCGTGTTTCAATTAGATATTCCAGACTAGTTTATTCACGTTGTGCACAGGAAATACAAATAGCATTTGAAGCAGTAGAAACCTACATGTCAGCAGATTTGAAATTCACATGCTGTTGATACAGCCCTCATCCAGAAAAACGGCTCCATCAACAGTCACACCTTTAGAAAACAAAACATGCTCTGACCATGTGAAGTCTCAAATTCAGATTAACACTTTAACTGGAAATTAAAAGCTAGAAGATGAAACGAGGTCTAAACATAAGATACCAGAACAGATTTGTTTTGTTCATGCACTCAGACATTGAAAATTGTTAAAGCCACCGGGAAAGGATGAGTTAACCTTGAGGAACAGCCAGGTGTTGGGTGAATAAACACAAAGATAACACATTTCCTGGTATCAAAATTTTAAAGCAGATTTTCTGTGATGTGGAAAACTGAGTATTGGGGAAGACGAACAACGCTTCTGACAAACTTCTTGAGACACCAGATGATCTCGCTTCGTTCTGAAGATCATCCACTTAAAAAAACAAATACAAACCCTACCGCTCAGTATTTTCAAAACATCCTCACCTGACCCTACCGTTTTAATAGGTGACTTACATTTCCAGTCCTTCCAGCAAATTGCTGAGTTAAAAAGAAAACATCAAATAAAGGGGGAGAAAAAAAAAAATCTACATTCCCCATCCCCCACCCAGTCCATTCATGGAGCCTCTGCTTCCTCCTCCTCCGCTGCCGCCGTAGTAACTGCTTCCCATTCCGCCCTGGTTACCTAACAAGAGAAAGAGAATACATACTATAGGACCGGGGAGTTCAAGAACAAGCAAAATGCTGCACTTCTGCCCTTGAATAAAAACCTGCCCAGGCTTTTTTGCTATTACATATCAATACTTAAGAGCAGGAAAGGTTTTGGTTCAGGGTGAATGTGGAAGAATCCTGATGTATCAGAGCTGACACTCACTATAGTCATTGTAACCGCCCATGTTTCCTTGGCTGCTGTATCCCCCAGAGTACCCTGAGCTCAGCTGGCCACTGCTGTAAGACGACTGGTTACCTGTGGAGAGGAAAAATCACATCAGGTGTAAGGGGACATTAAATCACTAGGAAATATACTTGAGGTTTTTTTTATTCTGATGTGTGCTCTTTCTTGTCAAAGCAAACAGAGTAACTAACAAATAACAGAGGCCACTATTTAAGACCTCTGAAACTGTTACTCACCCATGCCACCCATCATCTGGCTGCCATAAGCTCCATTACTGCCACCTGCTGTTGAGTTCAAAAACAGCTCCACGTATCGGTGCTCTGGGGGGACAGAAAGAGGGAGTGAGTGACACTGAATAACAAATATTGCTATATAGGGTTGAAGTAAAGACACGCATCCGAAACTCACGCATGTTTGCTTTGTCTTTGGACATAGCTGCCACAGCATCCTCGTGTGTCGCAAACTCTACATCTGCCTCCCCGGTTACTCTGCCGTCTGGCCCGATCTCAATATGGACCCGCACAGGATTCAATGGTGAGAAAAACTAAGAAATGCAAACATAACAAAAGATTAACTTGTGCTAAATTGCTGTCCACCTGCAGCATGTATAGAGTAGATTGGAATTGAGCAGTTCATCTGTTCTGTAATGGTTCTTTTGTCTTACATTGTAGATGTCTGTCTCTGAGGCTCTGTACGGTAGCCCCCTCATGTGGACACAGTGGCCTGTTGTGCTCTGGAAGGAAGAGCCGCCATCTCCATACCGTCCGTCCGATACACCTGGATATACATTAGGAAGATTAACAAGGTCTTATGGGGACTTTACATCCTAATCTTATCTCTGTGCAGAGTTAGCATGAAGGTACAAAGGGTGAGTGATAATTTAAAACAAGTGCACAGGTTAATTGATCAGCAGATGTGATTTTGACACCCACCTCCTCCTCCATATCCTCCACGACGCATTCTGTCATAAGATCCCCCTCGGCCCATCATGTTGTAGCCACGACCACCCGAGGGCCGGTCATAGGGGCCAGGTCTCTGCATGCCCATTGGCTTTCGCTGGGGTTCATAGTGGGTCCGCACCTCAGCGCGGCTACTCTTGAAGATCTCAATGTACCTGAGAGCATAGAGACACCACAGTTAGGGCATGTAGAATGGATCGACAGTGCATTTGCTCAATACTGATGAAACTGGGCTATTTAGATGCTGTCATGGTGTAGTCCATAGGTGGTAATATCTTTTGAGGAATTAATTGTTGTTAATGAAATAGATTCAAGGAATCAACTTATTTACTGAGTTGAAAAAGGGAAGCTGTTCAAATTCATATGGGCCTAAATTACTTTTACACTTTTCTTATGGTTACCTGAAGCGATTTACAGATCTGATTCAGTGTGTTGTGATAGAGCGTCCTGTGTCCTTGCCATGACAGCCATTGTACTGATATTAGAGGGGTGGAGAGGGCACCAGCCCTTCTGCAACCCACTCTAAGCATTACCTGTGACAGTGGGCCCCAGATCCTTGTGTACAGTAGCCCTCTGATTTTACCACCAGGGAGACTCCTTACCATTTATCAGCCTGGACTCATGTTTAGTGCGGAGACAGCATATGTTCTCAAAATTAAACATGTACTCCAATTAAGGATGACTTTAAAATATACATATATAAAATATAGATGGTGCCCAAACACGCTTATGTTCCCACTGGACATTGTGAATGTGTGGTCTATATGGAACTAACATGGCAATAAGTGTATGCGTTTGTGGTAAATATTACATATATGCTTGAATAAGCCAAGATTAATGTATTGTCAGATTTGCATTTGGTTTTGATGTTGAAGGTGCACACCATAAGAAAAGCAACTTATCCAGCCAACCAACCAACCATCCCCACCTGTGCCCTATTCTTTCCTTGTGTTTCTTTAGAGCCTTTTCAGCTATATCCTGTGAAGCAAACTGCACGAAGGCCTCCCCCGTACTCCTCCCCTGGATGTCCACCGGCAATGTTATCCCATTTGGCACGATTTCCAACCCTTCAACCCAAGGACAGATAACCCCAGCAGGGGACATATTAAATCACATTCCCAATCACAGAGAGAAGATTCTCTAAAGAGAGAGATATCAAACTTATGGAAAACTCTATACATCACACATACCAGTTCAAAATTTAAACCAGTGACTGGCCATTTCAACGACTTACATTTACTGGATTTTGGGGTAAATAGAAATGAGAGGATAGAGGAAGAAATATGGAAAAGGGCACTGCGTGGGAGATCAGGCTAGTATTGGTGTGTTGATGAAGAGAGAAAAAGATCCTGGTGGGTGACATGAGTCTGATTACTGTTCGCCCATTGGGTGCTCATCTAACATTTGGAATATAAAGAAAAAAATTATTAAAAAGACAAGGGTGTGAGGAGATTGGGAAGAAGAAAAATGGGGTTAGAGACTTTCATATCAGTGATGAGTGGGACCCATTCCATCATTAGTAAATTACCATTAGGCACAGACAACTTAAAATGTAGCTAAGCTGTTTTACTACTAACAGACCCATTTAAAGAAAAAATGTGATGAAAGTGGGTTCAAGATGGTTATGATGGGCATAAATAGGAAAAGAGTTTTTGCATAAAAGATTCGCCCCTTGAACAAACTAAGTATTTGGTATTTAAATTTCTTCAATTAAATTTTAACTGCCTTCCTTTTCCGGCATCATTTCCTCACTGATCAATCCAAGAACATATCATTTTTATTATTCTATAATGTGAAAATACAGAGTAGGTTATCATTCTCCAAGGGTTTATCGACTTCTGTGTAAATCAGAGCAAGATTTAGTGTACATAAAAAACAAAAAAAACACGAAAAGGAAGATGGAAAACAAACAAGTAAAAAGTTTAAATTGCCGATATTACTTTGAGGAAGTTTACTATTAATCGCAGAAACGAGATCTAACCTTACCTGAGAAAAACTGTACTATCTCTTCTTTGCTGCAGCCAAAGGGAAGACCTCGGAGCCGAACGAGCCCATCTCCGGCCGTCTCTGGACAGTTCGGCCCTGTGTGCTTCATGACCCAGTCCATCTCAACGTTGTTGGATTTAAAAACTATATCGCAGGACACAATGCAATCAGTTATCACAGCTAAACAGTCATTACAAAGGATTTATCTGTAAAGCAGTTGTACACACCCTCCACGTATCTGTGACCCATCGTTTCTCTGTCTTTCTTCACTGCAATCTTCAGGTCCTCCTCGGTCTCCAACTCCACAAATGCCTCTCCACTGGGACGCCCCTCTCTTGTGTAGGTGAAGTGGATCCCGCCTCCTCCATTGTTGATGACTTTACAATCGGCTTCAAAAATACAAAAACACAAATGCCCATTAAAACCATTTCCGGCTGCTTCTAATGTTTTTTTCCCCCTTCAAACTATATTTAAATATTTGCATACACCAACCAACCTGAGAAAAACCTCTGTACTTCGTCCACTGAGCAAGACCATGGGAGACCCCTGATGCGTACAACATATCCTTCATCTGCCATGACTGGTCGCAATCCCTGAAGAGAAATACAAAACTAGTATACACATGGGAAATTAACAGGCATAACTTTATTGGGTCAGCTTCTGCATTCGTATCCTGAATATCGGCTCTGTCCATTTAACAAGCATTCTTTGTCACAGTGATGGTCTTTGCAGCTTCACACCGACATCTACCAGCAAAAGGTGATTTTCAAATAAACCACGTCTCCCATCTGACTGCACGTTGAGTCCCCAAACACTGACTTTTCATTCGGATGGGGAAACATTGGCCTACATTTCTGGAGGTTCTCTGCACGTGAGCCACATACGTGAAAATAGGGTGAAATTTGCCGGGGCCGTTAAAGCCGTTTAAAACGCCACCTTCTCTCTGGAAGGTAAAATGGGGTCACGGTCTAGAGCGATCACAATTGTCTCCCGAGTCCGTAGCGCGGACGTGATGTTAGGAGTATGTGATTTTGTTGGCAGCGCCATCTTGAGGCCTTTTCATTGAGGAAAACCTGTAAGTACGAAATCGAAAGAAATTTCGGTTTACTGAATTGTCCGTGCAAGAACGAAGCCTGTGGTCTGGGAGAAGAAAACAAGGAAACTGTGACAAATAACCAATTCCCCGCTTTTTCCAAACAAAGGCTTTGACGACCACTTCACAAAAAGCGCGAAATAGACGAGTCGCTCTCGGGAAGCTAGCAACACAACAAAGCGGAGCTTTAGCGTCTCCTACTCCAAATTAGAAAACATTTCTGAGGTTGAGGTGCATCGATGGTTGTATAAGAGACCACAGAGGACATGATGAATTAGTAATGAGGGCCCTCGTTTGTTTCAGACCGGGTGCGGGGCCTGCAGCGCGTTCACCACCGCACCCAGACCCAAGAACAAAAGCGGCCCTCTCGGCCTGCGCCATGTTATTAGCTGTTAGCTCCCCGGCTAGTATGTGCTAACTAACGGTAACGTCAATATGATAGAATGGAGAGTTCTTTCCGGAAGCTGTTCAATGCCATTAGTTCAAGCTAGTTTTAACGCCATGTTTTAGCAAGATTAGTTAAACGAGAGCTCCGTATATGAACTTACCTGATACAAGCGTAGATACAACACGCCGGAGTGTGTGTGACCAGACCTGCGTGATGCGGAGGAAACCTTGCGCAGGGTTGCCAGCGCCTCCCCTCACCATCCCCCTTTCAGGAAGTGTAAGATGACGTGCTGAATAATAAACTCCGGCACAGTCACACTATTTCACAACCAAACCTTTCAAATTAAACTTCTAATCAACATATGTGTTTTTAAATTGAACGAAATAAAAAATATATAATGTTTTTCTCCTCTGATATGACACAGTTTACAGAAAATGTGGGTTTTTGGTTCACACCTGGCAACCCCGGCTGTATAGCCAGGCGCCTCCGGCCGTTTTTGCGTCCACGATGGTCCACGCCCTGGACCGATGACGCGGCCGCCCGAGGCCCTGTGCGGCCCGGTGGCGTCTCCTGGCCTACAAACCTTAGACTGGATATAACCAGAGGAGCCGCTCGCTCCCTCATGCTCTGCAGATTGAACCGTGTGCAACTCACAGGACACCTTCCACAGCAACACTTAACAAAACACATTCACGTTAAAACACCACCAAATATCATTATGTCCCTATATTCATGTACAAACGGTTTCTCTCCTTGCTCCTGCACTCACCCTGTGCCACTGCACTTTACTTTATAGCATCTGTACAAACCAGTATAGTAAAGGTTTATATTATGTATATACTCTGAATTTTTTTAATTTTTTCATCTTTTGCCATCTAATTTTTTTGCTCATCTTTTTTTTTTTGTTTTCTTGTCTGTGACTGAATTTCCACAATGTGTGGATAAATAAAAAGTTGTATCTTATCTTATCTTGTCTTATCTTATCTTATCTTATCTTATCTTATCTGATCTTATCTTATCATACAATAAGCAACACTAAATACCAGTTAATAAGACATACCAATAAGTAGCAAATCACAAGAGATGTTTTTTTTTATGATCGTGTGTAACAGTATTATTAGTATTAGCTTATTTAGGTTTATCACTGAAACAAGGATATACCGAAAACCCCTGGCTACTATGACTGGAAGATCAGCAATTCAAAATTTATACAGGTCAAGTGCACAAGTAGCATTTGTTACCATCTAGATCTACATCCAAGATAGTGGTTTGTTGGCAGGCCAAAAGTAATGAAGGCGAGCCAAATATAGATCACTTTGTTGAAATTAGTCAACTCTGGACAGGAGAAGCTTCATTCAACAATTTCAGACTTGCCCTTTTGTGAGGCAATTTGAATCACTCTGCAATGCAGCGGTGTACTGGCCATTGACATGAACCCTATAAATAATGACCATGCTCCAGAATTTTATTTGTTTATCTGTAAGAGGCAGAAGGTAAACAATTACATTAACTCTAATGATTTGATTAAGTAAAATTTTGAAATAGTGGTACTTTGTTTATTTTGTGCTTCTTATTCCTATGATAAACCTCATTTTGAGTGTATATGTTACACTTTTTTTGTTTCTAAAAGACTTACTTGTTACTTTAAATAAAGCTATTCAATCTGACACATACATGTATATAATTTCAATTGGCACTGCATACACAGATATATAAGTACAACGATTATAATTTCATGTTCCATACCAGTCATGACAACAATTCACTTTGATTCCAAGGTGTGTTTTAGGTAATGCATGTGTACTTTAACATCAGCAAACGTACAACTGCATGAGTTTTCAATTACTATCTTTATATTACTGTATAGCAGGTTATGGGTTTAAATTGATTTCCCAATAGAAGTACATGGATATAAAGTTTAGAATGATTAAAAAAGAACATGCGATCAGTATAAAGATAGACAAACTGCATCAGTGTGCTAAATATTACTGCAAAAAGGTAGAAACCATCTTTTTGTGTAGTTATCTTGTGGTTGAATTCTCACTGAAATCTGTTGACAATAAATAAAAATGAACAACACCCGTTGTCTATGAGAAAAGTAATGAATACAGTAGTTCAATCAAAAAAAATCAAAAAAAAATAGCACAGACATTCTTTACCTGAAAAACTAAATATGTGTAATGAGAAAAAATACAGAGGAAATGCATGCTAGGAACTTTGTTGAGTAAGGCAGTCTTTTTATTTTTTTTACTTAGGACCAATTTGTTGTCCTGGTTCATGGTGGACAGGTGCACAATCATCTGCCCTCTAAAAGGAATTTCTGCAGCACAGGGTCACTTCAATATGTCTGAAGAAGTTTGAAAAAATACGTTTTGGATTTTTGTCACTGGGGAAACACTGGTGTTTTTGTCTCTACTACCTATGTCACTATGCCATGCATACAAAATAGGTTCAAATATTTCATGGGATTTAATTTGTGTGTTACTTTAGAAAAATGTGTGCACATGAAAGCAGTTAGTTTAAATGAGAAGTGTAGTCAGAGTCTAGAGGTAATCTGATTTAATCTCCCTCCTTCTCTCTCTTGTCTCATATTCCTGATTCTATATGATATTATCCTTCATTTCTTCTGCTTCTTATAATTTATGATCCCTCACAAATGAAAGCAATAAGTTTGTGCAGCTTGTAAGGTTCAGTTATCATGGTGCCATTTAAAAACACATTCATTGAGTCTTTAATACACACAACAGGTACTGACATGTTCCGTGGGATTTCGCGCTGAGAGTTCACATGAACTAGTAGAGCTAGCTACCAGTTAAGTTGGTCTACCATGTCATGTCTTGACGTTCGTTCTACAGCCTCGTGATATTGGTAAACCTAACATGACGTTGCGGTCTCAAGTTTGACAAGCGTTAATGTCGACCAATGGGAAACAAAGCTTTCCCCCGCTCGACCAATAGGATTCTCGGGATTTCCTACAGAGGCGGCCTTTCTGAGAAACAGTGCGTATCGGGTTAGGTTGTTAGAAAGTTAATGGCTGGGGGAAAGAGATCCTCCTCAACCCTCGCTTCGGGAGAGTTTCTGGATTCCCTGAAGTAAAATAACGCAAATATCCAAACAGAAAGAGCCTGGACGGACGTTCAAGTCAAAGGATAGCTCGTTAACACACGCATCGTGAACACAAGTATGCAGGATGCAGTAGCCGGGACGGCAATGCTGACGGACGGCTTCGAGGACGAGATTGACTCGGTGACTCCTCGCTCCCCAGTGGCAGGGATGGGGGTAGGAGCGACACCAGGAGGAGTCGGACTAGGGGGCATTGGGATTGGTGTGGGTGGAAAGAAAGTACGTTTGTACGGCGAACCAGGCGGACCTGCAGCAGAAAGACTGGATTTCAAACTGGCGGCCGCGGCCGTCCTCTCCTCGGGTCCAGGATCCGGCAGCGACGAAGACGAGGTTTCAGAGGTAGCTACGCTAGGCTAAGCTAGTTAGCGAAGCCTAACCAGAGAGCTAGGCAACATTCCTCTCCTAGCGCGAGCTGGATGCTAGCTAGCTAGTTAGCTCGCAGTTGGCAACCACCCCCTCCCAGGCCGCTGAAATTACGTAAAATAAACCAGCACTTCAATCGAATAACACCTTCCGTCAGCTCTGGCGCTCATGGGGGGTTTGATGTCGTTCATGCTTGGTGAGACACGGGCAGTTGTTGACGCTCACCGGCTGAAATGTTTTATTTATGCAGCGCAGGCTGCGACCAAGGCCTAGTTCGGGTGGTAGCGACGTCGGCCTTGCTCGCTGCTGTCGTCTCGCAACACCCATCACAAGTTTGCGGCTCTCCCAGCAGCTCTCCAGCCACGGCAAATGGAAGATGTCCGTGAAGCCACGGACGCACACGGATGGTTATAATATCCGCCATATCGTAGTTATGGTGCAATTACGTCACTTTCCCCCTCAATCATGTAAATTAACTCCGATCGCGGCTGGGCTAACTTTTCGATACGTGCAGATTATTGCTGATCCGCGCGGAACTGCTCGAGTTTTCGACATTTGGTGTTGACAAATAAGCCAGCTGTTTGTTCATCCCTGTCGGTTCCGATAGCCACCACCGCTGTGTCAACTCCATTTGCTTTGTCAGAATCCAGAGCAGCTAGAGTTCATGTTGAGAAGTGTCCAACTTTCCATGTGCTGGCAGCCACACACGGGGTCAGGTGTGATGGCATCTCCTCACCTCGGCTAAACATACTGCGGACATGTTTGACACCAGCGCAGATGGACACACGGATTAAACCATGTATCTGTCTCCACAGCCCTAATTTTTACATACTAGTCTTTTATGTGACAGTGCAATGGACCAACTGACCCAACTGTCACAATTTATAATTGAGATTATTAGTCAGTGTCTAAACGCCAGATCGTAACCAAACCTTGTTATACGGCTTGACTTGTCTTATGTGAGCTGTCAGTTTAAAGATGTGAGCCATACTGTTGTCATGTAGTTGAGTTTACCTTTTATATATGGTGGTAGCAGATGCAGGAATGGGACTCCTCAGACTGTTAGAAGACAAATATTTGACTTGCACACACCTGTCAAAGGTCCCTGTTACAGTTAAATGGAATATTCATGCAAAGCGAATGTTCATTGTTATGCAAAGGTTGATGGAGTATTTACACTCAGTAACAGTACAAGGAATTAATGGGTGTGGAGAGAAATGCCAGTACCTGTTGAGCCATCTCTATTATACTTAACTAATATCTAACCTAGGAGGTACCTTTTATGAACAATGCTAAAGCCATGACTGCTAGACAAGTAAGGATGACAGCTGTCGCCAGTGACGGTGTAATTTAGCAGTGTCTGTGTGAGCATCAGCTGTGAAGTAGCAGAAGAAGGAAAATATCAAGTTTGACAACTACATCTCTGGCAGTTTAATTGAGACACGCTGCCGGTGTAAGTCCGCTGCATCATGTTTCCTCACTCGCCCTGGCTGCTACATGAGCCTGAAAGGGAGCGTTTGTTGTGGTGTTTCACTCCAGTGGAGAGCCCGCAGCTCTGGGCAGTAGCTAAAATCTGAGCCCCAGGATTAAGCAGATGCCATTCTAGGCCGTTCCAGCTCTCTGGATACCAACACTCTGGGAACTGTAGTTCATTAATAGTCAAGACTGATGTCCATTGTTGATTATAAAGGCCTTTGTAGAACTACATTCCCCATGGGTTGTTGTGCTCTATCGTATAGCTGAATTCCTCCACATTGCTGTGTGCTGACTCTCTCACAACATTTGCTCTCACTAAACCGGGCCTTAAAAGCCTGCTGCAGCTTATGGATGGACATAGAACAGGGTTGTTACTTTATCAGATTTTGTCAGAGCGTCTCTTGCAAAATGTCAACTGACAGAATTTTAATCTCACCAACCAGGTAGGCTTTTTACCAAAGTTATGTTTGTCATTTTTAGTGTAGTAATTGCTAATGAATATACCTGGTGTTAAGTCCAGGATAACGGACTTATACATACCAAAGTCAGTGTGTTTAGTACAATCTAATCAAGTCACCTACATGGAATTGTGTGAATTGGCTATCAGTGTATATAATATATTGTAATGTATTTTTGTCTCACTAATATTGCAACTACATATCAGTACAACTATGATTGAGCCTATTTGAAAACCAAAACACCTTTACTTAACAAAGTTTAGATTAGATAAATGTTAGAAGTTCACTATAACATTTTGCTACAACTAATACAATGTGTTTATCAAATATGAACAATTCCCTTCACTGAAATTGAAACAAAACACTGTTTTGTGTTCATATTGCTCACATCTGTAATGTGTATGGAGAGTAGAATAACAGTCTATTTTTTATTGCATGAAATTCTCATGTTTCATCTGTAAGGTAAACTGTCATTTACAAACAAAATATTTACAGGACCAGCTATAGTGAATAAAACATAATTTCAGTATCAATTTATAATGCTGATTCAATGGAGTTTTTAGGAAGAATAAAATGTTTGTAAAAGAGACTGCAATACACAATAGCCAATAGAAGCGAAGCGCAGGTATGAGAGTGGTGCTGTACTTGGGCAGCTGACTCTCAGCTGAATCTCTCTATGTGTGCAGGGGTTGTAATTCCTGACTGTAGCACTTTCTGTGCTTTTCTGATATAAGAAACTGTAAATAAACAAAGGCAGTGTGCTTAGTCTTTTTATAGCCTGTATTTGTGAGAGGGTCATTTTTGTAAACAATATTAGTAATGTTTGATGTATTAAGCAGTTAATTATAAATGTTTTCTTGCCACCGGGTCACCCTTTCTAATAAGGTATTTATTATTTGAGAAATATGGGTCGAGGTGTAGACTTGATGTTAAATACAGTTGTTGATCAGAAACTATCATGAAAAGAGCCATCAGGTCTAATTATCCTTCTTTTATCCTCCTCCCTCCCTCTTCCAGGTGGAGTCATTCATTTTGGACCAGGAGGACCTCGATAACCCCATCATGAAGACAGCGTCAGAGTTGCTTTTGTCCAGCGCCACAGACGGAGTCGATTTAAGGACTGTAGATCCAGAGACACAGGCACGACTTGAAGCTCTTCTGGAAGCTGCAGGTACGACTGCTTTATCTGAGCTTGCGTCAGCTTTTCAAGGCTTTACACATGTTAATTTGCAATTGATTAGTCCCCCACTGGTCACACCCATTTTCCTCCAACCAATCTTGATTTGTGCTTTAACCTATTTTAAATAGGTAAAAGCACAACTTTCTGCCTCAGCTTTCCCCAGTAACCAATTCTCAGTACTAACAATGGTTGTAGAGGTCAGGGTTTGTATGAAAGCCTGAAGCTTAAATGCAATCACGAGAACCTGCAGGTTTTGCAAGTGTCATATCGGCACAGAGTATGAAAGTGATTTGGGTAAATTAGTTTGATTAGAAACTGTAATCTAGGTGTAAGAAGGTCTGTCTAGATTATTCCATTGGGCCTGGGTGTCCTGGCCTCGTTTGGGCTTATGAACATTACCGGGCAGATTAACACAGCAACACGCTTGAGCCTCCACAGCTTGCAGAGAGCCTGTGTTGAACTGCTCATGGCTAATCTCATTCTATTCCCCTTTCTCTCTGACTAGTTGTAACTGAAGAGATGGCGTTTTACATTATTTGTTTGCTTAAGTCTCAAGCTTACATGTTAAACAAATAATATTAACAACATTTAAATATTTTTCAACATTTATTAGTAAGGTTTTTGTAAAATATTTGCAGAGATGGAGAAAGGTGTCTGTGTATAATGACTGTGGCAGGAAGATTTGGACAGCTTCTGTTTCCCAGCATTCGCAAAGTAGCCAAATACCAGGCCTGTCGAGACCAACACCAGGGAGACCAAGATATATTTCTTCTAAATCTAACGGATTTCTGAGTTTTAATGTAAGCCTGGTTTATGCTATGTGTGCATGATGCAGCTCTATGATCTAGATAAGAAGGCACTGCATCACATACAGTACACATCAAATCTTTAAATAGTATTTAGGCAAAATATTTTAAAAGCCACCCAGATTGTGACCCAACTTTTTGTAACCATCCTGTAACCAAGGGTCATGTTGCTCTCTGCAGCGAATGAACAGGTGTGCACATGTGTAAAAATGTTTCCTGCAAGTTTCTTTTCTCTGTAATCCTGTTAGTCATACTTCCATCAACAACAACCACATCATGATGACCATCTTTTTGTGTTGACTGCAGCAAGTGGTAGAACGTATCGGCAGTTGTTTGTGCTGTGAGGGTTAGCGTTTGTAAAAGAGGAAAGGAAATCTGCTGGTCTGAAAAACAACACATGTTGAAAACCATTTAGAAAGGAGACATACCAAGTTAAGAAATCATTTTATATTATAAATAAGTCCCTGAGGGAATGGAAGTCATTGGATATAAACAAATCTGTTTACAGTAATTACTCCTCAGGGTCTTTTTTAGAGCTAAAACCCTTATATTTTCTCCTCTGAGGTCCCTTGTTGCTCTCCATCAAATCATGTGGGCATGCTGTCATGATGCATCCACAAATAGAAAGGTCAGTTTGTTACAATGTCAGCCTCAAGATTAATACGATTAATATTCCTACCTGTCCTCATAACTTGGCAGTCACAGTGTCTGTCTTTTGCAAATGTTCCTCCTCTGTCAAACATTGTCAATGTTGCACAGTACTCGAACTAAGATTAATTACGCTCAACACTGTCAATCTCCATATTTGCTATCTAGAACCACATTGACCTAACAACCTATACAAGGTAAGGCAGGTTAATTTAAGACAATCTCATACACTTAACTCAAATGAAGTACTGTACCTCTGATAAACACAGCAACAAAAGTATTAAGAGAAAAAAACAAGGATTTGAAGTACAAAACAGCTTGACACACAGACACAGTCTTAAAGATTTGGTGCAGTTACAGTCCCTAAAGTCCTTTACAAAAGTTCAAATCAAACAGACAATAATCATTCCACTACCTCCACTCACCATGTCCACATGGTGAAGATGTGTGTGTTGGGTACAGTCAGCTGCGGACTGCCCAGTCAGGCACAGAAATAAATGTTCTACTTCTAAGTGGTAAATATACAGCTCACAAGACCTTAATACATGGTTAGCATAGTTAGCATGTATTAGCTTGGTGGGATAAGTTGGCGTTGTTTAATTAAGTGTTTACCCTTGTTTAATTAAGTGTTTACCCTTGTTTACTATGAAACAAAATCAACAATTCGTTGCAGCCAAGTCACTGTTAAAGTAATGCTCAATCAGATTTTTATTATAACCTGCTGATTTTAAAAAAAAAACTACAATAACTGGTAAGCTAGTCTACAGCTGACCCATGTTCCCAGAACTTAAGCTAATTATTTGAAAATCATCTTCATCCTTCATCTTCATGAGGATAGTCGGGACATTTTTGAAAAGGTTTCTGAGGCGAAACTACGCTGACCTATTTGTATATCAGTCATGATAACCCACTGTAATGAATTGAAGCACCTTTGAGTTATTGCGGTCTACGCCTTCAACTGATTTCATATACCGTGTACTGTGAGAAAGATCATAGGGTGATCTGGATGCAATGTGTGCGTCTTGATATACAAATATTAGATGGATGCTACAGAATATTGATAAATTGCCACAAATTCAACCAAATTCAAATTCTGCTTTTTTCAGAGATACAACAATGTTTTTGTATGGCTATTAAGCAGAATATATGACTTAAATGCACACTGACATTTTGTTCTAGCACAATTTGATAGAAGATGATGTTGTTTGTGTAAACATGTCAAAAAGAGTTTTGACGGAGCTGTGCCCATGTAGGTGTTTACACGTTAACACACTTTTGAAGAAGATGCTAAGACAGGTTTCAACCTGGAGCTGAAGACACTGTGAACATTTGAAAAGGATTTGATATGATGCCAAAAAATATATTTTGTATTCCTATTAACCTAGTGAGCAATTTGCTGCATAAGAGAACTTGTATAACTGCATTTTCTCTGAGTTGGCTAATACATTTTAGAGTCATAGTCAGTGAGCTTTAATGTGGACTTGCTTTCAGTTCTGCTTTAGCTGAAATTTTAATTAGCAACTTGGATAAAAGTGTTTACTTAGATTACGTAGTGTGTTGTTAGTACAGTGGGTGTATGCAGCTCAGCTTTTGCCAGTAACTAGTTTCAGTTGAAACAGAACAAAAACATCTGCTTGTACTTTAACTCAGTCTTGACCTCAATAAGAGCTCAATGTCCATATTCCTCACATGAATAGGTGAAGGTCTGATTTACAGTGGTAGATATAAATATTGTTACAAAATGATTAGACTCATTTGCAGTGATTCAAACTTCTAAAGTTTAATTGGTGTGCTTCTGTTACTGCGTACAGTCTCTGTGATAAACATCATACAGTAAAACATTAATGATCAACTTCCTCGACCTCTTGTTTCCCTCTGCCTTGGGGACCATTGTGAAATACCCGTCTGAGAGCTGTACTAAGTTTAGCTCAGACCTAGTGGTGAAAACACAGGAGGACCACAAGGAGCTCACTCCTGCCTGGCTAATGGATGTGTTGAGGCTGAGGCCGAAAGGTTCAAAGCTCACACTTTGTTTTCCTTCTTTCTCAGCTCTTCTGTTATTTTATTGGTTGGGAAATGTTCCCTGTTCTGTCTTTTGAAAGAGATCTTAGCAAAAGCAGTTTTTCTTTATTACTTGTGCCTGCTCTCCACTCAAACACACACAAACACTTTTTTTTTCCTCATATGGCATTTTGTTTTCTTCCAAGCCATGCTCTATCCCTTACTGACCACTGTCTCCAGTTTCAGTTTCTCTCACATTCACTGCCTCTTACCCATCTATAATTCACACAGGATGGCAACCTTTTCTCTTCGATCATTCACAACGTTGAACTTATATCAACTAGTATATTAAACTAACATTACCTCCCTGACCGTATTCATTCTAGATCTGAGCTTTCCTGGACCATCCCATAGTTGCCCAATGGATATTGTTTCGTAGCTCACCCTTTGACCCTGTCATTGTCCAAAGTAAAATACTTCAGAATCATAGATGGTGTATTGAAAGTAGTGAAGACAGATATTAAGCCACATTAACAAATGCTTGTGTGTGTTTTCTGTGTGTGATTTTTTTGTCTTGTTTTTTCTTTTTCCTCTTGTGTATGCTGCTACTAACTCTGGATTGGATTGGCTGGACTGGACTTGCTGCTTCATCTGGTCTGGTGTGATTATGCTCCCCTGTGGTTTGCCTTGCCTTTGCACCTCTGCCCTTTTGGTGTTCGGTAGGCATCGGTAAACTGTCCACTGCCGATGGTAAAGCTTTTGCAGACCCAGAGGTGCTGCGGCGACTGACGTCATCTGTGAGCTGTGCCCTGGATGAGGCTGCAGCAGCCCTGACACGTATGAGAGCAGAAAACACACTCAACGCCGGCCAAGCCGACAAGTATGTATCTTGCCCACACTGTTGCTGGCATATTCCAATTGATCTTGTACACTGTTTAATAGACTGGTAGATTAATCCATTCTGTTCAAATATAATCATTTTACCCTGAATCTAAGTTGCATATACACCATGTCTTCCCTCCAGTGTGTGTTTTCTCCCTCAGCATGATTATTTAATTGCAAGGCGTATGTGTGTTCACCTGTCACAGTGGCAGTAATTGTAGCAGTCTGGTTATTTTCAGCCGTAGTTTAGCAGAGGCGTGCTCAGATGGGGATGTCAACGCTGTGCGCAAATTGTTGGATGAGGGACGGAGCGTCAACGAACACACGGAGGAAGGGGAGAGCCTGCTGTGCCTCGCCTGCTCGGCCGGCTACTATGAACTTGCACAGGTTTGTGAGAGGAAGGTTGGAGTGTGAATTAACTGTAAACTGAAGTATGGTCTCTGCAAAGCAAATGAAAAAATTATGCGTATCACTATATGAATGTTGTCGGACAGCCAACCTATGCATGACTCTTAATCTTATCATTCCATCTTTCATCTTAAGGTGTTGTTGGCCATGCATGCCAACGTGGAGGACAGAGGCATCAAGGGAGACATAACGCCACTCATGGCTGCTGCCAGCGGAGGTTATGTGGACATTGTAAAACTACTTCTGGTCCACGGAGCAGATGTTAATGCACAGTCCTCAACAGGTACTACCCGTCTTCATTTCCCTCTCATAGGACTATTACCTTTACTCCATGTTTTGCAGTCACATTTACCTCTCCACTTTGTTCCAGGCAACACAGCTCTAACGTACGCATGTGCCGGTGGCTTCGTGGATGTGGTGAAGGTGCTGCTCAAAGAGGGTGCAAACATTGAGGACCACAACGAGAACGGACACACGCCTCTTATGGAGGCAGCCAGTGCTGGCCACGTAGAGGTGGCCAGGGTACTTTTGGAGTATGGCGCCGGAATCAACACACACTCCAATGAGTTCAAGGAGAGCGCGCTAACACTCGCCTGCTACAAAGGTCAGAATGCAAATATAGCATGTCCTCTCAATTACCATAATTTGGTTTTCTGCCTTTAACCTATTCTATTACTAAAACTCTAGTGATACAAGGATCAGATTACTGACTTTTGTTTTTGGGCTTCAGGTCACCTGGATATGGTG
Organism: Hippoglossus stenolepis; assembly: GCF_022539355.2. Taxonomy (NCBI): domain Eukaryota; kingdom Metazoa; phylum Chordata; class Actinopteri; order Pleuronectiformes; family Pleuronectidae; genus Hippoglossus; species Hippoglossus stenolepis. The sequence continues at coordinate 11,034,982 of NC_061489.1, forward strand.
CGTTTCCTGTTGGAGGCTGGCGCAGACCAGGAACATAAGACAGATGAGATGCACACAGCGCTAATGGAAGCATGCATGGTGAGCATCTGACCCAAACTGTAGCATTACCTAAATATTTTCTTTTCAGGGTCAGTTCACTTGTTCAAAGATGTCAGCTTTGACTTAATTATTGCACACAAATAATTCAGCACTTTTATTCTTGACTCATTTTTGTTCAAATTTAGCCAACAACTAAGGATTTGCATTTCTTGAATTCACATTGTAAAGCTGTGGACTTCCTTTTGTCCCCTATGTCCCATGATAATCTTGATAATAACTTAAACAGTCTCACCCGTACTGGTTAAAGTTTTATGGTGGTCTCTGTCTCATAGCATCTCTTAGCAAGATTGTGTTTTAGCTTAGATGATCATTGAGCCCATGTATGTATTCATGTGCTTATCTCTACATTCTTTGTGTGTCTCGCTGTCCCAGGACGGCCATGTGGAGGTAGCACGGCTGCTGTTGGACAGCGGCGCTCAGGTCAACATGCCAGCGGATTCCTTTGAGTCGCCGCTGACCCTCGCAGCGTGCGGAGGACACGTGGAGCTGGCAGCCTTGCTCATAGAGAGAGGAGCCAATTTGGAGGAGGTGTGTAAAGAGACAGACGGAAAAGACTATAAAACATGGAGAGGATGAAAGTTTTCTAACTTTCTTTCCAGAGCTGTGTCTCTAAATATGGATTACATAGATTGCACACCTACCGTAGTAGAGGTTTAATCTATAAAGAACAGTGCTTTTGTCATTTCCTCTGCCCTGCTACTATTGGGGTAAATTGTATAAAACACTTAAAGTCAGGGTTTCTACGTATAGATATTAGACAAGAGTTTATGTTTTGTTTTTTTATTGGAAATGTGAATTCGATTTTATTTACATTTAAATGCAAGAAAAAATGAAATGTATTATGCAACATTACACTGCTGTTAAATGTTTAAAAAGGGAAAACACTCTTACCTGAGAGTGAGTTCAAGTAGAGATGTCATGCCAAATAACACAGCTTCAGGTTTTAGTGTTTAGTTCTTTCGCCTACAACACAGTAAAAATGACTAGTCAGTTGAAAATGTCCATCCTCAAGGAGAGTACACAGACACAAGGGACGGGCTTCTACACCACCCTTATGCTTTCTTATGTGCTGCTTGTGTGTGTGTGGCCAGGTTAATGATGAGGGCTACACCCCCCTGATGGAGGCAGCTAGAGAAGGCCATGAGGAGATGGTAGCACTGCTACTGGCTCAAGGTAAACAAGCTTTTCTCCTTCATCTGTGAAATTTCTCACATCTAGTCTAACTAACTCTACGAAATATCACAACCACACATCTGTTAAGTGATATTGAAACAATTTTAATCCACAGATTTGAACATGATTTTCTCATTTTGACACCAATCAGCAATCATCAGCAATAACTGTTCTTGGTCAATATCCAGGTGCTAACATCAACGCCCAGACGGAAGAAACCCAGGAGACAGCTCTGACTCTAGCATGCTGTGGAGGCTTCTTGGAAGTGGCTGACTTCCTCATCAAGGCGGGGGCCGACATCGAGTTGGGCTGCTCTACTCCTCTAATGGAGGCTGCACAGGAGGGCCATCTGGAGTTGGTCAAATACCTACTGGCTGCAGGTGAGGAAGAAATATAAATGCAAGAAGCTGCAGATCTAAGAAGACAAAGAACGTATTTAGCTGTAATTTGGAATTTTGTAGTTATGTCTTTGTGCCAACAATCTTAAAGTCTTTTTTCCTCTGTCAGGGGCAAACGTTCATGCCACCACGGCAACAGGTGACACAGCGCTGACGTATGCATGTGAGAACGGACACACTGATGTTGCAGATGTGCTGCTGCAGGCTGGAGCCAACTTGGTATGGCATATTCTTACATCCTCTGTCAGTCATGGTTGGATGGCCTTCTGTTTCACATGAGTTTAGATTAGCACCAGAAGAGAGATGTCTTTTGTTAGCAAATTCAAATTGATTAAACTGAACACAGTCTGCCATATGCAAAGCTCAGTAGCTGTTTTCTGTTGAGTCATTGTTTCTCAATGAATATAACTCATCACAACATAAATTAATCTTTGTCATCAAGGAACACGAGTCTGAAGGGGGGCGGACGCCCTTAATGAAGGCAGCAAGGGCGGGACATCTCTGTACTGTTCAGTTCCTTATCAGCAAAGGTACGTTATCAATTAGTTAAGCGAAACCAACTTATATTTTTTATATATATATATTAGTTAATTTACTCATATTGACTCATATATTGATTTTGACACATTTTATGCATAGTGAGTTAATTTGTTTTCTCTTTCCCAGGTGCTAACGTGAACAGATCTACTGCCAACAATGATCACACAGTGGTGTCTCTGGCGTGTGCTGGAGGACATCTGGCTGTGGTGGAGTTGCTGCTGGCACATGGAGCGGATCCTACACACAGACTCAAAGTAATGTCCACACACTGGATAATATAGATCAGACCACATATAATGTTTGATCTTGTCTATTTGTGTGTCACAATAACACAAAATTTAATTTATTTACATTTTCTCTCTGTAGGATGGTTCGACGATGTTGATAGAAGCTGCTAAGGGTGGCCACACCAACGTGGTGTCCTACTTGTTGGACTACCCCAACAACATTCTGTCTGTCCCAGCCCCCGACCTCTCCCAGCTCACTCCCCCCTCGCAAGATGCCTCTCAGGTAAACACAACAATAGATACCACTTTTTATTGATGTTGCTCTGAGAAATTCATCTGCTTTTAGTAAGAGAAATGTCTTATCGTGGTTTCTGCCTTAACTAAACATGTCTTCTGTCTTAACAGGTTCCTCGTGTCCCGATCCAAGCTCTCGCCATGGTAGTGCCCCCTCAGGAGCCTGACCGAGCCCCATCAAACATCGCCACACCCCCACCCATCTCCAGCAAAAGTAAACACGGCTACATGTCAGCCAGTCAGTGAACTCAAGAAATAGTTTCAGACTTCACTGTTATTATTGTTCACAAAACCTAACACTCTTTAATCACCCTTGTTCGAATCCAGGCATGTCCAAACAGAGACAAGCATCCCTTCAGCCCGGTGTCCCCACCTCAGTTGGACGGGGGCCTGAAGCGGAGCCTCTGCCGCCCTTCCACTTGTGCCAACCTCTAGAGTGCATTGTGGAGGAGACGGAGGGGAAGCTGAACGAACTGGGCCAGAGAATCAGTGCTATCGAGAAAGCCCAGCTTCAGTCACTAGAGCTCATTCAGGGGGAGCCGCTCACCAAAGACAAGATTGAGGAGCTGAAGAAGAGCAGAGAGGAGCAGGTACAATCCATCAACCAACTAAGATCTGTTTGCATTCTGAATGTTAATTTAAGTCAGATGCATATAACCGTAAAAGCAAATTCACACTTAAATTTTGTTGTGCATGCATAACTGGTTATCAGAAGTTAAGTTGGTCAAACAAGGATGTGGCTATTGCCTATTTAGGTGCAGAAGAAGAAGAAAATCTTGAAGGAGTTGCAGAAAGTTGAGCGCCAGCTGCAGCTGAAAACACAGCAACAGTTCACCAAAGAGTACATGGAGGCGAAGGGCTTAAAAGAGGAGCAGGAGGTTGGACTGAGCCAGGGCCCAGGGCCTGGAAGTATGACGTCTGCTCCAGGGTCCCTTCCCACTACACCAGGTGCCCACGTACACACCAGCTCCGACACAGATGAAGAGGCTAACAAAGATGGAGAGCTAGAGGAGCAGCTGGGGGAGGACGGGGAAGAGGTAAAACTCTCTATTTATTTTTATGCCTCCCGTGCCAGTGACCACAGGCATTATGCTTTCGGGTTGTCCATCCCAATCCCGTGAACGTGATATCTTGAGAACGACTTGAGGATATTTCTTCAAAGTTGGTACCAATATTCACTTAGACTCGAGGATAAACTGATTAGATTTAAGTGGTCAAGGTCAAGGCCATGGTGACCTCACAAAGTGTCTGTTTTTCTTGAACGTGATATCATAAGATCAGCTTTAATAGAATTTTTCAAATTTGGTAAAACAATTCACTTGAACAAAAAAATGTTATTGATTGCATTTTGCTGGTCAAAGGTCAAGGTCACACTGACCATCCCTTGTTTGGAACTCAATTTATCAGGAATTGTGTACAATTCACCTAGACTTCTGAAGGATTTCAGATTTCAGTGGTCAAAGGTCAAGGTCACATTGGATTTAAAAAACATGTTTTTGGCTTCTTGAATGTCATATCTCAAGGGCGCTTGAGGGAATTTCTTAAATGTTTGTTCAGTTGTCACTAGGACTGAGACTATCAGATAATGGGGTTACGTTTCAGTGGTCAAAAGTCCCTGTGACCGTATGAACCTTGGAAAAAAAGTATTTAGTCGAAATATGTACACGGAAACTGCACCGGTTGGCGGAGGCACACTACCACAGTGGGGTGATTCTAGTTTATAATATTAGTTCCGACTTCTCTAACACTTTGTTTGTTGGTCTAAAAGACTAAATGTGTTTTCTGTACATTTTCAGGAAGAGGACGATGATGACGAAGATGAGGGTTCAGAGGATGAGGCAGATGGTGACGAGGAAGATTACCCCAAGCTCCCTCAGGTGGGTACTATCCTCTACAGGGATGGATCACAGCCACCACAGCAGCCTCCTCTGCCCCCTTCGCCACAGGCTCAGCCCCAGCCTCCTCCTCCACCTCTTCAGGCTGCCTTCGTCCCCATCCAGCCCCTGCCAGACTACAACCCTGCAGACTACCCGGGAAGTACCAGCCCGGAGTTGCAGAGGGTACTGGTGGGGCAGCAGATGCTGGGCCAACAGCAACAGGTTCAGGGTCAGCAGTTGGGTGGGTTAGGCCCGGGAATGATGCCTCAGCAGGCCCCAGATGGGCTCATGGTCGCTACACCTGCACAGACGCTCACAGACACGCTGGATGACATCATGGCAGGCGAGTTCACTTCTTTTTTTGTTCCTTTTTAAATTGTTATTGTTGATGCTAACCTTTAAACCTGAATGCATATGCTTAACTTTTTTAAAATTCTTTCCTATTGCAGCTGTGAGCAACCGCGTACCCATGCTGAACACTACGTCACCCACACCCCTGTCCCAGCCACCCACACAGACGCCCTCAAACATCGCCTCGCCTCCTTCAGTCCTGCCCCTCTATCCCTCTGTTGACATAGATGCACATGTAAGACACGTTGTCATTTTGATGTCACAGAGATCTAACAATTGACAATTCAGATGAGCACACACATGTTCACAGTCCTCTACCCTGCTGAGAGATGTTATATTCCCTACAGACGGAGAGTAACCACGATACAGCGCTGACGCTGGCATGTGCGGGGGGACATGAGGAGCTCGTGTCTGTCCTTATTGCACGGGGAGCCAACATCGAGCACCGGGACAAAAAAGGTATTCAATTTCAGTTAATAAAATGAACTGTGAGGTTGGGTGAATCAGTAAGTTTTTTTTAATATATATATATATATATATATATATATATCAGATAATCAGTTAATTGTAATATCACCTCTGCACTCCTCAGGTTTTACCCCTCTGATCCTGGCTGCCACTGCCGGCCACGTAGGTGTGGTAGAGGTGCTCCTGGACAAAGGGGGTGACATTGAGGCTCAGTCAGAGAGAACCAAAGACACACCCCTCTCCCTGGCCTGCTCGGGAGGACGCCAAGAGGTAAACACACCGTATTTAATTTTACCTTCAAGACAGTGACTGTTTGTTTTCACTGCTCTAACTGTTGCATAACTGTGTTGGTCAGGTTGTCGAGTTGCTGCTGCTTCGGGGAGCCAATAAGGAACACCGCAATGTTTCAGACTACACGCCTCTTAGCCTGGCTGCTTCTGGGGGTTACGTTAACATCATCAAAATACTCCTCAACGCTGGAGCTGAGATTAACTCCAGGTGAGCGACAAAAATATCAGAGTTGACTTTAGCCCCTCGATACAAGTGAACCAATTCCACCCATATGAGTTCATTAATAGGATAACTTCTTTCTCCCTAATCTGACTGACATCATTGTTTTAGTTCCTGTAACTGAACAATGTTTTACTATTTCTTCTTTGGATACTACGGGGTTTTAAATTGCACAGTGACAAACAAATACAGCATAACTGTAGAATGTATCTTTGGGTTTGAGCTGCACCCTAAAGTGAAAGCATAGTTATTATCTCTGTTATAAACCAGGAGTGGGAAAACAGTAAGGCAATAACTTCCCAGTCAAGGTTTTATAGCAGCTGCTACTTTGATTGAATACTGCTCTGCAAAGAGGGGAAGTACATGTTAGTGAAACCAGGACAGACCTATATATCCTGGTGCACATTTAAGAGTTAACTGTTTTGATTGAGTTTTTGGTGTCTAAACTGTTTGTGTTCCAGGACTGGCAGTAAGCTGGGAATCTCTCCTCTGATGCTGGCGGCTATGAATGGTCATGTACCGGCAGTGAAGCTGCTGTTAGATATGGGCTCGGACATCAACGCCCAGATTGAGACCAACAGAAACACAGCGCTGACCCTGGCCTGCTTCCAGGGACGGGCTGAAGTTGTCAGTCTGCTGCTAGATCGCAAGGCCAACGTGGAGCATCGTGCTAAGGTGAAGAGGCTTCCACATACGGATTGAGTCTGTGATTCTGTAGCTGAAATTACTTATGTGTTTTTTTTAACGTTGGGTGAAACATATTTTTGCCCCATTATTGCAATCTTTGTTTCGGTTCTGTATCTGCTGGCCATCTTGCTAATTAATTTCTCTGTTCGTGCAGACTGGTCTTACTCCTCTGATGGAGGCGGCCTCAGGAGGTTACGCAGAGGTGGGCCGAGTGCTGCTGGACAAAGGCGCAGATGTTAACGCTCCCCCAGTTCCCTCATCCCGAGACACTGCCCTCACCATTGCCGCCGACAAGGGCCACTACAAGTTTTGTGAGCTGCTTATCAACAGGTGAGTGGTCCCAGGTGTCAAGAACTGTGATCTTGTGTGAGTTTTTGTTTTCATACAAACATTTGCCTTTTAGTATTCGCCAAAAGCGTGTGTAACTGGTTTTATTGCAACAGCTGATTGTGCACAAATTTTTATTTCATTCACATCAAGTTGGACATCTTTGGTCATTTTAATCAGACATGGGTAAACATTCTAAGTGCCACCATATTCATCCTGTCACTCAACCCGGTCAGCTGCATTCCTAAAAGCAACCCTTCCTTTTTACAGGGGTGCCCATATCGATGTACGAAACAAGAAAGGGAACACTCCTCTGTGGCTGGCGGCAAACGGTGGCCATTTTGACGTGGTCCAGCTCTTGGTGCATGCCAGTGCTGATGTGGATGCAGCTGACAACCGCAAGATTACCCCACTCATGGCTGCTTTTCGCAAGGTGCCATGTTCACCGAAAAAACGTATTTTGACTTTGGAATGGCTGCACTTTGGCAGCTCTGTATACTAACCATTTCATTTAACATTTCAGGGTCATGTGAAGGTGGTGCAGTATCTTGTGAAAGAAGTCAACCAGTTCCCATCAGATATTGAGTGCATGAGATACATCGCCACAATTGCTGACAAGGTATGCATTGATTTCCTTTTCACTAGCGTGCTACATTTATTGGAATTGACAGGAGAGGTTAAGATGTTTAGCAGAGGTCTAACTCCAGCTGTTCCCGCTTGTCGCAGGAGCTGTTGAAGAAGTGCCACCAGTGCATGGAGACCATCGTCAAAGCCAAAGATCAGCAGGCGGCTGAGGCCAATAAGAACGCTAGCATTCTCCTCAAGGAGCTAGACTTGGAGAAGGTAATGTCTGATTCTATTGCTGTTCTTTTGGTCAAAGCTCCTTACACTGACAGGATGTGTATTTTGTTTTTTACACGGGCTCTGTGTTGTTTGTTTCAGTCCCGAGAGGAGAGCAAGAAGCAGGCTCTGGCTGCCAAGCGCGAGAAGCGTAAGGAGAAACGCAAGAAGAAGAAGGAGGAGCAGAAGAGGAAGCAGGAAGAAGAAGAGGGGCAGAAAGTCAAGGAGGAGTTCTTCGAGATGCAGGAGCAGAAGGAGGACTCAGCCGATGGTAACTTTCTGTGAATGAGGGAGATAGACTGATACAGAGTGCAGAGCTTGCTAATACAGTTATGTTGTACTAGGTTAGTTACACCTCCTGATTTTAATTTGACCTTTTTTCCTTCAGAATCTGAGGTTCCTATTGAGCCTCCCAGTGCAACCACCACCACAACCATCGGTATATCTGCCACCTCTACCACTTTCACTACGGCTTTTGGAAAGAAGCGAGCTAGTGTGGCCACTACCCCAAGCACCAATCGCAAAAACAAAAAGAACAAGACAAAGGACTCCTCGCCCAACGAACCAATCATATTACAGGATCCACAGGTAAGCACAACTATTCATGCTTTTTCCTTTTGATAAGCCTGATTTTATATATTAGGCTAGCCAAATATCTGATGGAAAAGAACATTATGATGACATTTATGTATTTTCCTTTTTAGGTTGCACTAGCACAGCACAAGGCTGACAAGAACAAGATCCACGGTGAGCCGCGGGGTGGGGGAGTGACGGGTGGCAACAGCGACTCTGACCCGTTGGATAGCACCGACTGTGCCAGCGAGAGCAGCAGCAGCGGGGGCAAGAGTCAGGAGCTCAACTACCTCCCAGACCTCACCTCCTCCGCCTCCTCCTCCTCCTCCTCTTCCTCTTCATCCTCCTCCTCTTCAGCCCCCTCCTCAGCAGCAGCCCAGGCCCTCATGCCCGGTCCCGAGAAGAGACACTGTCCTCAGCCACAGACTGATGGCAAGCTGGACAACAAGGTCACAGTCTCCATCTCCAAACCAATGCAAAGGTGAGTCCCTGAAGGAGCAGAGCACATTTATCATTGGACATGGACTGTGAGTGTGAGTGTGTGTGAAGCTGTTCGTCTAGGTAGTACAAGCTCAGCTTTAAAGTTCTCCTTTTTATGGGTGAACTATCCACAGTACATTGTTTAAGTGCAGCGTTATATTCTCACTTCATCCTCAACTTATTTCAAAACATTTTCCAAGTATGAAACTAGCAAAACAAAGAACCGAGTATGTCCTCGTCATTGTCTTCTAACTGAACTTGATCTTGACATGTGTTGTCACAGAGCTCCAGACATGGGTGACTGCACCTCCCACTCCCTGCCCTCTCCATTCAAGACCATGGCTCTTCCCATCACCTCACCCAACAGTAAGCTCAGCCTCACGAGCCCCAAGAGAGGCCAGAAGAGAGAAGAGGGTTGGAAGGAGGTGGTCAGAAGGTCAGTTTATTAAATTATAACTTTGTATATTTGTCAACACAAGTTTTATTCATCATGCACACGCTTGTAAGAGAGATAATATTTTACAGCATCTGCATGGAACATGTTTGACAGATTCCTTTTCTGTATATGTATCAGTAAATTGAAATCACCAGAGTAACTAAAGGCCAGTATACACACACTGTCATAAAAACGGAGCTTTGACCTTCTTCTTTTCATCAGATCAAAGAAGCTGTCTGTGCCAGCCTCCGTTGTGTCTCGAATCATGGGCAGAGGCGGCTGCAACATCACAGCCATCCAGGACGTGACAGGAGCTCACATTGATGTGGACAAACAGAAGGACAAGAATGGGGAGAGGATGATCACCATAAGGTAAAAACAAAGCCCCCTGGTGGACTGTAAACACCACTGCAGATGTACTCAGGTGCAGAAAACACGTACGCCCCTGTTAGATGATGTCATTCATTTCTACTGGCCAGTCCCACAATGCAGCAGTCCAGCACTTGCTTTAATATATGGGTGAACTGTCTTCAATGCCAGGTGACTTCAGGGAGATTTAATTTTCTATCGTCTTTCATCTCAATGTCATTAGATACTGTAACTCTTTCTGGCAATATGTCCGATGTCCTTACCAATATCAATGCCATACACACAAAAACTGCTCAAGACAAGCGCTGCAGGGAGACTGTATAACTGTATAACAGTATAAATCACCTGTGTGAAATGATCAGCACTCGTAGCTATCCAAGGTCAATTTTTCACACAGTTTTCGTCCCTGTTCGGGAGGTCACACCAGTGTGAGCAATGGAAATGTTTAGCACTTAGTGGATTTGGTGTATTGTGGTCATTTATGTAACTAGAATTACACTCAGCAGACCGCACACTGCTGCCAAGAGCCAACAGTGCCCTTAAATTCAACGAAGTTGCACCAAATTGGCTACATTCATAGATATCAGTTCCCTAAAGTTGCCTTTTAAAAAAAATCAAGATCCATGTATAGTTCCTTGGGAAAAAACTGTGAAAATATTGAATAATACCCTATCTTGCAATATTAAAGAAAGTGGAGAAAAAAAAGTCCAGCCCCCAGATCCAGATCCACATCTAAATTGAATTGTTTCTTCCCTGACCCATACTGCATCCTTCTACTTAGTTTTTATGTAATCCTGATAACTAACAAATAAATGCATATGAAAACATAATGGAGGTAAGTAGAAGGATGTTTGGAGAGCATATACCTCCGTCAAAACTAATGTCCTCTCATGTTAGAGAAAGTGGGCAAAATTTTTGAATTTAAGCTCTCAGTTTGAAGTATCAACCACAAAGCTCTAGAGGGTCAGTTTTGTGTGTCCAAAAACATTATCACATTGATTGTCAACATTTTGTATGTGTTATATGTTTTAACACAAGAGCGTAGTCTAAAGAAAGTCTGCTTTGTTGTTTCAGAGGAGGGACGGAGTCTACAAGGTATGCAGTCCAGCTAATCAATGCTCTGATCCAAGACCCAGCCAAAGAGCTAGAGGATCTTATCCCGAGGAATCACATCAGAGCCCCGGGCTCTAAAACGACGTCTGCTTCCTTCCCGAGTTCCACAGGGCTCTCCAGCGGTTCAACCACTGGACCCAAGGCCCTGAGCTCGCTAGTCGCCTCCACAGGTGTCTCGTTCCAGCCCTCCTCATCCTCATCTTCATCATCCTCTCAGGCGGGTGGAAAGATTGGGAAGGGCCTGTCGTCAAACGTCAGACAGCCATTCCCTGTGTCTTTGCCCTTGGCGTACGCCCACCCTCAGCTCGCTCTACTTGCTGCTCAGACCATGCACCAGATCAGACACCCTCGCCTACCCATGGCCCAGTTTGGAGGCACCTTCTCTCCCGCCGCCAGCACCTGGGGACCTTTCCCTGTGCGCCCTGTGAGTCCAGGCAGCGCTAACAGCTCCCCCAAACACAACGGAGGAACCAACAGCACTATAGGCCAGGCGAGACCCAACTCAACTCACAGTGATCACAGCAACACAGCCAGCTCAGGAGCCCAAGTTACAACGTCAAACACCACCACCACCAGTGCTCCTAACACATCTACAGCTGCGGCCTCACCTCATACCCCCAACCCTACCCCGTATAATCCCCAGCCGAGCATCCCCACTCCTTCCTCTGTCAGGAAACAGCTCTTTGCCCCTGACCCTAAGCCTGCTGGTATCACCTCGGTGTCTGCTGCAGCAACTGCAACCAGTGGCACAAATGCAGTAAGAGGCACAGGATCTCCTGCACATCACAGTTCCACTACAACTACCGCTAATGCCTCTCAGCAGTCAGTCGGTCCGATCTCACAGCCCTCTGTCCAGTCAGCTAGAACGGAGCCCAGTGCCGTGGCACCTCCTGGAAAAGACAAGCCCTCTCTATCTGTAGAGAGCCAGCCTGTTTCTGTCAGCGAGAGTATCAACTCTTTCACTGCCCCTGCCATGGCTCTAGCTCCCAAGCTAGAGCATCGACAGCAGTTACCTCCCCCTCCCTCCTCTGTGCCGTCCACAGAGGCTCCACCGCCCCTCCTCAACCCACAGCCCAGCTCCCATCTCCACTCAGCTCCTCCCCCTGTCCTGTCACACAATGTTGCACACCCCAACAACACAGTCCCCCATTTCTCAGCCCCTGCGCCCAGAGTCTCCCATCGTATGCAGCCACCAGGGCCTTACTACTCCCTTTCTGAACAGCAGCAACAGCAGCAGCATCAACAGACGCAACAGCATCAGCAACAATCTGTGTTTGTGCCCTTCAACGCTCAGCAAGAATCTCTGAAACAGACCCAAAACCAGACCTCCCAGTCCACGAGTTTGCCTCCACAAGCCCAGTCCCAAGCTCCAGGCTCCCTTCAGGTCTCTGCTAACCTGGGGATGATGAACGGTTCCCAGATGCAGCATGTTGCCAATGCAGGCAAACCTCAGCAGATACCTCCCAACTTTGGTCCTGCAGGCCTCTTCAACTTCAGCAGCATCTTTGATAACAACAGCCAGGTATGTTAAATGATCATTTATACGATACACATTAGTCTGCCATCTTATTTTGACGTTCTTTTGCAATAACTTAAAGTGACATGGAAGAAGGTTGAACAAACATCGAGATCAGTCATGCAGCCAGTGGTTATAAAGCTATTGTTCTCAATTGTGCTTTCCTGCAGGTTGGAAACAATCAGGTGTGGGGTGCATGCCACCTGCCTGCTCGCTCACCTCCAGAGCAGTCGTACTCAGCCCCACCAGCCTATATGAGCATGGGCCAAATGGAGAACATGATGCCCCCACCTCCTCCAGACAGCTCCAAAGCCCCTGGCTACCGCTCTGCCTCCCAGAGGATGGTCAACAGCCCCATTGGTACTTTTCTTTTACTTCATGCTTGATATTTTTTGTTGATAAAAGCATCAAATTGGGACTAGTAAATATATTTCATTTCATTGTTTATAATTATTAGTAACAATTCATTTAATCATACACATAGAGGAAAATGTTGCAAGGCAGGAACATGCCTTTTACAGAAGTATTTTAAGGTGAAGTTCTGAGTTAGTTTGTACTTTGTATCGAGCTCTGAGTCTCTTTGTGTCTGCACCAACAGCTTTGACCAGCTATGCCACAAGTATCTCTGGCAGCCCTGTGTATCTGCACGGTCATACACCGGTCGGCACACCCTCCTTCAGCAGACAGCACTTTTCTCCTCACCCATGGAGTGCATCCACATCAGGTACCAGACTCGCACTGTAACTGTTCAGCCTCAAATGATCTATTACACATTTAGAAAAGCATTTGTCTGAACTTAGTGTAACCCTTTTTAAATTCACTGTTTAGTTAGTTAGTTTTCTCTTGTTTAAGTTCAAACAAATCAATCAATACTTTGAAATCTGTGATTCTGATCTGCTCCTGACTAGTTCTTCCTCTATCGCCTCTTCTCCACCAGGCGAATCTCCTGTACCACCTCCTTCCACAGTGTCGTCCTCTGCCATGTCCACCTCCGCAGTGGCCCCTCCCCCTCAGCCTAAGCCAGGCAACTCCTCGCAGCAGGACCGGAAGGTCCCGCCACCCATCGGCACAGAGCGGCTTGCAAGGATTAGGCAAACGGGTTCGGTCAACCCACCTCTCCTTACCACAAGCTACACGGCATCTGTTGGACAGGGAGGCATTTGGTCATTTGGAGTTGGCAGTGCTTCGGGTAAGAGCAAATATCGTTTTTGGTGTTTTGTTTTTCTTAGAATTAAGAGCATGGGAAAATGGTGTATATGCCAAAAGTAAATGTGTGGATGTTCTTACAAACACCTAAAACAACATATTTCAGTGTCAGTAGTTGTGATGGTCTGTGATTAAGCTATAACCTTGTTGTGTGTGGCTCTGTGCAGAGGCTATGTCCGGTTGGTCCCAGCCCCTGATGAGCAGCCACATGATGCACCCCCAGCTCCAGGCGGAGCAGTCTGCCTTCTCTCAGCACCAGCCCATGGAGCAGGATGACACAGGCATCGCGAACCCTGCTAACAACTACCACCAGCCGCAGCATTTGCCCAACAGCTACATGGACTTCCCAAAGGTAACACAATGCCACGGTTCTGTAGAGGATTTAACCTCTGTTCCCCTTATGTACAAATGGTTTACCAGGGACCCGATACTGTATTTCAGGGGATGCCTATGTCTATGTATGGAGGAACAATGCTGCCCCCTCATCCTCCCATGGCAGAGGGGCCAGGGGGACCGATGTACAATGGTTTGCACGCTGGTGACCCCGCATGGAGCCCCATCATCAAAGTGGTCCCAAACAATGCAGATAACGCTGACCCACAACAGCAGGTAAATATCATATTTTTTACACCTATGCAGTCTATTGATATACACTTTAACCGTCTGGCTTATTGTTCCGATACAATATTTGACTACTATCGTCTAACATGTTCCTCATGTCGATCCTCTCTCCTTCAGGTGTGGCCTGGTACGTGGGCACCTCATGTGGGCAGCGTGCACCTGAACCACGTCAACTAGACGGCCTCCACAGCAATCAAACGCACACAGCATGACCCACAACGCAAACATTAAATACCAACTGACGAATATGACCAATTGAGACAAAGAAAAAAGAAACTTACAACATGTTAACTTTAGTAAGAGACCTGAGAGTGCAGAGCAGAGGTTGAAGAATTGGAAGTTCTCTTGACGCCATTCTTTGATGTGCCTATCTCAGACAATGAAAGAGGAAATTTAGCGAGAGCTGTTAACAGTATCCTGATGATGCAAACAAACATGCGCGATCACCTGTTTAACAGGATCCATTCTCTGCGTAGTTTAGCGATTTTGACTTAAACCCACAAACACCGTTCTTGGGCGGCAGGGGGCTCAACATGAAGTAGCTATTTAAACTTGGCCCAGAACTAGATGATGATTACCTAAAGAGAAATCAGAACCTTTTAGAGTGGTAAATACATGTATAATTGTTTACATACTAAAAAGGGTTAAAATGAGAGTAAATTTCATGTCGTATAGTGGCTCTACTTTATGTAGCCTGTATTAATGTGAAATATTTACCTTAATATTCAATAAAAAGATTGAAAAGTAACTGTGTCCTGTTTTAAATGAAACCATGTTCTTCACCATGTATTTTCATTGAACATTTAACTTCTGAACACACAAACACATGGAACACATTTAGTCAAATGTCACTTTGGCTCCTTTTTAGGTTTCATCTGTTCGGCTGTCTTCACAGTTGGGGTCCTTGTGCAATCTTCAGACTTCTTGGTCACAGTTTGCCTGTGAAGCACAAACCGATTTTCATTAGATACATTTTTCTTCATTAAATGTGTATGTATATCATTCATTTCCGATGACACGCTTGTTAACTGAGCAAGCTGGAGGGGATTCAATGAAACCTCAACAGGATACTTTGGTTGTTGGAATCTGACCAAAGACGAAAAAGAGAAGCCAGTGCAGTCTCGGTATGCGATTAAAGGTAATACCACATCACTATTAATCTATTTTATTTTCAGTAATGGTTGGAACTCAGAATTGAATACAATACTGCCACTCAGTGGTAAGAGTAGTGCTTGCTGGGCAAATCATAGGCAAACACTATGACCAGTATCACAGTTAAAATCTTATCAGTTAACTTCCTGTTTACAGCTTATATGACTAAACAAAATGCCCCAGAAAATGGTGGATTGCAGTTCCCTAGGGAATTTCTTGCAATATCTATTAAATTTTTGTGAATGGGTTTAGCTCAGTCTGTGGGCCTGGATTCATTTAATTAATTGGTAACCTTTTTTTTATTATCCCATCCATCATACCCTGAATATGCGATAACATTAAGACAGGAGGTTTAATACTTTAAGCAATTAATGTGTACTTATTATTATTAATGTTTCCTTAAACCTTCATATATATATATATATATATATATATATATATATATTCCTGAAAATGCATTCTTATGTTCAAGTTCTGGAATAGTTTATAATTCCTAATGAAAATATAAATGTTTAAACAGCTGCAAGAAATAGCCCAAGATGCTTCATTTAAGTTAAAGGGCCATCTGTGGTTAATGATTCATTATCGTTAATTAAAACTCTGATTTTCTCATAAATCACACTCTGTGCATAACAACAACCACATAATGGCAGACGTGTTATAAATATAACATTAAAATGGTATATTCAGAATTTGGTCAGTTCTTATATTTGGATCAAGAGTTTATACATATATACATTATTTTTCTAAAGGAGACTCATTGTTTTTTGCAGAGCGGTGCACTTTAATTCTTCTATCATGCATTGATGCCGTTGCTGAATGTTGTGTGTCCTGTCCGCGATGACGGAGATGCGCACTAAACGCCAGCTATGTACTCCTCGTTCCTGATGTCTGAAGGGCACGGGCTTTTATTGTGAACGCGAAGCGGAAGTGCAGTCCTTCACTTCCGCAGCTCACAGAGTTTCCTCCAGCATGGCGGCTGCTACGACATCAGGGGCTCCAGGACTCGCAGCTCAAGCTCCTCTGCCGGGGTTTGATGAGGGACCCCCGATCATAGAGGGGTTCAACCCGTCCATCCTGACCAGGGACGAGACGTTCAAGGAGAAACTCCAGAGGAAAACCAAGGAGAACCCGTTCGTCCCCATAGGTGAGTTACACAAGTCACTGTCCTTCATCCTGCAGCCCGGTGGGATTTAACCACACAAACAACCACACACAGCTGAGGTTTGTATGAAACGGTCACATCCTGAGCTAACACCAGAGAAACTGGCTAAGTTGCTGCTGTGTTTATATATACATACATATATACGTGTGTGTGTGTGTGTGTGTGTGTGTGGCCTGTATATTAACTTAGAAATTTCCTAAACATTTATTTTAAACTTGTGTTGCAACACTTAACACTGAGTGTAGGTTTTGGTGCTAATTTTATTTCTAATCTCATAACTACTACTAGTTAAGACTGATTTGTGTGAAATGACCCTTTATTGTTGAGACCTGACTTTAAGCTCTATACTGTTTTGGTGGTTTCCTTTATTTGAATAAGTCCAACCCAGAGAAGTGTCTGAACGGACTTCAGTTGTACTTGTACCAAAGGACAGTGCAGTAGCAGTAGTATGTTAGGCCTTCATCTTCTCCCAGTATGTGACATTATTAGTTGCAGTAGGTGCTCACCACTTGTCCTGTCTGTTTCCATTGCTCTGTCAGATTCTGTCTTTAATCTGCGACTTCCTGTTTGATCTCCAGGTTGTTTGGCAACAGCAGGAGCTCTGATATTTGGTCTCCGTTCCTTCCAACAAGGGAAGACCCGGCAGTCCCAGCTGCTGATGAGGGGACGTATTGCTGCTCAGGGATTCACTGTCGTTGCCATTATTATCGGTGTCTTTACCACGGCTCTGAGATCCAAGTAGTGAAGACCCCTTCCACACCTCCTGCCATTATTGATTTCAATTTACTGCCACACCACTTGCAGACAAACCAGGTCCAGCTTAGAGCAACTGAGCAAAGTATTGTTTTCAACATTGTATTTAATGTTGTTTGAAAACAACTCATGGTGGTAAAATAATTTATTTCAGGATATCACTATGGAGAAACTTGGTGCAATATGATTCTGACCAGACCAAGTTAGCAAGGACAATTTTTTATTTGACTGCTATAGTAGTACCAAAGCAAAATTATGATCAATATAAATGGTTTCTTGCTTCTTGCTCTTCTTGAATCGCCACTAGAATTATCTATACAACACCCGACTTTCCTCTGATATATAAATGTTCATTTCAACCTGGTGTCCTGTGTGTTATTTACAATAAAACATCACACTCACAACGGTGGTCTGGGGACATCTATTTCTTAAACAACCTTTTATTAAACAAGTTATTTAAATCAAAAAAATCACTGTGGAAATTTAATGTGAAGAGTTTTTATTTGATTGGCTGGGGTGAGCAGGTTAAAACATTAGGACTCTAGACAAAGACTGACCCAGTCTAAACGTCCACTTTAGACTCTTGGACTTTTAATGTCACATGAAAGTCATGGGGTAGGGAGGGCTCCAAATAAAGAACTAGGAATGACACAGCACTTTGTGAAGTTACCTTACCTAAACAGAGGCATTGTGGTGGCTAGTTAAGTGTGACTCATGACAATAAAACAAATATGCATCGTGCCTTCAAAGAATAAGAACTAGACACGACTTGCTCCTGTGCACTTCTTGGTCCAATGATTGTGTTTTTTTAACTTGATGCTAAAACAAGGGTTGAAATTGAATCAAGCATTTTTAGCAGCACATTCCAGGAGTGAGTGAGATAAAGTTCGGATGGATGTTGGCATTGGGCCACATGTAATTTTAGCTCCTCTCACACCAGTGGAACAAACTGGGATTCCAGTGACGATCTCCAGGGTGTTTTTGTTTGGCAACAGTCATTAGCCGGTAACTATTTTAAGTACAAATAAATTTAGGGGATCGTACTCCACTGTTTTATTTTCCAGTTCCCTGTTAACATTCACTTTTCCAGTATTCATCAAGTCCAAATAGGCAACATGTGAAACAATGTGCAGACATCACTGTTGAAACTGACACCTCATTGACTGCTGTTTTAAAAAATATAAAACACATTTGAGTGTGACACAAAATGGTGCATAAAACATCTGCGTAGTAAACCGGTGAGATGAGAAAAATACCAAACAATGTTTAATGACGTGAACTCTGGATAATTTAGATGCTAGAAGAGATCTTTGGTTGTGAATGATTTTGTTTTTGTTGCCTAATTGAAGAAAGAAAAATCCCTCTGGCTGAAAACTCAAACTGCAGTAAGAGCAATATCAAAAAAGGCCACAAGCTTATGTATGTGAAAGAGAAAAATATGCAATCTACCTTCATTTGGGTTATAACAACAAATGTGAACAAAGAATTAGTTACGGTTGATGAGAGGCATAAGTGGTTACAATCTAATCCCTAACAGTGCTCAAATAGTGTAATGCAAATTTATAAAACTAAAACATGTGCATCCAAAATATTGGCAGAGACATGCAATAAAGTTGACCTAATAAAAATGTATAAGTTAAAAGGGAAGGAAAATGCAAAAATGTTTAACTTACAGTAACAATATTTTCTTATGTGGTAGCAGTGACAGAACTGATCAGCTAAAGGAGCAGTCCATCTTCTCTCGGAAGAGTGAGGCTAAGTATAATTACTTCAATATAACAGGCATCAAGAGGAGCGGAATTTTGAGATGGTTATAAACATACCAGTAATCTTATGGAAAAGGGCGTAAAAACTCTTTGTGGTGTGACGTGAGGTTAAAACTGAAAAAAAGGCAATGTTTCTCGAACAAGACAGCTCTCCTCTTTAGCGAACTAGAGGCGTCTGTTTGAGAGTGATGAGGACCGAGCGCATTCGAGAAACATCCTTCGCCTGTTTGTTGGTTTTGGGATTGAAGTCACAGAGACGGGCTACTCGCTCCCATTCCGATCCCGGGCTGTCGCCGTCACTCTCGGCCAGGAAAGCCTCCTCCGATGCTCTGCAGGCGGGAGGGAAGACGAGCGAAAGACATGAATGAGTTGCAGGGATTTTCAGAACAGTTTCCACAACAGCAAACCTCGTCTGAGCCAAACATGGTTCTCAACCACAAACTTCAATACATGTGGACCCTGTGCATACGATCCACAATAACTTCATGCATTTCTTCATGGCAATCAAACACTTCGATCGAGTTTATTTGGAAATCAAATTAAAAAAAAAGCAAGAAAGACAAAATTAAACCTTCCAAAAAATCTAACTGGTCATTTTGGTGTTCAGGCATGCATTGGGGGAAAATCATATAGTAATGTATTACATTAAACAACATTTAAAAGCGAAAGAGCTCTAAACCTACACAAAGCCTATAACATCAGAGTTGGGCTGTTTGTAGAAAGCCTTGTCAGCAATCCTAGTACGCAGGCAAGGCCAAGTAAGCAGGGGAAAGACGGAGAGAGGAGAACAGGTTCAGTGTCAAACAACAGGCAGAGAAAAGTTAGGGTCTGCATTAAAAGGGTTACGTCAGCGGCTGAGAAACAATTCCAAGGAGGTGGAAATGAAAATGGAAAAAAGTTTAAACTGGTCTCAGGGTAATTAAAATCTACCAGGAAAGCTGTAATGAACTGTTGCAAATAAACAAGCTTGGGAAAAACCTGTCAGTGACACACGGATGCTTTCTGCCGTTTGCATTCCTTGCAGGTAGCAAGCTTCCCTTTTTATTTTCCATGCATTTTTAACTGTACACTAAAATCTCGACTGATATCTCATCAGAGGTTTGTCTCTCAGCGCTTTCACGGGCAGCAGAGGAAGAAACTAGCAAACACTAGAGCCACAGATGCAGAGTGATACCGTGCCAGACTTGGACAGAGTCTGTTGGAAAGTGTGAGAGAAGCACCGGTTAGCTCGGTAAAGGAAAAAGAAAAAAAAGGCTGAGATATTGTAAACATAATGTAAAACAGTGACTTCAGCCGACTTTAATGCTTTTAAACACGAAGCAGTTACATTATAAGAATCCCTCTGACATTTGATATTTTGGTGCAGTAAGTACACCCAACACATTCAAGTTTACAAAATATCTCAAAGTTCACCCAATACATAATCTTGTTGTCATGGTGATTCTGTAGCCACACAGTGCAGATGACTTGACATATAAAGTTAAAGCCATTTTTCAATGATTTCTACTGAGAAAAATGACAATCTGCCAAAACAGCACTTGGAATTGTGAAGCTGACAAGACAGCGTTCCTGTAGCGATTATGGCCTCATCACATCATAATGATAATCCAACTGTTACATCTCTACATGTTAACAGAGGGCATGTCAGAAACTAACCTGTTGTTGGCCTTGTTCTTCTCCATCTGCTCGTTCTGGTGCACATGCCAGTCCTCCAGCTCCTTTTTGGCTTTCTCTCTCCACTCTGCCTCAGCGGCCATGGATGCCGAGTCTGAGTTAGGGACGAAATGGCAGAGAGCAGAGTCGCCAGCAGAGGGAAAGACAGAGGAGGAGAACAAATGTATAATCAGACAGGGTAAGGATGCACACAACAAAATGACACAGTCACAGTGACACATTACAGCTACAAACTAATAATAATAACAATAATATACTTTATTTATAAAGCATTATTCTTAACAATGTTACAAAGTCCTTTACAAAGAAGAAACAATGAGATTATAGTATAAATAAGAGTCAATATCAATCATTTGAGAGAAATGGCAGTCTACAGCCTGTATCAGGTCAATATATTTGAAAGGTGCTTTGGTGCAAGGCCATTTAAAGCGGGCAATAGAATTTTAAAATCAATAGGACATTTAACAGGGAGCCAGTGTGGGGAGGCAGGCACAGGGGTGATGCACAGGGGTCATGTCTTTCTATCCCAGTGATGCGCCGGGCAGCGAGCATTAACTGAAGACCAGGAGACAGGGTGATTATTATCCCAGTGAAACCATGTTTGCTCACCTAACACTTCAAGGCGTGTCTTCTGCTCCTCCCTCCACTTGCGTAAACTCTCCGGCTCTTGTCTCTGAATGTCCACCTGGGCAATGGCTGCATAGTTGTCTGTCGGGCCATTGGACTCCTTTAGGACGAGAAACACTGACTCCATTACAAACTGGCTTGTGATCTAAATACTGCGTAGATCGTAAATCCATCACACGCATCATGAAAAACACAGGGAGAGGGAAACCAAGTATTTGATGGAGCTCAGAATCAGAATAACACTAACACTGACACTGACACACACACACACACACACACACACACACACACACACACACACACACACACACTACATTGACCTCAATTTGTAGTGAACAACCTACAGTATCCCTGACCAATTCATACCTTACCTTGAAACTCAGGTAACAAAAGTGAGTGTGTACACACACACACACACACACACACACACACACACACAGGGTTATTACAGTGTAAGAGACAGGTTGAAGGTGTGTGGAGTCTCACCTGAAACATGTCCCCATTCACTGTGGCAGGCTCGTCATCGAAACCGTCTGACATCGTGATGAGAAAACAAGGTTTACTGTTATTAAATGTTAATCAGGACTTCAGTTAGCCGCCCTCCCTCATCCCCTGGGCTAAACTTGTGTCGGCTCGGTCTCTCCGGGCCTCGTCAGTGTCTCATCTGATCCTGTCACAGTTCACAATGAGAGAATGCAGCAGCACCTGTTTGACCGCTGATGTTGTCACTTCACAGGACTGGATTTTCCAGAACAGTGCAAACAGCTAGCTAGCATTATTTAGCCGTGTTATAGCTTCACGACCTCACGTTAATACACGCTGGTTAATACGGTGTTGTAAAGGTGGTGGCCGCAGCTTCACACCTCCAATGATCCGGATGATAAATCACTAACATTTATTAACGCTATAGCTCTCACTATGCAAACAAACGCACCATGCTAGCTAGCTAAACCGCAGCTAGCGTTGCGTTAGTTAAATCAATAAACAGACGGGACAGTGTAAAGTGACTGAACCACACGACTGTATCAACCAGTGGTGCTGTTTTAAACATATTGTGCCGGAGCCATTGTTCGCAAACACTTATAATGCAGCTTCAGTTAGCTGGTTTGCTTGCTAGCTTGCTGAGGTTAGCACAAACTTGCCATAGCTGGCCGGCTGAGGCTGAGGCTCGGGCGGCGCCGGCGCCGGCTCCGGCTCCGGCTCCGGCTCCTGCTGCTGCTGGTGGCCGTTGGCTCCTTCCAGCGCCCCGAACCCGTCTCCGTCGTTCTCTATCCCCGCGATCTCGCTCTCCTGTTGGGCCAGGAAAGCCGCGGCCGGGTCCTCTTCAGCAGCCGGTGGGGCTCCGTTGTCAGCCATCTTTCTCAAAGTGTTTACAAGTTCCACTGCGCCTGACAGCTTCGGCTAGCGAATGTCAAAGCCCCACGATACAGATTGGTAACGTCAATTAAAAACTAACTTAATATGTAATATTTCCTCTCGGATATTAGTTATTTCAAGCAGCACAGGTAATGAAAGCGTCTGTATGAAACAATGACAGCTTCGAGCTGAGGCCTCACTGATGATTCATGATTTATTCACTTGTTCTACTGATGATGAGGCAGAGCAGCACCCCGGGGTGCCAGCTCCCTTTTGTTGGGGTGTGTCTCCATCTGCTGGTCACCTGCTGCAACTCTTCTGTGTTACTACTACAACTACTAATACTGCTACTACTACTACTACTTACTACTGCTACTACTACTACTACTACTACTAATAATAATAATAATAATACAATCTATGTAGCAAATTATATAAATAAAATGCTCTGCAAACAAATTGAACAACTGTTAAGCTACCACTAGAGGATGATGCATAACATTGTCTTTAATCTGATAAATAACGTGTGTCAGTTCTGTCAGTGGCATTGTGGTACATTTCCAATATGGCAGAGTCACAGAGGAGGTACAGGCCATTACACATCTATAACCTAACTACCAACGATAGTAAAGTAATCTTTGCCTGAATAACGTTCTCCATTGCAGATAAAAGTCTTGCATCCCTTACTTATGTACAATTATTACCAACATGTACATAAGTTTCAAAAGCATGTTAAAATATACCTTATGAGAAAGCGCTACTCAGCATTTGCACGATATTTTGTCCCACTTGTTCCACTTATTTTGTTCTATCTGGAAGTTACCTGACCTCAAAAGAAAAGATAAAAATGTATCAGATATAGTGGATGAAAATTTGCTTCATCATTATTGTTGTTGAATTAGTTTTTTTAAATCAATACTTGAATGTATTTCAGATATTCTGTCCACCACAGTGTTATACGGATTTAATTCAGATGTAAGATGCTTTATTTTAAACTTTATTGTATTATAACTTACAGAGATCGTGGTAAAGTATTATATGTTATTTTAATATAAGTTACAGAGATCGTGGTAAAGTATAGCATTTTATTAGATTATAATTTACAGAGATCGTGGTAAAGTATAACATTTTATTAGATTATAATTTACAGAGATCATGGTAAAGTATTACATGATATTTTATTATAACTTACAGAGATCATGGTAAAGTATTACATGATATTTTATTATAACTTACAGAGATCATGGTAAAGTATTACATGATATTTTATTATAACTTACAGAGATCATGGTAAAGTATTACATGTTATTTTATTATAACTTACAGAGATCGTGGTAAAGTATTACATGATATTTTATTATAACTTACAGAGATCGTGGTAGAGTATTACATGATATTTTATTATAACTTACAGAGATCGTGGTAGAGTATTACATGATATTTTATTATAACTTACAGAGATCGTGGTAAAGTATTAAATGATATTTTATTATAACTTACAGAGATAGAGTATTATATGTTAGGTTAATACATATCTTCAGAGTGAGGCCTCCTCTGACTCCCACAGTGAGACGGATCTGTCATGTGACCTGTGACGTTTCCGCCGGGGCTCAGCTAAAAGAGACTTTGAGGGAAGGAGGCTGCTGCTCACCAGGGATCCACGGCGGCTTCAAGGAAGTCCGAGAGTTAGCCCGCAATTTACCCACTGATCTTCTTCTCCTCTACCGGCGCACCGAGTCGAGATGTCCGGCGAACACACGGAGGGAACGGAGGTAAGATCCCCCCCCTCTGGCTCCGGCGCGTTTTAATTGCATTCCTTTGTGAGTTAGTGTAACTTTTCCCTGTCTGAAGCCAACTTTCTCCTCCGCAGTGGGAGTCATTGAATGGGCTGTGCTGAGCTCCACACTGTGCAGATTATAGCGTTGGCTGCCTCATCTGAGGCACCGAAAACTACTTTTGTTACAGCCCAGACTTTGTCTTTTCTTTACTTCTTTCTTCTTCCTCTGTTGTGTTGGCTGTTAATATCTCCGGCTTTGTGCTGTAATGCCGCTGATTCACTGCTCTCACCGTAGCCTTTAATTACCTGTTGCTAATGATTGTCTTGGACACGCTGGAGTCATTTAGAAGAAAACCCACATAAGCTAATGGTTGTGCAGCAGCCAGGAAATATAGAATCCTGCAATTCAGTGTGTTTGAGGACAGTGGGCTGTTCAGCACTTCTTTTACAAAGTTCCTATAGATTCAGAATGGGGACACCGGTGGGGTTTATAAATAGCCAGACCATAAGCAGGGATAGCGTCACTTGAATTATTAAGAACATACATACACAACATAGCAGTTTATTTATATTCATAACTTTAACTCATGATTTCTCCACCTGCTTACAGAGAGAAGTATTTTAAATGAACTGAAATACATCCGCACACACATGCTGTTACTTCCATTATCTAATTAAAATCAATTCAAATATGAATATAAACTGTTGACACAAGTGATATAACCTCTATTATCTGTTGCCACTATTGTTTTTTGCCATTGTTATGATCTCAGGCAGTCTAACTTTATAACATATTTTCTTAGTTTCCTGTTTAACACATGATACGGCATAATGACAAAACTAATCTAATGAACCATGTTGCTAATATGCTCTGGAAAGGTTTGACCAAAGTGCATTGACACAACAACATGGAAAGTCCTTTCTGTTAGGTTTAGCAGGTTTTATGGATGGGATCCTTTGGGCTGCTTGGCTGGTTGCTTTTATCGCATTTAAGACAAGAACCATTTCCCCCTTTTTTTGCCCTCAATATGAGTTATAACCTCGTCCCTGGTTTATTTTACGTTTTCCTTGTAAAGTGAGGTCATTTGATGTTAATATGAAATAACTGCCGGTGTGGTTGCTCTGCGTTTCGTGGCCTCCACAGAGAGAACGTAGACGTCCATATTGCTTTAATTCAGCTGTGTCTGTCTGCTGCCTCTCTTGTGCACTCTATTCCTACAGCCTCCATATATCCATTAGCTTTTATGTCGCAGGCGTTTGCCAGAATGTCGGGGTGGTTGACGTTACCTCTTCTCCGTCCTCCTTGGCCCCCCCCCCCCTTACCCCGCCCCACCCCTGCGCTCTCTGACTCATGTGGGTGTTGGGCTGAAATAGTTTGGTGTAGTTTTACATTCCTTATATAGCCTCTGAGGAGCGAGGAGAGGCTAAGGCTTGCCTGTGTTACAGACGGTGTTCGGGGGAGCGCAGGGTTTGCCAACAGAGAGGGAATCTGCTTGCCCTAGCTTACTGACTCTCTCTCCTCGCTGTTTCCCAGGTTTGGGCTAGTGGCCTGCCCTTGAGGACAAGGTAGGTTTCGCGTGGTGGCATCTAAGGGTTTGCTGGCAGCGTGTCATGAACCTGGTAGGGCTGGGGCAGGACGAGTCGGGGGGTGCAGGTACAGGGGTCAGTAGTACAGCAATAAGGGCAAGTGACATAGCCCTGGGTGTCAAGTTGCCTCGGGTTCTTAAAATTACCTGGCTATTTAGTGCCATGCCATCCACTGTCAATAAGTGGCTCTGGTGGGTGAAATGGTCCCACAGTGTCTTCATGGTTGCACCGTTTGAATAATTATGCAAAATATAGAACATGTGTATGTTGTGGGAATTTGGGCCCATGTTTGATTATAAATAATTGTTGAATATCGCTGTTGTTCTTATTGTCCAGGTGATTTACGTCGCAGATGTTTCCTAGAGCCTTCATTTGCATGGTAGCACACTTTGTTACACTCTGCACTGGGGCCTTGGTGTAAACGCTCTCCTCACATTACGATGCAAGGGATGACAACCTATTAGTTAGCGCATTGATAAATGTTTGAATGTTGTGTCCCAGCAGCACCACTGGTATTTCATTGTCTTGTACTTTATGCAAATGTCCCGTCGCAGAGTGAAATTGATTATTTCTGCCAAAGGACGCCTTTAGTCTATTAATGCAACATGGTTATTCTTAAAACTGGACACGTGTTTGTGTTGGAGACAACCAGCAGTAGGCCGATTTCATGTAATAAGGATGTTTGGCTTTTGGCCTAATTAACACACAGTTTCCTTCTCTCTCTCCCTCAAGGCTATGAATGTATACTCGGTAACCCTCAGCGGCCCAGCGCCTTGGGGCTTCAGGCTGCAGGGTGGCAAGGACTTCAGCATGCCCCTCACCGTGTCAAGGGTAAGAAACTTGTTTTGTTTTGGGCGTCCACTTCAACTCCTACTACTCTGCCGCTGCCGTCACCGCGGCCTTCACACCTTCCGTTGTTTCCACACCGTCGTTTATGTCCGTACAAGCTTCTGTGTGAAAGCCTTAGCAGATTCGCAAGTCTTTGAACGAGAGTGTTCAATACAAGCTCGGTCACCACATAATAACCCCGTCTGAGTGCGGTCATCTCTCATTTGTTCGGGTTTGCATAGTAAAAGGGTTTTTCATTTTCCTATCACTCACATTTTATGCTGTGTATACCAACCCTTATCCATCCAGTCAGTGTTAACATGCAGCACCTTTGCATTGACATCATTCTCCGGTCACAGCGACTGGCTGTCATTAGTTTTTTCAAGTGCTGTCCTACTCTCCATGTTCGGTCACTGCCTCTTCACTGAATGCATTTTCAAATAACTCTATAAACTAACGTTGCTATTGAAGAGAGCAGCAACCCACTTTCCAGGCCTTATAAGTGCAGTGCTGCTTTGCCTGACAAACACACTGCCTCACACTCGCAGTTGCACACGCATGCGCACACAGACAAATAATTCCAACATTGCTGCCAGCTATTGCGCACACAGATCTGGCATTTTATCATTCACTCAGTCTCCATTGGCATTGTTATATTGCTACCTTAGAGGCTGGTGTGATCTATTCATGTTAAACTGATTTGCATTTATTAATTCAGTTAAATATTTGCTGTGACCTATTTCAGAGATAATTGGGTGTTAATTGGAAACTAAATATGGGTCGGTCTTGGTCTTAGCCAGACAAGGTTACCCCACAGTCATTCAAACACTGTAGCTGGGCTCTCTATCCTTTTGTTTCTTAGTTGTTACTGTCACACAGTTATAATTAGGGCTGGGCGATATGGCCACAAATCATATCAAGATGAAAAATGTCATTCCAGTTGATATCAGTAGTTATCACAATTGATGTCAAATTATTATTTCTTTCTTTAAATTTTTGCTCCTGAGAGAAGGTTGTGGTTTTTCGACTCTTCTCTATGAGCAGAGAATGACACTTAACACTTAATAAACAGAAAAACATTAAACAAATCTGAGGTTGATCAATTACGTTATATCTCCTTATTGGGATTGAACAATGCCTAAGCAATTTATCAACATGCAATGAGCCTTTGTTGTGTTGCTATTGATGACACTTGTATTGTGATAATGATTGATGTTGTTTTATTGCCCAGCCCTGGTTATAAAAGACGAAAAGCAGCAGTAAAATCATGAACTATTGTGTGTTGCTCGGGTTGGTTTGGTGCTCAGAGTATACAAGGTTTTGTAAGTAGCATCACACTGAGCACACTGAGTGTAATCCTGTGGTGAGGGCAGCAGTTATCACCTGCCTTGTCAGTACACGTCCTGTATCTGTTCTGCTCTCTGGCAGGCACAGCAGTCAGAAACACAATGTTTTCCTTGGATTCATGACAAGAAACATTTTCTTCTTCCCATAAAATAACAAACTTCATTCGACAAATGGGCCCCAAAACAAAACGGGGATTTTTCGGTAGGACATAGTGGCTGACTTACAGGAATTTCCATCCAGACGCGGGCAAGGTGTACTGTAGGTGAACCGTCAGTGGGTGAGTCATTACTCGTAGTTAGATTATCTTGATTAATCAGCCTGTGCTAGGGTCCAGTTTTTCTGCAATCCAGGTACACCAGTCTGTGCTGATTAGTTTACTCTCTGAGAGAAACTAGAAGGGCACTTGGGGCGTAGACCTCCACCGCGGCCCAACAGTCCAGTTCCAAAACTCATTTAAATTCACTAGATCCAGATTTATTTGGGATCTGCTCCAAATTGCACAAACCAATACATCAAGATCCATGAATTATTCACTGAGACATCCATGAAAATGTCTCAAAATGCAAAAATCTCCTAATGATGAGGAAATGGGGAAAACAAATCTTGAATCCCCCCCCGGCTTCTTCCCTGACCCACACTGCATCCCTTCCACCAAGTTTCGTGGTAGTTTTTGTGTAATCCTGGTAACAATCAAACAAAGGCAGATGACGACATAATCTCCTTGATGGAGGTAATATAGTTTTCATGTTGTGCACTACCTGCGACCAGGTTAGTTAAAGCAAATGGTGCAAGATTGATTGTCTCTCACAATCTGTAAAAAAAAACTAAAACATATTTCTATGGCAGGAGCCTTAACAACTGGTCAGTGGCTAATATCTCTGTGGCTTGTTCCAGCAGTCCGTGCAGGCCTCGGGGTCCAGGAGTTATAAAGACGTGACAGGGTTTCTCTCTTTACCTTTCAGAGGCTGCTGGCCCTCCTCTAGGTCGTCATAAAAGCCCTCGACAGTGAATCACACAGTCGCAGAGGATGAAAACAGCCCAACGAGGGGATGTAAACCTCCAAGATATACAGTATCCCTTAGTAACAGGAAGAAAAGTCAGGCGTGCACTCGCTGGGCTTAGATTGGATGAATTTAGTGGGTGGTCTTTTTTCTTTACTGGCTTGTAGCCGATGAGATAAGTATCTCAGCCCCAGACAGTCCGCTAAAAGCGATTACAGAATGACGAACATGTGGAGTGACAGGACAAAAGCCTCAGTAAAATGCTGTGAGGCAAAGAGATTGTTAGTGATAACTGAGCAATGATCAGTGATTTAAGTGTTTTTGTAAAGATTACATGATAATTAGTGTGGATTTATTTAGTGATCATTATTATTTAAAGAATCTGGGTTTGGTTTCATTGTGACACAATCAATAACGTCATTTTCAATTATTTGCCTTGTATTTGAAGTACTTGTAACTGTCATCGTGTGTGTGTGTGTGTGTGTGTGTGTGTGTGTGTGTGTGTGTGTGTGTGTGTGTGTGTGTGTGTGTGTGTGTGTGTGTGTGTGTGTGTGTGTGTGTGTGTGTGTGTGTGTGTGTGTGTGTGTGTGTGTGTGTGTGTGTGTTTTAGTAAATGGTTTCCATGGGCTATGAATGCTCATGTTTCCTTCCTACTCTGTCTGCGAGCCTGGAAAGCTATGCTTTCTCAGCATTCCTGAGATTTTTCTTGTGTCCACCCCGTCGCTGCCAGCAAACAATCCCTTGTCTACTCTTCCACACTCACTTTTCTCGTCCATATGATCGACTCCCCCAAGTCCCTCTGTGATACTTTCCAGTGATTTCAGAGGTAGAACGTAGATCAGGCCAAGAGAAACCATTAAGTCATTGTTAAAGGAAAAATAAATGTTTGACGTAACATGAATAGACCCATTTATTAACTGAAAAAATAGGTTGATAACATTTATTTGACAGTTTTGAGTATCGCTCTACCTTGGAGATTTCCTATTGTCATTTTAGTTTAGTGGTTGTTTTAGAACTTCTATCCTGAAAACGGCCTTTCCTCATCCCATGAAGGAAAAAGGAAACTACAATAGATTAATCAAGAAAAGGCACATTTCTTTGTTTAACTCAAATGTCATTCTTTTTCATACTGACACGGTGATAGTGGTCACAACCCTACATGTCAATATTCTTCACTTTGTGAGCTCCATCTCTATATCATGTTTGAACATGGGTTGGATGCTATTGTGCTTTGGTGAACATACATGTCTATATGGCTTGGGAGTATATTGTCACCGGCATTGGAATTGTATTTAAAATTAGAAAAGGGGTCAGACAGAAACAGCACAGACTACGATATGATCACATCTTTTCTTACTAGTAGGCGTCACTTTCTATAACAGTGGTTCCCAAACTAGCAATTCTCCCGTGTGGCTGTGAGACACAGAAGGGGGAGGGGGGGGTTTGCAAAATGATCTCTAGAAATCAAATACAATTTGAAATGGCATATTTAACCATATTTGTTACAAACTCTGAAAAAATACTTTCTTTTTCTCCTTGTGAGTCATGAGGCGATTAGCGACAGCATCGGCTACAGCAGTTCAGTTTACAGCACAACAGGATTTCTTTGGATTTCTTTATTCTGTGGGATAACGTGGGTCACTAGTCTGGAATGGCTTTTTTGGGAGGTCATGGGCTGAAAGGTTTAGGAACCTCTTCTCTGAAACACTGGACATATCCCTCAATGCTGCCCCACCCTGCCATCCTTTTAAAGAACCACATCTTTGGAATTCCTCACTTCCAGTTTTCAATAAAAGCTTTATCTTATAAATGTGTTGTTTGTGTGCAAATGTAAGCTTCAATAACCCTGATGATATTAACAATATTATTTTCTGAGACATAATGAATTACCCCCCCCAAGGGACAGTCGACATTATACAGATGTTTTCCAAGAAAGATTAGGACCTAGGGCATAATTTACAGGGGATTGTTGTAACCCCTCCCCCACTCCCCCATAATCAATCCAGCCTGCACAACCCCCCCCAGTAGTCGCACTGAATGAAAAGTGTTGACTGTTATAGAACATTGTACAGTGGTTGGTTTTCTTGACTCAATTTGATTTGCTGCATGAACAAGGTTACAACTTTGGCCACTAGCTAGTTGGTATAATCTGACAAGTATGACCTATGAATGGTATTTATTGCTAAAGTAGAACAAGCGATCATTCCTTAGTTAGAAATAATGATTGAGCAGTATTTGATCATGTCATTTGACCTTAACCCCCCAATGTTCAACCCACAGTTACGCCCTTGAGTATTGCTAATCATGACGAGTAAAATCCCAACCAACTGTCGGACAGTTGTACCGACGGTAATAGTTTATAGAAGTATAATTGCTGTCTAGAGTGCCTGTGAACAGATTATCCTCTGAGAGCCGTCTCACATTAATGGGTCAAACAAGGGTTGAACATGCGTCCAATAGGCCTCTGTCACACAAGCCTCTTTTCTTATGAAAGCTGACCTCTGAATATCTTGAGGCAGCCTGATCGCGCGGCCTTTCACCCTTTTCCAACCGACCTTCTTGTTTTTGGTATTGTTTTCTCTTTTGAAAGGACGGTGGCCCTCCTAAGTAAAACTGCATGTCTCTCCACATGTGCCAACATCCTGTTTCAACA
The DNA here is from genome assembly GCF_022539355.2 of Hippoglossus stenolepis. Lineage (NCBI taxonomy): Eukaryota > Metazoa > Chordata > Actinopteri > Pleuronectiformes > Pleuronectidae > Hippoglossus > Hippoglossus stenolepis. The sequence goes on from NC_061489.1 coordinate 11,066,773, forward strand.
GGAAAGGCATAACATTTAGGAAGCAAGATTTCTTCGTAACTCTGTTTCAGTTGAATGGGCCACAGTCTGGGGGGGGTGGGGGGCAGCCAGCCTTAAAAGCCCCTCTGAGGACTTTCTCCATATATCTGCCCCAGATCTTGTGCCACTGTGATTCCATAAACAATATGATACTATAACAGAGCCTCCTGAGCACCATCTGGTTTCTGTCGACAAACACGAGCTACGCCGCTGAAATCAAATGTTTGGAGGAAATTGCAGATGATGTCATGTCAATAAGCGAGCGGGGAGATTTGTGAACCTCTCACCGTCACCACAGCTGGATGTGTCAATGAGTCTTGTCTATGTTTGTCGGTGTCTTTGTCTTGACTTGTAAGCCATCTGTTGCTTCATCAGTGGTGCGCTCTTAAGCATGGCCTCACTCACTTACAAACTCAGGGAAAAGAGGCCTTGTTGTTAGAGGGGTGAATTAATAATTCAGTCCTCTGCTGATGGATTGCCTGCAGGGGGCATTTCTTCTGTGGCTCTTTAGGCATGAATGCCTCATGTTGTGATCAGTGCAGCACTGTTTTAAGGTGAGTTAGTGCTAGGTGTTCCACTGCAGTCGTTACGGGGCAACCACATGCTTGCAGGTTTGGTTTTCCATTTCTCAGAGGGATATTTATGGCTTTGCATCAGCTGTGCTGTGTGAGTGATGTAAGGACAGACTGTCTCTCGGCCCCCAAATAGCCATGGAAAGAATAAAAGTGAGCTGGTGCAGAGTTACATGTTCAGTATATCCACAGCTGTAGATAAACTCTAGTGCGTTATTGGTTTCTCCAAAGGGAAGAGAATCCAGCTGAGAGTGGGTATGAGGCCCTGGCTCACCTGTAGGGACAGTCACGGAATCACTTCAGAAGTGAATTCAAGATGTTGTGTTTTGAAAGGTTGGCTAATTCTTTGAAATATGAGCTCACCAGAGCAGCCCTGCTGCTGCGCTCTGCCAAAAGTCCTTGAAACAGGCGAAGATGGTAACCCAGTAATTCTGTATTCGGTTGTTCAGACATAACGGCTAAGTTTGAAGTGAGGTCCAAATCACATTTGCACAAAATATATTAAGACAGGATGAGGCTGTGTCTCGGCTCTTTACGTGCACCAGAGGAACCGACTCGGCTACGAGATGTTATCATACATCACGGCTGCCCCTTCATTTTCTATGTGTGGTTGTTGTGAGGACTAGCACAGCACGTTGCATTCAAGAGCATGTTTTCCACTGTCCTTCGCTGTATTGACAAACTGCTGGGGGAGGTGTAAGGTTTCTGTCGGCCCCCTACCAACCAAAGGACTGAGCGCAGCAACTTTAACTGCTGCCTTCTCAAGTGAGGGAGCAGCTGCGCTCTGAACCTGAGCCAGGAGCACAGGTGTTTGTGTCCATCAGTAACTCAACTCACACAGACACGCACACGCACATATACAATCTGCAGTCTCTCTGGCTTCTTATACTTTTCCTTTCCTCACCTTTTGCATTAGCGGTCAACAAGCAGGTAAATGTGTGGGTGAGGTGTTAGGCCATGCGCCTCCAGAGCTGCTTCAGTTATTCTGCAAGTCAGTGAAGCTCTAGTGGAGAGATGACACCATTCTTCAATAAAAAATATTCATTCATCTATTGTTTTGATGAAAGCAGTTGCTTTAAAATCTATGTTCAGTGGGATTAGATCAGTGATCCTTTTATACTCGGTACAACAACATTTAAAAGACTTTTCCTCCATTAATTTATTCCGATTTTCACTTTAGTTCTTGTCTGTTTTATCAAAGTCCCCACTTCAAGATAAGCCTGGACCAGCTGTTTTTGCAAAGTGTAATTCTCATTAAACACTTCTTTGATCATTCTTTAAATGCTGCTCTTTTCTGTCCACATTCCAGCATGGGTATCTATTACCGCACTGTCTTGTAATATTTTAAGTGCTTAAATTTTTACGCAGATTAAAGACTGTTTGTTGAGTTACCATTTAGTACAGCTCCCTCGAGGTTTGCGATGGCGCTTCTCTAGCTCCAATTAATGGGATATTCTGTTGTTTAAAGCTAACAAAATAATTGTCCTGTTTTTTGTAAATGGACAAGGTGCTCAAGTTTTACTAGCCTGTATGCTAATAAAAAAAGGGGGCAGCTCTTCTGCAGTGAACCTCGCTGGCACTGTGCCAGGCCGTGCCCCCCGCCTTTAAGAATATGTCACATGTGTCCATATCATGGTTGTTTTCCTCCAGTGGAAGCTGTTAAAACTCTCTGAAGTTCCTTTTCTAAAGTGGAGGAATTATTTCTTTTTTAACCCTTCTAATTGCTTCCAGTGTGTGCAAATCAAAGGCAATTAAAGTGGTGTTTGAACTCGGCTGTAAAATAAGGGTAGCCTGCATCGCCTCCGAGGAATGCATTGCCTCCTATTTTTATCTCTGCCGTGTTTTGATTCAAGGCAGCCTCCAACTTAGTCGTCTTTCAGAGGCGCAGAGTCGCTTCTCTCAACCTGAGCTGTCATCGTTTTTCACAGGGCACATTTCCTCCCCGCTCACACGAGTGTTTATGTTTAATGTACGGAAATCAAAGTGGCAAGTGTGATAGCTTAGCTGAACATGGCAGAAAACTATTGATTGAACCGCTGAGTCCTCTGAGCTTTTGATGAGCTAACATTTGCAGGGATCCGTGACATCAGAGACTAATCCTAATGGGGTTTTGGCCCGAAATCCCAGCACTCGCTCCCTTATCTGATGCCCAACACTTTGTACTCCAGTTATCTGAGAGTTTGACACAAGTCTCGAGTTTTATTAAGCCGCACGGGCAAGCTGACTAAGCCCTTACTAAACACGATGTGGCATTGCCTCTGTGTATATTGGTGTTTTTAGAGCTCATGACAGACGGTGTCACACATGCTGAAAACCATTACTACCTGTACAGACTAAGTTCTTCCTGTGTGTCACAAGACCTCACCCTGCTTCGCTCTGACTCAGTACGTCTGCATTCTGTGTCAGTGTGAGAGGATGATGTCAGTCGTCAATGACCTACCTGTCTCGATTGGGGGGGGGAGAGAGGATGTTTTGTTCCAGTAAACGATGTGACTCTGTGTAACATATGGTTTGTGTCTGCGGCTTTCACGAGTTCCATCTGCAGTAAATTATATGCTGATGACTGATGACATCATGATGACATGTAATCCCTGTTCCTGGTAGTGTTGAGTGAAATATCTGGACGGGGCCGTCACACCCAGACACACAGACTCCCTGAGCTGATTATTAACTGTGGATAACAGACGTTTCTGTGCATTTTTAGATATTCTATATCTTTGTTTTGAGCTTCTCTTATCTGTATGATGTAAAGGTTGGTAATGCAGTTTTTTTTAAGTCTTGTTTTGAAAACAATTATATATCTGTAATATCTCTTTAATGTGTATATAAATATATATATTTAATATAGCATTATATATACTGACTAGGATAACAAAACAATAGTGAAATGGAGGAAAAGCATCAAAAGTTATATTTTGTGTTTTGAAGTAATTATTTTTTTATTTCTAACATTGAGGCATGGTTACACAAAAACGACTCAACCGGTTTCCATGACATTTTGTGGAGGCACTCAACATGACAAAGAAAGAAACAGTTAAAGTTTAAGTCTAGTCTAGTTGTGTGTTTGACCAATTCATCCAGCATTATCTGTGTATTTTTATAAACAGCAAAGTTATACTTTTGCCCTTGGAGCTTTTACCACTCCCCAAACACATCTCCCTAACATCTGGTTTCTGTTTTCTTTCCCTCCAGCTGACCCCGGGCGGGAAGGCCGCTCAGGCTGGTGTCGGTGTCGGAGACTGGGTGGTGTCCATTGGCGACACCAACGCGGAGGACATGACCCACGTGGAGGCGCAGAACCAGATTAGAGCAGCAACAGACTCCCTCACCCTAACTCTCAGCAAGTAAGTCACCTGGTGGCACCTGAAGGATTCAACAAACCTCCATTTTTATCTTGGTCAGCAGCATAAATCACCACAAAGCACACGTCCTCCTTTTTTCTTACTTTGAGAAAAATGAGATGGCATAATGTCCTTGAGGTTCGGCCCAGTATGACAGATAGTTGCAAAATACTTATGAGTTACCATCTTGCACTTTCTATTATATTTACTGTCCTGATGCCTGCATTAGTTTTAGATCTGGCTCTGGCTCAAATTTCTGATCGCGAGTCAAAACCGTGCCAGAAAAATTGCTTTCGAAAAGTAAATATTTCTGAAGGGTAGGTTTTTTTGTTTTTGAATCCTTTTTGTCTCTTTGTCTTATACAGAAGTTAACGGGTTGTTTCAAAAACCACTGAACAAATTTGAGTAGAATCTGACCTATATCTTTTCATAAAGTTCATTCACAATTCCACACAGTGATTTTTTTTTTTTGTGCTCCGTGTACAAATTTGATCCACTGAACTGTAAGAGTGCAAAGCATATTAACGTCTGTTGCTGGGTTTTCTGTTTATAATATGCTCTTTTTGTACAAACGCTTGCCAAAGTCTTGCTGGGCGGTGCCGGGTTTAAACAAATTGCAGTGTATTTTGCAATTGGAACCACACTCATGAGACAAGTGCACATATTAACCCAATATATGACGGAGTTGTGCTTGTAGGGGCAATTTTTAACAAGTTAAACAGCGATAATTTGGCAGTCAAGGAGTCCTAGGATTCATCACTGTATGCTTCTTGACAGCAGTTCAAACCAAGATCAGGTTTAAAACCTCATTATTATTATTGAAGTAATAAGAGGATTGTGTGAAGCTGCGAGATCAAATTTTCTTTCTAGCTCAGTATTACACTAATATTTTGTCCTTTTCAGCCTTTAAGAAGCAAAAACAGCCGTTAGATAGTGAAATAGTCTGCAAAACGACTGCTGTCATGTGGAACCACTGGCTTGTGATCAGGTGTGACACCGTTTACACAGGAACCCATGGGAACCTGTACTTTGGCTTTATAATGATATTAGAGAAACAGTTTCTTCAGATTAAAACATTCTGTTGTTCAGTGTGTGCCAGCAAAATCTATTTTCAAATCTTAATTTAATTCTCCCTGGATAACCTTCATACCTGCTCACATAACAGCTGCCAGAAATTCCTGACTGATAAAGTATATCCGTAGACTACAAGCCAAATGTTTCATCACAGGCCTAATTATAAGAAAAAGATTCCCCCTCCCAGGGAAACGCAGAACATAACCATCCAAGAGCCCAAAGCCTTCGGAAAACGAGAAGCTATTGACTCGCTAAGTAATAAAGATGTGCCTCGCTGCTGTCATGGGACTCATTTTGATTCTGTGATACTCATAAGTGTAGAGGTTGTGATCACAGCTGTAACTGAGCTATTTTCACTTCCAGTTCATTTTGTCGTCGCCCGCCAAGAGACTCAGCTGTTAAGTTCCTGACAAATGTTCTTTGTTCACTTGGTTTGTCGAGTCAGAAGAGCCACATGTCTTTTCTATTACTTTCCAGATGAGAACGGAGCCAGAACGAAAAATGAAATGGTCTCCGATTTAGAGAGAGATCCCGGTGAACGCCAGCAGCGGCCTCCTCCTCCCTCATTCACGCAGCGTGGATTTCTCTGCTCGCGTCACTAAATCCAGCCGATCCACCACTTCATGTTTCGTTTTTTCAAAATATTTTTATTAAGCTTTTCACAACTAGAGACCTGGGAGACAGGAAGTCGATTAAGTTCCAGACGAATAATCTTTCTGGTCTTCTTTTAATCAAAAATGCCAGACATTGGCCGGCTCCTCAGAAGTGAGGATTTTCTTTGTCATACACGAGAGGGAGGTGAAAATAATCGGCAGATAAATCTATAATGAAAAGTAGTCCTTACTTGCAGCCCCAGCATAAAATCAATGTCAAAGAGAACAGATGAGTGTTGGTATTGAAATCAATACTTGAGACATAATGTGTTCTGCTAAAGGAGCAAAGATTAAGCTATTTTATCAGTTTTGTTCAGATGGAAAAGCGAGAGAATAATGGAGGAAAAGGAGAGAGAGAGAGAGAAGTAGGTGGAGGGGGAGGAAAGTACAGAGAATGTTAAACTTAGCAGAATCACTGTCTTACGCCCACTATAATCTTGTGTGTAACATGTAGTTTAACGTCACTAATTATTGCAGCAGGTCATTTTAGGTAACATTTTAAAAACAACCGTCTCTTTCCGAGCAAAGAGCTGCAGTTCCCCCGTTGTATCTCCAAAAAGCCAAAACACATTGCTGATGTTGCACGTTTTCCCCTGCAGATAGAGGTCACACGCTATTCTCCGACCTACTAAATGCCTTAAAAGGAGTGTGAGGGAGAGCGAGGGAGCCGCAAACTCCCGGGTTGGAGTTTGAGAGAGAGGGAGAGAGGGAGAGAGAGGAGGAAAAGTGAAAGGAGAAGAGTTAGAAAAAAGTGACGGTGAGAAATTTGTCAGGTTTGTGGCAAACGGGGGATAAGAACCGAGCAAAGTGACGTCATGCTGAGGGATTTGATGAGCTTGAGTATATGAGCCAGATGTGCCCCAGGGTCTGTTTAACACCCCCAAATAGAAGATTTATGGCTGAAATTGTTGTTACTGCGCATTTACAAACACAAGTCCTACATCTATTTAATGCAAGAATGTTTTTTATTCTTCTTTCACCTTAAATACGCAGTGAGTGGTGTAATATTTTGATAGTCCTGCAATAAACCCGGCGTGTTTACTTAACTGCGGCCATACTGCTCCAGCTCTCTGTGGTTTGCCTCCTCTATTTCTCATCTCCTTGTGGAGTCCAGGGATGGTAAACATTTCACATTCTTCCACTCCCTCCCTCTCCCATTGTTGCTGTATTGTAAGACAAGCAAACATTGTGTCCCCGTTACACTTATCAGAGAGGAGCTATTGTCAGTTTTATTCACTCGTATCTTGGCTGCCATCCACAGCTTCCTTTATGTCAAGAGAGGAGGACAGCTGCACGGTGATGAGCCGAGGTCCCATTGTTTGCTTTAGTGCCTCATTTTGTTCAAATCCAATGATCGTGGTCTGGATAGTTGTGGTTGGAGGTTTGATTATATTCCCGATGTGTGCGATGGTGTTAATGGTGTCGTGGGAGTTTTCATTCCTGTAGAGCAACTTCACGTTTTATCTGAAATCAGCTCAAAGCCCAACATGCATCATCTAAACTAAGTGACCCGTGAAATGAGGCAGGAAATGATCTCATACGGCGCTCGTATTCCGTTTCAGCGCAGGTCAAACTTATCCCATGCTGCGGTGACTTAATCAGTTCCGTGTTTGCTCATTTAAGCTCGATTTGCCAGAATAAATACAGAGATGGAACAGCTGTCATACACATTCCTCATATCTCCCGATTTCAGCGGTGACTCATCAAATTGTGGGGTAGCGCTGCGAGTGTCACATTTATTTGTCTTCCCAGAAATGTGACGTGCACAGACATGTCAGTGCGCCTCTGCTCCTCTTCTCTGGATCTGCGCGGCCCTGTCGTCATCCGGTCTGTAATGGATGCAGTGGGCACTGTTTTGTGTGTGTGACCGCGCTCTGAAACAATGAGGGCGACGAGCTTTGTGTAGAATGTACAAACTGTGGTCAGGGGACGGTAGTGCTTTATGTTTGGCTGCATTAGGAGCCACCAGCACTGTAAACCTGTAAGTATATTTTATTTTTTAATGAACTATCGGCTGTGCTGCTCCAGCCAGCAAGGGCACAGAGATAATGTCAGTCGTGGGATTAGAGCAGTGTACATCACTGGGCCACCTGCGGTATCATATTAGCTGGGTAGTGGTTGATATGCAGATAAGAAAAGTAGTGCGTTTTAGAGAGTGCATAATGAGAGGAGAGCTAACTTCAGTGATTCTATGACCTGATTCTTTTCTCACATTATTTCTGTCTTTGTTTCGTCTGCTGATTAGCATAACCACTGATATATGAGCAGACAGGGAACTGGCTGAAGACTGTGGAGTCCACGGGGAATTAAAACACAAGTGATATCAGCAAACATGTCCAGTTTGAACCCAATTATCTAAACCACAAGTTCAGATATAAAAACAAAGGTGCAGTTATAACCCAAACTTGATTTGTTTTCTGTGCAGGACTGCTTTTTACTTCTTAGACGAGTACAGGGGATATTTTGAGTGTTTTCTTCCTTTCTGGCGTCTCTGAGCAGTTCAGATAAGTGGGTTTAACTGGACTTGTTTAAAGCCGGTGTGATCACTTGTTTGCAAAACCCCTAATAAAACTGTCTCAAGCATTTAGCAAAGAGACTGAAACTCCCTGTTTTTGCAGTCAAAGCATGCATGTTTTCTCCAAAGGGAACTACAACAAAAAGACACAGCCTGTAAAATATAGTGGGGTCCAAAGTTCTGTCACAACTTTCCCTCTTTTGGAATCCATATCACCTTCGCCAAGGAGGTAATGTTTTCGTCTCTGTTTGAAGGAGCAGGATTACACAAAAACTACTCATCGGATTTCCGTGAAACTTTGTGAAGAGGGGGTTTGACCCAAGACAGAATCCATATAGTTTTGGTGCAGATTCGGAGGATTTTTTTTTCTCACTTTTTGTAGGATTGCAGGATACAAATCTGGATCGAGTGAACTTAAATGTGGTTTGATAAGAGGACTATATTCACTCCACTGACCAAGTTATAGCTGAAGTAGCTCTCTCCAGCTATTAGTCTCCATTTTATTTATTTGATGTATTTTCTCATTGTTGGTCTTGAAGTTTCAATTAATTAAAATCACTCCTTTTTGGATGGAGGCTGTGTGAAAAATAACTTTTCCTTTGACTGAAATCCTGCAAACTTTGGGGATGTAGAAATCGCAGACTGTATATTCAGACTGTGATGTAAATGTTTTTCAGATGATTTTAATGAAACCATGTTTTAATTACGGTTCTTTTCTCTCCACAGACTTTACAAAGCAGGTGGAGAGCAGAAGGTAAGACTATAATTGCCACTTGGATGCTTTTTGCATGGTCTGCTACTGAACTACAGGGAAATGTAATTAAATCTGAAACTTCCTTTTAATCATTGTCCACCACTGGCCTCACCAGTGTGTTGTGTCACCCTGTGTTTAAATCCATCTGATTCACCTGTCAAGCTCTCACAGAGTCCGTGTGCTGTGCATTAGCTAAGCACCAGTGAGTTGCTAAATGAGATGTTTGCTGGATGGAGTGTGTTGTGAATCTTCTTTTGAAATTCCCTGCAGTGTGTTTTTGTAATGCCTTGCACAATCCCTGACAGCAGACGAATACTGAAGCTTTCAGCTCCACTGCCAAACCCTCTGGAGAGTCCCCTGCCCAGCTGATTACAGTCTGAATGGCACAGTGGTGTCGTGAACTGCTTTGTGCTGCACGCTGTTTTAGTGAAACAGCTGGAATATAATGCTCTCACAAAGTCAATGTTCCATTTTAGTAGGTGTTCCTGCAGGCTGGGCATAATGCTCAGTGTGGAATCTCATTAGTGAGTCATGTCAGTCAAATATGACAATTTCTCACCTTGAACATTTAGTTTTTTGGGGTTTTTACCAGCAGCAGCAGATTACTTTGGCCAGTCCCTGGCTGACGGCCAACACAAATAAAATGGCTGTGTTCACACTTCTTACGCACTTGTGCAGAGAAAAGCCTGCAGGCTTTGACAGAGCCACTCCTGCAGCACAGAGTAATCATTTGCTATGAGAAAATATTGGGCTGCACGGGAGGCTTTCTTAACGTACCGCTTGGGATTGTGCAACAGCAGAAGGAACTTTTACTGTGTGTCAGAAATGTCTAACTGCATGTTGTGCACTGTGCTGCATTGTCTCCCTCTCCCTCACCCTCATAGGACTCGCTTGCTCCGGCTTCTGTTCAGCCAAAGTACTCCTTTGCCCCCAGCACAGCCATTAACAAGATGGCGAGGCCATTTACAGCAGGTGGTGTTAGTGCCAACTCAGGACCTTCTATTAAACCTGTTGCCTACTCGCCCAAACTTAACACGCCTTGCTCGCAGGGCCGTGCCAGTATGCAGCAGCCACAGAATGGGTAGGTGGATGAATAAACACTATTACCTTCTGAACCACAATGTGACTGATGTGGTTTTAATGGTATTTTTGACGTCTCATTATTCTGGTTTTACACTAAAGGGAAAATAACCCCGTTGGGATTCCCAAACTGCATTACGTCAAGAACTGACTTCAATCACGGCTACAGCGTGTTGCCAAAATGCTGTCACTGATTTTAAGAAGCATTACAGACAAGAACAAAGACAAATTAAACATAACAAATGCTGAGATCAAGTTAATCGACCCGCTCTATTAATATTAGTAAGACGAAAAGCATATGTCTGCTGTTTTATAACCTTGTGCTGTTGGTCTCACCAGCAGTAACAGTAACCTGCCGTCATATTGTGTCATGACAGACGCCGACCACAGAACAACTAATGCAATAAGGACGAGGTTGTTGACCTTTTGTCAAAACAGATCCACACTTTCTTGTTTATCATAGTTTGGTTCAGACAGATATTATACTGTCTTCCTCAACACTGGATTTTATCAGAAGACACAAACTGTTTTTACAGAGATTAGACGTGTTGATGATAACTCACACATTTGTGGTCTCGTAAAATGAGTTTTGTTCTCACACTCTGCGGGTGAATTTCTTTTGACGCTGCAGAAGTTGTCATTTATTTTTGTAAATATAGATTTATTTTCCATCAAACCTCCCCCTATCATCGTGTGTGTGTGTGTGTGTGTGTGTGTGTGTGTGTGTGTGTGTGTGTGTGTGTGTGTGTGTGTGTGTGTGTGTGTGTGTGTGTGTGTGTGTGTGTGTGTGTGTGTGTGTGTGTGTGTGTGTGTGTGTGTGTGTGTGTGACACAAACCAAAATGTAAGACTTTACGGTCTTAGAGAAATTAATCATCTCTCGCAAAACAATCTACCTTTTTATAACTGATTTCCTATTTCAACAGATTTGTTATTTACTGGCTGTGATTCTTACCTCTATCTTATACAAATGGCAGAATTGATTACTTTCAAATGATTTAGAACTTGATCGGCACTAAACTGGCAGGGAAATAAAACAATATCTGTAATTACCACAATATAGTTTTCAATAATAGCAATATAACAAGTCAAATATATATAAATAAAATGCTTATGCATCATGCACATAGAGGAGGTATAACACGTAACTGCTCCACCTCAGATCTGTAAAATATTTTGTGATTGTGATTCTCTGCTCTGGAGCAAAAATCTGTCTTTAAACTCGGCATTTGTCGTGATAATTATTGATATGAAAATGGGTTATCTTGATGTAATTTTTGGCCATATTGTCCCCTAAGTTACATCAGAGTAATAATGGAATATCTTGGTGGATCTTTTTCGGACCTAAAAGCTGGAACTGAATAATCACTGAAATACATTTGATGTGCCAGAAGTTAAAATTATTTCTCACCAGCTCTGATGTTGAGTCCCTCAAGCAAACTTCTGATCTGTTGTGTTGAAATAAAAAAAAAAAATCGAATCTTTAATGCGGCTGCAAAAGTTTCTCTTTGAAAACTTTCTTGATCAGTTTGGCTTCTGACCTCTGCTTGTAACTGTAAAACAGTAACTTGGCTCGAAAGATGATTTTAAAGATGCAATAATTTCTGCTGTGCATAAAAAATGGAGCGAACTCTTGCAGCTATAATTATGAAAGAGATAAACGGCAGTATCCTCCAGTTTTATTTTACCACTCAGTTTTTCAGATTTTACAGGGATTGCAGGATATATTTTAAAGGATCCTGAAACTGGCTCTATATGTCATGACACGGTCTTCAGGAGTAGGCCTGTCGGGCTCCTGTAATTTGGGTCATGGTGGTCGTCGGACTGCAGCCATTGGTGAGACGTGGTCTGTTGCCGTTTTTAGCCCGGCTCATAAATTCTGCCGAGTTCCCACACGGCCTTTACGGCCCCGTCGCTGGATTATTTAAGCAGCCTCACTCGCTTACCCCTGGAGAGGCGTCACATGCTCGTGAAGTTTCTCTGCAGATGGCCCGAACGCGTTCCCCAGGCCTTCTTTGAAAAGAATGCAGCCTAATTAAAAGTGTCAGCCGGGGTTTGATGAAGACATTGTTGGATTTCCTCAGACCGTAAACAGTTTGATGCAAACGGCGTATGACTAATGTGTCCAGACGTGTTGCATTGAAACAGGTTTTGTGTGATGTTGTTTGTACAGAGCTTATTTCCGACATCATAAGAGGTCGCTGCCGTGGCATTTGTGGGAGGAAAATTAGACAAACTGCAGAGACACACAAATCAGGCAAGGGGCTTTTTTGTCAAATGCACAGGGATTTACATAACAATGACAAGAATTTGTGCACATGGGCGAGAGGAGCAGAACGGCGAAGGTTTTGTGCCAAATGTCGGGAGTCATTTTGGGTCAGGGTGACAATAGAAGGTTTGACAGGCAGACAACCCCCTCTCTCACTGTTTCACTGAGCTGTTTGACAATGACAGCATGTCTCGTGTCACCTCCTGCTTGTTTTCTTTTTTGCATCCTGCAGTATTTTTTAATCTTCTGCTGTGTAAAACCTCTGTCATATATTGACGTGTTCTGTTTCTCATTTAACCCCAAACTGAACTCTGACCTCCTTCTCCTTCCTCCTCCTGTCTTTTTTTACTCCTGTCTTTTAACTCTGCAGATGGAAACTCTTGACAAGTTAGTATATTTCTTTGCCTTTTTAAATTGTTTTTCAAACTTGTGTATGATTTCCATCCTTTAGCGTAGTGTTTCCCAACCTTTTTGTCTTGTGACCTGTTGAAACAAAGCAGTGTAAAGCCTATTGTGGGCCGACCCTCGGGTTTGGCACGACTGCTCTGTTGGCTACATCCATACTACTATGATTTCTTTTGAAAACCTGTGTTTTCAAACTAAAACCCTCTTTCTCAACACAAGTTTTGCTCCATATCAGTGTCAATTCCTTTCCATACTAACTTGCCTATAATAATATATCACATGACCGCTCACTTACACTGGGCATGTGTGTGTCCTGGTGTAAATAGGAATTCTTCTTCTTTTAATTAATTAACCATGTTGCGTTCCACACTGGTAGCCGAGGCTTATGCCGGTTGTTTTTCTCCTGGAAAGGGTTTGTGTGATAGCAACCTGATGAATCAGCGAAAGCTACGCAGTGGCCGAAAATGTATCAACCAATCAGCAAGTGAGTGACTTGGACAATTTTTCGAAACATCTCCGTTTCTGTCATTCCAGACTGAAACGTAGCCCAGAGCTTGCAATCTAAAAAAGGGGCCAGCAGCATTTCCAAACTTCTCCGTTTTAGCAGGTCTAAAACTCCGGAGTAGTGTGGACGCCACGCGTAACCGTAGCTTTGCGTTGTTGTTGCGTTTTTCCATACAAAAGCATGGTAGTATGGATGTAGCCTTAGAATCCATTTCACCATTTGCAGTTGCCATCTCACAAGTCTGGACAGGTTTAAATGATGCACAGGCCTGAATTACACATATATATTAGATCTAATAAGATAAACTCCATCTCTAATATTTACTTGCCATCTGTTCTTTGTCTTTCCTCTGCTAACTCCATACATTCTCTGTTTGATCTGTGGTCTATTCTACAGGGGTGAAGCTACTTACTATGACGATGTGTACCTAGACTCCAAGTAAGGGGCAGCTGCATGCAGGCTCGTTTGTCAGCTCAGTAGTTTATTATGGCCAGGCTCATAATGACGAGAGAAAAGCGCTGATGCTCTCGTGTATATTCAATGATTGGATTTACAGAACAAAGATGCCAGGTCATTAAAATGAGATCCATCTTTCATCCTCTACTTGCTTTTTGACGAATGCATGCTGCAGTTCACCTACAAATGTGTTGAGGGGGAAAAAAAAAGCTTGAAGTGAAAAGCTGTGCTGCTTCTTGAGTTGTTTAGCAGAATAAAAGCTTTATTATGTAGTAAAAGTCGTCCACAATCAAGGCTAGATGCTGTAATTCTGACAGCTTTTTGCCCATTGATTTTAATGACAGTTATAAATACAGTTTCTAATGCGTTAATGTCCATTTATGAGTCTACAGTGTGCCCATGAGAAATCTAAGTAATGGCCATCCATTAGCTCGCTTATTGCGTGACTGTGATACTGAGCATTGCTCTTAAATATTGCATGATGTGCTTGGGGTGTCCTCTATTTTCAAGGTCACTTGATTAGTTGGGTTGATGTGAGTGGGTGGTCCCTTGATGGGGTTGTGTTAACTGGCCTGCCGTGTGCTGCTGCTGGGTGTGTGTGTGCAGGCACGGCCTCAGGGTGGACAACATGGCCTGTTTTATCCCAAACGACCGCAGCAAGAAGAGGCTGATTCAGGACACTGAGGACTGGCAGCCCCGCACCGGCACCACCCAGTCCCGCTCCTTCCGCATCCTGGCCCAGCTAACAGGCACCGACTTCAGTAAGTCAGGACTCAGTCCTGCAAAGTGACATTGCAGAGAGGGAGGCCTATGAGTGAGCTGTTGATTTGATCATAGTCGCTGTCAGAGTGAGCGACACAGTAACGGTGGATTACACAGGGGGTCTATTTTTCAGCTGTGGAGCGGGGTCTCCACTGTCAGGTGGCTCTTATTTTTCCATGACTGTAATCAGTCTGAAAAATCAACTACACTTCTACATGTTGATCATGTGTGTAGGAGCCACCTGTTCATGTAATGTACATTATTTCTAATGCTGTGTGAGTCCGTATAGGCTCAACTGGCTATTTGTCTGTTAGAAAGGCAGAAGTAGGTGTGTGTCAACTTTTATCAGCAAGACATGATGCTGATGTGTGTGTCTCTCCTGGATCTCTCAGTGCAGGACCCAGATGATGAAAACATGAAGAGGTCCAGGTAAAAACTGGAGTGGCATTGGTTTGATCCGTTGTGTGTTTGTGTGGAAGCTTGAGTTTAAGTCTTATTTTGAATTATATCTCAACTTCTACATTTGAGATAGTTGTGTTTTGCTGTTGAAATATTGCTGCTTTAAACACTGGCGTTTGTGGTGTGATTTGAACCTACTTTGCATCATAAGTACAAGAATCTGCTCTGTGACTAAATTAAATAATTTCTTTTAACAGAAAATTTGAATAGATATTCCAGCTTATTTGCTTTCATGCTGAAAGTTGGATGAGAAGATATATAAACACTGGGCAAAATATCAATATTGTTAAAAATATAATTTAATCAATAGATTTGTAAAATGTTTTTAAATTTTTTGTTTGTGATTCTCTGTTCGTAAAGAAGAGTTTAAAACCAAAACCTTCACTCAGGAGCAAAAATCTTTAAACTTAAAAGAAATAATGAAGTGACATTTATGTTGATAATTATAGATATCGACTATAGATATTAGCATCCAGTTAGCATAGCATAAAGACTTGGAACAGAGTTCTATAGCTAGCCTGCCTCATCCATTGTCTTTCTTCTCATGCATCTCTCGCCAAGAAAGCAAAAAAAAACTATCCCTTGAATTCACTTTGTAATTTACCTCTTAACCTATCTTAGCTTTTCTGTTTCTGTGTTGTTTCACCTGCTTCATCCCTCTGATACTATTTCACCTTTTTGTGCACTTTACTCCACTTTCTGCTCTCTCCTGCTCTTCTTTTTTTCTTCTAATTCATCCTCTCCCCTACAATCTATTTCCTTCCTGTCTATCTCTGTTTCATATCTCTGTTGCTTGGGGCAGGGAAAAGTTCCTCACCGAGATTCAGAGTCCCCGCTATGCCCGTCTGAGAGATTGGCACCACGACAGGTCTGCCCGTGCCCTCAATATCAAATCCTGAGCGACACCCCAGACGCCATGGGATGCCGAGCCCGGCCAGAGCCTGCTAGCGATAGCCACACCGCAAAGACGACGGAGATAGCTGACCGTCCAATGGCAGTTGACAAATTCGCCTCTCGGATAACAGATGGGGGTGAAAAAAAAGAAGTTTGGGGAAATAAAGATTAAGCAAAGCAAAAATACAAGAAACGTAGCCTAGATCACAAAGCCCAAAGTGGAACCTTGCATACTGAGCCTAAGTGGAAGATCTCCCTCTGAATGTCTGACTTGATGATTGTTGACAACACTGTGGACCACTGTGTTTGTAGACCTATTTTCCATTTCACACTGCGTTACTCGGAGTAAACGAGTGGGGAGGTGGGAAGGGGGTCTCAGCGGTGGGAAGCACATTTCTGTTTGTTAATTCTTCTTTTGATTTTGTGGTTCACACCCTCCTTTGATCCTTTTGTCTCTCTCTCTCTCTTTCTCTCTCTCTCTCTCTCTCTCTGCCTGCTTCCATTTACTGAGTTCTTCATCTTTTAGAGTTTTCATTTCTGATCCCCTCATCTTGTAGACTTCTCCAACCATTTAAAAAGAAAAGGAAGATAAATCTGTACCTTTTCTTTCCTGCTGTCATCAAAAATATATATAAAAAACACCTGAAAACAGAAACTCTTGCTTCTTTGTCCTTTTCTCCTGTGTTTCCGTTCTTCTTGTTTATTCTTATTTTCCCTCTTTCTTCTGCTGAGTCGCAACACTTTCCTTATTCACCTGTTGTACAGACCAAAAATGATTATGTAGAAACGGGCTTTTCCATGCTATTCATGGAGTTCTGAATTAATGGGGTGTCCTCTCAAAGATCACGGTTCAAGGTTTATTTTTATTGCCTCAGAGAGAAAATTGTTGTGTAGTCGGGCATAAAAACAACAAATGAGCACACGCACGCATGGAGTAATACACATTCCCGAAGTGCACAATGTGCACATCGGGAAAATAAAGCCTTTATTCTGTTGCAATTGCCTGAAATAAAATATCTAAAGAGTATTTAAAACCTAATGAAAATACCAACATTTTATATTTAGAGTTCAGCTGAGCAGTGACAGCAGTAAAATGGTCAGATAGCTCCATACAAAACATTGAAAATCACCAAATCTGATAGATAAGATGTCATAAAACATTTTGAGGGTCAGATTTTTACACGGATATAAAACTGTATAAAAAGACTGCTGTGAACTATTCAGAAACCTTCCCTGGGGACATGGTACAAAATGTGCCGTGGCTCTTTGGTGTCCAGGAGAAAAACAACGGCTGGTTTCTAGTTACAAGGTGATTTAACTTAATGGTTTGTGATGGAAACATGGGATCAGGAACTTGGCAGATGAAACTTGGAACCAACAAAAACGTGAGCTGAGGGGAGTGAACGAGAAATGTTCTGTCACATCGTGTGAAGAAGTAATGATCAGTACAGCAGCAACACTAGACTAAAATTGTTGTTTGAATTTAAATTAAATTCCAATTGGTAAATTACATTTAAAAAGTATTACAGAAAATGTTAGCCACTTAAAGGGTTATAATAATTGTATAGGAATAAAGTTGAAATTTTATGAGAATAATGTCATTTTACAGAGAGAATATCTGAGCATCAGCCTGTTGCCTGTGTTAAAAAGAGAAATGTGGAGCATCTTCTTAAGTTATATCTTTTGGCTCATTTCCACCAAATAAGTATCAGGACTTTCAGCAGATTGGGCAGGAAACTGTCTATTGTGAAGAAAGAAATTTCCTCTATTGTGCGAGACAAAATGTTTGATAGTGGTCGAGGCTGTCGTCGGTGATATCTGTGATATTCAGGGATTTGATGTTGCTCAAAGTCCAATGAGATTGGTTAAACTCTGGTGATCACGAGTTGTCCTTGCTATTTATTCCCCCCCAAAAATTGTTATGTGTATTTTCATAATATTAAGGCTTTTTACTCATTAAATTAGGACTTTATTTTCATAATATTACGAAATGTTTTCCTCATAAAATTATTACTATGTTCTTGTAATATTACTCTGTTGTAAAAAGGGGAAGCATGTGTTGAAAATGCAAACTAGGAGCAGCGTAGAATGTTATTGGTAACTAACTGCTAATTAGTGATATTATCACATAAATACCTAAATAGGCGAAATCTATTTTGTAGCAATCAGTCAATCCAAAAGGTGTAAATGCAGGACGGCGTCAGCACACGCTTAATGTCAGATTTGGAAAATTAGCACAAATCAACCATGACAACCATGTGTAGGAATTTCAGCAGTAACAATAATATGATGATGGGAAACAAAGAAAATGTAATAGTACATAAAAAAAAAGGGAGAAATATCCCTTTCAACACGGTGCATGTAATAAGAGCCTGCCGCCTCTGCACATGTTTTCTTCACATAATGTGCCTTGTAAACAATAAGGAACGATGAATGACAGAAAGAGCTTGTTAATTAAAACCCGAGCAGTCTGTAGCGTACAGGCTCCCTCTGCTCTCCAGGACGCGTGCCACCATTCTCTGACATTTTCCTCCAGTTGTCACCGTCGGGGCTCCTGTTTGCATCATCGTTACCGTCTCACTGTGGAGGGTGACACATGTCAGAGGCTTCCTGCTCCGCCTGAAATCAAAACCTGCTCCCCTCTTTCTGCCGGCTGCTGAGCTGCCAACAAACTCTCTGCTATCTTCACTGCTCAGTTTGATGCATCCCACAGGGGATGAAGCCCCGAAAAGAAAATCCAAAACATGGGGGAATCTAAAATCAGAGGTGTAAAGAGTGAACAGCAAATGTCAAGGAAATGTTCCATGGGGTGCTGTCTGGAACGTCTGTGATGCAGGAATTTTGTGCACCTGCAACACTGAGCCTCTCGCTGAGCGTACAGAGGGGGAGGAGGAGGTTGAAAGCAGTGAAAATGTCAAGAAGACATGATCCGGCTGCTCCGGGTAGGAATAAGCAGCTGTAGAGGATGTTCTCCAATTTGCACCTGCAACCTTCAGCAGTGAGGCGCAGCCAAACAAACGTCTCAGAGGTGCGTGAGAAGTCAGAGCCACCGGCCGTGTTGTGATGTAGGGCAGCATGGCAGGGGAGCGTAGCCAGGGGGGGCAGCAGACGCAGTGTTGACCAGGATGTTGTGTTGTGAGTTGTTAGGTGGCGCTCCAGGAGGCAGGAATGGGTGGAGGGCAGCTGACCTTGGGTCTGTGAGTCAAACAGGCTATAACGGGTTTGTTCTGTCCTTTGTTTGCCCTGAGATCCCTCTCATCCAGGCTCCTTTTGTTCCTTTATCTGTCCTGCTGTAGTTTCAATCCTAAAATCCATCTTTAATGGGGGTCTTACCTGCCTAAGATTGAACTTCCTCTCTCCGTCACCAGCCCTGCAAGCCATCTTCCTGCTATTGCAGGGGGGATTTATTGTCCTTTTTATTATTCAGAATATGCTGTTTGGAAAGCAGCAGAGATTGTTTGGTTAGATTCCTCCCAGTTGTGTTTCTGTAACTTCTCCTCCCTCTGTAACGTTTTTGTGTTTACTCTTTGTGTTTTAATTGATAGGCGGATTTAACCCGACACAGGCGGCGCTATAGAACAAGGCTGCTGCGGCGTAATTCACTTCACTCCTTCCTCTTCTTCCTTTGCAAATGAGGAGTGATTTCATCATGTTTCATTAGTGTATTGTAGATGGCACAGTTGATGATGTAAACATGATAGATGCCTAAGGCGCTGTTATATTTTTTTTCCCAAGATGAGACGCCTCCAGAGCTCGCTGACTTGGTTCAGAAGTTGTTTTTCAATCTCAGTCAGGGTTTTGAAGATTTTCTGAATATGGTGACGCTTGCTGCGGGTAACATAACTTTCAAATGTAGGAGCAGCTCTTTATTGCACACACGCAGGCTTGAAGTGAAACTCTTTTGCATTCAACTCTGATGAGTTTTTTCTTTCCCAACTTTGCCTGTGATGACGTCAATCAATCCGAGACGATGTGCAGGTTTCTTTCTGCTCACATAATAAGAGCAAGACGTGTTTATCAGATGCACACCTTCGTATCTTCTGTTCCGTATCAGATTTGTTTTCTCCAAAGATTTGTATTATCATATAAAATGGACTTCAGAGACAAACAGTCCAGTATCTCTTTAGAAAAATTCCGCTGAAATTATGTCATGAAAGCAGCGTATCTTGGCACAGCAGGTGAGATGATGTTATCCTGTTGATTCTAGAGCCCAACCATTACATCAGTTGGCCCGCATAAGTTTTCATATCAGTAAACATGTGAAAGTAATACCAGCATGCAGGCCAACTGAGGTAAGACGTTTGAAAGAAATACATGCAGGTATTACTTTCACATGTTTACTGATATGAAAAGTTTTACTTTACAGAATGAACAATGCAGAGAAAATTTGCATTCATGTTTACATTTGAAGGTAGAAATTATGTTCACCCTCCTAATTCAAGCGCGACATAGTTGGTTGTATTTGTTTTCTTTTTTATATATAATTATTAATGATAAAGTTTATGGTTGAACTGTAAAACTTCTAGCCTCAATTACATTTCTTTGTCATAAGGGTTTGATCACAACATTTAAGGAATATTTACCTCCACCAAAGTGGATTTGTTTTTTACCCCCGTCCCCTTGTTGGTTTATTTATAAGCGAGATTGCAGTAAAATACCTGGATTTGACTTGGGTCAGGAAAGCAGCCATTACATTTTGGTGTGGAACTGGATCCAGGATAATTTTTTTAAATTTCTTACACATTGTGAGAGTTTAAAAAAAAACTAAAAACGTTTTCACTGTTTTCTCAGGTGATAATTAATGGATCTCACTGAAAAAAATCAGGCACATTTATTGATATGAATGTGTGAAATTTGGTGCAGTTTTATCAAATTTGAGTGGACTATTGGTCCTGGCGGAGGTATGCGCTCTATAGTACTATTCTATTTATAATCTATTTGCCAAATAAAAAAAAACCCCATTTATATCAGCTGATACATCTGTATCTGAGATGTTTTACTCCATAATATTGGTATCAGCATTGACTCACGCAAATTCATATTGTTCTGGCCCTAGTGGATACTGATTAATATTAATGATGATGTTGCCTTTAATTGTTCATACAAAACATTATCTGTGGCAACAACATAATGGAGGCAATCATGGCCGCTGATATCCAACATGATGCTCATGCATTGAGTAGTAACCATGGTTACTGAGATGGGTGTGTGTGTGAGAGAGAGAGAGAGGAGAGAGAGAGAGAGATGTGTACCTTTTTCTAATTAGTCATTTTCTCCCCACAGCCTTGAGCCAACTCCTTCACCTGCCAAGGCCCAGGCAGCAGATAAACCAGATGGTGAGTTTCTGCTCCTGCTGATGCATAAAAAGAAGCCCAGCACAGGTTCTGTTAATAGATTCTTATTAAGTGTCAATACATGAGCATCGGCAGCAACAACATGACAGGCAAAACTGTCACAGCAGCCATCATGCATATTACATAAAGAGCCCCCTTCCTTTTGTGAAATTATTCCAAGTCGCAGCCAAGTTTTTCCTCCGTGTCCTAATTCCAAAACAAATCACTCTGCTTTCTCTGGCTCAGGCTCAAAGACCACAGCTGCAGTGGCGGGCAGTTCAGGTCCCTCCTGTCGACCACCCTGGGTCACCGACAGTAATTTCGCAGACCGCTTTCGCCCAGACAAAACCAGCACTGTCGTAACCCAGCACCAGCAGCCGGCCCAGCCGACACCAATGCAGAGCCGCAGCTCCATCCTGCAGGCGGCGCAGCAGGGACCTGAGGACAGCGGGAGGACCCCGCTGTGTGGGGCCTGCAACAAAATCATCAGGTATAGGATGACACAAACATATCTACGCTGACAGTTTGATTGATGCATTTTTTTGGAATAAAGTCTAATCAGTGTTTGCTCCTTTCAAAGTTCTGTTAAAGAAATGACACATCAGTGAAGACAGTTAATATAAACAGTGACAGACTGTGTGTCTCCAGAAAATGAAGTCAGTCAGTGTAATTAACGGTTAGGACACGTCTTGTTATCACTGGAGATGAGCATTACGCTGGCTTTTAAATCATTTAAATCTCATTTCACACATTTCTCAGATAACACCAAAATCTTGGTTCTTATTCTGGTCACTGTTACAGAAGAGAGACGATTTATTTTCCAACAAAGGAAGGCACAAAGTCAGTAGAATTTAAAAAGGTATCTCAGCTTTGGGTCACAAAGGGAGCGTTGTACCTCGGTGTGCGTTGCTAGCCTTGAGTGGAGCTGATGTTTCCATTGTAGCTGTGTTGAGTTCATTCAACCTTTATTTTTTACTCGGAAATACATTTACCATACAGCTGTGTGCAGAAAACATTCCAAGGCACCAAGAAAACACAAAGACATAAATACGTATTAGTAAATACATGAACTTTCATTTAAAACAAATGAATCGATTAAAAGAAGAACAGTTGAAGGTAAAACATGGTATAGAAGGTAAATTGCGCTTTGGATAAAAAAGAGTTGAGCTTTAGATTTCTCTGTATGTTATTCCATGTTGCAGATGCATCCAACCTTGACATATAACTCGCAATGATGAGTATTGTTGTTATTACCAGTAGTGAATCTTAAAGCTATTTAGCAGATTAAAAAAATGACGTGTGTGTGTGTTTTTTTCAGGGGTCGGTACCTGGTGGCACTGGGACGTTCTTGGCACCCGGAGGAATTCACTTGTTCACAGTGTAAGGCGGTCCTGGATGAGGGGGGCTTCTTTGAGGAGAGAGGGTCCGTCTACTGCACCAAGTGCCATGATAATCGATATGCTCCCAACTGTGCCAAGTGCAAAAAGAAGATCACGGGGGTAAGAGCTGCTTTATCGCATCAAATCATACAAACTCAAGTCGTTTTTACACTTGAATATGTTCAGTTTCAGAGCTGAGACTCTGGGATTTTTTTCTGGCTGTATCTCCACTTTCCGGTACAATATATTTCTCTCCTTCTCAGGAAATCATGCATGCCCTGAAGATGACCTACCATGTTGAGTGTTTCAAGTGTGCAGCCTGCAAGACTGCCATCAGGAACCAAGCTTTTTACATGGAGGAGGGTGAACCCTACTGTGAGAGAGGTGAGAGACTGAGCTGTTGCAGTTGAGCAGCCTGAATACTAATGACAAATTGTCTTGTCTTAACACCTGGAGTAAGTACCAAAAAATGATGGAAAACATGGCTGACAGAAAAAAACAGCAGCAGATCGGTGTGTATTGTGTGTGGAGTAGTTTGACTTTGTCGTATTTTAAGGACACAAAAAACATGAATTGTTTCATGTTTTTGTGGTGTGAGCTTCCAAAGTAAGTTCAGCTTGATAAATATGTTTTCAGTCTGCTCTTCCCAAGCAAACTAATTGCCTGCAAACTGTCAAATCTAACAATAAACGTCAGTGATAGCAATAATGTAGATATAGAGTAATAACAATCAGTATTTATTGAAAACAATAATCTTGCCTGAGTCGTCTCTGAATGTTTAGTAAGAGTGTGTTTTCGCTCAAGGTCTCTCGCTCATATAATCAAATAATACAACGGTTTTTCCGTCGCACATTCTTGAGGCTTCATCAAAGAGATGAAGGAGTCGTCATGGTGAAACTCCTCTGCTTCAAATAAAAAGGGGACATGATTATTCACGTTGTTTCAGGAACAAGAACGGAGGAGACACTCTGCGGTTAGCAACAATAGAACAGACAGTGACGCTCATGGAAGTGGCAGGTTTAATAGAAAAATCAATTCAGAAAACAGTGCTTAAAGATAACACACATCCCACCACACAGCATTCAGTTTGTGATTGAACTTTGATGAAAGATTTTTTTTACATTAAATGGATGCACACTGCAGAAACTCTATGACTTGGCTCTGCATTTTGTGATCTAGTTGTTTCTTGCAAAGAAAACAAAAAGCAACAACCTCACCGGGGGATATCCCATCTCTAGTTTTGTCGGAGACATTGTCATTTTCTTCCATCAAAATATTTGTAAAACAAACAGCACATCTGTATTATTCCTGGGTTTTGTCACCGGCCGACATCGTGAATCTCTCGGCGCGCACCGCAGTCAATCATAAAGTGTGATGTTTTCATCTGCTGTAATCTATTTAGCTCCACTTTACTTCATACATCTCTCTATTGGATTTTATGAATGGTGTGCGCTCTTCTATTATGCTGTAAATGATTTAGCGAGGCGCCGCGCTTCTCACTCACTTCTGAGGCCCTGGCGCCGTTCGCCGCTTTATCAGAGGCGACGCCAGAATCGGAGCACTCGCACTCTGACTAATGCCTGTAGCTCTGATAAACATTCTGCTGCCTCAGCATCTTTCAGGGGATTGTGTGGCTCTCACCCACTCGCTCTTGAGAAGCTGCATTATAACCTGACACATTCCCCCAGAGACCCTGTAATGAAAGAGACTGGCAAATCCAGTTAAGTATCTGGAGCAATTTCCCCCTCGTCCTAATCCCAGCCCTCCACTCTGGAAAGGCACTCGTGTACAGTAGGTGGGCAAAAAAAAAGGTAAACATCAAATGGCCAATGAGGAGAGAGGAGGACCAACATTTGGCTTCAAAAACTGCTTCATCCATCGTTAGAGCCGTCATTTAAATCGTGTGTGTGTGTGTGTGTGTGTGTGTGTGTGTGTGTGTGTGTGTGTGTGTGTGTGTGTGTGTGTGTGTGTGTGTGTGTGTGTGTGTGTGTGTGTGTGTGTGTGTGTGTGTGTGTGTGTGTGTGTGTGTGTGTGTGGGGTATCGCTCAACCTCAAGAGGAAAAGCCTGAAGTTCTTTTAAAAGATGAAAGAGGAGGAAACCTGTTTGGCACTCGGTGCTTCAGAACATGTGAGAAGTGTTAAGTGATGTTTACCTACGCTGAGAGGTCAAGGAGGATGCTTGACCGGCGTTTCGAGGATGATAAAAGCTCGTTTAGAATTTATTTCACTCTGATGGGATTTATTCTGATCCCTCACCGCTCACAAACCTCTCCTCTCCCATCACTACCCTCTCTCTTTCTCCAGACTACGAGAAGATGTTTGGCACCAAATGCCACGGCTGTGACTTTAAGATTGATGCCGGGGATCGCTTTCTGGAGGCCTTGGGCTACAGCTGGCACGATACGTGCTTTGTCTGTGCTGTAAGTCATTTTGATTGATACGGCTCCTGTGGCCTCTCTTTGCCCCCATGTCTCCCAACACAGTACCACCTGAAAATCGGCCTCCATCTCTGGACCCCGAGCTCCCCCCCCTCTGTCTCTCTTTTAACCTGTCACCTGCACTCTATCACCTTCTCCGTCTCTCTCATTCTTTGTGAAAGCAAATGTTGTCAGGTAAATAATTTGTGGCTGCTTTGGCCGAGTAGCAAACTCAGTAAATTCACATCGACAATGTTGAGGTCTGATATCTGCTCTGCACTGGTTTTCAAATCTGTCCGTCCGTGTGTCTGTCTTCTTTCATCTTTTTAAAGCTCTGCCAAATCAACCTGGAGGGGAAGACGTTCTACTCGAAGAAGGATAAGCCCCTGTGCAAAGGCCATGCTTTCGCTCCAGTGTGAGAGATCAAGCTTCATCTTCAGAGGAAGGAACACTTCTCTCTCTCTCCTCTCGCCTCTCTACCCCTCCCCAGCCTCTGGCTCGCTCGCTCTCACTCTACATCTCCTCTTCGCCAGCACCACACCTTGTTAAAGTCGAGTCTATTTCTCTATCCTGCAGACTTTGTTTCCACATTTGAGGCTTAACGCCAGCGCCACATACTGTTACATTAGCGAGACACTTCAAATGTGCCTGCCTGCAATGCCAAATGCTGAGTAGTGCAACTGGAAGTAGGCAAGGGATTAGTTCATATCATGTCACTAACCTGTTGACGTTAAAGTCAGTGTATAAAGTGGAACATTGGAAAAGTGCAGCTGCAGTTCATGGAGAGTCTCTCAACGCGTCTAATCTTGTCCTTGTAAGATCACGTCGATGTCTCCCGAGTTGGAGGAGTCATTTGGCGTCTAATGATTTCACATATTGCAGTAATGACCCATCAGCGCTAAGCGTGGAGAAGTAGTGGCCCCCGTTCAGGACCCTGGCCCACTCACTGACTCTCACCACTGTGCCTATTATCATAATGGGGGCCCAGTGGAGCAGAACAGAGGAGGTGTCCCATTTCTGCTTGACTGGACCTCTTCACAAAAGCACTAACTGCTGAACTTATCACTCTGGCTCTGGCTAATCAGCGAAATACTGCAGGTTATAGATTTAATTTGAGTCGTATAATAATCCTTAATTGATCTGTGTGGGCGATGGGTGGGGGTGGGGGGCTGATATTGTATTGTTACTTTTCACTCTGTTAAGGCAAAGAGACGCGTCAAAGCTTTGAAATCTTTTATAAGACATTTTAATATAAGGAGAAAAAAAGATCTTATGGTGTTTGTCCATCATGTTTCTATGTGTTCTATTGTGATTCTTCCTTCAAGTACTTTCAAGCCGTTGTTGAATATGTATTTATATTGCTTCAGAATGGCCCTGTAAGTGTTGTTTGTTTTGTAGTTTCAAATAAAATTGTTTAGTATTCCCATGTGCTGGGGCAGAACACTGGGTGGAAGTGTGTTTTAGAGTTCATCTTTGTCTTATTTTTTTTTTAATCGACCAATGTTTTGCTGTTACTAACACCTGCTCCCTAACAACAGGATAATTGACTTTTCATGTCTTTTGTGTTGTGAGTACAAGAAGTGCCTTTTTAAAAAAAACAAAAAACAGACAGAAACAGATTTATTTTTTGCTGTAACAAAGACCCTGGTGAATTTCTTTAGTATACACCATCTCTAGATGTAGAAAGGAAATGAGTTTAACATAGACATGCGTATGTTCATGATGACAGGAGCCATTTAATCAGTCAATAAGTCTTATATAAGTCATTTTACGTATTTGTTTTCTTACCAAGAGTTAGCGAGGTGACTAAAGACTGGAAACAAGGGGACATGTCTGACTCTATATATAAATACATGTAAATGATCACCAACACAGGATATTTCCTTTGTTTAAACTTTTCAAGAACAGATGGAAGATGGATGGATGGATGTGAAATCGTGGATTAATGGGAGCTGCTGACTCTAATTATTGAGAATCTTGTCCATTTAACCAGTGTAAACGCTGCACTGAAGCACTGGCCAGGTCAACAAATTGATGTTTGACAAGAATTAGTTACAATTTGAAACCAACGGCCTTTCCAATCACACGTTTTGTTTTGAAATGTCTGTTCTAATACTACAAATGAGATTGAATGATCCCCTTGTTTCTCATCTTTATGGGACGCTATGCAAACAGCTTCCTGGCTCCAGCTCAGTGGTTCCTAATGTGAGGATTGGGGGGGAAAAAAGGGTTAACATTAACAAATAATCTAATATATGGCAGTAGATTGTGAAATACTACATAGTTTTACCTCATCGCATTAAAATGAGATGAAAACAGAAATGGTTTGATCATTGAAATTCTTTCTTTATCTGACCTGACACTTAAGATGAAATATCTTAAACTCTAGTTCACCTGCTGGATTTTTTCCACACTTACATCTTTCTCCTTTAACCACTTACACGGAGTCAACACACGTCCATGTTAAGGCAAACAAGGATGAAACTGTTGGATGGAGTGAAAAGTCCACATACTGTAAGTAAAGATGGACGACATGATGACTCCCCAAAAGTGAAGTCTTGATCGCCCCTTAGTAGCTGACTAGTTAAAGCTGTAAACCCCAAATTTCTCCATGTTAGTAGATGGAACATGAGATGGAAGGGTAAAAATACTCAAGTACATTTTATCATCTTAAGTAGTACTTATCACAACTGTTAATTCATGCAGTAAGTTTGGTATTAGTTTGCTTTTTGATTATTTAAAAAAAATAGGTTTAACAGATTGACAGCTGAGACTGATTTACAATTGGTCAGGCATGTGTGTAGGCGGGACCCTGATACCGTGGCTCCATCCCCTGATTGCGTTGGTACAACATGGCAGCGTTTCTATCCAGGATATTTTGGCTTCATTTTTGGATAGTGGCAGGAAGTAGTCGTCCATCTTTATAAACAGTCTATGGTTAAGCCCTGGAAAAAACTACGTGTAGATTTTTTTTCGGTGTCACAGCTCAATGTCACATCTTAACATAATTATGTAACATGTGAAAAGGAATCTCGAGCAGAAAATGTTGTGGCTCTACACTAAATGAAGAAATTAGTGGCATCAAACATTTCATCTAAACAAGTGTTTCCCCCCATAATGTTAAACTATTCCCTTAAAAAAATGTTTTCCTGTTGATGTTGACTTTTGGTCCTAAGTAAGACTCTTTACAAATTAAGTGTGAATTTCATTTTTCAAGCAAAAGATCCAGTCCTTCATTTAACAATATATAATTTATTTACAACAATTTCAGGTTGAATTACTATACATACCTTTCTGAAATGTCATAGATAGATATATATATACATAAGGCCAAGTAAATACTTGAAAGCACTTAGAAACGAATTTCCAAAATTCTACCCACAAATCCATATCATTGTCCAAAAAAGTACAGAAAATCTCCCTTAGCAGAAGTTTTCCCATTAGCACAAAAGTTTTGACAACAATTTACACTGACGATAAGGAACACAAAAGGTTAAAAAAAAAAAAAAAATAATAAAAACCATAAAAGGATTATACAATTGCATAAGCGCTGTGGCATGTAATAAATACAGCATTTTTGACTTGCAGAAAAGGCAAGGAAACATTGAATCAAGGAACTTAATAGAAAAACCATTCACAAGTACGGACGTCTAATGTTTTAGTTCAAAAAAGAAAACAGTTCAGTCAGAGGGACAGGGAGGAATGCACACACACAATCACACACGCACACTCATACATAATCACACGCGTTCTTGACACTGAAGCAAAAAGTACAGTTGAGAGATGTTTCCTACTGTTACACAGGTGAAATGATAAAGCCTTGAAACAAACCTTGCGTTTTACTGACACTGAACTACCAGACCCAGGTTTCATCATGAAGGGAACAAACACAACGCACAGTAATTGCAGATTTGTCGGACAACTCAGATGTGGAGATAGATGCAGAACGTCCCGGTGGCTGGTGAATTACATTACTGGAAATGTGCTTAGACAACACATCCAAGCCGAGTACAGGGGTGATACAATTTCACACACAGTCAGACTGTACAACTGCCATGGCTCATCTAAACATGCTGCGTCGACACTGGCCTGTCGGTGTCCGAGAAACTGATTCTCTCTCCCTCCACACAGCCACCACACGGGCGTTAAGTGCCGTTTCCACCTCATCTGTAAATGCTCACACTTAGAGAAACCATAAAAGTAGACGAATGCAATGTAAGGACGAACAAAACGTGTATAGAAACTCCTGTAAAACAGTCTCTAAAACCCTTAACACTGCAAAAATTCTTCACTGCTAGATCGCCAAAGAACAGTATATAGGCAAACACGTCACGGTTTAGACTTGACAAATGCTGCGCCAGTTAAGTGTCTTTTTTTGGCTTTATATTAAAATATAATTTACATTTCTTTACAAAGTGGTAAAATAAATGGACACATATCACCGCTTGAACAGACAGCATTAATTTTGCCTCAAGACAAAAGCGAGGAAAGTAGATAAAAGCAATGACTCCATAGTGACTAGTTTTAGAAGAGACAGCAACTCTGACTTATTCTATACTAGCTGCAGGTAAAACGACGCTGTAACAATATCTGAATGGATACAATGTGAGGATGTAGTGGCCTCAAACGATACTCAGAAAACTTTGGTTACCAATTCTGCTGATATACAGTATGCAAAGTGACAGCACACGGCTGGTATAGAAAAAGTATTTACATATCACACGCGACGATGATCCGTTTCAACATGAAAAGATTCATTTATTAAGGTGGTATCACAATTCTATCTGAAAGGGGCTCGATTCAAAGGTTTTGTAATAGAAATAAAAAAAAAAAGGAGTATGGTATCTCTACATCAAAACAATGCAGCGATTTGTAAAAAGTGTCGTAGGTCGAGAAAAGAGGCGTGTTTGATGTGATTTAAAAAGAGAAGGTTAAGGACTGAGCAGGTGCCGAGATGTCGTATAAAAACAAAACGGGGAACTTCTAAAAGTGGAAAACAGACGTGCTCCGCCAAAGGGAAACAGAAATGTACATTCCAAATATCTGACAATCATAAAAGAGGCTCCAGGTCAGTGTTAAAGATTGAAGCCGCAGGAGCTGGTGGGATGGGCGGTGCTAGCTGTGGAGCGATAAGAGGGGATTTAATGACGGGGTGGGGTGGGGGGGGGGGCTCCCTCTACAACTTTGAACACAACTTCACATGCAACCCTGAGGCAGACGGAGAAACTATGGCTAGTTTGGGATTGCTGATGCCTTTTTTTTTTTTTCAAAGTGTAATTACTGAACCAGCGGAGCTCAAAGATATACTGTATGCAAGTTGCCTGGCTTGACAGATCCATTAACCAAACACTGTACATCGACGCAAAGAAGCAAAATGTAGAAAAATAATCTAATGTGTCGTTGCAGTTTATGGTTTGATGTGAGACTAAACTGAATCTTTTTTTTTTTTTGCCACACTGGCTATAAATGACAATAAAAAGAAACTCACGTTCAAAGCAAATCTTTTGTGAGCAGAGGCGTGACAGTGCGAATAAGCCACTCTTAACTTTCTCCGAGAGACAGGCGTTTCTCTGATACCATTTGCCACACAGCAAATAGAGACTTGCTTTATGACTTATCAAAACAAAGCTGCACAATCAGCCTTTCCACACGAGTAATCTGGTGACGATTTTTGAAGAATTCGCTGGCAGATTTTCTGTGGGAAAGTGCTCTGCATTATTCATGTGGGATAATAACCCTTGTGGCCAAGTTTTTATCTTTAACATCTCAGAATGAATGTGATCAAGGGGGAAATGT
This sequence comes from Hippoglossus stenolepis, assembly GCF_022539355.2. Classification (NCBI taxonomy): domain Eukaryota; kingdom Metazoa; phylum Chordata; class Actinopteri; order Pleuronectiformes; family Pleuronectidae; genus Hippoglossus; species Hippoglossus stenolepis. Next base: position 11,097,453 of record NC_061489.1, read on the forward strand.
CATTTTGTTAATGAGTTTTCAGGACAATCAGTGTCCAAATATACATATATGTGTATGTACATGCAGCTGGAACACCTTTTGGCCCTATGGCTCCTTCATTAGCTGTGGAATTTGAGAGAAAACAAAAGGCTTGGGAAAGACTTGAAACGAGAATGGACGGATCCAGAATCCCAGGCTTTAAATAGACATGGCTTCTGAAATATGACTTTAGTGAAGATATTTCTCACTCTTCCCTTGAAAAAAAAAGTTCAAAAGAACCCGAACCCCACATATATCGATTTAGAAGCAGGAAGGCTGCGAAGCGTCTCGCTAAATCAAGATGTCAAGATGTTATATTCACAGTACTGATACCGGCTGGACTAAGAAAAGAAAAAAAACAACAAGAACACACACAAACAAGATGAGACAGGTTTTGGGGCTTTGACGTACAATCTGTTTTAAACCTGCAAGTCCAGGATGTGCTACAAGCCGCCTGTGTGAGTGTGTGTGTGTGTGTGTGTGTGTGTGTTAAAAAAAACAAACACATAGGAGATGTCCTTCTGTACAGTGTGTGTGTGAGTGGACAGGAGGAGACGTTCACAGACCCTGATGACTTCGTTGCGAATGCGTTCAGCGTGCGATGATGTCATGTGACGAACCTGCTAATTGCATATGTTCGCCTCTTGAACCTGAAATGACCGGCACCTTTTTTGTCACATCCCTTTGTATTAACCCAACTTCAGAAATGATTGGCTGAATTTGCAGTGTTGGACATTAGCATTATGTTTGCATATTGCTCCTCGTTAGCCTTAAACGGCTCGTTTGTGTAAAAAGGCATGAAGTTAATTTAAAGTGATCTTTAAAGTAGAAGCAGGGTTGGGACTAATTTCACTTGGAACTTTGATGGAAAAAATAAAGAGTATTTCTTTTCTGAGCTCATGAATACATTTCCCAAAGCACTTCCGCTCTACCTTTCCCCTCACCCGTCAGTTAAGGACTTCAACTCCGTTCGAAGGGAAATGGGGACTCGATCTGTCACAAACCATTCACTATCTTCTAAAGTGAAGACGAGGGACACTGGGACAGCTCTGTTCTTCCATTCCTGCTGTGGTAATCATTGGGGAGGCGGGGGGGTTGTGTGTCGTTGTTGTCGTGTTGTGTACTTTTTTTCCTCTCTGCACCAGTCTCTCTCTCCGTTTTCTGGGTTAGCACTCGCCATCAGAGACCAGGAATATCATGGCCTCCTGTTTGCCAATGTCAGCCATGACCGCGGCCAGCTGGTTGATGTTGCCGCTGTGGAAATGTTGCGCCTCCCACAGGTCCAGGATCATAGAGGTTGGGCTCGCTTTGGATGCAAAGAAACTCATGTGTCTGCAGAGAGGAGGAGGAGGAGAAGGAGGAGGAGGAGGAGGAAAGCACAAAAATAACAGTGAGGGAACATTTTATTAAATCTAATGGACAGCCTCACACTTTCTCTCCATTGACGGAGTCTTAGGAAAACCTCTTCAGTTGCTAGTCTATTTTGCCACCGCTTCTTGTAACTCTGTCAATGTCAAGTTTTATTGTGTTGTACTGCTACGTTCCTGATATGCCGGGTTGGAGCACTAAGAAAAAAAAAAATGATGAAAGGTATAAGCGCACGGCCTGGCTCTTCAAACACCCATCAAATACCGAATCTCTGGCAATTTTCATTTGAAGCTTTAACACCATAAGCCTAATTCCTCGTCATTTGATGTCGAAATTGCCCCTAAATCCCATATAGTGAATCCTATACGGACTTTCACAGCTAAGTCGGAAGTGACCTTTTCCATTTTAGGAGCTGGAACCTTTACGATCAAACCCAATCAATGACAACAAAGCAGGGGCCCCAGCCGGCTGTATATTTGATGTTGAGTGGGACCTAATCTCCGCGGCACCCGAAGATGCTTGTTTGATTTAATGGCCTTTTCCTGTTCTTCAAATGTCTGGGGCCTTAACTGTTATGTAGAGCACACATGACACAGGAAAAAAAAACACAACAGAGAGTGGTGTAAACTCAGGGCACAAAGGGGTGTGGTGCTGTGTGAGTGTTTTTGCCGGGGGCAAAAACCCCAACAAGTTCCTTTCACCTTGACAAAGGTCAGAGAGAGTCCATTACTTCCTCGCATCTTCTGTTTGCCTAGTGGAGCGTTCTGTGATGGCTCTAAACATGCGACTGCTTTGCCAGTGCACAAGCAGGGAACACAGTGCACAGCGGCTATTTTTGTGTCAATTGGATTTCATAGAGCACACACACACGCACACGCACACGCACACGCACACAGCCCTCGCTCTGCGTCGGGAGAGCACAACAAAGGGAAGTGTTGGTCGAAAAAATTGTCAGGGAATGAAGCTCTTTGTCATTATTCAGATAAAAAAAGACAGAGCTTAGTGTCCCGACGTGTCAGCCCTGCTTATTCACCTCGCTGTGTGAAACACGAGCTTATCTTGTTCGGCGCCCCGTCTTGGGGGAAAAAGATCAAATAAAAGGTTCTTGGCATTTTTAAGTTTTATTGATTGGTCCCGTTCCGCTCGGTCTGGACACTTTACCCACACAGAAACAAACTGAGAAATACATTCAGGCAGCCGCTGCCTTCACAGAAAAAAACAACAACATGTTGTTAAGGACGGATCAAACAACAAAGCAGTTGTTCCTTCCTGAGGCCTGAATGAGAATTGATTATGTTCAGCAAAACAATTGCTAATTAAACCCACAGTGCATCAATTCAATGTGATTAATTTGGGTAAATAAAGTTGATTGGACAAATTAAGTGCAGCTATTTGATTCCATTACAATGTAGAAATTAAATTGGAGGATAGGGGATCAATGCGGGGCTGCAGTCTGTTACAGGTACTGCGGTGATAAAGTACAGTTACTGAGGTCGGCACAGATCCAACACTACTTCATCTTTTGTTGCCGCTGACGGGCAGCTCGCTCACTCCCTTTCCAATTACAGCTGTTAAGCAGAATGCTGCAGGTACAAGTTTAGCAGCAGAGTCTAAGCTGCTTACCTGAAGAGAGGGGGGGGGTCATGTTTTCCTATGGAAATGATGGCTGTATCCATCTAGTCCACATTAATCCTGTAACGTTAGCTGTGTCGGAGGATTAGTTTGTCAAGGCAGAACCTTGTTTACCTGAACTTCAGGAAAAACACTCCACTGTGGTGATGTCGCACTTCATCCTGATTTCTTAAAGTGGCTGGAGTTTCACAGTTAAATGTCAACCTCAGTTAGTTTGACCCTTCACAACCAGGTGATCGTATGCTTCATTTATCGACTAATTCCAGACATCTCTGTCTGTCTGAATGTGGAATTTATCTCTGTTCATCTCATCAGCTTCCCACTTGGCATTTGTGTTGTTAAGGGCCCAAGGAAGGGCAGTGTTTCATTTGGTGCGATACTTTAACTATTAATAAACTGTATAAACCGGTGACCAGCGCTCTGTAGCAGCAGCGACTTAAGTGACGTTGTTGATCTTCCCCATTCTGCATGCTGAAGTGTCCAAGATACTGAACCCCAAAGTTTCCCCTTGTCATAGAGAAAGTGCTGCACATAGATGCACTGTATAAATGTGTGTGTGTTAATGGGTGAATGTTAAAAAAAGCTGTACTAGTAAAGTGCTTTGAGTGGTCATCAAGACTCGAAAAGCGTATATAGTGTATTATAAATACAAACCATTTACCATTACTGATTCTCCAGTTCAGGGTTCTGTGTACTGAATCAAGCTTAAATGAGCTTTGAATAAACGGGTGAACGGCTCTTTGTGCAGCAGCGGTTGTGCAGCTTCAGGGTTCTGTGGACCGACTCCTGCAGCAGGTCTTAACTCGCTGCGGCTCAATTGCTGCAGGTCACTCTTACAGTTTCAGAAAGAGAAGCTGCAACCAGCATCACCACAGGCCAGACAAATGTTTAGAACAGGGCACTGAACTAATTAGTGCAAATACTGCTATGCAACTTCTATTCCCGATGGAGTTCGGGGCTCTGGTGCAATTCCTGCGCGCTCCAATCAGTGATCAGATAAGGCAGTGTGGTACTGTACAGTTGCTAATTACCTCTCAAGTTTAAGTCTTTGTGCTAGCATTCTCCAGTCAGCTCCGTTGGGACAGGGGGCATCCAGGCTGCTGCAGATCTTCTGCCTGATGAGGTACGGGATCTGAAAGGCGCTGGGCCCTGCCAGAGCCGTGGCGCTACTGTCCATCAACAGAAACTCAGAGTCCAAAGCTCGGTTGTCCTGTTAGGGGAAAGCAAACATCCAACTTTTTTCTCTCTCTCTCTCTCTCTCTCCGCACAACATAATTACAGTTCATTTATGGAGATATGAAAATGCTGAGTCATGGCGGCTGTGTAATCAATTGCAGCTCGGGTACTTATGCTGAGAATTACCTTGGCGATGTTGAAGTCGAGGCTAAAGCTCTGTCCCTCCCCCTCCACCTGCCACACACACAGCTGGCAGGTGAGCTCGCAGGTGCCGAGGCTGAGCCGCTCCAGAGTGAACGTGCAGTGCAGGTACCGCTGGGAACCGTTCCAGATGTGGTAGAACGGGATCTCCTGCAGAAGAGACAGGGCGTCACACACACACACACACACACACATGGCATCTCAGCGGCACAGTCAGAACCGCGTGTCTGAAACGCGGCTTCAACAGCACCGCCTGCCTAGAACACACCGAGCTCATTAATTACACTGACATAAGCTGTCGTTGTTAGGTGAGACCAGCTAAATATATCCGAGGCAGCAGACTGACATCACTTAGGTAAGTTCAAGGGAAATGATTGTTATTGTCAGAGTTACTGTGAAGGGAGTCAACAGCTGCACACCATGTCTGACATGGGAGTTATTTTCTACTCAATGTGTTTCAGTGGATTCAGCCTCTCTCTCTTCCTCTCTCTGCAGGAACGTTCAGTTTGTGCACAGCTACAAATCATGCAGATATTTTACAAGCTGAATCATCACACCCCTACTTTACATGCATGCATTATGGGTTTGAGCACCACCGCTGTACAGGACCAGACTCTGTGGCAAATGCCTCTCTGCAGCTTTCTCTCTGCTGCTCTATATTCATGTCTTGTTTGCATATCTCAAGAGAAGCCGACAGGTAGAAAACAAACAAAAACAAGCACCCTAACTCCTCGCTTCACCTTTGGTTAAACAGCTGACAAGAACTCAGTTTGAGACTGGAGTGAGGGGCTGCAGTTCACCCTGCCGACCAAACGGGGGCACTGTTACCCAGGCTGACTTGCAGCAGAGGGAGCTGGGTGCAAACGTCTTCATGGGACCCCAGGGAGACTAAAGGGCTTTTTTGACCGCACTGCTGAGGGGGGAATAACACTTCCAAATGAACAGGCACAGTCCAGAGTAATAAGCCTCTGTTCTGGGTGCATTGTTGCTGCCACTGCTTGCTTGGCACAGCCTGCGCGTGCTCTTCGGGGACCCGGTGCTCAGTGCTTACATAGTTACAGCCAGAATGTTTTCTAGTCCTCTTTGAACAGCTCTTGTGTCTCCGTCGCCTGGCTGCAGTGCGGTGGACCTCGCAGGTGTGGGGGGTGCAGGACAGGTTCCAGGATTCAGGTTGTGGAGTTCCAGATATTTACATACTGCTCTATATTTCATCTGCGCTCCCTTTGAGAGAGCAGGCAGCTCGGATAATCAATCAGCTCGCGGCTCTGGGTTAGTGCACACACACCCCAGCTACCCGATATATGCACATGTATACACCTCGTGTGCAGGCACGAGTGGGCAAAAACATGCACACTCTACCCACAGGGGTGCACACACACACACACACAAAAGGTTCCCAGACGCTAACAAATGACTTCAAGTTGCACACAGTGCCAAACAGAGAAAGGTTATTGGACGGAGGAGTATTGCAGTAACAGACTGAAAAAGACTCCTTTGTGTGATCAGCTGAGACCAAACCAAAACAAACCTAATTAAAACTCTGGACCAACTAAAATGGAAACAACTTTCCAGAGAGACAACAGGACGGTTGCACGAGTGTGGTAACATGCAGCTGACTATAAGCATACTGTACTATAGTACCCAGCTGGTGCACTCAAGATGGTCAGAAAGTTTAGTGCAAAATAAGAAACTTCTTCTCACTTCTCATCTGCAATCCCAACTTAACTTCTTTGCACACCAAGTTCATATTTTTATATACATTTTTTAGATCTGTCATCCAATGAAAATCGTCAGGCACAGAAACTTTGTACACTGAGTCCGATGCATTTTATATTATTGTATTTATACATCGATTTGTTCCGAAAGTTTGCAGAAGGAGATAAAATTGAGGATGATTTTGTGTTTCTCTCATTTCTTGAAAAAACTAAAAGAAAACATTGGGTCCATTGGGTCCTGACAAGCTGTCAGGAACAAGGAGAATTTCATCTTCTGATCAAGGAGCTGCGAAATTATCCCGATTGCTCTCAAGTCTATTTGAGTTTGATATGCTACCAGCACTGAGACCGCACATTGAAAGGAAGAAAAGAAATTTCTCTGATCCAATTGAACCCAAACAGCTAAAACAACCCTCTGGAAACGCCTTTGACAGATGCGCAAAACGCAGCAAATTGGATGTTAAATCCCGGACAAAAGTTTCGGCGTCAGTGTGTAAACGACACAATGTGAGGTTGTATTTATTTAAAATCGTGTGAGAATTTCGGACGAAAAAAACGGACTTGTTGTGCACAGACCTTTACTTTCAAATTTGTGACTTTCAACGGGGGCCGAGGAAGGAGGACACTGAGCCAATGGCAGTGTAACTTCCGCGTCACATGACACAAGGGGCACATCCAAGAAAGTAAAATGTTCAAGTCAAGTGAGCAAAGCAGATATTTTGGAGGGGGACAATCATGGTGGTAATTCACGTACTATTCTAGCGAGTCTACTACTCACACTGAATAAAGTATCTGATGTGACACACAGCACGATAATAAAAACAAGCTACTGAAAAACTATTGATTACTCAGTTGTATCACTCTTGCCAACATGTTCTCCATTCTTCTTTAATTTCTCTCAATGGCCAATTTAGAATAACAAGAGACAGCATGGGTTTTAAATTGAGTATACAAAGAAACACTTAAAAAAAAGCCCATGTAACAGCTGATGCTCAAATTTGACAGATACAGCCAAGCACTTTGTATCACATCTCCATGCTCCCGCTCTGATTTGCAGTGACTCCCTGCCCCTGCGGCCCCCCCACGGCCCCCCACGGCCACCCAGCACACCTGGTAGCCGGCTAGCAGCTTGCTCCTCCAGTGCGCCTGGGGCATGTCGTGGATGGACAAGCGCAGGTTGTGGTAGCTGTCTTTGAAGAGGAGGACGTGAGGCTCGTCAATCAGCCGACCCCCGAGCTGCCGTTCCATCTGCATCACCTCCTGATGAAAGAGAGAGAGAGCGGGAGAGGAGAGGAGAGGTGTCAGAGGAAACACATTTACCATCACAGTCACAGAGGTAAGTGAAAATGTGCAAGAACAATCCATAACTGTGTATCTACCTCATAATTCACACAAACAACTGCACAGGTTGAAACAAGAAATTTGTCACAATGAACACACACACACACACACACACACACACACACACACACACACACACACACACACACACACACACACACACACACACACACACACACGTTTGGGCAGCTATCCTTATTATGTCCGCAAAGGAGGTTTTGTATTCATTTGCATTTTTGTTTGTTTGTAGTCAGCAGGATTAAGCAAAAACTACAGGACAGATCTTTATCAAACATGGTGGCAGGATGCGTAATGAGTCCTAGAAGAACCATTTAATTTTGTTTCAGATCCAGACCAGGATTTGTTTCTCCTCGCTTTTCTTCAACATTGTGAGATAGGGCCTTTTCAACATTTTCCCTGATTTCTCAGGGAATAATTCATGGATCTTAATAAAAAAATCATTCATGTTTAGGGGACTGATATTGTGCGCAATTTGGTGTGGTTTAATGAACTAACTGACCTAACCTAATTCACATCTTAGCCCCTAATCTTAAATTATAGTATTATAGTATTAGAAAAGAGCTAACAAAATAAGTGTACACAGACACAGACACAGACACAGACACAAACGCATAAAGCGACAGACACACAGCATGAGCACGAGGCAGGGGTACAGTACATCTTAGGACAGGATGATATCATCTCTGCATGCGGCTGCAGCGAGCTGACTTTAATGTCACCACAAGGTTGATCCCTTGCCTCGGTGTGTGTGTGTGCGTAGGCCCAGATTCTAGCAGCCGCATTAGCATGCAAACACTCCAGTCACTCTGGCCTACTAGCTACCTGGGCAGTGATGAAGTCAGCCAACGAGCCATTAGTCAACTGCTCATTGTTCTCGCATGGCGAATCTCCTTAATTTCATTTTTGTTTTTGTGCCAGGAGAGATTTGTAAGTGCATGCTTAATATTTTAATCTCTGTGGGACTTGCTCACTGGACCATTTGTTGCTGTCCAAATGACCATCTGGAATGGAATGATAATGTCCTCCGCATTTTCCTCTGATCTATCACTTCGGTTTTTGAGCTGTATGCTTTTTGTGCCGAACGAGTCCTTAATCCAGCCCTTTGGATGGCGTTCACACGTGCAACCTCGCGCTCTATTCAGGGGAGCATATTACAACAGAGAAAAACAGACCTCTGAAATTAGCAGTGTGAAAAGACCTCGGAAATAAGATATGCTCCTTTAATCTGTCTGAGGAGGGAAAACAAGATGGCAGCACGGAGAAAACAGGCAACCGGAACATGCCTCTGAGTCCGGGAGACACATCTCGAAGACGCTGGCTCCTGGAGGGAGATGTGTGTATAGATAGCAGCCATATGTTGAGTGCCGCATGCCAGCCTATGGTATGATTTCAGCAAAGACGTCTAATTAAGGAAGAGAATGGCAGTAATTTCTAACTGCACAACGCTGATTCAATTTTCTGCCCTCTTTCCCAGGAACGGGCTCGACTGATTCCAATTATAAAGGAACGGAAGCTGTTAATTATCCGTTTGGAATCTCTACCTGCTGTTGTTAGTTGATGTGCTTCTCTTCTTCATCCAGTGAGCACTTTTCCGGCTCGGCTCGAGAATTGATTTTTCTTGTTTGTTTGGCGCGGAGCTAATTTTCATGTTTGCTTGATTCCTTATCTTCTCGTTAACATGGATATTATGCCCCCCCCCCCTCCCCACATGATTATTCCTGCATCTACACTGGTTTTTATTCTTTTCCCCCGAACTCCGCCAAACAATGGGTGGAGCACAATGCCCTGATTGTAGGTGCCTGTCTGGAATAATCTCCCTACTGTACTGCCACGCCGGAGCCTTGTGATGTTACCGGCCCTCTTACTCAGCGAGAGAAGGTCAGACAATGGCTCTAAATCACAGCATTGAGGTCTCCCGACTTAATAACAGGGGGCAGCGCATTCTCCGCAGAATCAAAAGCCCTCTGCTATTATGTCTCTAATGCAGACAAAAGGCACATTATGAGGGCTTCCAGAGAGGTTCATTTAAAGCAGTTGTTAAGCGCAATTATTTGTTGGGGTTGATTAGCATTGCAAATCGAGGCTGGTGGACTTTGATCAGGGCTTTGACCTATACCAGCGGATCTATAGGCCTGTGAAAGAGCGCAGAATGCCAATTATCTTATTATCAACAGCGAGCGACTAGAATGAATACTAACTCGCCTGGCTCGCAGTTTGTCAGGTTCAAAGCTGACACGGCAGGATTACAATCAAACAGGGTCTAGGACATGGCACTCCTGTTATTTGACAGGGACACCAGGCTCACCGAAGGGAGTGCATGCCGCTCCTGTCCTCGCTCTCAAATGACACCATATTTTTGCTTGTATATTGTTTGTGTGTGTCCCTGAGTGGCTCCGAGTGTGTGTTTTTGTGCAGGATTTCAGCATATGTTCTGGACCGGGAGAATAATGGCCCTCTTTACGCCCCATTATCCCGTTAACAAATGACAGCGTGAGGGAGCTAATTGATGAGAAGCTAAATTTGACCGTATTATTTACTCTTTCTGGGGGGAAAACAATGCAACGGTTTTGAATTGGTTTATCAAATCACATATTAATCATCGACTGGGAGCCAACATTTGTGTTTCCATTTGGCGGAGATAAGAGGAGGAGCGGTTTCTCCTAAGACACCGTGACCCCCGTACATCTGCGGAAAACATTAAGATGCATGAGACGGGCAAGAAGTTCAAGTACTGCAGGAGAAAAACCCCTTTTGTTCTGACGGAATTCGTGATAGCCTGTGGTGTGTGTAAAGACTGTGAATTTAGAGTCAGACAGAGCCAAGACCACCCCCTGGCATTCAATGAGGCCGGCTAAAGAGAGTGAGATAGAGCAGGGGTGGAGTGAAAAAGAGCAGGGGCGGGAGAGAGAGGAGAGAGACAGAGGGAGCTTAACATTTGTGTCTCCGGGTCACTAGAGTGGCCGGCTTTAGCAGGAGAGATAACAGGATTACTGCAATCACGGCCACAGTTTTCTATGACTTCAGCCCCCCTCGTCCCCTCCCTCCTCATCCAGAATCAACCCACCTCCCCTGCCCCGCCCCCCAGCCCCTTCTTCCTCAGTCCATCCTCTCATCCTCTCGGCTCGGACCACAGCTGGGACTGTGATGGACTGGGGACGGGCTCCACCAGGGGAACAAGAGACACTCACACAGCTAATCTCTTCAGGCTGGTGCTGACAGAAAGAGGTTAGCGGCTGCACCAAACTCTCTCGCAACAAGAACAGCCAGGCCAGACATTGGACGCAAACAAATCAAACTGAGGGGCAGCTATATATATGTACTATATATATATGTGTGTGTGTGTGTGTGTGTGTGTGTGTGTGTGTGTGTGTGTGTGTGTGTGTGTGTGTGTGTAAACTTGACTGGATCAAAGCTGCATATTAAAATATTCTACTTTCCTCACAGCAAGGTCACGCTCTTACATGTGGTCGTCTTTTGTTCTGTCATGCTGCGTAATAAACTGATTAAGTTAACGGACTCTGACAGGGATTATAATATAGAGTTTGATCAGTTAATTAGTCAAGCTACGTGTCAACTGCAACACGGGAAGCGACGCACGCGCTTTAATATTCGCATAAACTCGTCCTCACCCCTCCGCTCTCAGCGACGCAGCGTCCTCGCATGTGCTTAAAAATGTGCATTCGTGGCGATGATCCATTTGCAGAGCTGCTCTTTTCAGGCAAATGCATTTGTTTATAGAGAGTAGTCCGGCTATGTGGGCTCCATAAATCTGTGTATTTGTCAGCAGGATGTGACAGGCTTTTCCTCTCTGACTGAGAGTCTATCAGTCTGAGCTCCAGTGGCCGTGCCCGCTACAGTCAACTCTGATTAATAACTACAAATAGAAGGGACTTGTCTGCTCAGTTATAAATGGGGACCGTGTTTGCGAGGAAAAAGATGCACATTCCCCCTGATAAATCACAGAGCGGCACTGGAGAAAACAGCACACGGGAACACAGGAATATAATATAGAAACAATTTCTCAGCTGGGCACGGTGATAAAGCTCAGTGTCTTGTTTAACTTAATGCCAGCAATTACTGGGCTGTGCTCTTCTGCTTTTCTTCCTGGAATTCCTTGCCAGTAACTATTCTGATGGAGGAATCACCGAAGCTGTTCATATTACACTACGTGTGCTGGTCTCCTCTGATACATTAAAAGCAAAAAGGGTTCTGCTTAAATATAGCTCGCTGCTCAGGAGCTAGCGAGCAAATGTCATAGCACATAAACAGTTTATGAGTCCTTTTAAAGGCAAATAAGAATAATAGCTTGAGGTCACAGGGTGTGCAAAAGAAACGAGGAGCCACTATTTAATAACCAGTGACACATCAATTAAACAGCAATTTAACAATGAACATACATTTTTACATTTACGAGACAAAGAGCTGAATGTAGTGGCCTCATTACATGAACATTGATAAAAGTGTAAATTCTGACATCTGAAATACAACGTTCAGGGTTTATAGGCTTTTGTTTGGCCATTTGAAAAAATCTCATGGCCATTAAATGTCACTTAAACTCAACGGAAAGATCCTCTAACAAAATAGGAGTCTGCAGCAGCCATGCCAGCGAAACTGTGACACTGTGCTTTATAGCTATAACATATAGCTATAACAAAAACCCATCCAAAAGTTTGAGGACACAATTCAGTCTGCACCAAGGTGGTGGACAGCAAAACCTGCACGAGGTTGGTGTTTGCATCAATTGAAGATGCTGGGAGGCATTAGCAGTTATTCTAGATGGCAAAGGCAGAGACTGTAACATCGAGTGTATTTTGAAGTATTAAACACATAAAGCAAGACTACCAGACACATCATGCAAGACTACTGCAACTCCCTCCTGGCTGGTCTGCCTGCTAGTGCCATCAGACTTCTGCAGCTCATTGAGAATGCAGCAGCTCGACTGGTCTTCAACCAATCTAAGTTCTCTCACACTACACCGCTCCTCCGCTCCCTTCACTGGTTACCAGTGGCTGCCAGCATCCGCTGGTCGACACCTAGCCACAAAATCACGACTGTTTGCTGTCCTGGCTCCCTGTGTTGGAACACAGATTTTGTCTTTGAGCATACCTTTATAATATATTTTTTTCCCGACACAGTGAAGGAGAGATAGGAAACATGGTGAACGGGTAGGATAATGACATGCAGTAAATGGTCGAGGCGGTCAGGAGTCAAACCGGCAGTCACAACTCAAGGCGTATGTGCCTTAACTATTGGGCTGCCCCACCCACAGAGATCTATAAAAAAATATCATCATATTTGAATCTGAGACACCAGATACCATCAATAATATGGTGCCTCAGAAAGGCTACAGCTTAATATGGGAAAAACGACTCGTGCTTCGACCTCTGAAAACAATAAATCTGACAGAAAGTGGGTGGTTTATAAATCATTCTACAGGTTTCTTTTAACAGCACACTTTCAAAACACAGACATGTGGGTGTATATGCAGAACATTTTGTTAGACTTCCAATAAGCAGCAGTAGTTATGTTATTAATGTTCCCGTAAAAGTAGATTAAGCTCTCGCAGCAGTGTTTTGTCCTTTATATGAAAAGCTGACTGATTCTGAATATCACAGCTAAATATTACAAAAGTAGCTAAAGCGTATTCCTGTCCTTAAACACACCTTTGTCGGCACCCTTCCAGTTTAATTAGATGTCGGTCCGTCTCTGTACTGAGTCGCAGGCTCGGTTCACTGCAGGTGTTTCAATCAGTTGTGGGATGGCAGAACATCAGTGATGCTATCCCACAGGTCTAGCTGGGAACAAGCGAGTGCACAGCGAGGGTGCAACCAAACGCTGATCATGTCTCCTCTGCTGCTGTGCCAGCCTTGGCTGGGCCCATCAAGAGTGGGACACACATTAAATATTAACTTAATTGGTCCCAGCAGAGTGCTGCTAACATACGGCTCGCATCAGACAGAAATGTCACCGTTTCCCCAGAGCCCCCCCCCCCCACACTTTGGATCAAAGACAATAACATTGGTTCTAATCTGCTGTAATTGGGAGATAAGAGATTGCATGGTACAGTCTGTGCATGCGTGTGCTCCCGTGTTTGCGGGTGTGTCGATCTGTCAGTCTCGCTGATGGAGGCTTGTCAGAGCCGACTGACAGTCAGCGATGTGACTGGAGAGAAAACCTCCAGTTCTTCCTGCCACTGAGTAGTCAACAGAGAAGACAGAAAAATGCCCTTTTCTGTTCCTTTTTTCATCTCCCATCAAAAGTACAGCCTGTTTAATGCATGGGAAGATGACTTCATGTCTGAGAAAGAGGCGCAGTTGCCTCAGAGGGCTCCGAGTACTGTCATAAAATTCACATGTGCTGAAGGTGTACTCTGCATCTACGCCAACATTAAACATGCTGCTGCACTACTGCACAGTGCCCCCTACTGGTCCTCCACCACTGTTCTACACAACAATTAACTCTAATGGTCGCCATAGAGAAAGTCTAATCATAAATGGTGCATTTTAAAGATAGTGATTAGTGATTAGACTGAACCTCTCCAGGGAAGTTTAATCTCCACTCAAAGTGGTTAATGTACTTGCTAAATGAACTGCTCCCTCCATTATAGCACCAAGAGCAGTGTGAAATCAAGATTACTAAACAGCTTGGGCCAAGTTCTAAATCACTCACTAAAAACTACAGAGCCCCGGAGACGCCGCGGCTTACCACAGGACCAGGTTGTGTGGGAGACGGGGAGTTAATGCACTCAAGGGCGTCGAGGGAGCCGCAGAGTATGGCAGCACAAGTGCCGGAGTCAACAAGCTCAGATGTCCTTTTCCTGACTAAGAGAGCGGGAGAATAGCAGAACAAGAGCTAGCCAGAGGCGGAGGAAGAGAGACAGATAGAGGTTTCGTGCACAAGCAGCCTTCCTGCAACCAACCCAGGACACACAAGGTCATTGACAGTCACAGTGTAGCAAAACATCACAGGGTCACCTGATGATCTGAATATAAAAAGACAGCCCTATCATTAGAACTGCTTCGGTAGCAAGTAAACAACAACAAAAAACCCGCAGTACAGCCTTTACCTTATGTATGCTGCATTTTTACATTAATCCCTACGTCAGAACACAGCCGAATGTCAGCGGGCAATTTTCCCGAACACTCTTGCAATCATGCAATAGCTGTCAGAAACAGAGAGAGAGATGGCAGCTGAGGCGTAATTGAGCCACAAAAAAGACAGATGTAAGCCAGGAGGTTGAGGTAATTCCCACCCCACAGCTACAGCACCGTGCACCGTTCTCATCTCATCCTCAACTCCCTGAATGGGAGAGTGCTAATTCCGGCCCATTGTTTATGGCCCATAGCTATCCATAGATTGTGCCGGTGGCGAACCTCTGCACAAGGAGGTCGGCCATTACAGCCGGCAAAAGTGGACTCGAGTTGGAAGTGGCACTTGTGGCTGTAGGTGGTGTCAGATGAAGAGGAACAGCTTGGAGTGAGAGAAAGGGAGAGTGCGGGGAGAGAGAGAGAGAGAGAGAGAGAGAGAGAGAGAGAGAGAGAGAGAGAGAGCACGGAGGGGGGGGGGTTGCTGGGAAAAGATTGGGACGGGCTCTCTCCTTTTAATTTACTAATTAACCATGCAAATGAAATCTTAACAGGCTACTCAGAGGCCGTCCTCGGGGGAGCGAGGCAGGCATTAGTGCTTGATTATACTCTGTCCGTGTGGAGAGCAGAAAAAGAGAAGCGAAATATGCTGTTGAACAAAGTGATGGGGAACTTCTCGGCCCACTGCAGCCGAGCAGAACCCCTAACAGCGTGAAAGGAATGTAACATCTTTGTAGGCACGCACACACAAACACGGACTGTGCAGAACACTATGTTTAACCTGGACATATGCTTTGTTTCAATACACATACACACACATGTAACCGAGCCTGCAGTTTTGTTAAATTTATCATGGCTATGCCTAACTCCTACATCTCTGCACTGCTTCCTACTAACCCTCACACGTGGAAGACAATGCAATCACGTGCGACCGTGTGTACTACGGTGGCAGAGACGTCTCTCACAAGTGCTTTAACGGAAAACACAAATGCAAGAGACACAACACGACTACAAAACCACACAATGGAAATGCAATCACAACAGAAGTGAGCGACGTCGGATGTTGACAATGAAACAAGCAGAGTTTATTGCTGCGATTAAGCAAGCAATTTGATGCTCGTCTATTCAAGGTGTTACGGTACAGGTGCGTTTTTTCCTTTGCGGTGCTCCAAGCGGCTGCACCGTAACACCTCAAATAGACGGGTGTCAAATTTTAAGCGGTGGCTGATTTGTCCGGGATTTCACAAATGGCGGCTCAATTGACCCCAGGAAGTAACTCTGCTCGTTTATTGTCAACATTCCTTGTCGCTCTCCCCTGTTGTGGTTGTGTGAGACGTCTCGGCCACTGTGGTCTACCCATCACTCAGCTGATGTTAAATCACCCGATCTGTGCAACCTCAGGTCTGGGAAACCGCCGGCCGAGCAGAACAACAGGTGGCTTTGCATTCGTCACACTTTACCTTGAAGACGTCCTGCGTGTCGTCCATGCAGTACACCCTGATGTTGTACTCCAGCGTTGAGCAGTACGCGTCGGAGAAGAGCACCAGCCTCAGGCGCTTGGCAGCACCCATGTGCAGGGACTCTCCAACCAAGGCGAAGGTGCCCAGCTGCTCGGAGAACAGCCGGCACGTCTCGGCTTCAAGCTGGCAGTAATAGGGCTCCGTCACCAGCTCCTCCCCCATGAGCAAGACATCCTGGAGACGAGGCAGAGGGAGAGAGAGGGGGGAAAAAAACAGGATGAAGATGGAAGGTTGAGCACCCACTTTAGGAAGGAAGGGTTTGCCTGTGTACCTGATATGTGTGTGTGTGTGTGTGTGTGTGTGTGTGTGTTCATAAAAAGGTTGTTAGGGAAGTACTTCGGTGTAGCAGCACAGCCCCAGACTCTACTCTACCCCGTGAGTGACAAGTCACAGCTGAGCAAAAGGTCTTTAGTGTCTGGGTAACAGTTTAAAAAGGGGAATGCTCTGTTCTTGCTTCAAATTCCCTTTTCCCCACAGTGCTCTTACTCCACACTGACAGAAGGGCACACATCTCCACATACAAAGACACACGTCCTATAGAACGCCATCAATTTACTTAATAATGCATGAACGAGGTACTCAATTGACATGAAAGGAGACTCGAATAGATTCCTGGCAAGAATAGATGGTTCTGCAGAAAGAAAAGACTGGAGGTGCAGTAAATATCGGATTATTGGGATTTCCAGAATTTCCTACAGCCTTTGAGATTTGTTAAGGAAGGTGAAAACAACTTGCCAATAGGGAACAACATTGTTGCGTGGCCGTGAATGTGAGTGATAACAGGCAGTACCAATTAATTGCTGCTGTAATTTGCAAAGAATGGAAAAAAAGGACATAACAGGGATTTAAACACATTAGAGAAGCGATGTCGCGATCTTTTCTTGCTGTATCGCAATCGCATCCGTAGTCTAAATGACAGACTTGTGAAAACATCCCATCCCATCACAGTGCGAGATGACTTTATGAGATCATTCCACCGCTCTGCGGGCTAATTTGATGGCGACAAATTGGACCCAAGGTGACAACATTTTCTCTGAAATCCCATCATGCCAGTTGACTGACTCGTCCCATTAGCCAAGGAAGCTGAAGAGAGCATTCCGCCTGCCAAATGCCCAGCGAGCCCCCTGTAGGATCGATTCAACCAGACACCAACTACATCAATACAATTGGTATTGACACAATTCATTTGCTATGCGACCACAATGGAGTCTCACTCTTTCATCATCTGAATATTTCTTCAAAGTCGAGCCGAGACAGTGAGGTGGCTCAATTACAACACCGAGCGCTCAATGCAAGAGCAATTTCTTTCTTTCACTGCTTCTGCATATCCAGGTCTTTTTTCTTCTTTTCTAAGCCATGATTCCAATCCCCCCCCTCTTCCCCGTCATTCCTCCACATCCACACTGTACCTGCTTGTCGACTTTGTCTTCCCCTCTTTCATGAACTGGGCCCTTTCTTTCCCCTTCAGTGGCCACGCAGTGAGGCCGCTGGGCTAAATTTGGTCCAGCCGATGATTAAAAGTGCTGGTCTAACCTCTGCCTCAGACAGGCCAATCCATCCCACAGACACCCCACCGCTGCCACACGCGGGAAGGCTGAATAATTTATGCACAATATCGAACATGAAAAAAGACCTACTAACACTCAGAAGCCCATCAGCACCCTATCTCTCCGGATTGTTGAGATGGGTATACCGCCTCAAACCATTTGATGAGTGGGTGTGAGTTTACAGACACCAAGTTTTTTTTTTTACAGACTCCATCCTGTTGGAGTCTGGCAGTTCTGGTTACTTTAAAATTTCGCGTACAGAAAATAAATAGGGAGGGAACTAAATAATTGGAAGCAGTGGTCAAAAGTGGTCAAGGAGCACTCTGAAGAGTACTTTGAGGATCAGTCATTTGCTTAGAGGATTTATGTTTTGAGAAACATGTTGCCTAGCAACAGAAGCTGATGGGAGCCGGTGCTTCCAGGCTTTTGTTCCAGCCCAATGAGAAAACACCTGATGGTCAATACAATTTAAATCCTATGGAGTGGATGAGTGCTCAGCCAGAGCTCCCTCTGCCATACAGCATCGAGTGCTCTCCACTGCATGTTTCAAGCCACTGCTGGGCAACTTTGTACTCTTTGAAGTAAAAGCTCTGAATGAGTCCAGTAAGACTTTACAAATTCACTGGGTGGCAACTTTTTCTTTCTGCGGAGAATTTGTGTGCTCGAGTGTTAGTGCTGTCTCACCTCCCAAGCGCCCTCGTAGTTCTGCTTCTTGAGGCGGACGGCCCAGTTATCGAGGCATGCGTCAGAGCAGTGGTCCATGCTGAGGATAACCGGCCGGCTCAGGACCACCCCCGGAGGGCCACAACTCACAACGGGGCTAAGCAGGGTCTGGCAGCCTGCCAGGGGTAACCTACACCAGGGAGAGAAGCGGGAGGCAGGGGGAAAAGATCGAGATGAAGAGCTTTTACTCATCCGAGTTATTAGAGGGAATTTACTACTCTCTTGTAAGCGGGATATGATACCGCCACCTCTGCAAATTATCTCTCAGCTGTAACAGAGAATAATGAAAGGCTGCTGGACCCGCGGACTAGCTGGACCAAGTTGTGAGTGAGTGAGTAATAACAGAACATCACAACATGCTACAATGACTGTGCCTTCAGAGAGCGGATGCAGCAAGCCAGATAAACAGTGTTCTCCAAACAATTCATTCAACTTAAATAGTACACATCCTGGTAAAGGCTACGTTATTTATTTACATCCCTCCTCCTCAGCCCAGACTTAAGCCTTTCCTAATGGAACAGAAGAGCATCAAAACAAACAGCCTAGTGGCATCCAGGGAAGACTGCCAGTTAGGCTGTGTTAAAGAGACCCACCTTAAATCTTCTTTCCTCTGAACAGTGAGATAAATCTCATAGATCTTCCCTCTGGGGATGGCCTCGGGAGGAATGAGCAGACTGATTCCTAATGCAAATAACAACAAAGGGAGAGAGAGGGGGTTAGGGAGGAGGAGGAGGAGGAGGAAGAGGAGGGGGGCAGGCTCATTTGTTCTGACTGAACAACACTTTTGTCATCTCACAAAAGGAAGCTGGCCCACTCGACAAAACTGTAAGGCTGCAAAAACAAAAAACAAATCCCTTCTGAAGGTCAGAGGCATCCTCCGGCAGGTGCAGCGGATGCAAATCTCTGCACCGGCAGCCGAGGCTGCACACGTCCCCGCGGTCGACAATTAGCTGAGACAAAAGCGCACGCTGCATCGCAGTTTAAATGTCCTCCGTCTGCCACCAAGTAGATAATTGAGACCAAGGAACACACTACTCCAGGAAAATTGTGCTCCCCCAAGAGAGTGCAGGAATGTACCTTGGAGAGAAGAGAAAGCTATTGAGGTAGTTTGAGTGTTGTGGCATTTATGTTGTGATTCTCATGCCAAATAGGCCACTTAGAATCCTGTTTAAAATGTAGCACAAACAGTGACTACGTGACACAATCCGTACAGTGTGCGGATTGTAAAGGGGATCTGTTAACCATAAAAACATCTGTTTGAATAAGGCAAAGGTGCCTGAATGCTCACACTCGTCTGAATCTATGTGTCTCAGACGAAACTGCACTAAGTGACAGTAGCATATATATCTCGTTTCACTAAATGCATCCCTTTGCTGATTTCTCTTCTGTGTCCCAGTGAAAAAAATTGATGGCAAAGTGTGGGAAAGGCTTCACAGCTTTGAGTTAATCCATGCACAAAATATATGTAAGGGAGCAGAGGAGAAACAAAGAAAAGAGAGAGGAAAGGAGAAGAATACAGGTAATAGAGAAAAACTTTTCTCCCACCAGAGCCTGGTGTACTGGTTAATCTGGACAGTCTACAGTTAGCCAAGTGAAAAGACTGTCCACCCCTTTAAACTCTGTACTCAGCTAATGTGGAGAGGGGAAGCAAAATAGGGGACTAATGATGGCAGGCTTCTTATTCTACCTCTATAATTGGAGAGTAGTTTGTGCAGGTGTCTGTCCCTGTAATTGCTCTGTCTAGGAAGCAGAATATATTTTTTTTAAAAGGAACTTATTTCTAAATTAGGGATCTCAAATGACACAAAGTTTGCCCAGTTCTCTCGTTCCCCCAGTTCTGGAATACTTCGACGAGGCGTCTGGGCTCAGTATAAATTTGTGAATCGGAGGTGTTTTAGTGGAGGTCTACTCTGCTACGGTTTTTATACGAAAAAACACTTAATATAATACCTGAAAAGAGATGCAACAGCACAGTCAACGAGATGTGAGGACGGCAGAACGCAAGAGATTTATAGGTGGTAACGAATCTCCAGAGAAGTCAGGTGATAATTCTTAAGTCAAGGAGAAATGAGGAGATAATAACAAGGGATGGGAATCGAAATCCTACACAGCCAGATGCTTCAAGCCAGATTGGCAGATTTCGGTTCCTGAGCTAGTTGCGTCGTTAGCATTACACTTAACTATGGAGGAAACACACTCTCTGCATGGCTCTAACATAAGCTAGTTAGCTCGTAGCTACCTCGCACTCAAGTCAACACCACAACAAAATACCTAAAGCTAAGCAGTAGAACATGTGACTGTATTTCACGTATAAGGATTCCGACACCGGGATGAGCAATAGCGGAGGGCGTAGAGCAACAGCTTAAATTTCAATTCACAACTTGCCTAACCGATAAAAAATAATGTTTTTGGTTTTGGCACCGGCACCATTTTAAAAGTATCGATTTAGCACCAGTATCAGAAAAAAACAAAACAATACCCAACCCAAGTAATAACAGAAAATACTGTAAATATGATAATACTTTATGGCATAACTGTCAACAACTGGGAGAAAGAACTATCATTAAATATAAAGCAATGCTATTCAGCAGTTGTGTGTGCTTTTACACACAAGTCCCATGCACCTTTTGCCACATCCCTTCCAAACTAACTCAGTTTGCCTTTTGCACAAAATATTTATCATGGGTTAGACAAGAAATTCAAGAGACATCAGGGGATCTGGGGGTAAAAGTAAAGGTTCAGATGAAGTGCGTCAATGAAAAAGTACCAGACCCAGAGGACGCTTTGTTCTCCACCTTGATTCTCTCAACACTTGCCACCGGTTTGTTTTTTACAGACTAATCTTTGATTGAGTATTTTTATACCTCTGTCTGTGCTCTTTGCACATCACTGACACTTTTGGACGTGAGCTACAAGTTCAACCAGCTGCATCATAAGGGAATCTTTCAGAGTAGAACGTATTTGGCGCGTACTCTTCGCTTTATAGTCAGTAGTGTTTATTTTTACTCTTCCGGCTGTGCAGCGTGCTTTTTCTTTTTGCATAATTTCATTTTTGGATTAGTGCTTTTTGAGATAAACAAGTGACCCTTTCACTCACGATCCTTCTTAATCATGAGCCCTATGGGCGTTCCTGGTGTCTCGTCTTGTTCCCTATAATGGTTGTAAGCTCATTTGTATCACGGAGAGAAAATACAGCCTGTGCACTGAGCTGTTTTGTATGAGGCGCCGAAACACTTTTATGTGTGTTATCCTGGTGCAAACCCATTAAGAACCCAACATGCACCAGATTTAAGGGCTGAATGCTCTGGGTCGGTTTCAACAAGACAGTGAGACGTTTATGGGACTCAGCTGTTACTGATAAATTCTCCTTGTTAATGTCCAGTCAGGGGCATTAAAGCAGGTGTAATAAAAGTTTCTGTATATGTTCTTTTTTATGTCGGAGCGATGACAGTGTATGAAATGTGCTCCACAAATAAACCCGACTTGTTCCCGCAGTATTTCTCAATTTAGCAGCAGATGTTAAATAGTTTCGACGGAACTTTTCTTGTGTTTGTTAAGTATAGCAGGGAGACGCAGAGGATTAGTGCAACCTCCCTCTCCTTACACAACACAGACTTATGCTGACTAATTCTGTGTCTACTGAATAAAGCTTTTAACTGTCCAACTTTGATATCATAAGACTTTTTAGTCACCGTCTTCTCATCATAAGCATTTTTATAAATCACATTTAGAAACTACTGTTGGAATCAGTCCACTATATTGTTGCATTTTAGTTCTGGTCTGGTTCCTGTTTCCTTGTTACAGATTAACTAATAGCCAGACAGAGAAACCATCACGAACCTGCAGCTGAGTCATCGATTGGACAGTTCTGGCCATCATCCACCAGCATCATTAGCACTACATGGACTGACATCACTTCAAGTTGCCCTTTACCGCTCCTTATGTTTCCCTTTCATTATTTTCATTAGTCTCATTATTTGAATTTGCATGTAGAGCTCATGTGTCACAAAATATTGGACAGAAGAGTCTTGTTCTGTAATATTAGACTGTATAATGTTGTGGGGGTTGCGGTGTGACCCCTCTAATATGCCGATTAGCATATATGTAACCATGGTTACCAGATGATCTTGCATAAATACATTCTGCATGTTTCTTACATGGACTGCTTCTCTGCCAATTCTGACAATCAGCAGATTAATGTTCAGACCAAGAGAACAAGGTCCATTGTTGTCTTTTAGCTCTGATCTAGTTCAGGGACGTGCTGCCTGTTTACAAATGAACCAGGAGCTGTAAGCTTCAAGTAATGCAAGTAGTGAAAGCAAAGCCAAATGGCCCAAGGATTTTCTGAGTGCAGAGTAACTCTGGGATAAATATCATGCCATTTTTCAAAACTGAAAAAAAGGTTTTGAAATTAATGTATTTTCTGAAGAGAGGGTTTGATTATTAGCCATGATATTTTAACCATCCAAGGTAGACTCACCACAAGCTATGGTATTGTGAAATGATGTTAAATGCTCCTGTAGAAGTGTTGGAGAAACACTTCAAAAACAAAAAGGAAAATTAAATACAAAGTTATTTGGTACAGTTTGTAGAACTCTTAGATTTTAAGCTTTCATCCAGTTTCAAACTTCCAAATCCTTTTTTCCAGTTTGGCATGTTATTTATATCATAAGTAGCAAGAAAAAACATGTGAACCCTTTGGAATTATCCTTATTTTGTGTAAAATTGTCTTAAGATATGGTCAGATCTTCAGCGAAGTTACAATTATGAACAAACACAATCTATTTCACTGCGGTATTGTTCTTGTCCACATTGAACACATCATTCAGACAAAAAACCTATCTACAGTCAGGAGTTAGCAGACCTGAAGTCCAATCAATGAAAGCAGATTGGAGGCGTAGGTTGCAGCCATACTTTGACTTAAAAAAATTGTTTGAGGCAAGCAGCATCTGATAATGTGAAATGTGTCTCACAAAAAACCTACAATCTGGAATTGTTGATTTGCATAAAGCTAAAAAGGGTGACAAAGTGATTTAAAAGACGTTTAAATATTCATCAGTTCACAGTTGGACAAACTCTCTATAAGTGAGATGATTTAGTTCTGTGCCCACCTTCCTAAGCAGTGGGCGTCCTGCTAAGGTGAATCCAAAGGCACTCTGCAGAATGCAATGTGTGGAAACGGAACCCTGGAGTAACAGCTAAAGGTTTAAAAGAATCACCGGAGCTGGTTAACATTTCTGTTCATGAGTCGACCTTTACACAAATCATCAAATCGTGGTGGCATGTTGTATGGCGTCCTGTCATGGAGATGTACATAGTTTGACAAAGACGCACTGAGACTGAGACACTGCTGGAGAATGTTTTTTCTTAGGCCTATAAAAAACCAAGGTTGAATTGTTTTGGAGGAAGAAAGAGCGATAGAGTACATATGGTGTAAAACAGGAGACTGCATGCCAAGATGAAAACATCATCCGAGTGGTGAAGTGGGGTGGAGCGAGCAGCATGAAGCAGCCTCAGGGTTTGAAGCTTTGCTGTCTCTAGATCTGGACCATAGACTGCAAATAAAGATGAAAGACATGACAGCTCACCCACAGTGAAGCCAATCTCGTATGCCACCGTGTGGCTGGCTACAGTATAGGTCATAAACCACACCTCCTCCATGTAAGTCTATGGGACATGTGCCAAACTAAAAAATGCACGTAAAATATTTTTATCTTGGTGGTTTCTGTCATCTTAGGTAGTTATTATCACACTGATGTTTGTTCAAGTGTTACTTTTTTTGGTAAGTTTGGCTCTCAGTTATTCGGGTGAAAACATCATAATTGACAGCTGACTCAGGATTGGTCAAATGCGTGTATGGGCGTGACCTCACTACCATGGCTCTTCTTCTAAATGGCAAGATAAATGGTTTTGTATTTATATAGCGCTTTTCTAGTCTTGATGACCACTCAAAGCTCTTTACAGTACAGTTTTACATTCACCCAATCACACACACATTCATACAGTGCATCTATTAGCAGCACTTTGTTGTTCTATGAGGGGCAATTCAGGGTTCAGCATCTTGCCCAAGGACACTTCGGCATGCAGATGGGGAAGACTGGGGATCGAACTGCCGACCTTCAGGTTGGAGGACGACCGCTCTACCCCTCAGCCACAGCCGCCCTAGATAGCAGGATGTTTTGGCTTCATTTCTGGATGATGAGGTGAAGACTAGCCTTTCATCTTTATATACAGTCTAGAGTCTGGACAGCTTTACATCATCCAGGTGAAAATTAATTCCTCAAGTTTATCAAGGCATTTTACAGGGTATTGTCAGGGTGGCTGTCCACCAGAAGAAGCTCAGAGGAAGCAGGATGATGAAGCAGGACAATGACTGTATAAATTGAAGTAAATGTCAGAGTCAGAGCCCAGACAACAATCCAGATGTCATGGAATTCATTTATAAAGTTGTTCAAACTGGACGTCCTAAGAATACATCTGATCTGAAGCAGCTCTGTAGGAAGAAAAGTTCAAAATTCCTCCCAAACATCCTGCAGGTCTGATTCACAGCTACTGAAAGAGTGTTTTTCTGGTTATTGCTGCCAAAGCAGTTATTAAATCCAAGACTTCACTCCTCTGTGTTCAATAAAGACACAAATGATTATAATTGTGTGTTATCAGTGTAAGCATATTGTTTATGCTTGTGAAGAAGATTGATGAAGGTCAGATTTTATGACCAATTAATCCTGAAAAGCAGGTAATTCTACAGAGTTTTTATCTTTCATTGATTTAATCTTTGTTTAATCAGGCTATTTAATTCTCTGAGAGAGACCTGAGAGCCAGAAACAATCACAACAAACACAATCAACAAAACAAAGCAACAATATACAATAACTATAAGGGAATGAGCAGTAAGAAGAATTAAAAACAACAGTCACAAGAAACATCAGATAGTGAAGCTTCAAAATCTCAGGGGGAAATATAACTCAATGCAGTTTGAGGGCAGTTCATTCCATTTATATTGTGCATAGCTCAGCCAATGTTAGTGTGTGTATGACGGGTATCTAGGTTTGAGTAGTTACTGGTTTGTGTACTTGTACATTAGTGCTCGGACGTGGGGGTTGGGGTGGGGGGATTCATATTGGAACTGTAATAACCTATATTATTAATTAAAATTACATGATCCAGCAGGTGGCGCTCACTATCAGAGCTCCGGCGGCGTGTGGGAGTGTGTCGTGTTCTACCCCGCAGACGGTAAAGTCACAAACAAAGGTGAGGCGGTTTGTCGTCTTTGTACCACGCAACTGCCACTGCCCTACTCTTCAACAATAAATCTGTGGGATAACCTGTTAGCTTTCCACCCAAGTGAAGCAGCGGAGGAGGCACCACAGAGGAGCAGAGCGGACGAACAAATTGAATGTCGTGTAAAATTACTTTGAATTCGATTTTTGGAGAAGGTTAGGAGGTAGTTTGAAAGATTGGACCACTGAGCTTCACCAGATGGCTATTTCAACTGTAGGAGGGTCCAGCCGACAGTTTGATACAGACAACAATGAGAAGTATGATATTTGACATTCGTGATACACAACGTTTAAGAGCTGGAGGGTTGATGGGACAACATGAAATTCAATATCTTTAACAGACATTAAGGTGGACTCAATTTATCCTTAATGAAACTGTTTATGAGAATACAAACTGGATTGCAAGTAAGAAGCAGCATGCTATCTCTCTGTTCTTTGTCCAAACAAATTGAACTGAACTCCGGGTGTAAAACGACCCAAAATGAAGAACCCACCTGTGTTGGGGATCGTCAGCCTCCCTCCCAGGAAGTTGAAGGTCCCGTAGGAGGTGTTGGCCACGTCGCGGGGCAGCGTTTTGAAGTAGCTCTGAGTGGACAGCCGGCTCACATACTCCGCAGGGTCCGAGTTAAGCTTGCCATTGTGCAGTGTGTGTGAGCCGTTGGGGAGTGGGTCCAGCAGAGGCCCGTTGGTCATGGAGAACTTCCCGGTGGTGTCGTGGCGAGAGCGCAGGGTGCCTTGGTAACTGGTGGTGGAGGTGGTTAGATCGGGATGGATGGTGAGCAAGTGGGAATTCTCTGTTTAGAAAGAAAAAAAAATGAAGGAGAAAACAGACAAAAGCAAATGTGTGAATCTCCATGAGCGGCAATCAAGGCAAGGGGGGGGGTTTATACATCGGAGAGACAGACCTCACACTCTCTAAAGCTGTCGCAACACAAACAGAAAACCGAAGCAAACACAGAAAAAGACACATGGTGCAGAGAACACTCACACACACTCTTGACAATACACAAACACAAATTCCACCCAAAGCCAGTCAATTCCCCTCCCCTCGCTCTCGCTCTATCTCTGCCTGTCTCTTTAGCAACCACACAATCAATTCCAAACAGAACTCAGATACAGCTTAGCACCCGGAATGTATAAAGGCTTTTTTTCTTTTCACGGTGCATCACAGGCACTGCAGCCCAGTTCCCCATCTCCATCCAACTCAGACAGTTGTATTTCTATTACTCTCTGGTAAACCTCAGAGGCTCCACACAGGCAGTAAACAGAGTGGGTACATTTCCTGACAATGAGGTGGTGGCGAAACATAATGTATCAGGCAGGAAAATAAACAGCACATGCGCCGCGCTCACACACACACACGCACACACGCACACACACACGAAACATAATATGTCTTGCTTAGACTACAAACCACTGTAAACACATTCACGCCAACTCTATGGCCACAAACAACAGGCTCCGTGGTACATGTAGATGAGTGCTGCACGGTCACGGTGGGCGGACGGACAGACGCACAGAGGAGGGTAGAACAAAGAATAGTGTCCTACTGCTGTGGGGAGGGGGCCTGCGTGGCCGCGGTGCCCACACACCTGGCTTGCTGGGCTTGATGCCCATGGGCTGGAAGCCAGTGGTGAGGATCGAGGAGTCCGCCACATCGGCATCCAGGCCCTCCTTCTTGCGGCGGTACACCAGGACGACCACGATGAGCAGCAGCGTGAGACACAGGGCCACCGCCACCATGCCGACGTAGAGCGCCACGTCCTCGGCACCACTCACAGCTAGAAGAGGATGACACAGAACGACAGAGGAGACATTTTTAATCCCAGGTGAAGAATTTCCTCATGTGTTCTATGCTAATATCAACATGTGGTTCAACATTAGCAAATTTAAGAAAACTGTCACAAAACTTCAATGTCAACATGTGGATAATCGAAAAGGAGAAAGAACCAGTTTGTGCAGCAGGGTTTGTAGCATTACCTCACTTCATTTCTGCACTGGATATTATCTTATTATCTTATTCCAGCATGTTCCTCACCACTCTGTCTTTTTCTGTAAGCACTCGACACCCCCAAGAGAGACAGTGGAAAAATGCAGGATTTGCTTATGAAATTCTAGCACCTCTTATTTAATGTCTGTCTCTTTCAAAAGCCCGGGAGCATCTTTCTCCCAAAAGTACAGTATAAAGATGACAGCTAAGCCCAGACCAGCACCGATGTGTGCTTGCATTAATGTGTATGTGTTGTATGTGTGTGTGTGTGTGTGTGTGTGTGTGTGTGTGTGTGTGTGTGTGTGTGTGTGTGTGTGTCTGTTTTGCAGGAGAGTGGGATTTGCTACGGCTGTCTCCTGGGCTGGGGAATTTGGTGGCGGAGGTGGAGGATCCTCCTGAGGCCTTTGTGGAGGACCATTTTGCCGGGGAGCCACGGGGGCGTATAGTGCTGTCAACTGAACACAGTCGAGGAGGGGACGCGCTGAGCGGCTCGGCTTTGAGGGACGGAGAACAACAGCAAAGGTTAGAGTGCTGCAGGCTGCCATGTGGCGAGTCGACAACAAAATGCAGGAGGACAGGAACAGGAAGAAGAAGAGAGAACGTACAAGATTAAAAACAAGAATTTAAAAGACCAATGGGGAGGCAGCATGTGTCTCTTACTGACAGCAAACACGATTTGCATTTCAGCAACAAACAGCAATAACACGTCCGAAATGTTTGTATCCAAATCAACCCGATTATCATTAGACGCGACACATTTTGGATGAATATCTCCAGAGTGTCATTGTGTTTCTCCACCACTGCGTAATCCTACCACCTGACAGGAACCATGCTCAGCCCTGGAAACAGAGATTTGACAAGTTTTAATTGGTGTTGTAAATCTGTGACATGGGGATGGCACAATTAAATTAGCAGGATCCTATCAGTCAGATTTGAAAAGAAACACGATTAAAAAAAAAGAAAATAGTCCCAAAAAGTATTTTCATCCATTTGTCCTTGCACTATTCTTTTGCTTTGAAAAATCAATTTCTCTGGACAAAGCCGCCTGACATAGCCCACGTCTTTAAGAGAAATGCCAGAATCTATTTCATGGGTGATTATCTCAGTACAATCTGATACCTTAAGTAGCAGGATTATATGCAGCCGGGCTCTATGGCGGCCCTCAGCAAAGCCAGGAATCTCTTGACATGTAATCAATTGTGAATGACTGACTGAAGATAAACACAAGTTCGCCTGTTTTGTTCCTGACATTATGAAGCATATCTGCAATGTACATACGTGAAGAGTCTCATGAGATCCAAACACCTGTCCTCCACCTCTCAACTCATCACTTACGCTGCCTGTCCCTCTCTCCTCTGACCCCCTCTCTGCCTCTGTCAATCCTCAGGAGGCGTGAGTAAAAGGAAGCTGCCTGGCTAAGCCTTACACGTTTTCACTATGAGCTCCAAAGAAACGGGGGAGAGAGAGTCTTTGACTGAATCTCTTATTAAAGTTCCTAAATCCAATTGTCTTGTTGAGTCAAAGGCCAGACGAGGCTGTGATATTTGGACTTGTAGCGCCGCAGTCGACTGGGAGATGTCCGGTCCGACTGGAGACAAAACAACAGCCGTCAGCAAGGAGATGGAGGACAACCGTCTTCTGCTGATTGGATAAACACAGCCTCAGAAGGGCCGGTTGCTGTTTACTTTCCGAGGGCGAAGCAAAGTCACCTGGCTCACCTCGGATGCAAAGATCCGGTATCTTGACTCTTCGTTTTCCTCGGCACCATTCTTGCAGCCAGACAATGAAGTCAGTCAATCAGACAACTCTGTTTCTCTCTCTCTTTCACTCGCTTTCTTCCTCTCTCTCCCTCCATCCTGTCTTTAATCTCTGGTGGTTTATCAGACGATCAGTGAGTGAAGTTTTATCTGACCCACCAGGTGTCACAGTGAAACAATCCTGATGTGCCCTGCGACCCTGACCAGCCACTGGTCTCGGCTCCTCCTGGCCCGCGCCCATTGATTTTCATGATGCCAGCCAATAATTGAAAGGACATCCATCACACTTTAATTGACATAGCTAATCGGGTTTTATAATTGGATGAGCTTTACTTTAGTGGCCCCTCTCGCTCCCTCTCTCCTTCTTCTTCCACACACACAACCAATTTACTCTCTGTCAGCCCATCGCTCCATCGCTCATTTCCACTTGACGTAATTGCTGGCGGAGAACTTTTGATTCTCTTTGAGTGTGACCTCTCTGTATGATTGACACCTGCCTGCGGATAATCTGTGAATGTCAGAGTTGACCCCCAGGCCAGTCTCTGTTTGTTCCCCTCCGCCCGAGCTTTCAGTACATGCTCCTCACACACTCGCTCCGGGGCTGGCAGTTTCGGGATCAGTTTCTGACTTGTGATGGGCCGGAGCGGACTTATAATTCATCTCCTCGGAGGCGATGTACCTTGCTCCATGTTCAAGTTTGGGCACTTGCTGCATTGGCAGTCAGCACAATGTCTGCACCTGATAGTCCTCAACTCACTCTACCTGCTCCGTTCTCTCCCCTGCATTGATAAATAAAAGCTTGGCAGCCTCCCGCGCCTCTTCCCCAGGCATTTATCAAGAGGCCTGAGAATATATTTCATCCCATGGCCAATCCTCTAGTCACTCGCCCGAAGATGAATAACAGTGAAGTTCTTAAGGTCAGGGAAATATGGCTACTAAAACTCTCAAAGTGAACGTGACCATTACTATCTCCACAATACAGTTGTCCCATCCCTCAGCGAGTCCCGATGAAATATGGCCCAAAATAAGCGTTGGGCCATTTTTCATGCAGCCCGTGACCCCGCTCTTCCGACAAACAAACCCGTGACGAAAACATCAACCGCTTTCGCCGGCAGATTAGCCTCCAAATTCAAAAACACACTTAAAATGGATTAATAGTTTTATGGGCTTTGCACAATCATTTGTGACATCCCCCCGAAACAGGATGCTGCTGCAAATTAAGCTAATTAACTTCATTACACACATTAAGCCAAATAATTGTTGTTATGTTGCCCTAATTTCCCGTACCTGAGAATAGCAGCACTTTTATTTTTCATTTTTTATTTAATTTTTTTGTGCCCTCTAACACCTGTCTGCTCTGGCGGGCTGCCAGCGTATTTATCATTTCCCCGCACAGATTATGGACACACAGTTGCTTCATATTGGGCTCCACTTGTTTGCCTTATGAAAATGAGCCTTCCTGGGTCAGATCTGTTTATTTTTGAGCTGTAAAACAAAGCACGCTGCCGCACGTCGATTCTCAGTCATACGATACCCAAAACAATAACCTCATCTAACGTTATGCCATTTCTGCCCTAATGAGGGAGATTACAGATGTTTGAGAGCTCTTCAGACGGAGGGTGTTGTGTTGCAGAGTAACTACAGCTTACTCTGCAGTTGCATTGCTCGATTACACAGGGAGGGAATGGGGTGCCTTTTGTTTCAGGGGGGAAGTTTTCCATCTCAGCTAATAGCCTGCAGACATGGTTGAAGTATGAGAGTTGCTGACAAGCCAAAACCATCTTGCTATTTTGCTTATTATAATACTTCACACAGCAATTGTCTATGGAAACACATCTGCTGGGAACAGATTGGGACAGGCATTCTTCAGAGGCCCGCGGTTCGCTCTGCGCTGTCAGTGTAAATACTGAGGGTCTCTCTCTCTCTGTGTGTGTGCGTGTGTGTGTGTGTGTACACGAGAGGAACAATGACTGGCATCTTTGTGTACATATCTTGCCTCTCTGGGGAGGAGCTGCTGACCTTTGATGATGGGCCGACTGAGCTCCCTGGTTCACTGCACCAGCCATACTCAGCTATTGGTGGCAACACTCGCATGCACACACACACACACACACACACACACACACACACACACACACACACACACACACACACACACACACACACACACACACACACACACACACACACACACACACACACACACACACACACACACACACACACGTATATATGAATACACAGGGCATCATTCGCATACAGTAGCACTCAGACGCTCGCTCTCCATGCAACGGTCGATCTGATCACGTCAATCAGTGCAAAATACATAATTCAGTTTATTAATTCACTGGCCCGTGTCAACTGCATCCCATTAGAACGCAGTGTTTTCCATGCAGGTCAGCCAAACAGCCGCACTATTAATAACATTTTCTTTATGAGATGCCACCCCGCGACTCATCATCTCTGGATGGGAAGCTGCAATTTCTCTGAGTCTTTGATATCTGTGGGGAGCGACAGAGCATTGCCTTCATGTCCATCTGGTCAGCGGAGGACCCTGTGGTGGCGCTCTCCACTCAGTCTGCCAGCTCGGGCTGTACGAGGTTTGCGTGTTCTCATCCTGACAGTATGCACATGCCCTATTAATGACGCATGTGGGGCGGCAGCAGTGGCTGATTCACTTACAACAAAAAGAAATACATACTGGCTATGCAGCTACATATGTATATGCGCACCAAATATATGCACGTTGAGAACAATCACAGCACACATGCATACCAGCCATGTCTGTGTTTTCACGGCAGATTTGCCGGCAGCACTTTATCTGGCAGGTTGTGTTTAAATCACAAGAGAGATGCTTTAATTCTCAGCTCTATTAATAGGTCAGAGAGCATCGCGGTGCAGGCACAGGAGAGAAGATTGCATATTATCTTTGCAGCAAGTGCCATACCGGTGTTATTTAGAGCGGATTGTCTGAAAAGGTCAAACAAGTGGGAACGAGCCAGCAAGGGGTCCGCTGACGACTCTTCTGTCAGTACAAGGGTCGTATGAGATGGACGCGTTTCCTTTATGAACCGTTCTTTACATCTATCACAGGAAGCTGACACTATAAGGAGACATTAAATGTTTATTTGATCTGATAAAAAGAGGAGGACACTATGTATGAATGAAGGACGAGGGGCAAAGCCTTTTCTTTTCCCGGGGCTGACTGATGATCTTTGCAAGACTATACAGTTATGCCTGTTATTCCTGAATACATTTTCCATTTTGGCCTCACACTTAATTATTAGAAAAAATTCTGTTTTTTCTGGCTGCAGCTCTCAGACGCACATGTATTGATTTTATAATGTTCCTTTGCAGCCCATCAGCGGAGCTATACGAGGCAAATACAGAACTTTAGTGCATTCTGCTGATCCTGTTCCAGAAAAGTGTGTCGTGATCCTGCATCTTTCCTATTGTTCCGCTGAGTTGAGAAGAGAGAGTGTGGTTTGCAGCATGTGGGTGGCGGTGCACTCACTCTGTGGGCACTGCTCGCTCGTGCAGTTGAGAGACTGGAGGTCGAGCCCCTGGCACTCTTTGCCCCCGGTGCCAGGTGAGGGCTGGGTGCACTCCCTGCTCCTCCACATCGAGCAGTCGGCGCCGCACGCTGACCACTTGCTCCACTCGCTCCAGCCGCCGTCCACTGCAAGG
Source organism: Hippoglossus stenolepis (assembly GCF_022539355.2). NCBI lineage: Eukaryota > Metazoa > Chordata > Actinopteri > Pleuronectiformes > Pleuronectidae > Hippoglossus > Hippoglossus stenolepis. The sequence goes on from NC_061489.1 coordinate 11,130,514, forward strand.
ACACATAATATAAAAACATGAGTCGAGCACACATTAACATGCACACACAAATACACACACGCAGCAGCTAAAAAAACTCAAACTGATTCCCTTCAAACATGTTTTAGTTCAAGGGATAAACTATTGATTGGAAGTCATGCTGAACAGTTTCTATAAAACAAGCTATAGCTTCTTTTTTACAAACAGCGCAGGCTGAGGAGTTCAGAACACTGGTGTAAAAGCAGTGGTGTATTTGCGTGTGAGATGGGAACAACTGGTGGAATCCTCTCTTGCCATCCTGTGCAAATTCACTCGCTCTAAAATGGAAACCGGTAGGGAAAGCATTATAAAAGACATGCAAATCCACTTGCTCGTACTCAAATCCAGCAGATGCACAGAGAAACCAAAACATGTAAAACTGCTGAGGGGAGCCATATTGTCGCTATTCTACTTTTTTTGTTTATTTTCAACATGGAAATCAGATGCAACTAAGCTAAACCCCATTGGTACGTTGTGGATAAGGGTGCTGTGGCCTGGTAGAATTTGACCCCTGGGAAATCAGTCCACTAGTCTACTGTTAAACATGCAAGCACACATGCTATTTAAAAAATTATTCTTAAATCATTTGTGAGAGAGAGCAAATCTGCCTCTGTTTTGAATTCTTTCTCAAACAAGCTGTTACTGTAGCAACACGAGCATTACCTGCGGTGCAGCTGAATGCAAGAGACAATACGGGTATTACCAGAGATGGATTGTACATTGTACATTGCACCTGCAGCCAGGCCATATAACTTTAAACACACCACCACCATCAGCACGGGCAGCAAAATATGAAACGAATGGAAATTGGCCTGTAATAGTTCTGAGCGTGCACCGCTGCGAGAAATATCTGCAGCTTTACCACACACAGAGCGGGAGGCCATTTTGCAAAGGTGGGGGTAATTTGCCAGTGTTCAAGGGTGGGTGGGAGTGGTGGTGGAGGGGGGCTTATATTGAGAGTGAGGCAGTGCCAAGCCTGGGGAAGGTTTGCCATTGGGCTAAGGGGAAAAAGGGCAGTAATGAGCTCTCATGGGAGAAAGAAACCCTGAGACAATGGCGTTTTTTTTCTCCCAAATGTAAAAGGTGAATGGGACCAGACTAGATTTACAGAGCTACTTTCTCTCTCTATCACACACACACACACACACACACACACACACACACACACACACACACACACACACACACACACACACACACACACACACACCTCTCTCTATGACAGCAGCAACCCTCCTCCTGACCGACCTAAGGGCAAGGAAAACCTTAGTGCTCATTAATCCTAGCAATAAAGAGTGCAGGGGTCATGACCCCCAGAGATGGTCTGACCGGCTGCTGGTCTGAGGCTTTGGTTAATAAAACATAAGTGCGATGGCGGGATGTTACTGGTGGTAGGATACCTACTGTATAATTGCATAACTGTAAAAAGTCATGATTTCAGTCCCAAATTGGAAAAACGGCTAAGAACCGCTGTGAGCACTTTGCACTGGAGGCACAGGTGTGAAAATTAGACCCCGCTAGCACACTTTTCTCACCTATTTGTCCATGTGTGGCCTAAAATCATTGCTAGAGCGTGTGTGTGTGTGTGTGTGTGTGTGTGTGTGTGTGTTTGTGTTTGGTGGGATGCTGACACAGCTCGGGCCATTTTTTGCAGTCAGATCCATTTGGCAGAGAGAGCAGAACCAATCAGATAATTGTCCTTGTTTGGCATTGAGTGGACCCATCCGTGGGCCAGTGGGCTGATTATCCAGGCCGGGAAGGAGAATGATTGAATAGCGAATTACATCCTAATGAATACATTATGTCACCCCTCAGTTTGTCCACACCACTGTGAAATAAAGAGATGAGATCAACATCTGCCCTGATGAGGTGATGCAATTCTACTTCTCTTTACCAGCACAAAGCAAGACTAATGTCCATGCAAATAACATTTTCAAACAAGGAGATTGGAGGGGAAACGGGACGCTGCTCATGAGAATGTAGATGAGGCACAAGCACTGCCACAACCAGGCCAAGGGAAATCAAAGAAAGATGAAGATGCATAAATAGTCCTTGATGGCCTGTTTGACTCAGACATATGTAGGAATGATGAGGCAGAGGAGGCTTTTCACAGAGGCAGAGACCAAAGACATGTTTGGACATTATTATAAGAATTGGCCAGATAGTAAGTGGTTACTATAACAGCAGTGAAGCGAAAGAATTGGCTATTTATTTGATTTCCTCTTCTCCAGACTTAAAACTGAAATACAAAAACAAACCTTGTCCTTTTACTTTTTTCTGTTCCTCAGAAATCCACATTAGAAAAGTGTTATCCACAGCCGCAGTTTTTCTTATCAAATCCCCAGAGAGAGATTGTTAGTGCTGCTGAAAAAGGCACTGCAGCTGATTTTCAATCTTGCAGCACCACAGGTTTTAGGTCAGGCAGGTCTCCGAGGAGTGATACAATAGCCAAATGGCAAGCCCCCATTTGGACATGTTGTCAAGGCGGGAAGCAAAAGGAAGCCGACCATTCTTCGCAGGTCGGTGGGAGGGCCTGTTTGAGGCTCCGCTGTTCAAAATGACAATGGCTGCTGACGGACACAGGCCGAGATCATTGGACACCAACAGCTCCTGTGTCCTTGAGGGGAGCATGAGGAGGTAGACAAGCACCACTGTGACCAGCGGGCCGCCCTTCTGCTCCCACTGTCCTGTCAACACGTATGTGTGCACAGTAACCACCCTAATCCCGATGTTCAAAGCCTGATGGGGGAAAAAAGCCACAGAAAAGACCCATTGAGTGGGTTGATAGCTTAGACACAGAAGTGGGTGATGCAACAGGGATTATTTTCCAATTCTTATTCTTTAACTCTGATACATTTTATTTTGGGAAACCGGTTTGTCTTCCTGTTTTTGACGGATATATTGATTAAATAGTATGCGATTGGTAATTGAATGAAGCGCAGTCTACTCCCTTCTGTTAACTGAACCAGTTAGAACAAACCAGAATGAGACAGAATGAGATATGAAGAGGGTGAGCCAAAACAAATGGCACCAAATGATTAATAACGGCGCTGATGCAAGGCTGTCACCAGATGGCCACCGTCTTTTCACACTGAACTAATGTGTTTTTCTGTCACATTTATTAGCCACAGCCTCCGTTCCTTGGATAAAATATGTAGGCTCCAGAACAATCTCTGATAATATCCAGGCACACGCACAAATGCTTACTTACAATGTAGAATTAGACACTTGCCTGCAGTGCAGACAGCAGACATATGGGCTCGAACTTGCATTCGTACACCGCGCACATGCACGGACACACACTTACAAGCGCGCGTGCACTAATACAGCAGCCTCGAGTCTGTTTGTTTTCCATCTCGTAGAATTCTCACGACTCCCCTGGCAAGCCGGAGGGATCCGTTTAATATTTAAATAATTCGCACAAATTAGAAAATTTCTCGGGGTTGTTTCGCAGCTTGCTAACACATCAGGCAACCGTTCAAGTCATTTGTGTGAGGTAGGTGTCACAGTGCTGCCTCCAAAACCGGGGTCTACCTATCTGTTGTTGGCCAGGCTCGTGTTATCTTTGTTGGAAACATTGGCATGATTTGACATTTTGCCCCAACTGTTGGCTCTGACCACAAGTCGGTGCCGGGGGAAGGGGTGATGGAGAGGTGTGGGATGGACTGCAGAATTATGTGGGATACTACAGCGAGGGATGCGACGGGATGGAGACAAAGGAAAAAGGAGAAGGCAGAGGAGAGGAGAGAGAAATGGAGATTAAGCTCTTGCATAGTTTGGCTACTCGCTGTCTCAAGTGTTGATCTGCTCTGCTCTGAGCCTCAGGCTTTAGCCTCAGCCGCCGCCGCCTCCTCCTCCTCCTCCTCCACCTCCTCCTCCACAGCTCCCTGCATCTCTCCCAGCATGGAGCCCATCTGATCTGCCACACAGGCCTCCGCCAACTCTCATTAAACACTTTGGAGACAGACAAAAATACAGATGAACCTCTCTGGCTTCAGAATTTCCTGATGAGAGGTGGGAGCTCACATTTAGATACAAGAGTCATCATGAACAGACATGTGGAGAGTTCTGCTGCTGAACAGGCCGGTGTCGACCGTGTCAGTCTGTGGAAGCTTGCATGACGTGTACGCGTCTGAAAATATGCCTCTGTGGTTGAGGATCAGCACTACACTGCAGGGATCATGCTACTTTTCATATTTGGAACAACACATGGCCATCGGCATTGCAACAAGAAATGTATATATAGACATAGCCGGGCAAACGTAGAGAAAAATTATAGCCTCTGCATGTTGTTGCTTCCAAATTTAAACTGATTAGTTTCCAGTGATTTTTCATTCAGTCGACAGCATCTTTTTTATCCCCCAGAGGAGGAGTGCGGCAAATCCATCAGTGTGTGTTTTAGACAAAGCAGAAGCAGACTGTGGCTTTAAATCACACAGAATAAGCAGCAAAAACAATATTTAATATTTTCCTGTAACCCATTTCAAAGATCTAATGCTGTAAGTTAAATGCACTAGAGAGCTAATAATGAACAAGGAATATCCGTCTAGATAATTAATGAACTTTTGAAACAAGACCAGCATTAAATCATGCAACTTTTATAACCCTCGTCAAACAGAAAGGCACTGTAGAGGAAAAAATGCGTCTCAAGGCTGAGTTAAAAAATAAAAGAACACTGCTTCTGAATCCAAATGTCAACGGTGCCTAAATAAATAACATGGTGTCTATCTGCAGCATTACAGCTCCCCGTGCTATTCATTCTCCTCCAGACCCTTTCTTCTGAAATGGGTTGAAATCACCATCTACTGTACATGTAGTGGATGAGACCTGCAGAGGCTAAAAGCACAGGGATAATTAAAGTTGTTATCCAGCATTGAAGAACGCTCTCCTGCCAGGCTGGTCTCATCTGTTCCCCCTCGCTGACCATGCGTGACTCTTATATGAGAGCTGCTATTCAGGCCGATGAGTCATATATGTGTTAATCATGTATATGATGAATCAAAGTGAGGATTTGGATGTATTTGGGGCTTGTTGTTGCTAGGCCATGTGTGTGTGTGTGTGTGTGTGTGTGTGTGTGTGTGTGTGTGTGTGTGTGTGTGTGTGTGTGTGTGTGTGTGTGTGTGCTGGAGGACAAATGACGGCAGGAGTCGGTTCATCTCGGGGGCTTTCCGAGGCATGTCTGTGAGTACACAACAGAGCCACTGTGCCACTTGTGATTGGAAACAACAGCCCATCATCCCCCTGACTCTGGCGTGGCGGACTTTGGCCTTGAGGGGAACCCTCGCTGGGCGCCGACAGCTGCGGCTGTCTGTGCCACTGATGCTCCGTCTGAGACAGGTAGCGAGAGAGAAGAGGAGGCAGAGCCCTCGGAGCCCACAACAGGACTGATAGAGGTGTGAGCGGGGTCACGTTGGTGTGGCGTACCTCATCAAGAGGGAAAAAAAGAGGATTTCATTTACTCCCAACGTCTGTGCAAACTGTGTTCACAGGGCACAATGCAATTTCTGTCACAGCACCCTAAGGGTTGAAATTACACACTTTCTCCTTGCGGGGCAAGAGAAAGATAGAGGAGGGTGGGGTTCAGTCTAACAATAGCTCGGACTGACATTAATCTCTTTAAGCTCATGGAGGTCAGTATCCTGCTTTGCTGTGGGGGAATGTCAAGCATCCCTGGACACCCCTGTAATTCCATTACTCGTTGCTCCAGCGCTAATAATTCCAAATCTGTCCAGAGCACGTCCGAACAGAGCGTCACACATTTCTCCGTTTCCTTTGTCTTCCTCCTCCTGCTGCTGTATTCCAGCGGGCCATGTTACTTACACTCATGCTTGACATCTAGTGATGTCTTTACATGGGAGATGTGTAACACAACACCATGATTCACTGAGGGAGATAACCTTTGTTTTAGACAGGGAGAAGCTGCCACTGCCAGAGGTGTTCGATTTCCCTTTCTGCTATTTACCGAGCGTGGGAGATTTCTCCTGCGGTCAGCATGGCTGCAGTGCCCCAGCGACAGAGTATGTCCACAGACTGATCTGCTGACAGGCAGCAGCCAGCTCTCGTACGCACTCAGGCTTTCTTTACTTCTTTCTCGGTTTTCCCCTTCGCTCTCTCACTCAGGGCTTTGTCCTGCCGTCCTTACACTGTATCTGATTCCATCTGTCTCTATCCCTGCTTCCTCCTTACACCTCCTTGTTTTCTCTCTCTCTCGCTATCTCTCCTTCTGTCAGGGGGCTAATGTGGGCCTGCAAATGAAGCAGCTTGACTTCCATCTCAGGCTAGCAGGGATCGATATGTGTTGCTCAGTATCAGGCAGGGCACTCTGCCTCTCTGACGCGCTCACAAGGGAGAGCGGACAGGCAAATGAAACGCCCTCAACTCCTCACACGTAGACATGGCACACAGGTCGCCATAATTCAGCTTTTTATTGCCCATATTTACTACATAGCTTGAGCATCAAACAATAACAAATGTACTAGCTGGTCTGACACAACGCCATGGCAGGGACCATGTCTCTTAAAGCAGACAGGTCTATATAAAAGCAGGGTCTGTGTAGATAAAGAGATATGTGAACAAAGCGTGATGATAATAAATCACTTTCAGGATGACTCCTTGCTGTGAAGACTAATAGGCTTTGACGTCGCTGTGTAAGTGGCCTAATTGCGGGAAAACAAAACAGAAGCACTGACATCTAAGAAAAGACGTGGAGGTGCTGCTAGTAAAGGGCAGCCAACATAAAAAATGAATTGATGACTTCTAGATGCAAAGAAAAATGCGAAATGGAAGCCACAGGAAGCCAAGCGCCACAGGACAAACAGGGTTGCCTGGGAGTTACCTGGACAGGTGGCCACGCAGGCACTTTTCTGGACGTTCTGCCCCTCACAGGATGTGCCTCCGTTCAGTGGCGTGGGGTTGGTGCAGCTCCGACTCCTCTTCTGCCAGCCACGCCCGCACACAGCACTGCAGGACGACCAGGTGGTCCACGTGGACCAGCCGCCGTTGACTGTCAGACCAGCGCCGGAGGGGTTGGGGTGGATGGAGAGGTGAGGGAGGGAGGAGGTTGGAGGAAGGGAGGAGGGATGGATGGATGAAGGGACAGAGCAGCCAGGATTACCCGACATGCACCACGCAGTAGAGGTGTGTTGCGCAACAATAATTGTGACTGTGCTGTTACACTTGTTGGTTCAATACTGCAAGGTGGACACATTGGAGAGCAAGAGTAGAGGAGGAGGGGGCTGCTTCCTGTGTCCATGTTGAATTTACAGCAAAACTGACGAGGACACAAGCAGTGTCTCAATTTAGGTACTGCATCCTTCAGAGGACGCGGTCAACCCTGCCCACGATGAAGGCGATCTCCATGCGCAGGGTAGACCGCGTATTCCGCGAAGGCCGAACCGAACGGGACAGTCTAGTTGGCTGCTGTGACACAATCGACCTTCCAATGCAGCCTCAGAAGGACGTGGCCCTGAATTGAGACACAGCTAAAGTTGCTGCAAAGAGACAAGTGGACTTTTTAAATATCACTACAAATTTAACCAAGGAAATTATACAAAACCCTCAAAATAAAGTCAGAATATAATCCCAGTTCAGAAATACCACTGGAATCCCAGTGCTCATACTCATAAACGCATAAAACACAAAAAATATTCAAAAACTTTACAACCTTAAATATATAACCTTTGAGGTTTTTCCAGTCCACTACTGATTGTATACCATTACACGTCATTCATCAATCTCAAGTATTCTCTGAATTGCAGAGAACAACACTGTATAATTTATTTCTCCCTTATATTTGAGACTGAAAGTTCAGGCAGTTCACTAAGTCTGCAAGCTAAATTCCTATAATTTGCTGAACCAGCCGCTCGGGTTCTCAAATTCAAAAAACATTTATTGGGGCATAATTCATGGCGTATCGCTCGATCATGGCAGGTGATTACATCAAATCACACTGATTTAATTCTAACCAGCTCCTTCCTGTATCTACTGTGTTTGCTCCCGTTTACAAGACAGCGAGATTCCTGATTTATTGACTCGAACAGCACTCGTTCCTTCTCTGTACATACTCCCTTCCTAATTTCCCTCTAACTCTCTCCTGTGCTTGTCGTGGCTGAATCATTTCCTTGCCCTCTCTATGCGATTGATTGCCCGCCGCGGCGAGGTAAATTACCAGGCAACTCGGCCCCTGATTACCTCTTATCACAGAGTGCAGTCACACCAGCCAGGCCTTGTTAAAATGCATCTCTGGCCCCCTGTTGAACCCCACTTTGAAAAGTAGCACTTATTATGACTTGCTACTGCTAGCTGGATCAGCTATCTCGCTGGACTGTGATGCTCTCAGCTAAATTAATTGTTTCCTCTGCAATAGAGAAACATAAGCGAAGAGCAGTAACGCATCTTTTTCTTTAAACCAAAAAAATCTTCTTTTATCATGTGACCTCAAATAATACTGCAATTGTAATTTTGTCAAGCACAAAGCACAATGGGAAGAAATTAAATTGCACATGCAAGCACCCGAGCAATTTATTCAGAATTTCTTGGGTCTTCAGAGTGGAAACTGTTTGTTGACTGTTTGACGACACAAAAAAAAGGCAAACAATAGGAGCGTGAATGCTTTTGCCTCCACAGTCACTTCAAATCTGGATTTCTTCATGTGCAGAGCAGGCCTTTCAACAACAAGCTTATCATTTATAATCAACACGGGAGTAATTGTGCTCTTATTCTGACGCTGGAGGCTTGGAGGAGTGTGTGTCATTATGCCTGTTTTTGAATGCATGCTCCAAATTAATACATTTGAAACCACTCGCCCTGGAAGTGAATATTCTTAATAATATTCTTACTTAAGTATATTTTCCATGCATCGGTACTTAACTTTAATTTACTCCTCTACATATATCAGCGAATACCGGTACTTTCTTCTTCACTTCATATTTACAAAACATTGCGATACACAGTCGCTGATCAGCAGTTTCTCACACAGAGAGCCTGTGTGCTGCGGAGCTGTTTGGGTTCCTGATATGACCACAGTACGTCCTCTAATAGAAAGTAGCCTTTGTACTCTACTGAATACCAGGAGTCTACGGTGTGAAGTCATGCATCTTCCAGTCCTGCAATAACAATCAAAACCTTGTTAAAACAAATGAAAGGATTCAGTCAACAAAAACACTAGAGAGCTGTTGCTTTCAAACAGAAGGAAGTGTTGGTAATATTTGTATTTATGACATATTCCACAGATAAACATTGAAACGGTGTTGAAAGATCATTTTCTCTGTCTATTTTGCTGTGAACCTTGCGGCATGTGAAAAAGAAAAGAAAATAGGCGAGACCCCGACTCTCTAGAAGAGCAGCGCGGCTCCGACAGGCTGCTCTGACCTGATAACATGGGCGCCTAAATGAAAAGCAAGGCGCTCTTCAAAGCTCACGCAACCTTTTTGAAAGTTATAAATAAGCAAATTGGTCCACTGATCCAATCAGAGCAAGCGGGTAACATTAGACCCCGCCTCCTTCAGAGCGCGCCTGCAGCAGCGTCACTGGTGAAGAAAGGTTTACACTGGATTTGAGAGATGAAGTTAACATTCGGGAAAAGGCTACACTCAAAGTACCTTTAGGTTCAATACTTTAGGTATATTTAAAAGAAAGCACTTACTTACTTTTAGGCGAAGTAGAAAAGTTAATGTGCTACTTTGACTTAAGTACACTTTTGTCTGTTTATTTGTACTTTTACTTATAAAAATTATATCATATCATATATAAATTTTAAATTTATAATATATTATAAAATAACAAACAAATACAAATCAACACAAAAGTAAAGACTGGTTTCTCACTGTGATATGTTAAGTCTTCCCCTTTAATAGAAAATCACCCACGTGTATTTTTGAATACAGTAAGAGAGAGAGGATAATATCTTCTTTTATAAATCCAAACCAATCAAACAGCTCTGTATTCATGATCCTCATGTTTCACACTGGCTAATGTTTCTTAAATTCGAATTCATCTTATGCCCTAAAATCCACAGAGAGGTTTTGTTGGCTGAAAATCTAGAGTAACTGCAAACTTAAGTAGCAATTAATATTCAAGTAGCTACAACCTCAAAATGAGAACAGCATAAGATACAGAATCAGATCAAATAATTCCCACTGACAGATTATACAAGGGATGAAAATAGTAACAGTAAAAACCACATGAACTTCACAAATGTAATAAATTTTGTGTGATAAAATTATCAATATTTATAGATAAATAATGATAGATAGTTAAATAATTCAATTTTAAAAATCATTGTTATAGCAGAACAAATTTAAAAACTGAAGAGGTGCGCAGACATTTACAAAGTGCTGTATATTTTTGGCATATGGCGTTTTCTCTACCGACACGACACTAAACAAGAATTGCTGTTCTGACTTTACAGCGCATCATAACATCGACTTTTTTCTGGCAGCCTCCACGAGAGACGGACCAGGTGTCAGACACCGTGCCAGATTATACATTTCCTTACACAAAGTCGCTTTCATGATTCATGTGATTTCCATTTCCTGTTTGCATGTAGCCGAGAATTAAACCAGGCTGTAACGTATGCAAAAACTTTAGTGGTGCTGTGCCAGGAGCCGTGGAACCCTCTGTGATAGGAATTATGCTTCTTTTCCCCTGCATTTTTAATAAAGGTCAGTCTGCTTATCAAGCCAAGTCATTATTTACAGTTTGCTGTTAATTCAATTTTTCTTCTCATATTGGATCCACTACAGAGGAGGAAGAAGATGGCAGCCCCAAGATCAGAGTCTGCCAGCTTTGGCAGAACGGCTGCCAGTAACATTTAAGTTGTGCTAATTAACGTGCAGATACGCTACTTTCTCTTTATGTGGTTATTTATGATGATGTAATCCTTTGCTCGATGCAGAAGAGGGAGAACTTCTGCAAGCTGTCCCCATATGTCACATATGTGTATCACTGCATACCAATATTACAGCTGTTCTGTGGAATCTGAATATATTATTCCACCTTCCTGTCGTCCATGTGAGAGAAAATGGACAAAGAGAATATGCAGAGGACAACATATGTTTATTTTTCTCTTTATTCAAGAGAGTTTAAGAGCAGGATTTATTGATTTCACGTTCAGATTAAAGCTTTCACTCAAAACCCTGTGCTCACACTTAAATATACTTTGCCCGTACTTAGATTTCTTGCGCTCCAACGATCCCGCTGCTTCTGTGCTCCTGTAAAATGTCTGCTTTTGCATTTCTCCTCTACTCTCAGTTTTTTTTATTCTGCACTTGAATTTTTGGAAATGACCCCGCCCTCGTTTTGGTTACTTTTGCCTTTGGGGGAAAGAAATAGAGCTGTTTCTCATATTCTCTAAATGAAAGTCACTTGATCTCCTTGATTTTGCTGCTTCATGTTGACCGGGGATCAGCAGAACTCCTGCTCCATGTTGTCATTTTTTCTTCAAGCACACCAACGGGAAGGAGGTGTAATATTAACAAAGCTGTGGAGGGCGGGAGTGCATGAACCCGGTTAAAGTAACCGCCAATACGGGACTCTCAAAGATATAAAGATAACACACTCACAACGAGGGCAGGACAAATTTGTCATCACTGAACTTGGTGCTATTGGTTGGGGAACATAGGAGCAGTATGAGGAGCTGAAGCTGAACTAAATCGAAGCACAAGCAGGGTGTGTTTGCGTGAGAGCATTATATAATCCTTACGTGAAATCAATAACTCTTCAAACTGAAATACCACGCTCTTGAATAAAGACAGGAAAAAAAAACACAATAATGTGGGCAAAATGCAAGCAAAACTGTTTACTGGAGCTGACTTTATGTTTCTGTATTTAGAAGCTTAGGGTCCAGACTCCTTATTAGTCTCCACACTGAGCTCTGACTTGCTGCTGAAAGAAGTCATCACCTACCGTAGACTAGGACCGTGGCAGAGGTGCTTTTTCGGCGAGCGACAATGTTTTTGGCCACGCACGTGTAGTTGCCCGTGTCCGCCAGCCGGGCTTTTCTGATGAGGAGATTGTGGTCAGCGGCGATGAAAAAATTGGGGTCGCTTGCCGGGTCGATCACATCCTCGTTTCGCTGCCACTCCACCTGAAAATATGTTTCAGCGGTCAAAAAAATGCACTGCATCTCAATAGAAAAGGTTGCACCCCCCCCTCCCTCCCGTGTTGAAGCTCTTCTGGGACCAGACACGCTGCGGATGAGAGGTTTTTACATGGAGAAAAAAAACTAAAAACTGTGAGCTAGTACTTCTCTGATGCTATCACACATAGTAAAAGAGGAACAAATGAAGCTTGATATGGTGATGGGATTTATTGATTTATACAGCACACTGATTTTCAAGTTTTTTTCCTTTTTGTTGAGAAAACGCAGCTTCTATTTTGTAGCCGACTCTGGAGCTGTTGGGGGTCTGTGAGCGAAACTAATCATGCTTTGTGTAGTTTCCGTGCCCCCTCGCAAAAGCCCAAACTGATGTTATTCCATTTTTTTTGGTGTACTCTCAGATTGGCTTTCTTGTTTTCTTGCTCTCACTTGACCTTGTGCCGTCTCGAGAGGAGCTACAGTATACGGCGGCATTGTTGTCGGTACTTCTCGCAGTTGCGATGCCGCATGTAATTGGGCTTTCTTTCTCTCGCGCTATACCCCTTTTTTCTCCCCATGGTGACTTCTGCTCTGATGTTCTTTTCTGCTCAGCTGTGGACGGCAACCCCCCACAAACTGTCCCTGCACTGTACGGCTGTGGTTGGCTAGTGTGCCGCTGTGGCCTGACCTCCTCCGGGGGTTGTTATCGGAGCAGTTAGTGCCTATCTGGGAGCGTGCGGAATGCGGCAGGTGAGGTGAAACAGCCGGCCCCTGTCTGGTCCTCTATACACAGACACACACCACAGAGACACGTGGAGAAGTATTCTCGAGCAGAACAAGGAAGTGCATGAGTGCACGAGAGATACAGGACACGGAGAAACGGCAGAGAGATAGAAAGTAAGATAGGGACAGACTGAGACAAATAGAGCCATTAATTATGGATAGGCCTTTAGAGATGTCAAACGAGGAGTGAATCCTCCATGCCCACAGTGAGTGATGTGACGAGATGATGTGATATACGGCTTCTCAGAGATGTGAGAGATAATAAATCAATAAGGGGGAATAATTAGAGGCGTAATTTATCCGTGCAGGATTGTCTGCTCCGTGGTGAGGCTCATCCAGAGGCACTTTTTGCTCTTCGCCCTCCTGGTGAGGAAAGGGTAAATGGATGCGGTATGTGGGCCTATAAATATCTTCTGTATCCCTGTCTCACCTCGGCTTGTGGCACTCCCTCGGGGGGATGGCAGCGCAGTAACACCTCCTGGTCCAATGCCACCTCTTTACCCTGCGGCTCCTCCTCAAAGTTCTTTCTCAGGTCTGGTGGAAGAAACACAACCAATTAGGATATTTGCGCTCAAGCTTGTGAGGCTTGACTGAGATACTGTTATCCGCAAAACTTGGACCAGAATGTCTCTAAAATTTCCACTCTTTAAATGTCCACCCATGGCCTCGCTGAGCGTGTCGCACTCCAGTTGGCCCCTAAGCCACACGGGGGGATCGGTGGCACCAAACATGTTGCTTATTACAGGCTGCCTGGCTGGTTCAGAGATGCTTGTCTGCTGCCAGAGGGGCTCGGCATCAAGCAAAAGCAATTGCATTACCCCTCACTCCTCCGCTCCCACCCATTCTGCTCTCTCCCGCATCATGCAGCCTCCAGCCTCCATCTGTATGAGGGCTTGGAGCAGACACATGAAAACAAAAGCCCTGAGGCGCCTGGACAAGAGCTCCTGCGAGCCTGACTGACTGCATGGGGCTTCACATTACGTCTCATTGACTACTCTTACTCTTTCACCAACTCTAAATATTTGTCTGTGAGCGAAGGCTGTGTATAACGCAGGTAAAATTGGCAACGCTTTTTTTCTTATGGGGGAAAAAACGAATGCGTGTCTATTTGTATCTGATGAGCTAGACAGGCTGCTGATAACAGGCGGGTCGGTGCAAATCTGATGCGTGTTCACCCCGGGTTTTGACTCAGAGCGATACAATGTGTTATTGTGTTGTGAGGGGTTGGGGGTGCGGCCGTGAGCCGCCGGTGGATTCCTTTAAACAGATGTTGAGCCTGTCCTCACCAATCATACAGAGAGAAACGTTAAGACGAGCAGAGAGTTTCATGACATTCGATTTAATTGAAGGCGATACAATGGGACTGGAGGAGACGTGGGATATAACAGTCCTGGAAGGCTTAAATCTTTACGAATGTGTGTACGTGTGCACGTGCATATCTGCGCTACAGCATCCTTATTGAAGCATGCGCGCGTGTCCTTATCTTGCATCCAACTGACTTTGTTGATGTCTCAAACGAGGTTGGATAATGAAAGTGTGTTTTCAAAACATCTGGTGGTTTGGAGACGCTGCTGCGCTCGGCTCGGTCTGGAATATTGCATATTTATGTGGGAATTAATAGACAGAATGCTTTAAAATACTCAAACGTAAAATGGCTTCTTCTAATAAAGCTTTTGAGGCTGCAGCGAGGGATGTCTCTGCGTTCCCCAGACAGATTTATGATTGCTGCACAGCAATAAATTTCAAATCTGTTTTTATTCCAGTTACTTTCATAGGGATCATTGCTGATACACTGTATCCAATGAAAAATATACTCATGAATACTCAAATTTAGAGTTCACTCTGCCTTCAAGCAGACACATTACTCTCCGTGTCTCCCTCTGATATTTTCTTCTCAGAGAATCACAGGGAGAAGATTTAACTAAATTGTAATCGTAGCAATACACTGTGGTGCATCACATCATAATGGCCTCTGGGCTAATTCTTAAATGAAACTTGGTCCCTCTCCAACCACCAAAAAAGTCCTCCTGCTAACATCCTCTTATTACACACTGCTGTGCATTATGCAAGCGCCTGGTTAGCCAGTGTTTGCCTTAGTAATGACGCGGTGATCATTTCGAGAGTGCACTCACAAGCGATCCTGATGTAGGCTTTTTGGCTCTTCTGTGTCCCAGTGGTGCTCCAGGCGACACACTGACACCAGTACTCGTCCAGACCGAAGATCTTCTCCACCTGCTGTCTGGTGATGTCAATTGTCACCTGCATGACTGGCAGCGCTGCAAAGCAAACACAGGAACAACCGTCAAAAATGGTGAACGAGCGACAGCAGGTTTATTCCCATCAGCGAGGAGTGAAATGACCGTAAATATTAATCGATGGAAAGAAAACACACACACACACACACACACACACACACACACACACACACACACACACACACACACACACACACACACACACACACACACACACACACACACACACACACACACACACACACACACACACACGGATCCTTTTTTGTGCATTTTGTACCTTGAACCAAAGCGGCAGAGTAATTCAAAAACGCCAGGTAGAATAAATAAGCAGAGACGCGTAATCATATATAAACAGAGTGCTTGTTAACTGAGGAGAATGAGAAAGAGAGCCTCACAGCTATCCTCAATGTAATTTGGAGCGAGTTGAAACAGCAACAGTTGGGAAGGAACAGGGAAGCTGTTAACAAACCCCCGACAAATAAAAATGCTCTGTGCGAGCGGCTTCACTATTATTAAATCCAGGAAGTGGGAAGAGTTCACCATCTTTGGAGCGTTTCCACAACACTGTTGATTTGCTGCAGCAACACGGTGCGAAAAATAGATTTATTGCTTTTCAAGAAGAAAGCAAAGACAACTCTCCTCTACACAACAACATGGTGTTGTCAGGGGCTCGTCTTTTATATATTAAGAAGCTATCTTTCATTTCATTTTTATTTGACCTTTGATATGGAACCTGTTAGCCATGGGTATCTTTATATATTGAGCCTCGACCTTGATCCCAACTATGTGTCCCATTTTCTTTTCACAGATGATGAAGAGATTGCCACGTTTTCCTTCCAGCCCTCCCTCTCTCTCTCTCTCCCCCTCTCTCTCTCCTTCTAATCCTTTCTCTCTGGGGTCTTTTGGGAGAGGGGGGTGTTGAACCTTTCATATGAACACAGAGCATTTTCACAGTCACAGAGGACACTTCCCCAAGACGGATGTAGTAGCGTATACAGTTCCGTATATTGAAGTCTCAATGGAGAGACTCTCTTCAACTGCGATTTACATAAAAGCACTTTGTGACACCCTTGCACTCCCTTCGCACACTTGATCCGTCTGCAGTGATCATTTCCAGCCCCAGACGGAACCTGACGTAAGCTCCACTAAGTGGCACCTATCAGGCCATCAAACCTATACAGCAATTACATAAAGCACTTGTGCTGATACAGAGCATTCATCAAAACAAAAAAAGGGTCATCTTTCATGAACAATTTGAGACAAACGTGCGTATGGACTCGGCAGCGGGAGTGTGCTCCGGCCCCGGCAGTGACAGGAGCCGTCAGCGAGAGAAGCCAAGTGGCTCCATCGCTGGCAGCCATACGGTGATATGTAGCTCTGAGGGTCGCTGACAGACGCCCCCCCCACCCC
Source organism: Hippoglossus stenolepis (assembly GCF_022539355.2). Classification (NCBI taxonomy): domain Eukaryota; kingdom Metazoa; phylum Chordata; class Actinopteri; order Pleuronectiformes; family Pleuronectidae; genus Hippoglossus; species Hippoglossus stenolepis. Next base: position 11,147,059 of record NC_061489.1, read on the forward strand.
CCCTTCCAGCCTCCCATGCATTAGTGGCAGATTTTGCTTTATGCGATCACAGTGAATGCGAGTACACGTGCAGCAAATCCAGCCCCGGAGCGCCACTCTGAGCATCAACAACACCCTGCGCTGCAAGATTTCACCAACGTATGTCCGACTCACATGTGCAACAAATTCAAAAGGAGGAAAAAGTGATATCTGTATGTTTATATTTTGGCTTTAATAAAACTGACACATTTTTTTGGATTTAAAATGATTTATTTTGAGATGCGAGGCTGGATCTTTGAGGAACTTGCCCTCATTTAGTCTCTTTGTTTCTCCCTCTCAAATCTGGCTCTTCTATCAGATGTGTGTGTGTGTGTGTGTGTGTGTGTGTGTGTGTGTGTGTGTGTGTGTGTGTGTGTGTGTGTGTGTGTGTGTGTGTCTGCAGAGAGAGTGCGCAGCATAGGCTGAAGGAGCACCTAAAAGCTAAAACAAATGGCTAAAGTAACAAAATGGGCACTACAGGGAATGAACAAATGGAGCAGAAGAACCCCCCTGCCTCCCCCCTGTCTTCTTGCTTCAAGTCAGCAGCCTGGCAGCATTTAGTTTCTCCCCAAATGACGTAAGTAAGAAACACCTTGTACCTTATACAACAGCAACAACACTCGAATTCCCAAACTACACAATCTAAAGCACAGTTGTTGATGCAGTAACATTTTGTGTGTTCAGAGCAAAAACTCCACCACAGCATCAACGAACAAAAGTAATGAAATTACGTCTAACGCAGCAGGAGAGTTGGTTAAATATACATTTGTATTTACAGTGCAGCAGCAGCAGCAGCGTGCACTTTATGTATTATACACTCAGGGATCCGGGAGGGGAATTGTTATATTGGCATTTTTGTTGGTTTTTATGTTTGTGTTTGTTATTAATGGAATCCTGAAAATAGGAAATATATTCTACATATGAATCCATTACTGTAATAATAATATTACAGTTGCAGTGTGCCTTGTAAAAAACTTGTGAAATCAGTCTGAAGAGTGCCCTCAAACCCGAAAGTTAAATTAAACTAAATTGTGAGAAATCCTCACAGGCTGGAGTGTGAATAACAATGGGAACATCTGATGGTCCTGATTTATGTGCTCATAACAATTTATGCAAAATCATTTGGATTTTTGAACACATACATTTGAAATACAGCAGTGAGCCACATCCCGTGCACTTTGCATGGCTTCACTTACAGTAGAAATTCATTTAATTAATGCAAACCATCCCTCTTCTTTGAGCTGGAGGGTAAAGGGAATAAAGATCAGCATGGAGATGCAAAGCATGAACAATAGCAACCTGAGGTGAGAAATCCTAAGAAGAGCAATTTGAAGCTCTGCTTGCCAGGGTAATTGCATTCTGTTTCCTTATCTCTTCCTGTCTCCATAATTACCTGCGTTCTGTGTCTGACACCTTCCAGTAACACTGCTGTGAGTCAGTCTGTCCAATTTCACTCCAATTAATAAGTAGGACAAAATAATCTCATCACTTTGTGAACAAAATGGGACTGTAATTTTATAGCTGTTAATAATAATTGGACAGGCTGCTATTTAGTGTTGTTTTCCAAAGTCTATTCCACAGAGATGGCGAGAAGTAAAACAAAACTTTACGCACATCACTCTTGAATGATACGACGAGAGAAGCATTGATTCATGGAAAACTGTCTTTTTCTGAAAATAGGCCACTGACACACACATACACACCTAAACACACACACACACACCTCAACTATATCAATATCGATTCCTACTAGTATGTTGAGTCGCCTCCGAGGTGTCAAAATCTAAAAAAGAAATTAACGCCTCCTTTACTGTGAGATAGTGAGCGTGCGCGTAACGTGGCTATTTAATGATAATTAAAACATGACACGACTCCCTCAGTTTCCCATTTGATCTGCAGCCCATTTTACAAATGAGCTCATATCCCAAACCTCAGTGAAATCACCGAGAAGATTTAAAGGGGCAATTATGCGATTGACACTGTATGAATAATGGACTTACGGCTGGAACCCTGGTGAGTTTATTTTTATTGAAGTGTAATTACCTCTCTTGTATTCGGAAAATACATATTTACAGTGCACAGACAAGATGACTGACTGAAAGACAAGACAATCCATGCTTTCAAACACCTGAAACTCCCGTTCTTCAGTAAAACGTTCTCTACACTACATTTTCTTTGTATTTAAAGTGGTCACTGCGGTGGCAGTGGATATTTAACCAGACAGACAGGGTGAGGAAAGTGTTTTTTTCAAGAGCTTATTTTTCACGGAAAGGTATAGTTAACAACTCTGAGATTTGAAAAGTTTATTGATGGTTTATTACCAGTGCCAGTGTCAAGGTTAAAGTAAAGCTGTGATATTTATTTAGTAAAAATACAAAACTCCTACGCTTAGAAACAACCAATATCTGTGTTTTCACTCTTTCAAGTTCGAAAAGCTGAACTTAATTTCAAGCTATGGTCAGATTTCTGCTGTGTTAAGGGATCAATTGCATGATGGACACTCATGTCCTTTAAACAATTTAAACAGTTAGGTAAAATAAATTGTTGCTTTTGTGTAAATTAAGTTATGACGTGTTACCTGCTGCATTATTAATGCTATTACCTACTTCCTAATACAACAAAAACCTCCGTGCACCACTTCCCACCCGGCTCTATTTGATTTGAGGATGACTCCCGTTGTACTTGCACAATGACAGTAAAGTTCTTGAATCTTGAACTCATGTTGGTCTTCCATGTTTAGTTTCCTTGAGAGAGAGTTGATACTTGATGATAAATAACATAGTATTTCCACCTTAAGTTAAAAAAGCAACAAATCATTCACTGCTGCCTGTAAGTGGACAAAGTTCTAAGAGATTTCAGTGAGTAAATCAAACTGAAACTGAACAGACGATTTTGATGTCCTGTGACATTTCTGTTAATCAAAAGTCTTTGTTAGTCATACAGTGCATAGTGAGCATGGATCTGAAAAGGATCATCTGTAAAAGCATCCAATCTGGGGACTCCCTTTCTGCCTCAAGACTTCCTGAGTCTTAACAAATGAAACATAAAGAATAAATGAAGACCGGGAGAGATGCAGAGAGCCTGAGTTCACGAACGAACTGACCTAACTACAGTGTGTGTGAGCTTGGTGCAAAGTCTCCAGGCAGTGGAGTACAATACAAGCTATTACTAGATCCACTGGCACAAACACGCACACAAAGAGCGCACAATCATTCACTGTAATGTGTTTTATTCTAATCTGTGGCAAAGCAAGACTATTTTCACATCAGAGGAGGCTGCAGCAAACAGGCCGAGGAGGTTACTTCTCTAGTTTTGTTCAGGATGAGTAAGAAAATATAAAATATAAAAAAAGAGTAATTGGTTGAAATAAATCATGAAATCTCTGAATAGTTTATTTAAATAGTTTCTCTCTCCTTGGGAAAAAAAGCCATTATTGAAATCCTGATTGAAGAGCATCAACAGGGACACTTGCAGGGGAGGCAAGAGGGGGAAACACACTTTTTATGCTAAACTGTTTTTGGTTAAAATGCACAAAAATAATGGTGCTGAAAAGGAGGGGGTCCCTCCTGACCAATCAACAAGCAGAATACAATAATAACATCATGTTGGTCCAATGATAATTTCCAAACTTCATCTTCGATTCTCCACCACTGTTTGTATGTGAGTGTGGCAGAAGTAGAATATTTGAAAATGATTAAAGTGCAATTTGCAAACTACTTTTCAAAAACTTTTCAACAGAATACAAAATTTCTTCTTCTCACATTTCATCGGTTTTCTTTTAATCAAGCACGCATCAGTGACATTTGGTCTCGGGGCGACGGCAGCAACACAATGGTGTCTGTGATTAGACAGAGAGCTGCGGTTCATCACTAGCCTCCTCCATGATAATGGATGGGACATGGCCCAAACGAAAAACTCAAAGTATATACGTTGAACGATTGTTTTCTCAAAGATGGTTTCTGTCATTTTACTTAGTTCTTATGACACTGGTGTTTGTTCAAGTGCTCATTTTCCAGTAGGCTTTGATTTAATTAGTTACTTGATGCTATAAAAACAAGGTAAAAGATCTTCTTGAAATGGCCAAACCTTTTCTGCTCTCTTGCTTCTGGTAAACTGGACAAGATACCTCACACTGTTAATTATTAATCTTTGATTTCTTTTTTAATATTTGCAAATTATCATTGTTTGTGATATTCCCTTATTAATCTACTGAAAGTTATCAGCCGATGCCTCACCCCTTGTTGGACTGAGAGGCTCCTAATGTCACACTGAATGTTTGTTGAACATTGAGTAGACATTAGTGAACTAATGTAAAACAACATGAAGTTGTGTGTTGGTTCTCCTCCTGTCCTCCCCAGTTTTTCGAGTCACCAGCTGCCACTGTTAGACATGCACAATAACACCTAACAATAGGACAGAGGTCACACTGGGTCAAGAGACAAGAGCATCTCTCTATAATTGAGTGTGTGTGTGTGTGTGTGTGTGAGGGGTGAATCTTCCCCTGAGCCAACAGGGGCTCAACACACAGGGTAAACGTCATTGGACTCAATCCTGGGCGAGTCGATATTGGGCTTGTCTGAGTGTGGGACTTTATTTTTCTCCCCCGCGCTCTTGTTTTCGCAGGCGGTGACCTCAATTCCATAGGGGTCATTTGCTTATCAAAGGCAAGGACTGGAACTTGCAGGTCCTGAGTGTGTGTTCATTGTGAGCAAGGAAACTCAATTAGACGGCATCCCCACCGTGTGTGTGGCTGGGATTCATCAGTGGATATAGTGGGATTAGGGTAGGGTGACTCTACATCAGGGGAGAGCACCATTTCAAGGGAGAGAGTTCACAATGGTTGAGGAGAGACATCACAGATGAGCGCTTTTAAGAATGCTCAGCCCGGCAAGCAGCCAGGAGCAGCCTCTAAGTGTTTTATTTCCTCCTGTGGTTCTTCTTTGTACTGGGTGGCATCAGTGTCATCATCAGCTCCACCAGTGTCCAGAGCTTCTTTTCAAGAGACCCACAATGTGATCTTCCCCAGACCAATTACTTAACCTCTCCTACATGAAAGACCCAGCACATGAAAGAAGCCAGGCTGTCAAAAAAACATGACTTTTCGAGCTAAGCAGCAGGAATCAGCCGGAAAACAGGAACATAACAACAAGTAGAGATGTTCCAGCATCGCAAATGTCTCGATGAAAAATACCTGGTCGGGGATCAACACGTATGCAGATCTACATACCGATCTGATGCCACTTCTCTAATGAGTATAGGGTATATTAGTTTCACCCAGATAAAACTGCAGTGTTCTTTTTCCAAGAATCACTTCCTCTACACAACTTCAAAACAATGGTTTGGCTGTGATGTTTTTAGAGCAGCGAAGAAGCGTAACATTAACCAGAGCTAGCTGACATGTCGGATATATTGGCAATATTTCACCCTGGAAAGTCCCACAAGCAAAACACATGCAAGACTTCAGTTTGAAGGGGATGGTACTAGTGGGGCTGAAAAAGAGCACGAGGAGCTTATCGAGGCAAAAGGAAAAAAATGACAAACTGCAGCAGCAAACTTTGGAAACTGCATCCAACCAACACGCTAAGGTCTTTATCTATTATGTTATGATTTGGCCCTTAAATTGAATCGAATTGAATACCTTATATTTTGGTTCATTCTTCTTTTTGCCATGGATTTGTTTATTTGTTTATGTTCGGTTTTGGGAAGCACTTTGTAACCTTGTTGAGATAAGTGCTATACAAATAAAGTTGTTATTATTATTATGATTATTATTAAATTGGACAAAGACAGCTCCAAAGCAAGAAAGGGTAACCGACAAACATGTTCATTGTTGTGCATTCTTGGATTTACTTATTTGAGTTCTTTTTAAGTTACGACAGAGTTATGAAACAACATAATAAAGAAGTTATATTTTATTCATTCTTTGTATTACTTTTCAAAGGGTTTGTGGCAATCATCACTTCCATACAGAGATGTTATTTTTAAAAATGCATTGGTATTGGTTCTATACTCTATGTGCGGTAGTTCTATGTTTAAATATTACAAATTCCAAAGTTAACCCCAGGTCACAAAGCCAAGGGCACAACTTCTTCATCATCCAGTCCTCAGACTTCCATTACCATGTTAAGCAGCGAGGTGATGGGTGGCCCACACTTCCTGATGGGGAGAGCTAAGAATGGCAGGTGGTGCAATAAGTGTCTGTCTCCTAACAAGGATATGGTGGCCTTCTGAGTGAAGCATGGCTCTATTAAACGGCAAAGGAGACGGGAAGAGGGGGAGGCAGGAGGGGGGAGGTTAAAAAAAAAGAAAGAAGCAGCTCCGGATTCACAGTGAACGCAGCAGTCGGGCCTCCCATTCGGGGATGTTGGCGAGGTTGCGACTCGAGTCAGTGGGACAGCGTTCTGGGTCAAGGCTCTGCCTCCGGTTATGACCAGCTATTCAAGAGCCTCTTTTGATTGAGCTGTCCATTCTCCACAATGAATGCACGCTGCAAGGCCCCCGCTGATGCTCTGAATGTCGTTACAGATTATTCATGGCTGACAAACAGGCGAGCAGGTACCGCTCCAATCAATCCAGGCTAGGTTCAGCCCAATGCCACTCCAAGGAGACTTAGGTGGAGTCTCGGCAGCGGGGTGACAAGTGTAAATGGCGCAGGACACAAAGAGCGCCATCGAAAGTCGTGGAGGAACTCGGCTGGTGTGACTCAGACCTCAGATCTGCATGTGCGAGGGGGGAGGAGGCTTTGTGTGAAAAAGCTTTGGGTTCGGTAGCAATGATAAGGAATAATGATGTAAACACTTTGAATGCCACGGGAGATCGAGATCTTCACTCTGCGAGACATTTCACTTTGCAGTATTTGTCAGCAACACAACACCTCACACACAAGATCTCACAACAATGCGGCCAAGCTGCGTACATAAGTGATGCTCAGATCGTGCTTTTAGTTGCGCAGGTGTTCACAGGTTTGGAACGCGATAATGAATTGATGCACAAAGCTTCAGAATAGCTTCCACGTGCCGCTGAGCGCAGACATCAGACGGCAGATAATAAAATTTGGTTTCCATTTATGTATTCCACAATTTCGCTAGCCTACAAAACAAAAGCCACAAGTGATAGCATCAAATGGACATTAATTCAAAGCTATGGATCTTCCTATTTACACTGTCCCCCCATAATTAGTTTGCCTAACCTTTCGTTAATAGCACACACACACGCACATAGACATCCACAGCGGCGGTGCTGTGATTTACCACAGTGCCCTTACCAATGTGCCCCTGTTGTAATTACTCTCCGTCCAATATCCTGACCCCGATGATTGGCAAGAGCAGAATCTTGTGTATGCCACAGTCTTCAGGCCGGGAGTGACTGGGACCTGCTCCTTTATCTCCCACACACACCTTGTCCTGACTCGAATGAGAACACGTCAGAGGTGAAGGCCTGGAGCACTTTGCCTCTGCTTCCATTACATTTTGCAGAGTGGGAGGATCTGATAGAACGTTGACCACATGAAAGCCGTGATAATTTGCTCGGGCTAACATGTTTCTCTCCCCCCCTTGTCTGACACGGCCTTGGGCGCTGAAGTAAATAAGGAAAGCTGCTTCAGGTAAGTCAGCCTGAACTTCCATCTGGTTGCCGAGTGCACCGTGCCATACAAATTGCATTAGGCCCCCCTCCCCCCTCCTCTCAATCGGTCAGTCCCTGTTGGGCCTTGGGTCGGCAGTGTTTGTCTGAGTTAGAAGGCAGAGGTTTTCAATAATCCAATGAAGGTATGTGGGCAAATGTAAATATTCAGCACAACAACACACAGCGTTCAGTAAACACCCTGGAGGGACACGCAGGCTCTCTGCAACACTCAACAATATTTTTTTCATATTTCTGAATCACTTTGACTTTGTAAACCTCATATTTGTTCATATGGATATTGAATAGTATTTTATCATAATGTTTGTATGTGAATTAATTTGCTATTTATATCTATACCCTATTTTCTAATTACAGCAAATGTTTTGATATAAATAAATGTACATTTTTACAGCTCTTTAATTTTCTATTTGTATCTGACCTAACAAACAACCCTTCAATGACAGAGTTTAGATTTACTGTGATTTTAAACCTCTTGTGTCAAGTAGGAAAAAAACTCAGATGAATGATAATATTTACATTTAATGCACCAACAGTGCTTCAGTGACTAAGATTTGTTTTTAATCAATGATAGACAATATGGTTACAGCAAAAATTTTAAGTCAGTCTTTCAGAACAGGTGGATATTTAAGCAGTTGAACTTCAAACTAAAGTTCTTCATCTTACATTAAAAAAAATCAAACACTGCAATATGGCACATAACCAGTGTGCAGCCCTCCTGCATTTACAGGACCTGCTTAACCTTGATAAGAAATGAGGATGTGCTAACAATCCGTAATGCCACGACTGAAAAACAACAACTTTCCACATCACGAGAAACCTCTGGACGGTCGGGGTTAACGATCTGCTGTGATGTCGATACAGACCAGTGGTGTGTCTCGAAATCAATCCTTCCAGAAGATGTGTGGGACAAAGTAAATACCCACAAGTCTTATCCACCACCCTCGCACCATGACACACAAGACATTCTGCAGGAGACAGCAGCAGCAGATAAGGAACCTACTACATAGCCTCAAAAGTATAAATAGTAGTTTATGAGGAATATGTCTCACGATGTAGCAGATGTTAAGATATATATATATATTTAAACCAGCGCTTATTTTCCTGGCATGATAAAAATGAGTATATTTAACATAACATGTAGTGTAATAAATAGAAGATGCATTAAAACATCTGTATTGTGTTTGAGCCCCTAAATGACACTGAAACCGCATGGTTCTCAATCCAGCGTGGGCTGTGTCGTCGAGGTTAAAAATCAACTATAATGTGAAGCATGAGGGGGTGAAGTGCTGTAGACCAAACAGGGATTGGGCCTTTAAATATTAATTTCTTTGTTCAGATGTGACTGTATTAATTATTAATAGTGTAGATGCAAGACAGAGAATTGTGGACTTTATAAATAACCCGACGCTGAAAATTGAGAGGAAATAAAAGGAGTGAAAGTACAGAGAAGACCCCTGAGCACTGGTTCGATATATCCCAGGTAGCAGGTTCCCGGAAGGTGGTGCTGGAATAACGTGCACACGTGATCAAATTGTTGAAAAAGGACAAAAAGCAAATATAACTGATGTATAAAGAAAAGAGATATGATGATCCAAGGGTGCGGTCCTCAATTAGATTATTTGCTATATTTGATTAATCATACATGTGAGAAAAATGTAATTGTAATGTTATTTACATTGCTTCTTTTCTCTCATCAAAACCCAAAGCGACATTTATTATAATATGAGACACAGAAAAGCAGCAATTGATCACAAGTGAGAAGCTGCAATCAATGAATATTGGGCTTTTCTTCCTTAAAGTGACTGCATGAAATGTCGAACACAAACTACCTGAATATAACAACAGCAACACATCCCAATACTTGTTTACCAAATAAAGCTTTTTTGTTCAGTTTTTAAATAAATAAATGTAAACGACCTGAAAGTTAAATTGATGGAATACTGAATCTCTTCCCTTTTGACTGCCCTTTAAATGCATGTTGCTCTGAGGTCTCTTGAAAGACGGGAGGAGGAAGAAAAAATGAAATAACAAACATCTTCAGAAAAACAAACACATGGTCGAAAAACAACGTGGATGAATGAATTATTAATTTGAATCACATAAAAATCCTAAAGGTTGCTCCTGATGGCTCCCAGACCAGGACTGCTCCTCTTGTTGTTGTCAACATGCTTCAATGAACAGCCGCTCCGGCGAAAAAAGGTTTTCCTCAAACACGTGCGCCGTCTGCATTTTTCCTTCTTTGTGTGTGTTTTTGTGGTCGCAAGGTTTACCACACAATTCCAGAAGTGCTGCATGAGGGCAGGAACATGCTGATCGTTGACTTGTGCTTTTATTCCTTGAAACATGAGGCGGAACACAATTTGCCTGGCTGTGTTTCACTCTGTCACCCTCCCCTGACCCAAAGTGCATCAGCCTGCAAATTCATGGTCCAGCTCTTGATTCAGTTGAGACTGTGCAGCAAATTCGATATAAACTTTACAGGTTTACATACGTTTGCTGCGTCCAACCATCCAAGACTGCAGATGTGCTGCACTGCCACTGGCAAGAGCTGCTTTAAGAGCAGGGAAGGTGTGATTTCTGGTAAGGTAGCACAAGCCAGAACGAGCTAAAATGTCAGCAAATTGGTTGTATTCAACGCTGGAAAGTCGCTCAAGTAAAGCAGTGATGTGTATCATATGCAAGAATTCGCAAACTTTGGAAACTTTATTCAAATCAAACAATAAATTCAACAAAGACAACCACAAAGCAAGAAACTCAACATAATGTTCACTACGCCATTACGTCCGGCAGTTTTAAAACCCCAACTTTAAATAATTTAATGTACGTTGCTACCATATGCCATTTTTCTAAATTTGTAAAAGGTACAACTCCTTTCTATATTTCCATCTTGTATACACCCAGGTCAGAACACCCCCCATGTCTTAATTTGATTAGTGTTTGTATGAGTTTATTCGGGATAAGGCCAATTAGAAAATGCAGTTTACAGGGTAGTGTCTTATTGTGACTATTGGCTTAATCTGGTTAATATTGGAATATTGTAAATGTGGTCAGTAATAACAATGATCACTTTCATACAGGCCTAGTAGCATATACAGCTGTAAATATACATTATATAAGTTGTTATTGTGTTTAAATGCACTGCGCTGCAAAGTCCAGGTATCGAAAAAACAGTTTGGGAAAGAAAAATGGCATCGTAACATCTCTACCTGCATTAAATCTCTTATTTGTGACATATTTCCATCTCTTACACAGCACTTCATGAGAAGATTGAAGCTATTCTTCTTCCCTCACTGTATAAATAGTTCTCTCTCTATGCCGCCACTTTCCCATACCCAGGACACCCTGCAGCTTCAAGTGGAAAATGGAGGAGAATGCGGCGAGTTGATGTTTGTTGGAGGAGTCTGCAAAATACCTATACTGGAAGTTTCCTTGGGGCCCAAACACACAAAGCATTAACTGTCAGTCACTGAGTTGCTCTGCCTATCAAAGATCTCGGCGGACTATTTAGCTGTCAGCTCCCGCACAACACCTCCCCGCCCCACTGTTTCTGAGCGAATTTGAGCAGAGCAGGTGCTGACTGACACCACAAACTCCCACTGTCTCCCTCCGTGAGCACAACACGGACGTCTTTTATTTCCACGGTGAGCTTAAAGACAAAATTACATTACAATGAGAAGAAGAGTAAAATGAGAAACATATCAAAACGTTCATTGCCTATAATCCAAAATAACAAGCCGGGGAGGCAGTTTACTGGCTGTACTCTGCTCTTTTCTTCGTTCTGATTTCCCACCTTGTTAAAGCAGAGCGATTTGAGGAACGTCGTAAAATCCAAGCACATTTGCAACTTTGGCCTCCATTTGCTCAGCACAAGTGGCCTGGGTAATGCCTGTGCTGCATTTCATTGCTGCATTCAGAACACATTTTATTCAGATGTCACAGTTAGGGCATGGAAGGCTTGGAACTACGGTTAGACGGATGCAAGCAAATATTTCCACTTTTCGAGGAAGGTACACAGACTGTGTGCATCACTAGTGAAAGGTTAGAATGCAGAGCGTTGTGTGGCAGGAAGAAGCAGTCATCCGATGTTATTCAAAAATGATGAATTCGACATGATCACACAGATTTTTTAAATGCTTTTTAGCAGCAAGTGCTACTGAAAGCACCACATGCAAACTACAAATGCTTGAAGGTCTGTATTGATAACGTGTCTGTCTTCACCAGACGCGGTAAATAAAAAACTGCAACTATTCAGGACAGAACCACTGAGACTGCTGAATGTATTCCAACTTCCAGCAAGGGCACAGCTTTTGTGAGACTGACAAATGCTAAATGACTTGAGAGAAGGCAGAGCGTGAGGCTGACGCTGGATATATTTTGGTGGGCGGACAAAAGCTGTGAGTGCGGGAGATTGGAACGCCGGCGTTGTTGTTGTTTGACAAATGGTAATTCTTTTTTTTCTCCCCACTTTTGTTCCACTAATTGCAGTTAATTTTGAATTTCATTATTCCTGCATGTCAAGACCAACTTCAAGGGACCAGACCCTGTGCACTTGAAATTTCTAAATAAAAATACGACTCGTGCAAAGTCGGAGACACCGAGAGGTGCGGCCTTTTGTCTGAGTCTATCTGTGAGATCAATCAGCACAGCTGCTTGGTGTTTAATTCTTCCTGCCTCTGTTTCCTCTCACGGCTCCGAACGCACTTGCGGTTGTCTCAACACCAGACAAACACAGGCTTCAATTAAATCCACTTTGACTTCCTGCTCACTGGGAGTGTGGTGCGTTGCTTTGAGAAAGGTCTGCCTCGACACACACGCCGAGACAGACGCAGCGCTGACCCGCCTGCGAAGCCTAATAGAACACGTTGACAGATGTGTCACGGGAACAATTCACCTTGCCATCTGTTTTTCAGTGCTTCACGGCCAAATCCTTCTGCCTCCGTCCTGCAATCAAGGACAGGATGAAATACAAGTCCCATTATGGGGTTGCAGCAAATAATGCATTATCAATTAGTCCCCTTGGCTACTGATCGATGCTTAGCAGGTGGTACAAGGCCATTTTGTTCATTTAGGACTATATAGTCCTCTTCCCCCCTGATTCTCTTATTTCCTTCTGTTCATTAGATCCTGGCTGGCCGACCTATCAGGTTTTGCTTAAATTGCAGCAGGAGTGTTCTTCAATATTCCATTAGAGATCACGTTTAATCACTGTTGTGTGGACCAAAAGCTATTAGGAGGACTGTCCTGAATGAACCTGACTTTTGATGGCCACAAAGTGACAGTGAACTCGCCACTGCTTTTACCAAACATCATGTAAGAGGACCCCCTATATGTCTCCGATTTATCCCTCCATGCTGTTGATGGAAAGGAAAAGAGAGTAAGGAAATGTGTAATGCAGGGCCAGAGAGAGGGGAGAGTGGGCGGGAGTTTGTGTGAGAGACGTGATTGGCTGCCATAATACCAGGGATAAGTATTGCGGTATTAAAATAAAGGTTACAGATCATTTCAGCTAAGCCTAGCTTATCTCCCCCTTAGATCAGACATTAAATATGTCATCACATTACAATCCAGGATCTAGTCAATCAGAAAATACATATTTTATACAAATGAATCCTCCCTGGTTTGCAGATGGAGGGGTTAGCCCTGTGGTGCTACAATACTTTATTAGTTCTGTTCAGAGAGCGATAGATGGTTTTAAAGGATTTACAGACCACGTCATACGAGGTATTTAGATTGCAAAGGATTGACAGAGGACAGGAGCTGGTGCTGATAACTCAGGGGGTAAAAGCATGGGGTTATATTCCTTTATGGCAGTTTTGAAATGAGATGTGGTGTTACAAAAGAAGAATATTAAAGAGTTTATTTATATTGCATTCATGATTCCACTGTAAACTGAAAAAAAAAAAAACCCTCATGTGTAGCGTTTGATTATTGTCCCCATCATCTTCTTTTTTCATTGTCGAAGCCTTGTGAGCATCCGGTTCAATCAACAAAGAAAATATAATCTCCCCCATCTGTATAAAGCAGTTACCGGGGGTTTATTATATTAGGAATGTGAAATGCATGTATTTTCCACCTGAGAGGGTTTGCGGCACCGGTGACAACACGACACGTGGATCAAAATCATTTCCATCAGCGGTGGCAGATGAAATGCAAACAAAATCAAATCAGTCTTGCCCATACAATGCTCCGCCGCTTCAAATGCCAATCTCCCTTCTCCTCATCATGTGTCTGATGAGAAATCAGTGTGTGCGAGAATCTCCTAATCTATGCAAACACACTGTCAGCATTGATTTGTTCGGAGGGGATATGTCTTTATTAGGACTCGCCAGACGTCTCCGTTTCTCCTGTCCTATAAAGGATGACCTGGGAAAGACACAGAGCCGGTTGGGCCGTTGGAAGCAGTTGCAGCCATAACAATTGAGATAAGTTACTGAGGACTGGTAATGAGAACCGATAGACTCGAGGATGGATCAATAGCGGACACTGATACCAGGAGAGGAAGGACAAATTGTGACATCTCTTTCCTTTTCCATGTTCAAAGGAGCTTTAGAGAAGTGGCCCTGACTCTGTGTGTGTTGGTGTGTAGGAGGAGTCCTGTGTGTTCACACAACACAAAGGGGTGTCAGTAAGTCTGACTAACTGTTCAGCGCACGCACACACACACACACACGCACACACAGTGAGCTGCAGCAGCTCTTTTTGTCTTTCGTGCACAGAATCAGTTTCAATAAACAGACCTGTGTGATGAGGGCTGAGGTCAACTCTGCTGTAGGTGCTTATCCACGTGTCATGTTTTCTCCTGCCGGAGCTTTGCATACCGGGCAGCAGGTCTGACGCGTGTCTGGCCATCAGGCCTCGGTCAGTTATTATACTTAAACCCCGTCAACTTACTCTGACGTTTGCCCGAGTCTGCTGGGAGTCAACATGGATGGATTTTGCTGAATATTGCCTCGCCGTACAGGGACAGACCCATTTATCTTTGCAACAGCCACGTTTTTCTGATATTACTTCATCTCGGTTCTTCTGCGTGAAGGTGAGGGGATTATCGATTAGAGCGTCTGCTCTCCTCGACCAGTCTGTTTTTCCATTTGATATCCTTATGAAAACATGCACACGGGTCATCTGGAATCCATCCCCTCAGCGTTCTTAGTACAGTTAAGTGTTCACCTTCATCATCTGGTGCAGACAAAGGACTTGAGTCTGTTTTTCTCTGCTTCTCTAGCACACAGATATTTATCAGATGTAGCATATTATAAAAGTTATTGTGCATTATTTTTTACCTTAGCATGTTACTGTTGCTTTATAGACAAATATATGCACAAATCAGTGTATCATGTCGTCATTTTACATTGTGCTGTCAGTTTGATGCAGTAAATCAATATTTTCTAGAAAACTAAACATAATTTCTTAGTTTTTCTGGTGATTTGAATACCAGACAGTTGAAGGGGCTTCTTCACACTGAAGCATCAAAAAAGTCTATAATACTGCCATAAAGCAGTCCTATAAGAGATGGAAAGTGAGAACTGGTTCCAGATTTTCCAAACCACCAGATCCAAATAAAAATCTGGATCTGGTGAATTTAAATGCGTTTTCATGAGGGGACTGTTGGGCCTCGGCCGAGGCATGCGAGTGAGATTCTGGTTCCGTCCAGCAACTTCTGACAGTCGTGCAATGCAAAGTAACGACATTAAACTCATGGCCGGAATGACATTTCAGTCATTTCAAATATGGGTAGAAACACCAGAGATATTTCTACATAACACGGGCTGAAATTTCAGGAACACCACATATCTTACAATCTACACACGAGGGCCACTGCTCCTTAACCGAGTAGCAAATCCATTACAGAGGGTTAACATCCTACGTTGTTATAAAATTAGCCTCTGCACAGTCACGTGCGTGCCTGGAATCAGACTGATAAGCTGATTGGATAATGGCATTGTTATCATCCATACTACTCAGTGATTTGCAACATCACTGACACAAGTCCAATGCAGTAAAAACAAGTCTCCGCACTATTCTATTCGAATTACAGCTTTTATTCACCCTGGTCAGATGTAACATTATAGTGCTCAATTTTACTGCAGTGATTCAACATTAAACTGATACTGTATAGTAGCACTGACACTGTAAGTATCTTAAAGTGGGAAAATAAGCTTTTACATATGCTGCTCTGGTGGCTCCAATTATATCTAAATTGTTTTTGACTGATGAAATCAATGAATTACTGCAGAAGCTGGACAGTCTCTGTTCTGGCAGCTGATGTTTTGTGGGTGTTCAGAAACCTTGTTTTCTTGGACTTCAAGTTATTGATTTGGACTGGTCATGGTTATTCTTATGGTTTTAGGCGATTGGTTCCATTTGGTTCCCTTCAGATAATTTTATAAACTGTCTTACATGACTTTTATAAAATACATTCGTGATTTCATAAGTGCATAAATGTAATAAAGCCAGGAAACCATTAAAAGTATTTCTAATGATTCTTTCCTGGGTAGATAAATAACATGAATCATATATATTAAAATATAATATATATTATCTATCATCAACTGCCACACATGCAGTAACAAACCAATTACCTAATTCTGCAGAAAGCTTACAATTTTGTAGGACTGCTTATTATACCACAATGATAATTACTATAATAATTACTGAAGATGTCTTGTTGATGGACCACTAACGGGACAAAGACTGAAAGAAGCATCATGTTGAACAAAGGACAGCAGAACACGTGTGTGAATCATCTCCAGCAGTGACTCTTGACTCTGATGGGTCCACATGCCATTTAAATTCAGTTTCTGGAATTAAGAGAATTAACGCCAAGGCTTGACTCGTCATTTCCATAACTAAGGAACGAGGATCCCTGATGAGAATAACAATCAGTCTGAGAAGACCAATCAGTGAAATTGAGGCTGATATCTGTGGGCTCATACTTACATCTATGTCTTTGTTCATGGAGGGAAGAAGCCTGTTTATTTTGTAAAGCACGTGCAGAGACCACCGCTCAGTAGGTAGGACATCCTTCAGAGTTCCTCTCAGAGAAATGGGTTACTTTGAGGAGGCGATTTTTCACTGTTACACTGGGTATAAATTGTCGATCAATTTTTGTCAACTTGGGTATGTGCCCAAACTCCTCATTCCTCCCTCCTCCAGGCATCGTGTTGATATCGGGTAGCTTCTGGTGTGACAGAGGTCCTGGTTGCTTGGCAACAGGTATAGAGTACAGAGTCCAGTGTGACTGTGACGACCAGGGTGAGAGGAGAGGCTGACAAGCCTGTGCCACACACACACACACACACACACACGACCACACACACACACACACACACACACACCACAATTTGATGTGTGTGCCTCACATGTTTCTTGCAGGAAAGGGGATTAGAGGGAGCCATCAGTAAACTCCTCAGGGCAGTGCTGACATTAAACAGCACAAGTGTTTGAGAGATCGATGTGCGTACCTTGGAGTGGCCATACCTCTGGACAACCACGTGTCCTTCATAAATGCACAGCCCCACATATAACACATTCATCATCAAAGACAGCCGGACGACCGAGTGATCAGGAGAGCTGTGAGGAGGCTCAGGAACTTCACAGGGTTCGAAAAGAGGCGAGGCCCCATCGCAGCCGCACCCGGCACGACAGATTTGTTTCATAGACATATAAACGCAGACTGTAACAGCTCATAACCACATGGCAAATAGTCCATCATCATTAAATGCTGGCAGAGGGACCTCGCATTGGTAATACGATTTTTTCTCATAAACTCTGCAGTTAAAAGGTGCACATTGTGCTCTTGACAAATCTTGCTATTGACAAAACATAATTCACACTCATCGTATCAAAGGGAAGCACTTGACTTCACAATGACACCAGTTTGCACTCACAGACCTGCAAATAAAACGTCAGGCATTCAAAGAAACCAGGTTCACTGATGAACGTGTTCTACGTGCACTGTAGTGATCTGGATCTACAGTCTGATTTCTACTAGGGCCTGACGATATGGGCAAAAAATTATATCAAGATAAAAAATTCACATTAGTTAATATATATATTAACATTATGAATGCTACATTATTATTTATTTTAAGTTTAAAGACATTTTTCCTACTGAGTGAAGGTTGTGACTTTAAAATCTTCATGAGCAAAGACAAACACTTGATAAACAGCTAAATATTTTCCAAATCTGAAGATTATATTGATATATATTGGACTTTTGTTATATTACTATTGATAACAATTCTATTGCAATAATCATTGGTATTGTTTTATCAACCAGTGTTAATTCCTACCTTTAGCTTCATTTAAAAAGCATGGCTTTATTTATTGTAACTGTATTAGCAAGTCGACACTGTTGTGACAGGCAGAGTGAAGCTTTCCCTTACAGTGACAGTGACATCAAATGTAAAGACATTCTGGGGACAGATTTCTGTTCATCTCAATTTCAGGGGAAGAAATTCGAAAATCATCGTCACACTGTGTCTCTAGTCCGTCGTCATGCACATGTGAACATGTAAAAAGCTGATAAGAAACCTGGTTATGTGTAAACATGGCAGACATATTTGCTCTCCCCAGGACAACTCCACCTGGGGAAACCAGATTTCTCTAATCTCCTGCCCCACTTACAGAAACCAGGTTTCTTGTTTAAATGGCATTTAGGAAAGAAGCTTAGTGTAGAACTGTTACTTCAGTGCAAGTAATCGCACTTTAATACAGGATCACTGTAACTGAAGTAACTCACAGAAAGATAACACAATAATTATCTGCTTAACTCTATGTCAGGGCTCACAAAAGGCTTTACCTTTATTTGTTGGAGCAGTTCTTTAACATTTCAGGAGCCAAAAACTCTGATCGGTCAAAGGAGTGTTGATATTGGCAACATATTTATTTGCAGCCCCCTCAACAACTGTGAGGAGAACTGAGAGAGCAGAACCTTCATTTAAGCAACACAGGAAGGAAGATCGCATTGGGAATTGATCCGAGTTTATCAGTGTTGACTTACTGACAATTTTCACTTAATGATCCGAATCCTCAAGCGCTCCCTGGTGTGTTTGCTTTCTGTTCACAAATCAGGAACAAGAATTCACTTTTCATACTCTTTTTATTGCCGTTATTCACAAGAGCCTGACTCCAAAACAAAGCCGAATGCAGGAGGAAGAACAAATCAACAAATCAAATCAAAAAGCTAGAGTCGGGGTGTGACCGGCTGAGAGGTTGTGACATGAGGTGACGAGCTTCCACTCGTAGTCAAGAATAATGACAAAAATCTCGACTCTATAGAAACACAGCCACATTTTAGTGTCTTCTAACATCTGCAGCACAAAGAAACAGCTCCTGTTCTGCAAAGAGCTGCATCCCAAATCACTCACAGTGCCTCGGAGTCACTCATGTAGCAGAGAACTTACAAAGAAATCTGTTTTTCTAAAAAGAAAAAAGATCAAAATCTCAGTGTGGGAGAATATTTGTGTTTGTTCGTAAACTCCATCAGAAACGCTCAGCTACAAAAGGTGGAATCGACACTTAAGTTACCTTCATGATATTTCTTTTTGACCTTTTTCTCCACGTTTGCTGAGCTGCTGGATGTTAATGTTAAACCTTACCCTGGGTACAGTGTTAGCAGGTCGAACTCTTAAGCTGAAAATAAAGAGGGAGTGTGTTTAGGAATTTTACATTTTCCTGCTCTGAACGCCTTCCACTTGTGTTTTTGTGTTGGAAATATGGTCATGTATTTTAACTAATAACACACAAATCATTGTTTTGTTCTTGTCCATACTGAAGACACTATTAAATATTCAGTGTAACTTGGAAAACAAGATGCAGGCCCCGTGCTTTTCCTGGTTACAGGCAAAAATCCAGTAGATAGCTCAGGGAACGTGACCAAACACAAATATTGTTTCAAAATGATTTTCGACAGATCCCAGCATCTGGTCCGGTATCCACACTCTGTCCGTCTGTGTTGTGCTCAGCTGGCATGTCCATCTTTTTATAAATGTATTTGTTATATATATATATAGTAACAAATCTGAGCCAAGCTTTGAGTGTGAGTGTGTGTGTGCGTTCCCACTCCCCCCAGAAAAACCTGTCATTCTCATGTTTCCTGTTCCCAATCAGTTGACAGGCTGTGAATGGCTGGTTTGATTTTGCAGATCGGTGCTGAATCACACCACATCAGTGTCAAACATGTTTATGACACTGATGGCGGAGGCGCGCGCGCGGGGGGGGGGGAGGTCGCAGCACAACAGAGAGAAAAACAAACAGGTCTCCAAGGTGATTGAAAGATTTCTGAGAGTGAAACCAAAGTGCTTATTATGAGACTGGCAGAGTAAAGAGGCTGGAGGATGAGCCAAGAGCCTGATGGAGCACAGTAATCACAGGAAAATTGCAAACCTCAGTTTCAGCACGCAAACACTTTACATAATGTATCTAAGGAGCCGCACATGTCACACATCTGCAGCAAACATCCCAAACCAGGTGAAATCTCAGAAAAACACATCCAGAAAGAGTCAAACTGGAGCCAGACTGAGATGGAAATAAATGATTCAGAGGGTGTGTGTGTGTGTGTGTGTGTGTGTGTGTGTGTGTGTGTGTGTGTGTCTGAGTGTGTGTGTGTGTGTGTTGTTTACCTGTGGCCGGGTCAACCGTCCTCTCAATCAAATGGTCGTCCTGGTGGACCCACTCGCCGTTGCACTTGAAGTAGATCTGTGTGGCCGGGGTGGAGCGGCAGGTCAGCGTCACCGGCTTGTTCTTCACGATGAACTCGTCCTCCGGCTCCACCAGGAAGTGAGGTAACAGGTCCGAGAAGGCGGCTGGGAGCGTTGCCGTGGCCGTGTGCTCGGAACCTTTGGGGAATAAAAAAGCGGAAGAGGTTTTTAGAGGCATGCCAAAAGTGAAAAAGTGTAAAAAAGCTTTTAAGATCTCAAGTTGACATGAGGCAGGAGCTGAACCTCCCCCCCCACCCCCCGCTCTGCTGTTGTGACTGCACGGCGAGTGAGTGAAAATGCATCAGACACCGAGTATCTAATGCATAGATTCAGTGTCCTTGGAGAATTGGGGCTTCTACAGTAAGAATGCAAATGAGAGAGGCTGAACAAGACAGATGGACAGAGCGAGTGACAAAGAGAGACAGAGCTGCATGGAGGACAGCTGGCCCTGTGCGCTCATGACTGGGATTGGACCCGTAGTGGAGTCCGTGTCTTAACTCCAGCTCTTAATCACAGCCCTTTAACATCACCGCTGACGGACTAGCGGCCATAAATCCTGTCTCAGCGTCTAGGCCACTCCTCACTGTGTTATAGGTCTCTTAAACCGGGTCTCTAACTCTACCCACATTAAGCAAGAAAGGGGAAGTGAGGCGGGGAGGACGGAGAGATGACCGACAGCTAGACAGCCAGTTAACTTGAAATCACATCTCATATACAGGGGATGCTGTTTTTTTACTCCTCCGGAATCTCACATGACATGTATGAGATGTGAGGGAAGAGGAGGGAAGACACACATCCTGAGAGATGCAGGAGCTGCTCTTCAGTGGGACAATACCACGATTTACAGCACATTCTTAACGCTCGGTGAAAATGTTCAACACAAACGCCGGATGACACAGTTGGAGCCTACAGCATGATGCCTCCTCCGCGAATACAGTGTCTCTCTCTAAACATATTAGCCTTGTGCGAGAGATAAGTAGAAGCGGCGAAATAACCTCCTTACACTGCTAGCACTCAGGGGAGACCAGTAAATCCCAAAATAAAACCCCTTTAAAAGGAGTGTAATATTAATTTACTGCCCTGAATCCAATATGGCTGACAGACCAGGCATTAACAACCTTCTCCATCACTCCCTGTGCGGCAGGAGAGCACGGGAGTCCACATCTCTCATAATGAAACGGCAACGCTCTCGCCGACCTCTCTCTCCCCTTGCTTCCTGTCCGCCCTAACCCGGCCTGCGTTCATCCTTGCAGCTTGCTGATGCCCAGGTCAGGGATAATATTAGGTTGTGTCATAAACACCAGTCTGTCAGTTCCTCCCCCACCACACACACACAATATCTCTCTTTCTTCTCCCTTTCATTTTTTTC
Source organism: Hippoglossus stenolepis (assembly GCF_022539355.2). Lineage (NCBI taxonomy): Eukaryota > Metazoa > Chordata > Actinopteri > Pleuronectiformes > Pleuronectidae > Hippoglossus > Hippoglossus stenolepis. Next base: position 11,168,791 of record NC_061489.1, read on the forward strand.
ACCCGTGTGCTGAGTTGCTAATTCATCAGGATGAGCTACAGTGAAGCACGCCGCCGCTGAACCCCATTAATGTTTTGTGTACATGTTTAACTCTTAATGAAAACTAAATGTTCTGTGTCCAATGAACGACATACATCACACGCTGACACTTTGCCTTTTCTCCCCCACACTTTATGATTGCGGCGCATTTGCCGAGAAGAAAATGTCATTAATATGGCAGCTCTCTATATTCAGGACAAAACACAGCTGCCTGACATTATTTATTCTATGTACGTGAGAGCGTGTCGAGGAAAAGGCCACAGTTCATCATGAATGGTGAGTATAATTGCTCTAACGAAGAGCCAAAACTTTGCTAATAAACAGCGTGGGACCAGCAGGTCAGGTTATTTGAAAGTGCGCTGGTCCTAATGATGGCGGCTTCTTCTAATGGGCCGCCTTCCAGCTCTGTGACCACGGCTATTAGCTGGCCGGGCTGACCCTCTGTATTCCCCGCAGACTGAAGACGACAGCTCGGTAAAACAGTGGGCGAGCCTCACCTCACACCTGCCAGGTTAATCATCTCACAGAGAACGGATGATGTTGAAACAGAGAGCGGTAAAACCGTAGCCACCTGAGACGCCCGACGAGCCGCCAGAACGGCTGTGATGAACTCATGATGCTGTTAATTCGCCGCCAGCTCCTCATTTGCAGAGGTCACATTCAACGGCATCTCTCAACTTTTGATGATGTTTCCAATTTGTGTTTGTGTGTGTGTGTGTGTTTGTGTGTGTGTGTACTTGTGCGTGTCAAAAGGAATGGGGTTAGTCTTCCATTTTAGTACATGCACTTTAGGTTAATGAGGTTAAACACGTAATTTCTTTAGAGAAATAAATTGTCATTTTATGAGCAGGGGATTCCAGTCACGTACTGCTTTATATCAAACCCATAATGGAGGGCTGATGCGTAGTAAATTGGCTGAGATTATTGTCATGACACAATGTACTTCAAAGTCAACGTGCACACACACACACGTGCACGCACACACTGGGAGTATCAGCTACTTAACAGACTTCTTGCGGGTCAATGCACAAATCAAATAGACGCACAGCAGCACTACGGGCACTGCATTATACTCCACTGAATGTAATAGGCTAAAGCGGCCATTAATTGTTAAATGTATCTGAGCGCATTGCCGGATCATTTTGTAGACACACAAACAACCGACGCGGCACGCTAAACGTCTCCCGCGTTGATCGTTGGGCCAATGAAGATGATTTAATTGATACAACATGCTGGATGTGTTGCTGGGGCCCAATAACCGTTACATAGCTCTGCGTGGCTTCCTGCATTTCTACAAACAAGAATCCAGGAGAATCATTTTGATTCTTGCACTTTAAAAAAAAAAAGAAATTCGAAGGTTGCGACCTGATATTTGTCTGCAGCTGCCATTCTCTCCAGAGACAAATCAACTGACCTAAAACCAATGCACGCACAAACAGAGACACACACACATACATGGACACACGACAAGGGTGCAGCAGCTGTCAGTGCGCCGAGCCATGATGGCCAGGGCAGAATGCCTGCTGCACACAGACCCCCACGTCTCATCTGTCCAGCTGACCACATCAACTCCAAAGTCTCACCCTAACCCTAACCGGCATGAGGAGGAGGAGATGAAGAAGCCACGATGAAGTCAAACACACTACAAAATAAACTGTATCTAACTAGAAGGGCACTCAGTAGAGTCCATACCCCCGCCAAGGCCACAACAGTCCCCTTATGAAACCACATTTAAATTCACTAAATACAGATTGTTATCTGCCCCAAGTTGCACACACTCATGAATATCAGTCCCCTCACATGCGCTGGAGCTGCCCAAAGGTCCAGGAGTTTTGTTCTGCCATACACATCACGTAGCGGAAAAGAACTGGCTCAAATATCCCTTCCTCCCTGGGTCTGTTTATTTTGGGTGACCCCTGTGCATTGAGTAAGTAAGTAAGTGGACCAAGACGGCCTTTTTGTCAGGGAGGAAGTTTCCTGTTAAAGGTTGGAAATCTACTTCGGCACGGTCACCATCACTGTGGCACATCTCTCTTGGTCACCTGCTGCCCCAGAACCATTATCGTATCGGCTACTTGATAAGGTGGAGGACTGTGACTTGAAATGAAGCCTGTACCACTGTTATACATCAGGCACTTCCAGCTCATTAAAAGAACCTTTATTTATTACATATCAAATAATTATGCGTCAACTCGAGAAATATATTTTGTTACATATTTTTTTTATATGTATATTTTTCTCTTTGTATGGATGTCTTTTAAGTTTTTTTTTCCTTCTTCTTACTTCCCTATTAAAGGACAATTTGAAATACCCCTTTTGAATAAACATTTACGAAGATCCTGTTGTGAAAAAACAATACAAACCATAAATACATTTCAGTACCCAAAACAAGCCAGATTTTTTATCCATGCCCTATCTAGCAATGTAAAAAAAAAAAAAAATCCTGGATCTTTCCCCTGATCCAGATTCGCTCAAAAATTCAATACGTTCTTTCTTGGGCGATGCCTCACCCCTCCACCAAATTTCATGGAACTCTTTTTCTTAGGTTTTGCGTAACTCCTCTAACAAACAAACAAACAAACAAACAAACACAGAGGAAAACATAACCTCCTTGGCCGAGGTAAAAATCTGAAAAAGCTATATTCCTGTAACCGCTGTAACTGTACACGTCCTCAGCATGCATGGATTAGAAGTGTTGCAGTTTTGTAAACGTCTTCTGTTTCCACCCATCTTCAATATTTCATAAAGATTTTTTACTTTAATGTCACCTGCTGTATCATTTTCCAGGAGTAGGTGGTTTTTTTTATGTACACATACCTCAGGTCTCACTTTGAAATGGAATTCAACCCATGATTCTTCACTTCACTCGTGTCAGTGTGCCGCGTGCCGCTAATTTCTGTTTTCACCATTTATAAAATAAGCATTCATTTTAAAATTTCACTCCTTATTATCTAATCGGAGAACAGAATTACTGAAAGCATGAAGAATGTCAGCGTATGAGAATGTCAGCGGGGGAAGAGAAACCATAGCTGCAGAGGAAATAACCCTCTTTTGTGTTCCTCTCTCATGGCACTAACACGTCGTGTGCCCTTTGGAGCCAATTACGTTTTTTTTTCTTCTTCAACCACGTCATGTCCCCGAAGAAAAGCATCATTGAGCAATCACTGGGCATAATTTACATCACAGTGATGAACAGCAGCTATAACAAGTGTTTTATGACACAATCAGCGCCTAACAATGTCCTCTGAAATTAATTCAATTAAAATTACTATGCAGAATATTAAACCATTCCATGTTTAGTTGCCATTAACAACAAGTCACAGCCACCTTGTTGATGTTTTTACCTTCAGAGCGCTCAAGTTTTCTCAAGTGGTTTTCTTGATGCTTTTTGAACCACACAGAGTGTCTTTATTTAGCATTCACTCCAAATGTAATATATGGACCTATGGGTTGTGGGAATGAGAGCATCATTGCTGAATAGTTGAAAATCTTAAATATGCCCCTGACAATATTAACACTGGGAGTGATTATACACAGAAAGAGGCAGGAATGGGAGAGTGAAGAGGGAGGGAGAGAGAGAGAGAGAGAGAGAGAGAGAGAGAGAGAGAGAGAGAGAGAGAGAGAGAGAGAGAGAGAGAGAGAGAAAAACTCCATCCAGCATCATATATAATCTGGAGCACGGCTGACTGATGTATGTTTGTCCCCAGATGACAAATATTTACTCCTCCACATGTCTGGGACTCAGAATACATTTTTCATTGAGACAACCATGCTTCAGCGAGCACTCCCTCAACCACAAACACACACATACGCACACACAGAGACCCACCCACACACACGCATTGTTATAGGTCCCTTTTGGGGACAAAAAACAGTTGTTCGTTCCCCCTTTGTGTCCATAATTAACTGGTCTTTAGTCTGATATATATATATATATCGCAAAAGCTAGCCTATGACAGAAAACACACCATTCACACAGACATGCACACACTTGCAAAAAAATCAGGCAACATGCAAAAAGAAGGGAAGGGCTGCTCCCATGTGTATTTTTCCTCAATCAATAACAGATGTAGAATTATGCACGCAAACAAAAACGCATGTTAACACAGACATGTTTAAACACCAACAATTCAGCGTCCGTCCAATATCCACGGTCATTAAGGTTGCTCTGAAAAAAAAAAAAAATCAATCACTGGAAATACTCTCGATTAGAAAAACGCTCTGATGCATTTAACAACATGTAGGGGAGATGGCACCCATAGAAACCCAAACCCGCATCCCATCACATTTCTAAGAGGGGTGGAGGGATACTTAAAAAAGAAAGAAAGAAGGTATTGAAGCACAGAAGGAGAGGAGGGGACTGGGAGGACGAGGGTGCATATGCAAATTATCCTCACACATGCCACATGTGATGTTATTACAATCTTCTCCCGTTTAAATGAATAGAAAATTCGCTGCTAAGCATGTACATGGATGCGGGGCTGTGCATCTGTGTGCATATATTAACTCAGGATACTAATAACACGCTGCCTACAGGGCTCCCCGACGAGAATATTTCCACGATAGATGTGCCACCGAAGCGCAGGTTACATCGTCAACTTTGAGAATTGCCTTCAAAAGCCGGTGACATGAATCATCTCTCCTCACACAGGCAGCACTTTGGATGATTAAATGCTGTTTTTTGTCGTTAAACAGTTTCTCAACTAAAGAAACAAAAGTTGGAGCTGTTAGTTGTAAATACGGTGCACAGCTCAGCCTTACACCCCTGAACAGGAGCTTACAATCTGCTTATTCCGGTTTGTTGATTATTATTATTATTTATTTCATTTTTTCCCTGTCATCTATTTGAAAGAACACCTCAGCAGGGGGGTGGGGGTGGGAGGCCGAAGCGGGTGAGAAATCGTACCATAATAATAACTTTATTTGTATAGCACTTATCTGAACAGGGTTACAAAGTGCTTCAGAGAAAACTCCATGGCAAAAAGAAGAATGAATTATAAATCAAATCAAATTATCAATTCAGTTCAATTTTAAGGGGCAAATCAGAACATAATAACATTTTATAGAGAAACCCAACAGTTCCCACAATGAGCAAACACTTTGGTGACTGTGGATAAGAAAACGCTTCCTCAGTAACTGGAAGAAACCTCCAGCGGAAGCAGACCCAGTGTGGGCGGCCACCTGCCTCGACCCGTTGGGGTGAGCGGAGAAAAAATGGGGAGAGATAGAGAGACCAGGAACAGTTGTTTAACCACCACATTCGAGTTCTGTAAGACTGGGTGTTGTAATGAAAATAATAATAATACTCAATTGTACCTTAAAAAGCCGAACCTGAGGGTACGCTGAGGCTAAAGGTAAATCTGACTGGCTACTGGGTTGTATGGCCGCCATTCGGCCCGCTCTGTAGATCAGACGTCATTACCTCGATGCCTTTTTTTAAACTAAACTAAATACCTACTGTCCTAGGCAGCAGAGTCAAAAGCTGTCATACGTCGCTACCAGCGCTGACGCTCTCTGACACCTTTGCTTCAGCCCCCCTTTCAAGGCAACAGCGTCTTGAAAAGCACAGTCTGCCTTAAAACCTACGAGACCATTTTAAGTTCCCGTTAATGTGATAGAGCTGACATTTCCAGAGCTGTGAGTAAGTGAGGGCAGCTGCATGTGTGTGTGTGTGTGTGTGTGTGTGTGTGTGTGTGTACATTTGTGCAAATGTAACCGGCTGAAAAGTGAGGTTAAACAACATCAACAGCTGGGGAGTTGGAAATGTGTGCACAGGAGAGCCTGAGTGCAAATGTGAGAATATTTGATCTGTCTGATTAAATAGTTACATGGTTAGAAACTGCATCCAGGAGCCTGTGCTAAGTTCAACATACCCAGGACATGTTTTCGTTATCTGGCTTCACCTAACCTAACATTGGCCGTCCTGAATATCCTGCACTACCAAGCTGTTGGTGAACAACTGTCTCAGTTATCAACTGTCTCACACTATCCAGCAATGAGCGGGTTAGTGTGACAGAGGCGGAGTCGTTGTTTTGAGCAACATCGTCAGAACCGTAAATAAAATGTTTATATGATATGTGAAGAAACGCTGATATCTGCCGATCACGTCGGTAAAGACAACATCCAAAAGTGACATTCAAAAAGTGAGATGTAGATGATAATCAAATAACTTCAGAAGAAAAGAAACTGTAGATATGAATTTTCTTTACTCTGTTTACTCTTTAAAGTAAACAGCTAAAGATAAACTGTAAATAAACAGAGGAGTTCTATTGAGGTTATTACTGAGTATTTTTAGTTTTTTGTCTGATGATGAATAAACTATTATGAACCTGTGATGCACATAAAATAGTTATGGTGGTTTCAGACTCTTCCTGCTGCCAAAGCAGAGAAGAGAAGTGGAAAACGTGTGATGAGCTCAGTTGGACTGAAATGTTCATTTCTAATCTTGGAAATATTGAACAATGTGTGGATCATATTTCTAATAAAATACAACAGAGGAGTTGTAATGTCGCCTCATGTTATCCTGATCTGTAATGATATGATAAAAGATTGTATTACGTCAGGAATCCAAGAACCTTTGTTGAATTTAAATGAAGCTACAATAGTTGTGATGTATTTATTTATTGTGACAAGTTCTTTGTTAGAAGATGAACAAGCGGAAACATGAAGACATCTGCAGATATTTCTTACTTTACTGTAACCTAAACTCTTTTGTCCCTGTGAGGATCCTGTAGATCAATGACTCTGGATTTCCAGTGATCTGATTGTTCAGTAGTTCGGTCTTATCTCAAACTTAACCTGCTCTGGATCAGCTAAGCGGTCCAGCACAAGTTACCATGGTGATTTACCCCGGTAACAAGTGAATCAGCTTCTTAGGGCTGAAAAACGTTGCGTTGGCGTTTAGCCCAATAAACGGAAAGTCTACAGGCGTCAGATGTTTCCCCTGACAATCCAATTTCATAGCATCTCAAACAATTTGTTTTCATTTTTTGCAGTTTAATTATCGATTGTGTCTCTTCAATAAATCCAGTATTCTGCTCTGAATAATCCAGTGATATAAACTTGGGTATTTTACTCAAGTTACAAGCCATCCTCCTTAATTACAAATTGCAATATGAGAGCACCTAGTCACTTTGCGCGAAAAAAAATTGGTCATGGCCTCATATTAAATGGTGTCTCCTCAAGAGATGAGGAGCTTTGTTTAAACTGAAATACTTAATTCAAACCCAGAGGACAGCAAAAAAAAAATCAACTTGCAATATTTGTTAGTGCAGTACACAAATATGTCTGGCTTTTAAAATGGGATGTATTAAGCGGGAGAAAAAAACCTATCTGCTTTGCTTTTAAAGAGTGGCGATGTAATGTTCTGTACCCTCAGTGTATAAGGTCACTTCAACTAAGCAAACTAAATCGGCTGAATACACACAAATCCCACACAAACACTGCAAAGAACCCCTCTGCAGAAGTTCTTGAAAAAAGGAATTCATCCCAAGGGGCCACAGAATATTTTGAGAAATTCATGAAGCACAAAAAAATGCCATGCGAAGTCTGCCCAGACACGGGAAACACTTGATAGATTTGGTTCATTTTAGAGGAAGATTCAAAACGCCTTGCTGGAGCAAATCTGGGGATGCAAATGCCTCCGATTCTTCAAAGCTGCACCTGTTTGGTGGCTCAGCGCATCATGTTTTTTTTTCTCAAAAGAGACACAGAGATTTAAACACATTTTGACTTAATAACTACACGCAATCCTCTGAGGAGCTGAAGATATCCCGAGCTGTCAGGAGGGGCAGACGCAGTCGCAGTATTTGCCATCCGAGGCACGCACGCGCTCACAGATTTGTCGCCCCGCGTACACTTAGCCGGAAACAAGGTTATCCAGAAGCGAGTTGATTGCAGAGGCACGGGAAGAGGCAGAAACGCAGAAGGAGAAAGGGAAGGAGGCGTTCTTTAAATCTTTGAAATGGATGTTAGGAAATAAAGGGAGGAAGGAAAAGACAAGAGACAATTTAGATTACCAAGTTAATCCTTTAATTACTGGATATGCCTGCGGCTAAAATGAGAGGTTTCACACGCTGCATTTTACAACAGTGGAGCGATTCCAACTGCAGAAAGTGAGGCAGAGTGCCATAATGATCAAGAGCTATGAAGCTTAAAATAATGGAATGTCAGTTTTGCTGGTAATCTATGTTGTTTATGATGTTGGGGGGGAAAAACAAATATCTTGGAGCTGAATGCAGCTCCACCTATGCATATTACAAACCTTTGTTACTCTGAGAGCTTCACACTTCCATGAAACAGTGTCTCTATCAACATGTCCTCACAGAAATCCAAAAAACACAGGTTCAATTTGGCAACCTGACAAAACCAGCAAAAGGGAGAGAATATAACTGCTGATGTCGGCAGAAGCTCCTCACACTCTGGTCCAGAGGCTTCTGACACAAACCGCTGGAACTGCGAGGCCCCCTGCGACACTCGTCAACCACGTCACACCCCCCCCGCCACCTCCTTCCTCTCCCTTCGCCATCCTCCTCCTCATCATTTCATAATTCATCCCCCTCCCTAGCGACGACCCCCCGTAGACGAGAAACGGAGGATGACTCGTACCATTTAATTAGTGTGACGGAGCATGAAGGCTCCTCGGCATCAGACAGCGAATTAGAACACAACATGAAGATACGGCTCAGATAAAGCATCACCTGTTCAAGTCTAATTACTGTACCACAACGCCGGCTCCAACTTTCCAATTTAACGAGCCACCGGCACTTACGCCGGCGATGACACATTATGCCACCGGGCTCGCTTACAGTACACGCTAAAGATTGGAGGAATACATGCTGACACACGGTGTGGAAATGATGCAGTCACATTAAACTAGGTTTTAACCAACGTAACAGGCATTAGCATGTGATCTGTTTGTTGAGTCCCTGTCTGGGTAGAGGAAAGAACACATGTTAATTGCCAGGTGTAAATGCAAAAACACAACACTGTGAGCTGACGGTCTGGCTTGAATTGTTGTCAGATCTCAGGGAGGTGTAAATGCAATCAAGTCCACATTCACAAATCAACCCTGACTCTTACTTGTAACATCCATTGTGTTTTTTTTAGTAAGAATAACACACCCAGCAAACACAAAACAGCTGCTTCAACGTATTAAAAGGCGCTTGTCGACGTCGGTCTTCCACGTCATCAGCTAAGTGCTTGTTTTTGCCGGTGACAGGTTCAGATTGTTATCATTAGTGTCTGACAACATTATGGACAGGGTTCCTACAGAGACAGATCTTTTTCCTTAAGTGGTATCCTATTTATTTGACTATAAACAGTCATTACGTCGCTCTGTTCAAAACCACCAGCCTCCATTGACAATAAACATAATTTGACCGTGCAGAACACGGGGGTTGCAGGTCAACCACGGCCTTGATTGTATTTTTTTTTCTTCTTCTGTTATTGGTTGACTTTTAGTGGTGGAAGAAATATTCAGATAACAGCACACAATACTACAAAGAGCCAAAAAATATACTAAGAATGCATCAAATTTAAATGAATTCCAAATCAGTTTATCTGAACTGCAGGTTAAGTAGGCTTTTCAAACAAGCGGGTGTGGGAGTGCAAATTACTATGGCAACATACACATACTCACCAAATCGAGTCAACAGCAATTATCATACTAGTAAGAAGATTCTCTATTCTTGAGTTGAAAAATAAGAGAATGGGATATTTTTTGATTACCAATGAATGGATTAACTGATTGATTGATTTGTGCTTCAATATTTTGTCTAAGATTAAATAATTACATATTGATAATTAATAAAAAAAAACCCATCAGGATTGGATTTAGATTAATACTTGTACCATTAGCCATCAGTCCGATTCTGATTAATTCATTACATCAGTATTTAAGGATTCAATGATTCAAAGGATGTTTTTTGTCATATGTAGAAACAAGTGCACTTCAATTATTATTTTTCTATGTCTGTACTTATGTTTGGTAGAGTTAAACTTGTGTTCTTTATTGCTTAGTAGACCTCTTTTTGAGTTGGTGCCCTTAATTTTGTAGCTCTTTTCTAGTTTCTTATGTTACACTGAATTTATTTACTTTTGTAACTTCCTAGCAATTTTTTGAACACTTCCAATATTAAAGGAGAAAATGTCCTATTTTACACCTTTTGAATGGTCCCTGACAAAGAGACAATGTCCGTAGTGCATAGTGGTGCAATTATAGATTGGTTTGAACTCACTCATCAGCAGTTAACAGCAAGTACAGCTTCAAGTGATGGGTACGGGATTAGTGACATTAGTGTAAGTAACCAAGATCTATGGATCACAAGAGTTTAACATTGTTTTTCCAAATGTTTTTCTGCAGGATTTACAACCGAGCGACTCCGCAGACTGTGACGCTCCCAATAAATAATTTGATCCTCTCATTTAACAAGTTAAGGTCCACTTGGTAAACGAGAGAATGTGTCTTGACAGGAAAAGACCACAGTGGTGTCTGTGATTTAACGATGCATGAATAGAAATACTTTTTTTAGCGGAAGGAGCAGTGCTTTAATTGCTGAAAACGCACCCCCTCGTCCATTCCAGGTTAATCTGCCTTAAAAAAAAATGAATCCGAGTGTTCATGGTCAATTTAAGACAGCAAAAATTACACATGATGTCGGTGACTTTGGAGAGTTAAATTTAGCTTGGAGTGTTTGACAGCAGACACAGTTAACATTCAGTAACAGAAAAATACAAAAATATAATAATTAAAAAAAAAAAAAGGATCCAAATCATTTCCCATCAAAATCTCAGTGACGGCAGCTGGTTCCACAGCCTCCTCGCTTCAATGAATATTCTTGTATTTGAGAATGACTCATGTTACTTGGCCCTCATCTGTGCATCAGTAATCACTCCTGTAATTCAAACTAATTAAATAGTTGTTCCGACAACCCTGAACACTGACAGGTCAATAATAACAATAACAATACAGGTCCCGCGTGCCAGTCACTGTGGACGTCACTGAGGTGACAAGGAATGAAAACGCAGTCTGTGTTTCTGCAGTTTTTTCTCCGCAGACGGTCTAATTTATTTTACTTTAACAACACTAAAGCTGCTATAAAGGAGCGAAATGAAAGAGACGGTAACACACTTGAGCACAGAGCTTGTTCTGCCTTAACCCTGCAGATCAGATGTAATGTTAAAGGCTTTAAGCTACTTTGGGCTCTGACTGCTGATGCCAACACAATGTAATTCCCCCACACCTGTGAAACACAGCTACCAACACTCTGTTCTTTGCCGCTTCATCAGTTTCTTTCACAGAGAAGCTAAATGAAGTGTTGAGGGCTGAATGGAATTAATAATGTCGTAAAGCAGAAAATCTGGAGGAAAATTAACCACAATGATTAGCAGAATTATGATGAGCGTTTCAATTTGGACAGTCACAGATATACGGCTTTTTTCGCCGTGGTGGAAGTATAGTGTTGCAATAATGAGGCTGGTGATATTCTAGAATTTGGTTACCGTCGACAAATCCCAAAGTTAAAATGTCTTGGTCCATGTCTCACTACTTTCCCACTTCAATTTCCTGTCTTAGGGCTCATGTCCACTTCCATTATGTGAGAACGAGGTGGACGATAAAACATCCGCCTCCGACCCTGATATAAGTGTTGAACCAGCCGGTACTTTGTGATGCCGGACATAAGAATATATATATAACCGCCCCCCAAAAAACAGAATGCCTGGCTATAACTGGAAAATGCTCGTCTTAAAACAACGGACTACGGACCACACAACTGATGTATGTGTGCGTCACATCCTGCACTGCCCACATTCAGCAAGCGATGATACTTCATTTGCTTCAGCAGGTGATTAACATTCGCCTGCATTTGCATATGTGTGACCGTGCCCTAATTCACCCAGTCCCTTCTAAAAAAGGGAAAATTAAACTAACTAACATATATTTTTATATTCTACAAAAGTATCTTACTTCGAGATGGACACTGTGGGTAACTTTGAATTTGTTGAGATCTATTTCCAGAAGAGGAAGAACACACATATGGTGAATATATATATATATGGCCTCAGAACACAGCATGTGTGCTCAAAACAAACTACAGTGCTCAAGTTCATGACAATGAAAGGACACATCACCCTGTGTAACATTGTGGCTCACTGACGTGTTTTTAATAGGTTGTGGAGAACAGTGGAGCTCTGGGGCACAAAGGAATCAACAGCAGTGTGTAAACCTTATGATATAAAGTCAATACTGGATAGTTTTTTTGGGGTTGTGAACTTTTCATGGGATTAAACTATGATAAGAAAATTCTGTAGTTTCACCAGACCTGGTCTTTAAAACTTTTATTCATGGATCGCAAAGCAAAAGTTCACGATAGAAAGTAAACCTGCAAACATTTATATAGAAATTACAATATTTATTCTGAACAATAGCTGGGATTGGATCCAGTCCTTCAAAAGGAAAAGGAGTATAGAGAAAGGATGGATGGATATTCTGAACCATGGACCTTCTCATAATGATAAATTATTTATGTTTTCACATGTGAGCAGCATTTTAATGCGGTACCAGTAACTACCACATATACTCTGTTCTGTTGCATGTAAAATACCATGTGAAATAGACTGTGACTACAGTTGTTATAAAGCAAAAATAGATTACTAATACTCTGGTTATAGAGATAGTACCAGTACATCAAAACCGCACTAGTAGTTGAGTAATTGTACTTAGTTCCTCCCCTTTTTCCCAGAGGATAAGCGGGTGTGTGCGTCTGGACCAGATAAGCAGCGAACAGGGGATCTTCTTCCTCGGCCGTTACGGCAACTGATGATCTCCTGACAGGTGATGTGATGAGGTGGGACAGCGCCGCTACGCTGCTAATAACACCTCACCCCAAATAGGATCTGAACACATCCACCGTGTGATAACAAGGGAGCTGCTCTCCATGTACAGAGGGCACTGGGAATGTTCTGCATCTTTCTTCTCAGTTTCTGCTCTGCACTCTTATCTGATTGTGTTTGATATTTTTTGTTATATGTAGATAAAGCGATCTGCAAGTAGACAATATGTAACAGACTGAAAATGTTTAAAACTCAAAATTTGCAGTTCCATTGTTCCGAGGTTCTTTATTATTGCTCAGTCAAGGACCCCGTACAAATAAAAATATTCTGTGGACCTCCTCATGTACAGTATTTGTCCTTTGGAATAATTTGACAAAGCCTGACTTATTACACTTCTACTTACTTAAGAACAATGAGAGAAACGTCTTTAAGAGATATGGGATGAATAGAAATATTTGAACCATACCAACACAGAATACAATATCATGATAATTCTGACGGATGACAGCCTGGTGCCATGGACCACTTGGAGTCCGCAGACCTCCAGACCTCCATTTGAGAGCCACTCCCACATAGCAAAATTGTATTGGCCCAGCTTTGGCCCGCACTGTCCCACTGCCACACTATTATCCTGCCCACATACCGCATGACATCATGGCACTTAGAAGGTTCGCTCCTGTTTGCCAGATCTGGGCCACAGTAAGCCACAGCAATACAGCATGTCAAGCAAAGGTGCCAAAGGTGAATTTGTTTTGTGTTACTTGCACCGTATTCATCGTTTACCACATGGGCCTTTTAAGGTTCACATCCAAATTACACCTTGCCTAGAGCACAGCATGTTTGCCAAAAAAATTGTTCAGGGATATTTGGGCCAAATTTTCTTTTTCACAAGCGGGCAACTTCAGGTTCACTTCCATTTTGCTCGGGCCACAAGAAGGCAATAGCTGCTGCATCATTGACTGAAGAGGTCCATATCCTTATGCTGGCTGGGCTGCCATGTTTCAGTAAAGTGACATTGAAAAAGTTTACCATTGTTTCTCTACATGGTGAAACTGAACATCATTTACTGCTCAATATGCTAAAAATGTCTGGATGTAATATCTCCAAAGTTCAATTAACTACAAATACAGCAGATGACTACGCCGCCGCCCACAGTTCAATCTGCTCTACAGGCTGTGTCTTCCTGCTACACTCTATAAAATCTAAAAATCTACATATACAAGTCTTTTTGTGGAAGAGCGGCAGTCGTGTATCGGTAGTAAATGTATTGTTTTCACGTCACTGTCAATACAATAAAGTCTTCAGCGCAGATGTTACAGAGCTGCCAAGCTACAGCAGCTCCACTGACGCTGAGGGAAACTCAATATATCACCACAATGGTCAACATCTTTTTTCCGCCCTCGCTCACATCTGCAGAGAGGTTACAGCATCACGTACAATTCACAGATTCTGCAAGGCGTCCTTGAGCTCCTCCAAAGAATCCAGCCTTTCAATCTGTCATCTGTGTATTGTGAATACTAAAAAAAAACCACACACTATGAGGACAAATTCAGCAAGTTGCCTTTGTTGTTCTACATGTGGAGCTCAGTGGAGCTTTCTCCTGACTTCCCCCCCCTGCAACAATGGCAACAATAGCTGTTCTGGGCCTTTTTCCTCCTGCCTGCTTTCCCAAATCCATAAAAAGCCTTGATGGCCATGGTCTACATTACAGAGACAGAAATGGCTTCCACATCCAACCCAATAGTGTGCACAAACAATAGCAAAGCATTAGGTGACTGGCAATAAATATCTGAAAAGAGGCACTTTGCTGGGGGAAAAATATACCAACCGAATCCAAGCCGTGAGCCGGGAGGAGACATTGTATCACGGCTGTCATCCAATGCATATAAAAGTGTGATGAATGGTGGGAAGTGCTTTAAGAGCAAGAAAGATCATTATCTACATTAATAAGAGCACTTTTTTATAAATTGAGTCCCTGTGTTCTTTCTTCTATAGGGTACGAGGGAAAAAAAGAGCCGTCATGACTAACTGCAATTAGGCCTGTTCTTGTTTGACTGTAAAAGAACCGGGGAAATGGGAGTTTGAGACTATAGGCTCACACTGGGAGCATTTGAATGTCGTTTGGATAATTGAGTGTTATTCAAGGTTTTATGGGGGGAACTGCTTTGAAATGCAAGGCAGGTGATGACCCTGACAGAGCGCCTGTGAAGGAACCACCTGGCGAATTTGGTTTTAATGGCAATTTAGAATTTGAAAGAGGGGGAAATGTTAGTCATACTAAATTTAACATGGCAGGCCTTGTTTCAGTTTGAGATACTCTGTGATGGGCCACTTATTCCTGTAGAGAAGGATGTAGTCTGGCTCCCAGGTAAATATCCACATTAGTGAAAGTGTGGGCGGACCACTGCCAGTCTTTTCAGAGGTTTAAGAAAGCAATAAAAAGGAAAACAATCTATTTTTATATCCATCACTGAAGCAAATGTTGTATAAGAAACCATATTTTTTTAGTAGGGGCCACCTACTGTTTGATAGGTGTTGCTCTGTTGTTTGTTACATACTGTAGGACGTGGTTTGGAGTGAAAATTGAAATCACATGTCTTCAGGCCTCCACTCAAACCTCAAAAGTCATTTCATCAGGCCTCACTACTATAACAACACAGGTTAAGACTTCAGCAAAAAGTAATAGAGGTTTGGTCTCAAAAATGGGATAAATGTTTGAATGTATTTTAAGCATATTAAGGATCATCTGAGAATATAAAAAAATAATAATTTTCTATCATGCAGAGTTTTATAATGTTAATTTCATCTTTCTGTAGTTGGAAACATACTGTGTAATTGGTTTGGCTTAACTCAAAAACTGGAGGCAGGAGTAATCCTATAATCTATCTCTGCTAAAAAGAATAAATATATATGACTCCCTCAATTGCAAAACTGTCTTATTTACCTGTATCTTGATTATATTGATCTTCTTTCTGTTTAATTTTGTATGTGGGACGTTGGATTGCAACATGGCATAAAGCAGGCATATCAGATGAGGTCCAGATTAAGAACTAGCAACAAATCAATAAAAAAAGTACCTTTAAACTAAAACAAGTAAAAGCAAGTAAAAGCACTAATTTGAAACTACTGGAGGAAAAGAAAAACAGCAGCGACAACTGAAACAACAGCGAGCAAGGACAGCACCTCAGGGCCAGAACCTGCTGCCAAAATACAGTGAGTGCAAATGAATTGATTTTACTGTGCACACTAAAAAGAAATGTTGGACTCTATTACACTTGGCAATGAGGAGTTTTTAAACTGTGCTCGAAGAGAAGCCGCTCAAATGCTGTTTTATTCATAGTGGGAGGTGATTTGTCATTTTCTTTGAAAAGAAATCATCTTCTTTCAACGCGTACAGCTTCTGGTTACTTTTCAGCCACCAGCTCACATTCATCTTATAATAATATAAAAATCAACTTGCAGAAATTGATTTTAATTATTTGTCAAATTCCCCCCTATTTATGTGGTTAAGACAGCTAATATACAGTGCATACAAGTGATCGCATGTTGAAGAAAAATATTTTAAAATCCATAAAATGCATCCAAATAACACTGACAGCATCCAATGTGAAGATATACTATAGAAATGGAGTAATGTATTGAGCCAACACACTTATTGTACTCGTAACAATTTTTTTTATGACACTGACTTATGTGATCGTAACATTTTCCTGCTTCTATTATGATTTTTTTATTCTGATATGACCGACACTGGCCTCACTCAACTTAATCAATGGCCCGTTCTATGGATAAATATGAGCCACCCCAGCTGTTTTAATACAAAGGAAAAGATGAGTGGCGAGACAACAAAGAGCGAAAACAAAGGTATTTCAGACAGACTCATGTTTCACACACAACACTGTCATGTTATTTTTACTGTTTCTAAGATCCTCTGGACAAATGACTGAATTGTCAAAGCACTTGTCACCGTGCTGCGGCAGATAAAAGCTGATTGTATCCGCGCTTCTCAGATTTAGTATCAGGAGAAGAATTTTTACCTTCTAAAATGTAATGATGAAACCACACTGACATTAAAAAACACTGTGGTATTATCTATTCAATACTTTGCTGTGCTAGTTCTGTAAGTACAAATCCATATTTTTAATAAATGTATTTTACCTATTATCATGTCTGAGCTGCAGAAATGTACTCATCAGGAGGTTTTGTCACTGCACCAGTGAAATAATACAAGTAGTAAATAATTTAATAAATATTTAACTAATTTGTTGTTAAGATATAACAATTCCCGAGGTTGCAGTCATGTGTTGAAACTGATTTATATAAAGTCAACAGGTTCTATTTACTTATTTACTTTTAACAGAGATGTTCTGATATCAGCATCAGAAATGCCTCTTGATACGGCTGGAGATGCCAGGTCGGGCAGGAGCAAGTACGCAAATACATGTGTCGATCTGACACCACGTCTTTAAAGTCTATTAGGTTCACACAGATAAAATTACAGATTTTTTTTCCCCTGGGAATAACTTATTCTACACCTAATTTTAGATGAGTGAGACTTGTGAATTCAGTATAATGGAGCCACATTGAGCACAACAAAACTCTTCTTTGTTTCATTTTGACCAAATTACTTCACTATATGCACTGTAAAGAAGAGCAGGAGTGGGATTTAATACTGAATAGACATAAAATCAGTGAGAGAAAAGCATGAGCAATGTAGTACAAATGAGCATATGTCTGTACCATGAGGACTGATGGTTAGTGACACATCCAGCAGCCCGATGCTGAGGCTGAACATCAGCCCAGCAACCAACCGGCCGCCTGCTGCCTGCAGTTATTAGAGGGAAAGTGCTGCAGCTCGAGGTTATGAATGTTTGTCGTCGTGTAAAACGGCCCTTTTGTTCTTCGTTGTGAAGGATCAAAGTTCTGATGTCCGATGGCAACCCAACACCCCCCCCTCACCATACCCCTCCAGCCGAAAAGACAGATTGCCTATTTTCCTATCACCTGTGCTGGGGCCGGGCCCATGACACCTGCTAGACGAGCGCCTTTTAGTGCTCGCCCTGTCAGCTAACGTATGGGTCTATTGATGTGCTGTGACTGGGCCGGGCTGATCCTACCCAACACGCATTAGGGCCAGCTGTTGTGCCTCATCTGTCTCCATGTGCATCCTGATGGCCGCAAACAGACAGTAAAAACAGGCTGCTCCAAACATAACGCCCCATCTACCTTCAACCTGCGTCCCGCTGCTCTCAATACCATCATCTCCCCGGATCCCGACTAAATGACTGCAGAAAGCACCGGCTTTAATTGAGTCAAAGAATGTGGCTGATGGGGGAAACGTTGATTCACTGCAACTACGGTAATTGCTTTCTTGATTACACACGTCTGAGACACTAATTCTAGGATTCAAGGGGCCTAATAGAATCGTCTGTGCAACGGTGGTCTAAAGAGTTAACAATAAGGTAAACACAACAAATTACATGCTGCCCTCTTTGACACTGATGATTAAGGTTAAAGAATTCAATCATGATTACAGTGAGTGCTTGGAAACAAACAAAGGACTTTAACAGATACATGTGGAAAACAATCCACGTTAATCAAGTCATCAGCTATAAAAAAAAAAAAGTGGCGGCATTATCAAAATCTTATCTTGCGGATGTCTCGGCATTCATTACCGGACGAGTTGAGCCAACATCATCAGAGACACGAGCGGACGACCCTGCAGAGAAAGATGAGGGAGACGCCCTTTTCAAAGTTTGAGCCCGTGAACCCCTGAAAGGTCTGTTCATGCCCCTGCTGGCATGAATAATCACCCCCGGCTCCCCTGTAATGTGCTGCGGATGATATATTGGGCCACATTTATTACTGTTCCACTTCCACCTGGCTAGGAGCAGCAAGTCCTCCATTAATAAAAAAATATAAAAAACAAGCCTGCAACGAGATTTCTGCACAGCCAAGGACCACGGGCGTAGATCCATTGTTAAGGCAGCGTGACTTAATTGGTGAAATTTGGAGTCATGGACAGCTTCCATTTCGCGTGTAAGACCACATGATATATAGTTCCCTTTAGTTCTTATCGTAAGTCTATTCAGAAGTTAAGGCTGCCCGCGCCTCTAATCCTTGTTCACATTCACGTCAGTGCTCATCATATTTCTGTCACCTCAGCAGGGAAGGAGAGCAACAGTCCAAATGAAGACACATCCAGGCTTTAGCTATAGTCGACGCACATATGCAGGACGTGTTGTTGGTTACGATTGAAGATTAGTCCGACAGGATAACACATTCTTATTTGAATGGTAATATGGGATTAAAACTGCCAGCACTTCGCAGTGGTTTAGCAGGATTAAAGAGCCCTTACATGCAATCCTTTCGCTGTCAAATTAATTGTACAAATTTGCCCCTTAGACAAACATGTCAGAATGAGGACTTAAAAACAACACCGATGGTTTCTGACATAGGCTCCTGACAGAGTTCAGTCAAGGAAAAAGAGAAGCAATGTTGTCACGAAAAGATTTGTATAGCAGAGCTAGTATCTAAAATCCAAGCAACACAAGAATAGGTTTAACTTTGTTCTTTTGGAAGCAACTGTTGCTGGGGCGGAGGCTGGGGCAAAGCCGATGTCTTTTCATTCATCTTTTTTTAAATATACTAGTCACTTACAACAAAACTAACAATAATATGACAATATGACATTTTTTTTATATATTCAAGGATATGCGGTTTTGCTCAAAGCTATAGAGCTAACAGTAAACAAGGAATGACTTAAATGTGCATCTTACTGAATAGGAATTTAACATTAAGACATAATTTGTCCCTCTGTGTAAACTGTGGCCCCTTAATGGCCCCCCGATTTAGAAAAATCCTAGATCCACCACTGACGTGTTGCAACCGCATTACATTAAGTCATGTGATATGATGTGATATCACAAATTAGAAAATTGATAAAATTAACTTTCAAGGAACCAATGCACCTCTTTAGAAAAATCTTCCAGCATCTTTGGCAGATTTACAGGAGTTTTAACACGTCCCACCCTTTCCTACAGTCTCTGAAGATTTATAGTTTTCTCGCTGCTTCTCTCCCGCCTTTCCTTTCTCTACCTCTGACCCTAAATGCTGCAAGTATTACAAATTCAGGCCGTAGTTGATGAAGGTCAACTTTGTTAAGTGCCTGTATGTATGTGAGGATAGCCTTTAGTATTACACCACTTCACTCTGCTGCCGTGAGCCTCAGCCTTTGCAAAAATGTTGCACAGCCGGTTGCGGATTAGATGCAGGCGCATGTGTGGTGTTGTTGTGCATCTGTGTGCATGAAGCATGTGTCTGAGGATGCATGTGCGCCTAGAGGTCGCAACATGAATCAATTTAAATCCAACTTCTACACAGAAATTACTCATTTGTCCAATTTATTACAGAGTGCTCCATTCTATTGTGAATGGCCTGAGAATTCAAACACCTCTTGATTGAAATGATTGCCACTGGGAGAACCAAGCCAACACCCTCTGAGGAGCCGCTATTCGGAAAGTGAGTGAATCATTGATTTTCAGCAGGAAATCATCAGGGCGAATCTATGGTAAATGAGAGAGTGGAGATGGCAAACGGTCTGGTTCAGCAGGATATTCAGTTATCACTGTATTCTTTTATAGACAGGCCACAGCATACAGCTATTTCCGAGCTCACGGCTAAGTGAAGACCAGAGACCCTCGGAGTGAGCTTGCTCCTGCGCTTTGGTAAAGTGCAGATGGAGAGCACCCTCGAACGAGCGGAACTGTGGGAGGACGAGTTTGAAAGAAATTATAATCTCGCCAGGAATAAAACACGAGACAAGAAAGCAATAACATCGTGAACCAACAGAAATCTTATTGTGGGTTCTACGCCGAAAGGGCTGCTCTATGAAAATGAGCCGCTTTGATGTTTGATTAAAAACAAAATATATATATCCTCCTGCTCTGAAACCCTGTACGAATTGTTTGAAAATTAATAATGCTGGAATTAAAAGATTGAATAAAGGGATAACAGCTCAAAGACAGTTAAATGTACAACATTGACAAGTTCATCATGGAATAAACAGACACTATAAAAACAGCATTGTCCACACTTCACCAACAATTATCCAGATACAATTTGTGGTGCAGCTTGTTGAGGAGAAAATATATTTTGACTGCTAAACAACACATACATGTTCCCTTCATGTGACTTTTCCCAATAGGAAAATAATTTGATGTCAGACAGGGACTCAGTACATTTCTTGGCTGAATGTGAAATTGTGAATGTGAGGTAAGCAAAACAAATCAAGCAATGAAAGAAGCTGCAGACTTGAGAGTTAGGTGTTCTGAGGCTCTGGTGCTGCTGCTGCTGCTGACAGGCAGAGATAAAGATTAAGGAAAAAATAGCTCCTTGTTCTGGGTGTGGATGCCCTTGGTATGGAAATGTTTTTTAAGGCTAAAGCCTCCAGGGTGATAATGGGCGTGAGGCCGTTTTCCTCCCATGAAATGTTCAGATGTCGGCTTCTGCTTTGTCGCTGGGTCCGTTTTCATCTGTTTATGTTAAGCATAGTGGAGGAAAAAAGGTCGTCTCGGAGTTAGAATGTAGAAAGCATATGATTTGTTTGCTGGGACACACACACATGGAAACTGCAGG
This sequence comes from Hippoglossus stenolepis, assembly GCF_022539355.2. NCBI lineage: Eukaryota > Metazoa > Chordata > Actinopteri > Pleuronectiformes > Pleuronectidae > Hippoglossus > Hippoglossus stenolepis. The sequence continues at coordinate 11,190,301 of NC_061489.1, forward strand.
CAGCAGGAGTCTCCAGCCCTCTGATGATGATGTTTGAAATTCAGTCGATATCATAAAAATAAACTCGATGAAAGGCCGGTTGGTGCAAACTGTGCAGCCATCAGTAATGGCTGGAGCTGCCAGTGCATTTCAGGCTGCTTTACAGCTCAGTATAAAAACATATTAGGCCTGAAGTTTCACATCAGTTGTGACTCATCTTAAACATTCATCTAGCTGTGTCAGCCCTTAACATTTAAAGATTACACAACTGATTGACTCGGCTGGCCCACGGCTACTTGTTAGGAAGCCGCGGTGGACCCGAGCCAGACCCTGCCAAGAGGAAGCAAAGACAACATTTTGCCCAAACGTCCAAATGCGGCAGCACATCAGTGAGTTAAACACTCGCTATCTAAAAGGTATATTTTCATGTGAAAGAAGCCATCAACAGCACAAAGAGCCGGGTGCTGCACTGCACTGTGGTTTATCCCCCTGCCTGATATGAACAATAAAAAAGCTGGCACCGTGTTATGGTGTGTGAGCGTGTGTGCGTGCCTATGTGTGTGTCTGCGCACAGACATCCGAGTGCATGTGTGACTGAATCTCCGGAGCAGCTTTAGTGAAAAGTGATAAGCAGTAGAAACAGCATTCTGCCTCTCACTGGCAGCTTCCAACGATCGCTGGGAATTCATTGCTCTCTCTAACTGTCAAGCAGGAAGAGAAGGGGGGAAAGTGTATTTAAAGGATTTCACAGTCCTTAATGCTATTTATTACACCTCACCAGCTGCAGCAAGGAGTGGCTACATGTAATTGCGGCCATAGATCTTTTGGCCTGAGGACAACCAATCAAGATGGATTCCTTTCCTGTTGCAGGGATTGACCGCAAGAGAATCCCAGTGACTTAGAGATGGGACATTATTTAACATGGACCCAGAGTGACGTTAAGGAGCATTAGGTTCCGGGGTTGTTAAAGCACTTGTCACACTCCAAAGGCATCCATCTGCACAGCGCTGGCTTCAATCAATAGATAAGTAATCGGCTGCAATGAGAGCCAGCATGCGGTATTGCTCCCTGACTTTGTCCTGAAACAGCCCCGACGTCCAGCAAACAGAGGAGCACACAGCGTGCAGCTTCATCACGGAGGAACTTATCTTTCACCCGAGCACGACGCTATCGACAGGCCAGAACTAAGAGCACGATCGCTCACAGGGATTGTGCTTTCACGTCGCAATCTCTTCCGGCTACAAATAAAAATGTGCGACATCTTACCTTCACTATACTTCAGAGGAACCCCTCCTGTGATACAATCTACAAAGAGTAAATCATTTGAATGTTGCGCCGGTTAAAAAAAATAAAATAAAAAAGGAGAAATGAATCATGTGACCTCAGTGTTTAGTGAAAGTAACAGAGCTTCACCAGATGTGCTGTCGTTGCCGCTTTTGTTCTCTGCCAGGAGCTGTGAGGTGTTGCACAGGGAATGATGGGATTGCAACTGGCTCGGAGAAAGCCTGTGTGGGAAGCATGTCGGGGAAAAGCTGGAATCAGTGAAGGCGCAGAGCTTGTGGAAGATTGTAGCACGGTCCCAGTTAATGTTTGAGATCCATAATTGAAACTCAACTACGACTATTAGCTCCTATATCTACACTTTCTCACAAGCATGAAAGCCGTAAGCATAATTTTAATTAAAAGCTCACAATTACCAGTTTTTTACAGTGTGGAAAATCCAAACTGCAGGTTGTGATAAGGGCTGGAGGATATTGGGAAAACGTGCGATATGCGATAACCTTATTGAATATTGTAATACGTATACGGTTTCACTGCTAACATAGACCCCATACAGTAAGTGTGCAGCAGATCCGTGTGTGTGTGTGTTTGCGCTGTTACTTTCCCTCAGGTTTTGGGATCATAAATAAGCTACACAATTCTTTTAAATAATCAACTGCTCTTAGTGATGAATGTGACCCGGGGCAAACATGATCACTGAAAGTTTCCACAGTAGAATTTAGTCGAGAGGAGGCGGAGCGAGATTTGACGGAGCCGCCTCGCAGTTCTCTGTTCTCCCTCTATTCTTTTCTTCCAACATTATCTGAATATCTTTAATTTATTATCTAGGGCAGCAGGGCTCCATCTGATTGGCCAAATATGAGCATTAACGCATGGCACATAGAGCACCATTTATCGCAATTCAAGCAGTCTTTCGTAATACGTAAATCGCGCATGTTGATATTGCACTGACGATACATTTTCGATATATCGTGCAGCCCTAGTTGTGATCTTCCCGTTTGAATATGACTAATCTACTTCAGTGTTCTCCTGCTGTATTTATAGACATGTTCAAATAAGACTTATGGGATTATTCTTGTATGGAAACTAAAAGTAGGACAAATGTAATTCCTTTCCCTCTTTTGTGTAACCTTTAAAAAAGGTCAGCGTACGAGTGACGAGGAGTTTCTGACAAAAGCATTGCACCTACTTTACATTTATACTTTGCATCACACGATACTTTGTACTCACTAATGATGCATAAAGAAGCTACAAATGATCCAAAGTTTGTTTAAGCCACAATATAAGAGCCAACAATCTCCTCTGCGAACAATGACTGTGCAGTGACACAGAGAGAAAGATAATTAGCTCTTTAAAAGTTCAAGACTTGTTTCCTCCGCTCCACTTTGTGCCTTAAAACCCACATGTCATTAAAAATAGGAAACACGACGAACTTTGATGGTGACAGAAATGTGAGAATACGACTGAAAAATAAGAATTTGATGCAAAAAGAACTCCCAGTGTTGTTAATCTGCAGGAATGGACTTCAGCTGACATATTGATTATTTTACTGCTGGAATGAATCTCAAATTAGGAAACAGCAGCGCTGTGAAAACCTCTCTGTGTCTTGAATGAACGAAGGCGCGCCCACGGCCGTCTGACAAGGTGGCAGTGGTGCCTTGAGACTTGAGCCTCAGCCAACATGGAGGAAAAATGAGTCTTATTAGTAAAAAGCAAATGGCCTCAGCTTAGTGTGGGAGAAAAAAACCCTGACAAGAATATAACAATCAAAACAGGGATATGAATAGTTTCTGAGGGGAAGCAAAGGTTGGCTGCTTCGCTGCATAAGAATGCAATCAGTCTTCACATGTTCTGCATACTAACCTCCTTCCCCACAGACGTGATTACTGCAGACCGGAGCGTTCACACCTGCGGCCTGCAGCATTAGGAGCATATAGTGTTGTGATGTTGTTTGATGATGTTAAAGTGTGTGTGTGTGTGTGGCATTTATAGATCACATTTCTGATAGCACTTAAATACTTAATCATCCCAAGTTGTTTTCCAAATGCAAAGTAAATTAATTTCTGTCTTTTTCTTGAAAAGTACGTCCCCCACCTCAAACAAAGCATTAGCATACAGCCATGGTATAAATCAAATTAGTGCCATGATAAAGGTCTCCTGCTGTGATTTCTCTGAGCAGACACGGACAACAACACAGCTGGGAACTGATGCGCTCACCAATTTACTTTGAGCACAACAAATATATGCACGAGATCCTCTCACAGCAAATTGAATATTTAATTTATTATTGGAGTGGATTACCAAACCCCAGGTACAAAAAAAATCATAGATTATTCATGCTGAGGGTAGCGTTGAGTGTGACGAGTAGTGTTGTAAAATAAGGTTCAATCACTCTTGCTTCAAGTGTTTGTGTCAAAACATCCGCACTTAATATTTTACCCGATCATTTGCTAATTTATTTTTACGTTTCATTGACTTCAAACTAGGTCAAGTGAACAGTGCAAAATGTAGGTTTTAAGAACTGCTGCTGTTTGTTCCGCCTGTGGTGTCGATGGTTGCTGCTTTTCTTTCTGAAACTGTAAAAGTGACCTGCAGTAATTGAGCCACAGCAGGACTCAGTCCACAGAACCCTGAAGCTGCACCACCGCTGAGCCGAGAAACACTCGTCACCACTGCTGTCGTGAACGCACCTCTGTCGTGATCTAAAACGTCACTTAGGTTTATTAGTATTGAACGTACAGCGTGTCCAAACTGCACTTCATTGGGCCCTTAACAATACACGGGGCAGGTGTGAAGGCGGTAAGATGAACGGTTCTCGAGACATGCGAGTCACATATGCCATTTTCCTGCCGGTAAAATCCGCAGAGTTGGATACCGACAACACAGGGGGAGGTTCTCTGCACAGACGCGTTCACAACACCATCAAATCCTCCGCACTATTCAGGCGAGAGGTGGAGCAGCCGGGTGCAACAGGCAGAGGCAGGATGTGACGTATTAACTCCGCTGCGTAGATCCCGTGATTTGACTTGACAACACACAGACACGGGTGTCGGCTCTTATCAACACAAACTCTCTTGACATCTTTGTCGAAGTCTTCTACGTGTGTGACCGCTTTTTCACCAGGAGATATTTGTTTTCTCTGTCGCGTGTTAGAGGCGTCATCAACCCCCCCACTCACTCGCGGTGAATCCCCTGCTGTGTTCACACATCGACTTCTCCTTGATTTCTACGCACTTTATACTAGGAGGCCAGCCAGAGAAGGTCCAGAGGACCTGCAGAGTATCTGATTTGGACATTTGCGTTCACACATCCTCAAGAGAAAATATGGAGGAACTGCAGAGTTCTGTGCATCAGCCATACAGACAGATAATTCTGGAAATAGCAGATACAATTGAATAACTCTAAATTCAAGACAGCAACAAAATGTTAAATCTATTAGTATATTAATATAATTAAATATACCAATAATATGGAGGACCCTGGAGAGTTGAGGTTATATTATTGATGACACCTTTATGCACCAAGAGAGTTATTGTAAACTACAATTCCTATTTTTATCAAATATAGCTCATTTCATTAAACACAATTATAGAAAACCTACAGGACAACAGAGATCTCCGCCTCGCTTACAGTTTCAGCGACACACACACGACTCAGTGTCTGTGTTAAGAACTAAAATGCAAAAACCTTACACCAAACACATCGACTGGTCTCCTTAATGGAACAATTGGGCTCAAATTGTTATCTGGCTCTGCTCCATTTGGCATATTCAGTAAAGATATGTCATTCTTCTGGTGACAGTGGGTATTGATTTTTTCGGGCTGGCCTGCTCTAAATATCCCCCTCGTACAATAGACTGGGCACAAAGGCTTTTCTCTGAATGAGAGTGTTGCATTCAATGACTTCATGGGGCGCTGCTCGAGAAACATGTTTGGTGTGATTCTGAAGCTGTTCAGCAGATGTATTGTTGCTTGTCCAGTGGTATGTATGTGGAAGAGCTTCTCTTGTGCTGAGACAATGTAATAAGGGATGATGATGTGTTAATGCAGGGGTTAGGGCCCTGAGGCTTCTGGGCAGCATTCGACCTCTGAGACAATTTCATCTGAGGTGATTGATAAATACAAAAAAAGAAACTCAGACATTGTAGAAATCATGAAAGCAATTTGTTATCTGCGATAAAAGAAAATGTAGACCGCAGTGTCCTTCAGGGTGATCACTTCTAGCTGTTTGCCTGTCAGGTCACAGACAGGGTGAAGGAAACATGTCATCATGGCGACTGTCAAGAAAAGAAACAGGTGCATGTTGTCGTAAATAAGTAAAAAAAGCGAAAAAGGCTAATCTTAAGTGTCAATACAGCTGGAAACATGCAGTTAAACTGGATGAGTTACGCTGGACTCACATGTACACCCTGCGTTAATAATTGTAACATGGACATGTTAAACAACATGGCTGGCTTCAGGATTAACATGCCATGCTAGCTATCAATACAATGCTAAAGAGAAGTACACTGGAAATAAGATCCACAGATGAACCTACAGCAGGTTCACCAGCTGCCAATGCCCGATCCTCTGTTGTGTTTTGCCGCAATTTGATTGGCTTGTGCCTCCGTACGCAGTGCAAGCATTGGAGCCACAATGCAGTTCGGGCAACACATCACGTCACTAGGTGCCTATGTGTGAGTCCTGCGTAAATGCTTTTCAGTGAGTTAAGTTTAGTGAGTTAATATCTAGGAAGCTTAAACCTCAACCAGAAGGAGAAAACCTTGTTGCTGTAGCAGAGCTGCTAGAAACAGACAAAGTCAAATTTGTTCCAGAGAAGAAGCATCACAGAGCAGATTGCTGATATAACACAATACAAAACAATGATGGACACCACAAGGAGGCCTGGCATGTGACAGAAGGAAAACATCACCATACTAGACATTGCTTTGTGGGCGAGGGATCACTGTCGCTGTCGACACGAGGTTGGATTTGTTTAAGCAACTTGTTTTGGCTAAAACCTGCTGACATCAGACGCCTCGCCAAAGAGAATCGCATTAGAGATGTCAGTGGGAATTATGTGTTCAATAATTTAGTATGGCCTACAAAGGATAATATACAAATTGAAATGGCCCTTAATAGAAAAACAGGTTCCCCAGCCTTCGCTAATGCGAGCTCTTGATTATCAGAGGCATCAAGGCCTTGAACCAGTTGTGTCCTCTTCTCCACCAGAGCAACCCCTGCTCCCAGTCCCCTCCTCTTGTCCTACACTCAGCTCATCACCTGAGATCCTCTTTCCATACGTTGCAGAGATTTGATTACTGGCCATTTTACAGCTCATTAACGAAGACGTATGCTGCATTTGTAATAAATGTGTCCTGGTTGAAACATGATCAAGCTGAGTGCTTCTCAGATGATTGCTTTCACCTCTGTGGTTGGTTTCACTGGTGTGGCAGGAGGAAGCAGTGGAAAATGGAGAACAAGAGGGGAACTGTAGCAAAGGAACTCAATTACTAAGGTTTATTTTTCAGATGTCACACAGAAAACCTGCAGGACATGTTAGTTTTAGAAATGCCGAGTTGGGAAACATGCGATATGTTAATGGTTGTTAAATTTGAGAGCAAACAAAGGCGTTGCCAAAACCTACAAACATTTCAGTACGCTGCATGAACGACTTTAAATGCTTGTTTAACAAGGTTTCATATTTTGTAACTACACCAGCTTGTACCAAAACTCGTTATCACCCAACAACAAGAGCCCTCAACAGCTGAAAAGCCAAATATTCTTTGACGCCTTTCAGCCAAAATCTAGCTCTATTCAGACTCTGCAGATGTGACTGTTGATGCACATCAGTAGTATTCACTGGAGGCAGGATATCAGCGCTGACATCCATTTGCAGCCCGACTCCTTGTGCCCATCATTCTGAGTTTATTGTCATCAGCATGTAGAGTAATTGCAGCTTATACCACTTGTGACGTTAGCAATTCGAGTCTTTTCTTCGCCTTTCGTGGAGGTTTTCATTTTTGGGGCTGCATTTGATTTTTTTAAAACAAATGGAAACAGCCTGGTTTCAGAAACCTGCCTAGCATTACCGCTAAAGCTAATGATGTCCATACATGTATTTGCAAATTTTTCTTCATTCTATGTAACACGAACAAAATCAGTAATTTATGGTTTTAGGTGGAGTTATTGTTCAAACTGTACATTTGTATTATTCGTGTAATATATGCTTTATAAATAATTTGACACGTCTTGCAATTTAAACCATATATTAAGCAGAACACTGAATACGATGTCAACATCGTTTAAATACATCCGACCAGCAGCATTATCTCGGTTGAAATGATTATCTTGACTCACCCCATCTCTTGGTCTGTTCCTGGAACGCTCATTTGCAACTTTAATTCCACAAATGGACTCCAAAGCTGTGTTTACACAGAGCGAGGCAGCCTTAGCAGTGACAGCTCAAAGGCAGTTTCCTCATAATAAATAGACTAATGCTGCATAATCAAGCAACATGTACACTAATGTCTACTTGAAAGCTCTTTAGAAGTGCATGTCGTCGCAAAGTTGTATTAAAAATGCATCTTATGTGGTTTGTTTTTTGTATTTTCCCAGCCTGCATATACTGTAAGTGTCAAACACGGGGAAGCACAGGGGTACGCGCAGTGAAATGAAAGCGTCGTGGCGGCTAATGATTCTAAGCTGTAGTATAAAATGGGTCAAGAGCGTACAATGGGGAGTTGATTGCACGTGTTTTTAAGTTGTGCTAACATAGCAAACCACCCGCTTTGTGCACACACGCTCCCTCATCATTCACTGAGCGCTTGCTGCTCGTGCCAGAGAGTCATTTATTCTTAAGCTTTTGAAAAGAGTGGTCAGCAGAGGAATTGCTCGGTGAACATCACTGTTAGTAAATATGTCAAATGCCGGCGGTGGCAAGACCCAAAATAATACGAGGCTATTTTGTTATAACTGTCACGTATGCCGGCCCCTGTTTTTCTCACTGCTAAAAGTCCAGGGAGTTTGGAGTTGAAAATGTGTGGAGAATTTTGTTGTATAGGTGCATGTGTATGTGACTTTGTGTGTGCCAATGGGAGGGGGATGATGATGCCATAGTGAGGCACTGAAGAGGCGTTGGCATCCCACGCTGGAAGAAAGTGTGGAAATTTGCAGAGCGGAGAGAATTAGCGACTCCCTGCTGGGCCAAACGGATGATGGGTGCGGAGAAGGAAAAAAATGGGGGACTCAGGGCGGTGTAAGAGAATGACCTCTGACGGGAGCGGAGTGAACGAGCAGTGTGGGAGAAGATGGGTAGTGTCGGTGGGTGGGGGAGGTGTCCGCTGGGAGAAGCACGGAGGGATCCAAAGGCAGGTCACCTTCTCCAGAGAGAGCAGCTGTGAACACACTGCCCCTGGGACGAGGGTCACAGTCGAAAGCTCTGTATCTTCCACAGCGAAGCCCAGTTTCTCTCCGGCTGCCTACTCCCTGCACAGGTCTGCAATAACAAAGCCAATTAGGAAACCCAAGAGGGGAGCTAGCGCAGTCCCACCGTCGCCTCTCGCTGACTTGGCAACAAGAATTATAGCTCGGGAGAGTTCCTTTAAACATCGAATATAGAGAATACAGCAATTACCGGCGAATACCTCCATTTTCCAGCTCAATTTCACCAACTGATGCGGTGACTCATAAAGCCACTTTTAATTTATCCCAGATGCATGCTAACCTGACACACTAAAATAATGGATGCGTTTTTAAGTACAAACGGCGCTAACCTCGGCAGAGCACGTTTTATTTTTGTAACGATTTGCCAGACGTGGGCTTGTGCTTATTTACTGTATGTGGCATTTCAGCCGGCATTTGTTTCATCTGGATGTCGGGCCGCGTGACATTAATCCCGACTCAGCGGCAAGAATCAATGTCACGGTATTGTTCTGAAAGACACGCGGTGCATTGGAAGTTTATCTCTGTTGCACGTCCTCTATTGTCCGGGAACACAAAGAGGAGAATACAGCTACTGTTATCTTCAGATGCTGTATGTGCAGATGAGGCTGCCACACCTGTGTGATGTGCTGTATTAAAAAAAAAGAAAGAAAGAAAGATTGATCTTTGTAGTTTGCTTCCCAAGCAGTGGTTCAGGTCACAAGGTTGGCTATCATTCCTCGCCATATTCCTTCTGCTCCCACATATTGTTCTCACATCGTCTCTCTGTAGAGCGGCAGCCCTGTATATATGAAAAGGTGACTGTGAAGAGTGGATTCGGGGCTGGATCCCTTTCCTGGGTGACCAGGCTTTAGCTATGTGCTCCTCTGTAACTGTCATCTTGTAGATTTGAAATCCCTCCCGATCGATGAGGCTAAAAGCTCTAATCTGATTGTTAAAAGAGCTGATTTGACAAAGCTGTTATCAAACTGATTTAAGCACCAATCAATACTGCATTATGCGTGGGTGTCTTAATTCTATTCAGGGTTGGGGCAACTTTTCCAAGGACAGGTTCAGGAATGTCTTTCACGCCTTAAAACCAAAAGGAAACATGCTTTTACTGAGCCCCTTACAGGGTATAATCACATCTGGCTCTTCAGGAAAAGTAAAAAGATGCATAATTGCTCGAGTGTGGAAATGAATTTTGTTTTGTTCACATTAACATTAACTGGCAGTCTGTGTGAAATGGCTGCGCGCTCTCTCCCTGTTTTCATGTGTGATTGTATATTTCAGGACAGTGTAATGGTCCATGAACAGTTGTGTAGTCCCATTGAAAGGATCATTTCTCAGTGAGAACAGGAATGAATGCACACGGAGAGCAATTTCAACTCCTTCTCCCTCTGCCATCTTTCAGCAATCATTTCGCACACATATTCAAACATTAGATGGCAAATAAATTGATTGCCAGCAGCTGAAGACACTAGAGACCCCGATACCAAACCCAGGAAGCACTTCATTGCATTGATGCTTAACAGTAAGGGGGGGGAAAAAGGACCACACGCTGGAGCAACACCAGCAAACACAGGAAGACCAAGATGGAGTGCGATACAATGATCAAGACCTCCAGGCTAAGCTGTGTTCATTAGTGGCAGCAATGCGGAATGAATGGAGCTGCTTACTTATTCAGCGAGCGTCCCGGTGAAAGTGAGCGGGCAGCAGCGGAGCTAGCCTTAGCCTCATGCTTGCTTGGGTAGTGATGGCCAATTAAGCCGCTCTCTGATGAGCCATGCAGAGGCCCTGCGAGCAATTAGGAGGGCCAGGAGTCTCTGCTCATTATCGCCGCAGAATATCCGGCATTGTCCTGCACAACACGCGTCCGCGTCGGAGAGATTCCAGAGATGCCTAATAGATGTTGGTTTATCTGGTTCAATCTGAATAAAAAGAGAGATTGTCCTGCATTCACTGCTTTAATGACACAATGTTACTGCAGTGCCATCAACGCATTATGGGAAAACCTCTGTGTGAGGCTGTTTGTGCACAGAAAGCTTCTTTTGAGTCGGCATTCAGTATCGTCTTTTCAGATGTGATTTGTCAATATGATGCAGATAACCGGCGAAGGAGTTGACGCGCACTAATGCATTGGAAGTGATATTGCCTTTTGACTGACAGCCAGCTGCCTGCGGTATTGATTTAACTCACATTTCGAGATGCGTCGCTGTTCGCATGGGGTCAGAATCCAGTTCTAACACAGTCAGGAAGCCAAAGCTGGAGCTTTATTGTAACAATAACTGAGTCTGATAATGAATGGAGCCAAGAGAGGAGCTTTGAATGCAACACAAACACAACTTTCCATTTCGGCATCAAAGGTCAAAGTGCAAACAAACAACAAGATCCATCTTCATTAAAAAAAAATCAAAAAAACTATGGGATCATTTACAGATATGGAAATATCGATATTGGAGCTTCTCTGGTTTCATAACAAAGGCAGAGGAGATATATTCTTCCACACATCTGACTGATGCTTTGAATGAATCCATCTTGAAAAAATACAAGAAAAAAAATATACACCTGCTGTAAGCAATGATTTATTATTCCGAGAGATGACTTTTATCGCAGATGGCACTTTAGTAGGAATAATTGCATGCTAAGAAGCTGGAGTGCAAATAAGTATGATTCATTTTTAAGTGCTCTGTGTTTATACAGTACTTTAAAGGTATTATAATTGTTTGCTTTTCATAGGGCTTGGGGCAAAGATGGAATAAATGAGAGCCAGAGGTAAACTAAATAATAGTAGCGTGCAGCAGAATTACACAGAGGCCCAGAGAATAACATAACCCCGCTAATGTTGCTGCAGACCCGAGCTCCACCGCTGAAAGGCTTCGGAAGGCCTCATGTGGCCCAGCCTCACACAGCCAACCAGAAGAAGTCCATTAAGTCAGTTCAGAGACTTCTTATTTCTTGCTCTCATGGCAGCCAAACCTGCCAACCCCCCCCCCACCAGCCTCATATTCCCATTCTCCCCTGCCTAGCACCAGAGGCAGGTGGCAGCGAGTGCTAACCATATGGCTGCTGCCGTAAGAATAACAGTGAGGGATCTGCTCCACTGGGAACCGAGGTACACCGAGATGGAGATCAATGATAGGCATTTATCACATGAGCATTGTGTGGGTGTGTGTGTGTGTGATCTTTACGGACACTAGTTTGCGACAATGTGCGGTGCAGAGGGAATGAGCTGCAACAGGACAGAAAATAACAACATCGAATATCAGTGGCTCTGTGATCCAGGGCTGAAACAAACATTGTGAAGTTGCTGGTCAGGATGTGCAAAGCTAGTTTGATAGGGCCACTGGGAGTGGTATGTGCAGAGACGCCAGATGTGAACAGAGGAATGGGGCTTTTTCCCCAAGATATGACATTTTATCCCCTTGGAGGCTCTTCACTAATAACCAACCTGTGGCAGGCTGCACATACGTGACCATATTTTCATTACCAAGCATTACGGTAACTTTGCTTTTATGACTAATTACACACAATATTTCATCGCAAACACACCCACTATTCTGCATTTCAAAGCACATCCAGGTTTGTTAGCTCTCCAAAATCATCGTGCAGGAAACTGGCAAATCATAAATTGCATATGTATTAACGTTGTACAAAGACCGGGAGGAGGCATCCAGTTAAATAACTTGGTACACAAAACACTCAAATGTCTCAAATCATAATAGCTCAGCAATCAGCCAAAAAGCAATCCATTTAGCTCCAATACAACTCTATTAGCCTGGCTGCTGTGTGTGAGCAACTACACAGGCATCAAAGCAGGATGCCTCAGCAAAAATACACTTCAATAGTGAAATCAACAGCAAAATACTGCTTTAAAAACATTAAACATAATGTAGAAAAAACATGCAGCATCAGAAATTTATGGAGAGTAAATGACAAAGTGGATGAGGCAGCTGCGGGACCAGACATCCACAGCTTTAGCTTCCCATGCTTTTTCATGGCACAGTGAATAAACTGCCAGTTACACTCCACATACTCGTTGGACCTCATTATCTTTTCTGAGTCTTCAGAATGCATTTTACATAGACTGCTACACACATGCAATTAGTTTCTCCAAAATTAGCCTCTTGAGTGAAGACTGGCAGCTTGCTGAGCCTGGAACAGTGAGCAAATAAAAGTATGGGAAAAATGAGTGAAAGTAGAATTACTGCCTCTTGTTTGTAAGCCTCCGTCAACCGGACAAGTCACAGGAAATACGATTCACAATCGTCCCTTCTGTCGCAGAGTTATGGTGTTGTACCACGGCCAGAAAATAGTGTTTTTTAGCTGAACTTGATGTCACAATGCAGCTGATCTGTCCCTGATCCGATAAGACATTTATCTGAAATTGTTTCATACATTAGTGCAGCAATTTATGGCGAAAAACATGTCACAGTGACCTTGACCTTTTGCCACCAAAATGTATCAGAGTCCAGCTGTTATCAAACTTCCACTTGAATTCTTATACAACACATACACAAGGACTTGAGGTCAGTGACCTTTGACCACCAAAATCGAACAAGTTCATCCTTGGTTCCAAATTTGAAGAAATCCCCTCCAGGCGTTCACAGGACAGATTGAGGGATAGACAAACTGACAACCGGAAAACATAATGCCTCCGGCTATAGCTGCCACCAGCACAGAGGCATAACAACTTCTACATGTGCTATCACATGCTTAAATTTGTGGTTTCAGTATATACACTGTACTTTTAAGTTTCATGGCTGACCTTTTAAGGACGAGAGTGAATATCCTGCAGGGGTAGTGTTACAGTCCCAATCGACCCTGCTGGGTTTTGATAGCTACTGAATGACATATGACCAAATAGTAGCTCTGTGTACAGGGGAGACCACAGCCCGGTGCAATTGTGAACATATGGACATTAGCATAGGCTGTCGGCAGCCTGCTGGCGCTCAGACTGTGCATTGGGACCGGCCTACCTGCTGCGCCTGGTTGTGGTTCAACATCATGCACAGTAGGCTGGTGGGGGGGGGGGGGTTCCAGCTCTGACTGGACAGCTAAGAAGCTGGACGTTGGCCAAGGTCGTTTGTGGACACTCCACTTAATTGACACACAGTGGAGAGACACAGCACACTTAACGAAATACAAATTACCAACTTGAGAGGGACAGCACTCAGTCTGAATGTAACGGCTGCCAACAAAGCCTCAGCAGCACAAAGTCTTTCTGCTGCTCCCATATGCTCATAAATAACTTTAACCATGCAAAATGTAACTTTGCCCACTAGGGGTTTCACACTCAAAGCAACAAAAAACCTAGTTTGATGACGTTTGTGAAGCAGCGTGGGATAATGGAAGTTCACCATTGCCAATAAAAATCTACCTGACGTGACTCAGGTGGATGTCAAGTTAGATAAGGTAATGTATTCAAATTGTATTTACATTATGCAGCAAAAAAGCAACAAATAATCTTGATCCATGTAGTCGACTGGCTAAATAGCTAGTAGGTTATTTTTCCTTTGTAATACACCGTTTGCCCCAGGAGTTACAGCCGAGTCATGGATAAAGCTGATATGATTGTTGGAAGTATTTTGGATAATTAAAGTACACAAGTCAACTAAATGTATAACATTGGTCTAGTTGTTTTTAGACATTTTAAAGAATAATTGTTGCATATTATATCATTTAATGTACTTTGTGAGGCTTTGGAATGAGTCTCCCATGCACTGCTAGTACAGGTGTGACTATTTCCTGCCAATTGAAGGATGATAACGCAAGGAGACAGAATGCATTACATAATTCATGGTACTAATATTCATAAACAAGTGGACTTCTGATCTGACTCTTTATGGTAGAAGCTACTCAGAAGTGGTATATTTGTGCTGGTTCTTTGTGGGCGACTGTTTTTTTTATTGAACTTTATTCAAAAAAGTCTCAAAACAGAGTAACAGCCTCTGGAGGACATTGTTTGATACAAGCTGACTGAGCAAGGAAGTGAGCAATTAACACAGATATCATTGACCCTGGAAGTAGAACCACTGGAGATGAACATGCAAGTCTAGGGTTCATTCTGCAGAAGCTCTGCACAACATTCACCGTCAACTAATAATCCAACTATACATGGATGAATGTCTCTCTGTATTTCAATATTCTCCTCAACCGCTCATCGGATTCACTTCAACCTTGGCAGGCGTATTGCTGAGGACCCAGGGAAGTGTAATGTTGACTGTTACGATTTTGGGATGAGATGTTGTTGAAAGAATTTGATAGACAGTGATTTCTCCATTTATTTTAAACTGCACTTACTGTTAAATGTGAGTGAAATCCATTGACACAGAGGAATAATGCATTTTCTGGACATGGATGTTTGTGTTTGTGTAATATTGCAAGAGAGACACAAACCATCAAACTTGATAACACGTGTCTTTACCGAGCAAACATTGCCTGCGACGTATAGTTTATCCTCATTAAAGATTTAAAGGATGTGTTGTTCACGTTTGTTCAAACCTTTTTCTGGTTTTGATTTGTTCAAAGAGGTGATTTTGTGGGATAAGCACAACATGTTTTATATTTTTAAACTCCAGCTCTTAGTTAAAAGCTAACTGGACAACAACTCAAAAATAATATTTCGAAGCCAGAGCTTATACAGAAATCTATATAAAAAAATGAAACTTGAAATGAACAATTGACCAGAATGCTTCACACCATGTAGAAAATAAAGTCAACAACAGTCCAGGTTCATAATGGAGTACAGTAGCTTGCAGCCGAGTCCAAAGGGAAAACTCCCCAGACACAAGCCGCTGGATAACAATGCAATGTCTCTCCATCACTTCACTGTGGCTGAGATTCAGTCAGAACCTGAGATCTTCGATAGAGCAAATCTTCCTCTCGCAGAAACACGACAACTCGTGTCAGCGTAGTTGTGGAGAAGCACAACGTCTCGAGCATTCTTCTGACAGAAATGCCACTACGAAAACAGTCTGTGCCGCCTACGTCTTAGGAATGCAGAGTTCTTGTCTCGAATGTAATATTTATCTTGTAAATGTCTCGCAGGCTCGGCTTCCGCCTCTTACCCCATTTGATATGTGTGCTTAGCTGTGCAGCTCAGCGCTCCATCCATGCCACATTAGGTGCTCTATGCCACAGATACACAACCTTAAACGCAGACATTTCAGAGAAGACATTTCGACATCAGAGAGGCATCCATTCGGTCTTGCACTCACTCCCCTTCCAATGCTGTGCTATCAGCATTGGAAGATAAACAGATACAACCCTGGGGTATTGAAGTGGGCAGGAATATTCAGTAGCACATAAAGGCTGAAGTCGGCAAAAAAACCTCCTTGGGGCTGGTGTGACTTATCCACATCGAGCTGGCTTACTTCCACCTCTGGATCACTCGAAGCCTCCATGCCAAAGGGAGGATAATTACATTTCACCACAAGTACAATAACAACGAAGAGCTCACAGTTTGGAGGGTGGGAAGCACACTAAAGCAGCACTGTATTTTTTTTATGCTTTGAATGGCCCGGACCCTAACCCAGAATGTGATCTCACATCCGTCAAGTCTCTGTGGCTCAATTGTTCAATTCTGCATGCAGATGATCGCATCCTGCCCCTGTGTCACTGGAGTGCATCCGATTTGCACCAGCACTTAGCCTCCCTGCGAAGATTGTGACTAAATGCAAGATGTGATCCCCGGTTGCTGCCGTCTTTTAGATTTACATTCCATTAGACGGCTTGATTGAATCCACCTGCACCGTGCACCCGCTCATCCGGGCGAACCTGTGCTCCAGCCATCGGTGTAACGGGGCAGGGGGGCAGGCTGAGCCCACTGAGAGAAGCTAGACGTGATGAACAAAGAAAATATTCTTTTGCTCAGTGATTCGTGCGCCACCCCTGACTTTATATTATGTGATGCATTTATTTTTACCCATCTCCATTGTGAATCAATGTCTTTAATCTGCCTGTGACAGAACTCTGCGGGATATTCATGTGGGAGGAACACAGATCATAAATAGCATCTTGAAAGTTTGCTTTCTTTTCAGCATTTGAAGCTGACCTCAGTATGAGGAGCTTTTTGGTTGAGTCTAAACACTGTATTTTGTAAAGAGATGATATGGACTTTACAGAAATTGATGCGTGTATCTGGAGAACTAAACTGAATCATGGAATGATATGATGCAGATTTTGTGTTTTGCACTGGATCCTCTGATTAGTAGCATATTTCTTTTGTCTTTTTCTCTGGTTTGTAACACAAATTGTCATCTGTCACTTAAACTTGAAATTCAAACTTATCGTCCACACACCACCTGGACCACAATGCCATGTGTTCCCGTACCTTTCTTTGTCGTATCATTCATGAAAACTTGTCCCAAGACCATATTTATCTAAGTTCGGGGGATTTATATAGTGCAGTTCCCTTTGTACACATATCTGTTAGGAATGGGCTGGTTGCCTGGTTGCAGCTTTCTTTCTGAAACTTTAGTGACCTGCAGTAATTGAGCCGCAGCGAGTGAAGACCTGCTGCAGGAGACTGAAGCTGCATCACTGCTGCAGCACAAAGAGCTGTTCACCTGTTTATTCAAATCTCGGTGAGGCGTGTTTCAGTACGCTAAACCCCGAACTAGAGAATCAGTCATCATCCATATTCGTGAGCTTGCTGTTGTCGTGATCAACAACGATGAGTCCCAGCCGCAGTTTATTGATATTGAACAAATCAAGGGTCTAGATCGCATCAAATTGGACACTGCACTTCCTTGGACCCTCAACAATACACATGCCAAATGTGAAGCCGATAAGATGAAGGTTTCTCGAGATACGCAAGCCACATACAGATAAACAGAAATTTCTGGAATATGCCAGTGAGTATAAATTAGTATTGCAAACAATAGAGATTATTTTTTTAATGGCAGAGTGGCGCTGTCCCTGTAGATTATCTGAACCTGCTCGTTACTCATGACAGGAAGTGAAAAACCCTTTTTCCATAGGTTAATCCGAGGACGTAAAAGAGGACAAGCTGAGTCTGCAGACACTGCCCCGCCCCCACTGCAGAGATGGCAATATGCTATTTGACTATTTATTCAGTGTTTATAAATATTGGACGTATTGCGTGTCCAAATCACACATTGCACTTCCTTGGGCCCTTAACAATACACATGACATGTGTGAAGCCGATAAGATGAATGGTTCTTGAGATATGCTTTTCATACACAGACCGTCAGATTTCTCATTTAGTAGATACAGTAGATATTACGAGAAAAAGAAAAATGTCCCAGCCAGCTGAGTTCTACTTTGTAACACTGTAAAAAAATCCCTCCTTCCGTTAACTCTTCTCACACAAGCTTCACCTCGAGTAAACAGTAAATATTTGTAATGAACATCTTGCTGAATAACCCTATAATTCACCCGAGGAACATTGTGACAAAATCATCTTAAAGCACTTCAAACCAGAAACAGTCTTCTTTTTCAATCTTCAGAAAACAGGTGTGCACTGAGCAGAGTCATAACTCAAACAGTGGGGATCCTCTCTGCATTCCGTGTTGTTTTCCCATCGCCTGCATTCCAACTAAACAGCGATTGAATCGAGCAGATGGTTATTTCCAGGGCTGACAATGGTTTTGTCTTTTTTGACTGCTCTTCCATGAAATCTGCAGAAATAGGCGAGTCAATCTCATTTCACTCGATTTAACCTCTGGAAACTTTAACTTGTGAATTATAGAAATTACTTTTTTTTTTTAATAATACAGAAAGGTCCCATGTGCTTTTTTTCCTCCTGGGCCAGACTCAATTTATTATGTTCATGCACTATTTGATAAGATACAAGAGAGGTTAGCGCTGTGCAACCAAGTTTAACCTTTTCAGGAACTGCACGGCTCATTCTCTTGAGAATTCAGGAGATTCCATAGAGAGACGAGGAAAGTATATAGAATATTCACCTGCGGGGGTTTTGAATGGCTTTCAAAACTTTATGAACAGCTTCAATAAATTATGGGGATATAATTACAGCCTGTGTCTTGCCCATGTCATTAGTCCTGGAGATAAATTGTTAAGATCAATCACATCAGCATTCATGACAGCAACAATTCTGAAGAAAATTAACTGGTTTCAGTGGAATTGGTAGAATCTGGATTCACTCATGGATAATGCATAAATTGTGGAAATCATTCCAGACAAAACAGAAGCTTCTTACTGGTGAATAGAAGTGATGATTCAATTATTCAGTCAATTATATAATACATTTTTGGAATGACACATTATTCTTACTGGCATAGTTTGTACAACTGTTACACAGGTAATTGTGTCCTTTCAATAATCAATGTAAAAAATTACATTCCCTAATTCGAGCTTTTCATTTCTGGGCAATTACTGTATAGTGTTTGTAATGTGATCAATAATATATTTAGGTTTACAAAACAACAAATTTAATGACATTATATTGTACCATAGGAAATTGAGATGCTCATTTAATCGATCATATCATTAGTTAGTGATTCAAAAACTTGTGAAACTACGTTAAAATTCACGAGATCTGGATCTGGACGTTTATTTGCATAATCCTGTTGACTATCAAACAAACAAATTGAGATGAAAACATAACCTCCTTGGTAGAAGGAAATATCCACAGTTGCAGCCCTACACCTTATATTTTTTGTTGAATTATAAAGTACTTGTACTGTGTCCACCACCCTTGTGCGTGCTACATCAACAATCATCTCCAGTATAAATGTCATTTCTTGCAAACCAGGGAGGAGGACGGTTATCAGGAGCTGTAAATCCTGAAGTGAAACCTACAAACAGGGTGATATGACTTGTGGAGGCAACATCCCTCAGGCGAAAGTGCAGCCATGAGAAGATTATGAAGCATGGCATTTACCCTAAGGCCTCAATGGAAGATATATGTGGGCAATTATGATTTATGATATTTACTTTTACGCAGGTTGACCTATGCGCATTAGGAGGCATTAGGAAACCATTTCTTAGTGCATAAGGAGGAAATGGTGTTTGTATCTCTAACTGATGTTAATGACTCGTGGCTGCAGGAGTAGCTAAAGCTTTTCTTATTTTTAAAAGCTTGTTGATGCCAATGTGTTTTTATTTGTCATTATTAACTTGCTGATTTGCTCTTGACATACACCTCCTTCATCTCTGATGTGGCTGTATTCATTGAGAAGGTAATTAAAAGACTTTATTCGAAAGAAATTCACTTATTTTTTAGCTTTCTTCGTCTGGCTGAGTGCAATTTGTCTGAATAAAGAGCACTATAGGAAACGGTAACATGGTGAGACGGTGACATCACTGCTTGCCTATTGATCACGTATAAGAGTAACATTTGTATGAAATAAATTGAATAAATGAGTTAAAAGAAATTAGAAGAAAAAACAAATTAGACAGGTAAGAGCTTTACTTATCAACGCGTTATTCTTTCGTTTTATTACATGTGAAACACTTAAATAATAACCTACTGTTTACATGTCCTTCCATTGGAATCATCCTTCCAGATACTAAAAACCTTTTAGCTAAACAATGGGATTAGTGGGTGTGAGTGGTCATTAGAGAGCCCATGTAAAGTGAGTCCGCAGAGCATACCTTATCCTAATAATAGCTTTAAGCTCAAATCCTTGAACCGGTTCCAGTGGCTCAGAGCAACCCCACTGAGGGTCCTGATCCCCGGTTTGTCTCTGGCACAGGAGCTTCATGGTCCACGAGACCTGGGTAAATGTTTGTGCACAGAGACCGAGTTAGATCATGTTCACAACCGTGGAGGCTTCTCTGATTTATGAGGCTGGATTTACTTCCCATTGAGCGCAATTGCACGCAGCACAGAAAGTATGCAAACAAAGGCCCAATCCCATTTCACCCCTTCTCCCTACCCTTTGTTTTCGAGGGTTATCTTGCCCCTTGAAACGGAGTAGAAGTGTGGGTCTGAAAAATCTCCTTTCAAGGGCTGTACAGACCGAATACTTGCCCCTACCCCTCCATCCCAACAAGAATCGGGACACACTACCCCTACGCTGAATTCATTTAGTGTGACCATGGGGCAAACATTGACTCAGCAGGGGGTGTGAGGGTTTTATTTTATTCATTATAATTTGAAATAAATTTCCTGCATTTTAACACCATCTAATATTTTGCATTGAGTCAAGAAACAGCCACCTGCACTAGACCAGACAAGAAATACTGAGGTTGCTATTAAAAAACCCAAGAGTGCATTAGTAAGACCATAACTGTCTGGATCAGGAGACAGGAGACAATTATCAATATTATTACAATGTTGGACCTGAGGGTTGCTATTCTTAATATTTACAAGGCCGTCTTCAAATTCCGACAGCTGCGAAAAAGTGGATGAATAAATCAGCTTTCACAGCAACTATCTAATTTCAATGGTGACTGTTTATCTTATGCACAGCCCCTATAGTCGTAAGTGTTCGCATAGCACCACGAGCTTAAATGTTTAATAAACAAAATTGAATAATAATGATTTCTAAAGCAGAGCATTGCAAATAATCATTGAATATTCCAAAAGCAACAATGTTGATGCATATAGAGATGAGGCCAAGACTGTGATATCAAGATGTCATAACGCAAGTTCAGCTAGAGGCAAAGACATCGGCACATGAACTAAACTTTTTGTGGATTTTCATACAATTTACTCACACTCTGTTTATATTTCCAGTGTTCTCTCTGCAGCTCCACTCCTCTCCTCCTTACAAGACCCTTGATAATAACACGGACAGTATTGTACCAGGTTTTTAGTCAGTGACTGACAATGAAAATGCTTGATGTGTACTTAGACTAGTCTTCCTTTTAAAAGGAAAGTTCGATAGGCCTATGCCCTTGGCCTTGATGCATTTTCTTTTGATTGACATAAGACAAATGTATAAGACAGAAAAAACACATTGTTCAAACACATCTCCAACGTGCACATACTAGAAGGTTTGAAAATAATGGTACATCACAGACACACACACGCACATGACTGCAACTCCTCCGTCTTGGACAGAAAGAGGGGACTGTAGATCTTGTTCTGCTCAGGTGGAGAACTGCTGCATTACACAAACCTACTTTGCAGAGGCTGCAGAGCAAACACTGCTGTGATGAGCAGCAGTTAATGAGCTAGCAGTTTAACAGGAAACAGCCGGCTGGTTAGATGTGACTGAACTGAATAAGATTTAAATGTAAAATATGGAACCTTTTAAAGATGCAACTGGTACGATTCATCTAAAAAGTCTTTTATACAACATTTACCACAGTATAAGACCGAGACAACATCCATTGATGTTTTCATGACCAATGTTTTTTCAACAGACAAGTGAAGTGCTGGATCTTAACCTGCGTGTTTTCTTGGCTGGGGTGATGCTGTTTGCAGCTTTTCTTTCTGAAACTGTAAAAGTGATCTACAGTGATGGAGCCGCGGCAGAACCCTGAATCTGCACCACAGCTGCTGCACAAAGAGCTGTTCACCTGTTTATTCAATCGACTTGGTACACAGAACCCTGAACTGGAGAATCAGTTATTTTCGAGAACGCTCTGTAAACTTGACTTGAGTCCCAGCCGAGGTTCGCTCATCAAAATGTATGATTATTGACTGATCGCCAAATCGCACCATGTTGGAAACTGCGCTTCCTTGGGCACTTAATGGAATTAGTAGATTCAAATGTTTCAATCTGGTTTATTCATAGATGATTCTCAACAATGTAACTTGGGGCTTAATAGAGACTTGAGGGTTAAGATAACCGACTGAGTCCCACCTCGGGGATATGAGCACTTTTGATTTCTTACAGTGAAATATAGCCATAAAAAAAACTGGAGTACATGTGAAGGCCTTCCTCCAACTCTAATTTATAGAGGTCACTAGAGGTAATTACATTTTAAAAAATATATTCTTTGATAGCTGAGAAAGTGGCTTTGTGAACTTGCAGAACCCGCACCATTTGCTTGAAAAATTCCATTACCATCAAAAGCAGCAGCAGCGGCAGGAGGAGAGGGCCCCGCTGATGATCCTTGAGCTGATTGAAATATGCCGCTCATTAGAGTCAATTCACAGAATTCATGAATCACAGGAAGACAGACGACAGTTGCCTCACCTGTAAAAAAGGTCCCTCCTATTAACAGGCAGATAACTATTGTACGGAGGAAAATGGCTCAATTTATTACAGCCTTCATACGAATGCAAATGAGTCTTAATCAATAAGTCCAATTTCTGACGTGTCGTTAATAATAAGTAGCCAGAGAAAAAAGTGACAACAGTATTTCTATAATACCAGAAATCATTAAGGTACATGTAAAAGACTATGAAAAGGGCAATTTTACACAATTATAATAACAATCACCTTTAACTTAATAAACGAGGGAAAGCACTTTTCTGAAAGCACTATTAATCTGAAAATGGTGTCAAGGTCAATGACAAAAAACAAGACCTGATGTCATTACTTTCTTTTCTGTCATCAACATCTTAACAAAGCAAATACAAATTTACAAACTTCATTAAATTAAGAAAAGACGTCAACAAGTCAAACAAGGTGAACAAGAATTCACATCATCTTCCCTCCCACTGTCTTCGGAGCAGTCTAAAGGCCATCTGAATATCGTCTTTAAATAATGTAATTTTTTTTTCTAAGTTACAAAGACACAAACAAATCCTCCTTTAGCTGACAGAACCAACTATGAAACCTCACCACTCATTTAACCGTAGTAACACAACTAGGAGCAAGTGCATGCTGGGAGATTCAAGGTGGCAGAAGAAAAAGGGTGGAGTGAGAGATTTATGCTAAACGTGTGCTGACTGACAAAGCAATGTCTTCTCAAGGCTCTGCAGGAGATCGGCCTAAATCCGTCTCATAAATTTTATATTAATGCCAGAGGTAACCAAGGTTGTTTTTTTTTTGTTTTTTTTCTCCAGCATTTCTCCAGGTCCATTAAACACACCTAATATATTTCAACATTCTCCCATTTCCCCTTCTAAGTAGCTCGACTGAATTGCAAAACTTGTACATAAGAGAATGTTTATTCCTCGCCGAGTCTGATGAGAGTTCAGTGGCTTCGCTCCCGGGCCGTGCTCGTCTGTTAAGGTTGACTGGTTTAAAAGATAAAAAGCCAACACGCTCACCTTCCTCTGCACCTGTAGGTACTGTAACCTTGCCATTTTCGGGGGAGATAATAAGACGAGCTGTCTGACGAGGGGGCGGGGGGGTGGGGTGGGTTTGTAATCTTCCTCAGATCTCTCTCAGTGCTCTGTTGTTCCTCGGGAATGAAGAATTCAACGTGATAACAAGTAACAAAATCTTTTATTCCCTGAAAAATGTGAGAACTGTCGATCAACGTTGCGCTTTGAGTAAGTGAAGAGAATAAAAACAGGTTCATTTTGTTTGCGTCTGAGCAACAGTCTGTGCCGGCAATACAAAGTTTCTGCTCTCATACCTTCCTTGACTGGCCTATTTTAAGATGTGGAGAGCTTTCCCTGCCTAATTCCCATAGTAAATCCCAATGCGACAGACTGCAGCCACTGCCATCAAATATAATGGCTACCATGGAAACCGCACTGAACTCCAGTGTCTGTATCCTACATACTGTAATTAACTAGATGATAGCAAAAAACACTAAAATAGTCTATATCCCCGGCACACTAAGTCATTAACATAATGTGCCACATGAATAATAGGCCTACATACAAGTAATGAGGTCTTCATCCCTTAGTGAAAAGATATACTGTGTTCCACTGTTTTTCACTGACAAATTATATTAGCACATCACTTACTCACTGCGTTGGACGCATTTTAATACGACGCTAACCAAAGTGGCACGAGAGCTCGAGACGTTGAATGAGTATAAACGTAAGAAAAGTACGGCGTAGGTTTCGACATACGACGACTCCTCAGTCAAAATGGTGGCCTCTCGCTCGCACTCACGAGCAAGGATGGGGAAAAAAAACATGTCTCCCAGCTAGACAGGAGCAACAGCGTCGGTTTGATCTCTGCTTGAGCTCCACTTTTCAATTGCTAGTCACCAAGATGTAAGAGCATGTGTCTGACATTTAACAGCCGTGAAAAATAGTCAGGCAAGGAACTGGGGGAGCGGGAGACGGCGGTGACTCTATTCCGAAGCATCACTGTCTCAGATGTCAAAAAACATGCTGATAGACAAAACATGCTAATAGGCGCACATGCTTGCATCTGCACACACACACACGCACTACACACACTACACACACACACACACACACACACAAACAGACAATTAAAAAAAGCTCCGGAGACTGCAGACTGATTGTTTATCTGCGCCGTAGCATAGAGAATTGAAATCCACAGTCACAGATAAGACATCAATCTTCCTCAGTGGGCTGCGTAAATAAATCTGATTACGGACAGAATCATTTCCCCTTCGGAATTGTTTTATCTGCTCATTCCACGCCTCAGTACCAGATAAGTCGGAGAGTGCTCGGCACAAGGTGGCGTCTGGCCTCGCACTCGTCTCACATCAGTGTCACAGGCCTTCTGGCTGCGAAATGATGCCACATTTGTTGAAAACTTCGAATGACTTATAATGGGTGGAAACTAGTACAGCAACTAATTAAGTAATCATTTATATTATCAATTATTCTGCAATTACCGTTTGAAATTTGCCAATTAATCATATGGTCAGTTAAATGTCCCAAAAAAAATTGTGAAGTGATGATTAAAACCAAACCCAAGGTGACACTGTTTAAATAGCTTTTTTCCAACCAAAAGACCAAAACCCAAAAGAGATTCAATTTATTATCAAATACGATAAAGAAAAAACAAAACAAATATTCTGTTAAACAAGAAATCAAACCAGTAAATCTGTGTTGCTTTCTTAAAAAGCGGCTTAATAAATTATTGAGCTGATGAAAATTCTTTTTCATCAGTCGACTAATTCGGCTCCAGTGGAAACGTGTTTATTCTCTGTTGTATGGCCTGAATCTCAATGGAGACTTTGATGTTGAACCAGCTCGATCAAAACAAACAAGATCAACTCACTTTCGACATGTTTGAAATTTTAACTTGACATATTCATTTCAACAAGATTCTGTGACAGAACTCCACAGACACTCACACGTCTACGGATTTAAATAAGGAAATTCCACCTCGTGAACTGATGTAAACTGAATTAAACTAATCACAACCCTGACAATGAGATATAGCGATGTGAAAACATTCTGATCATGTGCATAATTGCTGTGAAATTCTCCATTTGTGCCTCTAAGAGGATTTAAATTGCATGTACATAAAAGTCGTTCCTACTGAGCATCAGCTCATAATTTCAATACATTTTCAGGCTTGTAAATATTTAACGCAGCCAAGGAAAAACAAATTCCTCACAGATCTGGAGAAAAGCGATAATGTGAGGCTGGAGCGCACCGAGCTTTTTACACACTCCGCAAACAAATCCTACAGTTTGTTTTCCCATTGTTAATGTGTTAGAATCTCTTTCAACCAGAACAGATTTGCTGGTGTTTCGCTGTTAGATCTGATAAAGAATTAAAGGCACTCAGACTGAGGTCAGCTCACTTGTGGGACTTGAATGAGCACAGCGAACTCGGGCAAGACGGGGAATCCGGCAGCCAGGCGCATTTACGTCGAGCGAGGCTGCGTTCAGCGGACAGGTACGGTGACAACGCATTCCCCGATAAAAGACCATTTTTATGCTGGAAGCTTATCTCAGAATTTAAATAAGGTCAAAAAAGAAAACAATAAACACAGCAGCTGATAAGATCATGGTGGCAAAACAAAATAAACCCCCGGAACCCCTCTGAAAAATGAGTTATGCTCCGGATCCTTGTAGATGTAGTAAAGTCTCTTATTGCCATTTACCTCCAGTGAGGACAGCATGAGTCACCACAATAGAGGTAAGTAAATAACTGATGAGGGCAATATAAAAAGAAAATCTAAAACTTAGGCTTATCAGTAACAAAAACAACAGAAGCCAAATTTGTAGTCGAGAACTGTGATAAGAGAAGCAGTCTTCAATGGGAATAATAAACATGATCATGAATCATCACAGACTAAATGTTAGCGCGGCTCTTCTACAGCAGGCAATCGCTGCTGAGGATTGATCAGGAACACTGTGAGTGAGTGTGTGTTGTACATCAGTGTTAGGAAACAAAAACACACACGATTATCAAAAGTTGAGATTCATCAAACTGTTTGACAGAGGATGTCATGAAAAGGACAAAAAGAACCAAAACAGCCTAGAGCCTCTAAATGGAAAGACTCCGGTCTCACAGAAGTTGGGTTCATGTCCTACCGGCAATGAGCCGAGGCGGAGAAACGGCAACGAGAGGCGGTAATGAAAAAAAGTGTTTCCATCAGCCGAGCGCTCCACCTGTCTTTAGATAAAGGGAGGAATGAAAGATTACTGCAACACAACTGTCTATCATGTATGAACTACAACCCATTAGGGCAGGATACCACTCAGAAGACAATGGTAGATCACAACACACTCTCAGCTCTGTGCGCTGTTTTTAAACATGCGCTGAAGATCAGAGCTGGTTGAGTTACTGACATGGGGAAATGTGAGGAGGAAGGGCTAAGTGACAGTCTTCGAGGAACCACTTTTAGCTCTATAGGGTGAGTACAATGTAAAAAATAGATTTTACATTTCTGTTACAGTCCACCTATGTTGGCAATTTGATGGTCTCACTGTCCTACAATAATAACTCAAGGATGCATTCATGTAGCGATTGTCATGATTAGGGCTGTGACTAACAATTCTTACTATTATTAATTACTTTGTCAATTTATCAATTACTCATTTGGTCTATGAAATATAAGAAAACAAAACAGAGCTAACACTCACCATACTTACAATAAAATGTTACAAGGAAATGCATGACGAGCTAGAACTACAGAGCGTTTGTGGTTTTGTAAAGTTAAAATGATGAATTGATCAACTGACTAATTGATGTATTGGTTTAACACTGCGGCTCCTGTCATGATCGCTCATCTGTGGACATTTTCACTGTTAATTTACCATATCGTAGTAGAAAACGACATAATTAAAAACATCTCATTGGTCCACACATGGGCGATGTTTAAGTTACATTTAAATTAGTTCTGTCCATCTTTTATCTACTGTATCTGTTTCTATTGAACTTAGAAGCATTTTGCCTTTTATCAATACACCAAATGTTACACCTCTTACAAGAGTTAAAACACTGTGCCTGGGAAAAATGTATTTAGCAATCTTTTTTACATTTCCAATCCACTCTTAATGCACGAGTTGAAAATGCACAATATACCATTGGAACTTTTGTTTTTGCATGTTTTATCTGTAAGAAGCAAACTCTAGGCTTCAAAATTCAAGGTCGTTTTATTTGACCTCAGAAATTTGGGGTTGAATCATTACATCCATCATATTGTTTCCCTGAAGGATTTGTTCACTCTCGTTTTTTTCACCCAGCTTGTTGTTGTGCTTTGGCACCTTTACAATTTTGAATCAAGCTTGATGCAGATGATTTTGTAGCCAGTAATGTAGAAGGAAGCTCTGAGGGACCAAACTCTGCTTTGAAAAATCAATAAGCAGAAGACCTTCCTGTTTTTATACAGGGCCAATTTAGAACCAGTTCTCAATCCTGAACATATCTACTCCCTCATACCCCTGACAATTCTGCACATTGTTGAGTTCAGAGATTTTTCCTTCTGTGTTGTCAATGTAGTCACACAATCAACTCATAACCATTAGTTTTGTTAGGCCAATGGACAAATCCCCACTTGTATAATGGATTGGAAGGATCAGATAAAAAATGAATATTTTTCAGTGGTAAGTCAGCTCTGCCAACAGTTTTCTGCGAAAATACAAACTAATTAGTCCACTTCAGTGTTCATGTGCACAAGTCAGAGGCATACAAGTTCAAAGCTTGATTGTTCATCACTGGCTGGAGAGTCGAACACATACAGCAGCAGGAAAATAATAATTACAATTAAACCTAAGAAACACAAGTGGTGCACAGATGCATCAGGAGGAAACCGCAAAACTCTCGGCCGCACCATTTTTCACAGCTGCTGCTCGGGAGCATCGACGGCAGCAGAGCCAGTGTTGTGGTCCACAAACTGAGATGTGAGAGGCAGAGCAATTTCCCCTTGTTTTCAGATGTGCATGCATTAAAGCACACAAACCACACAGTAACCAATATACAGGCTGCCACCCCACGTGATAAATGATGCTAATGTAAATGACTATACGCCAAGGTAGCGAGTCCGTTTCACCTGTGGCCATTTGTTTTGTGATTGCCAGGAGCATAATGAGCAATTGCCACCGTGTGTGAGTCCGGCCGATTTGTTTTTGCCCCTTGTGTTGCGTTATCTGGGTGACCTATCACAGCTGTATCACACAGAGGTTTATTGGATTTGGAGACCAGGCTGTCGCGGTTAACACCCTCTGCCATCATGGGTGCTGATCAGCATTTTCTCTGTGTGTGTGTGTGTGTGTGTGTGTGTGTGTGTGTGTGTGTGTGTGTGTGTGTGTGTGTGTGTGTGTGTGTGTGTGTGTGTGTGTGTGTGTGTGTGTGTGTGTGTGTGTGTGTGTGTGTCCTCTCCAGTGTCTCATTTCAAAATTGTCCACTGTGACTGTACATGCTAATGTTAATGTGGATGTTGTCGAAGTTAAATGATTGTTTAGCACACATGCTATGTGGCCAATAATATGTAGACATAAACATTACACCTAGAGCTGGGAAATAAAACATCAATAATTATCAAAAAATATAATTTTAAAAAACAGCAATATAACAAGTGGTCATTGTATATCGATATATTGCTTATGCATTGTGTAAGCACAGTGAGGAGATATAACATTAAACTGATCTGCCTTGGATCTGTAAAATGTTTTGCTGTTGATCAAGTGTCATCCTCATGTAGAAAAAACCATAACCTTCACTCAGGAGCAAAAATCTATATCACCCAGCCCTAATAACACTTATGTGTAGCAGTTGCAAAAATCCTATAATAGTTCATGAGAAGGTTTTGAACAAGGTTTTGAAACAAGGCTGCAACAGGAGCACAGGCGATGTCGGCCACGGGTGATGAGGTCTGGCTGGCAGTCGGGTGTTCCAGTTCTTCCCAGAGGTGCACAGTGTGGTTAATATCTGAGTATTGTTCTGGGCGTTGGTTGTGAGAAACAAATGTGACCTAATGAATAACATGTAACTGGCTCAAGCTCAAATATATATATATATAAAAATAAAAAACACTCTTTCAGCTCTAATTTCCAGAAAAAGATATCATATTGTATTTGGTACATACCTCTCAGCATCGTTTTTCTATTCATTCAGCTGAACTGCTCTTAACTGCCTCAGTCTTATGGTACAGGTGAAACCCTGGTTGGGGACCAGTGCTCTAAGTATCCGTGTACACTGTAGTACTATGATTTAATTGGAACTGCGGTATGGAAGCCTATAGGGGACCATATTAAAGCGATAATTAATGTATTGCAGAGTAGTCAGCCATTTCTGACACCCATGTGGAAGCGCTGGTATTCTCAAATTTAAGAGAGGTAATTAGATTTTACATTTCTCATTCGATTTAACTGCTTAGCAACTGCCCCGGTGACAGGCGGACACTGATAATTCTGGTCGGAGCGTGAACTCGGCCCAAATCAGGTACAAGCTGTAAATGTTAATAAAGCAAGTGACTGAACGAGGAAGTGACGTCCTGACTGAAGTCCCATATTGTATTGTCTAAATACAATAGACCTTTTTTTACTCATGGCCTCTGAATATTGTTCACAGTGCAGCTTGTATTTCTTTCTCTTTTCCACATTTTCAGTCTTTGAATATGAAATTTTGAATGCAGTCTTTTAAAATGTTCTAATCATTAGAACATGTAATTTTCACGCTAACTTTAGTGTCGTTAGTTTTAAGTTACATTGTTGAACATTTGAATATTGTCTAATACTGCACAACTTTGAAAATTTACGGTAAACAGCTTTGGTAACAGGGTTTTCCATTTAAATCTTTACTCGAATAACACACATAGTATGTGGAAGATTATAATGCTGCTGTGGAATCACATTGATTTTCCAGTCCACATTATCATTTTAATATAGTCTCCATGCCTCTGGGCTCAGCCAAAACTTTGGAAAACAGATAAAATTACACAAGGAAAGGAGTGTCGACATTTCTTACCCATCTGTGCAAAGTGCATATGAATACTTTTATTCTCACAGTGACTACTTGATTTGTTGCTGGATTATGAACACTGCAGTCATGTATTTTTTCCAGGGCCACAGGTAAGCTGCTTAACTTCCAACTCTCAAGTGGGACTATAGAGTGAGGGATAATTCAATAAAATGCAGCTCTCACAAAGATCATGCCTTCTGGTCTTTCCCTTCCCCTGCAAAGCCACGACGCGGCCTGAAATCTACAGTGACAAAATGGACAGCTGTTGACTGGGGACGTGGCATTGAGGAGAATCAGGTCCCGGTTGCACAGACTCATCCTAGCGCTCCCGAATCATTGCAGTGACAAGCCTCGGGAGCCACGGACTGACACGGCTGGGGAGATGGAAACATTAATGCACCATTCAGCCGAGCTCCGCACCCTGCCTCCGCTGCAGTATGAAAACATAACTGTAATGAAAATCCCATCGATTGGAGTCGCTTCCTTTTAGACAAATTGCACTGTTTTCCCTGCCTTTCAATTGGTCGGAAGGCAAATGTAAAGCGCAAAGGATGAAAGCCCTGAAGACATCATTGTCAACGCTCCATCACGACAGGCAGAGCCAGTATCAACTTCAGCTCCAGACACAAAACACCACAAGTTTTTTTAAAGGCATGAATCATTACTGAGAAAAAGCTAATGAATTATCGTATTCAGCGACTAAATTGCCCTTTCAAGTTCATAATGTAGCATAGAACTGACACCGATTATGAAAAACATGGTGTAATTTTTCAAGGCCTGATAAGATAATGGGTACAGTGTGTGACATTCCATTCAAGGGGGGATATCCAGCTGATGTCAAATATGTTGCGAAATGTCTTCTTTCTGGAAACCTGCGGCAGTTCAGTCTCTTCATATTAACGTTTCGCAGTCGCTGGGAACGAGGAGCAGCCCAGCACCCCACCCCATCTCTTTTAATCCATCCACCTACATATTTCCGGAGACGGAGGAAGCCCAGTGGTTAGAGAGAACACCTCAGCTTTAATCTACCGACACCCCTGCGGAGGTGTCCTGGATCAAGACACAGCTACGAGGGGGAGCTGCACCTGCACGCCCCTGTGTGCTCACCTCTTTGCTGCAATGCAAACACGCAGCTCTCCGAGGAAAAAAGCACATTTGAAAACAGCATTGCTCATGTCAGTGCACTGAACACTCTTCGCCGTCCTTAAAGCCCTTCTCTTGGTTAGTTAGCCTTCAGACGTCTGGTCTCAGAGGCCCCGCACGCATCCGGATGGACATTTTTCAGAAATTATCTCTGACATCATCACCCTTATCAGTGGTCATCAGGGAAGAGACAGCGAAAGAAAAACTATTTTAGTTTAAGTACTGCAACACCGGCAGTTATGTGGTCCCCAAGGAGGCTTTTCAAGAGCCAACATGCATGAAGTGACGAGGCAGACACTTAGTGCGGATAAACATCTTACCATTGTGCAGTCCTCCTGAATTTCTAAATTAAAGATAGGAAGATACGCCGCGGCCCCATATCTCTTGTGGGATCTCCATTCTTTGGTGAAGTAAAGAGACTAGGAGGATATAGATCACCCCAGCATCTCAGGGGTCAGGGGTTTATTTAATGAAGTCATATCAGTGATGCCTGCAGCTTCTGGTTAGGATTGGATGGCTTCTATATAGAAGTTCATGTAAATAACCACCATATTGAAATAAATGCCACTGAAATTATTTTTACTGACTGCTATCATTGTTGTAAGGCCTGGCTCAGGTTAAACCCTTCGAAAACCAAATAATTACACAGAATGAATGCCATAGAACTTCCTTTGTTCACTAGTTTGACAGTCATAACTTAAAAAAGAACACATAAATAGATATAGGAATTCACAACACCTCTCGAAACTGAAGTCTCGCATGTCTCTGTTTTACTTGTGGGACTCTCAAGCATGAAAAAACGTCAAATTGCTTTTAGCTAGCTGTGGCTTATGCTACACTTCTTTGCCTCTCTAAAAGCAGTACTTGCCAGTGGCAGTACAGCCCAACTGTAGACGAAGTTGCAGTTTCATGTGGGTGAAACTAATATACTTTTAAAACATGGTATCCCATCAGTACATAGATTTGCATACTCGCCGATGCCCACAGACATTTATAAGTAAACACACTTCGCATAAACCAAATATGTACCATAGTGTTTCACCACCAAGCTTCAAAAACATATTAAAGAAACACTTATGCTGTGATCGGGGTTGGTTACACTGGAATTCCACGTCTCACATTGTAGAAGTTAGAAACTAAATGATTAACCGAGCATCAGTGTCAAATTAAAATACAAGCTTGAAAAACCTCTGTTTCCACCGCTGCACAACCAACAGCTCAAGGTGAATAACACAATGTGTGGGTGGGGACAGTTAGAACCATCCTGTTTCTATAAACATATCATTATCACGACTATGAGTACTTTGTCCCGTTGGTGGCATTTGAATCTTTGCGGGAAGACGGACTAAACAGAACCAATGATGACCCCCCATACCAGATACTCTCACTTGTGGATCCATCTGCGTTTGTATCTGCTTGTGTGTCGATGGGTGGGGCCAGTCGTGGGAAACATGAAGCGATGAAGTCATCAGTGAAAATGAAAGAATAAGCCAGAATTGAGGATAAACCGACACAGGAGCTTTGACAGCAATAACCCAACATGTGGAGGAATTAACCAGGATATTACAGTTAAACCTGTGGGACTCTGCAGCTTCCATAGGGAAACTCAGACACATGCATGCTGTGACCTTGGAAATATGGCGGATGAAAGGATAATGCCTCCCTGCCTATGGAGAAAAAAAAAACAGGTCAAATCTTGTGGTTTTAATAACCAGCAGTGCTTTTTTTAAATGAGACATCATTAAATAATTCAATAACTGTCTTTAATACTTTTAATTCTGTCAGAATCATTCGCAGCTCCAGCACGGAGAGAGCGGGAGATCTCTTGACACGGGGAGGGCTCGCATTTCCAGGCTCGTGTTTTGACTCCGAGTGTCATGGAGATGGAGATTAAGTGTGACAACGCTGATGCCAACCGTTGTACTCCTGCAACGCTTTGCAGAAACATGGCACTTTCATCGCTGTGACTTTGCACACAATATTCCCCAAGACTTAAATTAGCAATAAATGGGAAAATAACATTTCTACTCTGAATAAAAAAAAGAGGGGGAGCACATTTTGTTTTGTGAGTCAACCTTGGACAAAAACCGTGATACTACCAAAGGGAGTAGGACGACGAGTTCAACTGCTTCCTGCAGACTGACATCGAAAAACAAAGCATAACTGTCACTTGTCTCCTCTTATTCTATATGCGCTGCTCAGCATAATGAACATAAACAGTTGTGCAAAAAATAAAATGGCACAAGGGCTCGCCTTCTAATCCAATTAGCTTCATGTTCAACTGCCAGTGAAAATCTCGTATATTAGGATTGCTCGCGAAAAAGACCACAGAGATACAAAGAAATCTGTTTTTGATCACATTTTTTTGTTTACGGACTCATAATTAGCAGCTGTGGTTTAAAAATGTACTTAGTGCTGCTGTGTTTCATCCCCGTCTTAAAGTGTTTAGCGCCCACACAAGGAAAACACACTATATGTTGAGTTAAAGGGATAGTTCAACGTAAAATGAAAATTCACTAATTATCAACTCTCCACTATGTAGATGGGGGGGTGGGTGAAGGCTTAAAACACGGTGTAAATGACGCAGTTTTGAGTTGAATATGAATGTCGGGGCTTGCAGACACTTGGATGACACCACACTAGCAGTATGGAGACATGTTTTTTCTGTTGTTTCATTAGGTCTGAAGAAGAGGTCGCCTTAGCTGCAACACTGTTTACTGACTCAAACACTTCACCCACCCCTCCATCGGCATAGTGGTTAGTACATGATGGGTGCATTTTCATTTTATCTATCTAACTATCCCTTTAACCTCCCTGTGAGAGCAAGCACGATGGGGTACAGAACAAGTCAATACGCTCCCGCTGTTCAACTTATATTTTAAAACACACAAAAAAGAACTTTGCAGATTGATTACTGGCAGGATATCGACAATTAGCATATGATAAAAAAAAAAAACGAATTCAGAGGCAAGTGCTTACCGGAAAAAATGATTCAGCTCGAGTCAATTAATAAACTTTTTTCTCCATAGCCACAGGAAAATTACAAATTATTCATCATAACATTTCATTTTCTTGTTGTTCTGCACACAGTTTTGTTAATGGGCTCACCTTTTACATTTCACCTCATGAAATAAACAGCATAGAAAAAGAGAGAGGAATAAAGCGCCAACATTAGATTTTTCTCCTGATCAGTTTTGCAAATGTTAAGGAAATAATGTGTGTGTGTGTGTGTGTGTGTGTGTGTGTGTGTGTGTGTGTGTGTGTGTGTGTGTGTATGTATGTATAAGCATGCGTCTTCTGTGCTAATTCGACACTTTCTTCTCCTTTTTGGTGACGCAGATTAGCTTCAAGCACATCAGCCTATAATTGTTCCTTGGTTCATATCTGTCATGACACTTGTATAGGTCCGCAGCCACTGTCACAAACCACGGCCTGCAGCTCTAATGGGGTCGCTCTATTTTTTTCCACGGTATCTCGTCCAACCAGCCTTTGTTCCTCATTGCACAATCTGGAGATGCCATTAGTGCGGACGGAGACAGTGATGTTCAGTGACAGCCAATGACTCCTCTGGTCAAGAGAAGTGCCCTTGAGTCACACACACACCCCTCCACTCTGACTGAATTCAGCCTCGCCTCCCCGGGTTCACCTTTGTTCTAGCTATCTGAAGAGCGGAGAGCTAATTGTGTGACAGGGGTCGGGGGTGGGCAGCACCCACGACAGCCCGAGTTGTGCCACGGCGTAAAGCTGCCAGCCCTTCTTGTCAAACACGCTGCAGGAAAATCCGACAGAAAAAATGAGGCGAGAAGGGGGGAGGCTCTCATTTTGCTGCAAGTGGCAGTTTTTGTCTTTGTGTCCTGTTCGTGACTATTGTCATCACAATTTAGCGCTGAGCTCAAAAAACATGCAGAAATTCTGCAAGCTGCTGGGTGGGATGATAAGAGGGAAGCTACACGGCCTGTTTGGAGCCGATAACTCAGACTCAGCATAAATCAAACACCTTCTGGCGATTCATATAATGTGTACAGTTGGGCATCACATGTTGAGAGGGGACAGAAGAAGCCAGAGTCCGGAAGGTATCGAGCCTCGATTCCCCTGAAATGAAAATGCTGCTGCAGCCTTGTCAAATTTTATCTTCAGAGTTAAAAGCTTATAGTGTGATTAACTTTATACAACTTATTTTTACACTAGAAATGAAGTGCAACTGCTGTTTTTTCCAACTACTTCACAAATGTTTAATGATGTGAAAAATGTTATTTCCTCCAACATTAGTTACACAATAAGTGAAGTGTTGTCTTGGCTCTCCTGCGGTTATTCGAACAAAGAGTAAAAACCAGCTTGTGATTTGTGGAGAGCGTCATGTGGAGACAACAGCCCAAACGACTCTATAGGCAGTTAATGGGTTTACTTGGCTGCTTTCTACTTGTGGGACTTTGGGTCCGACTGTTTGCTTTAGGCGCTGGTGATTTCCCCCAAGCTGCTGAGGCTTTATGCATCGGAGCTGGATTAAAACAAAATGGCAGCCTGTTACAGAAGATGGGCAAAGATAATTCCAGAAAAAAAAAAAAGTCTGACACATGGATCTCAACCAAAGTGTGCTACTTATCTCAGTGCTAGGAATGTGTTTTACTGACAAGTTGTAGTTTTATGGTGACAAAGTCGACACAGAGGACTAGACAAAAAAAAAAAGAAAAGAAAATCACATTTCCAAATGAGGTGTCAGCTTCTCAGGATCCTCTAATGAGTGAGGAGAGCTAAGGCATGTCGCTGATTAATATAATGGAATCTGAAAGGTAAGACAAGTTTGATAAAAGCAAAGTTTGAAGGCTGCCAAGGGAAGAGAAAAGCACCTTTGTGAGTTCTTGTTATCCAAGTAATGCAGTCCTTTTTTTATACATGGGACTGGTTTGTTTCACAATTTCATCTTGATCCTTTGAACACAAGTGGGACAAATCCTTTCTTACAAATCCGGACAGCGACGTGAAGAGTGCGCGGAGATAAAAAGAGTTTTTGTTTAGCAAATGATCTTAGGGCGATTACTCTGTGTGTAAAAGCTCAGGATTTCACCGAACATTCTGCAGAAAAACATTTAAAAAATATGAAAGAAATAAGAAGTTTAACAATGAAATTTTCAAAAACGATCTGACTAAGCCACAAAAGTTATTATTAAAATGATTATTTTAATGAAAGTAGAAGAGCAAAGTCACTATGATGCAGACCAAGAAATAAGAAAATAAGTCAAATTGCATTTGGCTTGTGGTGATTCAGCCTGAAACCAATCTGTCCACGTTTTCAGTCGGGTAATTTTAAAACCTAAAATGTGATTTTAAATAATTAAACTCAGGACTGTCCAGTCCAACATTTCCCACAGTGACACTTCCATCACACATTACAGGGGTGATTCAGGGACATGGTCTGACGTCTGGTTCTGGGAACTTATGAAAGACAGGAAATAAGATGATTAAAAAAAACAAGCTTTCATCTGAGATACAGCGGCGACAATAGAAAATTTTTATTCTCAGGGTCGTAACACGGCAACGACATTTTTCTTTAGTGAAAAGCATGAGGTGACTTTGTATGCACGAGTACATGCATGACCTGACAGTGTGTACTGACTGTATCGGTGAAATGTAAAGAGTAAAGATATGGGTGGTACATACAGTAATTCGTTTATATTCTCGATCACACAGTACCACGAGGGAGCCGTCTGATTGGTCCCACATTCAAACATACAGCCAGAGTCAGAGACACTCCAGAGACAAGAAGGACAAGGACTCCTGCAAGAGACGCCCTGTCCTCCACGGAGTCCTGATGTCACCTCCACAGAGTCACACTGGGATCACATGAAGAACTGGTGCTGTTATTAAGACAAGGCCTGGTCTGAGGCTGGGCAATAAAACAATACCAATAATTATTGCAATATAATATTCAACAATAGCAATATCATCAAGTTCAATGTATATTGATATGTTGCTTTATTCATTGTGCACAGTGAGGAGGTACAACACATATTTGTGCTACCTCAGATTTATAAGATTTTTTTAGCTTGAAATGTCCATACTCTGGTTCACTGGGAAACCAGGATGCTATTTTAACTGGAGACAGTGACCCTTAGCACCGGCTTTAAAAATAACAAGCCGCAGCTGAATATTCTCCACATGTATCCCTGATGTTAATTGTCAGTTGCGATGTTTACCTGTTCACATCCTTTTGTGTCAGTTTGACAGACATTCGCTAACCCCTATAATTACAGTTTAGAGTAGTTTAGAATAACCAGAAAAGGTTGGTGTATAGAGTTAGAGATCAACCTACAACTATAGAATGGAGACTTTTCACTTTACCTACCTCTCTGTTCCCTCTTTAACTTTTTTCCAGTGGCATTTTTATATATTTCTTTCTTTCTTCCTGTTTCCTAAATAGAGAATAATAAAGAAGTGTAATGGAAAATTCCACTGGTCAATGTCTGACTACTGTTTTGACTGTTTTCTGTGCACTTAGCTGATGCAACCTCAAAGTTCCACTTCCTGTTGACCTTAATTTCCACGACAGAAGGTAGAGGAGGAATCGCTTTCCTCAGGCCCCCAGGAGGGTGTTGCCCAAAGTAAGGCAGACTCTGCTTCCCACTTTTACACAAAAAGAAAAGAAAGCCCCCAAACCCTCCAGAGAGAGCCTGCTCACGGTGGATTAATATGCTTCATGAAGTTGTCATGTCTGGCAGAGATTAAGGGGACCTGGTCCTCCCTCCCTCCCTGGACCGAACCACATCAGTCTGGTCCAGTGGAGCCCCCTGCTGCCCAGTGGAACAAAACACCCCAAAATCCCTGAGAGTCCGATGGCGATATTGGAAGCAATATATTACAATAAATATTTAAAAATGTATATATAATTACAGTAATAGTGCAGACTAACAGATTAAATAAACAGAAGACAATAGATAGATAATTAAAAGTGTAACTTCACCCCTGATCAGTGGGGCATAAGGCACACCTACCGATCTACATACCATCCCTCCTCCACCGCCTCCGGGTAAGGTTAAGTTACAGCATAGATTTGAAAAGGAGTGGTCGCTGGTGGCAGGGGGCCGCCTACTTTCGATAACAGGGTGTTGGCTTTTTCATAAATATATAAATGTAATGACGTAGAACCATCCCAAATGGTTGACTCAATGTAAGCATTTGCCCCTGCAAGGTCTGCCACAGTTCGAAACACTTGGTGGCGTTATGAGCCATGTTTAGCTGATGAATATAAGATATTTTTGTTCATAAATTTGGTCAGAAATGTGATATTAAAACCAGCATTAATGTGTTTCATCAAAGAGCAAAGATATACATTTGTTTATGGCCCAAAAAACACATTTAAAAGTGCAGTATCCCTTATTCTATACCTGCTGGTAGTTTCTGAACCCAACTACACAGAGTGAGGCAGATACTGTTTGACTACAGTAGAGAAACTCTGAAATGAAAACTCTAAGTCAGTCAGTCAAATCCAGATCTTTGAAAGGATAGAATTATGTAGTTAAAACCCTTTGCATGCGATAAAAATGGAAGGAAAAACCCACAGTATCCTGCTGACACTCGACATGTCGCCAACGTCAAATGATTTCACGCAACTCCATCTGGACACCAATCAAAAACAACTGTGTGGGGGGGAAAAGATGTAGACTCAGTTTGCTCCACATCACTGTAAACTCCGATGGCTATGGTCAGCACAATTACATTCACAACAGGTGGCAGGCACTCGGATCCAGAGTGACTTACAATGCTGTGCAGCGCTCATGATGGAAAACGCCATCAGATCGAGCGAAGACAGACATTTGGCGACATTTGCGACCACTCTCGGGATGACTCCGGGCGTGTGCAGATGTCTAGACATGCTGAGGACATTAAAAATGATTATGGCTACGAGTCAGGGTCTTTAAAACCATGTTTATGAGCTCTGAGATGCAACAAATCATCTTTCACGGTGCCTTCATACCTGCTGTATCCCAACCGAATTTTCAGCTCCAATTAGTCAAATCCGGAATAATAGAGGCGAATAATCCTCTGTAGTGTCTTCATCTTCTGAATGATGGGATGTTCTGAACAGAGAGTAAAGAATTTGCCACAGTGACTCGGAAATAAAAGGATGGATCAGGTCATTAGCGGAGCTGTTAACAATATCCTGTGAACTGAGCTCGGTCAGAAGCCAGCTTACATTCAATCACTGCTGGAAATTGGACACCAACTCGCATCCATTAAACGCCAGCTCCATCCAACAAATAACTCCTTAGATTCTTGTTTATTGGTCAGCAGATGTCTGTCCGCCCCAACTGCAACGTTAGGCAAATTAATTAAATGAGCAAACGGAACTGAGCTTTGTTGTTTTTTCACGGAAGGAGCTGAACAGAGCCAACTCCCAACAGAAGCAATGGCAAACTTGTAATTAATAACCTGTAAAAGCACTTTTAAGTCTATAAACGGTACATGAGCAAACACATTATTTAGTGTCCAATTAACCTGAAGTATCTAAGGAATTGCCACAATATCTTGCATCCACCCACGCCAGGATTCAACACGATGTCAGATTTGGCTGTCGATTGACTGCACCCAGCAGACCTGTCGTGCACTAATGAAAGGTATATCCACATACCATGTACCAAATGCTTTCTAATTAAAAAGACACTTTATGCCTGAAGATGTGATTGAATTCCTTAATGAACGATGCTTTGCGTGACCCATAACTGAACGATTTGTCAGCATGGCGACATGCACGTGGAAATGTTGCACACATAAAAATATTCCGACATTCATTACCAGTGTCGCTGAATGGAGACAACAGTGATTATCACCTACCCAAAGAGGACAGAAGTTCCTAGATCACTTCAACACAAATGAGTTATTTCCATGACAACTGAGCTAACTTTATCCACTGATAAAGACCTTGACATGCAGGTGAAACTTACTGGGAAACATTTGTTACGTGATTAAAGTTTCTTGTCAAAAGAAAAACATATGTACATTTAGGCCCAATCTCATTTCACCCCTTCTCCCTACCCCTTAACCCTTCCCCTCCGTTTTGCACGTAGTGTGTCCCAGTCCTTGTTGGGATGGAGGGGGGGGGGGGGCAAGTGTTAGGGCTATAGATTTTTCCGACCCACACTTCAAACCGAGGGCTATGAACATTTCCCAGAATGCCTTGCAAATCACCTGCAAGATGATGACAAATGTAGTATTTTCTCCATTAATAAGCGATGGTCATCACTTTGACTCATTTGTGGAAAATTTGTTCATAAAAGAAACTATGAGCCTATACAGAGATTCTCTACATATCTACCCTAACGACTGTATAGATCAGGGGGTCAACAGCTACAAACAAGTGAAATCTAAGGCTTTAAATCCTTTTGAATACAATTTGAAATGAAATTTAAGTCTAAATTCTATAAGGACTCCCCTGCCTTGATCTCTATTGTCCTAAGTTTCAAAGCCTTTAGACACAGTTCAGTTTTTATTCATAAGCACTTCCAGGAACCTACTTTAATCACACAAATACTCGCCATTCACAAACCACTCATCATTAAACTTGAATTCCCCATGTTCACAAACTAGCAGGCTGAATAAAAAGGTATTAGTTTGATGCATAAACTTAACCTCTGAAGGAGCGGAGAAATTTTCACATGACCTTTGGTGGAGACGTGCCTTATGAGATCAAGACCCATCCAATCTGAATTTAAGACAATTTCAGACTTTTTAAGGATTTTTATCTGTAAAATTGAATTGAAGACTTTTTATGGACCTGCAGCCAACCTGAAAGACAGATGTCTTTCTGCAGGTAAAAAAACTCTTTCAAATCTTTTTTTTAAATCTGTCTGTCTTAAGCTTGAGATATACTTGCTGCTAACTAAGCGTATTTGTGTGCATGATGGCTGCCTCTCGTATCCTGTGTCCATTTGGAGTGTTGGTTGTGCACATCCTCAGAAATTAACGCTATGTGTACGCCAGATGCAATATGCACTTGACCGGTAGGGGCAGTGTAGCGGTAGTATTAGGGAATGTGACAGGGTCAGGGGACAAGGGGCACCAAAGCAGCAACAACTGGAGGAAAGTTCTGAAGACAAGCTTATTGACCAAGTCCGCAATTACCTGCATCTGTACGATGTTTCATTGCTGCTGCACAGTGACAAATATGCTTGTCAAAATAGCTGGCGACAGATCAGTACCATCTACGATGGCGCCGCTTTCTTTTTTTCTGCCGTGATCTCAGAATGAACAAAATAGTAACCTCCTCGAGGGTCGCCATGTTTATTGTTTACATCATGCAAATCCGGAAGTTCTATACGGTCTGATTTCTCCGGTGGGCCTTCTAGTGGTATCCTCCGGTAACACGCGTAGTACATTCGCAAGTATGTGAACGACTACGTTCACGACGCAGACGGCTGTCTACGCGTTTAAACATCAAGTATATCTCCGGCCTTAATCACCTTCATGTTAGATCATAACATTGTGTTGATCAGTAAAATCCAGTGTTTATCTTTCAAACTGCTTTAAAAGGGACTCAGACCTCTTAGTTTCCTGCTCATCATGTTTTAATGGAACGGGTGTTTGTATGAAAATTGAGAACACTCTATTAATGTGACATTATGGCATCTAAATAATTACAACTTCTTGAGGTTGTAATCATCAATGTGTAGCTGTTACTAAACATAACAATTATGATAAACTAATTCTGCCTGAGACGCAGGATGTTATATCAGTAGCTAATTAACTTAAACAGTGCCAGGGCTGAGCTGCTCTGTATTCACCTTTTGAAATTCAAGTATAGGTGACAAGGGAGCGCAGGTATGAAAACACACTTTGATTCCACATGAATGCACTGTCAGTGGACATTTAAATCCATAGAAGCCATAATCAAGGCGTGCTGTAAAAAGGGAGCATCTAGCCTCAATGGTAGCTGTGTTGTCATGATTAATTCTATTGAAGTAAGGACATGAATGCGTTTTCCGTGAGCCTAGCGTTTCTGATGGCCTTGCCAAGAAAATCTGCTGCTTAGCTTTAAGCTTTGAATCCGTAATGTTCAGACCTCATTTCACATCGGAAAGTGGTTTGTTTGGGGAAAACAATAACAGAGGGACCTACATAGATCAGAGAGGCTGTTCTCTTGCTGCTACACATTTAGGGTGGATGATAAATGGTTCATGTTTTGTGGGAATCAACATGCGTAGCGCAACATCACCGTGGCTTTTGCAGACGATTGCAGGTACAAGTGGGGAAATGGAGGAAACGCAAAAAAAAAAAAAAAACTCTCTGTTTGTTTCTCCTCATTTCTATAAGCAAAGGGTGAGGGCACAGGGGCGACACAAAATGACATTAATAATGTTGTGTTAATACTGAATTATTAACACGCTTGATGCTAAACCCAGCATATTCTAACCTTACATCACGCGTGCTTGTCCGCGCTTGAATGTGCTCCGAGAGTCGGCGCTCTGTTGACTCAGTAGAATTGCTTGCCTAAGGCATCAGTGCCTGGACACATACACATAATTAGGAAAGGTCACTGTGCCTCCCGTCTTGTCAACAAAATCACTTCAAGATGACAAATTCTGGCTCAGGCTGTGCCAGACCTCCCTCGGATACCCTTGCCAATCAAGCGCCAGCAGGGCTGTCTGGGTAGCCTTAGGTGCCTTCTAATTACGTCGTTTACATGCCATGCAAAGCAGGGGTAAGCATAACAATGAGCCATACATTTGGTTGGAGGTGTGTTTTCTCGTCAAGGTTGAAGCAGCAGATAAAAGTTTCATTATCTCATAACCCTGCACTACAAGCGGCTGAGAAACAGCCTTGTGAAAAATTCAAATGCTCTCACTTCCCTTTTAATATTACAACAACCTGTTAATATACAAATACATCACTCTTGACCTGCAGATGTTCAAAGCGAACATGGCTGCAGCAGAAATACATGATTTTAATCTGAAAAAAAAAAAGAAAATGGTTTTTCACTCAGTGACAATAAAATGATACGCTAAATGCCAGCTCACATCAAGTGACCTTCACGCCATTTCAAAGTTCCTGTCTC
The DNA here is from genome assembly GCF_022539355.2 of Hippoglossus stenolepis. Classification (NCBI taxonomy): domain Eukaryota; kingdom Metazoa; phylum Chordata; class Actinopteri; order Pleuronectiformes; family Pleuronectidae; genus Hippoglossus; species Hippoglossus stenolepis. Next base: position 11,234,278 of record NC_061489.1, read on the forward strand.
AAGACGTGCTCCTCAGACTTTCCCTCCATCCACTCCACGGTATGATAAAGTGGAAGTGGCTTTCACATCGCTCCCCGGTGGCCTCACTAAAGAACTATTAATCCATGGCTCTCCATATTGCATTCAAACCCGCCATCCCCAGCCACCCCCTGGTCTAAAGTAAAGGCCAGAAGAGGACCCAGAGGACCGGACACTCTTATTATGAGCTGCACTGAGACACCTCTGGGTTTCTAAGCACTTCCTCTGACAGTGACTGATGGCCAATTAACCATTTGAAGAAGAGTATTGATCACTTGGAAAACAGGAAGGACCAGGAAACATCTCCTAACACACCGCTATTTACACTGTACAAATCAGGAGCCGGACAGCACATCATGGGAAGGATAAAAATAGAAAAATGAGTAAGAAAATCACAGTACAGACCAACTGACCACAATATTTGTTTTCTGGCTAACATTAGTAAGCAAAGTAATGCCTGAGAGACTCAAGAGAAGGAATCAGCTGTGTGTTAATGTAGAATCCAAGGTTCAAGGTCAGCATAGCATGTTCTTTCTCACCATGAGAGTGTAGGGGAGAAGAAAATGACCCAGGGAAAAGAACATTTGATTAGACCCTCCAGGGAAAGAGTCCGGACACAGCTCAGGAACAAGCTTATCCCGACCGCTCATTGGCGGCCCTCGGATACACGAGGCTGGTCGCCCGTATGGGATGGTTAGCAGCAACAGACTTACAACAGCAGAGATTGGGGGCAATTTCCCCAACTGCTGATACAATGTCAGATCCTGTGCCCTTCTGTGAATTATGGGCCAGGTTTTCATTGAGACGTAGGGAAATCTCATCCCACATCCGAGTTGAAAGGTCAATTTCATGCTACCCAGATAGAATAGCACTGATAGGGACCATGGTGCATTGCATTTCAGGGGGGAAATAGCCCAACTTCAACCCCTAAGCGCTCTCACATAGACCTGAATCATAGAAATAGGGTAATTGAAACAAAAGGGCAGAGTTTGACAGAGATGTAGTGCCTTTGTAGGGCCTCTGCACAGGCTGCAGAAAATAACACCTAACTCCTCCCCTCCCCGAGGTTCATCCTCCATGTGTCCTCGGCATCGGCTGTGTCCTTCCTTTCCTCCTCAAGATTGCCATTTGCAAATGATAAGCGCAGGGACACATCCTCCTGAAAGATAAGCCGCCCCAACATTTGTCACCAAATGGAGCGTGCTCCTCGACTGTTTAAACCTGACCTGTGCTGACATGCACTGTTTACCTTTTATTCATTTATGCTGAACTATTATCTCCGCCTCCATTAATCAATGCAACTCTAACTGAAGAAATTACATTTGGCCAAACTTGGACAGGAAGGAGATTCATTTGATTCATTTGTGTTATTTCTTACAAACAAATTAACGTGATGGAAGGAGAATTGAAAATTTAATATATTTGATCAGCTCTGTCCTGCAAATAAGCAACGCCAACTCTCTTTTTCATTATGATATTGCCCGATTCAAATTCTGCAAGCAGCACACGATTCATATCAAGCATTTATACTCGGAAGAAGTGCTATTTAAATTTTTTACCATGCAGTTTTTCTAATTGCCTCCTTGCATGATAAACTCCGCAGTTGTCCATCATGTTATTTTACTGGTATCAGAAGTTGATAAAATACAAAATTTTATATAAACCACATTGTTCCTGTAACTTGTCATCTGAATTCATCTCCCATGACTAGAGGGCATGAGAACTCTTTCTGGCCATAAATTATCTCTTGCCTGTAAAACACCATATCCCTGCAAATACATGGCGATCATTTACCATGCATTAGCCATGGGACAGAAACAAAGTGGTTTTAAATTCCTTTGACCAGAAGGCAATTTCCCCCAATAAATTATGTTAATTCCAGCTTTGGCTCCCCTTATCGCATTCTTGAGTGAGTCAGTGAAGAGAGACAAAACCGGGTTTGACAAAGACAAGTCTGAGATGGTTCACATTAGAATTAAGAGACAACCGGCAGAAGAATATCCCTGATATCACTGTACCAAGACAGGGAAGTCACTGTGACTGTATTACGCAATAGATTTCTGCTTGTTGTCATTTAATGGCCATCTCCTTGCATCATCACAAGGTTTACACCCTGTGGAAAATGCTCGGAGGTGACTGTTCACTCAAGTAGGGAGGTGCCTGATACCAAATCCCATGCTCCCTTCGCTGAACCAGACAACAATTGCTTGGCAACACTCTCCCTGGGCAGAGTGGAAAACAAAGAAAAGTTCAGGGTTTCTATTCTCCCTGCATTGATAGCTGCGTTTTGGATTTTCTTTTCTTGGGGGGGAGCAACAAAAGGACAAACAACAAACTGACAGGCAAGTTTAAATAAAAATGGGAAACAACAGGATCAGGAATAAGCTGCAGACGCACACCTAACACATGTGGAAGAAATGCATAGATGCAAATTCTTGCTCAGCGTTGCCCTTGTGTGCAGACGGTGCAGTACGGTTCTTTGTTCGCCGCTCCTTTCTGTCCCGTCCGTCAGATCACTCACAACACGGTGAAAAGGAAAGTGCTCCGCTAGCTCGAATCTGGATTGACAGGCCTACCTTTATTACTGACTGAGTTATGTTTCCCCGCAAAAAAAGACGGGTCGGCTTTTGATGGCAATGAATGCAGAGTCAGCACCTTGCCTCTCTACGGAAAAGGATAACTTAACTGATCTCAGCTGAGACTGTCCCAGCCCCGGTGTAGAAAGAATTGCCTGGCAAATTACTTTTTGATCCATTTCTGGAACTCACTTTGTCCTATAAAAAGTAGCCTGTATGCCGTGATGGCAGCTTATAAGGATGCTTGTACTGACCTAATAGATGATAGACAGTGACAGACTGGGACAAGGAGAAAGGGTGCGCTCAAAGATCTGATACAGAAGACAGAGAGGAATAAAACATGTTGCCTTAAACCCTGTATTCATCTACTTCCTGAACTGGCTCATTACTATTCAGGGTCACAGGGGGGCTTGGAGCATATCCCAGCATGCACTGGGCGAAAGGCAGGGAAACACCCTGGGCCATATCGCCAGTGTTTCACAGAAACAAAGAAACGCACACAAACAGCATCACACCTGTGGGAATTTGGAGTCTTTAAATGAACCTAGAGCTGCAGTTGTTCGGACTGTGTGAGGAAACCAGAGCGTCCAGAGGAAACCAAACACACAAGGGGAAGAACAAACAACGGCCACGCACAACTGAAGCACCAATGACTTGTCACTACGAGGCAACAACGCCGAACCACTGACACACCACTCCCAGAAACCCTATCCACTTTCAACATGCATCATAAAATGACTTGTAAATACCATCGCACTGCTACTTACTTAGCTTGATATATGAGGTCCCTGGAGCATGACTGTTTGTTTAATCCTAATATATTCATAATTACACACTAATTAATGCAAGAGTAAAGCCCTCTTAATTCATCATCTCGGTGTCCTGAAGCAAGAGACACAATTACACCAACTCTAACATGTTTGCCTTCTGTCCAAAGCAAGGTTAACAGTTCGGAAACAAGCGCACGAGGTAAATGATGTGTGGAAATTCTACTGTTTTCGGATACTCACCAGCGGCCTCCAGCTGTGAAGCTTTGGGAGGAGGGTATTTCACACCAGGGAGGACGAGTAAAGAATGTGTTTTTTAAAAGAAATAGTTGAAATGGTGAAATTGATTGCACTGATCATGGATTTAATTGTTGAATTGGATTGAATGTTTACCATGGAACATGTGATATTAGGAGTAAATAACCCTAAATGTGAGTATCATTCGCACTGGTACTGTGAGGATATTAGATTTTCAAATAAAAAATAAGTTTTAAACATGTATTTATTTCTGCTGCAACTAAAAGAGAGGGGAAACTTATCTCCAAGCCATATGTGCTCGGGACTCGCCCCCATCACTGTAGGACGATTGTTTTGTACATCACAGCACATTTGCATGCAATCGGGAGTGTCTGGCCAAGAGGCTACATCATAAAATGCAACTCATCAGTGCGAGTAGGGTCGTCTACCAACTCCGTAAAGCTGTCACCATACTGCAAATGCAGCAGGAATGAGTCCTGGCCGGAGAGGAGCCTGGAGGATCCTGCGTGTTTGCAGCCCCGGTCAGATGCATGCATCCAGGCTACAAATATATATATATATATATACACACACACAGGCTGTTATACTGATTTTGTCCTCGCACACAGCTCCACAGCTCAGAGGTTTTTACAACACCACATTACCAGCGAGGTGATGGAGTCAAACCGGGGAAGAATGAAGTGAAGGTTGATTGTGCGTAAAGGATCTTAAGGTTACTGAGCACTGCCTTGTTTTATTGCTCATGGGCCCGTGTGTTTAAACCTCTTCCCACAGACAGGTTGGCTCGGACTCCTTCCAGGCAGGTGTGGAGCCCTAACTTCCCGTGTACAGCCGCCACAGTGCGGATAACCCCCCCCACGCTGCTCACTCCGTGGCGCTTATTCCAATAAATGTGTTTTATTCTAAACAAAAGCACGACAGTGAGAGGTTGCTGCGCTCAAGTTGGAACCTCGCTCAGAAGCCACAGACTCCCTCTCTCTCCATCTCTCTCTCTCCTGTGTAACCTTGAAGGTGCGGGATGATTAATGGGGAATTAAGAGAACAATAACGACATGCCAACAACGTGCTCCGTCACGCGTGGCTGCGATTCAGCAACAACAGAACAACAACAACAAAATACAATTTAAAAAGACAAGAAAGAAAACCAGCAGGAAACAACTTGTCACGTGCGGGGGTTACGGGGTGCCTTTCCGCATATGTGCCAACACGATTCATAAAAAAAAAAAAGAAGAAAAGAAAATCAGAAGAATCCATCCAGGGAAACTCACCAGTGCAGGTGAAGCCAGCCAAGACGAGGCAGAGCGCACGGAGGAGCGTGGCGCTGGAGCTACCGCGGACAAAGGGGCCCGGGAGTAAGGGCATCTTCGTGAGGGGTGGTGGGGTTTCTCTTCTTTCGCCACCTAAGTTTTTAAACAGGCAAGAGGAGAACCGCGGGCACGCTGCGCTGCTCTCAGGTCCGGAGAGTGTCCTCTGTGGCAGTAAAACGCCTTTTCTCTCAAAACAACACACACACACACACACAAAAAAAAAAAAAAAAAAAAATCACACCGCCCAAGTCTTTTGCCTCAACACATATCCCGGTGCCGTAGCGTGGCCATCAGTATCCCGCTCGCCTGCGTCCTCGCGGCTCGCCACAACGCATCACAGGTGTGGTGGATAAAGTGCTGGGCTCCTCCGCCTTCACCGGTGTCACTGTGTTTGTATCTATTTCTATGTCTTGTTTCTTCCCAGAGCCGGTACCCGTCCTCAAACTCTCCCTCTGTCACCGAGCCCTGGATCGAGAGGCAGTTTCTCGCCACTTTGCAGCCTCTGCGCGTAGAGAGCACCTTCTCCCCCGCGAAATTGCGAAGAACGGTGAGGAGCTGGCATCAGAGGGGGAACATCTGCTTGCACAGCAATGCTGGAGCGTGGAGAGTCAGTCAGGGGAAGGTGTAGCCTATCGCTGCGATGAGCGGAGCAGCAAAACCCGGAGCGGAGTGTGCGCGCTCGCTGGGGATGGAGCGTCCTGAGCAGCGCGCACTGCTGCTACGTCCTCTCTTGTTTTTTCTCTTTTGGGAAAAACCTGCCCTCGTCTCTTGAAATGAGCATAATTTACCGCATATTGACAAGGCACGACAGAGGGGGGGATTAGTTCACCTCGTATCCCCTGCAAGTGTGCGTTTTTTTCTCACATCCTCCAGCCATACATGAAAATGACGGATATGACATCCAGTCCTGCATGATGGGAATCAGACCGCTGCTTTGCATGCAAATGGGCACAGATCACATCTGCATGTCATTGAGTTTCAGTTAAATGCGCCACTGCTTTTCTTGAGGTTTTTATTTCTCCATGTGTGTGCGTGTGTGTGTGTGTGTGTGTGTGTGTCATGTGCAGTGCATGCCCTCACAACATACAGGCGCTCACAGATGAAGAAGCACGAGGATTAAAGCTCCCATGAGAGTGTACACCTGTCACCAAACTCTGACCAGGGGCTGACTTATGTTCCAAATAGGTTTTCCCTTCACCTTGTGGATGTGTCAGCAGAGCGACAATCAGCCCGATCAGCCATGCCTTTTACAACTAGCAGAATCGACAGCAGATTATTAATACACCTAAAGACAGCGGGTGTTAGGGGGTTGGGGGTTGAATGGTGGGGTGATGGGGGTGTTGTGTCTTTGTTGATCCATTCCTCCACACCCACACACTAGTCAGCAGAATAATAAGTGGACGCACAGAAGTAGACCACTGTCTTACCGGCTAATTATGGGGGCTCGTCTAGATGGATGGTTCCTCAGATAGAGCTCAGCTATTATACAATCTCATTAAGCCTCCTCTCCATCCAGCATCCCTCGCTAAAGGTCAAAGTCACAGTCAGAATGACAGTAGGATTCAAAGCGCAGACACACACACACACACACACACACACACACACACACACATACAGACACACACACACATACATGCAGAAAAAGGCACAACCCAGCAGCCATACAGTTCACGATCAAATCCTGACGGATACAGTGGATGTGAAAGGGTGAGGAAGGCAGAGGCGCAGCAGCTAAATGGAAGAGAATGACTCAGCCCTGGTCACTTGTGGAGGTTGCTCGTAATGATCTCTCTCATTCTGCTAATCGGCTCTGTGTCCGATCAGGCAGAGCAAGCAGCAGTGTGTCTCTTCCAGCCACAGGATGTGATCCTTTTTTTCTTAAAATAAAAACAGCCAAGCTATGTGCAAGGATCTGAGAATATGTGTAGATGCATGTTATCCTCTGACAGGGGAGGGGGTGTTATAGCTGTTGATAACAGTGTGTTTTCTTGCTGGGATGTGTGTTTGCTGAGTCAAAGCAGGCCGTAACCCCCACCTCAGCCTCCTCTGAGTCCAGCATCCTGCCCCCCTGCGCTCGCTCAATGAGATTGCATTGAACAATCACGGCTCTTTGGGGAGTTGACACATTCAGTTGTTCATCGATTTGTGGCGTTGTAATTAATTTTCTCTCCGTCATTGGCTCGCGCTGTAATGTCCTGAGATTTGAAGCAGCTTGTTCTGCTGCAATCAATCATGAGACCCGGACGGAGCCACCATTTCTCTTGTATCATCTTGAATAATTCAGCAGCAGCTATGATCCAAAGAGACTAGATTCAGTGGCCGATGAGTATTAAGAAAACATGAGGCTCATTTGTATGTTGCACATTGTTAAAGTGATTGTGGTCATGGATCATTTCATAAACCAGGCAATTACACTCCCAACATACGCAACCTATAAAGACAACTGATTCGCCTGGTCGATAATAATTGATCCGATGGAGGTGTCCTGCATGAAATTAATATTATTTATTGTTTACAAACAACACAGAGGGTCCCTGGAGGAGGATGCAGCTCCGGCTCTGACTGTCTGCATTCCAGCACAGACGTGTGGAGAGAGCGGGCGTATCAGCTTCCACCATGACCACAGCTTCACAGCCCCTTGTTTTGTTTATATCAAATTAAACTGCAATGCTACTCCAGAGAGATATAATTGACCACAGTCTCAGATTAAATGACTGTAAAGATCTTAATAAGCCATCAGCGGATTGCATATTACATTGCAAACCACTTATGAGGATGCAGTCCAATGAGAATGAAATTGAGGTTCAGATTTGCATGCCACAGCATTTTAGCCATTAATTACCATGCAAAATGACTGTATGATGATCAATAGTGTATAAATTTAATTAAAAGGAGCTAAAGAAATCCCAGTTGGAACCGAAGGTATTAGTTTAACAACATGGCCAAATCATAAACCACGCACCCTTGTCTCGGAAATAACATTACACATATGTTATGTATCTCTATCTCTATCTCGATCTACACAGTTTATATATATATATGGGTGGAGGATGTGCTTCTTATTTTCTGTCTCAGTTTCTGTCTGATGTTTCCATCCTCTCTGACAACAACATATATACAGTATATCTATATCTATATCTATATCTATATATATTTATATACTGTATATAAGTGATAACTGCAAGATCAGTTTCTCTGGTTTTACTAATAAATGTTATGTGTTAAGATTAAATTAACATTTGTTTTTGTGTGTACGTATGTATATACATATGTGTTCACACACATATTTATATATGCACACTATATTTATATATATATATACATATACATTACCACATAATACTGTTATCTATAAGTACTAGTAAGGCCACCATCATCTTTTCATTAGTAACCAAAATACACAGGCTGCTCCTCCACTGTGGCTGTAAATACACGAGTAAAATGTTAGGATCGGATTATGAGATGCAAAGCTGTGACTTTGTATAATTAAATAATTTCACACAAATGGAGATAAAATAGCCTCAGTGTGATCTCACCATAACTGGTTTGGCTGAGTGAAGAGCGAGAGATGGAGAGTTTCAAAAACAGAGAGGCAGAAATTGAAGGGGAGGGTGGAAGGGTGGGTGGGCTGGTTGGATCGGAGGGCTGGGGGGCGGGGGTTGAAGGAGCCCACTGAAGGTCTCTCATTTCAGCAGCACAGACTGCTGATGAAGCTGAACTTCCAATATCCCACTGCTTCAGCTCTGATGATTTCTCAATTTTACAGATATGGCCAGAGAATGTGATTTGATGAAAATGTAAAATGGGATAACCACCAAATCATACGAAGTGGGCAACATTTTACTCCTTGACTATAAATCAAACGGAGACACTCTAAAAATGAAAGTTGATTTTGTGTCTTTGATTCAAAGTACAACTCTCCTGACTCAGAAGAGGAACAGATGTCCTGTCACACCCTCTAAAATAAGATTTTGTTTCATGCAGATCATTTGTAAGTTCGAGAGCTCGATGAATGAAAGGAGCCCGGGCGTTGTTTAGGTGCGGCGCTCCAAGAGTTGTTTCGAACGGGAACTTAAATAATTTATTCATAGAGTGTGTTTCCATCCCAAATATATTCTCCTAATATAAAACACCGGTGAGTGTTTGGAAATATATGATGATTTCATTTTCTCCCAGTCTCTGGATCATAAATAAATTTGCATCCTGTCAGCAGAATGGACTAACTGACTTGTAATCCATCAAACTCACTGCTTAGCACTTAAACAGTTCAACACATGCTAACCTGATTATTTTTTCTTTCACAGAAGAGCCTCACAGCTGTGTGCTGTAATAGGTGAGAGGAAGAACTAGTAGCACTTACTTTTTAAAGACCTCGTAAAACAATGGAATAAAGAAGAGGAATGGACTCAATGAATGGCACTTTTTCAGGCTTTTTTAATTCTGGGGAGATGCATTTGCATAAAGAATGGTTTTCGTTTCTCATTTTGAATGTAAATGTTGAGAAAGCTCAAATAAAGAAAAAACACTTTAGATGTGTAATCGTGTCTAAATAAGGTGTCATTATGCTTCTCAGAAAAAGATCTGATTCCCTTTCCTCTTAAAACGGCATCCTATTAATACAGAATCCTGTGCGACGAAGAATAATACTTTATTGGAACCAGCCTGGAAATGTGAATCATTGTACGAGTGTTTGATATACCTCTTCACCAGACAATGGGTGACAGTGAAAATGTGTCAAGCTCAACCATCTTCCCACCAGCTTTTTCCCCCCTTACATTTCCTTATTCTCCAAAAAAAAAAGAAAAAAATGTTTCCTGAAATATGCTTCCTGGAACGACATTCTCTCGTTGTTTTGAATGTGACATTGTCTAAGCGTGCATGGGAGAGGGGGACTTTGAATGATGTTGAATGTTTTATGACTCCCTGCTTTTGTGTCAGTCCTTCCCCAGTGCTGCACCGAGCCTCTGATCTGAGAACCTCATCTACGGCTGCAGGATCTGACAGCAGGAACAGGAGGACAGGGGGAGCACGGAGGATAGCCGCACTTAACATTTGAGGAGGTTCGTTTCAATATGCTATGTATCATCCGTCGGAAAATGTTCCCTGAAATGTATTACTGAAGATCAATCTTTAAAAAAAAAGAAAATACATTAGAAGAGTTTTAGGTCTGCGTATTGTTCCTGTAGATTTGATAGTCAGCTTTAAAATCTGCAAAAGTTATTGTATATTACCAGTGATTGAAAATGAAAAAATACATTTACGAAATTACTGCACCTAAGTACGTTTTTTGCTAATTTCGAGGTACTTTTATGTATTTCACTGCATTTTTCTGACAAACTTGCTTATATTTCCCAAATATTATAAACCAGGAGTGCAAACACTGTCTATCTTTTGTCTTTAGATCTGACCATTTTTTGTAATTACTCAATTAATCATCTGATTAATTAAATGTAAAACAATAGTCTGTGATACAGATTGTAATTTCACAGTTCAAAGTGACATGTTGAAAAACAAATTATACTCAGTTTACAGTGACATAAAACAGAGAATAGCAGCAAATCATGCCCCCCCCCCTTTGATTTATTATAATTTCATATAATAATTCCAGTTTTTTTTAATTAAAGCTCAGTACTGTCAGGGTTCATTTTTCATCCATAAACTTGTATTATTTTTGATACTTATTGAGACTCATACTTATCGCCTTTTACTTTTGTAACATTTCAAATGCAGGACTTCTGTAATTGTGTATTTAACATTGTTTAAATAAAGACTTCTTCTACCAATGACAGTTGCTAAACTCAATGTTAATTTACATCTTTAAAGCCTTTGTGCAAATACAGAACTGAATCCGGCTGCATATGAGCTGTAGCTGCAACTGTGTTGATACAACAGAAACATCTTAAGCTTGCTAATAACTTCTTTTTCACACCAGCAATCATTTTGTAACATTTTACACGTAAAAAAAAAAAAACATAGTGTCACTTTTCAAATTCCTCTTCAAATCCAATGAGCCATTTAATTTACACCAGAGATGTAGAAACAACACAACTGCCTTCGCTCGCACATGTTCCACCCACAAAAAAATAAAAAACAAAACTCCCGGGAATGATCTTCATTCATGAGACATGATAGATTTCACTCATAAATCCAATAAATGTAGAATTTTGCTTGTAATTCAAAAAGTAATGACCTTCAGTGCCTGAGCTGCAGGAACTCAAACTATCCATTTAAGCCCGGTGAAAGTGTCATGTAACAAGAATAAAAGAGACACGTATTTGTCAAATCACAACTCAATACTCTTTGACACTTGACATGCAAATAGATACAGTTACTATGTTAATGGAATGAATGGATTTTTCTGTCACGTAACCCACTCTGTTCACTGGCACTTTGATCAACTAATATTGTCTGAATGTGAAGGTATAGGCCAGCTCTCAGATTTATGCTGCAGTCACAGTCAAGTATATTTAAGCCAAAAATGCATTTCTTGGATACCCAGTTCAGCATATTTTGACATTGCCCTAATGTGCTCCACATCTGCCTCTGACGGGGCTCATAAACAAGGGCCGGTGGACAACACACGTACAGTAGCCGCTTAAATCTTTATTTTTGCCTGTCAGGCTCTGTTTGTGAGACGTCCAATCTATTTGTCTGAGCACATTCTCGGAGAGATGTCAGAATGGTATTGACAGAGACCAATCGTAAGGCGAGTGCACATATTGTTCACTCTGCACACATCCTGCTCATTCAATTCCTGGAAATTGCTATGCCTCAAAAAGAAGGTTGTCATTATTTTGTCACTCAGCGTCCCAGGTGACATTTACAGAAAATAACCTCACAGGCAAAGAGGAACACCACAGAGAAAAATATGAAGTCATGTTTTCGCCTTGAAAAAGCAAAGTGTCTGCACAGGGAACCAAAACATTGTCTATAGCATGATAAATATACTGGGCAACCAAAACACTGACGATAGAAAATAAGTTTTGTAATAGATACGATTTTAACTGAAGCGTAAACCTCAAATAAACTAAAATTTAATCAGGATTCATTGGTTTATCTTTTAGTTGGCTTAGTTTATTTTGGGGTAAAGATTAAAGTCATTTGATCTCTTTAATGAAATTATCTCTGTCACGTTCCTTTACACACGTCCTCATGGTATTGGTGTTAAAGGCGGGGTGTAGGGTGTTCTCAAGGCCGTGCGAGTGAGTATTTTTATCTGACGTGGCAACTTTTACAGTTTTGCTGTTAACTCCGTATGGATAACGTCTTTCATAAAACTGCAGCGGATTCCTTCTGAGTGCTGCACTCATGAGTCCTGTATTGTAACTGCCAGAATGACAGATGGCTCTGTTAGTAATCAAGCCAATTCAAAAGATACGGCCTTGAGTTTGATGCAGGATAGTGGTGATGGGTAGCTTACAGGACCTACACACAGGGGACACACAGACACAAACTATATATATATATATAAAATACAGTCTTCACATGTGTATTTATACATGAATGAAATTCTTATTATCTCAGATGTTGAACAGATCACATGACTCTACAGTTTAAAATAATTCCTATCCCACCTTCCACTGACCCTGGTGGATTTCTAACCTGGATAATGATTTTCTCAGAGCTATTGCGAACTGAATACACCACATTAGATTATTAATGAAAATTGGAAACACGGACCCCAGCTGAGGAGCGCGTGGTCCCGGTCAACAGGCATCAATGTTACAGCCCCCCATTCATTAAAGGAAACACTTGAGCCTCCTCTTGGGGCGAATCTCTCCCGGTGTTGAACCCATGACTCCATATGCAAGGCACTGTAATAGATGGCAGCTCTACTGAATAAGTATTTTCCAAAGAACGACGGATTAGATCTGGACTGGAAATAAATATACCGACATGCTTGTTTTGTTTTTCTCTTTGTTTAGTTTTTTTGTAAGCCACAATTAGACGCTGAGCAGAAAAATTTGGATGGAAAACTGGAAAAGCAAATATAAATCCTCATGTTCAAAATCAATCAAAGCACAGTTAGTCATGTCATGATTATTCAGAATTTTATGAAGCTTTGCTAAACGCAGCAAAAACATATTTGGATTCTATTGTGTGTTTCAAAACTCTACCAAAGAAAACAATGTATTATTTCTGGTTTAAGATACCTAATGAACACATGGATTTCCATTGGCTCTATATGTGCACAACCCAATGGATGGTTGGAAATAAAAATCCATGAATAAATATTATTTAATGTATTATTAAAAGAAAAAAAAACAATTAATCTTGTCAAGTGGCCGAGGGGTAGAGCGGTCGTCCTCCAACCAGAAGGTTAGTGGTTTGACCTCAGTCTTTTCCATCTGCATGCCAAAGTGTCCTTGGGCAAGATACTAAACCCCTCATAGAAAAGTGCCCATAGATGCACTGTATCAATGGGGTTGTGAATGGGTGAATGGCAAACTGTACTTTAGTACTTTAATTACAGCAGATGAAGCAATGTGCCTCAACCTGTTTGTTGAACAAAATTCGTCTAATTGGATTATAAAAACAACGACAACAACAAAAAACCTATGTAGCAGTAATGTGACACCCCCCAACCCCCAAATAAAATTGTCAAAGTAAATACTGTAAAATAGCCACAGGCTCAGAAATAAAAAAATAAAGACACCAAATGAAAATAAATTCCTTACAAGTTGTGTTATAGCATGCAGATTTATTATTATATACTGTTTATATATTATTTATTTTAGTTTCTTTATAAAACTGAGGGTCTAACATAGTACAAGGTTTGCTCCTGGCTCTGAAGAATCTATTTATTTGATGTTGCAATGGGGAATTTATCTCAAATAATTGCACAATATTCTAGAAATGAAATACTGAATAGTAAGTCAAAAATGTCTCAAACTGTATCTAGTCAAAAATGAATTAAGCAAATGTTACAATGTATAAACGTTTAAAATATAAATGAATTAACACAAAATGAATGTGCTTATTGTAAAGGAAGTAACAGCTCGCTACATTAATTGGATATTATAACCCGTCTGATTGGTCCTTCTTACAATAAAAACTATTGTGTTCATAAAACTGGAGCACTGATCGGATAAGCGAACATGGGTTTTTGTGGTTTACAGCAAAGAATCCCAAAAACTGGAGGAGGACAAATTCAGACATTCAATTACTACATGGTACTACATCGACATCCCATAGTAAAAAAGACTCGCCCTTTTTGTAAGGCTGTGCAGCGAGGTTGTCTTGGAGGAGTTGGACCTCCCAGCAATCATGGAAAATAAAGCAGTAAAAATAGTTCAAAGAGCCATTACAGCGGTTCTCAGAAAATCCCTTTCATCATTTATCTGCTGAACCACTCCATCAGCAAAAAGTGCTTTGGCTGTACTGTACCATCATCACAAACAAAGACAGATTTAGCCTTAAAAAAAGTGCCTGTGATGATGGAGTTACGTACTCCGGAGCCAGGGATGGTGGTGACGACCCTGCAGAGCTCACCTCCTATAGCTGTTGATTAAGCACTGTCATGGTAATAGTATGTGATCAGCTTTTCTTAACCAATTTCCTACTTTCAACACCTGGAGCGTTGAATTAGCAGCAGCCCTAAGTGTGGGCTGTGCGAGGAATGCCTGTGGGACATATTGAGAACCGTCTGCGAGCTATTGAGCTGGTGGGGTATCAGCTGCAGCCCACAAACAGGACTGAAATTGATGAATGATGCAGCTTGAAAGGACTTGTTTAGAGTTCAGTGAGACGAGCTGTCCCGAATAGATTCAGAAGATCACATGTCAGCAGGATACAGAGATATTCTTACTGGACCAAGGTTGTGTGTGTCAGAGAAATTTTATCCAGCTTCCTGATGGAGTTCATTTTTCTCCCTCATGCCTCTGCTCAGCTCAGGGAATTTATGGGAGGAGATGACATATCCGGACAAAAGTTACAGGTATTTTATATTGCTTGTGAGCAAACAGAGGCGAGACAAAGACTGTGTGTGTGTGTGTGTGTGTGTGTGTGTGTGTGTGTGTGTGTGTGTGTGTGTGTGTGTGTGTGTGTGTGTGTGTGTGTGTGTGAGGAGGTCCACGCTGTAGGGCAGATTTTTAGAAAATTCAGCCACAATGTGAAACTAATTAACAGACAGGACAAAAAGGTGGTCGGCTACTGCGAGTATAAATAAATACATAACCCTAACCCCACAATGCAAAACAACAATTCTTGAGTATATATGAGACTTATTTTTGAGACTGTTGTTATGTAATTTGGAATCACATCAACCCAGGATTCTGAGTTTATTAATTACATCATAATTAACATATATGATTTTTAGATTATGTGTTTTAAAGCTGGAGTTCAGGACATTTTCATATAAATGAATATCCATTACTTTCAAGCCCTCACCAAAAATGTTTTCACACAATGCTGATTAATCCGAATCACATTATCAGGTAAACGTCTCTGTGGTTCGCAGTGTACCACTGTTTTAGACCTGGTGTGTGTATGCATTACAGTCCTTGTAGCTTCAACCAGCAACAATTGGTTTTATGAAAACTGAAGAGGGGAGCAACCATAGCAACAGAGACACAGGACAAACATTATGGATACTCGACATTCAGAAGAAAAAAAACAACAAAGTGAGCTTTTCCCTCATTGGACGACACTGAAGGGAAGGGAAAAAGAGACATGGATGTCCACCTTACTGCTCTTGGACAGGGTGGCATTTGTAAAATATAGGTAGAAGAAAAACAATTACTGCATTACTGTTTCTCTGTCAAACAGTGTTTCAGTAATTACTCCCACTGCCAATGGGGGGAGACAAAAGGGCTGCATTCATTTCAATATTGTTGGATAAGCCATTTAGATGATGGATGTATGGACGTACATGTGGACGGATGGATTCTTGGTGCGGATGGAAATCAAACTTGTAAATGATTTTGAACCTCTAGTATAGGGTTGTAGCTATAAACCTAATGTGATAATGCAGCATTTATTAAGGGTCCTTATCCAATGACATCATTGATGGTTAATAAATAATTAATAATGTATCGATTACAAGCCACTCAAAATAACATATTTTACGTGGCCAGGTTGTGCACGTGATTCATCCCTATTCCTGCAGGAGGCTGGATTTGCCTGATCAGGGCATCAGAGTCCTTCAGTTGGTTGTTTGACCTCTGATCTTCTGGAAAATGTCCCATGTCAAATGTTTATTATCGTAGCAGCTCCCCATTTTTCTATTATGCAGTATGATAACACATGTAGGGTGTGACATTATAGAGAATACACCGAGGAGACTCCCCTTCATCTCCATAATAAGACTGTTTTTATACATCCTCCTTGATGGCATGGTAAAAAAGATATAAAGGTCTAATTCATACCCACTAATGTTGACTGTGAACCAAGTAACACCTGAGACCCGGAGCAGTAAAAGACTCTAAATCAAAAGATTTGACCGTTTGAGACAATTCCCAGTCTATTGAAACCAATATATATGCCACTTAGTGTCTCAGTTACAGCCCGTCTGTGTGGCTTTGCTGTTGCCTGCGTCAACCTGGGATCTCACAAATCACATCTACACTGTTCAGACTCTAATGTAACTGACAAACTTTAGAGCTGATTCCATCTTTATCGGGCCGGGTGTATATCAGCATGATTCATGTGAATGACAGTGAAACCAGTTTGTCTACATTTGACGGAGTTGTGTTAACCTATACATGAGGCATGGTTTAGTTTCTGTCCTGTATATCTATAAGAGATGAATAGAATATTAACCATATAATAGAAATGATAATACCGAAAAGCTCAGCCACATATTGCCATGAGTAAAAAACTTTAAATTGTCCAGTGATCATGTTGTTACATTAACTTGAAACACTGAAAATAGAAAACCCAAAGGGCCTGTGAGGAACATTCTTTCAGGATCATGAGTCTTTATTCAGGCTTGATCTCAGTTTCTAGTCTTTTTATTTCTAAATAATCAATTATTAAATATCTCTGTTGTTTTCACCCACTTTGATAAAACTTTGTAGGCTTTTTTTAACAGTTGTCTTTTTTTTTGGTAAGAGCTAATGCACAGCACAGCAAAACATGAACAATTGGTTTATGAATTTTAGATCTGCTCTGGTAACTACTGAAATATACAGATAGTATCATGTATCATGTGTGAATGCAGAAGGAAAATTTGATATTTTTGAAGCGAGTAGCCTTTCTTCAAATTATTTTCAAATTATTTTAATTAAATTACTGTTATTAACTTTACATCAAAATATCATATGGCACATTTTAATTTAAGTTATTTGTTGAACTCAATAGCATTGGAGTTTTATGTGCTTGATTAAAAACACTAAGTAAAGTAAACTTAATGATGTGTTATAACTCAAACTGGATGTCCGTTGGTGTTTCATGCCATGTGCAACTAAGAACAATTCAGAAATTGTCCATGTGGACAACCCCAACCAGCTACAAAACTGTAGCTATCTGCATTTAGGGTTTATTATAATAAAGCTTAGTAAATATATTTAAATTGTAGTTGTAGCAAAATATATGACATTATTACAAATCAGTACCTATAGAGTCTTTACTAGTGGATTAACTGATGGTTTCATGGACATGTTTTAAAGATTTCTGATCTAGAAAATGTTTGGGCGGGATATAATTAAGAACAATACAAGAGTGTAAACCAGTGGTGTATCTGTTGTGGAGGTTTATTTATTTGATGGACAAGCTGGACATGTGGGATTGTACAAAATTGTTCTTGTGGTCAAAATTGGCAATTGCAGGAGCAGCCAATGAGAATGAAAATAAACTGTATTCTGATGATATTCTACCTTTGAAACACACACACAGACAATATATAATGCTTTTGACAAGTTTATCATGACACGTAAAAATTGAAACTGTCTGTCTTTTTACCTGTCAACCTGCCAAATCGACAGAGTCAGACCAGAGTCTCATAAGCCATAGTCTTATCAGAGCGGAGGTCAGAGAGGTCAGAACAACTGAGCACTGGGGGGTTGTAAGCTTTTTAAAAAACTGTCTCGTAACATTTGCATAGTGCAGCTCCAGTGTCTTACTCTCCCTTATCACCTATTTTATATTTCAGACGCTGAATGGAGTTTGCAGAGTGTCAGACAGAGAGATATGATTGAAGTCTCCTTGTGGTAGACGTGATTGGATATTGAGTCTGAAATGCGGTGACAAGTGAGTGACATGTGCTGCACACACAGCAGGGCTGGTTTGAAACAACATCAACAATGCATGCGTAATCACAGTGACAACACCGTAAGCCCTCGGAGTCTGACACACCATTTTATATCCCACATTACACCATCTAGAGCAGCGGTGGGGAACCTTTTACCTATCAAGAGCCTTTTCCATTTTACAGCATCCTTCAAGTGCCATACTAAATTATTGAACACATGGAGCTGCTTCTTCTTGTCGGAACGTCTGATGTCAGATGGTGGTGATGGTGATGCTACTCACAGCTGGTTTTAGCTACAAAAAGATTGCTCCGAAAGTCTTCACCTTTGGTTGAGATGTACATGGGTTGCAGAGACAGAAAGTCGTCCCTCGTCGTCTCAAGCTCAACACTGTCTAACAATAAAGAAAACTGTCTTGTTTTGTGATTTTTGTTACATCGCAGATCAGAAAGGAAAAGTGATATTTTCTTTTCTTTTCTTCAGGGTTTTTTCAGTATCTCATACTGTATCATTAATCCGCCCTGTGATGGTTCATCAAGACAAACTGACACTAGAACAATTTTGTGTGGTTCTACCAGGAGTGGCATGGTGGTTCAGTGGTTAGCACTGTCACCTCACAGCAACCATGTTCCTAGTTTGAGCCACAGCTTGGCTGCAGTCTTAGTGTGTGAAGTTTGCTTGTTCTCACTGTGTCTGTGTATGTTTTCTCTGGGTTCTCCTGCTTCCTCCTAGACTCGTAATTGTCTGTTGGTGTGAATGGTCATTTGGATTACTGTACGTCGGCCCTGCGATATGATGGTGACCTGTCCAGGGTTTGCCTCGCCTCTGGTCCAATGTAAGCTGGAATTGGATCTAGCTCTCTCCCGACCCTCAAAGAATAATCGTTATAGATACATGGATCTAGCATCTTTTCAGCAGCTCCTTTACAAATTCTCCTTTTGAATGAGGTTTCAGCTTAAACTCGATGACCACAAATCTTGCCTGCATAACATTGTCTCTGTCGGGAGTCTTGTGTAAGCTGTTTTGTTGTGCTGCAAACTCCACCAAAGAGCATCAACGTATCCGAGAGCATTGGTCCTTGCAACTAATCCATTTACTTCCTTTTCTCTTGGACATTCTATATCTATTCACCACCACAGTCACTATAATGCAAGCCAGTGATGACACATAACAGCTACATACTCTATGTGTTTCCATAGCCAACTAGGACAACCCTGATGGACTACTTTTTTATGTTATTTTCTCAAAGAAAAATGTATTGCTGTCGTGAAAATCTTTTTCATATTATTCAATTGCATCTTATGTTTTTATAAATTGTCTCATGGGGCCAAATCAATTTGTCAAACATGCAAAATACAACCCAAAGGCCAGATGTTCCCCACTCCTGCTCTAGAGTAAATCACACAGAGAATAAGGTTTTAAGAAAAAAGAGTTTTTATCTTACTACACAATAGACACAAATAATTGCTCTTTGTATTAACCAAGTGCATTTACATCAAGCATAAGTATGGTTTCAAAAAATATAAGTTTGGAATATTGCAAAAACTATAAGATTTAGGACTTTGGACAGGATGATCTATTATCCAGAGATGTGAAGATAAAGTGAACAGAAAAAGAAGTGCTGTTTCAAGCCCGTCTGAGCCAAGCCCAAATTAACCACTAACAGTTTGACCTACTTCAGAACCAGCGGGCCTGATTTCTTTTCATATTTGCTGATGAGGCCAAAGAAGAAAGCCGCATTAAGTGGAGGGAAGGAGGCAAGTCTTTGAAAAACAAATAAGTACAAAAAAGTGAATAAACAGAGCTGGCAGCCACATACATAAATAAACTGAAATGGCCTTCTGACCTCAGCCTAATTGGCTTTAACTGATTAGTCAACATGCTCTAAAATGACGAATGCTGTGAAATGGAATGATGTTGAATTGTTATGTTTACATTTAGGATACAGGATAAAAGATATAGTAGTATAGGCACAGGTATTCACACCTGAACCAATACCTGAAATAAAAAAAGACCTGACACAAGCCTTGACAGTTAGGCACTGTGAGGATAATCTATATTTCATAGAATGGATGCCGACAGGGATTTAATTTTTATTACTGCCAGGCGCCCAGTTTCAGGTTCAGATCTATGAAAAACTAATATAAACACAAATGTGCACACACACACACACACACACACACACACACACACACACACACACACACACACACACACACACACACACACACACACACACCCACTGAACGTAAACAATGTTTAGGAAAACAAACACCACCGCAAGCCCAGAGAGGAAATCGAGGCTCAGAACTAAAGTCGTGGATGTGGCGGCACTTTCCCTAACGGCAGCCCAATCTGCTGGAACCTATCCCTATGGAGGATTTTTCATGAGCCACACACACACACACACACACACACACACACACACACACACACACACACACACACACACACACACACACACACATGCACGTTCTATTACTGGATATGTATTCATCAGACCGTGGTGCCATTAGGACCAACTCAGGTTAGCTTTTTCAGGACACCAGTAAAGGCAGGCATCCATCAGCTGGTTGTTATGCACACCTCACTGAAGGCTCCCAGAGGTAAACTGCTTTGTAGAATTCACAATTTGATGTCTCAGGTTGAAGGATTTGTTGTAGCCATCACCTGTGTGACAGTTTTACAATAAAAAACCTGATCGAGCTAAGATGTCAAATTGGGGACTGGAAAGTTCGGTTGCAAAGCTGCGTGGACAGATGAGAATTGCTTGATCATTTCAGCTTTCTTTTTTTCAAAAACATTTTAACAGGAAATCTAATTTTCTTCCCCCCAGGACACAAGTCATAAAGCCCTGCATTAACCCCGTTAACCCCGAAGCAGCCAGGAATAGCTGAGCCACACAGTATGTATAATAGGACACTTCTGTTTTAGCACATGCCACACATCACACAGCAGTTCATTTAGTTATTACAGGGCTGACTGGAAGAGTTTGACCATGACTTGTATGTGTCACTTAACAAATACCTTATTTAGTTACTGTTCAAGACCTGCAGTACGGCTGCCTTCGATTTAATTATTATTTTCACTGTACAGCTACATGTCATCATTTATTATTTGGGAATTTTGTCAGGACAACACATCAGTATTAGTGTTGTCTAATACATATATTTCAAATTTGAGATAGACTGGCTGTTACAGAGCTAGAATAATTAGTTTGGACTGAAACGATGAAAAAATCATTGTCAGTTACTGTGGCAATGTATTTACTACAGACTGGAGGTAAAGTGACTGGTCTGTAAGTGTAACCAAACCAAACAGGAGACACCTGGTATTGGTGTTTTAGGATTACTGGGAATTTGTCTGTGTTTTCCTATCATATCCGCAAAAGAGGTTGTATTTTCTTCTTTGTTTGTTTGTTGTTTGTGTAAGTAAACGAGATTACTTTAAGACTACGGATCACCATGCAACCTGGTGGAAGCATCTGGTATAGGTCAAGATATAACCCATTCCATTTTGGTGTGGATCCAGAGCAGAGGGCGGATCTTGGATTTTTATTCTTTCTTTATCATTAAACATTTTTCATGGATCAGACAAAAAGTCATGTATCCTGATGAAATACACCAGACATGTTTAGGGGACTGATACTTATGAGTGTGAGCAGTTTGGTGCAGATCTAAATAAAAATCTGAATGTTGGGCCATGGCTGAGGACTGCGGTCTCTGAGTGCCATTCTACTACAGTTATTAAATAACCTGTGTAACCTGCTGATTATAACATTAATCAGAACAATAACAGGCAATTTCAGATCAAGAGTTTTCATCAATTAGCAGAGGAGATGTGCATATTGCTTATATGAGTCATTTTATTACATTATGCATATTTCTATAATTTGAACATATTTGGTAACAAATCTTAAAATATGCAAAAGGTTAGTATGAATTCTAATGATATTCTGTTATATTAAGTCTATTGATGATACAATTAAAGTTTATGTTGTTGTATATGTTTGATATCTTTAATAGGTTTATAAGTCAGGATTTTATTATTATGGGGTCAACCCACCTTTATATCTGCAGAAGAGACCTATGTCTTTAGTTTGACTTAACATTCTTTAATATTAATGTGACTCATAAGACTGGTATAGTTCCATTTCATACATTTTCCTGATACTGAAGTTTCACCAGTCTGGTTTCTGCAGTCGCCCAGCTTAGATAGGTTTTATATATATAAATATATATGTATATATATATATATCTCCATTACAGTTATGTTCTGACAGATGTGGAGGTATCAGACATGATCCCTTTGATCACACCACCAGGTCTAACATTAAGCTGGGTTACAGTCATACCCAGCATCTACATCCCTCAGGAAAATGAAAAGTAGATAATGAAAGAAGGAGCATCTAAGAAGAAAGATCAGTCAAGTATATTTTCCTTATTCTTATTTAATAATCAGACAATGCTGTACTTTCTTTTCAACACAACTGCACTATATGGTTATGTTGCAGTTTCCTCTATATTGAATCTGCTTTATTTAATAAAGTTGTTATGTTATAAATGTGGTATTCATTTGGTATGTATAATAGATCTTATTTCAGGGCTAGGAGCTGTCCATACTGTAACATGCAACACAAGTTTCCTCAGCAAGAAAAGCTAGGGCCTTGACTCATTTCTCAAAAGGTACACTTTTCTCCTATCAGTGAACACTATTCATATATCTTCACACAAGTTTGTACATGTAAAATCCTTTATTCATACACTGAAGTCATTATCATACACTCAAAGGGCACACTCTCCTCCAGGTATAAACACAAAGCTACTTATTCAGTGACACACTAATCACAATCGCAGGATCCTTTAGATTTGTTTGCATGTGCTCTGGAACAATGGATCCGAATCACACTGAGGTAGAAAGACAGAGAGGAGGTAAAGGTCAAACAGTGTTAGCAGTGCTTTGCACTATAATACATGGGATGACAATGAGGGAAGGTGGAGAGATGGTGCATCTGCGTCACTGCTGCATCTATTCAGCTGAGAAACATAATGTACCTTGCTGTTGTACATGTATACACATACAACATTGTCTTTGTTTCAATATTTATCGTATCCTTCGTTGTAAAAGGCTACGGGCAAAACACTGGTACACTGTGCCTTTAGCAGGAACTCTGACAGATTGACAGCTCAACATTTCCAGTATGTACTGGCAAGAACAGCTTTCTGGGTAATTTCCTCTGGTTTGTTGGATGATTCTACTCCAACAGCAGGGCTGCGTGTGCTTTACTACTATAAACTACATTGTGTTTTTTTTTACATTAGACATGTTTTATTACAGTAGGCTTGAGTGTATTCACATGGTTGTATTAACATGCATTTTGTTATTACATCGTTATTTGCAAATTGCAAACAAACAACAACAAAAACAAACACGTTGGTCACTTTTGCATTGTAAAGTTCAAAATGATGCAGACTGTCAAAATACTGACATCAGAAAAAAATATATTTTGGTATGAGTCTTTTAAATTTAACTCTCTGGTGTCTAGTGTTGAGGGCAATGTGTGAATTTAACCAGCATGGTTAAATTTGTTTGCATGAACCTCTCCACAGTGAGGGCATTGACTATGAGTAATAATGAGTATACATATAAATATATATACATATATATATATATTTAAATATATTATGAGTGTAGTTATATTATTTGAAGACCCATATATGCAAAATTATTTTTGACCCAACCTGATCCACATCAGTTTGAAGTTATACAATTTTGGTGTGGAAATAGATTTCATTCACAATCTATTGGCTAGGGAGTTTATGATACAATAAAAAAATCTGCAGCAAAGTGTCAGAGAAGCTCCGATGCCTCAGAGAGTGTTTCTCTCTTTTGACTCTAACCAGAACTCTGGGCTCCAGAGTTAACACAGATCAAAGACTCACACAACCCGGGGTTAACGCTGTTGGGACTATAACCACCCATGACTTAATGAGATTTGTTTTGATAACAAACATTCATCCATATCTTTGTTTTTTTATAACAACATGTTTAACAAGAGAGATTTGAATCTTTGGGCAAAACCCAGACAAATCGTAAATAACCCAGCTTTAGAGTTCAACAAGCCTGAAGACGAGATTTGAAGTTCAAGAATCCTGGGTGAACAGAGGGCGAGCATCAGTTTAAAAATTCATATCCCTTCTTAGTTATTATCAAACATCAGATAAAAAAACCTTATGTTTGATGCCCTGGAGTTGGATGTGTCTACATTTAAATATACCAGAGCTGCATTCTAAATATTCCAGCCTGACACTGTGTTGTGTCAGTTGGAGGGGCCATCTGGACAATCTGGAGGATTCCTGAACACTCAGTGCATGTATCACTGGCCGCCACCTGGTCGATGTGGATGGAAACGAGAACCAGACAAACAGAGACAGTGGCCTGTGGCTCGGACTACTGGCCCAGGTGAGTGAATGCAGCCATGAAGGAATAACACATCGGTCATGATCACAAACTGTGCTGAGAGCGTAACTCAACGGCTCATGCTCAGATAAGTGTAATCTCTCTACTGTTTATCCTCTTCTTTTCCTTTATCGCGCCATTGTAGCACACTGATAGCATTAATAAATAAGGATTGATTTGGAGGGTTTGGCAGTGAGTCTCAAGTTCGGAGCCAGTTTTCATTTACAGTGCGTTCCTGATGTAATCCAGGCCAGTCAGCAAACAAGAGCATGACACCATCAAAAATCAAATGCTATAGTGTTTTTGGTGTAAAACATAAAATCCAGTTCGTTGGCAGCGCTGCTCTCCAACACACACCCAGAGGTGCCAGCGCTGCCGACTGCCGAGCACTAAAAGCTCTAAAAAAATTGTTTTTTCAACTCGATAACTTTCGCATTGCATGGCACTCCGGGAAAGGATTCTGTTGCTTTAGCTCGGAACATTTTCTCATTTCATGTCCACAGCCAAACTCATTAGAGCTCATTTAAAATCAGCCACAAACTCTAGCACTTGATTACATTAAGAGTAAACAGGAACCCCAGTTGGCAAAAATATGAATATTATTAAGTCCAGGTAGGAAATAACAACAAATATTCGTTTAGAAACTCAAACTCCCGCAGTCCTGAGGCAAAACATGTCAGAAAATGACCTTTGAAAATGCTTCCAACTTATCACTGTATAAGTCCTGTCTTAGTATATTTCCCAGGGCATGCATCACTTTGTGCGTGCACTGACAGGAATTTGAAAGAGAAGCAATGCAGCACAAGACAGCTGCCAACATTTTACAGGAAAGCTCCTAAGTAACTCAGAGCTTTTATGGTTATGTCGCTTTCTGTGTTTAATGATACTGTCAATTTAGGCTGACAAGGTGCAAAAACAAAGAAATCATGGTCAATGAATCGTTGTTCCTGTTTTATTAGATGAGTGAAAGTGAATTTTGCCAGCAAACATGGCGGATCGGGGACAGTCAAGAGAGCAAGAGTCTCTCCTTCTTTCTCTCTCATTTTTAAGACTTTACATTTTACAACTCTGCGCAATCGTTTCATCGTCTCACCATTTGCCAAAATGATCGTCGCTCCGTCTCTGATTCAAGTCGTATTCAGAGCAGAACCTGATAAATCTGAAATTCCGGGGCGAGCTCACCACACCTGGGAATTCGGTTCTCACAAGATGGGGTTTTTCAAATTCAGATGAGTTTCCTCCCTTCCTCCCTGAAATCCTGTGGCAGGGGAAGTGTAATGTTATCAGCGGGGTGTGGGTTCAGGAAGAGTCACAGTTGTCTGGGGAATTTTCGATATGAAGATACAATATTGGGCTCCAAATTTTTTTTTACAGGAGACGTGCACAGTCGAGCCTTGAGACTGTCATCACTTGGGGCTCATTAAAAACATACAGAAATGTACGGTAGCTCACTGCAACATGGAATTCTCTCACCAAGTTTTATTACTGAATATAAACTCTGGGGATTTGCTGTCCAATCTGAATTCAGTGCTGCTTGATGCAGCTGCTTTGTGCCTCGGGAATATTTGGGTTTTTCTGCTGGGCCTGGTCATTACTAGATGACTTCACAGCCAAGAAATACACCCAGCAATGCTACTTAGGGTAATCAGGTCTGCAATGCATTATTTATTTATTTGTTTTAATTTTACAGTGAATGAGCATAAATTGAAGACGCTCACCAGCAAGTTGAGTTTGGGCTCTGATGTGTTTTGCTGTGAGTCATCGTTGACCCACAAACATGACCTAATATCCGAGGCAAGTTGTGTCTCTGTCCTGGCTTCACACTTTTTCTCTTGCTTAAGTAAGCTCACTGCATTTTAGGGGAATGAATCTTGGGTGGCGTAGTACTATGGGAGAATATATCAATTTATTTATTTTAGTGTGTATAAAATCTCTTCATTGTTTGAATTATATGACATTCTTACATTTAGTTTGAAGGAATATTTGGGAGTTATATGTTATTTTTCTGGTAATTATGAATTTAGAGCATGGAGACAATCGACTGTATATAAAAATGGTCAACACAACTCCACTCCCTCTCACTATTCAGAAATGAAGCCAATATGCCCCACATAGAAAAGCCGCCATCTTGCGCCGATGACATCATTTGGGGCCGGACTGAGCTCAGTAATATTGTTACTTTGGTCATTGCCTGGAATCAGGGGTAGTTAGTAACTATCCTTGTACATTGTTAACAGCCTTTTTGTGCTCTAAAGTTCAACTGATTAGTAATGGTAATATAATCACTTTTTTGTAAATTGTAATTCTTTAAACTACTCATTACAGGGTAAAGTTATAATATTACAACAATACATTACTTAGTATTGTTTTACTGCAAAATACTGCTGAATACTCATTATTGTACTCTGTTTTGTGCCCATGTAGTTTTGTCTATTAGTGCATTTACATTGGGGCTGTTTTTCTCTTTTTTGTATATTATCCTATTGTGTCTCCATTGTGTGTGTCCTATTTTCTTCTTTGTTTTCTCTTCTTTCACTGTAATTGAGCTATATATTGTCTTTTTTGCATTTTGCCAACAAATAATTGATCACCAACATGGCCACAATTACAATGCCATCTTGCTGATGTGTAGCAGTGAAGTTACGCTATGCTCACCAAGATTCAGCATTCTAACTACAACTTAACACAATTTACAGCTGTGAATGAGTTTTGTTCTTTTAGATGTCTGGTCATAAATCAAGTTGGACAAATAGAAACGTTGCAGTTTAGTGAAATGGCTACCTCAGTGTGTCAAAAAAAAAACTTCAAGTTGTTGTTATATAGAGGGTTTGCCTAAGGCTACGTTTTCTTCTGCTAAGTTAGCAAGGTCTCCTGGCTATAGCTTCATATTCAATAGATAGATTTTCTTCAATAATAACAGAATAATTCTTCAATTATGTGAAAAAACTGATTTCCTTAATGTGGAACAATTCCTTTACAGACTTGTTATTCACATGCAGCTGCTGAGTGACAATGTAACTGATTCTGGAGGGGAAAATAAAAGTTGACACCCTCAGTAACAGCAGGATTGTTAAAGCTTCCGGATGCTTTCGAAGTTGGGGAGATGACTAAGCACCGTTATTAGGCCCAAGCTCACAGTTAGAGAGCTCGGTAGCTCGGAACAACAAACAGACATGGATCCATGGATGTGGTATAATTCCTCTGCCTCTTTTGGAGCCAACCACCTGTTCCATTGTTTGCTTGCCAGACTCTTCATAGATGCAATAATCTTCGGAGACAAGAGGGCTTGTACTATACCAGACATGCTACTCCAGCTAGTGGCTGTTGAGGATCAATCTGCAGAGAGATTATTGCAGCAAAGTGTCAACGAAAACAAACACTTATTTCCATAATTATTCAAGTGAACATGGAAGTGCTTCACTTTTTCCATGTAGACAAAGATAAGCTGCTGTTTGTTGATTCTCAATTTTCAATTTTTGCCTTTTATGATGTTCTTTCTATTGCTATTTGTTTTTTAAAATGAGTATTCCAAGGTTAACTGAAGGATCAAGACAAGGAAATAGTCATTCAACTCCTGCTCTGCTCAACGTGTTTTCAGCTCAAACTTCCTTTGAAAACCTTTCCTGGTGTCCCGCAGACGTCGTCTTGAAAAAGGGACTCAGTGACAGAGCGCTGCTTATTAGCCGACTCCCTCACCCCCCTCTCCGTCTCCCGTGGAGTGTAGCTCAGTTTCTCACCTGCCGTGCCCACATGGCTTTTGGCAATGAGCAGTTGTGCTGTGATTTTCTGGCAGGCATGCATCAACACATCTCCGTCTTTATCTTGGTGACGCTCGGCTCTCACGGATGGCGTGCCAGAGAGCGTTAATCTAAGAAATAACTTCACCGCCACAGCTTGCCTTGAGTGAGCCAGTTTTTTTTTTGTCCCTCCCACCGGCTCAACTCAGACCCCAGGAAAACAAGAGATGTTTTCTCAATGATATGCCTGTAGCACACGTATATTCATGAGGAGCATAGGTTGTACTATGAGTTAAATAGCACTTAGAGGTAGAATAATAGTTATTATAATGTGCACAGCCATTTCACACCATAGCAAGAGCGGGGGGTTTACTGTTAATTAGAATCATCAGTTATCACTAATGCACATTAGAATTAAATTGGATTCAACAGGCCGCTGACGGTACTGTCAATGAGCCAATTTCAAGCTGTTGAAAAGCCGTTTGATTATTTTTGATATAATATGTTATATTGACCCTTTTTCCCACTGTGCCATAATGTTCCAAAGTTATATAAAAAGGATAAAAAAAAGAGGCCCACACGGTTTCTCTGGGTGTTGTAATCTTACAATAAAGATGGATTCTGTAGTTTATCTTTTGTTTTGGCAATAAGAGCAACACATAAGACAGAGAGAGACCCACAGTTTGTTTTATTAACAATAAAATATACACAATTCCAAAATAATGTAAATTAACAACAATATTATTCATTAATGATAACACTATAAAGCAACACTTATTCACCATTAATAATTGGCTTATTAGAATATAGATTAGGAGCCTATTGAATCTTTATTAGTCATTATAAAGAACTTTTTAATATTCTATTCAGTTTGAACATATTCTATAAGCACTAGGCCATTAAATTAGAGTTTTCCATCAATAACCTCCTAACTACTTCTGTTTGATCTTCAGAATGGAAGTTGTTGTGTATAAATTACAATCATCATGTAAGGCAGGTTTCTTCTATAGCTGTAACTTTAAACCTACTTTAAGGCTGTGGCTAAATCAAGAGCACAGCCACAGCTTCGTCTGTGTAACTCGACTTTTAATGGCCACAACATGGGACCACTCAAGTGTGAACATACTAGCTCACATCATATCACTCCACCAATCTCAAACATCACTCTCATTTCATGCATGTAAGGTGTACCACATTATATAGTACCACATCTTAAAAAAAAAAATTCACTTAAAATATAATAAAATATAAATCTCTACAAAAATAAATATCAGTATAGGTCTTGTGATGGAAATTCATCTTGAGATTTGAAATAATGAAATTCTCAGACTGGAGTTGCCTTTGAGTCTTTATAACAGTAAGCTCTGCAGAGGTTACACAACAAGCACGGGTGCTCAAAATGGAACTGGCCGAAAGTTCACAAAAGCCAGAACTTATACAAAGAGGCGTTTCATAAAACATAATATGAAAAAAGACATGAAAGACATGAGATCATCTGTGTCTGTCCGTCCGCTGTAGCAGTTGGAAGAAAAACATCACCAAATAAGGGCATGCACCCTGTTGATCAAGGTCATAGCAGTGAGACACCACCAAATAAGGGTTCCATCCTGTCAGGTAGACAGTATCACAGCAGTTAGACACCTGGTCAGGGGGATTTCCAATACCTTAGACACTGGTCAGTTGAATTTTCCACTACAGTCTTATAGGGAATTATCATAAATATGATATATTCTCATGTCTGATGTTATCCATAACTTATATTTCTTCTTGTGCTAACTTTGCTCTTCTACCACACTGTGGGAACAGAGCCCGTCAAGGCCTCCATTATTTCCTCGATGTAACCCCATCTCCTAAGAATAAGGTCTGTTAATCGCACTAGTTGTGTGCTATAATGGATTTACTAAGTGTGAAGAGGTGACAACTTCAGAATGGGGAACCTGTGTGGGTTAATTAGAGCCCAGCTACGAGTGAATTAGCTACGAACAAGACTTCCCTTTAGAATGGGGAACATGTTCTGAGTTAGAGAGACTTCATTTAGAGTTATTTGGACACTAGCAACACTATATAAGAATAAGCCATATTTATAATGTGATATTAAGGGAGAATGATTGTGATACTATGGCTCAGGTGTTAGTGCGGGTCATCCATTAACCAAGGTCGGTGGTTTGATCCCCGGCTCCTCCAGTCTGCATGCCGAGGTGTCCTTGGGCAAGATAATGAATGGTGTGTGATAGAAAAAAGCGCAGTATATGCAGCACTGTGGGAATGTATGTGTGAATAGGTGACTTGTTATGTCAAGTAATCAATAGGACTGGAAAAGCACAATATATACACAGTCCTATACCATGCTGAGCAAAACTCAGTTAGATTGTAATTCCTACATAGCAACTTGTATCATCAATAAGCAGTAGAACAGTTCAACATTGATACAGTGATTATATAAAGAGCCAATACGCTCCTAAAATGCATACTAGTAAAAGCTGAATAATTGTACCTTAATATAAATTGTGGCCTTCTCAGTGACTTCTGCTGTTTCATATTATCAGGCTGTCGTGCTGTTGATAGTTTGCAGTGAATTTGCCTCCTGATGTGACAACTGGACCAAGAGACCGTGACACGAAGGATTGGTGACTTGGAAAATGCAAATCTGTACTGAAATATTCCGGATTTAAGTTTTATCGTCCAATATAGCCAATGTTGTATTGGCTGCAAAAAAAAATACAATACAGGAAGTGACACAACATCACTTGGAATAAAACAAAATCATACAGCTACATTAACAGAGGTTAAAATGTTAAATTATGTAAAAGTTGTCCCGTGATAATTAAAAACTACATATTAAATAATAAATACTAAACATAAAGTGCTGTGTGCCTGCTTAACTCAATGAGTCATTAAGCTCTTCCTTTACTATTGAGCTCCTTAATGGCGGTAAGGATAAAAGATTTTTTAAAACACCATTTCCATGGACAGGGGGCTCTGTATATGATATGCATCATTGTCACTATTGTGTAAATACTTTATTAGATTATGATGTGAGCCCTTTTAAAAAAATTGTTTTACAATTTATAGGCCCCTTTTAGGGCCCAGTGGGAAAAGTAAGGATTCCAAGTATCAACTTGATCACTGAAGATAGTTTCCAGATCTTTTTTCGTTCTGTTTACATCGTGCCCTGATGTGCAGATGAGCTTTTGTGCCATCAGGGGTTAGAATAAGTTGAGGATGTCTTGGCATTGTAAACAGTAACCTATGCAAAGCATGAGCAGTGCTAATGTAAAATAGTCCAAATAAAATCCTTACAAATACTCACTGTGGATGGCAGCATTTGCATGGATTCAGTGCAGAGGAAAATGTTCTGTACATCCTTGACTTATATTTGGACCCAGGCAATCAATAGGAACAGAATTATGAGGCAGTGAAGCGAGTGATTTTAATCTGGGACTAAATATCCAGTAGTGGATTAGTTTCAGACAATTTCATACCTCCAGAGCTCTTCATGAAATATGGATAAGGTAGGGGAGAGAGAGGGGGATTATGAAAAATAAAAGCATTTTCCCAAACCTCCTCCTTCGATGGAGGACAGATGAAAAGTTTTGCAGATGGGCAGCTGGAGAATTTCTTGCCAATTTTTACAGAGCAGATGCACTGCCCCCCACAGCCTTGGTTTGTGCACCGGTTTAATTAGAAAGACCCCCCGGTAAGATACCTTTCAACATCGGCGGTGGCGTTCCTAAACATGAACAGATTTCACCCCACTGTGTGAAGTCTCATGGTCATTGGTGCTGATGATCATGGGGTGTGCAGAAAAAAACAAAGAGATGAGACATGAGGAGGTGAAAAGGGTGATTGACACATAACTGTTGACAGAAATAAATCCAGTCATTTCCATTTCAAATGTTATTTGTGCTGTGACGTGGGTCAGTAGACATGAATTAGTAAAGACAATCAACAAGTTTAGAACATTAGTAATAATCCACACACATTTCTTATTAAGCCAGGACACACATGCTCACATACATGATGCATGGGAAATGATTTTTCCAAGGTAAACCCAACTGACTCTCTGATGTCATGCAGTTTCTATAGCAACTATACAAGCGTCATGAGCAGCTGACGCCCAGTAAACAATCCAGTGCCCTCTTCTGGTTTGAGTCTTTTTTTGTTCACCTTCTGCATTAAACATGGGCTTTTTAAAGCCACTTATACCATCATTGACATGATAGGGCCTTCATTTGGTATTTATTGATTTGAACTGACTCATATCTTTTCCAATCAAAGCTATTAGCTACAACTTCAAATTGATTTGTTTTTTATAGTTGGAAGTATTGATTACTTTTGTTCATTCATTATCTTGTATTGATCCAACTGTTCTGTTCCACTTGAACATGTTCTACAATATACTGTTAGAATAAAGGTTATTCTGGCATTACGTTTGACCCACCATCTATTTAATCTTGACCAGCCGGTGCATTTCCACAAGACTGTGACTACCCTAACCCCCCTTATTGCCACAGAGGATTCAAAGTGCGGCAGGTTGTGTTAAACTGAACCATCATTTCATATTCAAATAAAACCATTTTATTTTGCAAACATGACTATGTGACAATGGCCCGAGGATCTCATCAAGATTACTGATCATCGGTTGATTTATTGCTTCACTACATATTCTTATAAGGCGGAGTCCTCGATTTCATTCCCTCATCTTATTGTTATTTTCAATAGTATATTTGTCAGACCAAGCTTTAATGTATATTTTAGAATAGAAACATTGGGCTTGGACAGAAATGATGGAGGCTAATGGGTTTAGAACTAGTTGGTGAACATAGTGGAGCTTTTAGCAGCTTAAGAGCCTGATAGTTTTGTCAGG
The DNA here is from genome assembly GCF_022539355.2 of Hippoglossus stenolepis. NCBI lineage: Eukaryota > Metazoa > Chordata > Actinopteri > Pleuronectiformes > Pleuronectidae > Hippoglossus > Hippoglossus stenolepis. The sequence continues at coordinate 11,267,454 of NC_061489.1, forward strand.
AGCTGGAAGAGACCACCTTAACAACTTAATACTAATAGGTACTAATTTATCAGTACTGTGTTCACAGCTAGTTTCAATTGCCTCAAAGTGGCCAAAAAATCAGTCACTGCAGCTTTAACCAATGACCATTTTTTTCTTAGCGAGAACAGTTTAATAATTTCCCTTGAATGAAAGAATTCCATCTGTATTTATTATCAAATTATTCACATTCAGCTAAAGTGACCCATTAGCCTCTTATACCATTGTACTAAGCACACCATCATAATTATTGATATAGACCAATTAGGCACCATAGAGTAGAAATGAAATTATTTGAAAGAATTTTTCTATATCTTTATCCATTTTTTCTTGTTGGAGAAAAGTTAGCTGTTGAAGATGTTTTTGAAAAAAGTACTGAACTTTTATTTTACAAACAATAAAATGGCAGCAGTATTAGGGAGCTAATGGCTGCTTTATTTTTGAAAAAACTAAATGTTGCCTTAATAACGTCCGGTAATGAAAAGATTAAATACCATTCCCTTGGAGAAGGAGTGTGCTTTCTAGTTGCTTAGAGGGAGTGAGTGTGTGCTGACTCCATGAACTTCACCTTTTTGACAAAAATATAGATTTTAAAGTGCTGTGGTTGCAGAGTGTTGCTGTAACCAAGGGAATTGCTAAGCAAAATATTTAATTAATGGGTTGACTTCACTTGGTCCAGTTAGAAAAGCACTGAGCTACTTCTTGATGTGTGAATGTGCTGTACACCAGCTACAGTAGCGTACCGACTGATGTGTGAGTGCATACTATATTTTTCTTATAATAACCCCTTTGACAACTGCAAAGATACAGCACTACAGAGCCCGGCGCTCCCTGCTGAGCTCCCTCTGAGCACAGACGAGCGTGAAAAAAATCAGAATTGAATGACAGTCAAAGGATTAGTAGAAGATGGCGATCTTAATGGTTGATTTGAGAACAGTCTGGAAGTGAAAATCGCACAGATCTTCATCAGGCTTTGCATCTTAGAGCGTGAGATTAGACAGTAATGCGATCCTTGATTGTGAACATGAAAATAAGTCACTATGATATTTATCACCAGGAGACTGAAAGCTACAAGACAGATAATCAGTGTTAAGCTGATAAGTGTCATAACAGAACTGAGGTTTCTGATCAAATCTAGAGAGACAGTGTGATGTATTGTTTTTTTTGTTCCTGTTGTTGTTTCTTGTTCTTGACTTAACAGAACAGTCTTACTTCCTTATCTGATCTCTCAGTGATTCACCTTATTGTTAAGATATTTCAGCTGTTCCTTATGTTTTATGGTGTCTGTGAGAGTAACAGTTAGGTGGCTAAAATAATGACTGGGTTATGAAATCAAAAGAGAATCTACCTTAAAGGACTAGCATGACATTCCAGGACTTTCACTTTATTAAATACTTTAATATACACTAGTGCAGCATTTGTTCTAAACCTGCCTGTTTGGAATGGGCTGTTTGTTCGGCCTGCTGTGATGCTGGTTGCAGCTTTTCCTTCTGAAACTTTAAAAGTAAGCTGCAGTAATTGTGTCGCGGCAAATAAAGACTGACTCAGTCCACAGAACCCTGAAGCTGCAGCATCGCTGCTGCACAAAGAGATGTTCACCTGTTTAATCCTAGTTCAGTGAAGCTCGACTCACAGAGCCCTGAAGTGGAGAAAAACTTGTTACTGTTGTCCTGATCAACAATGTCAATTATGTGGACGAGTCCCAGCCAAGGCTGCTACAGATCGCTGGTCGCCCGTTTATCCAAGGTTTATTAATATTGAATATATCGTGTGTCCAAATTACCTCAAATATGACACTGCATGGTTCTAGAGATATGGGTTCCACAGACCGACAGACAGAGATTTCAGTAATATGAATAGATCATATAACACTAACAATTATACATACTATATTTTATTAAATGCAAAGACTGATTCCTCTACCTGTCTCTGACTAAAAGTCATTTATCAATCTGTACAAAAAGTATAAAAACTATTGTTATTATTTATTATTATTATGGTTTAATGTGGGATTATGAATGTTTTAGTCAATACCATTCGGCCACAACATTAAAGTCAGTTTCCTGTTTCAGTTGTGTGGCTGACTGGTGTATATGAGCAATGTGAAGTCAACCAGCTCCTGGCCCCAGATCCATAATCTATTTACCCCACAGACACGAGAGTGGCATCAATCTTTTCATCTACCTCTCACCATCTACTATTCCTGGAAGACTGGAAGAGGAACACCACAAGTATCCTGAAATACCCCTCCAAAACGTCTTGTTGCCGTGTCATCTTTAAAATAGAGATTCAACAGACAATAGCGCTCTGTATTTTCAATGATTGGATGACAAAACCTGTAGTAAATATAACCTACAGCCAAGTATTTCCTTATTTTTTCACTTTGCCTATACTGTGAAATGGTCACGGTTGATGTACAAATTATTTGCATGTGATTTAACTCACTACTTTTTATTTGAACCCATCCGCTCTCATTAAATCCAACTTTTAAGAGGTGAAGTTCAATTTACAGTTCACTTCAATTCTTCTATCTCGTCAGCAAGTATAATCTTTTTTAACTTATCTTCAATAATTACGGGCATGTAAATAACTGCTGCCTCCGTAGCAGTGACATTAACCTCTGTTGTTTTCATCGTGAACCTTTAGAACATTTATTAACGGCGGCGACGTTGAGATGGGTCCAGATTTGTAAATGCCTCCGCAGTAATTGCCCAGGTCTTATAGTCTCATTTATGTGTTATTAAGGCAATCAGAAATTATAGATGTGGTGTTTAACGTTTGTCACCTGAACTATTAAGCATTTTAAGGGAGCGTTTCGTTAATGACTAGTGAGCCATTTGTTACACTAATTACAGCCAGTGTCTTTGTCTGGACAAACACACGCCACAGCTGAGCTCACAGGTTACATGAGGACAAAAGACTTTCTGCAGAGAAGCCGCAGCCTCGTCCAGGTCCTGATGAAACCTTTTGGTAATTACATAAACCTTTCACAATAAAGAGATGATTAGGCTTCAAATTTCAATTTTTTCAATTTGGTAACACTGTAGGTACACAGTGATTATATTCTAGATATCCAAGGGGCGATACCCTCTTCCTCACTCGGGTGAAGCAACGCAGCCGAGCCCTCGTCAGTGCTGCATAATAAATGCCCTTGATAAAAACATACACAACCGTCAGACTGCCTGTGATGAGAACTCCCCTGACCTTAATTAGCCATGCTCATGGCATTGCATGAACCCATTATGGAGACTTTAAAGCATATCCATTTCATTTCTCCCCATTTGTCTACACCTCTGGTTCCGCTAATGAACTGGGAGGAGGAAGGGGGGGTGGCAGTTGGGGGCTGTAAAACAGTGACCAACCACAGTGGCAAGAGACGAGAATAACCTGGGTTTACCAAAGCGTCTCGATCGCCCCCTGGTGGCTGGCTGCAACAGCCTATAGGTAATAAAAACCTGCCTCCTTCATGTTAGGGGATGGGACATGGACCAAACCAAAATCATCAAACGGTCACATGTCTTCACAGATGATGCAGTGCAGTAATTACGCTGATTAAATGCATGGCACACTCATGGGCTGAAAGGTGATGTTTGTTATGTAGGAATTTGTTTGCCTTAGTGTGTATACAGTGATTTCAATTGGGTAAAACAGACTAATTTAAAAATCATTAGCTGAGATTACAAGATAATTTTTTCAATCAGGAGAGACTTCGATTCAACGTTTTAACAACATTTACTGACATGCGCACATAAAGTGTTATAGTCTTTTGGCATTTTTAGAGCCCTATGTGAAATCTTTGGGATTAAGAGTGGGTGAAGCACAATGTAGTACATGAATTCCCCCCCCCCGGGATCTAGACACTGGTGGTGGTTCAATCAGTTAATCAATCAAATTTTATTTGTGTAGCCCATATTCATGAATCACAGTTTGTCTCATAGGGCTTAACAAGGGGCGACATCCTCTGTCCTTAACCCTGAACAGAAACCTCAGAGAGCCACATGTGAGGGATCCCTCTCCCAGGACGGACAGAGGTGCAACAGATGCCACGTGTAACTGAGGACTTCAGCAAAATAAGAGTATTTACAACATTGATTAGAATAAACTGTTTGTAACATAATGGAAAGTCAATGAATTGTGGAGTTATTGTCAGTAATGGTGGAGTATCTGAGTAGGCATATAGTACATCAAGCAGTCTTGTTGAAAATAATAGTCCACATTCAGATGCCACCATAATCCACAATCCATCGTCATGATCCACTGACACTATGGGGATCGATCAGGGTGATCCACCATCAGCTGCCACCTCGATCATGGTCCACCACCACTATCCACAATCAGCTGCCAACGCGATACAGGATCCGCCAATACGATCACGATCAGTTGAGGTTGAGGATCCAGATGAGGTGATGATGATTCTGCTGAAGGCTAGAGGAGATTGGGGTGGAGGTGGGTTGTGTGCATCACTGAATGACGGCTGGCTGGGGAAGAGAGGAGAAGGGATTTAAAGTTTGACAGCAGCTGCATGATTGGCTGGAAGAGACTGTGGCAGAATCTGATTAGCCATTTAGAAACGCCCACAATCAGCTGATTAACAGGCTTAGAGAGAGTGAGAGATTGGAGATTGATTGAATGGGGATAAAGTCTTCCTGTCTGAACTTACACTTAGCTTCATTAAGGACTGCCAAAAGACCTGCATCATGTGTGCACAGCCTAGACTATATAAAATGGACAACATGACTGCTCCTATAAAGTGAAGCCAATGTCAATCGCAACCTGGTGGCTGGTTGCAGTTTAAGTTATAAACCCTGCCTCCTCCATGTTATTGGGTGGGACACAGACTAAAAAGTCAAAATACACATCGAATACATTTTTCTTAAAGATGCTTTCTATCATTTTATGTAGATCCTATCAAACTGGTGCATGTTCCAATACTTATTTTTCAGGTGAATTTTGCTTTAGTTATTCATTTCATGCTATTAAAACAGGGTCAAATGTCATGATTGACAGCTGAGACTGACTTTTGAAACAAGAGTATCGTCAGGAGCTCGATACCACGGCTCCATCCTCAGATCCCTACTGCACAGACTCTTACTCCGAATGCACAAGATGGCAGCATTCTTATCCAAGAAATGTTGGCTTAATTTCTGGATAGTGGGAGAAAGTAGAGCTGCGTCTATCTTTATATACAGTACATGGGGTCTACATATACTGATACATGCAAGGATGCACTGGACTTCATCGACTGTGGTAATGTGAGAACTCACATTTCTTCATAATTTATGATGCAGTCCTGTAATTATGCCAATTGAATGCATGGCATACTGATGTGCAGAATTGTGATATTTGTTATGTGGGTATTTGTTTGCATTTATGTGTGATTTTTAATTGTGTTAAAGGAGCAGAATCATTTTTAGACTTATTATTATGCCAAAGGAGTAAAGACCTGCATATACACATACGCACATGTAACCCTTGTGTGAATGCTTGTTCAAGGCCCCGCAGAGTTAATATGCATCTATGCAGACAATCCTCCGTGTTTGTGTGTGTATGTGTGTGTGTGTGTGTGTGTGTGTGTGTGTGGTGTGCGGGGTGGTGGTGCGTGCGTGTGTGTGTGTGTGTGTGAAAGGCAGAAGCTCAACAACCATCCCAATATCAAAGCAGGTGATACTTCAGCTGGAGATTTCTCCCCCCGAGGTGGAGTGAGCATAGTTGACCCCAGAGTGGCCATCCATTGCATTCCTTTGAGCACACTCCAGCCATAATAACACTTCACCGCCTCTTTCATCTCTCTGCACCAAGCTGGGAGGCTGCTAACTTTGTTTCCTGCCGAACACGGCCGCTAGTCAGAGAAACACACACGAATAATTCACTGTTTAAAAAGCGTGCTTCTATTGAGTTTTTATATCTTTAGAAAAAAAATTCTAAACTTTTGATATGACTGTATAAAAAAGACATCTAATACTGACATGACCTTACCCGGTAGAAATTGTTTCCGTGATTTTGTTCTTCTTGTCATTGCCACAAGGACGTTAACAGCTGCTGATAACAGAGGCACAAGTCAGGAAGCTATTTTTTGTCTCCTCGCACAAGGAAACGAGCATCAAACATTCAGAGACCCGCGTCGTGACAAAAAATTGAGCTGCGCGGACTGTAATGGAAAATGACTGACAGCGCATGATTTTCTGATTACATGCCTGACAGCTTGCACTTACCGAAAATGACGGGGACAGATGTTTGCTCTGACTCACATACAATTAGGTTTTGACTTCATGAAAACGAGAAATTAATTGAAAGTGAAATATGGAGAAAAGATTGTTTTTCTTCTCAGACGGGATGTGTGTGTGTTTGACATAAAGGCATGAATGACTCCTTTGCACGGCACATCTCTCACACGAATTAACATGACGTTAAATTGTTCCCTCTCTAGAAATGGCACTGCGTTTTTTCAGAATGAACCCAAGATATCATGACTGTAATTACTAACATTAGTGCAGCCAGATGGTGTTGTGTATTAAAAGCACACAAGTCATAATCATATTAAGCGTGGGTTTATCTGAGAGTTTTATGAATTAATTCCCCTGTTACAGACTAGCTGCTACTTCATATGATGATTCTGTGTTTGTCAATGAAGTAACAACACCATTATATTTTTGTCCTTGGAAGGAAATTTGAACCAAAGAGTAAAAATAAAATCGAAAGATAAATATTTAAGGCCGGTATTACCCAGAATTCCTTTAATCTGTGCACCATTAAAACAAATAGCAAATATAATTGCTGCACTTATTTTCCAATGTGTGTAATAAACAGCAATTTGATTTTGACATGTGAAGCTCCCTTTAGACAGGAGCTGTGTTTATCTCAGATGTCTGTCACTGAGTTGAAAAAACAACCTTTTTTTCAAATCCAGTAAATAGGATGTTTACTCAAATTCCTATGGCAACTTTTGATATTAAAGAAACTCGACACCTGCCGACGTGAGACGATGCATCTCTCCATGCCCACTTGCAAGGTAGAGGAGCACCAGACACTGCTGCTGCTGCCGTCACCCTGGGCACGGAGCTCTTTGGGTGCGTCCCGATGACACTGCGGCTCAAGGGCCCTGCGACCGGAAAGCTCAGACAATCATTGCGGATGGGGAAATAAGATGGTTGGTGTCAGTTGGGTTATTTTGTTTACCCAAGAACTTTGTGTGCATGCGGTGCTGTTGTGATGATTATGGGTGTTATGATTGTTGTTATCCACAGAGTCATTGTGCTCAACCCACTGTCAGTTTCAATTACCGCTGTCTGTGTTTCCAAATCCTCACACAAGCCGCACGGCCGTCCCTGACAGTCTTATTACCATTAAAAGGAAATCCATACACATCAGGTTCTCCTTGTGTCTTTGCTCTCTAAACACAACACGACAGACGCGGGAGGGTGAACTCATGTTATGCCTCGTGGGTCATCAAGGTTCCCGTGTGTGGACTGACTTTCCTCCCTTCGGGTTTTTGAAAGATACAAATGTCTCTCGCGTTGAGAACAGGCAATTCAAGTTTGAAGCTCAAGTAGCTCGCCTTTGATGTGCGGCTCCGGCTCTGGGGATGCAGCTTGGGCCAGGAGTGGCAGGTGTGTGTAGGTGAGCTCACTGACCTCTCAGCAGACATAAGACCTGCCAGCTGTAATTGGTCTCTGTTCCATTTACTTTCTTATCTATTTGTCCGAGAGTCTCTTGACAGCCAAAGACAAAATATTGATCTGCACTTTGAGGATATAAAGGACATGTAATTTAGCAACAGAAATTCCGCACACAGCCTGAGCTCCATGCACAGTCGACGCTGTAAGCCGTACAGGTGATTCTTGTTAAGTATCTCCGCTGGCTCATTCCTCTGAGGAAACAGAGAAGAGGACCTGCATGCTAATTTTTAAGATAATGACAAATGAAATAAATGTTCCCATGTGCAGCAGCAGTGAGTGAAGTGATCACAGTATATAGCTTTTCTCAGCTGGTTTATTTCCCTATTAGGACACTTGTAAGTACAGGTACAAAACAAGCTTCAGCCTAATTAAAATGAGGAATGTTTTGTCGAATGATAAATTTCTTATTCTCACATATAGAGGATGGGTTGGTTTTTATTTTTTTGTTTTTTATCCCAAACTGTCCACTGTGAGAAACTGTGTCTGCTTTTTTTCCCATTAAAATGTGTTTAATTGCATTTGTGTATTTTGCCCTGCGGCAAGGTTCACCCACAACGGTTTAATCATCATACAGGGGAGTGGAGTGAAACATACATATATAATGCATGTGCTGAATTGCACTCAATATGGAAAGTAATTAAAAAGAAATCATTTTAATTCAGCGCGCTTATCACAGCAGGTTTTTGAACCTGCTGCAGACAGAGATGATTGAAGGGGAAGGTGTGTGAGTGTGGGGGGGAGGGTGAGTGGGGGAAGAGGCGAAGGGAAAGAAGACAGATAAGGTGGGATTGGTACTGTCACAGTGTCACGTACACGGCAGGTAGAAATTCTCCTGCACCAAAACAGAGAGACACCCCCGCATCCTGCACCCTGTGGCTCTGGACAATTTCACCAGTACACACACAGAGCATCAAACCCTGCTGGTTACACTTACTGCATTTAACCCGTTATTGTCGAAGCTGTAATAAACGTGCTCTCTGTCGCACCACAGGAATATTTATAATCATCTTACCACCCAACTAAATGTGAACGCTTGCAAAATATTTAAGCACATTAAATTCTTTCAAAACCATTAAAGCAATAAGTAGCATCCTCTGAGATTCTGAGGTGTGTCTGCTGAAGGTGCTGAAACGACAACTAACCCATTTCGGCTGTTGGAGGAAGAGCGGGCCGTCCACTAGCAAGAAGGTCATGGTTTGATCCCTGGCTTTTCCAGTTCGCATTGCAAAAGTGTCCCTGGGCAAAATAATGAACCCCAAATTGCCCCTGACGGCTGAGGCGGCAGTGGGTAATTGAAGAAGCACAGCATTTTCAGCACTGTATAAATGTGTGTGTGAATGGGTGAATGTCAACTGTACTGTAAAGTGCTTTGAGTGGTGGGTAAGAACAGGAAAGCACCAAACCAATACTGTCCATTTTCTCGGTTTGGATGTTTTTTCCCGTATTAGGGTTTGACTGAAAACCTTTACAACATGAACAGTACAAACCTTGCACTTGCACCGCTACCTGCTGATGCTGAAGCAAATAAGACTTTCCACGTTTGCTGGGTAATGGTTTGATGGGTTAGAAGGTACACGCCCCAAGGAGGGTGAGTCGTCCCTCAGTCCATGTTTGCACACAAGACACAAGGTACTGCTGTCGCCGAAACAGAAAGATCATGGCCATGGAGGGAGATTCACCGGAAATCTTGAGTTCCAGTTCCCTCCAATGAATGTTTTTATTTAACTGTACTTGCTGTGAAATGGTCAATGTAATGTTTGTGGTGATCATCGGCTGTAAATCAATTTGGGTCGACGCAAAATCAACCCCACCTCTTTTTCATCTCAAAAATGAAAAATGTTTCAAAAATTTGAATAAGGAGAGCTGCCCTGCTAATTCAATGCATTTGTAGAAAGGCATAGCTAGCAAGGGAACTCACTGTAGGCTGCAGCTTGTAATGGAGCAAGAGAACTACAGATACTTCTTTAGAGGAGGGTTATGCTAAGTTTTGAGTCATGGTTTCTGGCCAACTCAAAATATCCCTAAAACAAAAATTTCTACCGTAAAATACTGTATAATGTGCTAGTAAACAATATTCTGAATTTCTTCTATACACAGACTTTAAAAATGATCCTACTTGCCTTGCCTTATTATGAGACACCCAAACAAAGACATACATTAGAAAGCTCCCCACATCATTTGTGGCCTTTCCAACATGACTCAAATAAATGTGTTTGGTTCTCCCTAGCAGCCCCTATTTCTCCATCCATTCACAGATGGCTGCCCCCAGCCTCCCCGAGAGGACTGCAATTATGTATGAAGTGTATATCTTTATATTCACACTCTTTAGAAGAATTAACACGGGGCAATAACTCAGTCGTGTCAGATAACAGCAACAACAGCAACAATAAGGCAGCTCCCTCGTGTCCACCCGAGAAAGTGATTTAATATTGAATCAAGTTGCTCAATATAAAGTTTGTTTTCTTTGGTTCACCGGAGCAAATTTGTCACACATCACAAGGGTAAACTAAATGCTATATTGGTAATGAATGTAAGTGTATGACCTACCAGTAAATGGCCTCTCGTGGCAACGCTCAAGTGATACTAAGTGGACCAGACATTGTTTCAGTCCAGTTTCACTTGGACTTCTCGGTGATGTCACTGGACCTGGTCGCCGGAGCTTAAGTATGTAATATATTCTCATATGAATATAGTGTTACAGTCCCACCCCGAATCTTGATAATGGATATCCCTACCTGAGCCATGGCCTTACTTTCTGCCAAGAAGTTGCCAGTACACTAGCTGATGAGTCAAGCAACAGCGAAAGGGAATTACAAGTTCAGATCCCCTGGCAGTGTAGCTTGGCCCTGTTAGGGAAGAACATGCTCCACTCTACTGCCCATTTACTCCGGAGATATGGGCTGCTCAGCTTTTACTGAATGTTTACTCCTCGGGGAATTGGCTCCATCCTGTTAAAGTTCAGGTCACTTCTTCCTCCTGCTTAGCTGTTGCTGCTGCTGCTCTTCCGCCGCTGTAGTCACCTTCCCTTTTTTTTTTTTGTTCCACACAGTGCAACATCAGCATTACCCCTCAGGTTGGGTTTTAAAGGGGGTAAACTTCATCAAAGTGCCAATTTTTTTCCCCTGTATAAGCTGCTTTTGTGTTTTCAGACACAAAAAAAACCCCAACTGACATCTGGAATTCACTCCTGGGTCAAATGACTCCGCTGTAGATACGGGTTGTTATCGGCTCTGGCTCCGTTCGGCAGTGATTGAAATGAGACACCTGGTTAAAAGAGCCAATTTGACAAAACAGCGAGGTGAGAGAGCGCCTCAGTAGTCTGTGCGTTTGTCACATCCAACATGACAGACCAGGGGGGTCAGTGAACTCCTTTACCATTGCTGGTATGGGAGTTTGCCTTTCTGTTTTTTCAGTGGTGCGTCATGTCGGACGTCACAAATGCACAGACAGCGAGGTGAGAGACAGCGCCTCACTTGTGAGTTTGTGACCTTGAACATGAGAAATACAGAAAAGCAAGCTCTATTGGAAATGGGAAAAGATATACCTTTTTTTAAATTTTTGTATAAAAGAAGCACATGTCTGTTTCTCTGCAATACTTGAAGTTAATAACCCAGCTCTTTATGTCTCCATGACTAACAAGAAACCAAATGAAAGAGATGAAAAAAATCAGCTGCTCTCTGACAACAGAAAGAAGCAGCAGCCGCTTTAGGAGGACGTACGCTCTGTTCCTGACACCGATCATGTGCACAAGCACAAATTCATGGACAATCCACAGATTAGAATTAGATTCGACAACTTTATTTTCCCCAATGGAGAAACTAATTTGCCACCAAATACTGACAACAAAAAATAAACATTACAGTGCACATCGAAATAATGACAGATGCCAGAGGCTCCAGCCCACAATGAAAAGAGTTCATTAAAGAATTTGGCCGCTGCTGGAATAAAAGAGCTTCTTAGTCGTTCAGTTGAACACTGAGGCATCACCAGTCGCTCACTGAATGAGCCTTTTGGTCTTGGCCCCAGCAGGGAGCCAACTTCACACACAGGCTTTTCACACACTGTCTGCTGGCCAGGACAGTCAGGCACACAGCAAATCTGTTTAGTTACTTCATCATGCCATGAAGTGTTGCTCGTGGGACAGCAGCACTTGTCAAAGTGGATATTGTAAGAAAAGTCAGCCCCTTGCAAAGCCATGCTTCTATGATTCTGTGACCTTTCCGGAAAGTGCCTCGTTTAAGTCAAATGGTCCTTTTACAGACACCACAAAGTTTGACTCGTCTTTAAGACCAACCAGAGGATATTTTACCATCACTAGACATGTGTACTATACTCTGGGCTTTTACATAAAGCTGCAAATGTAAAGCAAGACATCTTAATTTGCTTAATGAGTTTTTTTTCTTCTTTTTTACGCCTTTCTGTAGCTCGGGGACTTTTAAATCCCAATCCACTGTTCACACATTTTAAAGAGAATAAAGAGGCCCTAAGTGCATTAGGCTGGCTACGCTAAAGGCTAATGTTATTTGACATTTGATTATAATACATTTTTTCCCCCTCTTACTTGGTATGAATCAATTAGCCATTGCGGTTAGATAGTTTGGTAACACAAATCTTGATTTTTAGTGATATTGAGAAAGTTATTTCTGGGGCCCAACGCTAAAACCCATTCCCACTGGGGCTGAAATGACCTCCCAAGGACACAATGGCTGTCTATTACGGGCACTCTGGTGTTATAATAGTGGCTGCACACAATGGGAACACAGCGAGGGTCGTGCAGCTGCAATCAAAACTTGAACGGTAGCCTATTCTGCTGTCCGGCAAGCCATTTAAGTGTGATACAATCATAGAGCCTGGTCTCTTTGACAGCGGGAGGCCAGGAACAGCAGCCATTAAAGGTGCTACCTGTTGGAGAGAAAGTTAAGGTATCTCAAACTGCAAGGTTAAGATGTTGGGAGGAAAATTAGAGACTCAAAATTATCAGACATTCATATTTTATGTCATTGAATAGCATTGGTTAGATTTTTGATACTTTTCCCACCTCATAAAATATGTACCCGAAAAAAGTTTTGCCATAATTTATTACTGCCACCAGAAGTCAGATTTCTAACTGTTTTGAATAAAGATCAGCTTCACTGTTACCTGAAGTTAAAGAGTCTCACGCGGGTGTCTTTATTCACACTTTTTCTATTTGCAGGTAAATTGTGCTGCCTTTTGATGCCGGCTTTATCTGAACGCCTGCAGGTTCCCTGAATTTAAATTTGCTGTTTGTGTCTCTGTGTTGTGTTGAGCTATGTCAGGGTTATGTTAATTGACTTTCAGCAGGTGGTTCTGTGCCATTTTCAGATCCCCAAAATACAAAAAACTGACTTTCAGACGACTGTTCGACTGGACTTCTTCTGCCTTTTAGGTTTGCCCGCTTCTTCCTCCACCTTAGAAGTAAAATCTGCTGTAGAAGATAGTTTCATCCCACTTGAAGCTCAGTGCATCATTAAAGCAGGAGGCTTTGCAATTTAATTTCAAATTTTGGTGCAGCCCTGCAGACTAATCATTAAACAAAACCATGAATAGTATAATTACGGTGTGTAAAACATGGGTTAAACCGATCTTAACCCCGTGGATGAGTATGGTTATTCCAGGTCATCCAGTTAAACAGAGACGATATTTGCACAGAGGGAGGCAGAGCAGGAGAATGATTAATATGACAGCTAAAAACACGGGAACGTGCTTCATGGAGAATAGTTGAAACTAATTAGTCATTCAAAATGCATACAAATAATGCAATACAAGAAGTGATCTAACCAGATTAATTTGGATGAATATTAAACCATGGATCTCCTGCAGTGCCTGTGATCATAAGCAAACAAAATACTGTCTTACTCCAATCTGCTGCACTAACAGCAGAAGCTTCGGTATATGCATGAAAGGAAGAGTCCAATGCTCGGGCCTCTCTGCCACATCCAATGCATTAGCTCAGTGTGAAGATGAAAAGGCAGGGCGTGGGGTTGGGAACATTATAGAGACAGATTGTGTGTTGAGATCATTTGGACTGGCTCTGAGACCTGGCCTGTACACAGCTGTGCACCTGATCAGCGATACTGACAGAGGAGAGAGGGCGTCAAAGCGAGCCGAGAAAGGTCAGGAAATAAAATATAGCTCTCACTCTTCTTGTACCACCAATCAACTCGGCTCAGCTGCCCTTTTCCCGCCCGTCTGCCGTGGATCCGGACTTGTTTTGACACAGAGATCTTTCAAGTTGTAAATCACGTTCGCGCTTTTTTTGGTGAAGGTGGACGCAGCAGCAATTTGCATGGAATTACGATCGCCGTGTAAGCTGAGTTAACGAAGCGCCGCGGAAAATGGGAATTACCTGTGGTTGAACACCATCTTGTGTCCCACACGCAGTTAAAGGTGGTATCTGTGATATCGCTCTCGCAGTGCGATGGATGCCGTCTGGTTAAAATGAAATAGAAAATATCATCTCTCATAGAGCAGAGATGGTATTTGGTGGGCTGTTGTGAGCCATTTCTCCAGCGATATTATCTTGAATTGAATTTACATGCAGGGTTTCCAGTAATTACCTCACTGAACGAGGGAGAGAGACACACAGGAAGAGAGAAACTGTTTTAATTGGATATTTGGCCCCTCTGGATGTGGACTAAACCATGGAGCAGCATCATTATAATCTCTCATCAGGTTCTAATTTGAACCCTGAATGCCCACTCCCCACTGTGCTCCATACACTTGAAAGTACAGGCAGCCTGCTCAACATCAGCCTATCTTTTTTTTTAAAGATAATAGTAAAAACTGATTTATTTTGAAAAGAGTTCATATTTATAATATGAGTCGGCTCATTCATTTCTAATGCAGTTTGCTCACATTTTTTTTCCACTTGTTCAAACAATTTCTTTGCGGTGTCTATACCAGAATTTTGCCGTCTGAATCGCATCATTTTGTCAAATTAGCTTGTCCCACAGACAGTTGGTAGCAGATTTGTAATCTGATGCACACGCTGAACTTTTGGCACCAGCAGACAACAGGCCCACACCCACAGCCTCCTTCCTTGTGTGCATAAACAATTGAGTTTCACCCAGCGGTTGGCCTACTTATTGCCAAATCACCAAGCTGTGAGGATGTTTTTTTTGGCCGCTGGTTGCAGACGGCGCAGGCTCGCTCTGCACCCCTCAGGCTGTAAGAACACAGCTCAGATGAACCCTGTCAACGCCATTACCTGCTGATGTGAAACGACCTAATGACCTTTGAATGAAGAGACAGGTTTAAATCCAGCATATCGCCGTAAAACCCCGTCAGGTGGCAGCCCTCAGAGTGAGGAGAAAGAAAACAACATGTAAGCAGGAGCGATGCCATACATACTAAGAAATTACAGCAGGGAGCCTGGTTTTATACCTGATATTTGATTATTTTCATCTCTGAGTGTCAGGTTTACTCTATGAGCTCGTTGCAGAATTAGTTTTTATCAACTTGGAGACGAGGCAGAAAGCAGACAGCTTTCTCCAATCGATGTGCTATAGGTCAGCCCAGAGTCTTGTATCGGTACAATCGATACCCGCACATCAAAGTCGTATGCCATTGTACACTCTTAACAAGTGCAAAAAGGCCAGACCCTGGAGGATCAACCCAATAAGTGGGTCAGAAAAACACTCCAAGTGGGTCAAATGATAATGTGCCTCTGGATAAGATTCCTACTCGAAATGCAGTGCACGTGTGTTCATTTACGTTCAACCATGTACTTGTTTGATCAATGTGTGAGTGGCCATTTTACATTAACATTGATTGTAGCAGAGGTGCAACCGCACCCCCGCGAGGGAACGACCCCATGCAGCATAAAACCTGTGATTTCTCACCATTCAGCATTTCCACGCAGGAAACCATGTGTAAATGAATCGACTCAGCTGAATAAGTGCTGTATTATAAACCTACAAATATCTGTGCTAGCCAGGCAAGTCAACACAACTGATGCAATAGCAGCAATTTCATCAGCCATAAAAGCAGCGAGTTGTTCTGACAAAGGTAAGATGTCACGAGGTGCCAGCGGGCTCAGAAATGATTATTATATGTTTTGTCTGTTTGAACAGCGCAAACAGCTGATCATCGGTGACTGATAGGAGCTAATCACAGTGAAATCTTATCAGAGCGCTGCGTATTGCAGATAGTGTAGGCCGGCCTCTGTTATCGGCACGCAGCACAGGAAAGCCGAGCGTTTGTTCCCCCTGCGCTGGCTCTCTGTGCACCTTGGGCATCCCGATAATTTCAGGATTTGTAAGCGTTGAAGTTTTAGACCTGCGTAGGTGTACATGTTAACATTTGAACTTAGCTCGTAACTGAGGATTTTCATGCCTGAGAGGCACAGCGAGATAAGGACGCTCTTCAGCGTGTTAAGATACACCAGCTCTCAATGAGGGCAGCTGCATCGATCTGCTCAATTCAAATACCAAATAAGATTAATCAGATTAAAACAAGCACTGTGGGGGCCACCGCTTTAAAGCCTGATGAGAAGTGATGAAGAGGAGCTGTGTAAAAACCTATTTGCGACAAATTATTTATTCGACGTGGAATACAATCTACATCATTAATTAACTACAACTTCTTTATTGTGCAAGACATGAAAAGGAAGAGAGTGTTTTTGAAGTCTGTGCCCTTTCTCACATTTACTCGTTCTACTCCTATCAAAATGGTTAATTACGCTTTTGTTGAAAAATGTTAAATATCCTGTGCTATGGAATCTGTCATATCCTCAGAGGCTCGAAGGTGGCACTTGTGTTTAAAGCCACAGACAGCCACGGACATTTCCAGCTTATGTCGTCCACACTACTGCACTGCATTTGTGCATTGCCTGTTTATCTATAAAGTTAACTGAGCTCGCTAGGGAACAGACACATTGACTGTGTGTGTGTGTGTGTGTGTGTGTGTGTGTGTGTGTGTGTGTGTGTGTGTCTGTCATTGGCCCCTAGTCTCTCAGTTTGCCACTGTGTGTTCATGAGGAAGATTCATAAAATCTTGGTATAAAAGAAAATACATCAGATCTTCTTTCCCTATGCACTCTACTGAGTCTAGTCTGTGTTACTCCTTTAAGGTTCTTTTTAAAAGCATCTTTTCTTCTATTGTCTGATATTAATTTTACAATTTGTCATGATGTCCTTTATATATTTTATGTAACACACTTTGAGTTGCCTTGTTGTTAAATGTAATATACAAATACATTTGCCTTGCCTTAAAAGTAAAAGATTTGACTTGATTGTGGCACTAGACGAAAAGTTGAGGAATCGTTAAAGTTTGTGATTCATCCTCTGGTGACAATGAACATTAGAACAAAATCAGTATCATACCAGTCCATCCAATAAACCAGTTGTTGGTTTAAATCTGGACCAAAGTGGTGCACTGACGTTGCCACTCTGCTAAACACCTACTGAGAATTTTCATTTCATATATGTCACATTATGTGCAGTTTATTAGTGTCCTTCACTGGAATCTTCCCATTCACCGAAATACAATCAGTGAACTTGGCTGACATGTGAACATGATGGTGTTGGTGTTGTTTGTGTGCAGCATGTTATTGTGAACCTTGCAGACTGCATTACACCAGAAGAGACATTCATCTATAGTAATAACAAGGGGAGACATGTTTATATTTTTTCTTTTCTTGCCTTCTTGGTTCATTGTGACGTTTCCTGTCCTTGGATCCACTCCCTGAAAGAGCCTAAGTGGTTATGCACATAGAAGGTTTCTTCACACAGACTATCAAATACGACCAATCACAGCCCTGAAACATTCTTCACAGGCAGGAAGGAGTTAGGAAATGACAGGGTTGTGGCTGATCCGCCGCAGATATATATAAAGAAAACCGAATAGATTCGGATTGTATGATTTGTGCGGCTCAGTGTCCAGGCTTGGAAAGTGTGAAAGATTCTTTGTCAGGGCCACTGGCTATAGGGACTTCAGTGTATGGCTTTTTTGCACTGTGCCGAAATGTCACTCACTTCAGCTCCTGGACCAGCTTCTATGGCAGCTAGGCATTCCTCTGCCTGGTTGTTGCCTCAATAGCAACACCGTGGCGATGGCATGTGGCCCTTACTCCTCGAGAAATTTTATAATTAGGGCAGGTACCCAGACAAAAATCTGTAGCACCTGACATATGGCTGGCAGTGTTACCTGTTAGAGCGCTATGGCTATAGACGCTCTATAATTGACTCCCATCACTCCCGAGGCCGCTCTGCAGGCCGCCTCCTCGCTTTTTCCCCCCTCCTAGCTAGTTTTACTCCTGTTGAGGCTCCTAAAATAGCACATGTTATTCAATAAATTCATACAGCACATATCACTGCAGCGCCGCACTCATCTGCAGTCAACAGTTGGAATGCCCTTCTCGTTAATATGTAATACTACTAGTGCAGGTTTAGTCATTTAGGCACCACTAAATTTGAAAAATAAGGTCCTGGAGTGAATTCACAATGTGCGAGACGATGCCCTGTCAACCTGAGATGATCATTATCCTGCATTGTTTGATTGGTCCCTTAAAAATGTTATGTGAAAGGGAAAAAAAGATGGTTTCTGCCCAGTGTTAGAAGCGCCTTAATAATCTGGCGTATGAGGCCCTGAGGACAACACTTCTTCCTTAATGGTGTTGTTAGCAGTCTGTTGAAATCCGCGGCCAATACTCAAGAGTTGCAGGAGGCAAAGGTATGTGTTATTTAATGTGGGACATTTCTATTCCAGTGCATGCGCGGCGTCTTTGGTCAGACGAGGGTCTCTGGACATCTAGATTGACAGTCCCAGCCTGCAGCATCGCTCGGGGGGATCATTGATTCCTTAAACCAACCCAAAGATAACAGAACATTTACATATCTACCTAATTGCCTCAATCAGTCGGCACTCATTTATCAAGCTAATGTCGAAATTGCTTTTTGTCAAGGTAAATTAATTTTAATTGGACTTTGACCTTTATTTCTGCAGTTTTTTTTCAGTCCCTTTATTGCTTCAAATATATTTTGCACAAAATCTCACTTTGCTGTACATCTAGTCTCATATTTTTGCATCTTATCTGTATGATACACATACCTTCATACTTTTGGGTTGGTATGAGAAGGATAACTCCTATTTCCCAAAGTCCTTTCAGAGAGTGTCTTTCCACATGCTCAGCAGCAGCGGCGTTTGCCCAGGCTGTGTCTGGCTGCTTCTCCTCTGAGCTCTCATGCACCGAAACCCTGAAGATGGGTCCGCAAGAAGACTAATTAGCCCACAAGTGGCGCTGGAGGTGCAAGAGGATTTTTGACATGCAGGAGAAATATTTACCCAGTTTTAAATTGCAGTGTCAGTACGTACACAAAAAAACATTAGATGTCGAACAGAATGAGGTTAGAGTGTTACGTTCCCCCACCGCTAATGACCACATTAATTGATTTAATCAGTCTTTTGGTGATCTAATGTTTTCAGCTAAGGAAATGGGTGCAGATCAATGCAACATGGAACACTGACAGCTGTGATTAGATTTTTGATGAACGGATACTTGCCCGTTCCTCGGCCAGACTGGCTCACTGCTCTGAAATGCATATTGTGCGACCCCACGGTGCACATGTCGTACCAGGCCAGGCTTGAAACAAAGCTGTTATCTGACAATGAGAGCCTCTTTTCAGGAACATTAACACTTGCATGGCACATTTTCTCTCTTTTAGATTCAAGGAACATTGAGGGAGATAGTGGTAAAACAAGGATGCTATTCTTACTCTTCTTATGTGAGGAACGTATGTGGAATAGAAACATGTGATGAATAAATGTTTCCTTTGAGCTCATAGTAACTTCTTACTTGCCCACTCCATTTATTCAAAAATAGACAAAAATAAATCATCTGAAACTTCCTTTTTCATGAGAACAAAACTTTGAGATAACTCAACAATGAACAGTCTTATCTGCATCTGTTATTCTCACACAATGTTAATGGGGTGTGTGCAGGGTTATCACCGAAACTCAATGGGATCTATGGAGCTCAACAGACGAAAGAATGCGATTGTTGTTAAGAATGAATGGAATAATTCTATAGATGATAACATATGAAGTGTGAAACTGTTTTATTAGTACAGGCTTGCATGTTATTAATGATTTAATATGTAAATGCTGTATTATTTACTTTGTTTGATGAACACATAAAAAACACATCACATATACGTTCAGGATAATATCTTATGATATTTAGTAATGCCATCACAGCTAATATAATATTGGATATTAAAACACAAAAACAAGGTCTTCTTAGATAAGACATTTTTGTAAAATTCACCTGTCCACAAAACATTTTATTCAAAAAAAGTATTTTCCTGTTTAAGCCGAAATCAGTTTTGACAGCTCTCTTCCCGTCTCAGTTCTGCCCATGCAGGTTTAAATAATGAACGTGTTGCCCTCTGATGATGACAGCCTCATCAATGAAATGATCCAATCCAGCAGCATTTAGTTTTTCGTCTTAGAGAACGTGTGCACGAGCCAAACTGTCACCGCTCGGCACAGACTCAAAGGCCGCCGAGATGTTCTGAGTGCGGTGCAGCGGTTTTGGCACAAAGACGGCAGAATCTTAGGATTATTTCTGTCAAGAGCAGCACTCGTGATCCTGTCTAAAAGCCTTTCTAATATATGTCCATCACTGCGGCTATCCATCAGCACCCTCCTGTAACAAAGTGCTTACTGCACCATTGTTGAATTAAAGTAAACAAGCTTGTCTGCCTGGGATATGCATGTAAATGAGAGACAATAGATAGCCGGTGCATAAACAACAAGGATTTATTAGAACACACACACACACACACACACACACACACACACACACACACACACACACACACACACACACGTATAAAAAAACACATGCACCAAAATGGCTGTGCATGCTCCCACGTGCACTAGATTTACATGTAAATGTGCAGAACTCAGGCAGTTATCATTATAGCTGTTTTCGGTGAGCACTTTGATTGCTTTAATTACAGTTAATTGGCCGCCTCGCTCTGTCGATCCATCATTACCAGTTATTTATTTGTAGCCAGATTCACAGAGCCGTCTGAAGTTACTGTAGCTTAACCGGGGATTGTGCTCTCTCAGCAGGTTACGTGGAAAGGCTTTTTCGAAAGTTTCAGCACTGCTCCGCGAGCAGAGTGGCTCAGTGTAATCACAAATGGCTGGGTTATTGTTTTACTGACAGAAATGCTCAGATTTCCAGATTTGCTCATTAAACATTCAGCCTAATAAAATATTAAGGTGCGCCGCAAATGGCATACTGTCTCAACCTGAGAAAAGAAACGGGAGATACAGATTCCTCGCTCTTTACCTCAACACTGGCATGAGCTCAAGATGTACCTTGTGTTGCTGGTGTTCTGCTTTCATGTGGCCCGGGAAACTTTGCAGCAGCCTGAAAGAGGGTATTTGTTAATATTTGCGAATATGTGGCCGGTGTCGGCTGTGATTGATGATGGGTGGTGCGATTCCTCTAACCGAGTACCATTCGTCCTCTGAGATATGTTAAGAGATAGACAGCTGGATACATTAGCAGAATGTACCCTCGAGTGACATCCCAGAGACAGAGTACCTTGCCCTATTTCACTCAATCAGTGAACACATCCCCTTGGCAGAACAGTGTACCTAACTATGAATCCCAGCTCTGGCTCCCAGATTTGCTCACAATTGGAGACAAACAGCTCACAAGTTTCCATTTAAAAATCAACAGTTTGTTGTAGCAGCTCCCAGTTGCCAGATCTGTCGAGGTGTGACATTTCTGCGACACAGGCCAACACATGTGCAGGGCATTATGAGATTTTGTGTGTGTGTGTGTGTGTGTGTCTGTGTTGAGAATCCAGAAGCGGCTTTCACTTGGGGGGAACTGGACTTTTTGCAGCGAAGTGAAGCATGACGGTTGTTTTCTTTTCTTCCGTGTGTGCCCAGATGTCATTGTGTACGTTCAGACGAGGCTTGCAGGAGCTCTTCAGCAGATCTCCACTTCGTGCAGGCTCTCTCTCATTCTGGATGAATGATCTACGCTCCAAACTGCCTGGCTCCCTCCATCAAACCTGGCCAACACTCATAATAAATGATAGTGGGGGACAATGCCCTATTTTCACAGCAGAGTCATCTGTCATGCCAGGCCAGACAAAGCCCCCAGAGTTTCATCATTTTCAACGATTGCTCACACCAAACACAAAAGAAAACCTTCATCTGCTAACTAATGGCTGAGGGATACGTTGAAAACCTGCTTTAATGTTTTTACTAAATCAAACACATTTTGCCTTGTGGGGTCCAACCTCGAGTTGGATACATGATGCAACAATACCTGCCTCTATTTCTGCTTTACGAGGAGCCTCTCCTCTCTCCTCCCGGTCAACATCCCATTACACCGGTTCTACATTCAATTTCATGTGTTAAGTGCTTAATTAACCCCTTGATTTTATTCGGTGGCGTGTCAAGGCGGACTCTTGATGCTCAATGTCAATTTGCAGGTTAATCAGGTCACCTTCTATCATCTGCCAAGGCAGCAGAGGCCCTGTGCTCGTGTCGTAATTGTTCGCCAGAGACATCCTGAGACTGCAGCTCAAACCGGCTCCAGCTGCAGCCACACTGAAAAAGTTGTAGTATAGTTACATATTATTTGATGGGATGCAAACATTGGACATTAGCAGCTGAACGTTCTCTCTCTATTTTCCCTAAAGAATGAGCTGATTTCACATTCCCTTTTTATATAAGTATGTCTTTTTGCATGTGTGGATTCTCATATGAGGAATATCTTGCCCTCTTAAGCCGTTTTCAGACATGAACTCAGGAAATTGAGTCCAGACATTGTTGGGAGTTTGCCTTTCACAAATGCAGCAGGAGCTTTTCCAAATCAAATGTGTTCAGGAAAATGATCAGGGACATCCAGGCGAGGGGTGGCCTCTGGGTAGCTAGAGGATGCAAGGGTCAAGATATGCTGTAGAGATTCCTTTGGATAAATTATGGTTTTGATTACAGCACATTGACACTGGTGAAATAACCAAAAGCTCTTGAAGTCAGTGTCTTTCCAAGTTGACATCTTCCTCTGCGTCTTCTACATGTTTGGCAGCTCTTGTCAATCCTGAGATATTTCTCATCCTTTTTTTCCCAGTTTTGTGTCCGTTGTTACAAATGTCATCAATTGGCTACATTTTCTGGACATTTTCCTGACACGGGCTCACTCTGACATTCTCCAGACATTTTAACTAGGGGGCTGGCAGGAACAGCTCTGGAAAAATGTTCTTTGCAACTAACTCAGACATCCGTGTTCTTGCATTAAGCCTCTCAAGAAAATTTCAGGAAAAAGCACATTTCTGAAAGCAGCTTTAAATAAGGATCTACAATCGTATCATTCCTTAAATGCAACTGTTTTAGAGTCAAACTCCAAATCTCTGTTAACACAATAATATAACTGGGTCAACTTTTAACCTGCAGTGGTTTCTTTCTATGACTCTACATGCTGAAATAGTAATTAGCAGTGACGGTTTATGTTTCATATATTTTTTTTAGATTGGGTGAGGGGTGTGAAAAATCAGCTAACGCAAATTATCCACACGGTTCACCAAGCAGCCTAATTAGGTATTCACTGCTCCATCCTGAATCAGAGGAGGAGGACTGATTGCAGAGTGGGATTTAACAGATGGAGAAAGTGATGTCACGTTTGTCAACGATCAGCTTCCTTTCAACGTCGCTCACGTGGGAACGGAGAGATAAGTAGTGATTGAGAGTTGTTCTTCTTATGGTTGTGCCAAAATGTCATAGCTTGTCAAATGCTTGATTCTTGTTGCCCTCCCCTCACTGGGGCAACTGTTGCTGCCCCCTCTTCATTGCCCTGCCTGACACTCTATGCTGATTGGTTGATGGTAGGTGGTCACAATGTTATTGACATAATCGGTCATTGGTTGATACACAGTCGTTGTCTGCAACTTTCACCAGAGCCTAATGTCAAATTACCACTTCCTTTATGTAAGTAGACTGTAAATAAAGATCAATGACGTGACAGCTCCCCAAAAGTGAAGCCAAATTATCTTTATCTCCCCTGGTGGCTGGCTGCAGTATAGGTTATATACTCACCATCATCCATGTTGATGGATGGGACATGCACAAAACTAATAAGTGAATTTCAATCATTTTTTCTCATAGATTCTTGCTGTCATCTTATCACAATGATGTTTGTTCAAGTGCATTTCTGATGAGTTCGGTTTTATTGGATCCTATAAATATGATGGGGTGTAACATCGTGATTGACAGCTGAGACTGACTCGTGATTGGTCGAGCATGTGTAACCTTCCAGTTACACGAGGTGGCCATGTTTGTAAAAAAAAAAAAAAAGAGTTTTTTTCAAACTGAAGAAAGAATAAGCTGAAAAAGCATCATGCAATGCCTTTTCCCTCATCACCACTAAATGCAATAACAACCTCTGCTCAGCACTGCTGATGTACTCAGGTCCTCCCAACCACTTTGACTCCCAGCTGGTAGAAAAATGTGTAAAAACCAGATCAAATGATTTTATATGGTTAGTATTGTATTGTACGGATCCTGTGCTTTTAAGGTATGATTAAGTTGTATAGAAGAATCATTGGATTCTTCTATAAAACTGGGATGAAAACCTTATTTATAGTAATAATATGTTGTCGGTAATGATTTTGACCTTTTACTATTTGTTTATTTGAAAGCAGTTAGAGTCGTGTGGGTCAGACATGACGACGGAACAGGCCTGTGGCAGCCCATGTTAGATGTATCAAGGCTGTTTTCCTCCTTGAGAAAATAAGGGATTTAATGGCTGACCAGTGTGGAGAGTGACAGAGGCTTAATGCATTTCACGGTCCATTACCCCCGCATGAGTACATCCACTGACAACAGCCAAACCATTTTTTTTTATCAATATAATATTTTGCAACGAGTGTGACATTTGCTCCGGGACAAAGACACCGCTGCTCACACACGCACATACACACCATCTTTAAAAATCATTTTCACACTGCATTATGCAAAGCGTGAACAATCACACCAGGTAACGTTCGACCAACGCGTAAGTGCAATCTTTATGTGCAGTCTGACAAGTATCTGGTTCCCCCCCACATCTCCCCCCAACTCCCACCCGCCCCACCCTGGCGCTTCAACCTGTTCTCCAGGTGATAGATACTATTTACATGGCAGAGGAAGTGCTGTGAATGCTATGAGTAAGGCACCTGGGCACTGGCAGGCAAAGACAGAGTGCCTTGAGATAGAAATGTAACAGCACTATCTATCTGGGTTATTAGAGTCTCCCCCTCAGGATCCTTTTCACCAGAACACTGGCCATTATGTAGGCCACAGAGAAACAATGCACAAAGAGAAAAAAAAGAAAGTCTGGCTGTAGTAACACAGCGGAGGAATTAACTCTGGAGCCCTAAACACTCTGCCGCCCTCCCCCACAACAACCCCGCTCGCACCAGACGGCATAATAAGAGAACGTGAGCGTGTTTGTTCGGGGGCGGCAGGAGGAATCAGTGCATCAGCACCTTTCATACAACTACAACGTCATGACAAGCACATTGCAAGTCATTATCACACTGTCTTTAAAGCAAGTAAAAATGATTAGGCTCAGTTTTCTGGGAACACCAAGGTCAACTTCGAATCTGTGGAGTGTTGCTCCTTGTGATGCCCTGTGGAAGAGAGAGTTTTTCATAAGACGGCAAGGGGGGGAAAAAAATGAGAAAAGCAGCATCAACAAAATGAATGTGCTTGCACTGATGTTTGCGTGACGTAGTAGACTGGGACAGCAGCTGAATGTCTGTAATTGATCATGTTGCTGCCTTGCTGGCACTTGCTTTGAATGTTCAAAAGGATTAGTCCTCACGCTGATGGATTAAAGCAAGGTGGGAGGGAGAGGAGGGTCCTGTGAGGAAAAGAAAGAAATGAAACATGGGCACACTAATCCTCAATTGGTCTGGTGGTGCTTCAGAATAATGGCACATCGCTAATGTTGGAGTGATTGTGTGCATGTTCCCATGCTACCCCAGCTTCGCCCCCAGCGTTTCTCTCACTTCCGAGCTCCTTGCTGTTTACTTTTCACTATTGAATTAGTTGGTTAAAAATCTCATTAAGTAGCCTCCACCCTCCACTCCCAGGTTTGCACACCACCTTTTAATCAGAGGGTTTTGCTGGTTCATATAAAGTCTCCACAGTGACTCCAGCATCCCTAACTCAGCGGCAATGCAATTACAGACACGCAGGTTAATGAAATAAGGGTGTAGAGCGAGTTAGTGTGTGCGTGTGTGGCTGGGATTTTCAGGCACAAACCGACACAAATATTGTCAAAAACATAATCACACATCAAAAATATCATCATGCTGTAAATACACATAGCACATTACATCTAACCACCTCCCACGTGCACAAGCAGAGCTCACCCACCCAGAATGCACAGCGATCCAAAACGTGAGTGTGTGGGCGCAGCCGCCCTTTCCTGCATGCACACGTATGTGCACCAACAAGTCAGCAAAGCAATGCTCCGACAGGGAAGTCATTAAGGGAGCATTTAATTAAGGCCGGGAATAAGGTCAGTGTTGGAAGGACAAACTTACTCTAATAAAGTGTGGGTGTGTGTGTTGCACGAGGATCCCACAGCACTCATACATCAGGCCGGGCTGAGAAGACCACAGCTCAATTTTGTAACCCAGCTATTTCTATGCAGATTAAAAGCTCATTCATCAATTCCCCTGCACTCTCGGTTTGATTATGTGTCTCTTCTCTTCTCTTCTCTTCTCTTCTCCTCTCTTCTCTTTCTCCCCTTCAGGCGTCATAATACCACAGGAACAAATCTGCACCCATATCCTTAATTAAATCAATCTGCAGGGGGCCAGCAGGTGCATCCTCTCACCTTTGCTGCGACTCACTCAGGTCGATGCACTCAGACTGACCTTGATCATGCTAATCTGCCGCGCTGTACCTGCTGGACCGACAGACAGAGTCGGGTGTCAGGCGATGACAAAGAGGGTCACAGAGGATCGCTCTGCCACGGCAGCGTGTCAGAAGAGCTGACGCGGAGAAAAACTGCAGAAAAATACTCACCTCCAAGACCACGGTGTTCACTATCCAGCCAGCTCGGCTTTGCTAATTAGGATTTATTTACTAAATAAATAAAATTATTCAAAAAACATTATTGCGGTGGTTTGTTTTCCGGCTCTTCCACTATGTGTGTCAAAGTCTCTTGGGGGCAAGATAATGATCCCACACTAGAAAAGTGCTTCATAAAAACAGTATATTTACCATTTATTCTACATTGCAATCAGAGCAATCAGTAAATGTTTGTCTAGCATTGGGTGAGCACCTCCATCGTTTTGTGTCAGATATGGTCCGAGAAATTAGACAATTCATTAATAAAGGAAAAGAAACTCAAAAATACAAAAACAAAATCTCATGATTGCAAATCATCTTTCTCTTAGATTAAAAAATACCTTTAAAACAGAGGACTAACTTTCAGGGTCTTCTGAGTGAAGAACAGCACATTGTTTAATAGTAAATCTGTGTAAAAAAGATTGATGAAATTTATGATTGCAAAAACTCACAGCGGACTAAAGAAGAAATTGTCTAAAGAGGAGGCTATAGGCCATGGCTAAATAAAAAATTGTCCCCACAGTTTGTGTGAATCGATAACAAAAGTGAAAATGGATAAACAGGAAAAACAAAGAAATCTGTCTTAAGTGAACAATCCCAGGAGATTAATGAGTGTCAAAGAAAATTGCTGCTATGATAGAGACTAGTTTTTTGGACTGTTGACAATTTCAAAAGTGAAACTTTACGTGAAGCTTACCAAATATCATTTATCCCTCAGGTTGTGTCTAAATGAATTTGAGCTTTGGTGAATTGTCCTTGTAAACATGAAGGAGTGCATCTCACATCTTAGTGAAGGGATAAAGATTGTATCTCACATGTAACATTTCAGCACTTTGTCTCTGTTCTACTTAGAATTTTATGTTTTTTCTGCTCATAAATAGAGAAGGAATGACCATGGAAGGAGAACCAAGATAAGTTTGCACACTCTCTCTGTCTCTTCTCTCTCTTATGCCTCTCTTTTAAATGGAAACATTATCTGTGTGAGCGTTGGATGGATAGACAAGAGAGAAACAGAGATTACTCCTGAGCCAAAACATACTGCACACATGACTTTTTAAACATGTGTAATGCACCTGCAAACAAAGTAAATAATGTAATGCGCTACACTGTGAGCTTACTGTAAGATGAATTCATTTCATGACACATCTCCTGGCATTAAATAAACATTTGCAGAGGCATTTGGCATTTGGCCATCCGTCATTCAGTCCCCGGTTGACTAGCATGAGATATAAAATGTACATTTTTTACAGTGCAGCTGTCCTCATCGTAAAGGCTGTTTCAATCCTACAGGCTTTAGAATAAGAGCCCTGATATGCATGTGCAGTGTATTGCTTAGCATATGTTGCAAGTTGAAGAGACAGATCTAATCAGATTTCTGTGTGTAGTCTTGAAGGACTGCCATCACAGAGAATTTCAAAGTAGGATAAATCCATCTCAGGGTGTCCTCTTTAAAGGCCCAGACAGCGACCATAAAAGGCATTATGAAACAGGAATTATGAAACAGCATTTTCTATTTGTTTATGTTATAGCACTACATATAAGCTGCTTACGACTAGTAGTCACTAACGCTACATTTTCTAAAAGTCTGTATAACTCTTACTGTTAATTCAGGTCGTCGGCCCATAGAGTTTAGTTGACCGGGCTCTCAGCAACGACCTCGCAAAGAAACATAGACGTGTGATTGGCTGCAGCACCTGTCAATCAAATTAACACATTTCTCTCAAAGCCTCCATCCCCTCCAAACATTTCAACGTTGAGAAAATTCAGTTTTTCTATTTTGTGGTGTGGACTGCAGATATCCACACCCAGACTTCACACCCAGACTTCATATCCTGTCCACTGTCCGACTAGCATATGAGTCGAATGTTTCTCTACACAAAACACAAAACAGTGATACCTCTTGTAGGTGTCTTAGGTCCAGATACATTTTGGCTCGTCTCTTTTAGCAGCAATCTGCATATAAATGGATGCATTAAAGAGCTGATGTATTTTGATCAATGTGTTCTGCCTCTTTTGCTTTCCACAAGGACCGTTGACCTGGCAATGTGATTCGTCAAATTACAAACGGAAAACAGAAGATCTTAACCTGCATCCTTACATACAGAAAGATTGCTTATGACGTAAACCTAACTTCTAGATTGCTTATAGAACACATCATTTCAACCCATGTCACGAAAGAGGTTTTCCAAATCCCTGCTACAACACACAAAGGACTTCTCCCTTATTTGAAATGTGCTGTCTGTATTATTTGAGAAACTGTCAATTCAATTCAGTGGTTTCACCGCCTCAGAATTATAATGTCTGAGAAGAAGTGATACCTGGTAAACTGAAGTCCTGTGTGCTGAATTAATATTGTTTCAGATAGTTGACAACTGGTCCCTTCTGTGTGGTAATTAAATATTCATCGTGTGTCTCTGCAAAAAACCCGCCTGTCACCGTCTTACTTTTTTTTCCCCCCCAGCATTTTTCCAGGTTAAACCTTCAGACTTTTTTAGTGTCTTAGCTCTCAATCATTGTGTCAAGTCAAGTCTCACAACCGTCATGTCTCAGGCTCTTGTTTGACTTGTATCAAGTTCCAAGTCTGGAGCTCTGAATGTTGACACATTTCATTCAGAGCCATAAACGTTAACGTCATGGAGACACCTGAAGAAAACTCAGAGGTCACAAAGGTCAATGGGATACGTCATTCACACCTTCGATACAGGAACTGAATTTATTGCAGTCCGTCCAATAGTTGTTGAGACATTTCCGCCTGGACCACAGTGGACTGGTTGATTATCATCCCTAGAGCTACAATTATAATTACAGACCAATGGTATTACATTGGTTGTTTTTTTTCCCCCAGAGAGAATATAACATGCACAGCCACTCCATCATGAAGTGGAACAATTTGTTATTGAATTAAAAGTGGAAATATTCTGTTACTAGTTTGATTCAGTTTTTTATACACTATACCTTATAATTTAATTTAAAAATAATCACATTTATAAATGAATTTTTCTTTCTGTCAACCCTGACTTGATACTTGAGGTAAAGTTAAAAAGTTCAAAACTGTAATGATGTGACAATGTGAACATCTTGCGGATACAGTAAAAAGTAACTTTACATCCAATGTTTTTGAAAAGCCGAAGTAAGTCCATCACATCCTTCATACACCCCCCGCAGCACATGATACCAAACCACATAGTTTCAATCTTCAATCAATGATATTATTATAAAAATCATCACTATGCATATGCACAAATAATATTAAAGTCATACGCACTCAAACTCAACAAAGAGTTAATAAATAAAAGCAACACAACAGGGACGTTATTAAACAATTCATGACAAACATCAGATAAGAAAAAGTGGAGCACAACACCTTAACCCAGTTCTAACAATATTACCGCAGTCTTAGGGAATATCTATGGAGATGTAGTTGCTGGATCGTGTAATGTAGAGACTTGTTTTCATAGAGACAATCTTAGAATTTAATGGGGCTTGCACTAAATTGCTGTTAGGGGCCCCACTCAATTTGGGGCCCTGGGTAATTACTTGCTTTGCCGTTTGCAATCAAGAATCACTACACATCTTGCATAGCACACTCTTTTCTAAATTTCATAATTTTTTTCTGAGAACACACAATGTAGGAATAGATTTCTTCTGCCCATAATGTCCAGTTTCTTTGCAGTGCAGTGGAATCACATTAGTAAAAACATGGCTGGCTGTGCATGTATACTAGGAAAGTAGTTTTGATTTGCTTCTGGCCAGTTGGTGGTTAGCACTCTGTGTCTTACATTGCATGTGATGTTTCTCTGATAAAATCATTAGGAAGCAACAGACTGGAATTAATCATGTTCACCTCTTACTAATCATATACGTTCCTAAACGCACACAGTGTCCTCACACATCCCTCCGGCACACAGTGACGTCTAAAAGCCTCAGACCTCTTCAAAGTGGTCTCAGGCTTTTGCACCTCACTGTATGCAACATGAACACTCGTGACTCAGTGTGAGTGTGCCCGGCTCATTCCAACACACATCATATGGAAGGATTTCACTTGAATTTCACTCGGGTATGTGTCTCCACCTACTGTAGTTATCTGATGCAGGGATTTATGTGCCCCACGTTTCTACAGGAGCCCTCAGCGAGCTGGATTTCAAGGTTATCATTGCATAACAGCTTTCTGATGAGCTACTTAATGTAAGCTAGGGACACTACATCTGGACAGTTTATCCAATGAAAGGCTTCGTACTTACAGGGATCACACATGACACCAGTCGAGGGAGTCTCGGAACCTCTTCCCACCTCTCTTTGATGAATTCATAAATCACACCTTTTGTTTCTGCATGAAGTACTCGGCATCCGCACTCTCTCTTTAATTGTTATCCCCCTCACTCCTGTTCAGAAATCATGGCAAAATGTCCCACGGCCCACTTCCTGGAGGGAAATATATAAACGCTTTGGATGGAAACCAAGGAGATGCCTATTTGTAGTGCTGCTGAGACTTTCAGCTTTTTTTGAGTGTGGGGTGGCGTTCGCCTACAGAGACTGTGTGACATGTGAATGGACTCAAAGGAGCCTGGACAAAGACACACAATTACAGTTAATATGCACCCTCTGCCACCGCTTGAAAAGAGACATTCGGGGAAAAGTGCAGACGGCTGTGATAAGGGTGAATATGACAGTTCTCCCTCTCTTGCCGTCCTTTCCTGCTTTGCTTCAACCCCTCCAGCTCCCTCCCTGTCTGTTAATACTCTCTCTCTCTCTCTCTCTCTCTCTCTCTCTCTCTCTCTCTCTCTCTCTCTCTCTCTCTCTCTCTCTCTCTCTCTCTCTCTCTTTCAACACCCCTCCTCCGCCGTGTTTTTTGCTCCTTCTATCGCTTCTCCTCTCCCTCCCACCCGGTCTGTCTCCTCTCTTGGTGATGGCTGTCTTCGACACCTCTGTTCAGTCAGCCAAATGTCACCGAACACAAACTGAAATATCAACTTGGCAGTCGATATGGCACAGAAATGATGGGGAGGGGTGAAGGTGCTCCCATCTTGTTGTCCTCAGAAGGTGCTGTGAGCGTTACCAAGTATTGAACTCTCGGGGAGCGGGTGTGGGGATGACAGGAAACCAGCTGGGACCAAAGGCAAATACTAATTGAAGATCAGTCGAATAAAAGGGGCCGTAAAAAATTATTATAGGGACAGGGGAGGTCAGAAAAGCGAGAGTGCTATGCCAAAGGTATAGTCTGATTTTTTTTAGTAGAAGGAGTGAGTATTTCACTCACAACTAATTTATACCAAACATTAGCCACCAAGATTCACGTGTTATCACTTTTATACATGAATTATTTAGATATACACAGATAATGTGCAGTGATCGGACGCAAACAATATCTGAATGTTTTGCATTAATAGTGTTTTCCTCCGTATCAAGAGTAATCAATGTGGTTGTCATCAATGTGGCTGTCGTCTGTCTAACAGCCACCAACAGCAGCGGCCGTCATAATGCAGATGTTCTGATGGGCAAACTAATAGGATACAGGTTAAAGATATGGAGATTCGATGGAAGTTCAATTCTCATCCTCATGCAACTTAAATCAGTTTCCATGGTCAGTTGTTGGTCATTTTTTATCACATCATTAAATATTAAATCCTGCAACTGTTCACCATATGACAAAAGGTGGGAAACTGAAGAGTTACAGTTAGGGACCATCCTTAAAGTGTATGCTAATGGAGCAAAAGAGCTTTCAAATCTTTATCAATAGCATTTCCATGAAAAACTAAATGTATTCTCTCGCCCTCCTCCCACTGCATGTATAATATCTCACTCTCTTATTTCCAAAATATGCAATAGGCCCCATGAGCTATTATGACCTGTTTTTTTTGTATTGGATTCTCTCTTTTAATCTCCTTTAATCATACACTTCAGACCAACTTATCTAACCTTCCAAGTGTTAAAGAAAATTATTAAAAATCACTAAATGCAAATCTGAATTTCCCCAATTCGACTTAAACCATTGAATGGTTTTGTATTTATATAGTGCTATTCTAGTCTTGATGACCACTCAAAGCTCTTTACAGTACAGTTTTACATTCACCCATTCACACACACATTCATACAGTGCATCTATTAGCAGCACTTTGTTGTTCTATGAGGGGCAATTCAGGGTTCAGCATCTTGCCCAAGGACACTTCGGCATGCAGATGGGGAAGACTGGGGATCGAACTGCCGACCTTCAGGTTGGAGGACAACCGCTCTACCCCTCAGCCACAGCTGCCCATTAACAGTTTTGTATTTAACACATTTTTTAAACTTACTTTTCTACCTGACCATTCCAAATACAAATGATGTATTTGTTACATTGTTTACATTTGATCTGGTTAGTTTTAGTTTGACATTATTACTTCCTGTTGAAATCAGCTATGGCTGCGTCTACCTACTTGACTGATTGAGTGATTGGTTTGGACGGCTGTGGACCTGACACCAGTGTGTTTTCAAATCTGCTATTGTATTTTTCAACTTTTTTGAATAAAATGTGTAGTAAAAAATAGTTTTTCTCTTTGAGTTGAGAAAATGTTGAGAAAACAGAGCAAAAAAAAAAACGACCAGTATGTAAGTTTTGAGAAACACATTTACATTAATTGACTCTGTCTTTGATATCCTCCCCAGCCATTTCCTGTTTAGTCTGGTAAAATATAGTAGGTATAACACAAGTTATACCTACTATATTTTACTATAGAGGAAGAATGTTGCAGAAAATACGAGTAACACTGAGCAGGATCTTGCTTTATTAAAAGAAGCTACAGTCCCAGTATTGTTTGCATCAGTCTCTCACATGTCTGCTGTAATGATATATTGTCTTTATACAGAAAAAAACCCACATCCATATTTCACATCATAAATAATCATCTACATCAGATGTGCATATGGTTAATATAAAGAAGTACAAACTAAAGTATTTACTGTCCTCCAGGAATAGGGAAAATTCCCACTGTCATTCAAACAGTCGTGTTCTGGTTTAAAAATTCTACAGTCATGCATAGTACTCAGCCTAGTTATTTTTCCATAATGTCCTAGTCTAGAAAGAAGTGGTGGGAACTACATGCACTACTTGTCTGTAAAAACAGATTGGGAAAAAAAAACATATGTAAAGTAGCCCCTTACTACTGCAGAACACTTCACATTTACAATTTGATGGTGGGAGATCCCCCAAGACCTTGACAACAAGACGGGGCCAAATCAATACTGTGAAAAATCATTAATAATAATCAGAGCATTTATTGGCATCCTTACAAGCTATTAAGAATTCCTACTTTTTTCACACTGTCTTCATTATGAGGATCCAATTTGCTCTGACCTTTAATGACACAGCATGGAACTGCAGACTCTGGAGAGAGACATTGATAGACATGAAAAAAAAAACTATCACCAGCATTCTCACTGTTAATCATAGAGAACAGAAAAATCGCCCTGGCACCAAGTCAGCTCCGTTCCTTCTGTTACACTCTCACTCCTGAGCATATTCTCCACATATTTCAGTTTTTCTTTTTTTTTAAATATCTGAAATGCTTTTACTGTCATTTTATGAAGCTTTATGAAGAGACTGTGGACATTTAAGATCTTCCCACACAGGAAATCCGAAGCAGTCCTCTCATGGTAGTAATTTAGGCTGGATAGAGTTACAGGATGGATGATTGCGAGCACATATAGTCCATTATGAGACATTATGAATATCCTTGTAAATATCAAATGTGCAAGAGAAATGCAGGTTTATACTTGAGGCATTCATCAACCGGTATGGATTTAGAGTCGGTGTAACCTGATGTGAGCAGTCTCGATTGTAAGAATTAAACACAGTGATTTGATTCCACGCCACAGCGAAGGTTTGTTTGTCTGCGCTGCTACCTGAGGTTTTGTCCAACACGAGATCCACTACATGCTAATTACAGCCAAATTGCTTGTCGCGAGTTGTTTACTAATGAATACCATGCGTGTTGCTGCTGTCGCCTTGATTAGAACGAATTAGGTGACCTCTCTTCTGCTCTCATCCAAGTGGAGAGGCACCAAATGCTCACCCATTCGGGCTATCAGGCGGTCACACCTTCTAAAGTGTAACTCTGCCGCGTCCAGTGGGACCTTCCTCATTTGCTTCACACGGTGACTCTTTCTTCCTGCTGAGATGCATCTGTAATCACTGGGTTGCCCATTGGTCGGATCAGGGAGATGAAGGGTGGCCGAAGAGGATAAAACCCCCTGTAAGGTGGGACACCTGAGGGGGAGCGTGTGACCTCCAGGGTCCTCCAATCCATGCACCATTGTTTTGTTCTGCTAATTAAGAAGCAGTGTTCAGGCTGATTGGTTTCCAGTGTGTAATTACCAAACCGTCTGCTGAGAGTGCTTTCCATCTGAGTGCCAGCCTCTCCCCTTTGACCATGAGGAAACTGTGTGAGAGCCTGGTGATGCAGAAAGCCAGGGTCGCGATCCTCATTTATCCAAAACACACCCAAGGATACTAAACAAAGTTGAAGGACAAGTAGATGCAACGAGTATTCACCAGACCATTACAAGAGCCCTTTCATGATGCTGGTTTTTCAAACAGCTCATTTTTTACTACGGATAAATATGGAAGCCACTGTGCTCTCTCTAGAGGAGGATTTTAATCGCTGAGTCCATATCACAGTGCAGTTAAACATATGGAATGAGGTTTTAGCTGCTGCTACACGGAAGTTACTCAAAATCCAAAAGAAACCAAGATGGACTAGCTCAGGAGTACGGCCCAGAATATCATGTTGAAGGAGCAGTTAGTCAGAGTCCTACAACCGTAGCACATTTACAGTGATGACAGATTAAATAAAGTTCTCTCCCACATTAAAATGCAAATGTGAACACAACTATTACAAGATGTCTAACTACAGTAAATAGCTCATGGCAGACTTTCGTTTCAATAAACATTTACCCCCGCGCAGTTATAATGACACAATTGCAGGTGTCAACCACACTCTCCAGCACGCGTGCCGGAACACCACGTTCGCTCTGTTTGATCTTTACAATGCCGTTCAGTATTCATGAACCTGCTAAGCGGAGCAGAATGTCTTTTTCCGAGGATGCTTGGCTTGAGCAGCTTCCACAATATCACTGCTTAGAGGGACAAGCCTGCAAAGTCTGCCTTCCAAATGAACAGGGAACAAAGGAATGCTTGATTCCCAGCTCCGGGTTTTAAACCCAAAGATGAGACTGAAAAGGGAAAAAAGGCAAAAAGAAAAGCATTTATCAGGCCTCGGGAATAAGGAACATAATAAACGATAACGCTACGATGAAGCGCAACCTATAAGAATAGCCATTATGTTACGAAGAAAATGAACAATTCAAGGCAAGAGATTTGGTCTTTAATCTTCAAAGGTATATGCTCTAATTTACAGTTTCAAAATCATCCAATAGCAGAGTCTGAACAGCTCTTAGCAAAAGGAAAGAAAAACCCGTGTTTTTCATCCAAGACTAATTAATTTTTTTTAACAGAATTTTTAGAGAAGTTATAGTGAAACAGCATCCATTTTAAAAGGGAGCAAGTCCTTGGAGACAACTTTGCAATCATAAGAAATACAACTAATTGCAAGCTTTTATTTTGAGAAAATATCCCATTGCCATTGAATTTACTGCAAACCAACACAATGAGATGTAAAAACAGAGGTATGGAAGAAATTCCTCTCTCACAGCTGATTGCCCACCCCTGAGATTGAAAACGACACAGTTGAGTATAATGTTTATCTTTCAGCACTGTTATGTTATTGCCCCACGGAGGAAGAAATGATGATCTGTGTCTGACCAGAAGAAAAGCTTTGATATAGAGAAAATGTTATCTGGCGAAAAACATCTTTTAAATCAGAATTGCTGTCCATAAAATAAGTTGCCAGCACATTCCGCAAAAAGTTGCAGCATTTACCAGATGTTTACGTCCCCTCGCATGCTTCAATGGCTGCGTTATCACCTGCCATCATCAGCCGGGGCGTGAATGATGTTGAAAATGAGGTGAAAATATGGAGAACTTGCGGTTGTGGCTATACATGCTGGGATGCATGGAGTACAGCGGCAAGCAGCGCCAGATGCTAAATGAGTCCACATGAGGCTGTTAGATATATCTCTAACACAACACTCCATCACGTGTATGTGTGTGTGAGGGAGTGTGTGTGTGTGAGTGTGAGTGAGCATGGTGATGTTGTCCAAACGAATTCTCCATCCACTCCCTGCAGAACTGAGCAGAACTGTGTGGACCGACATGTGTCAGCCTTTGCTTGACGACATCCAAAGAGCACCAGAAGCATTTCTTCATTTCCTAGGTCTGAGTTGAAAACTTCAAAGTTTGTCTCAAGCAATGACCATTTCAACTTCTCAGGAGCCTTTTCATCACAGGAAGATGGCGACCGCACACGCGTGACCCATATTTCCAGCTACGTTGCAGCAGATGGCCACTCGCCGTTTATTGTCTCGTGCTGGAAAATGGATGATGGTGATAATTGACCGAAGCAAGGGCTGTGTGACAGGTTCATCACATGATGAATGCGAGAGAAGACGGCAGGTGGACAGAGTAGTTGGATATGTCGTTTCTCCCCTTTTATCTCAGCGTGAGTCCCCTGCACAACATCCTCCTAGTGCTCAAGGGAATGGGAAACACGTAAATCTGTTCTTTCACCACAGCGTCTTCCTCTCTATCCTCCCTTTTGTGTGTGTGTGTGTGTGTGCGTGTGTGCGGCTGTGTACACTCAACACAACTGTTCCATTTCATCAGATTTTAGTCGCTGCTACCCATTAAAAAAAAAGCCCCTCAAAAGCAGGATTTCGGCTCCTATTGTCCAGGAGACACACTGTGTTGACAGCAGACATTTTTCATGCGAGCTGCTCAAAAGCCCGAGACGCAATCTACAGTGCAACAGGAGAAGAGTAGACAAATCGGTCTGCTATGAAAACAACAAGAGTAAGAGCATTCAGAAATGAAATAAGCAGCTCCAATTTCAGGATGTGCCGCTGCATTAATGCGCGCAGCATTGTGTGTCATCTACATTTCACCAATTACTCTCACTCATGGCACAGTGCTCCTGGAGCCATCTGTAATTCAAATGAAACATTTTCAGAACTATCACCCTAAACATGGAAATCTCACTATTTACTCCCAAGATTCCCAAGCCAGTATATCATGCCTAATTCAGAGCTAACATGTCAAGTGAGATAATTCAGACCTCAGTGCTTGAGGAAATCCTCCCTGGCATATTGTAGAGAGTTTAAAGAAGCAGTAGATTGTCAATATGAAGCGGGTTTTGTTATGACACATTGCTGGGAGAAATTCATTTATCCAACAGTCCGTAATGGCTATTCATTGCATGAAAGTAACTGGGACGCACATTATGCCAGGCTTTAAATCCCACGGTCCCTGAGCTGAGATCTATTGAATAGGATCCATATTGGTCTTCATCAAACCAGCTAACAGAGGCAGCCTGGCAATGTATGGGAGGAGAGAGGCTTTCTAATTAAAGTTTAACTGAAAGCACAAGCCAATGCTCTAAATTCTTTCTCTATTTGTTAATAATAATAACTCAAATGTTTATGGCCCCTTTCAAGGGACTCAAGGACGCTTGATATATTTAAGTGACCAGGACATATTTAAGGGGTCAAAGATGAAGACAAGGTTGTGTACAGAAGTGTGAATAAGCCAGGTCTTGCAATAAGCCAGGTCTTGTGCAGATCTCTGTTGTACGGAGTAGCAGCATAAATGAGCCATGTAAATTATCAAACATTGCAACTTATTAGCTTGCCCATTTTGGCTAAAAAGCTAGCAAACATACAGTCGCTTCTGTAAATGACTTTACCTACTTTACAGATGAAAGCTTGGAAGCTAATGTAGGTTGTTGTTCAAGGTAAGGCTCCGTCTGATTGTTAATCAGCATCAATGAGAAAACAGCGAGATTACTGCTTATAAAAATCACACAAGTTCTCTAGACAAATACCCAATAGGACTTTGACTGGATAATGTAGTTATAGCAGAGGCTACCATGGGAAAATAATTAACTATACATTTCTTCATTTACTGATTGTTTTTTTTCCCCCTAAGGAAGCAGCGTACAGGTCCTTTACACAGCATGAAAAGAAGGAAATTGATTTTAGATGGATTTTCAGCTGAATAACAAAACAATGTAGAGACAAAATGTACAGAATGAGTGAGAAAGAGGGCGGGGTGGAGGGAGGGCAAAGGAGACATAGAGAAAGGGAGAAAAAGGACGCCAGCTGGTTGCTCCCTGACTTTTTCAGACGTTGTCGCCGCAGTCGCTGTCATTTTTCCATCAGGAGGGGAACAAAGTCACCTTGGCCTGTGTGAGGACAGGTGACAGGAGGAGTGGGAGGCTGCGGCGCTCGGGCCAGCCCCTGCTGACGAGGGCCGGAGTTAGTGGAGGTGACAGGAGCGAGGTGCTGCTCACCGGGGGCCCCTGACATCACACAGCACCTGCCCCAGGAGATGCGGCGTCAGCACATCTTTCCGCAGGAAGGACTGGAAAAAGCAGGGAGGGCGAGAACTTATCAGCCTCCGTCCTCTCTCTCTCTCTCTCTCTCTCTCTCTCTCTCTCTCTCTCTCTCTCTCTCTCTCTCTCTCTCTCTCTCTCTCTCTCTCTCTTTCTCCCACTGTTCTGTTACTTTAGTTTGTTATTTCACTAAGCCCCATGTGAAAGACAGATAGGCATAAAATATTGATACGACTCATATTGCATTTTGCTGTAAGGAGTGTAAGTGCCAAGGAGCTTTCATCGATAGCCTTTGGAGACATGGGGCGAGAAGAAGCTCTCGACTAGAGGTGTGTTTTTGATCTCTTGTAGAAAGTGAAAAGCCTGTTATTGTGTTACGTACTATCTTATTAGTGTGTGTGTAGGTTGTGTGTGTGTACTTGTACTTATCTTTGTGAGGACTAATTGAGCATAGACCCTATACAGTTAGCTAGTCCTCACTTTCCTCAAAGGGCTGTTTAAGGGTTAATACTGTAGGGTTCGATTTAGGGTATGGGGTTAGGGTAAAGGTTTGGGTTAGGCGTTCAGTTGTTGTGGTTAAGGTCAGAGGGGGGGCTAGGGAATGCACTATGCTAATGAGTGTCCTCGCTGATGCTATATTATATTATTATGTTTTCGTTTGAAAACCTTCATGCCACACCTGGCGTCCTCACTACTTTGGAGTTTGAGAGCCGCTAAAATCGATAAGTTTGGCCGAGGCAGCATCTTAGTCTTGACGGGCAGAAACTGAGATGTTTGTAAACAATGCACTCATAACTGCTTGCTGATTGGGTCTTCGGTCAGGATGTAGCCTTCACTGATTCATCAGTCTCCAATCACATGACCCTTTTCTGGGGTGTGTAGGAGAGGAGCTATGAGGAGTTATGCAAGCAATCAGCAACAATTCTGCAACTAACATCCAAATGCCTCCTGTTCACACCAGCTCATGCACGCCCAGTGTACGTGAATGGTCTTGTATGTTTTCAGGCGTGTTAGTATGAGCAGGGATTAAAACGCTCGGGTGGACAGAGATCATTTTAGATTTCAAAAGAAAACTTGGCACAGCATGGATGTTGCCTTAGACTGAAGTACAAGGTTGTGCGTGTGCGTGTGTGTGTGTGTGTGTGCACTCAGTATTCATTCAAATGCTACAACCAAAAAATAATTTCCATTTGCTCATTTCCACAATCCTCTCCCTTTCTTCTCCCCTTTCTTCTCCCCTCTCTCCCCCTCTGTTCTTCCTCCCAGGTTGGCATCCATCACCTTGCAGGAGGCCACCTCTCCTCTGACAGCTTTGTCAATGTAAATTACTGCAGTCTGTCTGGAGTGGTCTGAGCCCAGGGAGAGCCGTACCTGCAGGGCTGCCCACTGCCTGCTCAGAAGAACCCAGAATAATCCACGTATAGGTCTGCTCTGTTTGGACCCCCACCCCCACCCCCACCCCCACATCTCCATCTCTCCTCCTGAATCTCTCACCCTCACTGTCTCCCCCTCTTTACTCTGGATCTCGACTGCTTCAATGTTTCCCCCTAAACAAGCTCGCCTCTTCCTTCTCTCACCTCGACTGGTCTCTGCCAAGGAGTGTGCTGTTGTTTTATTGATCTTAATTTTGCCTTTTAACTTTGCAAACAACCACTGTTACATGTGTTTTGAAGACAAGTGCGAACGCTGTTGCCTGGTTTTATCTCCCCGTCTAACCAAAAAAAAAAACACAACAAAAAAACAACCTACGAGCTGCAGTCCTCTGAGTAAACAAGGTTGTGTGCTGCTTTGATTTCCTCCATTACATGACTGATTTGGTTACATATTTCCCCTATGGAACTTTGCTCACATGGTGGTTCCTCCACTTAGAAATGTGGCCTATTTCCTTCTTCAAATGAGCTCCCTTGGGATTTATTTACTAAATTGCAAAGGACGAGAGATAATTCATATCTCAGTAATTAGGCATGCAAGAAATACATCACAGAACCCAATACGCCTTGTTATTAAAAAAGAAAAGCTATGGTTTGATATTATGTAGATTTAAAACCCCTCCCTGAGGGTTTTTTTTTATATTCATTAATTATTTCAACATTTTTTTTAATTTTATTTTGTCTGCAAATAGAACACCAGTGTGAGCTGGTTCACACCCACAATGCTGAGCAAATTAAGAACAAAGATGACGGAGGAAAGAGGTGAATGCATTACTCCTCTCATCTTCAAGAAACACAGTGCTGAAGGATTAATTTGTACAATCAGCACATATGAAAAGGAGGATGCTCATGTGGTGTGAACAGCCTCAGATGACCTGCGGGGAGGATGATGCAAGGAAACATCATGCATGTATGTAGCATGTGAGAAGCTGCAGTAACTTGGATGCTGAGTCGGACTCATGCTGCTGTCTGACTGGCTGAAAAAAAAAACAAGAGTCACTGTTAAAGCTGTGTGTGTATGTACGTGTGTGTGTGTGTGGCTGCCTCCGTCTGTGAGTTTGCCTTAATGCACATCCCTGTGTGCATGTGTATACAAGTGGTGTTTCAGTGATGTGCGTCTCTGCAGCGATGAATTCCAAATGATGGAAAACGTGTCCATGAAAGTTTTCTCTGAATAATTTTCCCCGGGAACGGAGCACATTTTCTGCTTTGAAAGTTAAAGCACTATCGATATATATAAAAC
Source organism: Hippoglossus stenolepis (assembly GCF_022539355.2). NCBI lineage: Eukaryota > Metazoa > Chordata > Actinopteri > Pleuronectiformes > Pleuronectidae > Hippoglossus > Hippoglossus stenolepis. The sequence continues at coordinate 11,309,413 of NC_061489.1, forward strand.
TCACTTAGATGCGAAACTTCAGGCCAACATAGTATGAGTACACAAAGTCGGGCTCCCATTCATGGTCAACGAAGCAGCTCCAAGCTGTATATCAGCATGTCATCACAGATTAGAGGCGCAGTTCTTTCGTTTTCCTGCTTTGGAGGAGAATTGGCTGTGACTCTGCTGTGGACGACTTTCCACACTACAACCTGAAAGTGCTTTCAAATATCAGCGAGTAAAACTGATCAGAATTCAGAGGCTCCACCGGAACAGACATGCGCTGTAATTACCCAAGAACAGTAAACACCTAAATAAACAAAATGCCCAGAAGTGCAGCATCAGTGTCACTTATGTTTGAATGAAGAATTGTCTGGAGCTCACTTGGCACATATGATTGCATTTTTATTAAATCATGTTTTCAAATTAGAGCTCTCACATGCATATATTGAAACATCTCAAGATGTCTGGCAAGATTGAAATATAGCTCTTCATATTTGGCCATAAATAAGAGATGATGTTGTGAGATGTTTCCAGATCACAGCAGAGGAAGGGGGCACACAAGTGGATGGCAGGAGTCAGGGACTGGATTAAGCAGCGCGGCTCTCCTTCAGGCTTGGGAGCACAGCCACCTGTCACTCCTCTTCAGCCCCAGCAAGAAATCATCCAATTTCATCCGCACGCTAGCAGAAGGTCAGCGGGATGGTGGGCCATACTTTGGGAGAGCAGAGAGAATCGCTCTTACTTAGAGCTCCGTCTCCTGGGACCCTTGTTCCCCTCAATCACTTCCCGGGCTCCGGACACACACGAGCCACTTGGCTGTGACTCCGGCCATTACACGTCTTCCCCACATCAGTGGTAGAGAACAACCCAGTCCGCTTCCCTTTCACTTTCTTTCAATGTTTGTTTAACTTTAAAGAAAACTAAGTAAATGTTCTCTGCATCTGCTTCTTTTAAGGTTCTTTGCAGCAAAGATAATGAGGCATTGACAGTAAATGTATCTCATCTCATTTAGGTGAAATTTTTTTAGGGAGATATTGTTTTGGTACTAAACCATTGGTATATGGCAGAAAACATAAAAGGGGAAGAATAAATGCAGCTTGGAACTTGTGGATGCTGCAGGAGAACTGAAGCCTCCTTAAATTTGGTGTCCTCTAAACCAGGGAGGCTATTAAGGGACCCCTGATAACATTTCTTTTTCAGTTTAAACCAAGTGAACATATCCGAACTGTAGACAAAGAAGTTCACGCTAACATTTACACAAGCATTTATGTTTGAGCTTTTAAAACCAGCTTTGTTAGTCCCATCTGTTGCTTAATGAATACAACTGAACCTCTTTAAATTATTATAATGTTATATGTTATTAACACTCACATACTATACATATAGGAGATCAACAGAATCAAGCACAGATATAATGGATACCCAGGTTAGTATAAGGTAATCAGGACATATCCTCATCCTTTTCCTTCCTGTATCAAATCCCAGTTTGGCCAGTTGAGGTTAGGTTGATTGGAGACTCTAAATTGATCTGAGGTTTGAATGTGAGAGTGAATGGTTGTTTATCACTGTACGTTGGCCCTGTAATGGACTAATCGACTAATTTATGTCACCTATGTTTTTGTTACATCACATTGCATGCTCTCTGGTTGGTGGGATTCTGTTGGAGGAATTCAAACTCATGACGTGAGTATTTCTAAATCCCTCCACAACTCAGGCAACAATGGATCTGTCACACTTCGAACACCGAGCCCGAACACTGTTTCAATTTATATATTTACTGCACGACGATTCATCTGCTGGCTTTATCTGTAATCCCAGTGCAAACATCAGTAAATCTATTTTTTCACTTGTTTCAAAACATTACATTTTAGAAGACAGTGCCTCTTTAGTCGTTTGTCAGCGCCGCGGAGACATCTCTAAAACCTGTTTGGAAGTCGTTTCTCTCGCAAATAAAAACCGCAAGCTATTTTATGTTCAAAGAGTTATTTTTGCAGCGCTGGTGTCATTTGAATCCTCCTGTCTGACTCTCAGTCAGACAAAACACTAGCTTTGAGAGAGCAGCTCTCCTCACAGTGCGTGGCTTAATTTGCCTGTGTGGAATCCCTCCTCTCCATCGGCCCGTCAACTGGTGTCGCAAATCAGTGCTCGTGTCCTCTTCACAGTGACACGCAGCATGAGGGGGCTAATAAATAAATTTATGTCGTCCTCCCGCTGCCCTGCATTTTAAGGAGTCATCATTGTCGTTGATCGGCAGAACAAGGCGAAAGTGAGTTGTGGGGGAAAACTGTGCTCTGAAACACATGTTGCTGTGAGCTTTGATCCGGCCTGACAGAGGGAGGAAAGCTGCAGAAGACAGGCAAGGCCAACACTGATCAAAGTCAATACCAACATACCTCTGCTTTCAATATTTCATACAGCAGCATTGGATTACTAAAACATGCCATCATGAAAATATATGCCTGCTTTTGATTGATATTTGTTGAATGGGAGTCATCCAAAGCGTGCATGTGCTTTCCAATCTTTGAAACCACATCTATAGAAAATCCATTTTTTTTCCCAGCACTCTTTGCACAGAAAAAAAGTGAAGAGGGGGGGGGGGGGGAGGAGGAACCGTGTTTGCTCTCACTCCAGAGTGATGCAATGAACTCCGTGATCAGTACTCTACAGCAGGGTGAGCACTCCACTTCACTGTTTATTATTTATCACTGCTGTTTCACCTGCCAGACAAAGCAGCAGTGACAGATGCGCAGAACAAAATACTGAATGCCTGAATCACAGAGAATCCTCCACAGTGACACTGGAGCGCAAAGACAACATGCCTCTCCCTTCGCAGTATTAAGTGATGGAGTGTCAGCGCTTCACACAGACCCGGCAACCGGAAAAACAATGTCTCAATCTTGATGTCATGTAAATACAAATTACTACTCTAAAATTAGCAAATTTAACATATGGAAATATATACATGGAATTTAAACTTTTACTTAAATGTAGTTAAATTTGTGTATTTAAATTGAATGGAGTTGTTCCACCAACATGGCGACACTGGCTACAATATAATCTTATTGGGCAACTGTGACATTTCATAACATGTCCACTAAAAGTGTCTTTTCCCCCCCTAAAATTTTTTTCTGGGTTTTTGCTGCGAGTACTCATCTGGCTTGAGAGAAAGAAGTCTTACTTTCTTGTCTTGTCTTGTGAGAGTTGGGTTGTTGCAGGAAGACGGAGGTGGAAACCAGAGTAAGTATTGGAGAGAGGAGTTTGGATTTATCTGAGAGAGAAGCTATTATGGTTGAATCTTTTTCTGTCGTGGACAATGTGGATAAAGCATTTGACTTCGATGGCCGTCCCTACTTGTTTGAGTTTACGATTGAAGAGCTCCTACTAATTGAAGAGTGTGTGAAGAGAAAGGCAACAAGCAGAGGAGGGACAACGAGCTGCTGAATGGGTGTGAAGCTCTGGAATCTGGCAATCCTAGTTTCCAGACTCTTTCCAGACAAGAATAACAATATGAACATTTTATTGTTGAAACAAAGCACGATTAGTGGACATTCGTGGACTGTCACAATTGCCGTGTAAGATTACATTATATCCACCATCGCCGTGTCATGTCTACCAGCGGAGGCAAACTACTGGAACGGTTCTAAAAGTTTTTATCAGAAGCATTCATTTACACGCACCCACATTTATAAACATAGGGCCTTAGAAACTAGCAGTGCACCAGAACTCTAGAGGGTACTGTAGGTAAATTAGGTTCAGTTTGCCTAATGGCAGACTGCATCAGTAAAAGAACTAATTCATCCCATCTTTCATCTGGTTACTTAACAACAATAAGAAGGAGTACGACGGTTTTTCAATGCTTTTAGTTGCCCACTCTCAACAAATAGAAAAGTGAAGTAGAGCATGTTGTTTTCCTTTTTTGATCGTAGGAGCATAAAAGTTGAATGTATTTATATGTCTGTGCACTAATGTGCCGTGGGGTGATGCAGTGGCTGGGAGCCAATGACAAGTTTCCCTTTGGGACACTAAAATTACATTACCTGACCTTAGATGTACTATTGCACATCTCCTCTTCAGTTGGTAAATGGAAGAAGAAAATGTTGCCAAGGAATATCTCTCCTTTCTGTCTGATGGTTCAACTGTTTATTTCCGTGTATAAAATCCGTGGTGCTTGCACTGTTCAGCGTCTTCATTCAACTCTCTCAGTCATAACTCAGATGGAGGTGAATTTTATCTGAGTCAAACCGACAGAGACCTTTGCTTTCAGTTGGATTTCATCTGGTTATTTCAGACACATGGGAAGTCTTTGGGATTTGATGCTTTTTACTGCTCCTAGTGTTTTGTATCTGCGGTGGAAGATGTGTTTTTTTTTTTGTGATGCCCCACTAAATTAAAAGTAGACGATAAGCAAAAACAACCAGTAAAACATTTTTGCAGTCTGTGAAATACAACCGGCCATGAGATGTCAGAAGTTCCTCTAATTAACACCAAAACAAAAGGTCATACTTTCCTTTCAGAGCACAACAGTGGTACTCATTTATTAACAGTCCATTTAAATTCAGATAGCGGTTTCTCCAAATTAACTTCCTTCTCTTTAACCATCTGAGATTTAACTTTGCTATTGCAAAGACAATCAGCGAGGCAGTGAAATCTAATTTTATAGCATCCACAACCTGTATTAGATTTAAATATAATATGCTGTTTGAATGTTTTAGATGGAGCCATAAGCATTTTTATAGGTTTTAAATGCCAATCTCCTACTTGATTCACAATGCCATTTGTTAAACACAAACACCTAAATTATCCTCCACAGCTCCGGAGAGAGCAGCTCCAAGCCATAAAAGATCCTGACAATGCACCGGTGACAATAAAAGACAATGGTGCGCTGTTGTCATAATAACCTCTTTATGTAGCCCGTCCCCTCATCACTCACCTTCCATCGTGATTTAGAGAGTCGTGATGACGCTCCCCAAAGGTCAAGTGAGGAACATGGCAGAGTCCACATCGGCAGTTTGTCACATGTAAGCGCTGTAATCTGCCCATTATCTTAATGACGTTGTCAGTGGCCCCTAATGACCTGGCTCAGACGTCGCCTGCTGCACTGTATTAATTTGAGCGGGCCCCACACTGGGGAGGTTATTTTTTATTGTGTCTGTCAGAGTCAGATAAACCCCTGCGCCTCATCCATCCTTCGGCTGAGGAAGAGAGGGGGAGGATGGAGAGACACGAGCGTCTTACGACACTCTTCTCTTCCCACTCTGTTTTCATCCTTCTCTCTCTATTTTTCCCCTTTGTCGTTATTCCTTATTTCTCCCTCTGCCTGCCATCAGCTTATCTGCCTTTTCACCCACCTCACGCTAACACCCATCACATTCCTCTCCCCCCCCCCTGTTTCACATGGAGGTCCTAATATTTTCCCGCGGGGCCCCACCTCTCTCAAACGGTGATGAATGGCCCTGGCTCCCGTATCGATTTCCAAACCGAAACAATTTAGGGACAAAACAAGTAGCAGTTTATCATATTGATTTTACTCTGAATTCGGTTTCTCGCTTTAAGGTGACACCGCCCATCTGAATAAGTACAAGAGTAAAAGCACAGATGAATGCCTAACACTCCTTTGCTGAGCAGCGACTTAAGGCCAGTTTCACACACGCCTGCAAGACTGAGCCTTCTCAAAGTGCTTTTTAAGTGAGCAGTCGATGTGGCAGCGGGAATATGTATGAAGACAGGTTGCCAAATCAGGAGTGAAGCCTCCCTTTAAGACGTACCGTTGACTGGGGCATTTGTTCTGTTCAATGTGAAATGGAGGCGTTAGTATGTGTAGTGTTGGATTTTATTCAACAGTGGCAATCACACATCAACAAATCACACTGAGCATGCTCACTGTGCTGCGATGCGGATAACAAAACAGAGAAAGGATCATTTGTGGCTCCATTGAAAGGAGATAAATTCAGTTTCATGAGGTGAGCCGAGGCAGGAAGATCATCGCGGACTTGTCTACGGTCACATTATACACGGCGACATTCCCTGTTTTCTTTTTGATGGAGTCAAGTGTCAAGATCGTCTTTTAATACCAGATTGGATTTGATTACAATCTGCTGACGCCGCAGCCTGGGACACACCTGAAAAAGCATGTGGCTCTGCCCTGAATGCATTAGTGCTGACAGTGGAGACACAGGCGAGCGGACGTGCCCTTGGCCACGGCGATCTTAGCCTTGCCCCGAACAGTGACCAGCACCGACAGCCACCGCCGAGCGAGGAAATTGCCTGGGAATGAAAAGGCCCATTAGAGAACTTATACGATAAACAAACAAAACGACAACAGGACGCGGCCAACGACAGCTTGGTATTGCATGCACATCGTGTGTTTAACCTTGTGTCCTTTCCTCACGCTGGTTCTTTCTCTCAAGCTGCTTAAATTAGCTCGACTCCCAGGAAGTCTGAAATAGAAATTGCTTTTACATGGAACTTCTGCAGGTTGGTGACAGTGGGGAGCGCACGTACTCCGTCGGACATGTAGCTTAGGAGAATCTATTTCCTGAGTAATGCTCATGGAAAAAGCACATTATCGCCCTTATAAAAGAAATCGCTGTGAAATCAATATCAAAGAAATGAGAAGAGGATATTGCTAAAACAGCAAACCCTCACTGTGGTATGTAAATCCTGATTAAATGTAAATTGTATCCACAATGATTAATATATTATACAATAAGATAAATAAAAAATAGACCCAAATTCATTATATTTTCAGATATATAATGCGATATAAAGCTAAAGGCTAGAAATAACTTGCAGTTCACAAAGTTATACCAGGTTCCCTTCATGTTTCCTTTATTTCTCTTAATGAAACACAGCTTGTTTTTGCTAAAAGGATGTTTGTTCGACCTTTTGCACACAAATGAATCTCAAGCAGGTGTAAAGGCAGTAATAATGCTTGGCCAGAAGGCAGCACTATTAATGATTAAAATAAAAATAAATCCACTGCTTTTAATAGGAGCATCGTTTTCGCAGTGTACCAAAAGTTCAGAGGTGGGTGATAAAACAAGAATGGAGCCAATCAGAGTTTTTCTTTAAAATAGACCATGACAAGTTGCTGTATTAGTATAGTAAACTTTCCTATTAGCGCAGGGCTGATGGGTTGTGATGTCCGTTTATTTGTGCAGTATTTTGGTGCACGGTAAAATAATCCAAGAACAAAATGAAAAGAAACTCTTTTCGGATGTTCATGATCACCAGAGGATGATCCCTGCATGTTTCTTAACACGTTATCTCATGTTGTCTTCATCTAGCAGCAGTTGCATTGCCAGTACATTCACTGTGGGTAACACAGAAGGTTCATGGCTGTTCCAATGCCATCCTGTCGATCCAGAAATTGATATTAACCACACATCAGCAGGGCTGTAGGTGCTGACATCGATATGGTATCCGATATATATCAAACACGTTTCAAATTATGCCAACATCGCAGCCTCAGGGGTGACTCATAACACTGTTAGTTTTGCTTTTAGACCCCACAACAGAGGAGAAAATATAATGTTGAAAATAAAAAAATCTCATTTATTTGACTGTGTCTTAATGTGTAAGATTCCTTGTAAATGTCTGTTGACTTTGACCGAGACAATGATTTCAAGACACGTAATGGTCCGAGCTGTGGGACGTTCAGTGTTATGTTGCGGCTGCAACAGGTGTTTGTTGCCGTTGAAGAAAGTAATTTATGACTATTTGGTTTATTGTGCACCATCAGCATTAAATCAACCATACAGGCCCCGAGTGAAGCATCATTTCCTCAGAAGGTCTGCATACCTTGTGGTCCATTAGAAATGTCACGCAGGCATTACTCCACAGTATGTCATAGTTAGAGCTGTGCCCTGTAGGTGGCAAACTCATCTGGAGAAGACCCCGTGCTCCTTTTATAGCGTTGGACATTATCAATCTGCAATGTTCACTGCTTTCCAGTACTTATTTAGTGCTGTAATTTACTTTTCCGTTGACCTTTTTATTTCCCTCAACATGTCATCTGCATTAACTACAGGTACTTCTAACCTCAATATATTTCCCAGAATGCATTTGGGCTAACCCAAAGTGGTCGAGGTTGTGTCTCTACTGTATACTGTATGTGCAGCTGAGACAGGAGCAGAGATAGCTCAGTGTATTACAGTCATTTGTCCACTCAGGAAAAGTGTGTGGAGGGAGAATGGAGGAATAGATGGAAGCAGTAGTTACAGTATATTCTGACCTGTGTGGCTACTGATGGAGGTAAAAGTGGTTGAACTGCAGGGGTGAAGAGCAAATGCAGTTTTTGAAAAAAGTCAGACTTTATTTATACAGCACTTCTCATACAGCCAAAATCTCAAAGCGCTTCACATACCAACAGCCTTCCCCAAGTACAAACAAACACACACACACATACACACAAGCACTCATACAAAGGAAGGGTGTGTTACTTAAACACTCGTAAACACACATAAAAACAGCAACATAGGAAACGCATCTCACCAACCTTCATGATTTACACAAGTGCCGATGGGCAACTGGACCCACCCTTCCCTCGAAGATGCCCACCTCCCATCCAATAGGCCTCCCTAGCTTTAACCGACCAGCAGGGGTCCCGGGCATTTAACCTCTGTTGGTCTTTAACTATTTAACGAGAAGAGAGGAGCAACATCCCAAAGAAACACAAGCAGGCCTAGCCACCATTGCAACGGTACAACTCACGCAGATACCCATGAGGAATTGAAAGAATTCTATATTGCAAAAAAAAGGAAAAGTGATCAAAAGAGAATATCCCGCTGATATACAGAATAGTAAAACAGGCTAAAATATAAATAAATGGACACAAAAATAAATGAAATTCAACTGAAGGCCAGAGCATTAAGGTAGGTCTTGAGTTTGAACTTCAAAAAAATAGCATATGAATAAATGTAGAAATTTCAGAAGCAAACACAAAGTAGAATAAAAAGCATAAATTGAAAACTGGAGCTACACTGGAAACATGTGACCTTGGATACAGGAGTGAAGTCAGAGCTTCTAAAGAAAGTTTTGAAGAAAAAGTCGATAGTAATAACATATAGGTTGGTTTAAGGCAGAAAACACAGCGGCAACCTCACGCATCAGTTTACGGGCACAGTGTTCATTGATGGCTGCACGGTCAGAGCGGGGTGACCTTTAGAGGAGCGCCTACAGCTGTGCCCATGGGCTGTTGTCAGGCTACTGTTGGCCCAGTCTGACCTCTCAGCGCTCAGCGGCACCTCCCCACACCAATATCTCCAGGCCGTCGCACCTCTGCAATTCAAAGACCCAACGAAACATTACTGTTCTCATGAGATCAAACAGAGCAGCCAGCAAGCCGGCAGAAGAAGTAAAGTGGAGCAGCCAGTGCTCTTAAGGTGAACATTGATTGTTGAATGGGGCTTTTTGAACAGCAGCTCAATTAAGGGCTTATTTGCAATAAGAATTTTTTTTTTTCATAACAGCTGAATGTAGAGTCACTGAGGTAGCCTATGGAGTCACAAGAGGGTCGTTAATATTTTGAACTTGTAAAAAGAAATCATTTCACAGCTTGTGATTGTCACATGTTGTGCAAATGTACTTGGTTGGCTTTGCAACTGCCAATATTCTTTATTAAGCCATGTTACTGGAAGATATTTTATAAGAAATGTCAGGTTATATATTAATTAATGTATAAAGGACATGCAGCACTGATGTTGATAGGTTAAGCACAACACAGTAAGATGGTAAGAGCAGTATCACAACATGAGCGGCTGGGGCTGAGTCGATCTACAAGTATGTAACATCATTAGCATCACAGCTCCTCTAATGTTAACAGTTAGCAGACGCCCTGCACGGTATTAGCTAATCTGAGTCAGCATATTTTTTGTTTTACAAATTTACATTTAGACGCTTATTTAAAGGACACATTATATTTCAGTGTTTCCCTTTTACTCTAGTGTTATCATACTTTTGTGTATGTAAAAGGTCAGCAAAGTTTTAAAGCTTAAAGTCTGTGGAAAGGGGATCTCCTCTCCTCATAAAGAGCCCGACTGATAGTTTCAAACCATCATGCTATCACATGACATCACAATACTGTACATTTGCATGATGCACACCTAACAGCTAGTCTGCATCCCCCTTATAAAAAGATACAAACGTTGCCATCTTATGCATTTAGAGCCAGAGTACGCATTCCCAATGTGATCAAGGTATGGAGCCACATAGCGAGGTCCTGCGAATAAACAAACTCGACTAATATCGAGTCAGTCTCAACTATCAATCATGACATTTCCCCTTGTTTTTATAACATCATAAAACTAATTAAAACCAAACCTACCGGAGAAAATAACACTTGAACATCAGTGGGAAGAGAACTATGACAGAAATATCAGAAACCACCTTCAAAACAAATGTATTTGACCTTTTCGCCTGCTCCATGTCCAATCCGATAATATGGAGGAGGTGGGGTTTGTGACTTATACTGTAGAGGGCCACCGGGCAGGTATCGAGATGCTCTGGCTTCACGTTTGGGAGTGTTGTCAATCTTTTATGTACAACTGCTTCCTACACTCGCAAGAAACGGTTGACCAATCACAATAGACTGGGCCAGCTGGCCAATCACAACAGACTGGGCTTTATCAGGAGGAGGGTCTTAAAGAGACACCAGTTAAGACTGTTTCTGACAGAGGCTGAAAAGAGGAGCTGCAGCAGCTTGAGGAAAGGGATGTGTTTACTGAATATTAGAGCATGTAAACCTTTTTAAGTAATAACACAAACTAAAAACCTGAACCTGAATATGAGCATGAAACTCTCATTTAATGTGATTCGTGAATCCATTTGACTGCACTTTTCTCCTGTGTTTTTAATTCACGTCTGATGTGTACTGACAGTGTATTAATTGGAGTAGTGTATGTGTGTGTTAGTGAATGTGCCTTGTAGTGTAAAATGCTTTGAGTGGTTGTAAAGACTAAATGCAGTCAATTTACTCTACTTAAAAAGTGCTGTATGTCTTCATGAGTATATAGGAGACAACACAGTATGTGGCTGTTGCAGTCAGCTAGTTGTATATAATGATCTCAGTCTGAGCTCTGGTGTCTAACTAGCTGCTTCACTGGTCTAATAATGTCAGTCCGTCGACCAGTTGGAATTGATCTGGAGTCTGAGTGTAGCCCAGCTGTAAACAGTTCTGCTCAGGGAAAAGACTTTGTTTTTCTTGGTTTTGCTGCCATGTCCACCTCTCTAGTCACAGTTTGTAGCACAGACGCCCTTCATGGCCTTGAAACGACATTAAACTTTCCCAAATAGGCACTTTATAGTCAGTCATTACACACACGCACTGGGATTGCTGTGATTTAATAAGACGGATTCCTTACGATATATGTGCATGAAAAAAACTGCAATACTTAGATGTGTTTCCATAAAATATCCCTGTGCCACAGAAAAAAAAATAACTTTTGAACATTAACAAACCTTTAAAGAGTGTTTCTAGCCTAATATTTATTTGCACTTAGTCTACTGCCAGCCTTTTTTCTATTTTTAATAAGTGTAATAGATTTTTATTCCCAGCGTTTTAGGTTTGAACCGTGGGTTTAATTTCCAATCCTGAAGAACCTTTTCATTCATTACTGTGAAAGCAAATTATAATCAAACCAAACACATTGCTCAGGGAACATTTAAAGCTATGAAATTGAAAAAAATATATTTGAAAAAACTGCAGCTGGTTATTTAAATTCGGCCTCTAGGGGTCTCTCAATAAAACAAAAAAGACCTTGTTTGATGATATCGGGAAGTAGTGTGGGATCATGGGAGTTGTGTTGTCTTCAACACCATCACAGATGAAAATCTAAAGCGACTCAGGCTCAAATCATGTTCACGGATGAGATAATGTATTCAAGTTTTATTCACGTTACATAACAAATAAATAATCATAAGAAGTGACCAATACAAACAATAGAAGGAGAAAACAGCTAACTGACTAACTGGCTAGCAGTGTGTTTGTCCTTCGTCATATGTTGTTACCCCCGGAAGTTATGGTGGAGACAGGCCAAGCAGATATTACGCAATTATAAATCGACCAAAATGAAACATCCCATGACCTCGAATAAATTGTGTATCTCTCTGGGTTTAAACATTTTGGATCAGTACACAAGTCATGTCTAGGTCTAGTTATTTTTATACATTATCTTGAAGAACTGTTACATATTATATCTTTACAGGGATTTATATGTACCGTCTTCATTAATTAATTGTTGCTACGAGGCCAACGTTATCATTAACAGCTGTTTACTTACCTATCAGCAGAAATGTTGTGAGTTCAGCATCAAACCTATTTCTCTTACCTTACCTGGGGTTGTCTCCAGCAGTTAAAAGCAACACCATTTGTAACTCCTGATTTCCCTCTATCTTTATTTATTCTTATGTTTGAGTGTAGTTAGCTAACCAGGGAGCACAGCAGTCCTGTGGCCGAAGCTCCTGGCAGAAGACCATCTCTGCCCGCCATCAGCGAGAAACCTCTTTGGGCTGCAGAGTAAAATTACTAGTTTTCAATTTTGAGCTGCAGTGCAACATCCCCATGAATCACAGTATAAAGAATGACTTTTCATTCAACTCTAAATACATTTATCTGAGGATTTACTGACTTAATTTGTTCCTCTCACCTGTTTGTTGTAATCCATTTAGATGGAAATGCAGGTGGCTCATGTATCGTGTTGTGCTCCAAGTTTAAGGTGCAGTATGTGTATCCCTCACAGAGACAGAGATGGATTCCCTATGTTGCAGTGCTCGACCCCTTTGTGTCAGCCACACACACACACACGCACACACACACACACACACACACACACACACACACACACACACACACACACACACACACACACACACACACACACACACACACACACTCCCTGCAGGCAGCACATACATCCTGCTGGCCTCTGTGGCCATGGGTCTGAGGTGCAGCACTGAGCTTTAAACTGAAACAATAGATTATTGTCACCTCGGCCATGTTAGAGCCAACAGTGAAGAGAGCCTTCTGAAAAGGACAATAGGCTATGAATTGATTTATGAGGGTTCAGGGGACCATAATGTGCAGTAGTAACAAGGAATCAATGGGCTAGAAAAATGCTAACAGCAGCCCTTTATGTCCTAAGCCTTTGTCTCATCCAGGATTTAATTAATTTCACTCCTTTTTGGGAGCGAGTGGAGTGGTGATGGAGAGGTGGAGCGGTCTCCTCTCATGCTGCTGCTTCAGCGCAGTTTATAAACCAGCTCAGGCTGGACCCATGAAAAGTGAATATGACAGATGTGACGGCAATCATATGAAAATAGCTCATCCTATAAGGACCAAATAGATTTCTTTCCCCTTTTGACTGCTAAGACAAAGTATAAAGGTGAGAGAGATTTTCGCAGTTTTTTTCCCCTTCCTCTGCAGTTGCTAACATGACCCGAGGGACTACAGACAAATCACGCTCCAGATGCTCCAGACTGCTAATTTACAGGTTCTTCATGTGAAGCTGTGTTTCACATTCCCTGACTCCTTTGATTTTCAGTGGAGAACACTCATCACTGTGTCAGTACCATGAGCCTTTATTTCGTTTTGAGCAGATACTGGAGGGTAAAAAGGCACTTCGGCTGAAATTGGATATGCAGCGGTTAATCTCTGACAGTGTGCAAATAGATTTTGACAGCCGAATTCCAAAACTAATAATACACATGTTATATTTTAAAACTATAATTCGCTTCCAGTTAATAACAAGGGGATGAGACATAAAAAACACATTATTCTGCCATGACAGCATTATGGAATAAATTCAGCTACCATTTCTCAAGAATATGCATGAGCCATAAACTCTTTGACAGCAGCTCATATTTTAACCCAAAAGACAAGGAGGAGACCCAGAGGAGAAAAGAAAGCACTGGTACAGTTACTTTGAAATAAAAACTTTTTTGCCACGGCACGGTGTTAGAAGCGCAGTGCAGCAATCTGCTTCAGGGTAACAGCACAGACCTCACAATCATGTTATATGGCGCTGGAACAAGCTGTGACTGTAATATACATTATATGCTATAGGAGCAAACTGTCCTAATTAACCTTGTCACTTTTTTGTTCCTGCGTAGAGATGTAGGCTACGCGACAACCAAGGTTACATTTAGCAATACAAATCTCCAGCCCCACGCGTTACATAAAAAACTATGGCTGATGTATTGGCTTTCTGTCTGGAAGTGTTAGAGTGAGGAAGATGTGCTGTACATTAGATGATGTCCCGTATATTGAATTAGTCGCTGAGCTGTCTGTGAATATACACAGTACAGCCCCTGGGAAGCCGTGTGATTCAGTCACCAGCGATTGTCTGAATTTCGTGACTAGTTAAAGGTGAAAATGGAAATCAAGGTTTTGGGAGCAGGCGTTGCTCTAAGTGCTCGTGGCAGAACAACTAATGACTGAGTTGGACCCGCTGTCATGGCGACTTCCCAGCGTGCCCATCATGTCTGGAAATCCAATAATCCTCAGCCCAGTATCCACATACAGAGCTGAGTCTTTTTTACAGATCACACAGCGAGAATTCACTTTGAACTTCTTGTCCGTGTGTGGTTACTGAGCCTCGTCCCCCTGGTTATCAGCTCACTACCTTCCTGGATGACAGTGCCAATCAAGTTGGCTCAAATTGTAAAAGGTCACATTGCAAGTAACGCATACATGGAATGCAAATCTTAGCTGTGGTCACTACTGTACATACTAATTTAAAGCAGGTTTAGTGTAGTGTAACCACCGCCAAGGCAGGAAGAGTGACCACCGCATACAGCCACACCGACGTGCACAGGCTCATAAATATCAGTCCTCTAAATATGCTTGATTTTTTTTAATCAAGACCATGAATTCTTCCCTGGTAAATGGGTCAAAATGTCACCAAAAAAATGCTAATATCTCGCAATGTTAAAGAAAGTGAAAATAAAACCTGAATCCTCCCCTTTGTATGGATCCGCCCCCGTGTCCTTTCGTTCCAAGTGTCATGGAAATCCGTTCGGTAGGTTTTGTGTAGTCCTGCGGACCAAAAAAACAGACAGACAAGGGCGAAAACTTGACCTTCTTAGTGGAGGGTTTTGTCAACTATTTATTATACTTTACTCTTACTATATTTTACTATTTTGCTAAAATGCAATATAAAAGTAACAGTTACTCAAAGCTGCAAAACATTAGACTTATTATTGATGGTGGTGCATCTGCTCAAGAAAAGAAAACACAAATATACATTTAATACATATAATTATCCAAATGAATTTTGTGGTTTAACCTTCTTTACCATTCAGTTGCCTTTATTGTCTGAGTTCTGGACCATTTTGATTTACTAGTGCAGTGCCTGTTTTTAACATGTGTCTGTTAGGAATGGGCTGTTCGTTTGGCCTGTGGTGATGCTGGTTGAAGCTTTGTTGAAACTGTGAAAGTGACCTGCAGTAACTAAGCCTTGGTGAGAAAAGACCGACTGCAGGGCTGGAGAATCACTTACTGATATTGATCGCGTGTCCAAATCGCACCAAACTCGACAGTGCACTTCTCTGGGCCTTTAACTTTCCACATGTGTCAAGCTGATAGAAAGGACGGTTCCCAAGATATGCATTCTACAGACGGATATTTAGGTTTTCAAATGCAAACTTCAGAAGTCATTATTGTTGATACAACATGTTGGAGAAAATGCAAGACATATGATTATATCTTTGGTGTTGGTTCAACAGTAATAACAGATGTTGTGAGAATATATAGCTGGTGCAGGGCGTATTCAAAGTCCTTCCTGAATTTTTAAATCCTCACAATGAATTCATAGCGATGCTTAGAATAGTACATATTTATTCATGGTATATTTATTTTTTATGGTTCTTACTACCGCACATAAGAACATCATTAAATATCATATCCCACATACAATAAAACCCTCTTTAGTATAACAACCCCCTATTTGACAATTGTGACATGCTGTTACCACAGACAAATACTGTCAATGCACTTTAACACATTCTTTTCTCTTTGAGTGCAAGTTCAGTTTCCATGGAAATATGTTCGTAGTCGAAGGGTAAGAACGCACACAGACAGCATCTCTCACCTACATCAGACCCTAAGTATATGAGGTCACAGATGGAAAATATGCAAATGCATTCAATATTGGAACAGGCTTTAAATCAACAAGAAATGATGAAGTGAATGTTTGTCCCTAAGATTAAACTTTAAAGCAGAGAATTTTTTTTCATGCTCAACTCCCATCTAACTCACGAAGGCCAGTAAAGAACTCCATTTACTCAAAAGAGTGCGTTATGTTTATTTTGGATAAGCTTGCATCACTCACCGTGTTATTTCTGCGAACCAGCGGACGCCAACACTTTGTCAGACGCGGTAACAAACGACGCGGCGGCAGCAGCACTTTAAAAAGCCTGATGAGCATCGGAGGAGGGTAGATATTTGAGGACAAGGTACGGAAAATAAACATAAACAATAACAACACTTCCACTTGCTTCTCTCAAGCAGCCACTGGATTGATGACGATTCTCTCAGGAGAGCAGTAAAGCAGGATGAAATGCAGTGGTACCATGGAGTATTTGACACTTAACAGAGCACTATGAATTGGAAATATATTGACTGCCTGCTGTCTGATAGGTGGTATGTCAGTATGTGTATCCAGGTGGTTATATGAACATTGATTGGCCGGCTGTTGGTGTGTACTGATGCGCACCGCCTGGCCTCAGAGCTGCCAAGAGCAATACTCCCAACAGTGTCCAGATATTTGTGGAAGACAGTCTGTGGTGCCATGAAACACCAGCACAACTATTGTATTGGGAAACAATTGTTGTACTGGCCAATGTAATGAAAGGTGTAGCTTAATGAGGCAAACAACTGGGAGGGACCCAAAACACATTAAAATGTACTAATTGGATTAGTTTACTGTTTTAATGATTTAAATGGTAAATGTATTTATATAGAGCTTTTCTAGTCTTCATCACCACTTAAAGTGCTTTACAGTACAGTTTTCACATTTACCCATTTACACACATCCGCCACCAACTCGGCACCCAACTGGGGAAGACTTGGATCGAACTGCCAACCTTCTGGTAAGAGGATGACCGCTCTTACCCCTGAGCCATGTAACTATTGTTCTGATTGTAACCACCAATTAGACCAATAACTATTACATAAAATGGCTGTGTTTAATGACATCATGAAGCAGCGTGGGATCATGGGGGGTTGTATTGACCTCCATGGACTCAGGCACACATCATGTTCATGAGGTAATGCATTAAAGTTTTATGCAGCAAACGACAATAACCAATCATGATCTATCATGTGTGACCAATACAGTTGACTAGCTAACTGGCTAGCAGTGTGTTTTTCCTCCATTATACATTGTTTTCCCGGACGTTATAGCAGAGACAGGTAAAGCCTCAGGTAAAGAGAATAAGATGCAATTAAAAGGCGACCAAACTGAAACGTCCTGTTACCTCGAATACAATCTGGGATTTCTCTGTGTGTGTGGAAAAGCTGTGGATAATATAAGTACATAAGTCAACAATGACTGTAAGACATTTGAATGAAGAGTTGTTACATATTACATCTTTGAATGCAATAATATCAGGGATGATATAGTTCAAATACAGCACAAGCTATAACCTAAAGAGAAGTGCTGGATGAAAATGTCCCGCCTGAAAGAGCGAAGACAGAAAAGCTGGATGAATTTCAAAAGTATTATCCAGATAAACCAATATGCATGAGAGCAGACCGTCTAACCAGCCAGGGTTTGTTGTGGCGGGAAGACAGAGCAGCAGAGCGTGTGCCCTGATCTCCCCTTCAGCTCCCCTGCGGTCGCCCCTTCCTGAGGTAAATCCCACCAGGCTACCTCAAATCAAAACATGTGTGGGTAAACAACACAACCAAGTCTTGGTTTAAGAGGTGAGTGAGATCGGCCACAATTTAATTCTCATAACCACACGTACACACACACACACACAGAGCTACATAAACCCTGTGCTCTAGGTAGCAGGTAACCGGCCAGCCAGACAGCTAAACCAGCCAGGCATGTGGAGAGGGAAGTGGTGCGGTGAGACTGGAGATATCGCTCCTCTATTTTAGGCAGCTTCCTAATGAGCATCCTCAGACAGGGCTGTAGGGGAGCAGGGCAACTGCTGAGCCTGGCACCACTCAAAGCCCAAAGCAGAGCAGCCAGCAGGGCTAACAACCATCAGCAGCCCAACCAGCTGCTGCTGAGTGCCCCAGTCCAGGCACCAACACTCCTGGGAGGACAGCGATCAATAAAACCCACAGCCCTGGAAGATATGCGGGAAGAAATGTGTTGAGGCAAAACAGGCTCATTTAAAGCTAAACTGTCCTATCAATGGGGTTGGAGGAGCATGCTGAATATCCGTCCGCAGAGCAGGAACGGATGGGACGCTGCATTCACTGTATGCAGGCTTTGGATGGTCCGCGCTTTGGAAGGTCAGAGTAATTGGCCAAATGAGGGTTTGCTCACGTATGTCTGCATCAGAGGAGAAGAAAGAGAGAGAAGCAGAGGAGAAGTAAAGGAAGGAGCAAACATCTGTTCAGTCACATGGGTAATTTGACAGCGAGAATGATAAGTCTTGCTCCCTGATGCTAAAGCATGTTGGAGAATTTCAATGTTTCGACGTGAATTGGCCGATTAATGAGCAGACTTTTAATGTCTGGCCCAGAACTCCGTTGTTTCATCCATGGGCTGTTTTGCTAAACATGACGACCTCCTCTAGTCGTTTTCTCAGCTCTGAAATGATCGGCTGTCTGCAATGTTTTAATCAGGGCTTTGCAATGTGATTTTGACAAAGAAAGAACCTTTGACTAATTCTTAAAGGGTTAAATGGAATTTCAACAAAGAAGGAACCTTTGACTAATTCTTCAAGGGTCAAACCAATTATAGACTAACAAAATATTTCAGTGTTTCTATTCACGAATGCATCTGTCTCTGAGATTTCTGCCACCACTCCAGAACAAAGGAGAAGTACTGAGGTGAAAAAAGCAACATCTCTCCACCAACCAAGTTAATTCTGGCACAGAATCTTTTCCACAAAGACATTTCGATGAAGCCTGTTGGCAGTTTGCTCTGAGGATAGTCCAGTGTGAAGGACGTGATGTTGAATATTTTAAAATGTATTCCAGGTGTTTAAGCAGCCAAATCCGTTTGGCAAATTCAAATTTTGCTATTGGAAAATCTTGCAAAAACCTAGATTAGATTCAATCACAAACTCTTTTACATCCAATCAAATAATTGATGAAGGTAGCTATGGGAAAAAGTGTACATCAAATGATCATGGTTAAGATATGATCAGGGTTAAATAGTTAAAGCACTTGATTGAATAAAGTTAAAGATCATTGTTATGGATAATAATATTTAAAAAAAACTTCAGTTTCCTGCAGGAGGGTCACATGTAATATTAGAATCTGTCCGATCCTCAGGGAAAACTGACCAAACCTGACCCAAGACCGATGCACTTAATGTAAGCTGCACTGAGTTTGTGTTACACTCCCCCTGACAAGCATCATGTTTTTCCTGGTTACAGAAACATGGGGGCTAAATGTGCTCTATATATATATATATATATATATATATATGTATTATACATGGTGCAACACCAGCACAGAGCTGGAGTTACATCAAGGCAGTAACAACAATTCTAACCCATACACACCGTGCAATGTAATCAGATGTTATAAATATAAAAGTTTTGCTGTTGACGATCTTCATGAATTCTTCTTGAACTCATCTGTAACAGTTGGAAACAGAACTATTTACATAATTCAAACATGGTTTATTTGGAGTAGCTGCGTTCAGGTGTTGTTATTTCAAATAGACTAGCACAGCTAACGTGACCAAACTCACAATTTTGGTCCGAACCCGGACGATTCACTCCAAATACACACCCACCAACTACCCTGCTCTCTACACCTCCTACTTGTTAAAACGCTCAAATCTAAGGTGCAGGATTTTCTAAGATTGAAATACTTCTCTGTGATACAAGGCTGAAGCAGCACGATTACACTCCATTCACTACTATGTGCTGTTTTTAATGAGCCTGCCATGTTTTTCCCCAAGCTTTCTATTTTGTCACTTGAAATTTTGAGCAGCCTGCTGGAACAAAGGAGTCAGATGTCCCTTGTGTTGTGAGTGTTATAAGACGACATATGGTTCTCTTTGGGTAAAAAATCGGCATGTTTGCGACTGTGTGGAGAGACTCACGAGTGTGTGTGTGAGTGTGAGATGCCACGCTCTCTTGGCACGTCTGGCAGACCACAGACCTTGTGCTGTCAGCCTCTGTTGAGGAGGCTCAACTGAGGTGGCATTCACGTCCCTGGTAATTATCAGGACTATGATGTGGGAACATTAATGATGTATGAGGGCCCAGCGAGGGGTGTGAGCCGCTGCTTCACAGGGCCTCATTACTAAGAAATACCACCAGCGAGCGAGGCTGCACAGCCACTCCCATGCACGGCCTCGGCTGAGCCTTCTCCCACATTTCACTGTCTCTCAGTTTTGCTCCGATTTTTTTTTTTTTCACGTATGTCAGTGTTGTTTTCACACAATAAATTAGTTTCCAAACACCAACATGATTATGTGAACACATCCCACTTCTTCATCTCGAAGAATAATCATGTGTAGTTTGTCAATACTGACTTATCTGCTCCGTACATGGAAACATCTTTTGGATTAATAATGTTGTCAAATTACAGAAATTGGAGTCAAAATGTCAAATGGAGAAGTTTGATCATAGCAGAACCCGAGTTTGCCCTCTTGTAACTGGAATGGACAAGATGTCTGATTATCTCTAATTAAAAATGATTAAGCACCTACTTGCTACAGTCAATGACCATTGATTGAGGGGAATGCTGATGTGGTTAGTGTGGCCCTCTTTTGGACGGCTTCCAACTGGCTTTCAAATTTCTCATTTCAAATCAGAGAAGGTGCTCATTGACAAGATTTAAATCATTAAAGCCATCCACTTCTCTCCTGTAGGGGGATTATGGATCTCTGGGCTCCCTGTGCTGTCCGCTTCATGCATGCTGAGTGGAGGGAATAGGGAATGGAGTCCGCGAATAAAGGATTTAGAAAGAGAATAAGGACTGAGGGGGAAAAGTTGATACATCTGTAGGTTGTCAAACATTTGATCATGAAGTGGAGTCGGAGATCAACGGGAAACAAAGAAAAGCCAACATCTCCACACATGGCTGGGTGGCTGACAGAATTAAACGGGATGAAAGGCGATTACATGTTTGCAGCCTGTTGAACAGAACAGTTGTCTTGGTACTCTTGTTGATGTCTTCTGAGTAGCATCGGTTCTCAGGGAGATTCAGCTCTTCGTGCTTGCTGTCACAGCCGAGAGGGCACGTGCATGACTTCCTGTCTAATCAGGTGTGGTATCCATGGAAACTGAGGTAGCGGAATGTCATGTGCAGCATGAATGCATTGTGTTGTAACACTCTTGCCAAACAGCGAGGCTGTGGGACTATAGCCACAGAGAATGTTAGCTAGAACAACTAGAACAACACATCCCAACATAAACACCCCAGCAGACCCAGTTTCACATAAACTCCTAGAGACTTAAACATTAAATACGAGATTCTGTATTCTCAACTACACTATTATTCCTGGCAGTGCAAGTCATAATACTAACATTTGCTAATATGCACACGTAACAAAGTTGTACAGCTGACACTGTCATGATGTCATCATGATTCTGAAGGTATAATTCTGACCATGAACGTCTGTATCCGATTTTGTGCAAATGCATCCAGGAAACGTTTGAGTATTTCACAGAATAATAGAAGCGAAACATCAAAGACTGGTTTTGCCTCAGGAAGAGTCAGGGGATCACCAGAGGCAGTATGAGTCATCCTCTGGGGAACATGAATATCTGTAATAGAGTCCATGTCAATCCATCCTATTTTTTGTGAAGATTTGGTATTTCATTATGGACCATGGACTAGGTATAAAGATGGAGGACATGACCGCCTCACTAAAGTGAAGCCTGTATAGGTCGTAAGCCCCGCCTCCTCCATGCAAACAGATGGGACATGCCCCAAAATAAAAAGTCAAAGTACATGCCTAATACATTTTTCCTGTCATTTACTTTAATCCTTATCACAGTCATGTATGTCTGTGTCTGTGGCTACTCCACAATCACTACTGCGCTGACTCTGGTTCCAAATTATGTCACAAGCCTAACATGGCGTTTCCGTATCCAGGATATTTTGGCTTAATTTTTGTACAGTGGGAGGAAGTGGTGATGTGTCGTCCATCTTCATTTACAGTCCATGTTGTGGAATACAGTGATGGATTGATAATGTCATCAATAAAGCTAGCGTCTCTTTTGACAATTAACCAAGAAATATGAAGAGAGTTTTCTTATCTGCTAAATATTTTCAGAAAAGTGATTTTGATGTGTTGGGGAAACCCATGACCTCCTGCTGTGCTGTTTATAAACAGGATCATCACCATCATGAAGCCAGCAGTAGTTATGAAATGGAAAATATGAAATAGCCATGGCCATTCACTTTTGTTTTCCCGAACTTCAAACGATTGCTTTTGATATCTGGGTGAGGAATGAAATGATCAAAAGACTCATCTTTCCTTGACAATCTCCCTGTATCCACTGGTTGGTTTGTGTCCACAAACAATAACAATAACAATATTTTCCTGTTTTTTTTGTAGCAGTCGTATGCAAAAGAGCTTAATTTGGATATTCATATTTGAAAAACACTTAAAAGGACATTGTCATTGTTAGAAGAACACACATTATAGAAGTGGTACCACTTTGGGTGGAATATTAGCTTTAATCTGAATGTGAACAATGCCCACGACAAATTTACTCCCAGCAACATCCAACTGTTTCATTCCACAGTCGAGTACAATTGCTTTCTGATTGTTCATATCTGCCCAAGTGAGCCAGACGAAGGTGGAAAGCACAGCAGGGTTTCATTCATAAACAAAACAAATTCTCTCTGAACACAAAAGAACACCCCACAGTTCCATTTCACCAGCAAAGGCTGTTTTTTTTTTTTTTTAAACCTAACTTTGTAAACAAGGTTATAATGGTTTTACTCTCTGTTGACGCATGTGACCAAAATATTGATATTTCCCACTGAAAACTATCTAGGAATAAAGGTAGTAAAGGTTTCCATGTAATCTTTCACAAAGTATTGATGTTTGAAATATTAACATTTTCATAGATACAATCATTTTAATTTTCTTTAGAAATAGATCTACGATTTACTTAGCATATAAACAGGACAAGTAAGTCTACGTCCTATGACTTTGCCAAAATGATGAGAAGATTCAGTGGAGTTCATTCAAATGCACTGCATGCTGGGAGATACGCTAGTGAGCATAATTAAGACGTTCTTTCAACTTACAATTTACTCTCACAGCAGCTCTGAAGCTGATAACCAGCAAGGTGAAACTGGCAAAAGCAAGACTAAGAAATGAGTCACTGATTAAAGGTCAATCTTATCTTTCTCTATTGTTTGAGCAGCGCATGTTGAGCTCAACAAAAACATACGCTCACACACTTTTTTTAATGCCCTCACCCTGAAATTGTGCCTGGCCAAGTGAAAAAATGTTCATTAGAGTGAAAACACCTTCATCAACCCTTTATGAAGTGCACTGTGAATGGTAATGCCTTTTCTTACTAACAATACATTAGTGTTCCTTTTTCTGACTATCCAGTGGATGAGAGCTCAGTGGGACACATGTGCAGTCGAGCCATACAGGAACCATCCAGCAGCTCTGAGACAATATTGTTGACACAAGTTAAGATATAATATACATGTCACTTGGCGCGTGTCAGTAGTATTTCAGCTTTTTTAGGCTTTTAGCCTTTATTTAACGGGACAGAGTTAGGCGTGAAAGATGGAGAGATCATGGGGAAGACATGCAGCAAAGAGCCAGTGCTAAAACGAACCTGTGGCCGTTGAGGGGGGACTCAGTACTCAGTCATTCAGTACCTTCCATTGTAGTAGGTGCATTGCCGTTGTAAAGTACGTATTCTGGTACCTCGAGTGAAGCTATGTGCACGATTAGTATCTTCCATTGTGGGTTTTACCAATAGGGTGTGACTGTTGTTGCCAGATCACTCTCTCTGCATGGATACTCGGCCCTATCTTGCAGGAAAATACTGGGAGGTAATGTCATTTTGATAGACATTTAAACTCAAGCTCAAACTGTTCACGCATGCATGAATATGTCTAGACTATTTGAAGATTGGAGGGATAAAACTGTTGACATCGTATCATTTCATTTTACTGTTATTGGTATAAAACGGCGAATTGTTCAAATTAAAAATAGTTTGTTAACTAATGATTCTGTTCAGTGCTTACTTCGGTGTCATAAATTCTGCTGAGCAAACACTGCAAACTATTCAATTCAGTCAGACTAGTTAATTGCCATTTTTAAGTTGGTACAATTTGACAAGACTAAGTTTAAATTTAAGTGAAATTAACAAGAAAATATAAATTAAATATAACTCAAGATTAGTTTTTGTACTTACCTTTTACAAGGCAGTCAGTTTCCTAAATTTTTACCTCTGCTGAGGAGGTTATGTTTTCATCTGCATTTGTTTGTTAATGCAAAGACTAATACACAGATTACCACAAAACTGGTGCTGATCCAGGAAGGTTATTTTTTCCACTTTCTTTAGCATTGTGAGATAAAGCGTTTTTTCAATATTTTCATTTATTTCTCAGAGAATAATTCATGAATCTTAAATTTAAAAAAATCTGTCATATTCAGAGGACTGATATTTATGAGTGTGTGCAATTTGGTGCAGATCCAAATAAAAATCAGGATCTAATGAATTTAAATGTGGTTTCATATGGGGACTGTTTTCCCTTCTGAGTGCGCTTCAAATGTTAAAGTAATATCAATTTGTCAGAGTGCACAGTGTGGATATATGTGCACATGAATAAGCAATGTGGATTTTCACTTAAAATAATTTTTCTTAATACTTCATGTGGATGTAATTTGCAGTAATCACGCTCAGTCTTCTTTACTTCAGAGGAATCCGTTGTTGTCTCTGATCTGCTGACTGTACATTTTCTCTCTCCACTGCATTTCCTCCCCCCTCCTCCCCCTCCTCTCTCTGCAGGTGTGGACTTTGCGGTTAAACGTCCTGCACCGGAGCTTCAGAATATCTAATGTAAATCACCAAGACATAACCTTGGAAAGGAAGGAAGCCTGAGCCAAATGAGTTCTAGCCCACATTTACTCTTGATTGTATCTGTTTGGACAGTATGTAAAGCCTATGGTTGGTAATGAGCCCAGTTCTACTATCAATTAGCATGCAATATCAATTAGCTACCAATCTCACAGCACATTAGTAGGGATAATGGGTTGACCCCTAATGCCACGCGTCCACTTCACTTCAGTGGGTCTTTCCAGGCTGCTCCCTCACAACACTACATGCTACAAGACATTAATTATTGAAATCATCTTCTCCTCGAAATTCAGGTATCAGAGAGCATCACCACAATATGGAGTGTTGCCGTTCTTTAATCCCCAACTCGCTGCAGAGGCACGGTCTCTGCCCCTTATAGAGTCTGAAGGGTCTATAAATGTTCTATGCTCCGCGTCACGTGAGTTACAACGCTCAAGGCAGGCAATAACTCACACCATTAGACATAACGAGGGCTTAGGCATCAGCAACAACACAAAAATAATGTCTAATCCCACGTTATCCACCAACAGCGAATCGGGTAGGGAACCCTGCGAGGACGATCCATCTTGCAAGGTCAATTAATCTGATTTGTACCGAAAACAAATGCCATTATCTTAAATGATCTGCATTAGCCCGTCACCATATGGTGCTACTTTTGTCAGTCATATTCTTGCAACAAGTGAAAATTCATCACGAACAAAAGAAATGGCTCGATCAGATTTAAAAGCTGTGCAGTTAGTCAGCTCTTTTTTGATGCAACAATCTTCAGAAACCAGATTGCTAAAAAACTGTTGAGATGAGGAGAAGTACAATAAGAAACCAAGGCTCAGCATTTAAAAAATACTGAAACTATTCTTTAAGCTTAAACAGAAATAGTTCAGATTTCTTTGCATAGATAAAAATATGAGGTTCAGTGTTAGATGGGCATGTAACACAGGCATGTCTTCAAAAGCCCTGAAGGTCAAATCCTTCGATGTGTTGCAACATACAGTGTAAAATGTGTTTCTTAAATCTCTGAGTCATATTTTGGAGTGGGTGCTTTAAATCCCATTCGCTTACAGATATGGCAGCTGTTTTAAATTCAACATCACAAGATGAGGATGGTGCAGCTCATTGACATATAAAGTACATGCAGAGTATTTGTTCGGCTAAGAGTTCATCTATTATTTTTATTCATCCATGATATGGAGATTTATGCCATTACAAACCTTTGTGATTAAAACTACTTCACTCTTGACAGTGTTATGCCACACTGGGCTGCTGAGAGCAAGACATATGCAATCTGTTATCTAACTGTTAAGGCCGTGCTATCTGCTCCACATTTCATCCGTTTCTGGCACGACAATCAAAATTCAGCAATTAACCTGCTCCGTCACCCCACACCGAGATGGACTGCTGGACTGAGGCTGAACTTCAGAGGTGGCAAATGAATTTAAAAGGGATGAGGGAGTGGCGGGTGCGCTCGCAAATGAAAGCTGACATCCTATGCTCAGGAGAGACGGTACATATTTTATCAGTACATGGCCGATATTTCCAAGATGCTGTTGGATAAGAGACATCACTTCTGCTTCTTGTGCAAAACACTCATGAGTCAGAATTGAACCATAATATTTATTATCCTCTGCAAACAAGGTTTTTCTTGATCACTAAATATTAAATTTAACGGGATCAGTCTGTCTATCCTCTTAATAGAGCATATCCAGCTTGCATGCTGCACACCCAAAAAATTGTTGGTAACACACAAATTGAGATGTTCAGTTAAAGTTAAAAAGTTATATTAACACAATTGCGAAATTTGAGAAAACAATCAATTTGTGTACTAATAGAAGTACTTTTTTTTTGTTTGCGCGTATATACTTTTTTATTGTAATAATGCTATTTCAGCATGGTGTCACGATGAAGTGGCAGTAGAATTATGAATGAAGAATTTTTTATTGTATTTATATAATCCTAAAGTCGTGTCTATAGCCCTATAGGATGCAAATAACCCTAATAATCCATTTTTGCACTATGCATCTGACTTTGTGCTATTATGCTCGGACTTCTTCATGATGTCCCTTATAATATGATATTATATAGATCATTTTCGGATAAATATAGGCTTCGGATCATCTTTCTATCATTTGCCGAGATATCTTGGAAAATGTTTTTTCTGACCATATTTTTGTTGACCTTGACCTTGACCTTTGACCAATCAGCCCCTGAAAGTTAGTCATCTAGAGACGTCCTGCCAAGTAATATTCTCAACAAGTTTGGTGAAAATCACACAAACACACACTCACACACACACACGGGGATAAAACATGTTGCTTGTGCAGCTACCGATGTGCAGGGTAATAACTGTAGCAGCAGTTGGACAGTGTTTGCTAATATGGCCGTTCCTGCTTTGAGGCTGAGCCAAATAACATCACATTTGTTACTTGCAGTGGCGGTAAGGGGCAGTTCCACTTGAAGTTGCCATGACTTTGCCGTTCAGCTCGCAGCGGAAGTAACTCAGTGACGGTGGATGTACCTGAGACAGCGTCATGGTGCCATCAATCCCAATAGATTAAAAAAAGCCTAATTCAATGCCTATTCGTGTGTAAATAAAAGAGGGAGTGTCTGGGGCGCAGAGAGCTGCACCCTATCTGCAACAACCAATTAAAGAGCAGCCTCCAGTCACATGGTTGCCAAAAGTTTAAGAACTTACATTCACTCTCATAAGGCCGCCGCCCCCCCACCAGGAAGTATTTAGACAGAAATTAAACAAATACAGTTTGAAAACAATTTCTATTGAATGCTCACAGATGCTTCGGGTCTACCAGGTGTATTGTACGAGTAAACTAGTACCTAATTAAATTATGTTTAACATGTTTGAATAACCTTTTTTTTCTCAAGATGTTGGAGGGGGCGGCGCCCAGTATTAACAAGCCACCCCTAGTTACAGTACTTCAATCCATCTAGCTTGCAGCCTGCTACAATCACCTTTCAAATTAACACAGCGAAACATCATCACCTTAAAACTGAAAAAGTTGGACATCATACATAAGGAGATCCAGCAAAAGCAAGTGAGAGCAGACAGGGAGCAGGCACACATCCAAAAAAAATAACAACGCAAAGCACCAAACCATCGGAGCAAAGGCTGGACAGTGAAGCAAGAGATTCAAAGTCAATATGGAAAGATACAAAAGAAGCAGGAGAAGTATAAAAACAGGGTGGACTGAAAGAGAACTCCAGGGGCAGGTAAGTACATATACATTTTAACAATCCGAGTGCATGGTTTACAGTATATGGCACAAATACATTCAGGGCGTGTCCAAGTCCACTTTTGCTGGTTCAATGGCAGAAAAAAGGCTGCTGCTAAAAGGGGCATGGTTCATGTGTTTTGGGGACGACATGCAACAAACCATTCAGAGTGCCATCTCCCATTCACTTTAAAAGCCAGCAGCACTTGCACCTGTATTATTATTATAATTGTGGATTTGCCAGGTAGTAAGAGAGAACCCTTCTCTGCAGAGGAAATGCTTTCACTTTGTATATGAGTCAACCATCTGTGTGTGTAACATCCATAAACGTATTGTGCACTTGCCTATGTTGGTGCATCTTACCATCTCTATAATGCTGCCTTTATATAAAATAAAGTGAAATACTTCACTGACTCCAGACCAGGTCTTTGTTGGACAAAAGTATAATCCCTTTCCTCTGCCTCAAGAAAGCAATGCACCAAAAATGTGCCTGACCACACCTCCTATTTAGAGCAACATGCCAGTAGATGCTCAGATGGGTTATTTAAACAACGAGGGCAAAGACACTAGAGTGTATGATTGGGCCCAAATTTGCAATTCATTAAACCAAAGCAAAGACACAAGAGACACATCTTCTGTGGGGCCAAGAGGAATGAGATGTGTCACAATTATCTGTAGGTTCACCCCTACAACATAGTCATACATGAGGTTTAAATAGAAATGTTTTTAAAGTACATTTTATTTTCTTGTCTTTTGTTAGATGGTTGTTTCAGCACGATTCTTCAAACAAGTACAGCAGGTAAACTCTGTCTGCTCTAACATCGCAGCATGCGGCGGTGATGTTAACGCAGTGGATCAGCTTTCTGTCTCTGTCACAGCAGGGACTTCTTTTTGTGGCCTCTTCATAACCCTGCCGGGTGGAGAGCAGTCGAGGAGGAACCTGAGACTCCTGCTTGTTCTCCAAGCAGCGTTTGAATTACATAATGTGGGTGAAATCCAATTGTCTCCAATCATCTCAGGCTCCCATGTTATCCATCATTTTTATTAGTGCGGCAGTGAGATAAGACTTTGTTATGTTTCACAGAGAATCCATTTTCACATGAGAAAGAAGAGAGATTAAATATGTTTTAACTGCGAGGTTACTTGAATTCGCAAAGCGACTGGACCTCTGTCTAAGTTGCTGCTTCTGGCGCAGGGAATTAGAGGAGAAGAAAATGCTGATTTCTTAAAGTTTGTTTGTTCAAGTAACAAATCTCCTTGCAGGGGAGAAATTGGGATGACTTAAAGTGTAGAGCAGGCCTGGCAAAGAGTCTGCTGTACAGCACAGGGATTTATGAAATTGAATTTCAATGGCACATTGAGCAGTTCATTGAGAGTGTGCCAAAAGTGAGAATCCTATGACGGATTGAGACAAATCACTGCCCAAATGAGCTGACAACAAGATGCCTGAGGCATTGCATTACTATTCAATTAGCATTAAAGAGGGCTTTGGGGAGAAATGTTTTGTTCTATTTTGCAGATAAAATATGAGCATCTCCCACAGATTTCTCATTAGGGCCACTTTGAGGGTAACTCTCGTCCCATTTATCTTCTCCAATGCGGACCCCTGGTGAATTGCAAAGCTTCAGATGCAGACGAGAGGAGACACTATTGAGTTATGCTCATTGAACCGCAGTGTGGTAAGTAGTTAACTACTTTCCTTTCGGTTCCTATCTGGATTGGGTGATGTTGAATGCATCGTGGGCGTCTGCAAACATGATTGTAGCGATAACAGCATCCTCCCACATTCAATTTGTCTGGGTTTTGATGAGTAATCACACCTGTGTCTTTTGGTCTCCTATGAAACTCTCAGTGACATCCCAGGCTTCATCATACCATCACATCCAATTTAGACTAATATCTACCGCCTGTCATTTTGTAACATGGCTTTCTCACATAGCCATGAAAGCAAGAGTTCCTTTCTGCATAAATACCCACTTTCCCTTTTACATATTATATCAATCCCACCTTAAAGTCATCAACTAATGCCACTCTAATTTAATTTTTTCTTTATCCATTATGAAGACTTATAATGCGTGAGAAACCTTTTCTCCAGTCTCATGGTGCATTAATCACTGGCGCTCTAATATGCTTTTGTTCTGATTATGGCAGTGGCTAGCCCAGAGCTGATAAACGCCGATGACGTCTCGTGAGTGTTCCTCCTGCGCTTCTGTGTGACCGAGAAGCCAAACAACAAAAGAGCATCAGCAGCGAAAAGGCCAGTGTCACGCCTGTGACAGAGGGAGGCTACAAAGAACACAGCTCTATTCAATCTCTACTTGCATGCACCTTTTTCTCCCCCTTACAATCAATTTGATTTTCTCTTTTTAATTATGGCAGGATGATGATGTATGCTGCACTAATAAGACATGAATGGGAAATGAAAGGTCGGTGAGACCTAGATAAATGACTCCCATTATTTCACCAATCGGATAGGAGCCCCTCTATATGTTCTAATTTGAATGATAATAAAATTCTGAATTGCTTTGTCCTAGCAGGCCACTTTCTCCATGATAAGCAGCCTGGCAAGGTAACCTTGTCCTGTAACCCAGACTCCCATCGCCTTCTGAGACCTGTAATTGCTTTAAATTAAGGAACAGAAAACACGCACAGTTCAAGCCTGCATCTGATCCAAACATCAGGGGACGGAATTCTCTCTGGTTTTTACATTTTCCTTTTCAAACAGTAACAAAATAAAACTTTTATGCAATAATGGGCATTTTATTTTCAAGGGAGAAAGGAAATAGATCTGCAGCTCTCAATCAATTCTAATAGATCTGGTTTAGTGTATGGTTAAATAATATACATGTACTGCACTTCAAGGCACATTATGTCTCAGATGACAATGTCAGACTGAATAAGGCACAAAGCATCCATTATATGTGTTTAGAAGTCCTAAATGAATTGTTTATTTTTAGACGGCCCTTTGACAGAGATGGATAAGGTGGCTTTGGGAGTATAAATAATAAATCACATTGTCCTTGTCTTGGAATACGTTTGAAAAGCAATGAAATGTGATAAAGTGTCTCATCCGGGTTGTCTGATATTTGTGGCAGTCACTTGTGAGTTGACATGCGGTGCTGTATAGGTTACTGATGGCACAGCAGAGTGAGTCTCAGCGGGTCTATAGCACAGGAAAGACGAAGGCAAAACAAGTCGATGTCAGTCTGTAACTGTGGAGCACGGCTGCTTCTTGGGTTTAACACATCGGATGCCACATCACACACTTCCTACAGCTTCTTCTACTACAAAGACTACCAGTACTACCACTACTACCACTACTACCACTACTACTGCCACTACCACTACTACTACTGCTGCTCTGGAAATACTTGCCCATTGAAATTTGACTGAGTCAGTTAAAACGTACTTCTATCAGTAAGTTTTTCCTTAAACTCTATTTGAGCTGTTCTTTTTCAACAATCTTCATTTTATAAATTTGTTTTGCTTATTGTGAAGCATTGTGTAATTGTGTTTTAAAAAGTGCCGTATGAATAAAATTTAAAATATTGTTACTACTACTACTATTAAGACTCCTACCAGTTATAATAACATAATCCATCAGGATAGAAACATAATAAAGCTGGATGGATCCCTATCTGACTTTTACTTTTACTTTTATTTTTGAGTACTTGAGGACTTTATCAATCGGTAAATCAATCAATTCACGAATCAAGATTTGTCTCATAGGGCAGAACAGGGTGGGACATCCTCTGTTCTTAACCCTGAGATGTAGTGAGGAAAAATTACATCAAGTGATGTAAGTAATATTCGTATTTTGTATTCGTATAGTCGTGACGTTTTTCTGTTGCTGTATAAGTGTATTTGATATCTGTTTTAGATTAATAAAAGTGAACTTACTCAGTTATGTAAGGAATTAAGTGCAGCCAGATTTGTGTCATGCCTGTTTAACTTGCTGTAAGAGCAGCTTGGCTGTGCTACGTCTCAGCCAATTGGAGGGCTACATTGAGCATAGCAGGGTATGTCTTTTAATTAACTGGGAGTAACCGGTCAGCCCATGGATATTGGAAAGCATAACGCTGAATTGGAGAAATGTGTTTTTGTAATAAATAGCAATGATGTGGTTTTGTGGATTCATTTATTTTGATTAGGTCCAGTATTGTTCCACTTTATGAAATTAATTGAATTCCTCATGCGTTTAAGTAAACGGACAAACAAATTTATCAAGAACTGGCAAATGGCTCTCCGTTCTGCTGTGTGTGTGTGTGTGTGTGTGTGTGTGTGTGTGTGTGTGTGTGTGTGTGCGTGTGTGTGTGTGTGTGTGTGTGCGTGCGTGCGTGTGTGTGTGTATTGTGGAGCAGGTATGGCTTTATGACAATGTGCTTGTTTTCCTGACCCTGTCTGACAACTTGCAGAGCTGGACTGAGTTCAGTGACAGTAGCATCAGAGAGTTTATCCCACGACAAAAGTTCTTCATGTTTCTCACACGCTGTGTTTTGAACATTTGTCATCTTTTCAATATAACTGCATTTGCCATGTTTAATATATTCTCTTATATGAAGAATGCATATTCTGCAACATACATAGAAATATAGGCAACAGTCGATTACAGAAAATAGAGCCAAATGCTGAGAACATATAGAAGAAAACCAAATCAATAAAAAGTTTCCAGTGGAAACAAAAAGGTCAAAAGAACACTTCTGAGTATTGACTTGTCACCATGGTTTTCTCAAAGTGTGCATAGCGGTTATCGGCAACCATGCAATCAGCATGTTAAAAGTGAAGTAAATCTAACTCAGTCATTCTCCAGCACTGTCAACACACTGTGAACTGCAGTGAGCTGTATTTGTGTGTCTGTCTTTTTCTCTCCATTTGCAGTGAGTCAGAGTGATATTTTTTCATTTTGTGTTGTCTGTGCTTGCTGTGCATTTCTGTGTCTGGTTGTATTGTCTGTGTTGTCAGTGTGATTTTCCATGGTGCACATTGTGTTGTCAGATGTTTCTTAATTTGCCCATGTTTTATTTATGTCCAGCATTTCTTTATATGCTGCGCATGTGTTGTCAAATTAGTGACAAATGTATTCTCATCCGCTCGTGTTTTGTCTATTTGAATGTGTTTTCTTATGTCGCAGTGTGTTGAGCTCTCACAACCCCTCTGCTTGATTGTGAACCTGTCTGGATTTTTTTCAATTCCTGCAGAGCAAAATAGTTTTGGCCCAGATTTGACCCACACCAAACGCTTTCATCGGGCCCACATACAGTGTAAAACGATGGGTCCTGGGTGGTCCATACCTGTTTGCCAGATCTAGGCCACAAGTAAGCCTCAGCATTACCGGATGTCAACCGAGAAGCTGCCACATAAACTAGAACAGGCCCCAATCTGGGCCTCACTGTGTTTTAGTCTGGCCCACATTTCATATCCTTATCCAGCCCACATACCGTGTGGAATGATGGCAATGGTCTTCTCCTGTTAGAGCTGGAGCTGGGCCACAAGTAAACCATAGCAATGCTGCATGCATCAAGAGCTTCTCCCTCCCATATTTGTATCTAATACCAGAAATATCTGTCTGTCTTATTGTGGCTCGCATATCTGGAGAACTGTTAATCCTATCGGCTTGATACTTGCCATGTGTATTGTTCTGATCCCAGGGACGTGCAGTGAATTTGATGTGATCTGGACAAATGATAAGTTCCATAATAATAAAATCCGAATAAACAGGCGACCAGTGCTCTGTAGCAGCAGTGACTGGCACTCATCAGCGTAAGTGAAGTTGTCAGCAATTGTAACATAAACTGATTCTCCAGTTCGGGGTTCTACATACTGAGTTGACCTCCACTGAACCATAAACAGCTGAGCAGCTCTTTGTGCAGCTTCAGGATTCTGGGGCCGAGTCCTGCAGCAGGTCTTTACTCGCTGCTGCCCAATTACTGCAGGTCACAGTTTTTACAGTTTCAGGAAAGAAAGCTCGCAACAAGCATCACTACAGGCCAAACATACAGACAGGTTTAGTTCAGCCACTGCACTTGTGTTTTTAACGGCAATAAACTCAATGAAATGATCAAATATCATCCAATCAATGATTTCTTGCTTATTTCTAACAAAGTTAGTAACAAAATAAAGTCAGGTGGAAGGAGAGAGGTGCTGTTGGAGACATCAATGGATTTTTTAAAACATCAAAGCAGGGTTGCTGTGAGGACATGATAGGGTGCTATACCTGTTTTTATCTCTGATCGCTGCCCTGATGTTTTTCTGAAGCCTGCTTACCACTGACACAGCCTTCAAACTATTATCTCTCTCTGCTTCCTTCCTCCTCATCCCCCGCTCCACCTCCCCCCCCCGGATCATAAAAACACTCTCTGCAAGTCCCTGTCTCAGCAGAAAATATTGTGAGTTATAATGATCATGCAACACAGGGCCGCAGAAAGTGGTAAAAACAAAAGCAAAAAAAAGTAAAATTACGCTTTGTACTCTGTGTATGATTTGTTAAAAACACAGATTTAAAGACATTTGTGTTGGTTTTCTACTGATCTAAAAATAGAAACACTCACTGTATGTGAGACACCATATACCATCTCAGCTCAAGTGAAGAGGAGCAGAGGTACGTTTTAATGGAGCTAAATTTAATCTGACTAAAGTAGTGATTATGTAAATTCCTCCGCACAACAATGGGATCATCAATAAGAGCAGGATGTTCATTAGGCTCAGCAAGCTTTAATATATGGATGTTATGGCTAATACACAGAGCAGATTGGTAAGCAAGCCCACTCATGCATGATTTCTCTGTTAATTCGCTCGACACTGTATTCCAACGTGTCAGCCGCAGAGGGATGTCACATCTTCTGCTCCTCGTACAAATGATGTCGGCAGCCGCAGCTTACAGAGGCAGCAAATGTAGTCGCTGCACAAAATGCACTCGGAACTTACTTTGCCCTTGTAGACTTGTATTTTTCTTTAAGTGTTCATTTTTATGGATAAAATTATGAACAGAAGCAATTCATCTACCTTGGAGGAAACAAAGCACCTGCTAAGCACCGTGACATTCAAGAAGTAATTGGACTTAAATTATGTTTCATTTTGTTGATGAATGCGCGATGAGGCCGCAGTCATTAAGATATCAACATTCAAATTGCAGAAACTTACTTAACCATTGTGTTTTGGTTCAGGTGTTTATGCCAGAAGGGGAAATTAGAAATTAATGTCTGTTTTCTTCCGCCTCACTGGATGTTTACACAAAACTCACTTATGGACACACACAGTGAAGTTAAGTGGATGTGATGAATATATATAAGAGCAGGGGTTTTGTTTCTGAAGTATGGGAGGGACACAACGAATATCTTCAAAAAGGAAAAAACGGTGAATGCTATTATTCTGTATTTGTTAGCACTTATATCAATCTGGCAAATAACAGATTGTGATTAAAGTGGTTGTTTTGTGACGATAAAAACAGGAGAATGGAAAGCTGTACTCACAATACCTGGATGCATTTATTTCATCTTAGAAAGCTTGATGGTAAACAGCCTCCTTTAGGAAAATAAAAATAGCCAACCTTAACGGTGTTTATATGAAATCTGACAGGCGTCGGACCGGTATTTATAATATTTACAACAAATAGAAATGTTTTGTAATTTGCTTCATTACTAAGGCAACAAACCCTATATTTATCTGTTTATCATGAAAAATGTTGTTGTGTTGGTATGTTTCTACAAAGAGCATTATCTTTAATTGTGTGGCAAGGAGAGTATTATCCAAAACCATAGAAAACATTATTCCATCCATTACCTGCACAGCTTATCCTCTGGGAGCCAATCCCAGCTGGCATTGGGCGAGCGGCAGGGCACACCCTGGACAGGTCGTCAGCGTAGAGACAAACAACCATTCAATGTCATATTCACATTTACAGTCTGCATGTCTTTGGACTGTGGGAAGAATCCGGAGAACCTGGAGAGAACCCACGCAAGCGAGATCATGCAAACTCCACATGACAAGAACCCAGCGGAAATGGGATACGAACCAGGAACCTTCTTTAACTGTGAGGCGACAGAGCTTGCAACTAGAAAACATTATCTTTTTTAGATAATAAAAAAAAACACACTGATGTAAGCTTTCTCTGTAATCTGTAATCTTTCTCTTCATATGGCTCCAACGAGGCTGGGTTGGCAGTCTGAGGTGGATTAAGTCCTCACTGCTTCTCTCGTCTCATCTCATTTCGTTTAGAGATATTTGTTACGAGCAAATCAATCAAACTGAAACAGTAAAGCAGGATTTTGAAGTGTGAGGCTGATGCTGTGTATGCTTCATCCCCTCAGAGAGGAAATTGCACCCTTGAGTCAGTGTCATAAGAACCTCAATAAAATGTTAATGTCATCCATTTTTTCCCTCCACGATAATTGATCCCTATAGGAAAATTCTACACCTGGCAATGATTAACATTTTTTTTAATCACACAATATACACCAATCAGCCATAACATCAAAATGTAGGGCTGTATGTGATGTTACCAAAAAGCACCCGCATAGCTTTCTGATTTCAAGGATAAATACAATCGCCACGCCTCCGAAAACAGAACAAATCCCACAAACCTACAATTGAAACATGATTTAAAGATGCAATACGTAACAATTCGTCATTACAATGTCTCGACCTATGTTATTGACTTGTGTACTTACATGATCCAAAATGTTTCAACAATGTTCAAACGCAGAGAAATACCCAGTTTTAGTCAACGTAACTGGACGTTTCATATTGGTCACCTTTAATTGCATCATATCCGCTTTACCCGTCTCTGTTGTAACTTTCAGGGCAAACGATGCATGACGAAGGAAATACACCCTGCTAGCCAGTTAGCCCGTTAGCCAGTCGGCTGTTTTTTCCTTCCCCTGTTTGTATTGGTCACTCATAATTGATCACGATTATTTATATTAGTTTGCTGCCTTAAATGGATAAAACTATTTGCGAAAGGCAGATTTTCATAATCCCACGCTGCTTCACGACGTTATAGGTCTTTTGTTATTGTTTTGATTGAGAGACCCCTAGTGTCCGAAGTTACACATTGTGTGTATAAATATATTAGCAGTCGTTTTCATATTGAAGATTAAATCTACCCTGAACAACTGCAGCACGAAGAGCTTTTGACAATGTGTTCGTTACATATCTGTGGCAATACGGAAAGTGACACAACTTGAGGTTTCTCCATCGTTTGATGGCTGAACACGGCAGAAAATAAAGAAGTAGCTGCCTCTTCTCGGCCAGAAGTCACTGTAGAGGCAGAAGTAAACGAGGCAGGCTGAGGGGAAGTGGTGCACCACAAAAGTAAATTACAACACTTCGGTCATGTAGCACTGAGAGTATCCGAGCTGGTGTTTTTTTCCCCTTCCAATGTATTGGCTTTACTCACCAAGTCAACGATTTTTTGTGTGTAAAGTGTGTGATCTTCCACCGTGGATGATTTTCAAGCTCGGATACATCCTGTAGTGATGTGTTTTTGAGAGGAGGGCGACAGATACTTGTGCACGGTGAGAGCATGATACATTAGGTTTCTCACGTTGTTCAAACCCACCTAAACATTCCCTGATAGTTAAAGGAGTCTGAGGGTGCACTGTCAACGGCAACTTATCACAGAGTGTCACTAACTACTGTCTAATGAGACCGCTGACCCCACTGGCTGGAGGCAGCTCACCCAGCAGAGCGCGAGCGGTAATTCAAAACTGAGACAGTAATCGGTTAATGGGGAAAAAAATCAATATGGACAATTTGGGAATGCTTTAAGAGACAAGAGTGCAGAGTGCTCCGGTGGATCAGCGGTTACAGCACATGCCACATAGCCACAATGTCCACATTTTGATTCCGGTCATGGACCTTTGTTGCATGTCATACTCCTTCTCTCTCTACCACTTGTTTCCTGTCTGCTTCTCCACCGTCAGAGAAGCCGACATAAATAATCAGAGATAAAAAAGAAGAAACATGAGGAAAATCTGTTCTTGAGAGCCTCTTAGTTTGATGGCAGTTTTCTACAGGGATTTATTTTTTTTTCCGCTTGTGAGATGATCAGCTTTGTCATTGCAAATTTACCCCTCTGCGTTTGTCTCACACCCTCGAGCGGCTGACCTCTCTCTTTCTAAAGTCACCAGCGGAGGCGACGCATCCTCTGTTTATTTATTGTCACAAGCAACAACAGATCCCTCTCCAGCGGCATTTTAGATCTCTTAAGGAAAAAAGGGTGGGATGAAAGAGACGAGTGAATTCATCCAGCGGCCCGCAGCATCCAGAGTCTGACGGCCACGTGTGCAAATAAGCGGAGAGGAAAAGAGAAGTACAGCGAGGGGGTTCTGAACTTTCTCTCTCTGTTTTTGAGTGGCAGTACGTCCCCCCCTCCCATGAATACCAAGGGCAATCTGCCTCCATAATTCATAACCCAGCTGTTCTAAGGTGCCCATATTTACACTTATATTGCGGAAACCAGCAAGTGGCCTTTTACCCTTTTTAATACTGTGGCTGCCAGCCCCTCTCTCCGACTTCTGCAGCAGGAGGCCCAGTCCGAGTCGCTCTGGGACAAAAGGAGCGCACTGATGGGTGGCAGGCTGGCGAATTTATAAACAATGCCTGGTAAGATCATATTTGCTCTGTGAATTATTGAACAGAGTTTTATGATGCTTTTTAAACTCCATGAGAATTTGATTATAATTTGATTATAAGCCAGCTAGTTCCTGAGGACGTCGACTTGATTAGGTTATTCATATGGTTTAAACCGCAGCTCTGTGCCTCGCTCGGGGACGTCTGAGGAATAATGAACAGCGGAATTTACCAGGGCAAAAATCTCAATGCAGTATACAACTGCAGTGATCAACAGTCATTACGTGGCCACCGGCCAGCAGCCCAGGCAAATGAATAACACATGAATCCCTGTTGATGAAACATTGGAGAGTAGTTACCAGTACCCAGCTGTCTCATCGAGATTGTATTCATCGCCAAGTGGAGCAGATCTGGTCAAAATACAAGCCAAGCAGGTGGTATGGAGGCCTCATGACACCATGGGGGCGACTGCTAACAGGTTTGAAAATGACCCGGTCCGGCAGCCACGGGCAGATTGTTTCACTTTCTCCATTTCCCTAATAATCCCTCACAAGGACAGAGGCAGTCTGCCGGTGTCTCTTACACAGAGCGAGTTGGCTGATCACAGATATGAACCAGATACACTCTCCCTGGACGACTCCAGAAGATACTGTTGCAGAGCTGTCCCCAAAGGCTTCAAAAATCTATGGCCGGCCACTGCAGCTGGAGCAAGTCTGTCATCTGCAACGGTCAGCCTGCCCGTGACTTTGGATTACACCCCCCCAATCCTGTTCCACCTCCCTCCCCCCCCCCACCCTTGGGATGAGAACACGGTCGGGAGCGGGACAGGATGAAGTTACGGAGCGAGACACAAATCTTGTTTATTGTATGTGGTCAGACTGCACAGGAGGTTTGGGCTTAGCTGGAAATAGCCATTTGTTGCTGTTGTTTTTCATCATTTTCCACCAGGGACACCTTCAGCTGACACCATCTGAGAGACTGTAAACACATTTTGATGTGAATTATACACCTATAACACAGGGAAGGATCCTGCGTTCCCTGTTACATTAGGTTTATACGTTACGTGGACACAGCACTTTGACGTCAAAGTGAGCAGCATGCAGGGACTAATAAGGCAACTTTTATAGACTGTTTGGAAGTTGTAACGAATGCGATGCATCGTCTGAAGTCGCAACTAAAATAATCTTTATAGATCAGTCTTCTACTTATTACTCATCTTAATAACACAACGTTTCGGTTGTGAACACTCCCTTTCACTCTGTGGGTCTGGGTTTTTTTAGGAAACAAATTTGGACCAGAATTCATAAATTATCATCTTATTAACATTTATAGCTGTAAGCTTGATGATTTATCATAAAGTGAGAAACTCATGAGCATTTATTTGTGGATTTGCAGCATTTCATCACTGTCTTGTGAAAACAGTGTATCTCTGAAACATCAACCTTTTTGTGAGATTAGATTTATGACGATGCATTTTTCATCTAATTTTCTTCATTATTTATTTAATTAGTGGAACATATTTCTCAACCCATAAACGAAAACTCCCACAAAACATTCAGAGCTTTCAATTAGCAAATAA
Source organism: Hippoglossus stenolepis (assembly GCF_022539355.2). Classification (NCBI taxonomy): domain Eukaryota; kingdom Metazoa; phylum Chordata; class Actinopteri; order Pleuronectiformes; family Pleuronectidae; genus Hippoglossus; species Hippoglossus stenolepis. The sequence goes on from NC_061489.1 coordinate 11,349,970, forward strand.
TGAGATTATGATTTGATGATTTAACTGCAGGATTACAAAATAAAAGTGTATATGATCTTTCCAACCTGGCAACCCAATCTTTTTCTTTATCAGTGGTTTATGAAGCTTTTGGAAATTACTTGTCAACAACTGAATTATTACATTAGTTATTTACTATTACAAAAGGCTTCATATTACAATGTAGCAGCTTAATGTAGGTTTCATATTTAAAACATATCCAGCTAAAGTGGCACTCAGTAGACTGCTTACCTCCGCCAAGGCCCGACAGTCCCCTCATGAAACCATGTTTAGATTCACAAGATTTGGATTTTTATTTAGATCTGGACCTCATAAATATCAGTCCCCTAAATCCTTTTGAGTTATTCTCTGAGAAATCAATAAAAATGTTGAAAGCCACCTTTTTCGCAATGTTAAAGAGAGTGAAAAAAAGTTCCTGGATCCGCCCCCTGATCCGGATCTGCACCAAAATGTAATTGCCTCTTCCTTGGGTCATGTCCCACCCCTCCACAGAATGACATGGAAATCGATTGAGTCATTTTTGCATTTTCCTGCTCAATAACAAACAAACGCCGACAAAATCATAACCTCCTTGGCTGAGGTAAAAATTCCTGCTGTGATGTCAACGATTTTCCTCCTATTTTTGGAGAAGTTGCTGCAGTGCTAACGGAGCGCCAGTGTGAGACCCCGAGGAGTAGACAGCTGTACATCAACACGTCTGCACAGGTAAAACCAAGATGCTTCAGAGGTAAAATGGGTCACGGCTGCTCAGGGGGGGGAGACAGAGAAACAGACAAAGATGCAGAGATGGGGGTACAGTGGGGGAAAGGAGGCGTCGAAAGGTGCGGCGCATCATGTGCATGGTGCCGGCTTAAGTTCTGTTGTTGTAATTGTTGTTGTCAGTGCTGTTGAGTCACCGAAGAGCAGTGGAGGTGATAATGTCACGGAGGCTGGCTGGCATGTCGGGCAGCAGCTGCCTCATTTCTGAGGCGTTCCACATTTTTGCGCATCGTTGTGAAGGAGATGTCATCTGAGCAGAAACCTATCCGACAGCTGAGAGTGAAATGAGGTGAGAAATCAAAGTCACATTCTATTTGGGAGCGTCTCCGCGGGGCCTATCTGCGGGCTGAGATCACCAACAGCATCCTCGTCTCCCACTCCCCCCACACCGCCTTCTCTCTCTTCCACTCTGTCCCTGTGGTTCGAAGTAGGATGGGCCCCAATTCCAGCTCTGTAATAACATGTTATTACCGAGCACAAAGGAGCACACACAAACATTCAACGTGTACACATACAGCACGTACAGGCACTTACACTGAGATAATGCATTTGTGGGGAAATACGTCAATTTTCCAATTTCTGGTGAAATAACAAGAAAAACAATGTTGTCCATGTTTAAAACTACTTTAGGACAAAGCAGTTAAAATGATTATTTTTCACTTCTCAGGCAGCCTCTCCACAATATGATAAGTAGATAATAAACCTCATAATTAACACAGCCTGTTATCTAAGTCTATATTTAGGTGACATTAATAGTTAAAGAAGCTTCGTTTTGAGCTTGTTTACTTTTAACATGACTTCCCCCCAGAGGAACTTGCATGTAAACACTTTACAGCTCGGCACCAACAGGGAAGTAACGCTTTGTTGGGCGGGGAAACCAGCAGGATGGATCGCTCCTTTCACAGTCTGACTATTAGTTTTCATTAGGCGGCCCAGGAAAACCCCAAGATTTATAGTGCCCATTTCCTTTAAATTCAGCCCTGCAGGGTTTTACCTGATTGCTGCATGGAACAGACAATGATCATCTCCCATCCATCTCAACACTTCGCCCCCATTTCCATAAATTCTCGCTGTCTGTGGGAGAACAGGAGCCTGTCACAGTCTACAATGTCACAGTGAAAGACATCCACCCCAGCTGGACTTCTAGTTGCTCCAGTCCCCCAGCATATTCTGCCAGGGCTTAGCGTGGATAACCGCTGACACATCTACACCTCGAGTGGTTCACATCCAAAGACGTGTCAATCACGACCGTTCAGGGACCTCGTTGAAACAAAAAGGACTTATTTCTTTCCCACCCCTCATTCCTTTGGTCCAAGCAATATCCGGCAAATTTTCTAGCATCAATGTTGCAAGCCATTGATTTGCCGGCTGACCCAGCCGAGCCGGCGGGTCAATCAGAGATGTTTGTCACAGAGGGAAAAGGGTCATTTTCTCCGAATGAAAATAATCAAGCCCCTCGCTGCATCCGCTGGAACATATTACACATTGTTCCAGACACCATCGACACCGATTGGCCATTATTCAATGGTGAGATGGAATAGAGGCGAGATACTCTTGGAATAATGTGATTAGATTTCTCTTCTTCACAGAGACCAGTTAACATGTTTTTATCGATATTTGTTGTTTCCTGACTTTGAGTAATCATTCCGCTCATCGTTATTCCAAAGTTTTCTCAGACGGGGTGTGATCATTGTCGTTATGCAAAGCGATGTCATACAGCACGTCCAGTGATTAATCTGAACTGGCATGGCGATATAGGATTTCCTCCCCCACAGCGGGATCAATAGCTTCTTTCTCAGCTGGGTAAAGTCTGAGATTTCATTAACCCATTTCCAAAGACTTGACCATCTTTTGTGAGTTATTATGAAAGGGTAAGAAGGCCAAACACATTCTTTAGCCGAGACGACGTCCTTGCAGGTTGGCATTTTTTCCATATTGGCTGTTAGCCGGCAGAATAGAAATGATGACCAAGATTTATATGCATTTCAGTCAATGGCAGAAAAATCCCTGTGTTTAACCGATCAATAATGTTGCGATCCATCAATTGTATTTCACTATTCCTGTCAGAGACGCTCTCCTCCTTTAAACTATATTTGTATTCACCGCACCGGCTATGAATAAATGTTTTGCTTAGAAATTCCAAACCTCCTGTTTGGTTGGCAGCCATGTTGCTCCAGACCAGCCGCATGTTTTATTCATACTTCCTTCGTCCACGCAGCCAAACTTAAAAGCAGCAGACGTGATGTATCTGATTCCTCTGATCACTGATACTCCGAAGCATGTTTTCCGCCTCTCCTACTGTTTCATTCAAGTGGACTGGACTCCATCTTTTTCCACAACATTTGGCTGCAGCCCATTAGCATCAGAGGGGTCTGTCCGTTGGAGGCTGTGAACGAGGCAGACTGCGGCCGTCATCACATGCGTCTGAAAGGCACGTCTGTGAGTCATTCCGCCCAGTGAGCTGCTTCTTACGGCCTGTTCTCGGGGTGAGCGGCTCCGCTTCCCCGTCTGATTGTTGCTTCTCTGGAGCTGAACCGCCTGCTGTTCCCATTCCTGAGGGACAGCCTGCTTCATCCAAGAAAATGGAGAGGGAGAGAGTCAGAGAGGGAGAAGGAGTGAAAATCAATTTCTCATTAAACAAATTTGTAAAAGCTGCATCAAAAGGTGGTCAACGTTTGCTTTGGCGGAGCTTTCAGTTTGATGCGACCTTGGGAATCCGATGCGTCGCCTGACAAATAGCATGCAAGCCTGTTGAGGATGAACGTGTTGCTTTTGTCTCACTCCTGATTGATAGCTGGGTCGTCGCTCCCTTCACTCGCCAACATGCTGGAACAACAGCTCAGCGGCTCGCAAGTCAGACGCCAAGTCGATAGTAGGGCGTGTGTCCATGTGACTCGAATCCGATGTGAATTAAATCCAAAGAGTGAATAAGAAATAAGAAGTGCCGGGAAGAAAAATCCAGGGGAAACTCTGAAGTCCCGTCACAGGCCAGAGGAGGGAATGTCATCTTCTCCACGTCCTCTCTTGGCAGAGGAGTGAAATTATCCATCCCAATGTGCTCATACATCTTTTCTTTTACAGATGACCGGCTTTCCCCTTTGGAATTGACAACCTCAATTTATACTCATTTCACTTTCTCTCCACAGGCCACACAAGGGCTCCCTCCTGAGGTGTACCTGCCACGGCTATCAATAGAGTGAGTCGTCATGGGCTAGCTAATGCAGCCCACTCCCACTGAGGTAATCCTTCAGAGGCGTCCCGCGGCCTGAGAGAAATGTCAGAGCGCTGCTGCAAGGATCCGTCTACCCTTGCATACAGAGACGGAGATATATCTTATTTAAGCCTGATTTAATTTGGGCTGCTTGGCACCGGCGAGGGGAAGTGTTGTGTGTGTGGAACAGACGGTGGGCGCTGGGGATGCAAAAGTCTGTCTTTATTTAGAGGCACGGGCTCCGGTACAGCACAGGCCAGATGCACCGCAAACTGAACTGACAGATGTAGTGGTCACAGATATTTCTGTGCCAGAGTGTCGGCCGTAACGCAGATTCCACGACTGACTTTATTCCGCCATGTTGTATGGAGGTAGCTGGCAGTGTTTGAAAGTGTTACATTGATAATTCATGGTGCTCAGTGGGGGCTCGGCTCTAAACTTATGAATAAAACTTTCTGAAACATCCACTTTCAGCACCTGTATTTTCTGGTTTCCTGTGGTGAGAAGGTTCCAGTGGGATCCAAAGCTGCTTCACATTAGAGTCGTTTCTTGGGCTGAACAACCCGCTGGTGGAAAACAAAACGGATACCAAGGGTTTTAAATCTTTTACCTCATTAACTACAAATTGAGATGATCCTAACTATATTCGAAAGCATGAATTAGGTCGTTGGATTTTTTTTGTTTTTACCTATTGAGTAGCCAGATTGTTTCCATTTATAAGAAGCAAACTATCATAGTAAAAAATTTCTCACCTTAACATTGTTGTTATTGTTGTACTGAGGAGGAACGTTGGTCCCATTTTCTTCTTGGTGATGCCTCAAGAGAACACAAATCAGTGATCGGCTGCCAAAAACTACTGAGCTGTCAGTAAATTAATCCCCATAGCAGCAAACATGGCCATGGTAAATAAGACTGTGTGGATTTGGCAGCATCTTACTGTAAATGTACCGACAGGGAGATTATCAATTAAACTTTTTTTTAGATTACATTAAGTATATTATTAACACACTTTGGTTGATTGGATTGGCTGGTTTTGAAGGTTGTCAATTTAAAAACTCCAACCTACATCTAAGTGTTTTTTGTTCATATCAGCAGCAGGCATGGAGGACCTCCATCGTCATAGTAACGATAACAGGACCCGTAGGGGCTTACCAGCGGCAGGCATACCAGACATTTATCACCATGGTAACAATAATAAACACAAAGTTAAAGCTGGGGAACTTTTTTGTCAAGGTTTAGGAAGAAAATTTGTTTTGGATCATGTTGCAAAATAAATACTTCATTAGCGTTAGATGGCCTTTGTTGCCATGGTTACTGTAATGAACCGTAATGACACTGGTAGGGCTTGAAAACGCTCATGGGAAATGAACAATGGTCCCCTGTGTGTCCGTCCTGTGTTTTGTCAGTCAATCAATGTCAACCTTCTCCCAACATGGACTTATTGGTATTACGTCACCTGTCTCTAACCTTAATTCCCATCATAATAACTACAATCGCTAGAGGTCGCCATAGAATAAAACTTTGGGTTGTAATAAGCTTCTTGCACCATAGAGTGTATACAAAGATGAACGACACTTCTCCACTTCCTCCCGTTGTCTAGAAATGAAGCCAGCTACCAGGGGGCGATCCAGACACTATTTTACTGTCATGTCATCCATCTTAACATACTGTCTGACTTATGTACAGATGACTTATATATTTTTTTTTACAGGATATGAGGATATAGCCTACTTGGCTAAAAAAATGAAAACAATAAAATAAAATATTATTTGTTGTGGCAAGAAAAGCCGTATTTTCATTTCAGAATAAATGTATTATTTAAAAATAATCCAGAACACCTGCTACTCCTCTTAAGTATTTTGATTTAGTATTTTTTTCCTTAAAATGTTGTACTTTTACTATTCTTAAACTGCATTTGAGATGCTTGAAACGTTTCAACATTTCACAAGAAGCCTGCAGTTTGACAGTACAATAATCTTATGAAATTATAAAAGACACACATTGCATAGCACACCTTGTTCCATCTGGACCAGATAACACCAAAATACCAATTGAACATTTAGCATATCAATAAAAAGTCAGATAATCACGAATTCAACTTTCTTCCTCAATATTTGCAAATGCTTCATCACATTTTTCTTGACTATAAATTTTCTGTCTCTTCTTCAGGATTGACAAATCAGGTTAAAACATTTGCCTTTGCACCGACAGTTCATTTTAACAGAGACCTTCAAAACACAATTGACATATCAACGCAAACCTCGGCCGTCATTAAATATGTATAACTAATATCGAAAGTCAAGTTTTATCTGTGGCACGCATGGCTGCGGACACTCCATGAGTTGGGAGAGGAATGGGGAGGTGCTGCTCAGTTTCTGATGTTTTCACAGCTCACTACTTTCTAATCCATACTGACAGAGGAAGCTCGGCAGGAAGGCAGCACAACAGAAGCTCAGCTGCTCTGTACTCTGCAGAGCAAGGATCTTCCCTCCAACATTGTAATGCCTCAGCAGAGAAAAGAATCGTTCTTACCGAGTGAATAAATCAATCAAATTAGCTAATGAATTCTTTGCTGATCCCCACTACTTTCTTTCGTTATGTATTTATGCAGTGGGATATGTAGTGTTAATGCTCCGAGGTCACTAAGAGCTTGATCCGTCTATGTCTCATGTCCTCTTAATGAAAGTGCGAAAGGCATTCACCCTCTCTATTGACCTCTCTGTCTGGCAGATGGCTTCATAGCTGCTCATACACACGGCTGCCGGGAGGAAAGATGATGCCTCAACGCAAACAACACTCACAATCAGCTCTTTAATAGCTTTTTTTCCCCTCCACTGAGTCGGCCATAGTAACAATCCTGTGTAATAACTACAGATACATTAGAGAGAGCAGGAGGGGGGGGAAATCTCCAGCAAAACAAAGAGACCCTGTCGGCTGATGCAGTCATCTACAGGAGCGAGCGTGGGTCAATAACAGACGGAGGAATGAATTGTCAGCCCTGTTAGCCGTGAGTGGATCTGAGAGAGGGATGAGCGTTCTCAGCGAGGGTAACACATTCCGGTCCTAATCTCGCAAAAATACTATTTGTATCACACAGTGAGTGCTGTATGGTGGCGATGAAAAGGATCCAGCATGAATGCTTCAGGATCAGCGGTTCAGAGCGGGCGGAGCCTTGACTAAACAGAAAATCATATTATTCTATTACATCTCCATCGTGAGTGTGTGTAATGTACGGAGAGGTAAATAAATCAATAAACACATGCAGTCGTGGTCACGCAGGAGGAAAATTCAACAGGAGAAGAAGAAGAAGAAGAAGGAAAAGGTTTTACAGAAACAATCTTTCCCTCTCACCTCATTGCTCACACACACACTGAGATATTTGCGGTACTCTCAGACCTGTTGTCTGGGAGACCATTCCTTGTTTAGATGTGTTGTCAAGGAAACAAAGATGGAGAGAAAAGCTGTTCAGAGAATTTTTTAGAAAATCCATCTGCTCGGTTGGAACAGGGAGAAAAGTAACGCTGCAGCCTAGTTGGACGAGTGCTTCTGTTAAAATATAACTTCCAAAGGGAACGTTTTTTTTTTTATTGATTTTGCTCCTGTGTTATTAACATGAAAATGGAGCCTGGTTGTTGTAAATAAGCCCAGCGAAATTCCTTTTATTGCAGTCCAACTGAACCTTTTACCTATTGAGCTGAAAACTGCATGGGACCAAAAATCTACCGCACAGGTCAGGTATCCCTCTGTAGTATAATTACCACCTTACTGGCCACCCCTCTCGGTAATTCTGAATAACAGCACGTCCAAATGCTTATAATCGCCTATGATTACCGGTGAAAGGTTAAGCTGCTTCAATCCCTCAGTCCGCTTTGCAACAAAACCCGAGGAAATACTACAAAGACTGGGGGATTTGTGAGCCAGCTCGTTAGGGAGGCTGAATGATCAGAGTGTTGCTTTGGGAGAATAATAGCATGTTCTGCATAAGGAGTCACAGCGTCGTTTCATTGCAGTTGTGTTACCCAGGAGAGCGACAGCAGCTGGACATCTGAGGTAGCAGACATGGCACATATTGTGCAAGCGATAAAAAAAAAAAATTAAAAAAAACTCAGTGTGGCCTAAATATCCTCGGCATCCTGGTTTCCTCCCTTTTCAAACATCCCCTGATTCTGTCACATCTTCACTGTTCTACTCCACTGCCTCGATCAACTCCCTCGCTCTCCATCTCCCTATTCCACGTTGTGTGTTCAGATATGTATCATGCAGTCATTCAATAATCATCTCCCCCCGCTGATAAACCTCGCAAACACAAGATTCCATCTTCCTCTGACAGTCACGAGTTTTTACCGTGGATGAATCATTCATTCAGCATAAGAATTCCCCGGCCACAGGGTTCAGGAGGTTGCATGCTTGGGATTCGGGCACCGCCATGACTCCCTGGCGTTCGCCCAGCGCTGATCTTTGCTGATCGGGGCTGACAGCAGCAATCAGATGGGAAAACCTGCACACAGGGGATCTTAGACTAAATCCCAGTGATCTGGCATGAACACATCCCACCTCATCAACACAGCAGCAGTAATTGTGCAGGTATTATTTGAGGAGCCTCTCCAGAGGTTTCTGTTGAGAGCAGAGGCTGAGGTGCCATCACGTGCCGCCATGCCTCAGCCTGGACCGGGACATCTCGCCTTCCCCCCCCAGGTAGCATTCTAGTGAGAACGCCCTGTCAACACGCCCAACACGAGGGGCTCGTCTTAAGGGGGTAAAGGGAGAGGGAGGTGGAGGATGACAGAGGGAGGAAGGAGGCAGGAAGCAGGAGATGTCCAGGTCGTAGTGGGTTCTGACAGTGGAGGGCAACGCTAAGCCTCATTTAGAATTCACTCCCTGAGAAGCAGCTGTTGCATCTTTTATTAAAGGAACAAAGGAATGGCGTGCTATGTTCATACGAATGTTCTTAAGAGTCGCATCTAAAGGGACAAGAGGGAAACAGGACTGTGTGTGGGAAAAACAAAATCCTCATTTCAGGACCACAAAGACAGCCAGCATGCGGCTCATTATTCAATGCTTGCTGCTCGCTGCTTGTTGTCTCCAGTGCAGGTTCTCACCCTGTCATCGTTTGGGTCAAAAGCCACCTCAGATGGATGGCCAGGAGAGTTGTCTCCAACACTTCCAGACAAATCAATACCTGAGATCCTGTTTTATTTCTGCAGTAGCCCTCTCTCTTTGAAAATACATACTTTTGCCACTCTTGCTCAGCCTGAGATACATTTAATTAAAACAAGGAATCGCTCAAGTGTGAATTCTAATTACCGTAAAACAATATCTTAGATGGCCCACACCAAAAGAAAAAGAAAAGATGCAATTGATATATTAGTGTAAAGCAGAGAAGGCTTTACTCTCAGTCTCTGGAAATGGAAATGGAAATTGCAGTTGCAGCCTCCCACTTTTGGTCAGCAACCGGGATTCAAAATCTCGTTATCATTTCCTTTGCTTGGCATTTTAATGCACTGTTCGGGTAAATAACAAGATGGACCGCAGCTGTTCAGAAGGCTTGTGAGCGAATGTGTCTCCTTCGTGTCAGGCCGATTCGCCCCAAATCAAACAACAAGTGAACAAAAGAGAGGAAATCAAGGAGCTGCCAGTTTCTGTATCCAGCAACAAGCTGTAATAACGTACCATGCCAACCAATAATGCTGCAGTTTTTCACAATATTCAGACTGAGGTTGAATAAACTAAAATCCTGGTCTGTCTTGTGTCCTGGTTCTGAATCATGTTTACATGCAATGATCCTTTGTCAATGAGCTTTGTAATAGAAGCTGTTTAACCTTGTTGCTGTGAATTGGTTCGACTTTCCTCAGGTGTTAATTCTAAAAGGTGAATGTTCCAATCCTCTCACCAAAGAGCAGTTGTGTGCGATTACACACCGCGTGCTACACACAGTATTTTATCATTATCATTTAAGAGCTGTATTTCACACCTGTCTCCTTTTTTTCCCACACATGAAGATTCCTGAAAAGAAAGATATGCGAGGGGGAAAAAATGTAAGAAAGGGTTTCTATCTCTCGGGGTAAGTATTTCCACTTTTTGGGTTCATGAAGGAAGAGGATGAGAAATATATCATCGGAGCTCAACACGGATTGAGCATCGCACTCCCTGCTGAAAACACAATGGATTTAATTGTACTATATGTAACTTCAGCCGCTAGGGCCCCCTTAATCAAAACAATAACATAAGACCTGGATTAATGACGTTGTGAAGCAGCGTGGGATCATGGGAGATATTTTATTCACCACGATTTGCCAATAAAAATCTACCGGTCGTGGCTCCGGTGCAAATCATGTTCACATGTGAGGTAATGTATTTAAGTTTTATGCAGCAAACGACGATGAATAATCGTGATTCATAAAGTGACCAGTACAATCAGTGGAAAACCAGCTGACTGGCCAACTGGGTAGCAGTGTGTTTTTGTTTTGTCGTACCTCATTCGCCTGGGAAGTTATGGCAGAAACGAGCAAAGCCAAAGGTAATGCAGATATGACGCAAATAAAAAGCGAACAAACCAAAACGTCCCATTACCTTGAATAAAATTGTTGATTTCCTCGTATTTTTATTTTAATGTAAGTACACACGTCAACAAAATATATAACATAGGTCCAGGCATTTCAATGAGGAATTGTTACATTGTTATATCCTTCAATGATCAAAAATTTAAAAACATGGCTCCCACATTACCCACAATGCAACTTTGCCACTAACAGGTACAGTTTGGTCAGAGATGGAGGTGTGCTCTTCTATAGCAGCTTATGTAGCCTAGCATTTAGCCTCCAGCAGAAATCAGAAGGAGGATTTCATGATTTATACTGATGTAGAAAAGGAGTGGAGATCCCATCGAAGGCTACTTGTTCTATTTAAAGTTTTCTTTTCAGTCTTAAATGCAGGGATCTTTTTAAATTGAAATTAAAATGGGATTTCCATTTGATATCCCCCCCCCCCCCAAAAAAAAAGACCATGTCTTTGTTTTGTAGATACATTGTTAATGTGTGAGCATGGTTATCTTTAGCTGCAGTGACTACAACATTGAATTTGACTGCTGCAAAATTAAATCCACCCTGTGTTTCACCACCTGCACTTTTAATATGAACAATGTGTGCAGTGGGAAATGTTCAGTTTGCATTAGCAATAATTTAATACAGCCCTGAGACGGCATTAGAAGAGAGGCTGGTATCAGGGAGATAACGTTAAAAGACGGGGATGCTGGATTACATTCATGTATAACAATCCCTTGTGTGTAGGTGGTTATAATTTGAACCTCACAATGGATATGACGGCGGACGAAGACACTGCTATACAGAATGCAAACGTGACGCATTGGCTTTTGCAGGAAAAATGTTGACCATAACTTACAGTGGAGTTTTATTTCATGTAAATCAATTTTGAAGAGAGATATTTTCCATTTTGTTTGTAAAGTGTCTCTCAAAAGTTTGATAAGAGTATCACGTAACAAGTGTTACACTTCACTGAGGGAGCAATTCATTAAATCAAAACAGGCAATAAGTATTTCCCAAGTTTCTTCTCACTGACGGTAGCAAGCTTAATGTCCTTACTATGCAGCCAAACACACACACATTTAATGAGACGTGTTCACGTTGGTTCAGTCTGTGCAGAGTGGCCAAGCCTGCGGATGTCCACAGGTTCAAAGGCAAAGCTAGTTAGCCTTTCTCATCTGTCGCTCACAGTAGGACGAGCAAGATCAATAGGAAAGTAAGCTGAGAAATGTCAACCTTCTATTTTGTTTTGACCCAACAAAGGCTGAGCAGAGAGGAGAGGAGAGGAATCATCACTGTTAATTATGAGGCCCATTAAGTTTTGATCCGTGTGAAAACCCTGTCAGTAGAAAGGTGCTATTATCACCCACCCATAGCCTGTTTCCCTTGAATTAATTTCTTGGAATCTGTTTTAGTCGGTGAATAACAGCCACGATGACAACCGCCCCTTCACATCGCGGCGCCGCTGCCGCACATATGGCAGAGGAATAAACAAATACTAAAGGACACTTTAGGCCGTTGTCATTGTTTGTGTTGTGGCTTATGATAGAATGGAAATAGCTGCTTGTCAGGCTGTGTGATTACAGAGGACTGTTGGTTCGAACTTCTCCACAGGGCATATTCCTGACATGTTTCATGTTTCATTCCAACAGTAAATCATAATTTAAGCAGCATCACTGGTATTATATAGTTTTCTTCAGTTGCGCTGAAGGATGAAATATGTTCCTGAGACTGGAACACAGAAGAAATTATTCACAGGAAATGGAAATTGAGTGTTAATGTGATAATATTTCTCCTCCTCTCACAACTAAAAGATACGGCGATACATCACCCTCTTCCGCGCGGCACCTTGAATCTTCTGCTAGGTCAGAAGAACAGAGCGGAGAGGGATGATTTTCTTTGTTTGTGCGGCGGAGGAAAGGAGGATTTACATTTGTCACCGAGTGCGAAATAACAAGATTATGTTTTATGATTTGATTTTTCCCAAGTGGTGTCAACTGCTTCCATGATCATGATGAAAAATAGGTGGATTAGTACATTTGGACTCTGGAGAGGTGGCGAGTTGGCAGTGAGGTAAAGAGGTCACCCAATTACCAGTGTTGTCAGTTTGATCCCTGCCAGTTGGAGCTGAGCGCTCACCAGCTGCCTGCTAGTTACTGGAGGTTAGCTGGAGTCAAATCTGTAGCTACAGCCCACTCACCCCATCACCACAGCAGGAAGGTCCTTGGGCAAGGCACCAGACTCCACAGTGCCCTTTGAAGCAGAGTAAATAGTGTCTGGCAAGTATGAATGCAGCTCAGACATAAACAAGACAGGAACTGAGATGACTCAGAAAATAGACTCAGTCTGCAGTTTGTTAGGAACAGCTACCTAGCTGAAAGTAACGCAGTCTAATAAAACAGTCCTACATAAGTTCTACCTTAATGATGGTTATAATGTTCATTTTTTAAAAGCATACTTTTTCATTTTTTCTTTCCAATAGTGTGTTTTACTTAGTTTGTGTACGTAAAAGTTCTACAAAATAAAAAATTCAAAAGGTAAAAGTGACAGTACTTACTGATACATGCTATGGAACGATACTTCCAGGATATCTTGATGTCACGTGACATCACAACCCCCCACATATTGCATATTGCACATCTAGTGGATAGTCTGATACGCCCCCAACAAACAAACAAACCCAGGTAAAACGAGGCCTAAGTGTTTCAGACAGAGGCTGAAAAGAGGAGCTGCAGCAGTTGAGAGTGATGTGTTTTCTGAACATTAGAGCATGTAAACCTTTTCAATAAATAACCCAAATTCAAATTATGAATCTGACTATGAACTAAATATGTCACCTTTTAATTTATTTTCGAGAGCTGTTGATTAAAAAGGATTTTGAAGAATATAGCTTGTGAAGCTGTTGTGTTGCATTTAGCCCTCGATGATACAAATTAGGGTGTTTTAAGAATAACTGTGTCAAGGCCTCCTCTGTGAGCTGTTTCTTTCCCACCACTTGTACACATAATTTGTACCTGTTATTTTTGGGTATTTTTTTCACCAGCAATAGAATAATGTCTGAACTGTGATAACAAACTTTAGAGGCTTTCAGATTAAGATCTTTGCATTTGAAGGGTCTCTTCCTGTTTTGAGCGAAGTTAGGGAGTGCTAATGGCTACGCAGACAACTTTTATTCAGACTTATATTCCACAACCATTGGATGCCATACACCCCCCCCCCTCTGGATGTATTGTTATTTGGTATTCACAACTATTGACATTTAGACTCAGGATTACTTTTTGTATGGTGAGCCTTGTAAATATTAAACATGATTAACATCAGCATGTTAATATTGTCACTGTCAACATTTTCAAATCAGTATTAAAAAGTGACTTTACTCAGCGGGACACAATTAAGATAAACAATGTCCTCATGTGTGAAGTATTGATTAACCCTAAAGAGCCGCCAATCCCGCTGGTGTGGTCAAATCCCATGGCTGGTTCAAGACGTAAACACAGAGCCATGTGGAGCAGTGCTTTGAATTTCAGTAAGAATTGCTGACTTGAAACTCTGACCTAGTTTTTGTTTTTGTTGTTGATAGGCCAAGTAAAAACAGAGATATCATCGTATAAATTCAATATAAAAGACCACATTATTTTCTATATCTGATTTTATGGTTTTTTTGTGTATTTCTGGGACCAATGTGTTGATAAACTATTTCCAGGTGAAAGAATATTTGTCTGGTAATATAGGCGATATTGTGCTGAAAAAAAAGGTATCAAATATGGCATAGTGAACATTTCTATTTTATGTATAAAGGCAAATTCACAAGGCATTAACAAAACGTCCTAAAGAATCCAGCACTTTTAAGGGTTAAGTAATGATGAACACTTGTGACGAAGGAAAAATCTCTCAGAGTTCAGTATGAAACAGACAGAGACGATTCTTGGTCGAGCTGACATGCAGGCAGCCAAACCAAAAAGCTTGAGGTAGAACAGAACCTTCTCAGTGTTACACCATATGGGCGGGAAGTGATGAGAAGTTTAGGTCACTACAATTCATGTCGGGATCGTCATTACCTCAGTGAGAGCGGAGTCTCTCTCAAGGTTCATCTTATCTCCATCCCAGAGACAGGATGGCGATTCCTCACACTAAACATAAAACACCCCTGATCTAAAGTGTTCCTGCTGAGGCCTTATGAGCTCTCAGGTCAGCCACCTGTGAAACAACTGTAACCCTGCTCAGGCAGAATAAAAAAGATGCCTTAAGTCACAAAGTCCCTGACACCTTTTACACTCTGTCGTTACTTTATTGGTTTGGCCTCTGGCACCTCTGTTGAACTCAAACATGTCTGATCATTCTCCGGTAATTTGTCACCTGGTACCTGCTGGATTATTTTGTTTTTACTGCATCTTTGTTTGTTGTCACCGTTGCAACACAAATACCACTGTCTGTTCTCATAGTAACATGAAGGGATACTGATTTTAATCAGAGAGGCTGAACAAAGCCATGGTCCTTAGAAAAAATCTTTATATTAAGAAGAATCCAGAGTTGGTTGCATATCAACAATTGTATGAAGTAACAGTGAATTACTGATTATTAACTGATGATCCATTAAGTGTAAACTGATCACATTAAGTCATAGTGTCTTGATTATTGTTGAGCAACAAGGAATTCATGATGCATCTTGTAATATTTATAGCATTAACTCCTCATGAGTTAAGCATTAACTTAAGTACGATTTTTACAGTTAAAGTCAGACTCCAGCAGATTAGTACACCCCTTACACTTCTTCTTTGTTCCTCAAAATTATATATTCAAAATATTTGTAATGCAAAAAAGAAATCCCCTCATTGCTTTAAAATTACTAAAACGTAACTCCACTCCTTCCTGCTGGGGAGCCCACAGAGCCCCAGACGATTGGTTTCTCAGGTTTATGGCATCACAAACCCTGGCTGTCTGAATCGTAGACTGTATATAAGGATGGACGACACGTCTGCACTTCTTCCTACAAAGTAGTTTAAGTATCCCAGATACGATCTGCGCCATCTTCTGCATTTGGGGCCAGAGTCTGCGCTGTAGCGATCAGGGGATGGAGCTGCGGTAGTGCAGCCCTGCTGATACATGCGCTCGACCAATCACGAGTCAGTCTCAGCTGTCAATCAAGATGATTCACCCTTTATCCATTACATGCAGGAAGCGGGATTTATGACCTATACTGCTGCCAGCCACTAGGTGGCTATCAAGAGGCTATATCCTCAGTTTTGGGGAGTCGTTATTTCGTCCATCTTTATATACAATCTGTTCAGAATATTTTTTTTGTTAGTTTGTCTTTTGTTGAATGCAGTGTTAGGTGGTGCTGACTGCTTATTTTGCTTAAAATAAGTCGTACAAGGGGGATGTTAACTTGGACATGTTTAAAAACTTCAGTGGAGGGGAACTTTAAACGTTATTACTAAACACGAGAACGGGGGGGGATGAGGGCCTTGCAAAAAGTTGAAGACCTCCAGGTGGTATATGGCCCACGAGACGATTCATAAATCAGATATATGAAAAAACTTTTTTCATATGTCTGATTAATTCTTTTCTGCAATAAAAAGATAATCGCATAACATAGTGGAGTACCATGTCCTTCAGGGTGGTCCCATCTGACTGTGACTGTCAGGTCACAGTCAGGGTGAAGGAAACGCTTCGTTTATGACAAACATCATGGCAACTGTCAAGAAAAGTGGATTAGAAATGCTGCACTTTCCAAGAGAAATGGACAAACAATTTATTTTGTTGGAGTAACAGATAAACCAGTGTTTGTAGTTTGTAGTGATGAAAAAAGGCAAATGTTAAGTGTCATTACAGCTGGAAACATGCGGCTAAACTGGATGAGTTAAAAGAACAAATGCTCTTAAGCTTTCATAAGACTCACTCTGACAGTGTCTATGACAACAGAGAAATTGCTCATTGTGTACAAACACAAAACATTCTCTGCAAGACCAAAAGCCTGCTATGACATCTGAATAGCCCGCTGGTGAGTTTGCAGGACTCCTTCAGGCATTTGGGGGATATTTTCGGACATGAAAAGTAAATAAAAGCAACTGGACATATTTGCTGAGCCATCTAATGATGTGCCTGAAGACCTTCAACATGAAATCACTGAGTTATAGCAACAATGAGCTCAAAGCAACAACAACCTCCCTCTGCTGGAGCTGTATAAACTTTTCGTTCTGAGGAGACGTTTGATTCTCTGTTTCGGAAAACCTGCCACTTTGAGCAGCTCATTTAAAAAGTGACCGACTGACCAGCTTCACTAAAGGAAAGCAGCTCCAGTAATGGCATTAGAGAGGTTAGAGTGATGTTTAGTGTATTCAGTAACTTTGTAAGCCTATGGCCCTCGTAGGATGTTGTAAGAATTTAAATGGCTCTTGATAAGAAAACGGTTCCTCACCCCGTTGCAGCCCCGGGGGCCCATGGTTCTTTCATGGGACTTTGAGCATATGCAGCCATTTTTCTTATATTACAGAACAATTGACTTTTATCACACACACCTAAAGCCTCTAGAGATTTTTTGATGTATAAAAATGACTTTAAATGAAAAACCTTTCAACTAATTTACAGCTGCTGTTATTGACATGAGAGCTTTAGAGTGTTCTGAACTCAAAATGTAGGACTCGGTTAGAGCTCCTGCAGCCCAGGGAGGAAAGGTTCAGAGCGCTGGTCATAAAAGGCCTTTTCACAAAAATGTTGTAAATGATACAACACAGCAGAGCTTCGTCTACGTTTTAAAGGTTGTTTTTGAAGGGCTCTCTCATCCCAGATGAGCAGACGACAACATCTGGATTCTTGTGCAAAGGAAAAGCTCTGAGGACCAAGAGCCCTTCTCCGCAGACACACACGAGTAAAACGTGTCTGAGGTCATTAAAAGGTAAAGCCCCCTCCATCTGAGACAATGTACACATCACAGCACATCCCCGTCACCGTCTGACGAGTAGGTTTTCTGCTGCTCCCGTATTACACTGATGATCAGCGCTCGGGAAAAAAGAAAGAAAAAAATCCTTTAAAACAAATCACTTTTCAGACAGACAGGATATTATACTGCATGAGTACTCAGACAGCATTATGCAAAGGCAGACAGTCGGAATGACACTCCATTATTCTCCCAGTCTGAGCAAACTGTTGAGAAACACAAATGTTGTTTATGGTTCACAGCGCAGGCAAATAGAAACGCAGACCAAGCTCTTTGTCTTTTAAGTGCATTACAATTCAAAGCTGTTCAAATGAGAGAGTCTTTAAAATGTTATCTCTTCATTGGGTCCGTTCACAAAGAGGCTATACAGAAAGTGTTTATCTCGTCCACTGTATCTAATTAGAGTGCATATCCTCTGTGAGTAAAATGTATAAAGTTTATGTGATTATGATGTCTAATATTACTGCATACATACATACATACACACACACACACACATACTGGTTAAAGGAACAGTAATTTGGAGTAGTGAAGACAAAACGCAATATAAGTAGATACTTAAGGGGAGTTATTGGTGTAACTTTAGGGCTTTAGTGGGGGCAGGGGTGTTTAAAGGGACCTGGGGGGTGATTACTGTAGTTCTTATAACTGGATTATCTTTTATATTCATTCATTCAATGAGAATATATTAGTTTACATGCTTAATGAGTTGCAAATATGTTCATACTGAATGTGAAAGTGAAATATTCACAGACAGTCCAGTATATTACAGTTTACATGGTTATGTGTGGCTAAGGTTGTACAGAGATCGTGGTCTGGTTTGATGAAGAAAAAAGTTCCTCATTGACTTCTGTTTACTTGCACTTAACAAAAACCATGATCTTGCCAGATCAGATGTTTGTACAGCTGCCATCCACCTCTTAGGCTGCTTTAAGACATGAACTCCAGAAAATGTCGAGAAAATTAGGTGCAGACATTTTCCCTTCATATATGAAGAATGCTGCAGGAGATTGTCCAGATCAGATGTGTTGGTTCACATCAACAGGAACATTCAGGTGAGTAGTGGTGCTTGGGTAGAGCATGCAGGACGCAAGACATGTGTCCTGCAAGTGTTCACAAGAACTGGGGCTGGCAGGAAATGTTCCGCAAAAAATCCTGAGCATCTAACTCGGACATTTGCATTCTTCACCCCTTTGGAAAATATCCGGACTACAGTGCATGTCTGAAGACTTTAGTGACTGCTGTATCACTTCTTTGATTCAAAGAAAACTGTTGTCTCTGCTTGTAATTAAACCAGTGGTTGGTTTCAGATCTGCAAAATGAATTCACTGTTGCGACTTGCATGCTGTGCAGAAATGACACCCTTTCGGCACTCGACTAAACATCACCACTGAACATAATCCTGCCAGCAATTACAGTTCTTGCAAAATGTATTGCAGCAAACCTACGGGCAGAACACATGTTGGAGATAGTGGATTGTCTCTCGTCTAACACTCACACAAGACGTAAATGGGAAGATTTCCAAAAAAACGTCTGACTTTCATTCTTCCCATATGTTCAGGGGGCCTCGTTGAATGTTGGGCAAAAAGTGTTTATGGTTTCCTGTCACTTAAATGTCATGTTGACTCAGTTTATTTATATCTTGATCAGTTTGAGTGTGTGTGTGTGTGTGTGTGTGTGTGTGTGTGTGTAGGAGAGAGAGGTAGAGAGAGTGAGTGAGAGCTACCATGATGACAGCCAATTAATTCAGCTCTTTGGGACACGGCGAGGAGAAACAGTGACTCGCGGGCTGCATTAGTCATGCAGTATGGCAGCCCTGGCATCAGGGAGCTCTCATACACTTTAAAGGTGACTCTGTGCGTGCATGTGTGTGTGTGTGTGTGTGTGTGTGTGTGTGTGTGTGTGTGTGTGTGTGTGTGTGTGTGTGTGTGTGTGTGTGTGTGTGTGTGTGTGTGTGTGTGTGTGTGTGTCTGTACATATGAGTGTGTGTATGCCCGCAGTAGTTGTTTGCCTCTTCTGCTATCCTGTCATCCCTCCCTCACCCAAGGGGGCCCAGCATGAAACAGCCTCATGACTTAAGGATACCGTTGGCGGCGGTGAGTGCAGCCTGAGAAGTGTCAAACTTCCAACAAAGCATTTAACAAGCACAACAGTGCACAGCGCTAACAGCTCATTCAAAGACTATCGCGGAGTTTACCCCCCACCAGCGCGTAAACAAACAACTTTAGTATTGTTGATGTAATGCTGAGTCCAAGGGTGAGTGAGGGGAGTTGTTGTTTTTTTTTTTAAAAAAGAGGTGCTCTGCCGAAAGCAGTAGCTCAGTGATATAATAATCACAGTGAGCTGGGTCATGGAGCTGTGTATAAGTAATTAAAGGCTCAACTGTATGCTTGCATAGTTGAAGTATAGCAAGGACTTTCATGAAGGAAATTTCAGTGAGACAAAACTATGCTTACTGCAAAAGTGAAGGACACACACACACACACACATTACTCACACTCACACACACACATACTGCAGCGCTCATTGAATACATTCTCTACTCAGTCAATGCTGACCATGAATTGCCTGCGCAACGGCTTGAAATACTCTATTTAATGCCAGAACAGATCTCAGGTCTCACAGCCCAGCTCAAGGCTGGACAAAGTAGGAAAGGCCTCACACACATTTAAACTAAAAATTAGTTTAGTTGAGGAAATGGACAGTAATGTAGAAATCCGATGACAACAGAAACCAAATGCTGTGGAAGCCATGGGGGAGAGGGAGAGCTTATATACTCACCTGCAGCTGAGGTGGATCTCATGACGACCAAACTCCTCCCATCAGGCTCCTGATTGCATGATGTGCTAGATTATACTTGTTTAGGTGGGACAGATAAACTGTTGCATAGTTAAATTTGATCATTATTTATCCTGAATTTATTATTTATTCATAACATACAGCGAGGTTGCAGTGGATTAGTTAGCACCACACTGGCAATAAGGTTCTTGGTTTAAGTCCAGCTTCGGCTGGGGCATTTCTGTGTGAAGTCGGCATGTTCTCTCCGCGTCTGTGTGGGTTTGATCCCACGCCAGGGAAATCCTCTTGCAGGAGCAGATGGGATCAGATAGTCAAAAGCAAGGTGGACAAGAGAACATGTGAAAGTAAAAGAAAAACAAAAGAAAAGATGTTGCAGTATAGAATATGAATGTATAAAAATGGTTTACACACAGCTTTTAGTGTAAGAGTAATGGGGGCAGCAAGAGGTGATGTGAGCTTTGAGAAACAGTTTACTCAGCGTTACATGTCAGCCTCACTTAATAAAGAGTTTATAATATGTGACTTTATTAATGTTCAAAACATTGTAAGAAGCCATGTTTATGGTAAACCTTTAGGTTGCCAGGTTGTAAAAAGTAATTTAGTTGCACTTTAGATGGTTTAACAACTTAACCCTCAAGACAAGAGCTGCAGCACACCTGGACCAGAGTTTGTCAGATAACAACTCTACAATATACAGAACTGCAAACCTAATATAAAGTGAGAGTCCAATAAACCTGTAATTAATGACATACTAACATGAGTACAGATGGGATGCATATTTAAATAGAAATGTGCCGAGAGAGATGCTACACCTGCACTGTAGGCAGTCTGAAATATTCTGATCTATGTGCTACATTGTTAAAAAGTATTAAAGTTTTACCTTTTAAACAAAGGTTAATGCTATTGATTGACAAACTAATGAAATGAGTATAGCTTGACGGTGATAAATAAAGAATTATACATTGTATGAGCATAATATATTATTATATTATTACCCATTACACATGGGTATGTGTGTGATGTCGCTATTAATATCAATGATGTAGAGCAACATGTCTAACTATAGCTGCAAGTAGTGATCCATGGGTTCTAACCTTGTTAGACTCAACACAATCTCAATCGGCATGAATAAAGGCGGTGAGAACACACGAGGAGGTTTCAGGTGGAAGCTGAACAACTTCAGCAGGTTCACTTGTTTTTAAAGACAGATCACACATTTGTTTCATGGTGACAATGTACGTAGCATTTCATCCATTCATTTGTCTCCACTTCATCTGGTGTGAAGGAAACTAAATGTGCTTGTTCAGGATGAGCGACGCTGTGGTAGGCCCCACCCACTTGCACCAATAAATATGGTAGTTCATTGGGTTGGCACCGCCCATTGGGTTTTGACCATTAGGCCACTAGTGCGGCATGTGGGTGCAGTGGTTAATACTGAAGCCACACAGCAAGACGGTAAAATCTGAAGCCAAGCCTGAGTGGGTTTCTTCCTCCCACAGACCAAAGACATGCAAAGTGGAGCTCAGGTTAATGGGAGACTCTAAATTGACTCTCGGTGTGAATAGTTGTTTGTCTTTAATTGTGATACGGTGATAACCTGTCCAGGATGTACTCTGCTTCTCACCCAATGTCAGCTGGAATTGGCTCCACACCCCCCACGACCCTCAATGGCAAATGGACGGTTGGGTTCTGAGCTACATATTTTTGGTATTTCTTTTGCCCCCTGTAGGTCAGGATGAAAATGCTTTGGTAGGCCAATTCCAACCAAGGCCTGAAGATATCTACCAAGGTTTATGATTATTTGACAAATTTGCTAAGAGATTGAGTCAAGATTTGTTAACCTAACTTGCTTCCACTCATCCCTCTGAGAAGTTGGACATCGACCGCACGGGGCTGTGCACCACCACCCACAGAACCGAGAGAGAGCTGGAGTAAAACTGCGCAGGCACAGAATTTGACTAGTGCAAGTATCATTTGAAGGAGTTTACCTTATTGTTGCAGAGAACTACAAGGATGGTCTTGTACAGTGTAAGCCTACAGCTGAGGGAGAGGAGAGGTGGTGGTCCTCCAGGTTGGAGGCGGGACATCTCAGTGAACAACAAATGATGAGGCCGACCAGTATGTGGGCTGATGTGCTGCCTCCACCAGTGCTCTGCCTACAAAGGGCCATTAGCCAGGGTCTGTGGCTGACAGATGAAGCCCTCCTAATGGTGCAGGAGCACGCTGTGATTTACAATATTTATATTTAACGAGAGAGAGATAAATTATCGCAGCCAAATTGACAGGTCCGGGGAGGTGAGGGAGGTCTCTGTCTGACATTGTCATTCCTCACAGCGCCTCCTGCCAGAGGGCACTGCTCCTGACCTTGGGATGCCCGGCGTGTTGGGCACCCCGCGTCCTTTCAGCAACACCTCCCTGGATCTTTATTCTATCATCCTTTATTCTTAGCAGGGATGCCACTCACCCTGCACAGTTGTCAAAGTAGAACTGAGAATGCAGCATCGAACAGAATCCATATATGGTTTTGATCGTGGATGCTTTGTTGTGCGTGTGAGAATGAGTGAGCGAGTGAGTGTAAGAGAAAACAAGTCTCGCCCCAAGCGAGGAAACAAAAGAGCCACGATTCTGCTCTGTGCTTTTCCACCTTTCTGGTTTACTGATGCCCTGCAGATGTCCTCGGCCACTTATTGTATCTAAAGTATTGTAGCTTGTGTGACATGTCCTGCTCTGTTTGGGTTTCTGTTTGGTCTGTGATCATTCATGAAAGGCTTGGTCTGGTTATTTCTTTGTGGTGCACACTTAATAACAGAATCCAAACTAAATTTTCCACTGTGGGGACAATAAAAAGCCATAGATGTGTTTGGGATGAAAGTAATAAAACAGTCCGCATTGTAGACTCAAAAAGAAAATGAAAAATTGGGACTGTGAAAGCCTTTGTGGTGCCAAATACACTGCTACAGTTACACAGTTTTTTTTATTTTCAATATCCATCCATCGACTGTACAGCTTATCCTTTCAGGGTAGCAGGGGCCTGAGCCAATCCCAGCTGACATTGGGGTGGGGTTTATTCTGGACAGGTCGCCAGCGCATCGCAGGGCCAATTGCACGTTCATTAGGTGTCAGAATAATTGGAAAAATGGGTTACTGACTGGGAAAATGAGAATCTATCTCAAGTCCGACCAACTGACCTTCACACTCTAAATAGTAGCTTTTAATGACAACTTGTCAAATTTTACACTTTTATCACATATTAAACTTTATGTCCATCTCTCACAAGTACCTAACACTTTTTAGCCAATTCAGATATTTTTCTAATGTATCTGCACGTTTTACATTATTTATTTTTCACTCACCCATGACCCTTTGTCTTTTCTCCTGGTTATTATGCAAATATTGTGACACAGAGTCAAGATATTGTTTAATCGCTCCAAACACTTAAATACAACACAGGTTGTTCACAGCGTTGTTTACGTGTGTTTTCCACTTTCCGACTTCAAAGCACATGAGCACACCAAAGTCAGAACAACTAAGATGAGACTTTCCGAGCAGCATGTGCATGTACAGTTAGGTACAGAGACAATTAACTCTCAAATTAACACCTACGGTCAGTCTGTAGTCTCCAATCAACCTAAGCTCAGTCTTCACATCTTTCAGGGGAAGCTGGAGAACTTGGAGAAAACCCACACAGACAAGGGGAGAGCATGTAAACTCCACACTGAAAGGTTCAAATCGGGATTAGAACCAGGAACCTTTTTAATAGTGCTAACCACTGTTTTGCCTTATTTCCAATGTTGGATTTTCAAAATGTCTCACTCTGTCCTAATGTAATTAAGACCATTTATCTCAAGTAACATGTTATATTTAATTTGTTAAATCCTTATAAATCTCATCCCACAGATATCCGCGCCAAGACTCCATCTTCTATTTGTCATACACTGTTTACAGACCGACGAGTCTCTTTTATGGCATCAGTCAAACATTTCTCCTCACAAAACACAAACAGCAATATTTTTTGTATGTGTTTTTCTTCCAGACAGTCGGCATCTTCACATGCAGGATCTGTTTAGAGAGATTAAATCCATACGAAAGTATGACAGTAGAACAACAGTTTTACCTTTGGACAGAAACTTGCTGCACAACAGAAAGACAAGTTTTACTGAGCTTCTCATCTCCTCTTGGCAACAGAGAGAAAAAGCTACATTTCCAGGGAATCCAGTTTGATTTCTATCAGCAAGTTCATCCCACTTACAGGCATGTTAGTCAGCACTTCACACCAGTGTTACCTGTCTGTCAGTTTATCTTCCATCTACGACTGAATAAATCATGCAAACATAATTTGACTTGTTAAGTACCACAAATTTGAATGCAGCAGGACCCTGACACTCTGAAATTCCCTTTTGATGATGAATAAATAACATAAAAACAACAAGTTTGCGGAAAAAGACCAACGCACTGCGCTGGAAAATGATCTTGTTCAAGCTTGGATGTGATTCTGGCTCCGATTCAAAACTGTAGGGAGGGTTGTTCATGCTTGTTTAATGTCTCCTCTACACCTCTCATCCTATACAACAGCTCTCGAGTACACACTTCAGCTTCTATCACTCTCCTCCACTTTCTTTCTTTTTTCCTCACCCCTCACCTTTGCCTCTCTGGCCTCATCCATCTCTGTTCACTACTTCCCAGAGCCAAGACGCTCACCCATGGCACCCTCCCCTGACACCCTCACTTGCACTTCGCAGGCCGCGGATCATAGTGAAGGACGAGGTGCTAATGATTTCCATTCAGTTTAGCCCCGGGGCCCAGGGATGTACGTCCCGGATAAACCCTAAGATTTATGACATTAACATTTTATCTTCATCTACGTGCAGCACGACAAAGAAGGGGGCCGCGAGGATGGACAGGGAGTACCATGCAGGGACCATAACCACCTTTACTAATCCTTTGGCACCCCAACGCCAGCTCAAATTAGGGACGGAAATCACTGGACGACTGTAACAGCGATTTTAAGATGCAGCTCAGCTTCACCACTCTCACCTCTCTCTCTCTCTCTCTCTCTACCTCCACCTCCCTTACATCATCCCCCACCCTCACGCCTCTCTCTCTAACTAAAGGGAGTGATTTAAAAGGAGCGATAACACCAATCCAGAGTGTCGGCATGGGAACAATTAGCAGGCAGGTGCAGAAAATTGCTCTTTTCATAATGAAGGTTATTTATACATGACCCCTCACTGCGCTGGACACGCTGCCTCATTGTCACCTGGTAAACACTGAAAGCTCCTTTACGCTCACTCTCTGCCTTTGTTACACACACACAAACACACACATATACACATATCCATGCACACACACACACACACGTACGCACACACACAGACGTGTCTCCATGAATTCAGAGGTCATTACATTGACTTCATTGATTTCCTGGAGACTTTCTCCAGCCTTAGCCATAGCCACTTAGCTAAACCTAACCTTAACCTAATCTTAAGCCTAAACCAAACTTTAACACTAACCTTAGAACATGTCTTCACTTTAAAATGTAAGGTGAATTATGTCCCCATAATGTAACTGTGTAAACAGATTGAGGTCCCCACAAAACGAGTAATACCCGGTCCCCACACACACACACACACACACACACACACACCACAGGCACTCAGACAGCCATAATTGAAAAAAACAAGTATAAAGTTGGAGCCTTTTGCTGCAGAATCTGACATGAGCTCAGACGTCAGTTCAGACTGAGACATCAGTGGTTCTCAATCCAATTACATTAATCAACCATAGAAAATCCATACTGAAGCTTGATGAACAATCTTTACTGCCAAATTACAGGGATGGCACCATTATAATTGAAGCTGGTTGTGGCTGTCACTATCCGCCTAATGAAATAATTTTGTTGAACTAACCCTCTGACCGTGATCATGACAGACATAATTATCCGTCTCCTTTTTTTCCCGGCTAAATATTGTACTTTATCCCCTGGATCTTCCCACTCTCTTATCCGTATGGCAATTGTCAGTTAAACGTGGGAAACTCACTTAGTTTCAAAAAGCTTTTTGCAGACAATAGACAGGGTGAGAGACTGAGTCAAAGAGGCTGACAAGAGGAAGATGTGAGGAGCAGTCAGGCCATGATTTCCAAGGCAGTTCACTGACTCCACGGACACTGAAGACGCTGAAGGTCATTCGTTTCCTGCGGATCGCTCATTGATAACAGCTTCGTAACATCTATTCTAACAGCTCTCACTTTGTGCAGCACGTTTAATTCAGCCCGCAAGGTCAAAGAGGTCAGTGGACAAAGTGCTGCTCATCTTATCTGACTAAACAGGCCACATGCTGCTCCTCATGCAGCCCGTCTCCCCAACGCAGAGCGCTACTGCTCTCTACTGACAGCTGCCTGACACTGGCCCGGCTGAGAGGACGCTCTCTTATCCGGGTTTACTTTATCACTGATAATGGAAATGACAGGAAATGACCAGTGAGACCATGATTCGTCCCCGTGTGTCACACTGGTATCAACGCAGAAGGTTCCGAGTTGCAGCTGCTGCATCGAGGATACAATCACATGTTGTCATTGTCCATATCATGAGGGATGTAATCCCCAGTGAACTGAGCAGGATCTTATTATTATAAGATACACATCATGCTCACAGTAAATGGCTTTCTGAATGTTGACCATCAGTGGAGCCTCCAGACATTACCCCTCCCCCACCTCAGACAACTGTGTAGCTGTGTCTGGTAGATAACTGATAAATAAACCTGTCAGCTCTTAAAGGAAAATTTTACTTGTGGCGTCTGACATATTTAGTTTGTCTCAGTTTTCTACTTGAGGAATAAAACCTCCCTCAATATTCAAGTAACTCACGACTAGCAAGTATGTAGTGTTGTCTCCATCTGGTGGTATCTGGTGATATTACATGGTTTTCGTTTATTTATGTGGCCTTTTTATGTCAGTTTGGTCAGTTAGAATTTGTTCATAGTCATTCCTTTATATATCGTATTTGTTACTACTCAATCGGCCACCTAAGGTTTACAGACTTTTAAATTGTCATGTTTACATCCACAACTACAGCAAATCAAAATCAGCATGAGTATCTCTCAAATCCCACGAAATAAATAAAACAAGCAGCGGAGAGAAAAAGTGTTTTCCCTATTGAACCTATTAAACTCACCCTGAAGCTAAATCCTCCAGTAATCTGTTGCTTTCGTTGGACCATCAAAAGTTAATTTGTATCAGTATGTTAATTAGATTCTGTCCAAACTTTTGCTGCTTTTTACCATTTACTCTGCACATGTCTGAGACACTCAATGGTTTAAATTGAGTTTTTCTTGTTTATTTCTTATCATTTAAGTAATTTATTTATCATTAAAGTGTGTTGTTTATATTTGAACCCTGGACTCTTTTTTTGGGTGAATACCATCCAGTCTTTACATTGCAAATCCCTGTTATCCCAGTAAAGTTGTTCATTCAACATGTTCATTCTGCAAACATTAATTTCTCCCTGTATCACTGTTGGATGGACTTCATTACAAATGAAAGGAGAAAGTCATCCCATGTTATTCAAACATAAAGCTCTTTTGTTAAAGCTTCCATATTACCTAAGCTCTCTTCTCTCTTAACTTAACTTAACTTAACTTTAGAAATCCCTCATGTACACACCAATATTGGCAGAACTGGATTCAGTTACTATGCACCTTCTAAATGGAATGATTTACAAACTTTCCTCAAACTAAAGTCTTTTGTCCTTTGACATTTTCAATGTTTGTTATGAATCTTGTTTTATTAATTTAAATAAAATGTAAGAAAAGTCGCTATAGGTTTGAAAGTGAAATATGTATATTTTAACAGCAGTCACAAGAATGGATCAACATTGATTATAATGGTCCAGTTTTTGCATTTGAAATCATTTTATCGTTTCTCTTTTCAATATTGTCTCAATGTGAGAACTTTCACACCAAACTATTATAAATCAAATGACATTTGGGAAAAAACATTTTTGAATGATGTGCGTCGCGTGTATTTTACATAAAGCACTATTATTATATATTACAGTGAACGTGGGGCAGAGCCAAGCCCCCCAGGATATTGGATTCCACTCACTGCTTAACTGTTAAATATTGAGATCAACATTGCATTTATAGTGTCCTTTTAGACTATTGGTGAATCCGTATTGAGGAAGTAATTCTTGATTGAAAATTTAAGCTTTTATAACATGTAAAATATAAGCTGTGCTTTCTAATTGGTTTCACTGTTAATTCAATACAATACATGCCTGATAATATCTATATGTTGTCGCTATCTGACATTATCTAATTGCATTTGCATTGTCTCTGCTTATTTGCTTGATTCACATTTGAATGTTAGGTTTTATCTGTTCAAAGGGGGTTCTTGCTTCTGTATCCATGTAAAGTAACTAAGCTAAACTAAGCTAAGCTAAGCTAAGCTAAGCTAGCAAACATAAGCTGATTCAATAGATAAGAAAATTTACACAACTTTAATCACAAGTCTAATAGCTTAGTTAAATAGAAAAGTTGTATTTAATACAGGACTGTCAAATTACATTGCACATTCAATATTGATAGATTTATATCCGTATATGATGATTTGGTTTGTATATGATTTTAACTTAATATAATTTTTTTATGTGTTGAGTAAAGACCAGGCAGCCATAAGTCTGAGTAACTATGTGTTCCTTTGTGGTAAAAATGAATTGCAATGAAGACATGTTTAGTTCACATGATGTGATTTTCTGTGCGTCATGTAAAGATGTTATCAGAAACACAATTACTTGAGCAACCATTACAAATCCTAAGTGTTCATCTGACAGTTCTCTGAGGCCCTGATGGAAGCCTTTTCTCTCCCTTTGATGGACTGGCTCCATACAGCCCACTTCATATCTGCCATATGGTGCGCTGGTACACGAAAAGAGCGTCATGAATGAAGGAGGACGGACCATTAGAACTAACCGCTTCTCTTTCAGGCTTGATCAAGCACTCTGAAGGTTTAAGTGAAGGCCACACCACTGATGAGCAGTAAATTCATTTTACAAAAGGAGAAAATGTGTTTGTGCAGAGGGACACTATAGACCACATGGTGTGCTGGAAGAAGTATTCAGATCCTTCAGTTACGTATACCTCACTTTACATTTACTCTGTTAATAACAGTCCTGTATTTAAAATGAAAACGTACAAGCTATCAGCATATAGTATTAAAGGAAGGTCACACAGAGATGCATTCACATTGTTATTGGCTATTATGGTATAAATTGTATACATTTGTATACTTGCCACCACTCTAAAGACTAGAGTGGGAAAAGAACACATTAAATGTATTAAATATTATTGATGTATGATTAGAAAAGGCCTAATTGACTCTACTCTAGTAAAAGTATAAATTTAATTGAAAAATATGAATTAAACCAAAAACGTTGATTAACTAAATGAAAATATATTTCTACAGAGGCCAATTCACTTTTGATAATGATTTAAGTACGTAATCATTGATATGACTCCAGCCATACATCTGATCATAGGATATTATATGTTTTCCTACTCTTTGTAAGACTTGTTCTTAGAGATGGTAAGTTTAGAGTAACTTGTGATCAGTGGTGCAGGTTTTACTACAGACTGAGTAAAGACCTGCTTGACTGTCCCCTTCCAGCTGTGTGGACCCTTCAGGGGCCCCTTCTCTTCCCTTTACATCATGTGTTTAAAAACGGCCCCCGGCTGACACTTGATTTCAAGCTTGGTGACACTTCCCTTCACTTTAGCACAGTGCTGTGCAGCTATTTCCTTATAGAAAGGCATTATATGTTCACAGTAAAAAACGTTTTAAATGAACACAATCAAGACTGAAGATATATATTATGTCTTTGCAAACGCAGCAACGGGTCCAGCTCAGTGCCGCTCTACTGTAAGAGAGAAGTCATCTCCACTCATTGTCCCTCCCTAGGAGTTCATCAATTAGCCTGTTAGCACAGATAACATTGACTTAATGAACCATTACTTTAACTAGAATATTACTTCCCTTTTCCCAATTTAATGAGGCCGCTAATTGTCCTAATTTGCGTCTGAATCCCCGGCTTTAAGATTTCTCTCTTTGCTCTCCAGAACCACCTCCATTGCTCGGGGTGTGTGGGGATAATTACAGAGTAGACTGCTACCAACATCAAGGGGTTCACTGTTGCTGGTGCACGGTGGTGTGACAAAGAAAGGAAACAGTCTTTTGTTAGGAAATGACTGAGCCTTTAATTACAACACAAGTGGATCACTAGATGATCCACTGAGGCCTACAGTGCATCAGTGGAGAAGGAGAAGACACCCAAAGAGTCATAGGGTTAAAATCATGTGTACCTGTTTATTTGTTATATAGACAATTTTATATGGGATCAAAACGTCTAAAAGAGTGGGACAGATATGATTCAGGAGGTGGACACCCAGGGAATACGTTCAAAATATATATTTTAATATTTAAAATTACATTGCACTGTAAAACATACGGCAATATATGTTATTCTATTGTCTTTGTGATTTGTGTCCATAATATTCTTTAGTTCCCTGGAAAGTTTCCTGAAGAGAACTTTATTCTACTAATTCTAAATAATATCAACAGTCCCAGTATATAAATATGGACAATGTTCAGTTTCCAAGTAATCGATTCCAATTACCAAAGTTATCTATAGTCACTGCACTGTCAGTCTACTAATTTTCCATTAGTGCCTACTTATCTCCCTCCAATGAAAAATACAGACCCATAAATGAATGTCGCATTAATGTCGCAGCCATATGTAGCGTGCATGG
Source organism: Hippoglossus stenolepis (assembly GCF_022539355.2). Classification (NCBI taxonomy): domain Eukaryota; kingdom Metazoa; phylum Chordata; class Actinopteri; order Pleuronectiformes; family Pleuronectidae; genus Hippoglossus; species Hippoglossus stenolepis. Next base: position 11,381,032 of record NC_061489.1, read on the forward strand.
ATGTATAATAGTCGTAGAAAGGTGTCACAATGTCTTGAACAGGTGGACAATGAAACAGAGACACAATACTTCAAAGTGAGGCTTCAGAAAATAGCGTTGAATTAATTATAGATTGCTCGAGGCCCTGGTTTCCCCGACTGTGGCTCCCCAGGGATATAAAGTGAGGAGGTTTTAAGGCGTCCCCAGTGGCAGGAGCAACGGTTTAATTTCACTATTAGGTCTGCTTCATTTACTAGAAATTAGAACAATGACACAATGTATTATTATTGTAAGGACTCTCTCTCTCTCTCTTTTATCAGCCTGTTCGTAATGAGGAAAAATGGAACGGGAAACGTTGCCAAAATGAGTGTTTCTTACGGCGACCAGCTGCAAACAAAAAGTATGATTGGTTTAGAGGCATCGAACCATATTAATTTGACACCAAGTGGCATCGAAACCACTAACAGTGTGTGGTGTCAAATGAAAATGGTTATTCACAGTTGAATAGCAGTGACAGCAGCGCGTACAGTAGGAGTCAGCGCTGTGGTTTGCTGGTTGTGTGTTCAAGTTTTGAATAGTTGTAGGTCAAGATAAACAGTTGCCAAGTAAATGTTACATGTAATGAAACCATCTGCTATAAAATGAGTTAGGAAAATTGTAGTGGCATTTTGGGCACACCGAAGTTTATATTAGTAATATATCCTACGAAATTTGTTTAATTTGACAATACACAGGACATTCTGGTCATTACGCATACAGAGTCGTCCAAAACTGAGTCCAGGAGCTTGTTCCAAAACCCATAAATCAGCTCTTGCTCAGTTTCTGACTGGGTTCTGGGTTTTATTCAGAAATATTTTCCAGATAATTGCATAAACCTATACCTCAGGGGCCAAAGCAAATATTCTGCTGGCTACACAAACATGTGAAGGTTTCCTGTCTAGGCCTGAGCAAAATCAATGAGGCTGATTTGTCGTCACTAACGGAGGTGGTGGTGTATCTGCAGCTGGTGAAATCCGTGCCTGTAGTTTTGGAGAAATCAAAACAGGGACGTTATTTGAGAGGCTTGGTTGCAGATTAATAAAACACCTGCATCCACCTGTGGATGTTTGTTATTTGCAGTAACTTGACAGGTATTTAATTTCTCTTATCGACTCAAGCAAAGCTTATTGTTGTTGTTTATATTTTCACATTGCAAAGTTCCCAGTTAAATTAGTTATACCAGTATATTTCTAAGTGCTAGCATTAATACCATGATATGGAAGCGTTAGAAGCTTCACAGACTTAAACCATCAGAAATTCCTCAGATGTTTTGCAGTTACCTCTTGTTCAGTACGTCTCTTGTTTGTTGCAACATTCTATCAGTTCTCCACAGTGATGGATGGTAACTTTAAGTACACTTAAGCATTTATTTCTGTCATATTTGTCCTTTACTGGAGCATTTCCATTTCATGCAACTTGCACCTCGACTCCATTTAAGATGGAAATACTGCACTTTGTTTTCCACTAGATTTATTTATGTGTGAGTCAGTAGTTACAAGTTACATTGCACATTTAACAGCGCTGTAAATAGAATGGTGCAGCTTGCAAAACTTAAGGATTTAACAATTTTCAAGGCAGTTAAATATATTGGCACTGACATTAAAATGCTCTGTACACATTAAGGCATCAGGATCCACCCGAGGACCATAACGCTCAGGGGGTGCAATGATTTTTACTTTTCATACCTTCAATACATTTAGCTGAAATGGAGATTTTTGTACTTGCAAGCTGTTGCATTTTAGGATTGCGTGCTGCAGACTAAATCATCCACCACTGCCCAGCAATAATTACATTCACTTAACTCAACTCTTTGATTTGTAATGGAGGCCACCATTACAAATGGATTTCATGGCCCTCAAGGATACTAGGAACGAAAGTTGCCATAACTTGCCAGTTGACAGTTTGTCTGTGTGTGTGTGTGTGTGTGACAGGCAGACACAACCGTGCACACACCAGTCTCTCCCTCTCTTGCAGGAGGTCAGTGGAGGTTGACCTCACATGTTCCCTCACACCTCCTCACCACGCCCCCCGCTCACGCCCCGCACCAGATGGGAAGTGTGGACGCAGGGTTGCAGGCTGTTGCGCTGGCACTGGTGCTGGAGGAATGAAATATTCATGTCGCCCCCCCACCCAAAAGAGAAAAAGAAAATGAATGGACACCCCGGGACGGAGAGCGTGTGCCGATTTATTCAAGTGAAGAGCAGGCCTCATTAAACTGCTGGCGGAGGGGCGGGTCACGGTGATTTTCTTTATCAGACTGTCACACACGCAACAACATGGAGACTGGACCAGAGGAGGAGGAGGGGGTGACGGTGCGCAATGTAAGAACTTGTCCGAGTCTCCATTACCACAACAGCATCAGATCTCAGCCAGGTCCACTGGTGCTGAGGAGACCCGCTCCTGTAATTGATGATCTAATGAGTGATTAGCGTCAGAGCGTCACTGGGCGTCAGGGCTGCGGCCGCGGTGCACACTTGTGTGTGTGTGCGCCGCGGCATATGGTAGACGTGCACGGCTGACACTGCTTGTGACAGAGGTGCGCAGTTTGGGTGGGGTGCCAGGGGACACCAGCTGATAGGCACAGGCCAGGGGCCCACGTGACCATTAATAACTGTAGTCTCATTTATCTTTGTTCATTTCGGTACTTTGAAGGAGAAGAAAGCTTAATCTCTAACAACAACAACGCTACTACTAATAATAACCCTAATCATAATGAAAGATTCACATGATCATATACTGTTACTATTACTACTTCTTATAATACTAACCATCATCATAATTATAATAAAAACCTCTATTATTCATGTATATATGAATATTCACATTTTATAGTAATTGTAATACTGAGAGATGTATGCGTTTGTATCAGGGTTCTTTTATAATCCCACGAAGGGATTAGCCAAATGCATTGGCATGAAACAGAAATAAATGTTATTATTAAATTCATATATATTATAATAACGATTTAATATTCATATTATTCATGTAACGTGGAATATTCCGATTGTGTACTCTGTAAAACTGGATACCATTTTGTATATTCTGCCTCATACCGGAAGAAGATGCATGAGGGAAGTCATAATTCTAAAAAGTAATGGGCCAAACGACACAGAAATAAAATAATTATATATTAAATAGTACTGTAATGATATGGATAGTTGAACGTCTTCCAATGTGGCTCGTGTATGTTTTGAAGCTCGCTTCTCTCTAAATGATTCATAAACTGCCTTCAGACAACAGTTATCAGTTATGGTGTCTCTGCCAGAGACAGGTGTGTCTCCAGCCTGGTCTCCCACCTGTTCCTTTTATTATTCTTCAGCAAATAATCCGAGGAATATCCTCCACCTTTTACTGTTTGTTTGAGAACAAACCCCAGCCCATGCCAACTCCTTCAAGGGTGAGACCCAAAGAAGAAGTCAGCTCCTTAGCTCATGAGAAACATGGCCATGTCCTTTTTCCATGGAATGAGAGCAGGGCGGAGGTCCATGATGCCGATGATGATGATGATGATGATGATGTTCAAACCTTGAATGATAGTGTGCGTAAAAATTGTTTTGTGGAAAAAGAAAATAGATAAGAACAACATGTTTGAGCCTATTCTTAAAAGTTGTTAAATGTACTAATAAGTGTAAAAGCATTTTTTGGCGTGCGCACTTGTTACCTTTATTGTGGCTATTTCGGGAAAATGCACTGGTTAAGCCAAAAGACGCGGCCCAGTCTTTTTTACTGAATAAGTTCTTCAGATCATCTTTATGCTTTAGAAAACTATAAACCGAGCTCTTAAATGATTAATACTGGCGGCCCCCCGCTGTGTGGGGATAATAACAAGGTCGTGATTGAGTTACAAAGCACAATGGGAGAAGAAAAGTCGAGCATTGTCTAATTGTTCTTTGACAGGGTCAGAGGGGACTGTGCGATTGGCTGCTGCCTCCTGAGGCTGCAAGGCTGTCAGGCTGTCTGCGGGCTGCATGGGAGTGACACCAAGGTGGCTGAGGGGAGGCCGTATAAAATGCTGCTGCGGTGCCACCCACCCCAGAGACGAGGACACCAGCCAGTCTTCTCCTGTGTGACCTTCCCCTGTCGCGCACGACCACGGGCCCTTCACAGCGATGACTGCACACGCGGAGAGCTCCAGCTGGCCGGAGTACCCCGAGGATTTCAGCCTGGCCCACATCAACTCCAAAAGTTGGATAGCTTCAAGCGCAGTCCGCGCGTACTCGCGGAGGGACGTGCACGGAGCTCCAGACGCAGGCATCTCACTGGACAGACTCGGGCCAATATCGAGTGAGGAGCCTGAGTGCGTGTCCTCTGCAGAGACGGACTGTGAGATGGCAGCAGAGGGAGGCCAGATGACCCACTGCGGCCCCATGAAGCACCGGCGCGTCGCAGCCAACGCCAGGGAGAGGAGGAGGATGCACGGCCTGAACAAAGCGTTCGACGAGCTGAGGAGCGTCATCCCTTCACTGGAGAACGAGAGGAAGCTGTCCAAGTATGACACCCTGCAACTGGCGCAGATCTACATCACGGAGCTGTCGGATCTCCTGGTCGGCGTGGTTCAGACGGAGTGCATGAGTCCGTGTCAAGGCTCAGCGGACAAGACCTCCATGAGGAGTCACACCGCCTCCCTGGGTCACCTCATCATACTCGGAGCGCCCTCCGAGCGGGGGTCAAACAAATCCACAACCTCTTCCAGTGATGGAGAATCCTCACACCTCAGTGACATGGAGGAGAGTCAGAGTGGGAGACAGTGACAGACATTAACCACCGACGGCTTACACTCAGTGTCTGTAGGGGAACCAAATATCACAGCTTGTAGAAATGTTGATCATATGATAGAACTATATTCTCCTGTCATGATTTATAGCTTAGATGTTGCACAGCCAAATGAAAGAAAAGTTCTGGTAACAGTCAAAAACATTTCTAAGATCTTTAATTTTTTACTTCCTGAGGCCATCATGAACTTCCAAAGGCCTTTTAATGCACTTTATATGCTCTGAACATCGCCGGTGACATTTCCAGTGTCATTGGTGACATTTGTATAAATTAAAAACAATTATTTTGATATTTATGTTTAGCTATGGGGTATTTTATAATAAGGATTGTTTTTGCTACAATAAAGATATAGTTACGAAAGCAGTGTGCCTTTTAAGTTGTTTTTGTGTTTTTCATGTTCAACCCATTGTTGTACATTGAGTAAATTACTTTTCAAAATCTCTACCATGAGAAGCAGAGTGAAATGTCTAAATGCAAAAAAGCAATTTCCACACAATTATTCTTTCCATATTGCGGCAACACTCTTGATTTATATGCAGCACTTGAGAAAAAGGAAATAGAAGAACAAACACAATCTAGAGGAAGCAAGTCCCAAAAGATGATGTGTGACTCACTGACAGTCACAAGGAAACACTTTCCCCCCCCCATAATTAAACCGTCCAATAATCAGACGTTCTTTCAGCTTATCAACTAATGGCAATGTCACAGGGACCCGCAGCGTCTCCAACATTCCAGCAGTGACGAACAACACTAATTAAATCCTGTTTTTCCAAAAAAAACTAAACAAGCCCCAGAATAAAACAACAGAGTCTGCAGATAAACATAATGAAAGTCTGCAAGCCCAAAAAATTGTCACATGATGTTTCAGGATGGAGATTTTGAAAGATGTTTGAAGAAAAATATGCCTCATGACTATTCATCATGGTTGAAATTGCTCCTCCTCATCTGCCTGGTAAATAATAGCCTAGTGAGAAAATGTGGGGCCGCCCACTCCGGAGGGAAGGGGTGGCTGGATCTTTGCCAGGTCCTTAGAAAAGAGTTCTGCCAGTTTGTATTTAAAACTGCCAGGGGTCTCACTGGGGGCGATGGCGTGGGCGGAGGAGCTGATGGCCTCCTCCATCTCATTCATGCCGTCCACCTCATGTGCCTGAGTATTGAACCCTGCCTGGTTGACATTACTCACAGTGGGCTGATGCTGGTATCTGGGCTTGAGGTTGAGGGCGGAGAGAACAGGCAGGGGAAGGGGGCAGGGAGGAGGCTGGAGAACAGGTTGGCAGAGGGGTGAGGAGAAAGGCTGCAGCCGGGAGTTTGAGGGAGAGTCATCGTTTTTCACGTCCGAGTAGATGCACTCCTCCTCATCTGTCTCAGGATCCCCTCTGATCAGAGGAGGAGTGGATCTCCTCCAGTTGTAGTAAATGTTGTCCTCCGTGTCACCATCTAGGCTTACGGAGCCCAGGGAGTAGCACAGCTCATCCTCACCTACATCTCCAACAGCCTCCTGGCTTTTAGAGAGTTTGACCAGATTTAGCCCATTGTAATTAATGGTAGAGTAGTGGACGGTAGAGTCGTCCTCTGCGTCAACGGGGACATCTGCAGGGTTGTAGACAGGAGGACCAGCGGCTGCAGGTGGGAAGGTATAGGTAGAAGGAGACTGGTCACATGACCATCTTCTGCTGATGTTGAACGCCTGAGCGGAGGAGCTCCTCTCCACAGAGCAACGCTCCAATATGATCTGGAAGATCTCAGGACCATGAGGGGACAGGAAGATGAACAGGCCATTTCCTGACTGACAGCGGTGGCTGGCATCAAAGCTGAATCCGCCCTGTAAACACAGCTATTAATACACATCTTAAAAGAAGGGGTTTGAGAAATAGAAGGGGAAAAAAGCTAAATACATATTTTCCAAAATGTCAAAGTGTTGCTTTCAAGATATTTCAATAATTTCAGTAAAATATCAGGTCCCTCATAGTGATGGTATTTGAATAAACCAGATGTGTTTGTGAACAGTGTATAATTGTTTGACTCAAGAGCGTAACTTTGGGTGGAATATTGTGCAGGTGTAGGTCAAATGCTTTAACAACCATTTCTAAATGATTATTTTCTTACTAATGAATACTAAGACCAACTAGCTAGTAGCCAAGACAGCAACAATAAAATTGGTGTGAAAAAAGTAAACAAGTAAAGTAACCACATTATCATGTTGTATAACAGGGTTGTAAAGGTGGGTTTTGATTATTGGGGGATTCAAACTGCCCTTTACCTCGACTTGACCAAATCTGCGTAAGAGTGTGTACGGCCAGTGGTAGATGACGTGACCGGTGTTGTAGGCGAGCAGAGTCACACCTTCTTCTTCTGTGGAGAGCAGATACTCTCCAGCCAGTCTGCACCTCCAGGATGCTTCTGTGCTCTGGACAGTCACTCGGTAATGGTTCGGTGGAAGGGTCGGATCTAAACATGAGGAGATGATATTAAAATATTTCTTAAACATCACAGCAGCACAGACTGATCCCTACGAGCAGCTCTGAGCAGCAATACATATAGAGTATATATATATATATATATATATATATATATATATATATAGAGAGAGAGAGAGAGAGAGAGAGAGAGAGAGAGAGAGAGAACAGCAGGTTAAAAGTTGCTGGTATTCTTCTAATCGCTCAATGGGACGGCTTGGGCAAGTGCAATCTATTAGGAAACCAAAAGAATGACTGTACATGTGTATAAACCAAGGCTTGCTGATAGGAAATAGAAAATATGAATAGGAAATACATTTTTAAACTGTCTGATAGTCAGGTCTGTTTCTTGCTCCATGGGACTTATTTTTAGGGACTGTACAAAAACTATGTGGGTGGTGAGGGAGGTAAAACCTTATTTTTTCTGTACAAAGCCAAAAGAGTTATGCATGTTTTATTTTAAACCATGCCTGTGAAAATAGTCACAAAAAAGTCGTTGCATTGGTCGTCACTTTCTGTATTGATTCTATGATTATTTCCGTCTTACACCACATGTCACATTATGCAGTGTATGAACAAAGATGTGCTTAAAGCTGCAGGAACAGTCAGTGAAGTGACCCTGAAGTGTATACATCTTTAACCTACCTATTTGTCCTCCAACTGTGGTTTATAGACTTTAAATTAATGCATCTACTTTTAAAATGATATTCCATGTTATTTTATCTGTTAATATTATTAGTTTTTATTAATAACTTTCATGTCTTATATTTATTGCACTTTTTAAAATCCTGTATATAATGGTCAGCATGTGTATTCATTTTGTCTTTTCTTGGCTCATCACTCAACTGCAGAAATGAATTGATGGACTAACTGACGTTCAATCATGTTCTTTAATTTGAATCTTAGTATTTTCTAATGTGCACCAATATTAATAATTAAAAAGAAAAAACTCCAATCAGCTAAAGCATCACATTAGCACATTTTTCACTGTTATATTTGATCGTTTGTTGATCGATCAGCTGTCCGTCTTACTGGTTTTCCATGATGAGTAAAGGTCATTGTTCTCCATGGTGGGGCCATTTCCTCCCTCCAATCCCCTTTTGTCTGATTCTTCTGGATCCTTCTGTAAACACAGGGACATGGTAAATATTGAACAAAGTGTAAATCACCCTCTTATCACCGTTTTATGACTTCAAAGTGGTAAGATGCAAGAAGGAGCATAGCTTGTGCAAGCACAAGAATTGGAGAAGTGAAGTGGCAGAAGTTGCAGATACCACATCAACTTCCTCATTGTGCTCTCTATCTCTGACCGTGGATAAGGTTTATCCCCACCTTTCCCAAATGAAAACACGAACCCTGATAAGGGGGAAAGTTGTACAGGTAGAGAGGAGACACGTATGATACCTGGAAGGCCAGAAGACAGACGGCACTCAGCCAGTCCTGGCTTGTCGTAGAGGCCAGGGTGTAGGTGCACTGTGTGGTCTTCAAGTAGAAGGCCGTGCACCCTTGGGGGCAAGACTTGTCTGGAGCAGGGGTGACACTGAGGCAGTCACACAGACGCACCACTTTTCTCTCTGGTGTCTTCTGCCGACTGGCCCTCTTCTGGTCAGCCACATTGTTTTTGTCCCATACAGTAAAAAGCTCCAAGCGGCCGACCCCTGTGGAACTGGGTTTGTACAGCACCATCCATATTTTACGCCATGTTCTCTGTTGTAAAGAGAGCACAGGTCAAATGTAATTTCATTATCGATAAGTGACTGATGCAAACTAAATGCTTGCTTGAAACTCAGTTTAAATGAAAAGTTGATCAATCAATAAATAAAATATATAAATAGGACATCTTCTATAGTTACTATCAATTAAAAGTCCATGAGAAACATTGGAATAAACTACCTGCTAATCTCAATTATTTTATGAAATAATACAGACAATATAAACACAGCGTTGAGCCATATGCATGTATGGTTCTACAATAGCAACGTTGTTACGGTATATGATTCTGTGTGGATTTACAGTCACAGTGGGATCATGTCGAGTTTAGATTTTAGATTTGTTCCAAATTATTGTTTCAGTCCCACAGAAGCGGTTGTTAATGTGCAGTTATGATTTTCATACAGGTTAATAGTAACTAAATGGGCACTGACGTTGTCCTATCTCAATTTAATAGAGGGAACATGATTGTTGACTTGCATCTTATGGAACATTTAAAAAGAGAGAAGGTACAAAGACAGTCATTCTTAAAAATCTACCAAATGGTTCAACTTGACATTTAGAGTGAAGACCCAGGTAGAAACATCTTGTAGAACCAACTTGTAACAAAACAAAGCAGTTTAAAAAAGTAAATATATATATAAAACATTGTATATCACTGGATAAAGAGCGTTTGCGTTTTTTCTTCTTCTAAATGCTCTCTTAAACTGCACTGCATGATTCACTAAAGCCTAATGAGCCGAGTTACTCATCTGTCTTTGCACAATCACTCCACAAGAGATTCTTCACATCAAGACTTTGATCATCTGACTAATATTCGTATCACCAACTGAGCCTTTGCTTATTTTACCTTAACAAAGCAAGTTGTTCAGTTGACACTTAATTAAAAATAACCAATAAACATGAACCACAATCTTCTTTCTCACAAATATGCTAAGTAAAGAAATCCTTAAAACTTACTTTTCCAAACTTGACTCCCTGTAGGTACAACAGTCCCTCCTTGAAGATGACATCCATGCTTGTAGGCTTCAAATATTACACTGCAGCACAACACTCGTTGCTCTGTGGTTAACAGGTTCAAATTTCCTATGCCACTTGAAAGTTTCCTTTACGTCACAGGCAGCTTTCATTTTTATCTGCTCGAGAACATCTACCACAGCTAAAAGTCAACTCATCTGAAATTTCAGTGTTGCCAAAGAAAGGACACACAGGTGGTTGGGTGCTGTTTTCTTGAGTCACACTTCCCTTTGCGTTGTTTTGCTCGTTGTAGCAACTTCCTCACCGTACAAAACCAGCAGTGCACCTTTCTGTTTTTCCAGATGACAACAGAAAAGATCAACACCACGTACATTATATAGAGGTTTTATTTACAATTATCAGTATCAAAAATGTATCGTACAAAGGCTACACTTACACAACAAGAACAAAATGAGAAAAAAACCTGCAAGGAACCAATCATTTGATCAAACAGACGATGGTAGCTGATGATAAAATTCCACTTCCTTCCTATATTCACTGACAACATATTTCACTTTCAGTGTATCCTCTCTGAGAAATGAACTCTTAGAAGTCCATCGAGCTATGAGCCAGGTAGTCTTTGCGCCCGATGTTGGTGACCTGCTTGGTCTGCATGGCCTCCAGCTTCGGACAGTCTGTGATACGATGACCAAGACCACCGCAGAACGTACAACCCCTCTCTCCTGTGAAAACACAAAAATCAGGTACATTAGAAATGGTCTGAAAACACTCCACGCTTGCTTCTGTGCATTCTAATCGTACATCTGTATAATTTGCCAATAGTGAAGAGCACTGTGGACCCTGAGAAAAAAAAAAAGAGAACTGGATTTGGTGCGACAGACTCACCTCCGATGTCCAGCATGGTCTCGTCTCCCGTCTGGAGAACCTGGAGAACAGGTGGAACCTTCTGCTTAGCTTCAAGCAGCAGGGCTTTCAGGTCCATCAACACAGACTCATCTATGGGGAATAGAAAAACACACTTACTAATAACGTCACTTTCATCATATAATTTGCCTTTAATACATGGCAAATATTCTGATAATTACTACGCCTATACAGAAATAATTCAGATTTTCGTCCTAGTTGGTAGTTTTTCTCACCACAGCCTTTATTGATGAATGTAGTGGCGATACCCGTCTTGCCTGATCGTCCAGTTCTTCCAATTCTGTGGACTGAAATGAGAGAATTTCATCAAACCAGCTCAAACTATTTAATGAAAGGCTCATTTCTACTGATTTTAAAGAGTCCAGGCCATAGATGTATCCTCTTACCATAGTTCTCTATCTCTTCAGGCATGTCATAGTTCACTACGTGCTGAATAGCTGGGAAATCCAGACCTTTGGAAGCGACGTCCGTGGCAACTAGGACGTCTTTCTTTCCTTCTTTAAACGCTTCGATGGCTTTCGTTCGTTCCTCTTGATCTGAAAGAAAAAACAATCGCCGCACACAAAGATAAATGGAAAATGTGAGAGAAGTGTCTGCAGCTCTTTTTATTCTGTATAAGGCAGAATTGAGACATTTGGAAGCAGGATGCCATCTTTTGGTCATGATGAGCAACTACATCAAAGCTGGAGGTAACACTTGGTTGGACCGACTTACAGATACTGTAATCCTCCTATTACGATGTTCTGAGAGCTGTGTATATTAATGATTAGAATAAAGTTCTGTGTACCTTTTCCTCCATGGATGGCCACCGCCTCAACACCTTTTAGCAGCAGATACTCATGGATGGCATCTACATCAGCCTTCTTCTCAGCGAATATCAGCACCTGTCATACGAAGACAACATTTTTAGTGTCTTTTGACAAGTTTTGTATATTTCAGGTATGTATCCATGTAACAAAACTTACAGGAGGGGGTGTTTTCTGCAGGCACTCCAGCAGGTACACCATCTTGGCTTCCTCTTTGACGTATTCCACTTCCTGCACACACACAAAAAACACAACACAAAGTCCAGTTCATTCAGTTTTTCTCATCGGTTTTAATTCTAAATTAAATACAATAAATGCCCCCAACTGAGAAAGCACTATAGTGTTCGAGAGAAAGATGAACATACCTGGATAACATCCAAGCTGGCAGCACCGGCCCGACCCACATTAATGGTGATGGGTTTGACGAGTGCACTCTTGGCAAAATTCTGGATCTTTTTGGGCATAGTAGCACTGAACAGCAGGGTCTGTCTTTGTCCCTTGAAAAAGAAAAACAAGACATTTTAGTTCTATTTCCGCCTCATTAACTCACAGATCTAGGAATACATCTCTCAAAGTTCAACCAATCTTTCGTCTGGAAAAAAACCTTCAACATCACTGGACACAACGCAGCAGCAGCTGTAATACAGACGTGGTGGTCAACCATGAAAATGTATAGATGGTGATTTGCTGTCTCTCAAAGCATCAGAATCAAGTAAAAATGAAAACAAGGTTTTTTTAAACCAGCTAAGAAGAAATTTATGTCCATGTCTAAATCTAGCTGATCTTTTTTCAATTACCTACAGAAAAGTCTTCTTGAATTGATCTCCACGACCATTATTATCCTGTTGGGCACTGCAGGGCTGGTTTTGTGAGGTTTTATAAATCGACTGCATTGATGTAACTAGATGCTGCCATCGGGAGTAAATGTCATAAAAGGAGGACCTCACCTTGAAATAGGAGAAGATTGTCCTGATGTCTTCCTCAAAGCCCATGTCAATCATCCTGTCAGCCTCGTCCAGAGCCAAGTAGCGGCAGATGTCCAGACTCACCATCTTCTTCTGCAGCAAGTCCATGAGTCTGCCGGGGGTGGCGACCATCATGTGGACACCACTGTAATAAAGAGGAGACACAGATTCAGAAGGACAATCAACCCAAGGCTCTAATTACTACTAACACTGTGGAAAATACAGTATTAAAAATGCCTGAGTCTTAAAGTGACCATGCTAAATGTTTTGTGTACAATCTCTTACACATCAGGACTGACAGTGTGAATCTTTCATTAATAATGTCCCTTGCTGAATATTTGAATGCAGATGAATCATTCTTTTTGTTTGACTCTACTTTTAACTGCAGATTCTGAATAAAACACAAGCACTAAATATTTCACAGACTTCTCCTCTTACTTACTGTTTTACGACCTCCATCTGGTCCTTGACAGACATTCCTCCGATGCAGAGGGCAGTGCGCAGCTGAGGAGCTCCCTCCTCCTCCAGCAGTTTACAGTAATACTCGATGATGCCGTGCGTCTGCCTCGCCAACTCTCGCTGGAAAAACGGGAGACATGTTTAAATCAGATATGCATTGGCGCAAAAAGAAGTCAAGGCTGCTCACAGTAATGGCCGTCTGCTTAGAGCCCTGCTTAAGTCACTCTTTTAACCTGAGGCGTGTGTGAATTAATACAAATTTACATGCACTATTAAACCACAAAAGCTTGGCTCAAAATTACACGTGTGTACACAACTGAACAGATTTTTTATGTGACCACACACAAGACTCCACAATGAATTTGAATCTGTGTTATCAGTGAAACAGGTTTGTCTTACTGAAGGACAGATGATGAGTCCATAAGGTCCCTCTCTTTTAAAGAAAGGGAGTCTTTTTTCTTGCTCCAGTGCAAACATCATGATGGGCAGAGTGAAAACCAAAGTCTTTCCTGATCCAGTGAAAGCAATGCCAATCATGTCCCGGCCTGACAGACTGTGGACAAACAAGATCAGTTCATGTACATGTTACACGTACTTTACCTTATCATACAAATAGTAAGTTTACAGTGTTTGTTTTCCAGTGTTTAATATAATCCACTTACACTGTGGGGATTCCTTGGATTTGAATCGGCGTGGGATGCACAATGCCCTTCTTTTTCAAACCCTTTAGAACGGCTGCAAACAAAATAAAGATTTGTTACCAGTTGTTAGTCGTGTTCCACCATTAAAGGCCTCATACAGAAAGACAAAACATGCTTTCCATGTGTGAGAGAAGGAGTGTGCTGTAACCTGGTGGTAACTTCATCTCTCTGAAGCTTTTGATTGGAGCAGGGATTCCGTCTCCATCAACCAGGATGTGAAACTTCTTCCTGACGCGCTCATGTCGGGTGTCTGGCATATTCAGGATGTAGCGCGGTGCCTTCCAACTAAAAAAATAATAACCAGGTAAAATGATAAGATAAAGAAAACCCCACAAAACACATATTTACATTAACATATTATATTACTTAATTGAATTCCCTAATGAAAACCTCACCTTGTTTTTATTGGATCATCATATATGATACCTTTGGCCATTTCCTTCACAGACATCAGAGCTGAGGGAGGAGGGTTGAAAGTCCCCAGAATTAGTTTTGTGATTTAAAATAATTTTGAATTAACAGTTTTGTCAAAGTTCATTCGATTCATAGGAACTATGACAGTCTTATAAGTTTACCTCTGCCCTCTGCAACGCTCTCAAGAATCTTCTCTTCCTCTTTCAGCTGCTTCTCCTTGGCAGACTCCTTTCGGGCTGTAGATACACATCACAAAACCAATGCAGTCATGGTAAACAAAATGAAAAGAAATCAAAACAGACAACTTTAAAAATAAAGAGTGTGCCTTGTTTGATCTAGATACCTTCTGCTTTTTCCTTGAGGTGCTGATGCTGATCAAGGAGACTGACATTAGAGCGAGGACCAAGACCCTCCTCCTCATCCCTCTGATCCTCCCCGCTGTCCTTTTGGTCGTCGTCCGTCGCCTTCCCTCGCAGTCGTAACATTTTCTGTTGCTGTGGGACAAACACATAAAAAACAAGTCAGTTTTGGTCCCGACAATCAAACAACAGATTAAATCATTCCCAACTAATTCATGAAGTTTCAAATAAGAGAGTTCCGAACAACTTACCATTTGATGTTTTCTAATTTTGACTGGAACGTAGGGAACATAATCACCATCTTCTGATCCTTCGGAGCCAGACCTTTCACCCTCCCCATGGGATCTCTGCACAAACACATCACCGTTATCAGTTGCACCCCCTCGGGGGTGAGTCTTTGGTTTCTTTAGCACAAAAAGTGCTTTAAATAAAACTTGGTCATGCAATAAACATGGAGCAGGCACCAGCTGGTAAAGAGGAACATACGGTGACATTGATTAAATGGGACTGATCTGTGGAACCCAGAGTCATACGCTGGTGTGCAGACATGTGAAACACAGTGGCTTTATTTTATATAAACTGCTGGAAGAGTGGGCAACATGGCAAAAAATGATATCAAGGTAAGGATATTCAAATCAGTCAATATCAATAATTGTTATTTATTTTATGTTTAAGACTGATTTTCGCTTTTGGGGGAAGATTGTGGTTTTAAACTCTTCTTTATGGTCAGAGAATGACAAACACTTGATGAACAGCTAAACATTTCACAAAACTGAGGTAGAACCACGCAAAAGCAGTAAATTGATCTTTATTTACCTTTTGTTATATTGCTATTGATGAAAATATTGTGATTATTATTGATATCATCTACCTGTAAACTTTTTGATCAGCAGGAAGGACTGCATCCCACCATCTCTAGTGTGCAACTGTGGCTGACCGTAATTTTAGGCTCGTTTTAGTAAAAGGATCGTCAATGGGAAAAATAAATCTCTTCACTTTTATGTGTTAGAAAATAACAAGACTTTTGAATTTAGGCTGGTGAGTTGCCATGTGTAGATGATTGTTTAAGCCAAACGGATGAGGGCAATTGTAAAAAGCCACATTGATATACTTTGAACTAAAAGGGCTAGACTGGAAGTGAGAAGTGTTTTGATGAAATTTATATCTATTATTTATTGTTTAAAATTAATAGTCACTGATGGTAGAGAAGACTTCCTGTCCCCACTTGTCAACACAGGCTAACAAGAGTAAGTTTTCGTATGTGAACAGCTTTCTTGGCTTGGGTCACAAACCTTTATACAATGAGTTTAGATTATCAATACAACTCTGATTCAAAACACTTGGGATTCAGATGAGAAACAATTGAAAGTAAATCACACTGTTTTCAGGTGCTCGGCCTTTAAATTGTAAATTCACATTATGAACAGAACATTTACGTAGAGTCCTATATAACAAATGGTTATATTTTAATGGTAAACGTTGTCTAGTTTTCCATGCTCTCCTGTAGCTGTGGCGAGCTCATCACGGAGCTTTACACATTAATTACAGCTCCAAGCTAAAACTCCCCCATTTCTCAGACACGTCAGTTTAACGTCATTTAAGTTATGTTTTGTTGAATTAATTATACAATAGAAAACATATCTTGTGTGTACAAAAGATCAAAATGCTATAACGCGTAGCTAGCTAGCTTTAGCCAGCGCTAGCTAGTGTAGCTTCTTAATAAGGTGAATGAACATGCGTAACTCACCCTTTTGAGTCGATTTTCGGTTTCCATCTTCTTTCAGAATACAGTTAAACTCTCTGATTACCTGAGACACGGGAGTTATTTACCGAATACTCTCAACGCAGTCTAATAAATAAAGCTAATGCACATGTTTACACAGCACCGGAAGCCGCTCTGATGCTGTACGGAGCGCTTGAAGGGTCAAACCTCATCGTGAAGCTGCGTCCGAAGCGCGATTAAGTCTGGTGCTGCAGGAACGGGAGGAGCAATGAAGCGTCATGGAAACCAACACTGAAGTCAGAATGAACTTAGAAAACAAACACCACACTTAATTTTTTTGTCAAAACTGTATTGTTTTTAATCTTTCTGAACGAAAGATTCTTCACAGTATCAAAAGTGAACTTTAAAAAAAAGAAACAAGCCAACATACACTTGGCTATTATTGGAATAGTATAAATCTACATTCGAAACATTAAGATAATCTTCTCTAATTGAGTATAACCTGAAAAGCATCAGAGATGTTATATGAAAACAAAATCTCAGAACACAGATTCAGGAAAGAAATCATCCCTCTCAGTGAAAGCCATCAGCTAAAACGTGGTTACTGGTGTCAATCCCCAGGCCCTTGTTCCCAAAGGCATCAAGTCTTCTGGGGTATTTGTCATTCAAAGATCATCAAGAGGTGGACTTGAGATCGGCTAGCTGAGGTGGAGGGTGCCAACAGGGTCACAGTACAGAAAATAACAAAAAAAAAAGAGTAGTATGGTTGAAAACATATCGTAGACACACAACCTCAGGAAACATATGACAAAGGCTCAAAAGGGCCCAAAATAATCACTCAGTATGTACAAGCATTGAAATTAACTGTGTCAAACAAGGAGTGATGGTTCCAACGTTAAAATGAACATTGCACTCTGGTGTACCTGTCACTGCTGGGATATAGGGGGTTGAGAGTGAGGAAACCGTGGTAAAGGACTTTTCTCCTACAGATGGCAGAGTGTATATTGGTTATCACTAAAAGATATTTGCTCAAGATTAACACCAAGGGAGGATTGATATTGAAGCAACACGCAACAGCGACACATTGAACTTCGCCCGATTACAGGACTAGGGGACAGGATTTAGATTTTTCTCTTCTACACTTCATGCATGGGTATCTAATTGGAGTTAAATACTTTTTTTTATAGATGCATCCCGTGAGCCAAGTGTTTTACACAGCAATTTTTTTCAACAAGGTTATATTAGTGTTTGTGAACTGAAAACTGTCAAACATTTCATGTTTTTTCCACATTTCTGGAGTTTGTACAAAAGGGAACAGTGTAGAGGGAAGGTCATCAAGTGCTCGTCTGTAAAATTTTCTGTCACTGATTCCACAACAATTTGATCAAATTCAAAGAAATCCAATTGAAATTCATGAACAACCACTAACGCCTGTGAGTAAAACCAATGCAGTGGTTGCTCTCTGCAGAAGAGAAGTGTTTTTTTTCCCCCTAAAAAGGTCAAAGTGTTGTTTTGTGCTCCTTCTTGTCAGTTGTACAGTATTAGACAAATAGTCTGTAGTGTCTACAGAGCCTTGTGTAATAGGTCAAAATGCCAAGCACCAAATCGAACCGATTGGTTTTCAGAAGTTTAACAACGTTAAAATGTCTCAGATTTTGTAATAAAAACATTTATTTTCATGTAAGATAATTGTTTACATACTACATACGTGAGCACATGGATGCAGTGGAGTCAGACTTTTATCCATTTTTGCATCTCTCATTTAGTGAACATTGCAATAAGAGCAGAGGGTCGAGACTGCCTTGAGACAGATCCCTGGCTTCTTAGCCACAAGTTATGTTTCAGTCTCCTGAATGAATGGAGTTTGATTTTGAACCTGGGCCCCTTGGCTTAGTAAGAAAGAGAAGAAAACGGGGAATGAGAGAACGCCTCAGGCCAAATAACGCTCTACTGAAAGACTGTGTGGTGAGAATTTTTTTTTTTTTTATCTCTGGCACTCATCCAAGTTATTGAGCTGCATTGGAAGGAACCTTTTTGAGGCTGAAGTTGGACCAATTCACTGCTACCTTCTGGCGAGTTTGTTTTGCAGAATCAAGGCAAAACCTACAGGGAACAAAGACAGACAAACAAGAAGAGGAAAAAAGAATACACAGATTTAGTGATGCTTCTAATATTTATCAACATAACAGCTAAGCTCTTATTCTTTTCCTGACCCACTGTTGTATTGCTGTTGTATAGTTTACCTTTTGAAGTATTCCACTTCCCTATCAATCTCATCCATTTGTGTTGGATCCACATCTTTAGGGAGAAATACATCATCTAAAGAAGAAAAAAAGAAGAGATTAAATATTAAATGGACAGATTAAAAAAAATTTGAAACGACAACAATACACACATTGTTGTGATTGTAAATACAAACATCTTCCCGTACCAACAGCACTGGATTTTTCACCCTTGTTCTTGTTCTTCTTATTTTTCCCCTTGGATTGCTGCTGCAGCTGCTGTTGCCCATTTGCTGTAACCGTGGGGTGAGCTTTGCTTTCTGCATCCGGCTCAGCTCGACCTCCCCGAGTCTCTGCGTCACCTTTCCCCCTTTGTGCATTCGAGAGGCCACCGTTTGCTCCATTTGCTCCCTGTTTGGATGATCTGCCCTCCTCGACCTTCTTAAGTCCGTTCCTGTGGTTGTCTGCAGTGTGCTGCAGTTGTTTGCTCTGGACTTTTGAGACATTCAAAGCCATTTCTTTAGACTCGCTAGGTTTCTGTGTTTCAGTCCCGGCGGCCGCTTTTATTGGTTTGCTGGAATTTTGCTCAGACAGAGATTGCTCCTGTCTTTGCTGCTGCTTTTTATTCTTCTTCGACTTCGCACCACCGTTCCCAACAGCTGCGTTCTTGGGATCAGGCTTGTCCTCCTTCGATTTCGCCGTTGCTAGGGCTGGCATCTGTGGCAAATTGTCAGATCCAGTAGACGTGCATCTTTCTGGAGAGCGAACCCTTATGAGTTTTGAGAGACTGGGGGTTGTGGGCAACCGCTGGATGTCCTTTGACCCAACAATGACTCCCGACGCTGTAGTGGTGGTGTTGTTAGGAGATGATACAGCACTTGTGTCCTCCCATCCATTAACCAAATCAAGGTGGCTTTTAAACGATCCCAGTGAAAGAGGGGCAAGGTCGAGGTCTATCTGCTGCAGGTCCGAGGAACCATTGAGATGGGACAGTAAATGGTTGCCCTCCAACGTGGCTGCCTTTTTTGGGAAGTCATTGACATCCAGATTGAGGTCATACATGCTAAACGAGGCCCGGATTGAGTCTTTGATGGTGTTCTTAATCTCTTCCAGCCGACTGGTGAGAAAACTGTTGACACGCTCAAGCTCCAGCTGAGGCCAGTCCAGCAACCGGCTGGCTTCAGAACCATCAGGAATTGGCTCGTCAACAGACTCAGATGGATCGGAATGAGGGTCACTGCCTGCAGCACCCATGTTGCCCTGCTGAGCTTTTTCCTGAAACAGATGATGTACAGACATGAGACACACATAAAATATAACGTTACCAGGACAATACATAACTAGGGCTTCGAAGCAGCACAGTGCGGGCCCGAGCACTTGCGAACTCGGGACCTTATGCGGCCGCGGGGGAGGGCGGACACGGACTGGGCGAGTTTTTATTTTCTATATCTTTGCAGTGAATGAATTTCATCATTCAGTATTTCAGGTATTCCCCAATTAACTTGTTTATGATAATCACAAAAACAGAATTTTTCCTTTGTTACTTTTTGAATAGAAATCATTTTTGTATCACTACCCTTCTTATGCACAACATAGGTCAAAAATGACACGTATTTATTTCCTGTGTTATTTCATGCATGAGTGTTTCTTTGCTATATGTTTGAAATAAAAGTATTTTATCCTTTAATATTCTAAGAATTCATTAAATATTTTGTTCTCGATTACCACAAATCATAATTTTCCTTTCTTACTTTATAAACAAACGGAAATTTCGTATTTCGTCATCACTTTTACACACATGGGTAAAAAAATGACCCATACAGTATGTATTCACTACGGAACACCTACCATTCATCTCACACAGCTACTTTTGCACATCTGATGCATGCAAGTCTTATTTTACAATCCATTACTAGTGAGAAAGAGAAATATGTACAATACTAACTAGCTATTAGCTAGCTAGCTTCTTTTCTGGCTAGCTAACCATAGCTAGATCAATCAAATAAAAGTTGAAATATAACTGTATATACTTAATAGACTGATTGATATGCATTTGAAAATATGCTTTTGATTTTCTTTATCCAGAGTGTTAGTATGGCTCATTTCAGACTTATGGTTGAAATGGTCATAAAGAGGCATGAGGAACAGGATGAGGAAAATGAGGAGGCAATTCTTAGTCTTGATTCTGAGTCTGAAATATCTGATGCTGAGGACCTAGTAGAATAGTAGACTGGTCCTCAGCTATGTTCCACAGGATCAAGCTGGAGTTGTGGGTGTGACTTGGAATCCAGCTCTCCTTAATGAAGAAGGCTCCTTTGATGACTCATTGAAGGAGCCTTCTTCATTAATGCTATTCATTTGCGAAACAAAGAAGACTCTTCTAAATTAGGAAGGAAGAATAAGCTATAAAAGAATATAGCAAAGAAACACCCTGCCATGCATGCATGAAATAACACAGGAAATGAATACGGGTCATGTTTGACCCAAGTTGTGCACTAGAAGGGGTTTGCATAGCTTGTGTATCAAAGGGTTGACATAGTCAGAGTAATCTTAATGTTAAATTGAAACATGGGAGACATTTTTAGCAGTTGTGCTTCAATTAATTTACATTATGGAATTAAAAGCCTTTACACTTGGACAACAGGATTCAGATTGTCTACAGACACATGAGGGATTTACAGGAGACAATGCATGCATGTGATCCTGTGTAGCTGTTTACTGTTCACTTTCTTAATGTGAAACCAGAGCTGAGGCCCAGTTTGAATAGAGATGCTTGTGTTTAGGCAACGCTTACCACTGCAGAATGTTGCCGTCTTTGGTTAAATCTTACCATAAGTTGTTTCTAGAGTTTCATACCTTCTTCTTTTGTTTATGTCGAGCCCGTTTGGCAGCCTTGGCACTGTTCACAGGTTTGGGCTCGGAACTGTTTATGAAGTCTAGCAGCTCGTCCACGTCTCTGTTGTCGATGACACCAGGCACCGTCAGGTCTGAATCTGGACGCTGAGGCACCTCCTCCTTACGTCGGGTCAGACGTGAGCGGAGTTTCTCTCGGATCTCAGCATAGTTTCGGCTCGTTGGTGCAGCTGGAGGCTGTGACAGAATAATATATTAAAATATTGATATTAGAATTTATAAAGGGAACTGTTTACCACTCCAAACTACGTTACAAGAAAAGGTTTCTAAGTACCGCATTGTGTCCGAAGAACTCGCAGTAGCAGCAGTCGCAGTACTTCCCGTCCTTCTGGTTGGTGGAAGAGGAGGCGCAGGAGCTCCTCTCAGAGCTGCTGTCTTCATCTTCCCCTTCCTCCAGCTCAGACGGAGGATGACACAGCGTCCCATTAGTCATTTTGTGCCCCTTACATGCTTGGTCCCTACAAATAAGAAAGAATTGACATTATGTTATCAACACCCAGATGTTCTTTGTATTCTGAATCAACACAAAGCCACTTGCTGTCTTTTACATCCTCCAAAAAGAAATGTCCAGATATCAGTCCTCACCTGCAGGCTCCAGCTGACAGATGACCTACATTGGAAGTGGCCACCGTTCCCTGACTGTGTCCATTACAGGGGTGGTTACAGCCTATTAAAGACGTGCCCAGTTTGTTGTGTTGCGTGTTCACAGCGGGAATGTGGGAGTTTTTGCACGGGCTGGGCTTGTGGACAGGTGTTGGGCTGTCCGGACAGGGAGAATTAAGTTTGGCTGTAGGGCCGTGGAGATTCGGTACCAGCGGGGAGAAGGGAGCGTGCGCTGCATGGGCGGCTACACTGGGGCCAGACGACGAGGTAACGTGACCGTGCTGCCCAGAGTTTGGCTTTGGGGGCAGGAGGGAGGAATGCTGGGACGACAGGCCGGTGGGACTGTTGGGGGGCACCGACAAGTCTGTGTGTTGATGGTGGTCACTGGGGTGGAAGGCTTCACCTGGACAATGGAAAATATGAATAAAATGACTTGTTCAAAAATGATCTATTCACAAATTGTTTGTTCTACACAGTTCATCTAATTTGATTTCTTATTTGCACAAGTCTATATAGACTACTCGACATGAGTAGTACTAAATTGGTCCACTTTTCTATTGATAAACAAACAACGACAACAAAGTCTAGTAAAACCTGAGTGACCAATATTTTTTTTAAATTATGCTTTCCACTACAGTAATGGTAACCAATTACTCAATAAAAAATATATACATATAAAATCGAAATTAAAGAGTAAATTCATGAGTATTTACGTTGAACAATTTGAGCAGATTCTACAGGGTTCCAGTTATAATAAATTCCTTTTGGGTTATTTTGTTAAATCATCACACCTTTGGGCCACACTCACTTCAGTTCGCCAGCATCAAAACTACGTTGTGGTTGCATATGATAATAACTAATAGCCTGAGAAGTGGGCTGATTTGGCACAGGATCACCCAATTGAACACTAAGAGTCAGGGGGAAATTACCTGGTGGCGTTGGACGCCGGCACATGGTCTTGAAGTGCTTAGGAGTGGTTTTACAAAGGTCTGCTGAGGTAGACAGGGGGTTCCCAGCAGAGGATCCACTGGTATTCTGGGATGACGGGTGACTGTAGGGACAGACTTTGGTCCCTGATGTTTTCGCAGATTTCCCAGGCGCTTCATGAAGTCCTCTTTTCTCATGAAAGGCTGATCCCAGTGTTAAACCTGGAGATGGAGAAGATTCAATGGATGTATTAGGGCACTGATGAAGACAATATGATTATGATTACTGAAAAGGAAAATACTCCTTTTGTATTACAGACATCATTTTCATCTAGCAAATGAATTTGTTAATAAATTGTGTTATAAAACTGTGTTAAGCTTTAGAGGAGCAATACAATAGTTTTTTTCTGGCCATGCCACAAAAATCCCCATGTTTGGGAAAGTTTTACTATTTCAATGGTTTCCAATGAATCCAACTTTCCAGGTGCTGAGACTTGAGTAACGCATGCAGACTTTGTAGACTGTAGTTTATATTATGTAAAAATAATTCCTCGCTCTTCCGAGGCAGGTTATTTGAAACCCTGAAGGATATTAACATGTAAATCAACCATCATTATCAGTAGACACAGCTATAAGTTACATTAATGTCCACTTTAACATTTACCATGATATATAATGAAGTACATAAAGTTCCTAAGTTCAGATCGAACTCAAGACAATTTAAAAAAAAGTTTTCCACAAGCACAACTCACAGCTAAACATCCATTGTTTGAGTCCCCACCTAAATAAGTCTTTGAAATGAAATTAATTAAAGTTGTTTGTGCATGTGCACAGGTGTGCACGTGCCATCGCTAAAGGTTTAAATACAATTCAGCAAAATTACCCATTTGTGCAGTTGCTAAACTGAAAATCCAACCACACATGTGCAGTTTGTGCACCAGGTAGGTTTCCAAAGTGGTTGAATAAGATCCGGAAGAAATCAAAGCAACGCTGTATTTCCCTGGTCTATGAAAGACACGTTTCACTTTCACATTCAACTCGCTGCTCGAGATACATCTTTCAGATATTTTCTAGCTAGACACATTTTCTAGGACTCCTAGAAACTTCTAGTTGAAGGACAGAGAAATAAGTTATTTGAAAAGAATGTAATGTCATGACCATGTACTCAGAAAACCGGGCTAATATAATCCATGATCAAATTTAAATCTAACTTGCAATGATTCGATCACAAAACAATTCTTGACGCTTAATGCATCTCAATTAGTGGTTTTCAAAGTAATTATGTCGGTATGACAACAATCCTAACTGGATAATCACTTATATAACTCACGGAAATGGATTAGCTCCCATTTTCATTTCTGAACTATAGAGCAGCTTAGGTATGATTTCTCAGCACATGAGAACCATTGTTGAACCAATGTCCAAACTGTAGCTTTTAAATGAATGAGAGCAACAGGAAGTTAGTTTTAAGATCTTCTCTGTTCTCCTCTAGGTGCAGTTTCCTTGTCTGTGCTTTAGAAAAACATATCAAATGGTGAACTTGTTATTGTTGGCTATAATTAACATTTCACACCATTAAAATGTTTGCGCCGTGTTTCTATTTTTTTCTATTTTCTATTTTTAACACTATAGTTACTCCTTTGTAGTGTACAAGTATATTAGTTTTTAAAAAACGCATAATAAAACACTCAATTACACTGATGTTGGTTTCTACATGAATGCTTAATATTGTAAGAAAAAAAATCACAATGACCAAATGTATGTGAGAGATGATTGTTTTTGAGGGTAAAGTTGTCATTAAATTGAAAAGCTGCAACTCAAAGTATCTAAGAAATGTTAAGTATGGTAGTTTCTGTGACTCCTGGTTTTGTTGGAATTTAATAATAAGATGGAATTAAATAAATGATCAGGTTATCAGAATCAGTTATGGATATTTCCTAACTGCTGATCAAAGCCATACTATCTGATTTAGTTAGATCGACTCCATTTTATATTCGAGTGCACTTCAAAAGTTGTAACAACAACCTTAAAATAACTTTGCACGTTTCATATTGCTGAGCTCGAAGCGCCTCAGGACACAAAGCATCATAAGCTTTTACAAGATGCCTCTTTGTTCCTCTAAGACACCGTAGACCAGCACATGAACAAAGAAGCCAGAAATGTATCACACATTTATTGCTGAGCAAGTACCCTAACAAAGCACTCCTGGAGCTCTGGTTCTAAACAACATTTGTGTCCATTTCACTAAACTGAAACTCACAACACAAGCCTGAAATGAATAACTGTCCCTGTCATTAAAGGTTGTGTGGAGTCGTCCCTGTGATCACAGACCTTGTTGTGAGTGTGAAGAAGTATTGTGGTTGCAGTGTTCCCCTCCATTGGTGTGGGCAGAGTTCCAGAGACCTGACAGTTTGTGGGCTGACAGGAAGGAACTCGGGTCCCAGTCTACAGTACTTTGCTCTGGGTAACCATTCCCACAGCTCTGGGACTTACAGGAGGAAGAGTGTGACAATGGTACCTGAAAGACAAAAAAACACTGAATTAGTTAATCATCAGGAGATCAACACAAACTTACATTTTGGCACACGTAGGAGCAGCAGCTTCTAATATGATGGTTACACAACTGCTCCTGGTCTGTCTCCCCTCTCTCCCCCTATCTCTTCTCTCCCCTCGTTTCTACTCAACTCTCCTCTCTTTCTCCTCTCGCCCCAACCAGTCGAGGCAGATGGTCGCCCACATTGAGTCAGGTTCTGCTAGAGGTTTCTTACAGTTAATGAGAGCTTCTCCTCTCCACGGTCACCAAAGTGTTTCCTACTTGTAGGAACTGTGGAATTCCTTTATAATTTTTAAGGTCTACACCTTACTATGTAAAAAAAAAAAAGTGCCTTGCGATAATGTATGATGTGTATGATTTGGGCGCTATACAATTTAGATTGAATTGAACTAATCATGGTAGCAAAACAAGGGAGAGAAAACAAGTTTGGGCAACTCTTGTTGCCCTACAAGCTGTTCTGAAACTAATTGAATCCAAGGTGACATTCAGACTGACAGATTTGTAGTAAGAACATGCAAATACATTGCTCTGTACGATGAATAAAGATGAGATTATGCCAGTCGACAGACACAAACAGAGATGAACTAAAATGCAGTAAAAAAAAGAAGTGGTGCAAAGGACCCCGACGTGACCCAAATCAGTCCCCTTTTATTTACCGGCGTCGGATGCTCTTGGCTGCTCCGCCTCTCCTCTTCTTCCACACTCTTGCAGCAGCTCTGACAGATCCACAGAGGCACCTCTCCCAGCAGGGACTGAGACAGCGAGGGCACCGCGTCTGCAAGCTTACGCCCTGGCGCCTCCCGCAATAAGGCCTGGGAGAGCGCAGGCACAGCGTCAGCCAACTTGGTCCCGTGGCCCCCAGGGAGTCCGTTCGTGGAGCTTGCTCCCCAGTCCTTGAATTCACGGTGGCACAGGAGGCAGCAGGTGTGCATAGGCTAGGAGGAGAAAAGGAGGTGGTTAAATACTCTGATTACCACTCAAACTGAGATGTGTGACACAGAATTTTGTAGGTTAATTAACACTAGAGGGAAAAAGTATGGGTCTGTTAGGCCTGATGTCTCTCAGAATCATTTCTAATATAAAACAGGGATTTTTTTATGTGTGTAATCATTATCATATTCAAACTCTTTGAGTTACTTCCCTCTGGCAGGAGCCTGCGGACCAATAGGACCAAAACGTCACACCCCAAGAACAGTTTTGTCACAGATGCAGCGGCCTTATCGACACGTCCCAGGACCCCAACATTGCACTGCCTAAATATCCTCGACTGTGACAGTGGTTGAACTCTCTGAGGCCAATAATGGTCATACTGTAAAACATTCAATTTGCAAATATCTAACATTCATAATGTATATATCTTTTTCTAGTGTTTGGCATATTATACTGTCCCCTATTTCTATTTATATATTCGGGTTCATGCACAAGCATCTCAAGATTCCTTCTTTGTATAAACCTACTTGGCAATAAATCCATGACCCTGATTATGTGTGTGTGTGTGCATGGACAGTGAGTAATAGATTAGATGTACGAGCAAGAAGACTGCAAAGAGTGATGCAAATATAAAATGGGGTCTATCAACTCTGTATAACTATTTAAAGGAAAATTAGCTGCCATTAGTTTTACCTGGATGTACCAAATAAACTGTTAATATACTGATAGATGTTTTCCAGTGGGGATCAGTAAACAAACTTATAATATAGCAATAAATACATTGCACATAAGGATCAGCAGGTTTTTCCTAAGTTACACATTTCTTCAGAAAACGTTACATGTGCTGTTATGACATGTTACACATGTGGTATAAGCTGTAGTAGCAGAGTCCCTACAGGGGTCAGAGGTCACGTGTAAGGTTAGCTGAGCTCCAGGCTGCAACAGTCCCTCATCTCAACTTCTCCAATGTTACCCACTCGGATGCAGCCACCGCCGAGCATCACTAGCATCACAGAAACTACATTCTACCGTGCACTGAAACTTCTGACATTAGCTGCTGTCAGCACTGCGACAGCAGGTTAGCTCACAGAGCAGAATAAACAACACAGACGACGTCTGGGGGTGAGCCACCCTCGTTATGAACCCGCAATCTCCTTTAGCTGTTTGGCTAGTAGCTGTTAGCCACCGCCGTCTGGCTGGTTCCTGCGGATGGGCTCGAGTGTAGCACGTTTGCAGCACGCTAGCTGTAGCCCGGCTAGCCTGCTGGCTAACGTTAGCTGGGGCGGATGAGGAGTTGTGAACGCTGGAAACCAGACGACCTGTCCGAGGCACAATGTCACCTGTCCGGGCAAAGGGAGGTGGGCTGCAGCGCTAGCCACACTTGCCCTCCGAATGCCGGCAGGCTGGGTGGGCGATTCTGCTAGCCAAGTTGAGCATGTTATTTATTTATTTACATATCGAACGACGTACACCCCCCACATCCAGCACCACTACTACGTTAGGACTAAAATAGCCTCCCACCAAGCAGCGTGTGTGTGTGTGTGTGTGTACCTTCACCTCTGCAGGAGCTAGCTACACGGAATAAAAGCACAATGGAGGATGCTTGAGTTAGCAGAGTGTTGCTAGCGCAGAGGCTAGCTAGCCTATTTTCAAACAGAGGCAGCGATTGACTTGCTGCTAGCTACCTGGTTCGCCCTGGTGGTGGCCAGCCGATCCAGCCCAGCATCTCCACCGCCACCGCCAGCTGCATCGCCGGGAGAGACGGGGCTCTTCGGTGCGGTCTGCTCTCCGGGCGCCAGCTCCTTCTGGGCGACCCCTGGCTGCTTGCTTTTCTTCCTCGCCATTGCCGCGATGTTTATGGTGCGCTTTGGCCAAGTTTGCACCAGTTTCGGTGGTTTCGGGGGCACACTTTCGTTTCTTCTCGGACCTCAAAATGTTCTATATCTCCTCCAGTCAAGACAACAGTCAATATGGCGGAGTACTGGCACACTCGGGAGTTCATAGGTTAAAGATACTGCTGGCAAAGAGGCTTCACTCCTATCCGGGGAATCCCACTGAAGCCGTGCGCAGACAGTGAAGCCGGATGCCGCCATATTTAGTGAGGTCAAGCCTCTCCTCCCACTTTCCTCTGAATACAGCCTCAGTCGGAAAACTTACAGCTGAGAATAACAGCTCAGTTATTCAAACCCCCTTTTCTGCGTGTTACAGTATGTACTGAACATACAATTTAAAAAATATATTATTATTTATCTGTAAGAATACTTTCTATACATTCTGTAATGTAAAAAATAATATTATAGATAAAACTAGAATGGCACTCAGAGCCCTTGACTCTGCCAAGGCCCAGTAGTCTCCTTAAACTGCACCAAATTTCACACACACTCATATATATTAATCCCCTAAATCTGCCAATTTTATTTTTTAATCAAGATCAATCAATTATTCCTTCAAAAAACAATGGAAAATGTCGAACAAAAAACACCCGATCTCACAATGTTAAAAAAGAAAAAACGGAATCTGTGCCCTGATCCAGATCTGCACCAAAATCGATTGGGTCCTTCCCTGACCAATACCACATCCTTTCACCAGGTCTCGCAGTAATCTGTCCAGTAGTTTTTGCATAACCTTGTTCACAAACACACATTCAAAACAGCCAACAAACAAATAGACAGGGGTGAAAACATAACCTCCTTGGCAGAGGTAATGAGAAAGATGAAGGCTGGAGTTGAGTTATAGATGTATCTTTTTTTTTTTTTTACACATCTGTGTCCTGTTTTAACTGCAGGTTTACCGACCTATGGACCTTACCCTTGAACTCTCAATTATAAACCCTGAGGTGGGAAATTCTTATGTTTTGGGTTTGACATCAGATAATATGAGTCATTTCAATCAAACCCATCATCGGTGGAGCTCATATGCAGAGATTCACCATGAGAACATTCATTTTACTCCAGTGTTTTAATCTAGTGGATCGAGAAAGATTAATCAGCTGCAATAGAAATTTATCCTAAATAAAAAAGCAAAAATCTAAAAGTTTGAGTTGTAGAAAATAGTCAATGATAGGTAATCCCAGTAATGGCCTACCATAAATTTTTGGAATTTGCAGTTGGTTAAAACTGAGTGTGGACATTCAGATACATAGTTACATTGAATAACTGTATTTCAACATTTAGTAAATATAAATACAGTCACTGAAATGCTTTTAAAACAAGTTGAGACTATATGCAGCCATATTAGCCTACTTTTTAGAGGTCGCACTACAATCATCCTTGCTGAGAAATATCATATAATGTACAATATGATTATGAAATGATAATATAAAACAAACCTTTATTAAGTGCCACTACAGGTCAAATTTGCCATGTGACAGCTGCAAATGGATAGTAAAGAAAAGAAACATCCATTAAGAATAATAAAGAAGTAAACATGCACTATAAACATAAGGAAATATAAAGATGAGAGCAATACAAACATAAGGAAATATGTAAAAAAGCAATAATATATACAATCTAAACAGAATATTTCCAGTGTAAACAGAAAATATTGAAATTGAACAGACAAATGAGTGTTGCACAGTTAAATGAAACGGATGATACTGACATTATGATAACTATGACAGGAATGTCCCATTAGTGCCGCCAGCCACACCATGACAAATAATTATTCATAGATCAGTGTCTGCACACAGATGTTTTTATTTAATTTACAATATTCGTGCAGGGGAAATGTTTCTGTGCAGGGGAACTGGTAATGTAAGAATGTGTGTCATAAATAAAGACTGTGCAATATGTGTATCCAAGATGTTATTCTAAAGGTGGAGCCATTTTGTGTACTACTTGAATGCAAGAGATCTCTGAAATCTCAGTTTCTGTCCTCACGTTGATAAAAATAAAAGACAGAGGCCTCGCATATGTAAAGACGGGTAACAAAGTAATTTTCAACGTACACTTCTGCATTTTAATGTGCTTGGATTACTGACATGAAACCAAACATCTGGCTCAACAGGAAGAGAAAGAGACAAAGTGAAGAAAAACCTTGTCAACTTCACACAATAAGTTTCTGTCGTCTCAGGTTGAACAAACCCAGAGTTTTCAGGGGTGAATAAAAGGGTCAGTTAGAGCATAAATGGGTTTAACTTATATGTTTCAGGTTTTGATTTAATGGGGGCAATTACATAAGCTCGTGTCACTAAATGTCTGAAAAATAAAGGTGCTGTGGAGGGGAGGGGCTGGGGGCTTGACAATGACGTATTACGTCTTTTCTCGGTGCATTCACTAGATACGGGAAATCTAATAATTTAGTTTAATTTATTGATTTATAAGAACAACACACACTAATCAACATTTATGTAAATTTGACAGCTGGCTAATGTTCAACTGCTACTTCATGGTCAGGAGTTATTGAGAAACACGTTTACTTTGACAGTGTTTATGACGTTGTGCTACATAGAAATGGGTCTTTGCCCACCTTGATTGATGATTGGTTATTTTTGTATACTTGCCGTTTTATACAAAAAGTAGGCTACTGCCATATAAACCCACGCGGACCAGAGTGTGTCACTTTTTCTAGGAGCAAATACTCGCGTGTAAGGGCAATATGAGGAAGATAGTCTAATATCCGAGGTTAGGATGGGGTACATGAACGCAGCATCAGTGTTTGGGCTGTGTGGGTTGTGGACGTAGCACAGACACAGCTTCATCTGCTCCAGGCTGCAGACTTCAGAGCCGCAGGAACGTTGTTTAACCCGGTTTACTGCTTATTTACCTCGAAAACAACAACAACAACAATGGAAGGACACATGTGCAACATCCAGGTGCTGCTCCGGGCCGCCGAGTTCCTGGAGAGGAGGGAGAGAGGTAGGTTTTTAACCGACAACTGTCAGTCTGCAAGGGGGGAGGAAGTTGCTTGTTGTTGAACAACAAAATGCACAACGGAGACACACAAACTATGCGACCAGAACACACCGCGGGGACACGACACACAGCAGAGGATCGAGATTGGAGGGAGATTGTTTATTTTTTTTTTTGCAGGGACTTTATTAGAAGCGATCTTCTCAGTTTGACTCAGTGACCTACATATCCGAGGCATCATTGTACTCGAAGGCGCCAATCTGCTCCCGGTTTGAAAAGGAACCCGAGCGCTCGGAGCCGTGAATGAAAGGGAGGCAGCAAATGCACCGATCGACCAGTTTCGTTCACCCGCCTCGTCCCGCAGACACCGTCTCAGCTTCTTCCATGGACCGAACCGTGTGTTTTAATCAAAGTGAAGGATCAGTGCGTGATGGCGCCAAATCCAAAAACAAACCGCCCGGCAGAAGATGCTGATGACAGCGGCACAAAGTCTTTGTCCTCATCTCACTTCAGTCACTTCAAGCCTGAGGACGAGGATCATTATAACATAATAATAATAAATCACCAGTCACAACACGGCAGCTCATTCATACGAATCATTGAATGTCGTTTATATTTAGCACAAGATAACAAAATAAACCTTGGTTAGTTCCACAATGGGGGAATTAGCAGTGCTACAGCAGCAAACAGTCAGGTCAGAAAACACCAGTAAAAGTAATAATAAGTAAACGTGCAATATTAATTCGACTTTTTATTATTGTTATGGGTGGTCGTGCCTAAATTCTTTGTCACACGTCTAGTGTTTTTATTCCTTTTTTAATTACATTTTTTATGTTTACTTTCTACGTTTGTTTTTACTTGTGTTTTTTGTTATTTGTGAAGCACTGTGCAACTTTGTTTTGAGACGTGCAGTGTTATTATTGTTGTTATGTTTACCTGTGAACAAAATTTTATAAATAAGAATATAATTATAAAAAAGAAAACAAGGGGGGTATTATTCCCATGTTCCAACCAACACTTTGTCCCAGACAGACACTTGTAGTCTGTCGTCGTGGGCTAAAAACAGAGACCACACCTTCTGAGAAGTGTTTATTTCCTAACACAGCTGTGACGGGATGTGTTTTCCTGCACAGAAGCAGAACATGGATATGCCTCAGTCCTGCCTCTCAGCCCAGGTCACTCCGATAGGAAGAGCAAACAGAAGAGCAGGAAGATATCTGCTGGTGGCAATAGGTGAATACATGAATACATGACATAACACAACTGACAGGAGGGTGTGGCTGTGAAAGCCTGACTGTCTGCTTTGATAAAAACGCCCCCTTTCAAACACCAACACTATGACTGTCACTGCTGAGTTGCACACTGTATATTTCTCAACTTAACCACCTTGTCTCCTCTTGTCTGTCCCTGCAGGTCGGTTCACAATGAGCTGGAAAAAAACAGGTAACTCATGTTTTTTTTTGTTTTTTTTTGTGATAACCTACCTTCAAGGTCACACTTATCTTGAAACACCCTGCTGGCACGGACAAACCTCATGAGTCGCTGCTTGTTGTTGCTGTGCTCTGCAGACGAGCTCAGCTGAAGCACTGCCTGGACCAGCTCAAGGAACAAGTCCCCCTCTCGTCCGACTCCGTGAGGAACACCACCCTCAACCTGCTGAGACGAGCCCAGCTCCACATAAAGGTGCACACAGAAGCCCTGCACTGTCCGCATATGCAGTTTTAGGTGGTTAGGATGTTAACATAACTTTTAGTGACCGTGTTCTCGTGGCCTCCCGGTTCCATCTTCGCTTTGTCTCAAGGTTTGGTCCACAGCTCACTCCTTTCTCTCTCCTCTCCGCCTCCTCCTTTCAGAAGCTGCAGGACCAGGACGAGCGTGCGGAGCAGATGAAGGGTCGCCTGCGCTGGGAGCAGAGGGAGCTGCGGGTGCGGCTGGAGCAGCTGCAGAGGGGCACGGAGAGGATCAGGAACAACAGCCAGGGGTCGACCATGTCGTCCGAGAGGTCGGACTCCGACAGAGGTGGGTCTCCTCTCAGCTAAGTGGTCCGAACAATGCCAAGTCATAGCAGAGAGAGTTTAAAGGATAGTTTACCATGATTTAAGACTGTGTGAGTACAATTGTCAAGTGGCCCTAAGGCAGATTTGGATTACTGTAATCATTCGTAAAAATGTGCTCCAAATGGCAGTGATGGGGGAAAATCCACAGATCTCATTCTGTGCAAAAAATATTATTTGTATTAAGCTAAGCTTCTTTTGTCGAAATATATAATCCATTAGCAAAATGTAATCAACAGCTTCAATGTTTTATTCTACACTCCTAAAGACTTGTGTGTAGTAATAGAACATAATAAATTTAAGTGATTGTTTTATTCAGCTTTTCCCATATTGTGATAAGGGCCCGACTGATATGGATTTTTTGGGGCTGATACAGATAGGAAGTAAAAAATTACTGACACGGATGTCAGCTGATATATACCCCAAAAATGGCAAAGACATTTATTTGAG
The DNA here is from genome assembly GCF_022539355.2 of Hippoglossus stenolepis. Lineage (NCBI taxonomy): Eukaryota > Metazoa > Chordata > Actinopteri > Pleuronectiformes > Pleuronectidae > Hippoglossus > Hippoglossus stenolepis. The sequence continues at coordinate 11,414,820 of NC_061489.1, forward strand.
TCATTTATTGGCTGACCACTAAATCAGTTGGGCTCTAGTTGTGATAGACATCAATATAAAAAAAATATTGTTGTAAATGAAAGCTAGTGATGTTGATCATGTGACCCAGCCCTGGTTTTACGTACCACACAACAGGAGGTTTTCTTCATATTTCCTTCCGCTGATGATTCGATGTTTTGTTCCGTTACAGAGGACGTGGAGGTTGACGTGGAGAGCATTGTGTTTGACTGTGTGGACCCTGACGGACTGAGCATTACACAGGCTGACGCAGACCACTGTTACTCCAGCATGGACAAAGCCTGGCTATGACGGCAGTTAACCTTCTGTCGCTTAACTTGCTGTCACCAGATCGAAGAGGAGAAGACATGAAAACATTCCAAAAATCAAGCAAATGGAGGACGAGGGATGATGGGAAGAGACGTTACTGTACAGCTGAACACTTTTGTTTTCTTTTTAAACAGGAGGAGCAACTTTCCCCCTCAAATGATGTCAGACTACAAGCTAAACAATAATGTCGGTTATGAATGAGCTATGTCCATTTGCACTGAATAGCAGTATAAATCACTGGGCTGGATGTAACATTGAGCATATACAGTATATTTTTTGGCATCAACCACTGATGGCATTTGATTTTGATTTTCAAAGCCATGAGGTGTTTGTTACCCACAAGGATTCAAACAGTTTATTCATCTTTTTAAGGGCTTTTCCAAACCCAGCTAAGGGCTTTTTATTCAAAACTCTTAACTTATTCTTAACTCCACTATGTCTGTCCAGAATTCTGCCTTAAATCAGATTTGGTCTAGTATTCTATACAGCTTCTCTTTAGCACTAAGTTTATATTTCAGTAAAGACATGGGTAGCATGCACTTAAACATTAATCTGGGCTATGTTTTGTATTATTGTCCGACTATGTTACGTTCAGTCATTGTATTGTTTTTTTCTTTCTTCTGTTGCACAAAACGTTCACACGTTGCACTTGTTTTTATCTCAGAAAGATTGTGGTTATATCCAACAGGAAAACAGTGGGGAGACATTGACTGGTCATATTTGCACAATGATATCCGGCAGTTAACTCAACCATGCAGAATTTTAATTTGGTGTATTTTTTTACTACACGACTCTGTGTTGAAGTGCGAGAACTCCCTGTGTGAAAGAGACACTGTGAGCATTAAGGTGGCTCTTTGCACACATCTAATGACAGTCACTGTTTGATTCACTGCTAATAATAACTGATGTTTCTGTTTTCACGACTGTACACTTCGCTGCTTGTGCATTTTGTCATTTAGAATGTTGACTATGCATGCAACAAGTACACCACTCAGGCAGGTAGTTTCCACTTGTAATGATTACAAGTATCTATTCTATTCATTGCTATATATTTAATAATTGAAGGTGCTTTTTCTTCCCTTCACTTGTGTATATGCAAGATGCCTTATTAGCTTTTAATAGTATGTATGAATTCATCAGTCTCTCCGCCCAGTAATAATATGTAGCATTTTGTACTGGTGTAATCTTTTTATTTTTATGAATAAATATTTTCTATATTTATGTTGTTTATGGTTATTTTTTACAAGAGTTGTAAAGGTCCTTGCATGATGTCACCACTCTAAAAGCCTCTCATAGACACCTTTAATAAAAGCGCATACAAGTGGAATATTTCAAAAAGCATGCACGTCCTGAATGAACTGAATGTTTTTATACTTCAGACACTGATGGCGAAATTATTTCATGTTTGTATAAGGGTCTGTCAAATCTTGAAACTTGTTCAACTGATTGTTGAAACCAAATGGAGGAAGAAGGGAGGCATAAGAATATCAGAGGAGGAATGAACAACTACATGGAGGTATCAATGGAAGTGTACCAGTTTGCTTGGAAAAGTTGGGTTTTCTATTATGGTAATAATCCCTGTTTCCTAGAGAAACTGGAAACCAAAATGCAAACCACCATTATGCTTTTTGGGGATTGCCCTGTTAAAGAGTACTGGAGATGGACACAAGGTTCTCCACAAGATATATATTTAAAGTGAGGTGGCCCTGGAGAGTAAGACCATATACTTTGGACAAAAACCCCAAATTTCAGAAAAAGCTGGATATTTAAAGTATGAAGAGTTGGAAAAAGAAAAATGAGGGCCTGTATGTCGTGAACGAGCTGAACGTTTCAGTGGTTAAAACTGGATTAACTATGTGGGAGGAGTTCGTGACCAACGCCTAAAATTTACAGGAAAAGCTGAATATTTTAGAAAGTATAAGGAGTTGGAAAAGGAAAAATGAACGAGTTGAACATTTAGATGTTTGAAATCGGTAGTAGAGGTATGTGGGAGTTGTTGGTGACCAAAGCCCGAAAATGATAGAATGATAAAAAGAAAAACTACAGTGTGAATGTTATTACACATAGATAAGTGTACAAAGTCATTCCAACACGCTGATAACAAATAAACTGTCCTTTTATTGACAAGTCGATATTGAGTTGATACAGTAAGAGCATACTTTTATATGGGTTGTATCATCAGATCAGTTGGGTGTACAAGGTGTCATTGTTTCCTTTTGTATACACATTATGAATTGAAAACACTGCTCTCCATGGCAACCAGATCGTACGACGATATCATCAGTGCTATGTTCTTCGTATAAAGCTATGGTTGCCAACAACAGGACATTTCTTCAGTCAATTAACTTCAACCTGGTAAAATGATTAAGATGGGTGGCTGAACGGAACTAAAATAAAAAGACAATAACAACTTAAGTAAATCACAAACATTTGCATGAATCAGATATTCAGTGGCGTGTTCTTCTTAGACAAGAGGCTGGTAATAATGTGAAACTATTACAAAACAACATGACGTACTTTTAAAGGAAGAGTAAAACGTTAATGGGCACCGAGGTTGAACAAAGGTCTGAGGAACTGTGTCAGGGTTGGCAAAGTGCTATTATCTTTTTATGGCAGCTCCTGCCATGTTGGGCCCTCCCTTTCTACGCTCTTTATCTCTGGTAAATACTGAGATGATCTGGTATCATAAAGGAAGAGCATGATTCAGCATGGCACGCACGGGGAGGCTGCAACAGGCTCTTGAACCCAGCTCAGGCCTTTTATGGTCCACCCACCATTTTCATTTGGATGCTTCCTCATAGAGGTATCGTACCCATGACTGGGATCAGTCTGCCTTACCCTGATGCTTGTCTGAACAATGAGAGGGGGGGTAAAGATGAATCTGTCCCAGTGTCAGTATCTACACGACCCGTGATTCAAGTAGATCTTCACACATATTGTTTCTTCTGGGCCTGTGAGGCGAAGTCTTTGGCTTTCTCCTTAGCTGCCAGTGCTGTCTCTCTCGCTCGCTCCGTGGCCGTTTCTGTCAAGGTTCTGGATGGAGTTTCACCTACAGAGGAAATATAATGTTGACCTTAATTTGGCTGATCGATGTATTTATGTTGTTCAGGAATACAGGTGCTATACCCTGATATTCTTCAGCTGTCTGTGTAAGTCTGCTTTCAGACATGTACAAAACCCCTGGACAAAATTTCTAGAGGGGCTGTTTGTTTCACATTTGACATATTTTGACATTAAATTCTCTCATAATAATTATATTATTATGAGAGAATTTCATATTATATTATTACGATTATTGTTATCATTATGAACACTAGTTAAGCTTAAAAATGCAAATTTTTCAAGAATGAATTCAGCAGCTTAGCTACAAATACTGGAAAACTACATGGAAATGTAAAGATAAAGCTGAAATAAACAAAACTTAAAATCATAATCTCGGCAGTAGTTTCCTTTTTCTGCCACACCCTTGTTTAGAAGCTGCTGCCCAAGTTTTCCACACACACAGGACAAAGAGCTCTTGTGTTAAACAGAGTGAACTCGAGAGCAACATAGACTTCTTCATACTTAAGATTTGACTGATGTGTAACATGTCAACCATCAGTTCATCTTGTGCTTCCTGAATGTTTACAGCTTATCTACCATCAGAGCCCTTGTTTCCCTTTCATAGCAAATTCCAGCAATAAGTGCAATGCACAAATTATTATTGTTACTAGTTACACCACACTCACAATTCATCAGATATACATGTAAATGTCAATAGAGATGAATAAGCTAGTAACTGAATGAGAAGTTACCTTGCATTCTGGCCAGTACATATTCAAACCCCTTCATGGTCTTTGTAACACTGGTCTTGAACCTTGCGAGGCCAAATTCCTGGAAAGAGAAGACAAACAGTCAATCAAGACAGAAAATAGCTCTTAGAGAATAATGTGTCAGCAACCTGTAACTCATATCCCATGTTTACTTATGGACAACAATAAATAAATCACAGAGATTACTGAGCTGTTGCATCTTAACACAGAATATAACAGATTATAAATGACAGATCGCTGGGTGAGTGTTCATGTCAGAGTCCACTGATCTGTGTCGTTACGTAGTGCTGAGCTCCACTTTACTCTACTGACCTGAATAGCTCTTGAGAGCCCATAGACATTGGAGGAGATCCAAGCTTCTCTCTTCAACTCTGTCCAGCTGCTGTTGTCAGGGTTAATTCGATACTCGCAGCGCTCTTCCACAGACTGGGGCGAGGGCAAAAAACAAGGGAAACGTTGTAAAGGCTGTGTTACGACTCTAAGCGACGCTATGCACATATAGATTCAAGCACCAGGTTACCATGAAGCGAGCGTGGGTGATGTTCCATGTGAGTGTGGTCATGGTCCTTTTTTGAGGGTCCAAGACGGAGTCCTCGATGATGTAGGCGTGGCTGGCCATGTGCTTTGGAAGGTACCGCTCCATCCAGCGAGGCGCTCGACTGACTTTGGTCAACAGACGTCTGGAAATCAGGCAGTTGGATGGAGTAACCTCCCTGAATATTATGTCTTCAGTCAAAACATGGTTGCTGTGGGAGAGAAGGAAATGGTATGGATTAAGGCAATACTCTATGTAGGGCTGCAACTAACGATTATTTTTATTCTATATTCTTTTGTCGATTACTAAATTAAATGGTTCATTGTTCAGTTTTCACTGTCAGAAAAAAGCCTTAAAAACGGAGATATTTAATTTCAAATTACCAATAAACAAACAAAGACCCCTCTCATTAAGAAACTGAAATGATGTTGACTAACTAGACAATAGAGCTGCAACTAACATTTATTTTCATTGATTACTCTGCAGATTATTTACTTGATTAATCAACTCAACAGTTTGGTCAAGAAAATGTAAGAAAACATCACATTTCCCAAATCCGATGTTGACTCAAACTTTAAACCTTTTGAGTTTTTATGACAACTGAAGGTACCACAGGTTATCTTTCATGTTTGGTAGGGGAGGGTGAGGTGAGGGGTATTAAGCTGCAACATGCAACTTCACCACTAGGTGTGACTACATTCTATCCAATGTACCTTCAACTCCATCATTGATGGACACTTTTCTCTGTAACAGTGCCACATAATCAGTTAACATCTAGTGGTGAAGTTGCGTGTTACAGCTGAACACCCCTCACCTCACACTTCCTTTCCAAACAAGAAAGATAACCTGTGGTACCTTCAGTTGTCATAAAAACTCAAAAGGTTTAAAGTTTGTCCAGTTTGGGCTACTGTAAAAAAACAAAAACAAGGCAGCCTCTGTAGAGAAGACTCGCTGCAGATTTAAATATAAAGTATTTGAATATAAGATTCAAGATTCAAAACTCATCATGTGCACAACAAGTATACAGTAGTCGTTTGAAATGCTTGGGTCACAGGCTACCTTCTAGCCATGCTCAAAAATATAAAGGGCCAATTCTATGGAATAGAAAACAACAATTCGTACAATTTACATGATCACACATAAGAGAAAACATCACTAGGATTATTTTCTTATTAATATATATATCTGCCAATATCTGCCAATAGATCCCTTTCTCCCAAATTGTACACATGGAACCTTTAAGTGTGTGAAATGGTAAACTACAAAAAAAAGCTATTGACAATCAAATGTAATAATATTTACATGTGAACCATAGTGGTACTTGCTAATGTATAGCATAGAGTTGAAATAAGTGAGTGCACCATTTTGAGTCCAAATCCCAACACATAGAACACACACACACACCTGTAGGGGTTGGGGTACCGCTGCCAGAAAGCGATACACACTTGGTCCCAGCTACTTTTGAGTAAACCGGCGCAGCTGAAGTATTTCACCATTGTTCCCACTGTTTATTCTGGCAGCAGCAGCAGCAGCAGCAGCCTGGGTCAATACAGAGCAAACACAACAGGTCATCAGTTTACTACGTTACTTCAGCCCGCGTATAGTTTGAGTAGACAAAATGTGACAACACAGAAAGGTGCCAATGACTGAATGAATGTGCAGACACATGTAGAATGAGCGAAAGCCATCGACAGACACTTTCTGGAACTTTCCAGCGAACCGCTGCTCGACAGCAGAACGCATTAAAAACACCACGCTGAGTTTTACTGGCTCGGCTCGGATCAGCCTGTGTTCCGACATTACGACCACTCTAAAAACTCACATATAAAGAGGTTACGTCAGCTATAACGACACTGTCCCATCTGTCACGTCCGCACCGCTGAGCCCCCCCCTCGTTAGCATGAGCTAGCCTAGCATGAGATATGGATGAAAAGCCAGGACCCGGAAGTTCCCTTCGCCTCGGCATTCAACGGCGTCAAACCTCGGACGGCTGAGATGGTTTTACCTGTGTGGGGACATCGACATTCAGGAGATACGGGTCAGCATGTCTCGCTGCTGTCGGGACGAACCTCGCCGCGCTGCCCCGGCCACAAGTCCTGTCACACCGAGGCTGGATCTAGAGGGAAGGTCACGCTCCACGACACTTCCGGTATGTGGTGCAGCTGTTCAGTCCCAACACTAGGGGGCGCCACACGACTGTATAAATGCCACACAGTGTCCATCAGAGCGGCTGTTATCCAAAGAGGACACTTCATACACTTTGGATCAAATGTCCTTTAATGTAGATCAATATAATGACTCTATCTGTAAGGCTCCATTAAAAACAACATCAACTAGGAAACCTAATATTTCCCTTTAACACATTAGCATAATCATCTGCCCTCGCCTTGCTATTTTTGGGCATGCACCCCTTAAGCACACTGCTGAGAGAACAGATGGATCATTTATTCTGCACAGCTAGAATCAGCCCGGAAACTATCTCTTGTCTGCAGCGACAATCTTCACACATCAGCCGTAACGCCTAATGGGTCCAAACTTAATGTTGTGGTCTGCTGGTATGGTCCCGATAAAAGGCTTGCAGCTTCTATTATAATCCACAGCAAACAGGGGAATATAGGCTAAGCCGTGAAATCAATAATGTGGGTGTCGAGAAGAAACCAGCAATGTAATATTTTTCTATTTATTTTTCTCTGCTTAAAAATGAATCACACCGCGCATGCAGGCAACATTTGTCTGCTTTATTAAATGCTTTATTGGATGTTGGGTGGAAGTTTATGTGCAGGAATTAGTTTAACTTCCCCTTTGTGTCGAAAAATGCTATGATTGCTTCTATTTAGACAATCTATAGGATTTTCCAGCTGTCACATTATTTTTCACTCAACAAAAATAATTCTGCCTAAAATGGTGACTTTAGGTGTTTTATTTAAATATACAATTTCCATGTACCTTTATTACATCATTTCAATGTAAAGGGTCACATTTAATGAAGTTTTTTCTATCATGTTGAGTTAGTGTAAATAAATCAAATCACTTGAGAGTGAAAGGTGAAAGTTGTGGGTTTAATGTATATATTTGAGTTTAACTTGATTTAATTAAATCACTCTTTTCACACTAACTTAACATGAGAGAAAACACTTCAGTAAATACGACCCTTTAGATTGAACCTATAAAGTTACATGGAAATTTAATATGTGATTGAAATACATAAAGTCACTGTTTTCTGCATAATTACCTTTTTTAGTGTATATTACCTTCAGTGTGCAGGCTACACCCACTGCAGCACATGAACTATCTACCCCATTAGTTTTGAGTAGTGTAAGTATCAGGCTGAAAGTGGTTCACACATTTTGGCACATGCCATAATGCCACAATCGGACTTCATTTGAAGCCAATGTCTGTTTATTTCACATGGAGGCACGGAACAGAGCTTCACCTGAACGTCAAATGAATGGTCACGTTTTCCTCATTCAAAGACCACCAACAAAGGACACTTTATCAGTGAAATAAATCTAAACAACAGGTTTCACTTCTTCCAAGTCCCCTCTCTTTTTTTTTTACATATCCTCGAAGCAGCCGCCTCACTCACTAATAAAGACATCAAGAACTTGTTGCTCTCGGTTCAGCGGCTTCTAATCCCATTCATCTGGACACAGACTCCTGCTGCTCCGTCTGATCAGGAGCAGCTGGATGTGAACACAATTAACTTCCTGGTTGGCGAGAAAAATCAGCAGTAGCAGCCACTGGTAACTTGGATGAGGATTAAATATTACACGGAAGTTAATCCAAAATGCAGCAGTTTCATTTCATTCATTCATTAATTAGAAAAACAGTCATATAAATGTTTTGAGCAGCCGACAAAAAAAAAGGAAAGTGTGAAAAATGAAACTTGTTCTCATAGTCGTCATCTTCCCTTCAGTGAGTGTGAACACATCAATAGCCTCAGGTAAGGCAAAGCAGCATAATAAATTGGACACGGGAAACCGACAGAACACATTATACATTGTACCAAGTTACTTAACACCTTAGCAAACATCTTCCACATATATTTGAACAGGTTCAACAAATGTATTTTCACAAGTACCATTCACAAAGTAAACAAGAGCTTACATAACGCCATTTACATACAAAGCTTTGAGCCCTCTCCAGTGACAAACAAATTGATTAATTCAAGTCAAAAAGCTACTTCTGAACCACATGCGCCACAAAGCAGAGGTGTGTTCAGTGTGTTCAATCTTATCCTTCAGGCTTTTTAAAAAAGTTATGTTAATCTCATACAGCGGTGGGAGGGTGCCCGCCATTACGACCATTCAGAGTCAGGCGTCGCATGGAGCGGGTCCTTAATGAGCCCTCGGTGTGGAAAGAATCTGGTTTATCCTCGCAGCGGAAGACCATGAGGAAGCCGTTCCGGTAGTTTTTATTCATCCACCCGTACAGGACAGGGTTGGTAAAAGTCGAACACATTGCCCCGATATGGAACACCGTGTATATCAATTTGTACTCCTCAAACCGCAGTGCCAGGTCCAGGTCGCTGGCCAGCTGGAACACATGGAACGGCAGCCAGCAGAAAGCAAACACCACCACTACAAGTGCCAACATCTTGGTGGTCTTTTTGCGGCGGTTGATGCTGTCGTTGCGGCTGGATGGGCTGATGTGATTCTTCAGCTTGACCCAGATGCAGATGTATGCGTAGCTAATGATGGCTAAAGGAATAATGTACTGCAGGAGCAGCATTGAGAGGCTGTAAATGACTCCACCCCTGCTGGTCCCGTGGGGCCACTTCTCCGAGCAGACAGTGATGTGCAGGTTGATGGAAGGTATCTCTTCCTTGCGGTACTCTCTGAAGATGGCCAAGGGCGCTGCCAGGATGGCAGACGTAGTCCAGGTGATCCCCATGATGAGGAAGCTGGAGTGCCAGGTGAGGCGTCGACCAAGATGGAAAACGATACAGCGGTAACGCTCCAGAGCGATGACGGTCATCGTAAGGATGGACACGTGCACGCTCAGGGCCTGGGCAAAGGGCACCATGTGGCACAGCACGGCCCCAAACGTCCAGTCATCTAACAGAGTGTAGACCAGAGTGAAGGGCAAGCACAGAGTGTCCACCAACAGGTCGGCCAGGGCCAGGTTGGCGATGAAGAAGTTGGTCACAGTTCGCATGGTTCTGTAGCGAATGATCATGTAGATGACGAGAGCGTTGCCCATCAGCCCCAGCAGAATGATGAGGGAGTACGCCATTATCAACGGGATCTGAACCCCAAGGTGCTTGGTGATGTCAGTTTGGAAACCAGGTTGGTGCAAACCCATGCTGTCGTTAAACAGAATCAAGGCATCGCTCTCACCAGCTTCCCCTTCGTCCTCTGTGTTGTTGGATGAGTCTCGGGGGCTCATTTTGGTGGAAGATGCTGGATCGAGGCCGTGCTGGCTCCTGAAGAGAAAAAGCACATGAAATAAAATCACGGTTGGAGACAGGCCAAGAAGAATTTTGTTCATACAAGAAAAAGGTAGTAATTCTTGAAAAATAATTAAAGTTTGAAGCTGTTTATTAATTATTATTATTTATCTATACCACTTGTCCTTTTTGAGGGACAAGTGGGGGGAGCTGGAGCCAATCTCAGCTGACATCGGGCGAGAAGCAGGGTACATCCTGGACAGGTCACCAGTGGATCGCAAAGGCCAACATACAGTGATAAACAACCATTCACACACACATTCACACCTACAGTCAATTTAGGTTCTCCCTAATACCAATCTGCTTTGGAGTGAGAAAGGAAGCCTGAGTACCAGGAGAAATCCCATACAGACATATGGAGAACATGGCAAACTTCACACAGAAGGATCTCGGCCAAACTGAACCCTTATTTTCACCTACTCTCTCGAATTTCCAACACCCCTGATCTGCATTGTCATGTCACCGCCATCTGTCGCTTGTCTTCACCAGAAGGGTAATACACGTGCTTCATGATCAGCCCACATTTAAATATGTATCAAAGGCAACCAGTCAGAGTTATGAGTGCAGTTCATGTCATGAGGGACACGATCTCTCACTGGCTTCCCATTGCCAAAGATTAACAACTGTGTTTGCACAAATACTTTACTAAACACTGGGGCTCTCTGGTGGTTGACCTCTGCTCAGGGTTATTATTGAATGCACTTCCTTCTCCTACAATACCCTCCATCACTCAAAACTAACTAGACAATATTAGAATAGTACCTAAAACCATATTGGGGTTTTTTCAGGGTCTTTTTCCCCTGACAAGCACTAGATGAACTGCAAGAGCTTGGACTAAATCTGACTTCTAATGAAACCGGACTAAAGAGATGTGATACACAACTATTTCATTATTCTCCTCATATCCTCTGGAAAGAGCAGCTTGCATTGTAAAGGACACACTGTTATTAAAGTCATGTAGTAATTAACTTGAGAGCAATGACACAGTGCTGTTAGGAAGATAAGAGAGTTCCCTGTTGAAACCTATTACAACAATAGCACGAAATGGCATTAAGGAAGCAATGAAGAAAATGAAATACCCATCTCAGTTAGATGATGATCAATAGAAAACCAGCTTTTGCTCTATACACTTGTTCCAGACCATCCTGATAGGACCGAACATATTTCTTTCTGAGCTATTCATATTAAAAAGAGCACCGCCGGGGGCTGAGGTACATGCATTCATTTGGCGACCGCGAGCAGCGTTCCCAAGAAATATGAACACCTGTGCCATTACAAAGGCGAAAGGGAAATGATGGAGGAAGAAGTGTGTTTGGGGGGAGTGAGTCAGTTCAAAGCGTCATCATTAGAGCTGCAGACTGCGTTTCATAAATGGAATATTGTGACGTGAGCCTAATTTCTGACACAGAGAGAGAGAGAGAGAGAGAGAGAGACCCGCGCCGGCCCATGTTACACAACAATGTCTATTTTTAAAAAGTAATTTTTTTCCATGTATAGTTTCTGTTATTCATTTTCTTGTCTCTCCTGTCAATTTACCTGTGCGAGGCTGAGAGCTCCTGCTGAATACAGAGAGAGCGTCTTGTCATGCATACAAAAACTTAATGTCAAAGTTGACCCTTGAATAACTGTTAAGATTCTAATGGAGCAGATGAATGCTAATTACATTAATTGACATTAGACTCAGCAAATGGCTTTTTAACAAATGCAGATTCTAATGATCTGCATCTGATGTTAAAGGTTGACGAGTTAGAGGAATGTCAAACAGGACACTGTCGTAGTTTCTTTGTGTGCCTATGGCCCTAAATCCAATTTGGACATTTTTTGGCTAACACTCATGTCCTACTGTTTTGACACAATCAGGAGAAAATTTAATGAGAGGTCATTGCTTTGGTGACAGACACACTTTGTGGCCCTGGGTCTGCTCCTGTAGACAGTTTCTCTGCAGATCACCGAGCAGACTGCCATTTACTGCTGCAATTGCTTTTTCAAAAATGTGTTATAATGAAAGAGAATGGAAAAAAATATTGAAGTTTTCAATTTAGTGTGGAGTAAATGCTATTTTGTGGCATGGCTGTGTTGCTTTATTGTCTTGTATGCACCAGTAAGTGGATTCAGGCAACAAACAGTCGAGGCTACCAGTGTGTATGTGTGTGGTGTATATGTGTATGTGTATATGTGTGTAGTATATGTGTATGTGTATTGTATACGTGTATGTGTGTATATATGGCACATTTGTGTGTATTTGTGGAGTATATGGGTGTGTGGTGTGTATGTGGTGTATAATTTGAATGTGTGGTGTATGTGTATATGTGGTGTATACATTGTGTATGTGTGGTGTATATATTTATGTGTGTAGTGTATATATGCTTAAATGTAATTGTGTGTGTGTAGTGTATATGTGCATATATGTAATTGTGTGTGTGTGTGTGTTGTTTATATGTATAATGTGTCTCTTTAGATGCGTTTCTTCAGAAATTAAAAACATTAATTCAGGCTTTGGGTTCCTTAAGATTTACACACACACACACACACACACACACACACACACACACACACACACACCAACAAACACACACACCAGGAGCTTTGAAATGACTTACAGTATAAGTCAGGACCCCTGAAAAACGAGGTCATACAAACTATTATTGCACTGTCAATAAAGTAAAAAAAAACATGTATTTGTTTAAGTGCCTGTAACCCTCCTGTCTCCAGAGCACGCGCAGCCACGCACGGACTCGCTGCATGGATTTATCAGCAGACTGCAGGCGACATGGGCACTTTACAAAGCATCAGTAATTTGTCAAAGCGCCCGGTTCCTCTGATCAGAGATGGTAATCCTACACTTGAGGCGGGCTTGTGTCACATGAGGAATCCACCTGCTGGAGCCGAAAGAAGCTGAAACCGGATTCTAATCAGCTCCATGCACCGTCGTCAGATTATAATAAGGCGCCTCATTCCCAATCAAACGCGCATTGATGCTTCGTTCGTGCGTAATTTGTCGCCATTTGTTTAACTCACTGAAAAGTGCGTATTCAAATATCTCCACTTGAGCCCTCAAAGCTTATTCAAGCAAGTAGACAGGTGCGCAAACCAACGCCAACACTGCTGTGGCAAATAATGTGCTCCATGCTCCTTTTCAAATGGTTTTTACCTCGTATCCAAATTACGCACATGTAGTTTCAGTAACTACAGGTTACACTGTCACAGAGGAACAGAGCCATGAATACCTTTTAGCATTTCTGTCACCAAACTAGTCTCGCAATAAGCACTTAAAGTCTGAATCTACATATTAATGGACTCACCTTTTCCCCACTATTTCTCCTCTTGCATGCGCGTCTTCACTCGAGACTGGCGTGAGACATTGAGGGGGGAAAATCCCGAAGCTCCTCCCAAGCTGTGGCAGCACACACTGTGCATCTTGTGGCTCGACCGTGCGTTCCTGAGGCTGCAGGTCTGCACGACTCAGTGCGAGTCTGTGAGCGTCCACATCTCCCAGCGCCAGGCAGGGACTGTCGCTGGGAGATGTGCGCAATGGATGCGCTCTATGGATCCACATTTTGTATGCATGTGGGTTATTTCAATTCCACTCCATTACTCAGCAAAGAAACACATGAGAAGCAATTTCAGGTGCTCAACACGTCATTAAGTTTATTACATTTTATAATTTAAAATGTGTTTATCGTACACTGTATTTCCTGTAAGGCTTCCCTGCTATTTCTCCCTTTTTCTTTATGAGAACAACTGTACTTTGGAGCAATCATGGGTTGTAAAATAACCCATCATCAGATTGCTTTATTCCTTTACTCCATCATGTCACTGTCTCTACTAATCTAATTTCTGCAATCAGATAAAGAGTGGGCTGGCACAACACTGTGCTGCATGTGACACGATTTCACATTGTTGTGCAACAAGCAATTGTTGGTTAACGCACAAAACCTGCTGTCAGATTTAGCTGATATGCCTCCAAGACAATGGGCACATAAATCCCTCACAAGCTCATTTTTGTGAGCTCCCATGACTTCCTAAAAGAGATTAAAGTTCCTGCTGAATGCATATTGTTATTTTTAGTTGAAGCAATAGACACATGCAAAAGCAGTTTTTAGTGCCAAGATGAGGAAAGAAGAATTGTTGTTGAATTGTATGGATTTCAGTAAACATCTTTAGTATTCAGAGAGTGTCTTTTACCCAAATGATTATATTTCTTATTCTTTAAACATAAGAGGATTTACTGGTGACCAGTGGGGGAGCCAGACAATTTTCAGTGGGGTGGCCAGGAGGAACCTGTGATAATTTTGGGGTGGCAGCATAAAAATCACTTTTACATGAACATAAAAATGCGTTTGAGTAGAAAATATGGGGCTATATAAAGGCAAAGCTTATACTATATAAATGTACAAATGTAGTGCAATATACAGACTATCTTCCGATTCACAGATTATTTATTATTCTATTTTTATATTCATACTTGACTGGCTTGAGCCATTTTTCTTCTCATAATATGGAAATGCTTGGAGCAACTGGAGTCTTCAGGATACGTCTCCCAGCTGTTTTCGTATGTTGATAAAGCTGTGTATATGTACGTCTGCAGTGTCTAGCCTTTACAGTGAAGGACATTTTCTATGCTAGAAATTAATATAAAACTCAACCCACCTTGAAAAAGTTTACCTTGAATAAAATTGGATCTAACAGATTCACACACTTGCAGCTCCCATGACTCTGTTTGAAATGAGTTCACCTTATCAGACCTGTGGCCCAGAGACAAAGTAGGAATGCCAATAAAGAATTTAGGAAAGGACCTGAAACATATGCCACTTGAAAGTAGACATAAACAAAGGAGCGTTAGCCGAGTTGAAAACCATTCCTACCTTCCACGAGGATGTTTTGTGGTTTTGATCACAAGAGGTTTTTCCCATGAGCCTTGTTTCTATATTTCCCTGGAGCTGTTGAGAGTCGGCTCTCATCGTCCCAGCTGAGATTTATTGTTGAAGGAGCAACACTGTACGAGATCCTCCAATTCTCTTTGTGGTATTCTGTTTTATAATGCATGATCTGTGATTGACTCAACAGCAGGGATTGCACTTATTGATCAGGGCAGGCTGCCCCTCCGCCTCAATTTATTCTTTCAATCATCCCCCCGCATGGGTCACTCTGCAGTCAAGGTTGTCAGTTCGCTTGCATTACCGATAAAGGATTTCTCTCATGGCCACAAACTTGCAAATCTGCAACAGGTCCCGAGAGCACAGTATCAGTAGACCTGGGCTCATATCTGCATGCACCTATATACAGTGAGCTCTGACTCCCCTCCATATGGCTGGAGATCGTGTCTGCACAGTCCACTGTTCTCAATCTGTTCACTGCCTCAGTCCAGCTCCTCTGAGAGCCCTGGTGCCACTGATCCTATACGTGATCAGAGACGGTGTGTGTACACTGGGGTTGTTGTGCCTGTCTCTCGTGGGCTGTGGGAATTATTGATCGTGGGAGAGGAGGACGCACAAACTCACACATCCCAATGACAACTCCGCCATTTTCCTTTTGATCTCAGTGTTCCTCAGATGAGGCCAAACTTGCCAGGTAGAGACTGCTGCCTATTCAAAGACAAGCCTTTAACCATTAAAAACATTGAGTTGAAAGGAAGGAGAGTCTGTGAAGTCTGCAAATTGGATTCTGTTGCTTGCGATGCTCCAATTATACCTCCTGCTGTGATTTTCTTTTATTCTATGCAGGTCAAGGTATCTGGGAAAGTAAAAATTGATCTAGGGCCTGATCCTCCGCCTCTCATCAAGTCTCTGATGTCCATTTATATGTAAATATAAACAGGAGTCCAATTGAATGAACTGAATGTTAAATAGCTTTCCTGCGGTGATTAAGAGTGCTAAAATGGGGGGTTATAACAACTTTAAAGTTAGATACTTTAAATACTCAATTCTTCATTGAAGTACAGGGTCCCTTTATCAACTTTTTAAAAATGTACTTGTCACAGAGAATAGAATAAAATAGAATAAATTATTAAATAAATAAATAATATTTTTCTCTCTCAGCTTGTTGCAGAAATTGTGAGTTACAATTAAAGGTATGTGTTTGTAAGATGGGCACCTGGAGATCTAATGAAAGACAATATCTCAGCAGCATGAGGGGAAATGTTGTTTCCAGTCTTTTCAGGGTCTGAGACTTAAAGTTATCTGTTAAATATTAACCAACTGTATTGAAGTGGAGTACTGGCAGTCCCAAAATCCTGGCTGCTGGGCTGCTTGTGTTAAGACGTAATTAAGTGAATTGAAAAATGCTCAATCACGAGGCCATTGATGTTGCTCTGCAGAATTGTAATATTGTGATGAGATGCAGTTTATGTGTTTCAATGCAGCACCTTCCCAAAATGAAACAGAAGATGAGTAATTTGTCGAAGATAAAGTTTCTGCATCATTCTCCCATAAGGACGTTATTAATGGACTTGTCGTGGATAATTGCAAAGATGACGTTCTGGTTAATATCATTCTGATACTTCGGAAACCTTATGTTCACAAACCTATAATCACATGAGAGTGAAACCTGGATTTACTGTGTTTCATCATGAAAGATTTCAGGAAGAAGAAAAATGCGATGGACATAACTCAACTTTATAGCAGAATATGGTTGAGAAAGAAAGCTGTAGTCGTTTTAATTTAACTTTATAATGATTTATTTTATTTATTTATAGTTTCATATCTGTCTTTTCTCTTGCTTATCATTGGTGTATATAGATGCACCTGTTATTTTGTATTATTTATACACATTTAATATATCTATTATACAGTATCTGATTTAAGTGCCATATTGTATAATAATAATAATAATAATAAGAAGAAGAAGAAGAAGAAGAAGAAGAAGAAGAAGAAGAAGAAGAAGAAGAAGAAGAAGAAGAAGAAGAAGAAGAAATGTTTTCATCATCCTGAAAAAGAAAAATGCAATGGACTTAATAGCAGAACATGGTTCAGAAAAAAAGCCCTAATAACTTTATTATGATTTATTTTATTTATTTATGATTTTCTTCTTTCTTTCTTGTTTTCTTTCTTTCTTATGTTTCACAATCTTTTAGTTTCATATCCGTCTTTTCTGTTGCTTATCTATGTGTAAAGATGCACCCGTTTTATTATTCTTATTATTGTTCAAATTATTATGTTTTATTATTTATTATACAGTATCTGATTTAAGTTTCATAATGTTTGAAAATGCTAAATAATAATAACAACAATACAAATAAAACCATCGCACATCCGGCTGTTTGCTGTGAGACGCATTGACCAATCAGAGGAGCGGGCGGCAGTGGACGCATGCGCAGTGCGTGTGTACGTCTTGTTCCTTCCCAGCAGTCCAGAGGAGCAGAGTCCAGCTCAAAGAGACGTTTCTCCGAACTACTGACGAAACGTGAGTTTATTAAAGCGTTAACTTAGCGCTGAATCTCGTCACAGTGTTCATATTGTACTTTGGATTGTTTACTGTTTTTGAAAAGGTTGTTTACAGGCTGTTGTACGTCGCTAAACGCAAAAGGCGTCAAACCAAACAAACCACCTCCTGTCCAAACAGAGCGATCTTACCCAGTCCCGTGAGGGATCACCTGCTTCTTAACTGTGGGATACACTTGACTTGTGTTTAGGTGGAGAGCTGTTGTTGTTGTTTTTGTTGTTAATGTTTTGTGTGTGTCGTATTTCAGAGGTGAGGTCTGCTCTGTAGGATCCAGACTCACACAGTGCTTCAGCTCATGTGACAAACAGCAGAAGTTGTTCACGTCAAATGTGAACTTTGTATTGATTTCATTGAATTTCAGCTTATCCAAAGTAGTTGGATAAGCTTCCCCTTTAACTGTGGGTTTCTCTCCTCTTCCTTCTCGTCCATGCTTTTACTTTCATTTCCTCAGTGTGGACTCACTGCAAAGGGAAGGAGCCCTCATCATGGCCACTGCTGCTGCGTCTCCTGCTGCTCCTCCATCCTCTAAAAACAGCCTGAGAGAGGATCTGACCTGCGCCATATGCTGCGACTTGTTCCGCGACCCCGTCATGTTGGACTGCATGCACCACTTCTGCAGACCCTGCATCTCCAGGTACTGGAGGGGAACCCAGGGGCCCGTGACCTGCCCGCAGTGCCGCAAGGTGTTCACCTGCAGGCAGTTTCAGACCAACTACCTGGTCACTGCAATGGTGGAGAAGGTCAGGGCCACCACCTCGGACACGTACATCCAGAACCTGGAGGTGAGTCCGCCCCTCTAAGTCGACATAAAGTAACCATGGCTTCCTTCCACCATTTTATTCTTGGTCATCTGGGGAGTGGTAATCTTAAACAAATAACTTCCAGGGTTAATAAATGAATTATCAATAAGTGTTCTGTAACCTTTGAGTTCTACGATTTGAATACGGTGTTCTAGTTTTCTATTCAAGTCAACATCTGTGTTTATTTCCCTTATCTTAAAACTTATCTCGCTTGAATTGCTCAGGACAAAGTTCACTCGATACTCACTTTATATTACTTTGTATGACAGGATATGTGGATAAACAAAATACAATTAAAATGTTAAATTATTGACATCTGGCCAGGATCTGTACCATTTCATGAATGTTTGCCAGTTTGATGGTTTTATTTCCGATGACAGATGAGTTGTGTCTTTTTTTGCCTTTGCCATACTCTTCACTACGGCCTCCGCATCACTGTGGACAACCTCTGCTATCGCCTAATCTCCATCTCACACAGAACTTTCTTTTGGCAGGTGCTTCGTCCTCCTTTTCCTCAGTGGGTTTTTATTTGTTTTAAAGTTCGGTCTACTCCTTGTAGATTTCGCCATATCTCTCTAAATTAGCCCCTACCCCTGATTAGCTATTGTTCCCTGTTTGGTTTTTGGTTATGATCAGATGTTTGGACAGGCTCTGGCAAACAAGACCAGGTCAAAACCTAGCACATGGCTGGACCATATAGTATATGTTATGGTACAGTAACACAATAAGTAACATATTAATGGCGTAATTGCATCGTATAGCCCTTTTTCTGTTTGCACTTCAGCTCATTACACTGACTTTTTAAGAGGGGGGGGCTGGTTACAGTGCGTTGAATGTGCGGTTCAACTTATTTAGACATTTTCCTTCACACATACAGCTCCTCCAGGTAATATTTAGAAAAGTTCAGGATTGTACTGCTTGTCTGTACACAGTTTTTTGTTTTGCGTGCAAACCCCCATCTGGTTACAGACTGCTCCACCTCTCTGACTCACTGAACATAGTAAACACAGAGAACTGTGAGCGTGTCACTTGCAGGACAGGACTGGAGACTCTTCTATGGAAAGGAGCTAATGTTTGTCCAGTAGCTAGTAGCTAGTAAAGCAGTTAGCCTTTTTTGTTTTATTTCCCCTGGTGTATCACGATCAGCGTGACATATGCAAATAAGTATATTTACCCGGGTGTCACCTCTCCATCTCTACCAAATCGTAGCTGGAGCCGATCAAAAACGGTTTCTACTGCAGAATCATTTGACCCGGCAGTAAAGGCTGATTGTATCCATTCCTATTGCAGACAAAAGCCTCATGTTAGTGGGTTTAAGATTCCCCTCCACAGAGTCTAGTCTGCTCTGATTGGTCATCTCTCACAGCCTGCGGCAGAAAGCGACTGACAACTCCAGATGCAAAAAACTCATCAGCAAGCTTGTAAACTTACCACTAGAGTTGATTGATGAAATAGCTTGTTATGTGCAGGTTGATCCGACAAAAAAAACCAATTACCCACAAATACAATTTTAATTAGTAATAAACTCAATGTTTGGGGTCCTGCACTGACACACTGGCCCTCAAAAGTTGGAGCTGCTGGTTGTTCAGTAGCAGCATAGTCGGCGATGCAGTGCAGTGTTTCCCTCAATTGCCTAGATTGTCCTGCGATAATCTATTTAGTCCTTTAACAATATAATAATCATAATGAACCAAATTAAAATGTGCTGTTGCAAGCATAGATTCACTCAGCCCCTCTGAGTCTCTCGCTCTCATTATCTCGCTCTCTCTCCCCCCTCTGCTTTTCAGAATCTGCTGACCCAACATAACAATAATATACAATATATACATGTCTCTGTTAAGGTATTATTATAGTTTTATATAAACTACCGTTCAAAAGTTTGGGGTCACCCAGACAATTTCGTGTTTTCCATGAAAACTCTCACTTTTATTTATCAAATGAGTTGCAAAATGAATAGAAAATATAGTCAAGACATTGACAAGGTTAGAAATAATGATTTTTATTTGAAATATTAATTTTGTTCTTCAAACTTTGCTTTCGTCAAAGAATGCTCCATTTGCAGCAATTACAGCATTGCAGACCTTTGGCATTCTAGCTGTTAATTTGTTGAGGTAATCTGTAGAAATTTCACCCCACGCTTCCTGAAGCACCTCCCACAAGTTGGATTGGCTTGATGGGCACTTCTTGCGTACCATACTGTCAAGCTGCTCCCACAACAGCTCAATGGGGTTGAGATCTGGTGACTGCGCTGGCCACTCCATTACAGACAGCATACCAGCTGCCTGCTTCTTCCCTAAATAGTTCTTGCATAATTTGGAGGTGTGCTTTGGGTCATTGTCCTGTTGTAGGAGGAAATTGGCTCCAATCAAGCGCTGTCCACAGGGTATGGCATGGCGTTGCAAAATGGAGTGATAGCCTTCCTTATTTAAAATCCCTTTTACCTTGTACAAATCTCCCACTTTACCAGCACCAAAGCAGCCCCAGACCATCACATTACCTCCACCATGCTTGACAGATGGCGTCAGGCACTCTTCCAGCATCTTTTCACCTGTTCTGCGTCTCACAAATGTTCTTCTGTGTGATCCAAACACCTCAAACTTTGATTCGTCTGTCCATACACTTTTTCCAATCTTCCTCTGTCCAATGTCTGTGTTCTTTTGCCCATATCAATTTTTTTCTTTATTGGCCAGTCTCAGATATGGCTTTTTCTTTGCCACTCTGCCTAGAAGGCCAGCATCCCGGAGTCGCCTCTTCACTGTAGACGTTGACACTGGCGTTTTGCTGGTACCATTTAAAGAAGCTGCCAGTTGAGGACCTGTGAGGCGTCTATTTCTCAAACTAGAGACTCTAATATACTTGTCTTCTTGCTGAGTTGTGCACCGGGGCCTCCCACTTCTCTTTCTACTCTGGTTAGAGCCCGTTTGTGCTGTTCTCTGAAGGGAGTAGTACACACCGTTGTAGGAAATTTTCAGTTTCTTCGCAATTTCTCGCATTGGAATAGCCTTCATTTCTAAGAACAAGAATAGACTGGCGAGTTTCACATGAAAGTTCTCTTTTTCTGGCCATTTTGAGAGTATAATCGAACCCACAAATGTGATGCTCCAGATACTCAACTAGCTCAAAGGAAGGCCAGTTCTATAGCTTCTCTCACCAGCAAACCAGTTTTCAGCTGTGCTAACATAATTGCACAAGGGTTTTCAAGGATTTTCTAATCATCCATTAGTCTTCTAAGGCGATTAGCAAACACAATGTGCCATTAGAACACTGGAGTGATAGTTGCTGGAAATGGGCCTCTATACACCTATGTAGATATTTCATTAAAAAACAGACGTTTCCACCTAGAATAGTCATTTACCACATTAACAATGTATAGAGTGTATTTCTGATTAATTTAATGTTATCTTCATTGAAAAAAACAGTGCTTTTCTTTGAAAAACAAGGAAATTTCTAAGTGACCCCAAACTTTTGAACGGTAGTGTAGATATATAGTTATGTACACTACATCGTTTTATAGTTATTGACTGATATTTATTATTTATTTATTTAATCTGCCATGGTTTCTGTCCACACTCTGATTTGTTTTTACATAATTCTTGTGCAGAAACAGCTGAGAGAGACGTTGGAGAGCCACCGCCTGCGGAGGGAGGACTACATCAACAGCATTCACAGAGAGAAAGACAAGATGGAAACAATAAAGGTACAACACTCCTCCGGGAGGGGAGGCTGGAGGGATGGCAGCACTTAACAGATAAGAACACACATGTTCCTGTCTAATGGCTGTTTGCAATACCTCGTCCTGCATGTTTAGTTGTGTTTGCAGATGTGGGAATTGACACTTCACATTTGACTCGTTTCAGTGTCAGTTGTGCAGAGGGAATCCTTGCATGATAATGTTTCCGTCAATTTTGCATTGGGAGAAAAAACCTGTTGCATTAAACCAAGTACCTTTACTTTTGCTTTAAGTTACTTAAAAAATGGACGAGACTTGCGTACATGAAATTGCACAAGGACGGGGGACAGAAAGGAAACCATAGCTAATGTATTTAAGGCAGATGGATGGTAAAGAGCTTGAGTTTATCCGTGCACGCTGTGATGAGATGATGAACAGGAAATCCTTCCTATCGTTGTGAGACACTTTGATGTCTTTGCTGAAATGTGTTGCTTCACTGTCTCTTTTTTGTTCCTCTTTAGAAAAGTGTACTCGAGTGGGAGTAATTGGGTGTTTCTAAGAC
Organism: Hippoglossus stenolepis; assembly: GCF_022539355.2. Lineage (NCBI taxonomy): Eukaryota > Metazoa > Chordata > Actinopteri > Pleuronectiformes > Pleuronectidae > Hippoglossus > Hippoglossus stenolepis. The sequence continues at coordinate 11,437,415 of NC_061489.1, forward strand.
CGAACCCTCCGTGATGGAGCATCAATCTTATTCATAGTTGCTCTAGCGCCTGAATGAAGCCTCCTGCTTTAAAGTGAAGGAAATAAATGCAGCGGCAAGCCTCAGGTCGACAGTTCCCGTTCACAATCGTAACTTTTCATAATCATGGTTATTCTGAAATGAAATGAAAAACAATATTAAAATCTTAATATTAATAATAAATTATATCCCCATGCTGCCTTTTGTTTTTAATGCTGATGTATACAAGATACTCAGTTTTTGCAAAAGTCTCTGTTAATATATGCTTAAATACAATCAAATTGAATCGTCCACCTTTGAGTATGGGTTTATTTGACGTCTTCTTAATGTTGTTTAATGTCTGTACGACAATATTAAATGTCCATCTTAGTTTGAGCAGGTTATGAGTAAATGTTTTTACGAGTAGTCACAGGGAACTAACATTTGTACAGAGCCTGTTTCATGAGGAACATAACACAGGCATCGCACATGGTCAGTAAATCAGCATTAATGCAGACTCGCTGTTGGAGAGTATAATTTATTGTCAGTTCCTGCTGTTATGATTGGGAACCCTCCTTACGAACAAGCAAACAGATAGGAAGTGGATAGCGAGAGAATGCGCGGTGTGATTTGTTAAAAAAAAGCCACTTGGCATCTTATCTAACTCCTTAAGTGGTTGAGGAAAAATTACAGCGCTGCCAAAATGAATTCTTGCTTTAACATCACTGAATCCTCCCTTCAGAGATTTGGAGCAGATCTGCAGGTCCGTGTCAAAGCGGAATTCAGAGCTCTCCATCAGATACTGGACGATGAGGAGTCGTGTATGCTGGAGCAGCTGAGGAGGGAGCAGGAGGATGAGCTGGAAAAGGTCCAGCGCCACCTGGAGGCTGTCAAACTGGCCGTGAGGGAGCTGGAGGAGAACATGAGAGTGCTGCAGCAGGCTAGTGCCTCCACTGAAAACATCGTACTGACCGAGGTGAGGGCCTTAGTTCGGACAAAAAGTCTAAATGTGTATTAACGTTTGTGTTCTCAAAGTAGCTGTCGAGCCATAAATTCATCTTATCTAAATAGCATCTAATTTGATTTGTTTGAAACTATAGTCTTTTTTAACACGATTTTTCTTTCATTTCCTGCTGTAGCTCCCACAGCTAAGGTAAGTGTTCATTTTAGTGTTACTACTGATTGCCTTTGGCACTTTGTACCTGTCATGTGCTTATTAGATTTCTAACTGCATTTGTGCAGAGAATAAATGGTTCGAGCTCAAAGTATGTTTGCCTTTTTCCCCCCACAGACCATATGCACAGGTGGATGCTGCCCCAGAGTTCGATATAAACACTTTCAGCAACAAATACATGGCCCCCTTACAGTACATCACATGGAGAAAGATATTCAAGTCTTTGAAGCCAGGTAATTTCCCCTCTAATGTGCTTCACAGGGAAAAGATTTCAGCCAAGAACCAGTTCTGCCTCATGAAGGGGAGTAATTAAGATGTTGAAGTGCTAACGCAATCACAGTAATGACACCATTGTTCCAGTGATGGGATATTTATTTAATTTGCAATCTGTTGAATTCTTTTACTGAGTAAATCATCAGTATTATCGTTTAATTAATTATTTTCTCCCTAAGGTCCGTCCCCGCTGACGTTTGATGTTGACACAGCGCACCCGAGTGTCAGAGTCTCCAGGGATAAAACCTTGGCGGTCGAATGCGACGGCATGACATGGCACTCGGACAACAGCAAGCGCTTCCTCCAGTGCGTTAACATTCTGGCTGCCCAGGGCTTCCACACAGGGCGCCACTACTGGGAGGTAGAAGTGGGCTCCAAACCCAAATGGGACCTGGGCGTGGCCTCGGAGGCCGTGGACAGACACTCGCGGATCAAGCTGGGTCCAGAAAGCGGCTACTGGACTCTGCGGCTGCGTAACAGGAACCAGTACTCCGCCGGCACCCAGCCCTGGACCAGGCTGCAGCTCGGGTCCTCCCCTCAGAGGCTCGGCGTTTTCTTGGACTGCGAGGAGAGGAGAGTGTCCTTCTACAATGCAGACGATATGAGCCTGCTCTACTCGTTCGCCAATGGGCCGAGGGGCAAGGTGTTCCCCTTCTTCAGCCCGTGCATCAGTGGCAACAGTCTGGAACCTCAGCCTATCAAACTCCTCCACTACCCGCCTGTTGCGCTGTCTGGCTAACATGGCCGCAATCATTTTTTAAAAGCTTTTTAGTTGGTAAGAGCTGTCAATTCACTTATTGACCAAAGCCTGTTCTCACTCACAGCAATTTGAGGACATTATTGCCATAGTTTGCATTACGGTGCCATATCACAAGAAGGTTCTAGTTGCTGTTATGACTTGCTATGAAAATCTCCACTTAAAAAAAATTCCATTCTACTGTAGTCATTCTGAAGAGGCTCACCCAGGCTGTTGGCGCGATCAGCACAAATGCATAAAAGCACACCATCATTTCGGGTTGAACGTAGTGAAGCCGAGATGCATCTAATCTCAGGCTCCACACTGTTCAACCAATGATACGCTCTACATGCATAGATGATCTATCTAATGATTATCTCTGTCTGTCGACTCACTTCTAAACTGTTGTTTTTTTTAATCTACCTTGAGTTAAATCATCATGACGGAATCATATTGAATTTTACTTTGAGATTCTGTTTAATAACATAGATTTACCTGATTTATACATTAGTCTGAAATGAAACGTTGGTATGTTTTTATTTGAGATGTTTCTTGATGTTAAATTATAGCACTTTATGAGTTCTTATGCTGATTTAGCTTCTGTTGATTTGTCATTGCACGTTCATTTATACACTTTACATGTGCCTAGAACACGTGGTATCATGCACTTGATTGTTTATTAGTGGTGGCTGAGAGAACGACTGGGATTCAGTCCATGCAGTACATTTTGCATTGTTGACATGTCGGTTAGATGCTTCATCCTGTACAAGATCAAACACACAAAACGGTTATTGTAAAAAAAAAATGTGCTGATACAAATAATAAACCAGATCACTTCTTTCTTAAATAAACGCTGTCTTGGATTCTTTTTCTGCAGCTGTTACACTGCACACTGTCATGACCTCACTTGAAATAATCAAGGATGTTATTAAGCATCATCAAAGCAGAGCCCGCCACCGAGAACGCGGCACTTGATGGGAATCCAAAGCCATTCGGCAAGAGCGACAGGCGGAGGGTTGTTGACTCCCCTGCACCTGGACTGGAGCGTTTGAACACACAGGCAATCTCTGACACTCCAAACAGCGAGAATAGGCGGGCTCTCGGGTTATCTTCACAAACACACGAGAGCACTGACGTCCTGTTTCCTGCTGTCAGGTGAAAGGTCAGATAAACAGAGTGACAGTGGCGACTCCTCTGGACTGCCGGGATGGGCCTCGGGGGCACGCCGCAGCCGGACGCTGTTGCCTCCTCTGCTGACTGGAAAAGTGGCACAATGAACTGCACCAGAGGGGACCCATGCTTTTCCTGCCCAGCGGCTATATACCCCCATATGGGTATGGATGCACCGACAGCTCACATATCACACACTGCTGCCACTGGTCGGGACCGGAACTAACTCAAGCTCCTGAATGGAATAGAGGTTTGGTATTAAAACAATTGTGTCCAAATACATAATCCTCTCTGCTTAACCCAACTATAATGTGTTCAAAAACACCCTCAGTGTCCAGGAGTCAATTTTGAACTGTGTAGCGTGCAAACCACTGCCCAGGCCCAACAGTCCCCTTAAATCCAGACAAACTGCACAAAATGTACAAACTTATAGATATTAGTTCAGTAAATATGCCAAATCCGCCCCCTCCCCCATCATGATGCATGAAGGATTGCCTGGAAATTAGTGAAAATGTCAAAATAAAGCTCTTATCTTTCAAAGTTAGTGAAAAAAATAAATTCTGGATCCACCCCTTGGTTTGGATCTTTGACAAAATTCAATGGGTTCTTCTTTGGTCCATGTCCCATTCTTCCGTCAAGTTACACGGAAATCTGATCCAACAAACAAACAAACCCACAGACGGGTAAACACAACCTCCTTGACTGAGGTGATGAATGCTAAAATATCTCTGCATGTGCTCAAAGTGTAAATACACTGTTTGCCAACACGTTATGGGATCTCCTTGAAAACGAGATGATTCATCTAAAGGGGTTCATCCCATGACCATAACATTTCTAATGTTCGCTATTTCAACTTTATAAAGTGACGATATGTCAGTGCTATGTTTACTACTTGTTTTGTGAAGAGTAAAGTTAGTATTAGATTAAAAAATGAAAGAACTCTGCAAGGGTTCACTGACCAGCCCCCTACCACTTAATGCATTAGCTTCATGGGGGATTAGTTGGTAAACAATTTACATGCAGACATGCTGCTGTGCTGCTCCTTCCTCTGACCAAGGAGACCTTCATAATTGAAAGCGAACATGACCTACAACTGAAGAGAAATTTTGGCCAACAATCAAAACAAAGCAGAAAAAAGACCCACTTGAGCAATGACAGCCACTTCAAGCAGCTCGGCAGAGGGCTTCGCCGTGCACGGGCCCATGGGTGTGAACTTAGGCAGTGAACAGCGGGCTGCATGCGTGCACCACATCCTTCCTACGATAGTGCCCGTGGATCTGTAATGTGTTTCCTGACCTGAGGATGGGCCGGACAGAGTGCTGGCACTTCAAGGACGGGTCCTTGAATCCTCAGCTGTCTCTCAGGAGCCAGCAAGATTATAAACTCAACCCTTTTCATCTGGCTCGGCAGGGGCCATCATGCTGTCCTGCATGACAGGTTATTGTTTGTTATGTTGTCTGAATGCTTATGTGTGCAGATTATTATTATACTGGACACTCAAGTGTTTTTATTGCGTTTATGACCTTATTGGTTTTTACATTCATAATGAGATTTGGTTACTCTCTGGACAGAGCTTTGTTACACTGTCAGCACGATTTTGTGTGTTTATTTTCCTCTGAAGCCGAGGGCACTGCGGGGCTCGGACCAGGGGAACATTTTAATTACAACCATTCAATCACAGCATTGTGTTTTAAGGTCACAGAGGTGCATTGCTGTAAGAGATCTGAAGGGACACGCATTCCCACACAAAAACACAAAATGCTCCTTTGACCCCCGTTATTCCCCACACTGCTGATGTTAGCGCCTCCATTGCTCAGAAATCCCAGAGAATAACAACAAGAAAAATATTTGTTTCTCAGTCGTCTTATCGACAGCTGCTTGATGGGGGGGCGGGTTTTCAGCACAGTGAAGGAACAGTCAGCAGAGAGTCTGGAGTCAGCCAGTGTTGTTATTATTGTAATAGATTTCCAGATACAGCGTTCTATTGATTTTACAGTGCTTTGCTGGTGTTGGAAAGCAAAGCTGTCTGGAATTGATTGCACTGGCTAGAATGGGCAAACTGGTTCTTAAGCGGCTCCACCACACATCTGACTGGACTGGACTGGATTTGTAGATAGAAAATACTCTTAATGAATGACACACACGCCTGCCACCAACATCTGTGTGTGTGTGTGTGTGTGTGTGTGTGTGTGTGTGTGTGTGTAAACACTGACTTGTCACGACCAGTAATCCTCATAGAGACCAAACCCTAGTCTTCATTGGCAGAATGTAATTTCTTAGATCCCGGTTAAAGTTAGGGTTAGGTATGAATTAGTCATGGTTACAGTTAGGGATAATGTTTTGGTCTGGCTGTACACAATGACTGGAAGTCAATGCAAAGTCCTAAATGGCACTCAGTGGAGCACTTACCTCAGCCAAGGCATAACAGTCCACTTATGAAACCACATTTAAATTCACTAGATCCGGATACTTATTTGAATCAGCACCAAATTGTACACAATCATAAATATAGGTCCCCCAAACATGTCTGATTTCTGTGGATGTGTGCGTGTGTGTGTGTGTGTGTGTGTGTGTGTGTGTGTGTGTGTGTGTGTGTGTGTGTGTGTTTGCAGGAGTGGTTGCATTTACAGATATGATTTGGAGCAAGTAAATAAGAAATCTTGCCTTGAAATGCGTGTGTGTGTGTCTGTGTGTGTGTGTGCACATCTGTGTATGGGAGAGAGAAAGAGTGATCACCCAAGTGCCCTCACCTCGTACCCTCTTTTGACTTTTCATTTCCCAGTGTATATGGTACATGAGTTTTCAATTTCCAAAATCTGTCTCTGTAAAATAAAACAGGGTCGACAGCACCTCACCGTTGGCACACTGTGCTCTTAGTACATGATTTTCGTTCACACTCTGAAGACTCCCTGAGGAGGATGGACATGGGCACGGGGGGGAGGGTGGTGAATGGGACTTGTACAAGGCTGGAGGAACTCTGCACAGTTAAGCTGTTGCTCTGAGTCATTGTTCCATCTGACCCTTTGCAAGCATAAAGACAAGCTGTTACAGAGCGACTCCCCAAGGCCCCTCTGGTCAGCTTGTTGAATGTGGAGAAGAATTTGTGTTCTTAATAAGAAAAGGACCATTCTACCTCAAATTAATAACGAGCATTTGACCTGAACAGGTCAGATTACACTGACATTAATGGTGTCAGAGGAGTTACAGACTAGATATATTTGACCGAAGGTAATATTCTTCTTATTTCCCTCCAGAGGCCGTGTCTCTGTTCTCTCAGTGCGGTTTGTTTGCTTCATGTGGTGATGACACTGCCATTTTCCTGTGGTGGATTCAGAAGAATTTCAGATTTTATAAAGATGACCTGCCAAGCTATTTGGAGGCATCTGAAAATCAGAGGACGAGAATAATAATCATGATAATAACAAACAACGGTCTGAAGAACGGCCTGTGCTCAAAATGTTTCCTAGCCAGGAGATGAAATATATAATTTTCTGGGAGCATCAACTGGCGCGTGGATGTCTTCCGATTTTTGTCACTTCTGTTCAGCACCAAGTGTTTGTCAAGTTTGGATGTGTGTATCTTCTGGGTTCTTCCAGGAGGGATTTAAACACTCACAAAATATGAAAAATAAACTCCATATCAAGTTATTTGTACAAAAGAAATAAACTGAAATTCTGCATCTCTTTATGAGCATTATAAATTCCTTCATCATTGAAGCTGAACTGTGTGACCTATACTTTCTTTTATAATCTTAAAATGTATAATATGCTTATTAAAGGTCTTAAACACAGAAGATGTCACCAACCCCCCCCCCCATCCCCATTGTATCCTATAAATAAAGGTTTTGATATAAACCTCCGTTTATAGGCCGGTTTAATATCTTGTAAGTTATAGGTGGGATGCAGAGAGATGTGATTGATGTTGGCCACTGTATAATTGGCTCATGCATATTATTGACAGCCAAGGGCCTGGCAGACTGCCCCTCGGGTGCAAAGGGTGGGGGGGTAATCAGTGACTGTAATCATGCAGTGTTGGGTTATGGGTCAACCAGGGCGTGTGCTGATGTCTAACAACACATCTGTTCCAGAAGCCATGTTACTCCACAGGCACAGCAATCATTGTTTATGCAGGAGCTAGCAATCCATCTAACAAAAAGAATCAACATAGAAATAATGATTACAGTTTAAAGTGTTTTAATTATTAATAATATGATTGATTCTGACAATGTCTGTTGTCATGCATGAAGGCAGCAGCACGTCATGATGTCTTTAGACCTGGATGTCTTCTCCCCAACTTTCTTATAAAAATATTTAGATAATGAAACAGGGAACTTTAACTAGGCCCCACGTTGTTTATCGCGTTCATAAAATGCTAAATTCTGCTCTATATCATGTTGTGAACATCAAATTGCAAAGTGTGATGCAACATATACATTTAAACTGCAACAGTTAGTCAATATACTATCATTGAGGCATTTAAATAATAAAACGTTATTCTTTACATTATATGTATTATTTACACAATATATTATCATTATGAGACACTTAAACTATACAAATTTATTCTTTAAATTATACATATTATTCAGATGATATATTAGCATATATATAATATACATATATAAAATGCTTTTTCAGTCTCACTTATGCTCCATAGCATGTTGGAAACATCATATTGCAAAATTTGACTATATATATATATATATATATATATATATTATATGTATGGGTGTATACAATTCTCTAATATTTATATCTTTTATATATTTTCTATGATCATAATAATATATATGTTAAAAAATGTTAAAAAAGGTATTTCTCGCCCCCATCAGAAGTATGATGGCGCCAACCTATGCAAACAGGGAACACGTGCACGCACGTACCACGCACACACCTCCAACTCAGCGTGTTTTATATGAACTGGACGGACGCGTGTGCATGCGCTCCCGTCACGAGCGCAGGAAAGGGAAATCATTGTAAATCCCATTCAGAGCCCGATGCATCCTCCAACCAAGCAGGAGGGAGAAAAAGTTGTTTTTTTACTCTTTTCCTCAGTTTCGGCTCCCTCCTCCTCCTCTCTGACACACACACACACACACACACACACACACACACACACACACACACACACACACACACACACACACACACTGACATCCACCTGAGTTGGTTCTCCATCCGCGCACATTCATTCAAACCAGCTCTCCACTCTCGCTCCAGCGGAGTTCAAACTTATAACAGCCTCGATTTCTTTCTTCCTTTTCTCTTCATTGCTTTTGACTCTAACACCAGGAGCCTGAGGACTGAAGACTGCTGCTCTTCTGGACCGGAGATCTGGAGATGAAGACAGACTCTACGCTTCTCTGTCGGACTTGGATTGGATTAGCGTTTGTCTCAGGTGAGGAGGCTTCTCACCCTCAAAGTTTCCAGCGCACTACTTTCCTACGTGGTGGTCGAGCTGACCGTTTTACTCTGACTTCAAGTAAATAATTGATCCTTTATTTACTTTTACAGAGCTCAAAGTTTTGATTCATGTTAAACTGAGGGTTTAAACCGAAGCTGGGTGGATCCTGAATTTGAGACTTTTCAGATTTTAATGACTTGTTTTCGAGATGTTTTATTAATTATAACGTCTAGGTTATTTTATAATGGACATCGAGAAGTCCTCTAAATCCCTCATGTTTGCATAAGAAACATCTTCTTTTTTTTTCTAAATCCACTGAATTAATGAGACTCCACTTGCAGTTAGGCACTAGGGGGAGGCATGCTGATACTGTGTTTGATAAAGAAGCAGCTGATAATTGATGATGCTCAACTTAAGCAGGAATAAACAGCGGATTTTGTTCAGTTCTACAGTGTTTTACATGACAGTTTATGTGAGCCTATGTAGGTCAAGATTTTAAGAGGCAGAGTGGGAGCGGAGCTGACTCATGTACTGGACATGTGGAGGATATAGGGACAGAGAGGGGGAAGATTCCTTCACGTCTCAGAGTGGGGCCTTTAATGTAAATGTATTTCTGTAAAGCAAGTGAAAGGTGGGAGAATATTCAGTACAGTACATTTCATTTAGCTGACGCTTTTATCCAAAGCGACTTGCAAAAAGTGGATTCAACCATGAGGATACAAACCCAGAACAACAAGAATCGAGAAAGTACAATTTTCTTCGAGATTATCACTTGTGTCCAGTACAGACCAACTTGTTGCAAGGAATTCTGGGTGATTTTCTGTGTGATCTGCCACCACATCGTGGGCTTTTAGGTCTTCAGAACTCATGGAACTAGCTGCAACTACTATAACAAACTTTTAGATTTTAAGCACTTTCTTTTAATTGCACTATTTTGTATTATTTACTTGAAAGAGAGTCGTCTAATCGACAATATTACTTGGAAATCTGGTTGAGAATTGTTTGCTGTTTTCCTGCACTGACTGAATGTAGTGCTTGGCGATACGGCCAAAAATTATACAGAGATAATAAAAAAATGTTCATATCACATAATGATTACGATAAATGTCACATAATTATTTCTTTTCAGTTTAAAGACAGATTCTTGCTCCTGACTGAAGGTTGTGGTTTTAAACTCATCTTTATGAGAATGACTAACACTTTTCAAACGTGAGGTAGATCAGTTATTTGTTTTACCTCCTCACTGTGTTTTGCATGAAGATTATATTGAGAATGTGATTGTTTGAGTTGTGCATCACTGATTTGGGTTGAACAGCTGTTTTATTAAAGACCAGGGAATATGCCTGAGAGGGGCAGACACCATATGGCTGCTCAAATCATAACTTCAGGGTGGAGGCATTGGGGCTCGTTGCTCTCATAAATATCACTGAGCTGTGGGCTGGGTGGGTCACTGTACATTCGGAGGAACAGATAAACAGTGGCTCTGTTTCTCCGGAGAAGGGATGAGGACTAAAGACAATCACATCCATTTCAGGCGAATCGCTGACCTCGGCTCAGTCACAGTAAACCTTATCAAGCTTCTGCATTGATATAGATTTTATAACGTGTGACAAATAGTTTTATGGTTTTTCTGGTCCGTCTTCTCTTTTCACCTGGCTATGTATTCTTTAGGGACTATATCCAGACCTTTGCAAAACCCAAAGCAAAGTGAAAACACACAAACTAGACTTTTTCTTTCGTCCACAGTTTGTTATGTGTAACTCAGTCTGACAGTTCCGTGTGGTTTTATCTGTGGAAAGACTTGTTTTCAACCCTGTTAATTCACCAACACAGCTCCGCCACCTTCCTCAGCTGATGCTAAAACGTTTAAGTAGAGGCACAATGTCCTGGAGGCAGAGAAAAAACAACACTTTTAAATCAGATAGTCACGTTTTTCAATTACACCCTCACAGTGTGTACTCCTGAGACTGAGTGCCACATAGGGGAGAGAAAGAGGTCATGTCCAACCTGTGTGTGTGTGTGCGTGTGCATGTGTGTGTGTGCGCGTGTGCGTGTGTGCGTGTGTGCGTGTGTGTGCGCGTGTGTGTGTGTGCGTGTGTGTAAAATCCAGAACTGACCCAACTAAAATGTAGAAAAGCTATAAACTGTTTACCTTTTGTTTGCCGTCTGACTTTGGAAGTCTCTTGTTGAATAAGTTATTTGTTAGCTTTTTATTTATCAATTAAATCTTGATCAAAACAGAAATATTAAATAATAGGAAATAAAAACAGAAATTTTAAATAATAAGAAATAAATGAATCACATGTCACATATAAGTGACATGTGATGTGTGAAATTCAATTAAAAAAACAGAAGGAAGTGTACTGCATCACTCCGAACAATTTATTTGTTATCTGACTTTTGAAAGTCTTGTGCGAGAACATTAAATACGTTATCCCTCAAATAATATCTTAAAATCCCTGATATGTCTTCAGCTTGAGGAGTTCCACATTTCAATGTGAGCCTGCTGAGAGCCCTGGTTTCCCATCGTTATGATCAGTGGGCAGGATTGAAGGAGAGCGGATTGTAGACCTGCCAGCCCAGAAGTCACTGTCCTTGGCAGAGGGGGGTAAACACAGCAGCTGCATTTTTTTGGAGTTTTGAGATTTCACCCCGAGCCATTTTCTACCATCCTCCTGTCACGCTCTGCCTCTGGTTCGAATTAGGCTGGTTTGAAAACATTTATTACACAGCTACAGACCTTCTGCCTCATTTTAAAGAGACACGTTGGCGCAGCTCCTCTGGTTGAGGATACTGTTTAAATGAGTTGTGAATCACTGATTGATTCACCTCCTCTTGTTTTTGTTGCATGATAATTAGCTGTTAACGTTCCCAGTCAAAGAGGCCACATATGAAAGCAGCAAATCGTTCCTTTTTTTTTGGTTTAAAGCTGAGCTCCAGAGCCAAATGATCTTTGGCTTACCCTGGGTCTCGGGTACATATTGTTGATATTGCTTTTAGCAGAGTGTTTTCTGTACGCATACCTCTGCTTGATCAGATCATCCCAGAAATCGGACTCTTGACTTTGGGTATTATTCTTGTCGTCCACTTATAGTGGTTGAGTTGTTTTAGCCAACAATAGCCCCCTATTCTCAGCACTGATCTCAGGATTCAACCTCAGGACTCTGAGGAGCAGACCCTCGGTGTCTGTCCTTGAGTATCTTGTTCTATCAGCTGGAGAGCAGCTCGGATGAGAGAGGAATGCTGCTGCCGCTGCTCCGTGTGGGAAGCTCTCTGCAGTAAAGTCCAAATAAATAGGGAGTCCGGTGCCTCACTCATCACTGGCATGGAGCAGTAAGGCCCTTTGGGCATTCAGATGTCTGGTCACTCACTTTCTCATCATGCTAAAGACCCAACACCCCAAATATGTCTAGAGCTGAGAGATAAGCTCTTTCAACACCAGCAATCTGCAGCAGAAGCCAAATATGTCTAAGCTGGTGTTAGTAAGTTGATGAAAACCATCTGTGGTAATGCTGTTGCTGGATTTCTGATGGCAGGCTGGATGGCACAGTCAGTTGGTTGGTCCGTGATGTGGGTCAAAACCGAAAATCTCAATAACTGCTGGATGTATTGCCATTCAAAAAAATCTGTATTTTTTTAAACTTGTCTGTAATAAAAGTTGCCTGGGGCTACAAAGATATTGTACAAAGCCAAGATAGACAACTTTCTCATGTGATCACTGGTGTCGTTGGTTGAGTGTGGGTGAGTGGAGTGAACAATCTTAACCCTACTACAAAACTGTTCCTCAACACAGTGGTTCTTTCATTACATCAACAATCTGGAGAGGCAGCTGAATCCAGTGTAGCGTGATACAGGTAACTAGAGAATTTTAGTAGCAGGCTTTATCTGACCAATAGCTGCTGTACGGTAGATGATCGTGTTGGTGCGGCCAAAAACCTTGCACCTTTTCAATGTACAGTGAGCAGACGCGCCCTGAGGGGAAACTCAACCAGCCACAGTTTGGGTCATTAGCTGTGAATGTCTTCCCTCACATGCCTCAGAGTGCTGCAGTACATTTCAAAGTTGACTGTCTGACCCTGCGTTAAATGGAACACTGACTGAATGCCTGCTGCATGCACATTGCAGTGCAACATTCTGCTCTGCCTCCTCTGTATGTCCAGATCTTAGTGTGGATTATTCATTGCAGCTATTCACTTGACTGTTTTGCATTACTGTACTACTGCTTGTTTCATTTGGTTGATGTTGTTGTGCAAGTTTGCCCACAAACTTCTTAAGATGCACAAAGGAAATCGGACTAAGTGAGCTGTCAGAAATCTGCTGGTATGGCTGCGGACTCTTGGGGCTGGGTTTTGCCAGAATAGAAAAAGGTTTGAACATGGTGATCAGTCATTAGACGGCTGAAGTGTATTTATTATAGTCATTTAAGAGAAGGCAGAGATGAGATATCACATGGATCTCGGGATTAGGACCTATTTCATGACCGTTTCCCGTGGGAGGTATTCATAGCGTTGAAATATTTGTGCAAAGAATGAAAAAACGGAGCTCAAACCAGGACTCCTTGCTTACCTCCTCACAGCGGACCGATCATTCTGTGGAATTAGTGATTGTTAGTCTCGGGAAGCTATGGAAATGATCGGACACAGCCTCCACCACCATCATTTCTGACAGCGAAGTACGTTAAGGAATGAGTTACACAGAGAAGGTGTTTTTCAGAATCATCCCTTCATGGTAATTTTCAACATCCTGAGAAGTGAAATGAAAGGTTGGACGCAGCAGGCTCCCTTTTAGCTCCGACCTTCTCTTTGCATTCTTCAGCCACTCTTTCACACTGGGAAAAATTACCATGCAGACGAGGTCTGACCTATTGATTTTATTATTTTTTCCCCTCTTTCTCACTCCTTTCTGTCAGGTTATGAGGTTCACATTGCAGTAAGCAGAGAGCGCAGAGGAATTAATTTTAATAATGCTTTGCCCACAGAGTGCTTGAACTATGACTCTGACTATATTAGCCCACACATGATGTCGTACGAGTGAGAACAATTAAACACATGGGTGCTTTTAGCAGGAAGTTGAAATAGATTCTATATTGCTTTTGGTTGTGACTGACAATGGACTTTGCACATTTTTCAGTTCAGCATAAATTTGGCAAGCTGCTACCATTTAGAATTTGTTTGTATAACAGAGTATTAGAGCCAAATTGAATAGGTATGAGATTTTGAGAATCATTTTGTAATATTACGAGAATTAGGTTGTAATTGAGAGGAAAGTCATAATATTATAAGAATGAAGTTGTAATTTAATTAGAGAAAAAATAATATCTCAAGAAAAAGACGTCAGATGAATAATATTTAATACCGAAGAAGTCCAAATGTTTTGAGAAAAAGAAAAATTATTTTGACAAAACACCAAGGAAACCATGTGCTCGCTGGACCTTCACTCCCTCTGGATCCAAACTCCACGAAACCGTTTTGAATAGCAAACACACACACACAACAAAGAATAGGCTTAAGTTCCAACCACTAACAAATATTTTCTCCAAGTCCGTAGGGTTAGGGTGCTGATGTGGCAAATGATTAAGTATTTTGTTATTACTGACGAATAACTTAACAATACAATAACAATAGCATTCATTTTAACTCAGGCCACAGGCTGATCCTTTGATATTTACGATGCTTTGTATCATAAAAGTACAACTTCATTATTGTGGAATCGTGACTTTATTAATGTCATAACTTTTGTCTTGTAGAATTATGACTTTGTTCTTGTTATATTTCAGCTTTAATCTTGTAAAATTGTAACTTTAGTAATGTTGTGACTTTATTCTTATAACATTATGTCATTATTCTTGATACTCAGTCGTATGTTTAGGTGATGGATATATCACCAATTTAGAGAATCCAGAATCATTAGGGGTTTGCATTCACAGCCACAGATGACTTGCGTTGGTGTTGTCTTTTGACGTACTAATGCAAGACTATTAACACGAGATTCTGTGGCTGTAACAGCCATTGAAAAGACATTAATTGTAAGTAGTGTTGTCGAACACTGGAGGGAAATTGCATTGTGCCATCTATTGCCTTTAATAGTTGATCACACATGTTCTGAAGGCAGAATCTGGATACTGGGACAGGTTGGCTGTTACGAGGATATTGCAACACACCAAATACGTTGTGTTGCTTAGAAACAAGCATCATTTAGAGCCCTTATCAGATTAACAAGAGCCACCGTCGCTACATGTTCAAACACGCTGCTCAGTGTCAGGGAGCTGTGTGTTGGAAGTCTGCGTAGCATGTGTCTGGTCGCTCACACCTCTTTCCTTGCCGTTGGAGGTCGCTTGAGGTTCATGGGAAAGAGACCATTGGCCAAGCCTGAGGAAATTGCCAGCTTCCCTCCTTTAGGTATTCAGCATCATACTTGTTGACCCGGCACTCCATACTTTGACCTTGTTTTCAGCTGCTGCATTGATTTAGCTCGCCGGGACATCTGACATCGCAACAGAGACTTGTTTATTACCCAAAGGTCCAGGAATTAGGTAACAAGTGCAGTAACAGGGCTCCTTAAAGCTTGGCCTCTGAACAGTCACAGCATGAGTTTTAGGTGCATGCAGGTCACCACAGCAGGCCTGGATTTTATTAATCTGTGGCACTTGCTTGCACTCAAAAATATTATTGTTTTTTAAGCAACAGAAATGTCATCGCCAGAAGCCAGGGCCAGGAGCAAGGACAAAGCATTTACCAGAATATGCGTTCTATCTTTCTCAGCATGGGAAACCATTTCTCAATGATAAAAATGATGACATGCAAAAAAACAAAAAAAAACGGTTCAGCAGAGAGGAAGAGTTTGAGCTGTCCGGTGTGCCTGTGAGGCAGGTACAGGAAGATTTAGTCAGGGACACAGGAAGTTGGCCCAGATGGCTTGTTGTCACGTCCTTAATTTCGCACCCCTCCTCTGGCAGGATGTTGGAAAGGCCTAACTCCTCCACCAGCGCAGAGGACAGGGATGTCATCCTCCACAGTGGTAACAATGAAATCAAAGCCAGGTTGCCAGTCAGTCCGTCGCCTGACTTTGGCCTGGCCTTGTGTCCAGATGACAGAGGAAGTGGACTTAATTTCTCTCAGATAGAGAGAGAGGGAGTATGTTATAGCCTGGGGCCCGACCGACTCCACATCCAGAGAGCAGGTCTGCTCCGTGGCCTGCCTGGCCTCCAGTCCCTCGCCGGACACACGGGGGGTGTTTCTATTTCAGATGTCTCAGCCTTGGCCCTTTGCCACATACTGTGTCACTGAAATAACTGCGTAGCTCTATTGTCGCCCACACAACGCTCCTTGACTCTGTAATAAATGTAGTTCACCTCCAGTTATTACATTTGTTGTCTCATTCAGGACTGTTTAAACATTTGAGTGTCACCAGAAGGGAAGTCACAGCTGTATATAAGGACATTCGAATGGCCTGCCAGGCATTTCACTCATGTATCCAGTATATAACCACGCAGTGCCTAATTACAATTCATCAATCTGTGAAAACCTTTTGTAATTTTTAAAACGACTCCCATGTCGCATCCTTTCTGCCAAACTGAGGCTTCTGGAAAAAGCTTGACTTGTTTACACAAGGTTCCTCTTTTCCTGTTCCTGTCACATGACTGATCAGAGACAAAACTACAGAGGGAGCGAGGAAACACTAACGGCAACATCTCCTTCACTGTCCATGAAAAAGGGAAGTGGGAGAAGCGTGAACGTGATAAAGAAAACAGGAAATTTGCTCCCAATGAAAAACATTGCGCTGCCTTTCACACGGGCGTCAATGTAGCCCCGTGTCATACCCGTGGAGAGAGAAGCGCTCGTCTTCATCTGTACCTTTGATGCTCTCCACTCTTTCCTGCCATGTAACTGTCGACTTGTCAGGGAAGCTTTGCATTTTTAATTGGCTTAGGCTGCCGTATGGAAGCTAGGCCTCTCCCCAATGTGTGTGTGTGTGTGTGTATATGTTTATCTTTAGTCTCCAGGTGTCCTCCACGGGCTCGGAAGTCCAGCTTCAGTTCTCCCTAACTGCGACATAGCCACCAATATGAGCCCTGAAGAGAACTCAGCATAAGATGAACGCAAACATGTGCAGAGGATTTTAAATGGGTAAAATATCCTCTGCGTATACGACTGCTGTCCTAAGTCCTCACGTACTTGAGCAATTCTACTTTTCATTTGGCCATAAACCCCGAAGAACTCCAGCACATAATGCATTGAAATAGAAACTATCATTGGCTCTGTAACTCTGTAGAGCTACTTTTCCATTATATCCCCTTTACAGCATAAGAAAGACAAATGGCTACACTAGATTGCTGTTTTCAAACTATACAGTGCCTGTTCACACACACATTGAGCCATCAGTAGGGGCAGCAGACTTGAAAACAAGTGATTTGAGATGCACATCTTTTTGATTTATGTATTTCTACTGCCAGCGGGCCACAATACAGCTTTGCAGTTTTCCTTTCCTTTTCATGACTTTATTGTAGGTTTGCTTTTTTGTTGATAGGGTACAACAGAGAATGAGACACTGATGATGTGCAGAATAGGTCTCTGGCTGGAGTTGAACAGTTGAACGTGACAGTTACATCGTAAGCGTCCTTATGATTTTCTAGATTTATGTCAGCTTTACTGTGCATCTGCATATGTTTTGCAGGAGCTAGGGGATTACATTTTTCACTGTTATCAATATCACATTTCCAGCATATCTCACAGCACTAAACTGTTACAGAACTCTGAGCTTCAGCAGCAGCAGTCCTCTGCACCTCTTAGTATTCTGGCCGTTCAAACCTACGTAAAACTGAAGATGTTCCTCTGGGATGCTGTTAACACATTTATCACTGACAGGTAGGCAGTGGCACATCTTTCCTCTGTGTCCGTCAGGTATGTGGAGCTGACACATCAAAGCGCAGCCTGACACACTCACGCTGAGTGAAAAGACAAGATTGTCCTTGAAAAACTCAGACTTCTGACACTTGGCTCACATATATATACGTACATCTGGCACTTCCATCATGACAGAGGCATGCAGCAGTGAAAAGACAGAAAGGCCCAGCTGTGTCGGATGTAGTCATTTCTATATGATCACATGGTTAGCATGTCTGCTAACAACATAAACCAAACTGTTTCACTGCCTCCTACTTATCTGAATTACAGTTTACCTAATGCATTTATCATTTCCTCTTTTTTTATGCCGGTTTAAAACAAATATCAGGCTGAAATGTTGTTTTAGGCCTCTTGAACCGTCACGTTTGCTCGGCACATCCAGCTTGACCTGTTGCACTGTACATACACACACGCGCGCACAGACAGTGAGAATGGGTTTTCACAACAAAGGAGGAAAAACATTTCTCAAGAGCAATCACGTTTTTTTTTTTACAAGGACACATTCAGTGAGCTGTTTCTCTCAGTCAAAACCGAACCAAATAGCTTCCGATGAAGAGTTGAATCTTCAGTAATTGTCCCAGTCAGAGTTTAATTACGTTTGCAAAATCCCCAATGATCAGAGTGTCAGATATTATGAATGTAATGAGCCAGATCGCAAAGTTTATAAAGTCATTTCAAGTGCTGGAAACATAGAAAATTGGCAACAAGATTAATAATACTTCATAGTCAGAGGCTGTTAATGAGGCATTTATGTCTCTGTTGGATTTTACACATGAAAACAGGCCTGTGTAATCGTACGATAAAAGCAGGAGTAGATCAACTATTAATAAATTTGTTTTATCTTGTGGGTTAAAATGGGGTGTCTGTTTTTTCGTTGTTAGAGGCTAATCATCCAAACGCTGCTGCTTATCTCTGCACCACCAGCTGGAATGCACGGGAAAAAGAAGGGAACCCAGCTCAAATATGTTTTTGGCTCGCTGCCCCGTGTTCACATATGTAAGATGGTTGTCTATGAGCCGAACCATTTGAGTTTTTAGGCCAAGCAGTCATTCTGAGCCGATAGATGTTGATCTGTCAGATGTTGCTATGGCTACAGAAAATAAAATATTTCAATAATGGTCCATGGCAGTGATTTAGCCTGTTATCAAATCTTCAACAAATAAGGTGAAATATGTTGCTTTTAGACATTGGGCCTGTGGGTGAGACCGCAAATGTCACAATCAGTTGCTCCCGACATTTTCCGGAACTTTTCCTGCCAGTCCCCTAGGAAAGTTTCTGACTGAGCCCATGTGAGAGTACGCAGCGATCGAGAGGGCATGTGGATGGTGTTTTAGAACATGCCACGGACGCGAGACTGGAAGAAAACAAATATCTCTGGATGTCGATATGCTGTAAAGAAAAACACGGGATTTCCGCAGCTGAATTTCTATGCCATGTCCTGCCCTCCTGCGTGTGCTACCCAAGTGCCACCCCTCATCTGAATGACCCGGACAATCTCCAGCTGCGTTCTTCATTTGTGAAAGACAAGCTCTGGAAAAAGTCTGGACCCAGTTTTCCAGACATTTTCCAGAGTTCTGAAAAGAGCTGTATAATTTAAGTTTCTATCAAGTGACCTCCAGTGATCCCTGCTAAATTTGAAAATCAATAACCAGTCACTAATGAGCAGAGTCTGCAAATGTAGAATATATTAACATCCAATCAACATTTATTTAGTTTTGTCACAGTTACATTGTTAATGAGGAGTTAATGCAGTGTGCACTTTTCATGTCAATCTCCACTTATTACCAAGCAATGGTAACACTGCCACTGACAGAAATGAATCCAGACAAGCTGTTCGCCGTGATGAATTAAATCACTCATGGGCGTCTCAAGAGTTTACTATTGATTGGATTGATTTTCCAGTTCTCGCATATGAATCTAAAGCAGTGGCTCTATGTACAAATGGAAAAATTTGTTACGGATGAGCCTCCATTGGAAATTTACCAGCAATAAGGATATAAACTGGTGTAAAGGAGCTAAAACCTGACCATCAATAAAGTAAACGAAAGAAAAAACGGAACTGGAACTTGTTGTTGCCGCGCTGTGTGCAGAGGGCAGTCTTCTCAAACAGCAGCTCTGCTTTCTCACTGTCCACCTACTCGCTGTTGGTGCTGACTGGCCTCCGGCTCAGACTGCTGTGCAGGAACTGCGCTTCCAACAATATATGGAGACTGTCAACGATTTGACTTACTTCACTATCAAATGAGTAATAAGACAAATGAGCTATCGGAGTGATAACGGTCACAGCGATCTGTCATGAAGCGAGGCAGGAAAGGTCAAGGCAGAAAAATGTGTTTATTATCATGACAAGATACGTTATCAGCCACAAACTTGCATGAATTGATGTGTTTGGTTTTCTTTGGCCTTCGCTTCACATCGCAGCGGTGTGTCCTTCTAATTATATTTGACAGAATGCAAACAGTTACTAATGGGATTATACCTTCTCGAACCATATATGTGGCTGACAGGCTGTCATGCCTTCATATCTGGTGTCTCGCACGGTGCACAAATCATGTAGCACATCCATATGGAAGATATTGACATTTGGCACCAGGCATTTTCATCAGTGTGAAACATGGGGAGAGAACTCGCAGCATCAAGGCTGAGAGCCTCCGACAGCATGCGAGGCGTAGAGGTGCCCTCTTCCCAACTCTCATCAATCTAGTGTCCAAACAGCAG
This sequence comes from Hippoglossus stenolepis, assembly GCF_022539355.2. Lineage (NCBI taxonomy): Eukaryota > Metazoa > Chordata > Actinopteri > Pleuronectiformes > Pleuronectidae > Hippoglossus > Hippoglossus stenolepis. The sequence goes on from NC_061489.1 coordinate 11,457,789, forward strand.
ATACATGGGCAGCTGTTTTGGCCCGCAGCCATGTGTAGCCCCGCGCACATTAAGTTATGACTTCGTGGCACCTCCCTCAGCAGTTACGAGCACGCTACTTAGGATGACAAATGATGTATAAGAGACCCCAAAGTCTTGACAAGTAATGTGCCGCACATTAGCCTCAAACTCACCCTGCAAATAGACCGTGTCAGGAGTGCTGAGCTCGGAGTACACCGGCGCATTAGTCACGAACTGTATCAGTTTGAATGATCTATGAAATGTTTTCCTCAGCGTGACTTTGTGCTGGTGTAGGGACTTCTTTGCCCTCTCGTGTTTGACACCCGTGCTGCACTGTGATAGACACATCAGTCGATCCTATTGTGCGTTGGATTGATTGCATTTCAAAAAGCCAAACTATTGTCTTCCCTTCAAGGTTGAAATGCTTCTCTTGCAGGGTTTCCCCTCCCAAATACAAACATGTCGAAGTCTGTTCCCTCAGGGTTTGCCAGTCAGTCGTGAATAATAAAAAAAAAAAAACGTTTACAATTTGCTTTCTGTCTGTCAGGGTGCAATTCCTCAACAGATTGTGAGGGAAGCATCCATCATTGAGACTTAGCTGCAGTCAGGATTTAGCACCGAGCTCATCACTCTCAGTCTGGTACATTTTCCCATGATTCCCCCTGTTAGCTCTCAAAGATGTGTCCTTGGATTATATGTTTAAATTACAGTGTCTTTTTAAATAGTTCTTATTATTTGTTTGTAGAAAAATATAGAAAGTTATACAGGATCTGTGGAGGTGTTGTTATGCTATTACTAGAGGATGCCAAATTATAAAATTCTCAATTACCAAACAGGTTATTTGACATGGCCTTTAAAATACATAATTTTTCGCTTCATTACAAAACCATCAGAAACAAGGTTTTTCTGATCTTTGGAAGGTGGCATAATCCCAAAATATTGGGTCAGGACATTTTCCGAAGTTTGCCATTTACAAAGAAGAAGAATGCAGCGGGAAATTGTGCAGGTTAGACAAGTTCACAACAACAGGAAAATCCCCGGAAAGTTCCGACGAGTGGTGGCGTCTGGGTAGAGTGTTGCATATCGACACTGGTGTTGGCCCTTATGACCAAAAGCTCTCGAGTTCCGTTGTCTTTCCAAATCTTTAACCTGTATGACACCCCTTTTTCATTCGGAGATATTTGTATGTTTTTGTTTATTTTGAGTTTTGCATCTGTTATTCTCACATGGGCTCAATTTCCCCCAGATATTTTACTTTACTTCCTATTGCTGGCAGGCAAGGTTCTGGAATTTGACCAACTGACTTGGACATTTGCATTCTCACATACAGCTCCTCCGGAAAATGTCAAGAAAATGTCTGTAGTTCAGTGAAAGCAGCTTCTACTTCTCCTTAAAGATTCAACAGGATGCAAGGAGATGAACTCCCATGCTCTCCGTCTGTGTGAAAGAAAGCAGTGAACATGTGAGCTGTCCGGACACAAAAGACCTCTCTTGGGGTGGGTGGACAGGCTGTGTTTGTCTTCACAGCATTTCAGGTGTGTTGTGTTGCAGCGGGGTGGTGATGGGACTGAAGCTGGAGGCAGGTTCACATCTGAGCCGAGACAATATGTCGGGGGAACTTTGCTTCTCCTCGGGGGTTATGAGTTATAGAATTGTGAAGGTTTAGGGAAGGAATAACCTGCTGTGAGCCAAGCTGGGAAAGATTCATCGACTGCCGCCACTTCCCACCGCCCAAACTCCTCAATATGTTTGTTTTGTATCAGTACGGCAATATTAGCTGTTGCACTTTCACTCAAGTCTTATTTTGTAGGTTGTATGTGGTTTTAAATAATAGTCGTTACATCTCTTTTAATCTCCGCACACAGATAGAAACAGATGGTGCTTGATGCTTTTGTTTCCTCAACTGTGATTCCCAGCAGAGATTAACAAGGCTTCAGGACGTGCACTGTTTTGCAGCAACTCTTTTTCTGTCATGTTTGTTGTTAGATGTGAGACATGTCACACGTGTTAATCTTTTTAACCAAAAACAAGTACGTTAGTTTTAGGACATACTTGTGTTTCGATTTGTGAAACATGTGGGAAACCACGATGATTGACCAAATTTGAGGAAATGTTGCGGCGGGTTGGACAACGTTCGGTCACAGGAAAAAGGTCGTACAGAATTCACATGGATTGGTTGAATTTGCATTGTGATTGGGATATCACAACATCCTGTTGAAAGGTTTTAAATTGGGAAAATGCTCTTATCCACTTATCCTCATATCTAAACTCTCTACATAAACATTAAAGTGTGGAATCATGTTGCAGTGACTCCAGAAACTCAACAATGATCCTATCTACGAAATATGATTCATCCAGCACATAACACAATGCTTCAGTTTCATATGGATAAAAGAAATAAGATATAAAGTATATATGAGTTTAGAGTTGGTGGTGTGAGGCAGTTTCTCCTTGTTTAATTTTGATAAATTAAGCTTTCACCATCCATCCATTCATCTGTCCACCCATCCATTATCTCTACCGCTTGTCCTGCAAGGGTCACAGGGGGGAAGCTGGAGCCAATCCCAGCTGACAATGGTCGAGAGGCAGGTCGTCATTAATAGTACAGTTTTATTGAAAACGTTTTATATAAATCAAAAGTAAACACATAGGATTTCATTCAAAACCAGGAGCAATGTAGAAGAATGCCATGCAGCAGACAAGTGGCCTGAGTACTGTCATACCACCAAGAATGGTCGGCCCTGTTTAATATCATTGTAGATCATTTAGAACTTACACAAAACAGGTTGAAGGACAAATCGAAGCTTTTTGATCTGACTTGCAGGGTAAAGGTTTGGGATAATCAGACTCTGCATATTGTCCCTTCAATTTATTCAAGACAACGTTCTTGAACCTTGAGTTTCTGTCTATTTGCAGTATTGGAGGAAACCCCAGGCCGATGAGTCTCCTTCCATTGGGACCAGCCTTTACTGTAAACATGATTATGAAAATATTTACATGAGAAGAGCGTTGCTCTATTGTGCTCCCTGGGCAGCAGGATGTGTCGGAGGAATGAGCTTTGTATACAAGACTTGCAGCTGTCCAGAACACTGGGTTTTGATTGGCACCAGGTCATAGTGAACTGGCTCTTGCTGCTGTCTCGCCTGTATTACACATGCCTGAAGATGTGTGAGTCAATGATGTAAAAAACAATATTCTCTGTTGCACATGCCAACTGACCCCAAGCACTGTTTTTCTCTTTCTGCACAGGAGAGAATATTCATTGGAAGTGTGTAAAATATTGAATGTAGGCTTCCAGATGGTAATGTTGCTGTTCTGTATAATAATGATAATAATCCTGCTGGAAACGTACAGTGCATTAAATACTCCACACATGTCACCGTCACTTTCAGGACAAACACTACACTGAGTCTGTGATGGTGAAAAATGGTAATGGTTTGCTCTCAGAAAGCAAGCCGCTGCACACCCCAGTCTGTGCCCGGTGTGTTTTCATCTCTAATGATATCCAGGTGGGGTGCAGGTCACCTTTATATATGATAGACTGTAGGTGTGTTGTCTGACTGGGCTCTAATGGCACCCTAAGGGGACTCTGGGACGGTAATGACATTCTAGACCGGCCGTGTTAACCAAGCAGAAGTCAGTGAAGTGAATGCATTAGTTATGAATCAAGGGTAAATGTTCTTTGTAGCAGTTCCAGAGGAGGAGGCCGGGAGCTCGGAGCAGCGTCGCCTCATGAGTGGGCCATGACTTCTCTGTCTGGGTGTTCTCGTCGCCAGGGACCAGGCATTTTACCCGCTGTTTGCCTTCCAGCTTGTAAATGTAATGAACAACGTGCTATCTGAGCCGCTGTCGTGTCGGATTTCAGATTTCCGATGTGTTGCAGAGATTTGACAGCCTAACCAGCAGCTCTGTCAAAACCGCTAGGTCCTGAGCGACCCGTGTAATATGAATCTAATGCATTTGGTGTGTCCGCTCCCTCAGGTCTGGTGATTGGCTTTTCTATGACTCCACCCATCCTTGACAGCTCCAGAGGCGACTTAGTGATTCCAGTCTACGAAACGCTGACTATTACATGCAGGTAATGTATGTTTGTTTGTGTGTGTGTGTGAATTAAGAATGCTATAAAAGCAGATTTATAGTATATGCAGAACATTGCAGTGGCTGTGTGGGATTTATTACATTTGATCAAGCACAAATATGAGATACTTACATATTACACTTTCACATTTCATTTCACTGTATACTCATGCTCCATTGCAATTCAGAGAGAAATATTATCATTTTAAAAGTAATTGACAGATATAGTCACTGGTTATTTGCATGACCAAAGCTAATGCAATGTGATGCATTGCTATATAGACTAAGGTGTTATTTGACTTTTTTTTATGGTTTCACTTACTCGCCTTAAATAACAAGAAAAAAAACAAGCACATTTCGCAAATGATGATATTTTCTGACATTTAGTGAACAGATTAAACGTAATAATCAGACTTATTGATAATGAAAATAACCACTAGTTGCAGCCCAATCTGAAAAAGTAAGCCTCAAGCAACTGTAACAGTCAAAGGTTTTTTTTCCAGTCAAACAAACAAACCGAGGACTAGTGTGACCATCACAACATTGTTTTGGCCGATGTCCAACTTGTTCTCTCATGGCTGCCGAGCACAAGAGGTTCACTTAACGGTCACTGGTGTCATTAATATCAAGGGTTTTCTGAATGTTACATACGGTACGTTTAAGTTACATGTTTAATGCAACTCTTTTACTCGTAAGTATTTTAAAGAGGATGTTACTGTTATTTTACTTCAGTAAAGGATCTGACTACTTCCTGCACCAGTGATTCCTCGATACTATTCGAGAATCTCTGTGTAGTCTGTCAAAACTGCATTTTGTCTTTGTGCTCTGATGGAAAATAGTCGCATGAATTATATTAATGGCATAATAACAGGTTTACTCGGAGGGATTTAAAATATGTACAATATTCAACACCCTAAAAACACCCACACACCAAAATACAAAAAAGACCATATTCTATAAGACGCACTGGGACGTTTCTTTCTAAAACAAAGCCAACGCTGATAATAACCAAGTCTCTGTGAGATATGAATTCACTCATAATAACCATCCTTTATCCTTATGAAATCTCTGCTCCGCTATCCACTGCCAAGATGTCATTCCACTAACCATTTTGTTTCTGTGCCACAAAAAAAAAAAGCTGTCTTTGGAAAGCTGTCGATACCTTTGGACTTCTCCCAACGCTTGTCTTAAATAATTGTTTGCATTTAAACCTCAAATTTTCACCAAGCCCGAGGATCTTCAGGGAAAGGAAGTCCGTTCCATTTTAGTCAATTAAGTCTTCCCAGTGAACAATTTTCCAAATTCTAGATAGAGGGACGCTAATCACGAGGGATAGAAAATAACCCACAGAATTCTTCCATTGTCCTCAGTGATTATTGCAGATATTTCCAGTCATCACATTTTGGCACTGTCTGCAAAATGTGGACATTTGTTGTTGGCGGAGGCAGGTGGTGAAAGCACAGCTATCGGTTTTCAGGCTGCAATTACTCAATCTCGCTCATAGTGCCTCCAGGTTAACATGTCCACCCATAATTGCATTTATGTGGCACAGCACAAAACAAGCACAGACACACACACACACAAACTTTATTCTCAGCTGGTAGTGACATGAAACACATGATGCCTAGGATCTTTTAATTAAATGAAGATGATAAATAAATAAATAAATAAATAAACCTGTGGATGATGAGTTATGATCCTGACCCTGATTCTAATGTAAAATATGTTCAAAAATCTCCTCAGGGGACAGAGCACTCTGGCCTGGGCCTGGCCTGATCAGACCCTGGTGGGACAGGAGCTAACCGACCGGCAGGCCCTGCTGTCGACCCCCAGGGCCCCCGGGCAGAGGGTCGCGTTAGTCAGCGAGTGCCCGGGGCAGCCTGGACAGCCGTACTGCAAGAGGCTGGTCCTGAGCGGCGCATGGGGCAAAGACACGGGGTACTACCGCTGCTACTACAAGGATGTCAAGGCCATCATTGACGGCACCACCGCCGTCAGCGTGTACGTCTTCATCAGGGGTGAGCCGAACTCATGACTCACTCACCTTGCTGCTGAATGAATCATTTGAATTTGTGTCCTTTAGGAATGTTTCAATATTTCTCATGTTTTTAGATTTGACATAGTGTCAGGGTCCAGTGCATAAAATGTTTTCAGCTCAGAAAAATACATCTTTTTCTGTTGCTAGCACTGCAAGAAGTTCTACAGTTTGATTCCCAGCTCTTCCTGTGTGGAGTTTGCAATGTTCTCCCACGTTGTCCCTATGGGTTTTCTCCGGGAAGTGGTTCTGCTTCTGGTGTTAATTAGAGACTCTACATTAGGTGTCAACGTGGGCGTGAATAGTTGTGTGTCTCTGTTTGTTGGACCTGGCCTGGGTGTCCCTCGCTTCTCTCCCATTGGCAGCTGGGATTGGCTCCAGCCTCCCTCTTGACCCTCGAAGGATAAGCAGTATGGACGATGGACGGATCATTTTATCCAGCTGTGTCATTCCCATGTCCGAACTTGTTCTGTGTTTAATGAGAAGGTGTTTAATCAGCTGCTTGTGCTGGTCTGCAGCTCTTTGGCTTGGCTATGTGGACCATTTAGTCTTTTCCTTGGGAGCCTCACAAGAAAACCATAGCGCTCCTACCGAGACACATCTCCTGTTTGAATATGACTTCAATATCAAAGCCACCCGTTCGTTATTAGAAGTGCAAGTTGTTGACTTTGCCGCAGCAGCACCCTGGAAGCTGGCCGGAGCAATGTTTCGGAAATTAGAGATGTAAAGCCTCTGATAAAGGTAGGAATGAGCAGTTCATTCACTTTCTCTAATTAGAGAAAGGATATAATATTCATATATAAATTTTGAAACGTAGCAGCATCGCTCTCTCTTTTAACCCACCTTCTCATCGGGCTTTTCATGTGATTTGCGATATCGTCAAATCTGATTAGACCTGCACAATAGTACGACACCCCGTGGTTTCACGGGCAGCATATTCGCTTTTCCTTAATTTGTTTGATTGTGCTGTCGAAGACAAGTAGATGGAGGTGTGGATAGAGAGACTGATGGTTGTCATGTTTCCAGCTGACCGATCCACTCATGTGAAACGGCTGTTTATCCCTGCTGACAAGGTGCCAAAACAGTTTCCACAGATCTAACCAGGGGGCTGATCAGAAGCAGATGAGATTGCGGCCGTAAATTAGGCCCAGTGTGTGGGGAGATGAGAAGGGCCGCATGTGGATTCAGTTAGACGGGCAGACCTTGACCCTTTACCCCGTGTGTGCTCTAAACACTCAAACACACATGTGAATGTAGAGCAATGCACTAATGTGCTGCAAGTTTATATTGGCTGGCATGCACGCACACAGGCAGATGCAAAATATATAAACACTTCCTCTTACACATTTTCACCTACACACACACACACACACACACACACACACACTCATATACCTCATACTCTGCAGACTCGTCTTGCCCCGGGTTGGTTCTCTCCTCTTCTGAGAGCAATTGCAGTCAAATACTTCCAGCGATTTATTGTGAAAAACGTACACTGTGAGGAGTTGTGTATTATTTCTATTACCTGCTCATATTGAGGTCGCCGCCGGGCAGAAATATAATCCTCTCGATAAGACCCTTTGTACGCCCCCAATACAGCAGCTTGAAATGATGCAGAAAGAAAGTGTGAGAATAAGAGAGGGCTTATCGGAACAAAAGCAGGAAAAGTAGAAGAAGAAGTGAGCAGGTTGTAGTCGTACAAAAGTTGCTGCCAGTGACAGGAAAGCCTGGGAGATAAGCATTTTAACAGAGTGCGCTCATGCTGTGGGAATATTGAGGTTTTGTAATGATAACAGATGCAATGTAAATCGCTGACAGTGTCTGTGATGTTTATCAAAAAGCCCTGCGTGACAGTAGCTGTGAGTCTCCGACGATAAAATGAGAGACATCAAGGTCTTAAAGGATGAAACACAGGAGAGATATTTCCCAGCAGCAGACATCTCGGAGGATTAAACCCCTCGGCTGTCTGTTTCTCAGCTGACACGTAATAGCGGCTCCTAATGCTATTTACTGTGTGAGGACAGAGTGAGCGGCGGCATTACATGGTAATCATGATAAAGTCCATGTCGTGCGTGTCATTATCGAGCTGTGAGAGATCTGTCTGTCCGTTCATGAAGTTAACTCTGTGATAGCCGCCATTGTCCCGGCTGCCGTCAGGGTTAACATCTCCCTGTCTCTGTATCTGCATCCAGACCCAGAGAACCCCTTCCTCAGGCGGAGCAGCAACGTCGATGGCCTAGCAAGTGACCTGGAGACCATTTTGATCACCCGCTTCCACACGCACGTCACAGTGCCGTGTCTGGTCACGGTGCCGGATCTGAACGTCACTCTCCACGCGGTTTGTCCAGCACCACAGATTCCTCTTTGTTTTTCTCCAGCTGAATCTGTCAAGTTGAGATTTAATTCACGATTTGAACCCATGCAATTTCTTTTATTTAAATGTCTGTACGTGTATCATTTCAGTATCCCATGCCTCTAGAGACGAGCGGGACGACGTGGGACAACAAGCGGGGCTTGTCCATTCCCAAACACATCATAGACAGTACGCAGTTGCTCATTGGAGTCTTGTGTGTCGCTACTCTGGGTGGCAAAAGTTTTCAATCGACCAACTACCTGATCCACCGTGCAGGTACAAAAACACTATTTTTACAAGGTTCAGACTCCTGTGGTATTTCAGTCAAATATGGAGACTTATAAAAACCTTAAAGATATAATTTGTAACAATTCTTCATTAAAATGTCAAAAACGACTAGACTCGTTATATATTTTGTTGACATGTTTACTTACATCATCCAAATTGTTTCTAACAAAACCCAGAGATTTTTGTCGCCTTTTAGCAAGCTCATATCTGCTTTACCCGTTACTTTGCCCGACTCCTGAGGATCAAATGACGTGTGACAAACTCATTTTCCGGAGTTTATCCGGCCAGTCTCCTAGTATATAAAGTCCACAGAATGTCCGGAGGAGCCGATGTGAGAACACAGCAGGAGATCCCCCACAGGATTCACTGTGACTGAGGGGTGTGTTGAATGAACTTTCCAACACACAACAGACCCAAAGATTTAACCGACTAAAGAACACAAATCTCTCCTGAACACTGCAGGGATTTCTGTGTTGTTGTGAATGCATCGGAGCGGAGAATCTCCTTCTGTGTTGTTCATATGTTTAAGGGAAACTCTAAAGAAAGTCCCGACCCAAGTCTGTGGACATCCTCTGGAGTTCATGTACTGCACATATTGTAAGTTTAACTTAAGCAGCTACAAAAACACATGTGACCCAGAACTGTAGATTTAAGGTGGTGCCCTTATTGAAAGAGGCTTACTTGTCTACAGCGTCTACATAACTCTGCATGGCAGTCCCTAAGCCAATTACACCTTAACGTTGTCAATTTGAAGAATTTTACTTCATCTTATCAATTCCTTAAACTTTTCATGTGATGACGAAAGAAGAAAAGAAAAGAAAAATCAAGAGGAAGGAAAGGAAGAGACGTCGAGACATAATTAAATTGTAGGAAATTAAGATGATGAGATGAGGTTTTTACGTCTCGCTGGGAGTGAGCTCTGTGTGAGATCAGTCACGTCTCACTTCAGACGGCCAAAGGACACACATACCCTCCGTTGCTGACCAAAATTAACAGCTACATCAGACAGAGGAGAAACTGAGAGCGAGGCTTCACTCAGAAAAATGATTGGAGCATTTGAACAACACAGTCGGCTGCACGGACTCCACCAGCGTGTGTCCAGTGACTGCAAAGATAGGTGGCCTGAATATCAGACACCTTGGCTCTGCTTTGTTAGCTCTTAGCTTTTCTCTCTTAACTTGAGGCTTTGCTGTATTCCACTTTAATTTCGCTCACTAATATACAGCATGCCACATGAATGGAAACAGTCTGAGCTTGTGACAGACGACTTTTTTTTATGGTGGGATGGCTCCTGTGGTCCAAAGGAAAGTCATTTCCTCTGGTCGAGCGAGGAAGGAAAAACTGCTGACGATGTCGCCATGACCTCTCTCACTGTCCTCCTCCCTCTGCCCCTCTGTTTCTCCCTCACCCTTTTTTCTTTTTCTCACCCCCGGACAGGAACTGAGATTTATGATGTCAAGCTGTTTCCTGAGGACCCAGTGAAGCTGATAGTGGGGGAGGCCCTCACCCTGAACTGCACAGCAATGGTGGAGTTCGACACAGGGGTGAACATTGAGTGGTCGTACCCCGGCAAACAGGTACGTAGCAGCCAAGGTCGTTTGTCTGAAGTTAACGAAAACCTACGTTTCAGAGTCTCTTTCTTCTCACCAGAAAAACAGTTGGGTGGACCCGAAGCCCTATCGTGAAGCTCTGTCTCAGGCCACAGAGGTTGTCAGCATCCTGACCATCCACAGCGTGAATGTCACAGACACCGGCCCGTACATCTGCAACGCCACCAGCATGGGCGGATCTCAAAACCAACAAACTCAGGTCATTGTTCACGGTAAGAACTGGCTCTGAAGCGTGCACATTTACCACCTGGCCCTTTATTTCACATCAGCCTGTAGGCCCAAATGTCATATTAGCCATGGGTATCAGTAAATAGATATTAGCCAGTGAGACGGTACAGCAGGGCTTTGACCTAAATGCTTAAAGGTTACAATATGCTAACATGCTAACATTAAGTAGGTATAATGCTTATGATGTTTTTCATGTATACTTTTGTTCATTATAGAACTAAACACAAAGAGCAAACAAAAATATTACTTTAGTCTTCATGAGTCGTTTGAGCTTCCTGGATATCTTCAATTTCAATGTAATGTGGTGACATTGACCAGAGATGCGTCTCACTTCCTCCCACTATCCCGAAATGAAGCTCAAATATCCCATGTATACGAACACAGCCATCTTGTGCATCTGGAGCCAGTCTGTGCAGTAGTGACCCGGGTTATGGAGCAACAGTAGTGAGGTCCTGCCGATACCGTCACTCGAGCAGTCAGTCTCAAATCAAATCGTTTACCAGAAAAATGAACATATGCGTGATAAGGACTACCTAAAATGACAGAAGCCCTCTTCGCAAAATGTATTTGAAGACTTTTTTTCTTTGGTCCATGTCCAATCCTCTAACATGGAGGAGGTCAGGCCGAAACTGCAGCCAGCCACCAGGGGGTGATTGAAATGCTTTATCTTCACTTTCGGGACCCAGTCATGACGTCCATCTTTATATACAGTCTATTCCCCAGGCCAACACTGCCACCCTACAGAGCTAGCATGGTGAAAAACGTATTAAAGAAGACCTGTGTTACTTGCTGAACAATTACTGGTGAATACTTAAATTCGGTTTAACAATAACACAGAGTAACAGTCTTTGTTACCATTAGTCTATGTAACAACTACTACTACTACCTTCAGAGCAGTGAATTGAGCAGTGGGCTTTGCTTTAACTTTTCATTTGTATGAAGAAAAATAATCTTTCTGGATATTTCTATTCACGTTTTGGACAAATACTTGTTTTAGTGCCTTACCCTGAGTCACCACCCTTTGCAAATGTAGAAAGTTTATACATAATAGGTTTTCAGTGGAGTGTTAAGCTTTGATATTCAGACTTGAAGCAATACCGACTTCATAAAACATGTGAATGTATCTTCCTCCAGAAAGGCCATTTATTGACCTCGACTACAGGAGTGGCCCCGTGGTGGAAGTTACCGCCGGCCAGAAGTCATTCAAATTACAAGTCAACGTGTCTGCCTACCCAACGCCTGAAACACAATGGTAAGATAAGTCCGTCTGGTGAATCCATTAAATGTTATGGGCCAATTCAAAAAGCATAATTAGGCCTCCCATAGCTGAGGTTTCCATTTTAATTCAGGGCAAAGCACCTCAGCAGGAGTGTGTGTGTGTGTGTGTGTCCAGGTATAAAGATGGAAAGCTGATGAACCATCGCCCAGAGTTTAAGATGAAGAGGATGAGGATTCACCTGAACCATGCTTTGGAGATTAAAGAAGTTTGTCAGGAGGATTCCGGGATCTATATGGTGGTGCTGAAAAATCCCGCTGCTGCGCTGGAGAGGAGGCTCAACATCACGCTTGTCGTCAACGGTAACTAGTGTGTCAGTCTGACTCACGCCATTTGTTCTGTGTGCAGTAATTGTGCAACAGATAACTTTCCTGTCACAAAACAGTTCAGGGCAAGGCACATATTTTGGAGTTGTTACAAACACAGTAATGAAGGTGTTGTGGTAAGTGCTTGACTTTAAACATAAAGGTATCATCCTGATGTTCTGTTGTGAGGTTTGGAATCTTTTTTTGTCAGGAAAAAAGCTTCAGTAAACAAAAGATAGAGAAAAGATTGATGGTGACAGATTCAACTGTAATGGGCCCTGTTGATTTTACTGTTGTTCCCACTTAGTAGTCAATGTAAAAAACTGTTTTGCATACATTTCAGGTATTTGGTCAAAATATGCACAAGCATGTTGGTTTAATCTGTTGTTCTCTTGTGCAGTAGTCATTATAGACATTAGACATTGTAGACATTCAGGCTACATCCACACTAATATGTTGTATTTTCAAAATGCATCATTGTTGTTACATTCACACCTGGTGTCCACACAGTATTATGCAGCATTTTAAACGTTTTGCAGCATTTTAAACTTTTGCTGTCCTGGCTCCTAAATGGTGGAACGAGCTCCCCATTGACATCAGGGCAGCAGAAAGTCGACACATCTTCTGCCGCAGGCTAAAGACACATCTCTTCTGACTGCACCTTGGTTAAGAAGATGATGTTTAAAAAACCACCATCAGCTCTGGTGTTTATATTATATAAAATAAAATAAAATGAAGTTTAGTTGTACTTAACTGAAGCACTTGTAGTTTGGCTTTTTTGATACAAATTGTACTTACTTGATTCTTGCTGTTCTGGGTTTGTACCCTCATGGTTGAAAGCACCTATTGTTAGTCGCTTTGGATAAAAGCGTCAGCTAAATGAAATGTAATGTAGTGGAAACGGTGCCTGCCCGTTTTAGTTTGATGATGCAGTCACTTGCATTTGCTCCCTGACTGGGTCAGATCAGTCATGACTCAACCACTAGCTGATGTATTGGGCATAAGAGATTTGCCTTATCATTGTTCTAAGAAAATAAATCCTCGCACTTGCTTTCTACCATTGCTGTTTCTCGTTTGTAGTGTTTTCTGCAAATAAGCAACCAACTGCAAATGGTCATGTGATTTGCATTTTCAGGTGTGTTAGTTTACTTCTGATAAAGAGCTACTTCACTCATCTGGATTTTTCATTTTGAAACTTATTTGTATGGATGTAGCCTCAGACCTATGAGTGGAAGTAACGGGACTGATAACTTGTGGAGGTTGTTGTCCTGTTCTGGTCTGTGTCAACATACTGTACACTGGGACAGGTCAATGACCCTAAATATCACATGGAGGAATTAAATGCATCTCCTCTTCCCTAGTGCCCCCACAGATCCATGAGAAAGAGGTGGCAGAGCCGTCCAGTCCGTACCCGAGTGGCAGCAGCCAGACTCTGACATGCACCGCCTATGGTCTCCCAGCTCCCAACATCAGCTGGCAGTGGAGGGCCTGGGGCCCATGTGTTCTCAACAGCACCCGAAGCCGACTGTAAGAACAACTTCTCTCACACTCAAAACTCAGGACAGATTTCTTTCTATTAGGAAACTTTTTATAACCAACATGGGAGCAGGTAAGGTTTGATCGAGTGGGATGCAGTGTGTGAAGCGTTATGTGAGAACCAAATAACAAGAAGTCGTCAGCATGAAATTAGTGGCTCAGTGGAGACGAAAGGGAAGGGATGTGGAAGATAGAGCTGGTGGAGAAAGAGAAGTGGAGGTGGATGAAAAAAAGCAAAGATGAAGAGAAAGGTGGAGAAGTAAATCGATGTCGAACCTGCTGCACATAAAGTAATAATGTGCCGGTTTGATCTGCCACTCTCTGACATACATACAAATAAGGTGCTCTCTCTCTCTCACACACATACACACACCCACAAAAGCCCCCTGGCTTTTTCACTCCCCTTTTTCCATCACTGCTGAATCCCACAAGATGATATAATGGATTATCTCGACGAGCAATATAAAATAGATTTCAGTTATTTTCTTTAAGGTCTAGTGTTGTGGCCATTGTCTACCAGCACTGTGAATATCCTTCGAATATTCACCTGCCTCCTCCATCTTCCTTCAAAGGCTAAATTTCTTAAGTTATTGTTGTTTCCTTGACCTTTCCATATGGGCAAACATCACCACGGCGCCTGCCCTGTCCTCATAGACGGTACACACTGAAACACACAGCAGCGTCAGGCTGGACTCAACTTCGGCTCCTTTCCAGTTCGTGATCTGTCTGTGCTCGGTACATCTCATATGACATTTCGTGGGCGCTGACTGATGCTCGGCTGTGTTGACCTTTTCTAGTGCATGAGAATCAAAGTCTTTTTTTATTTGATGGTCAAACATGTAGTGAAGGACTTTCAAACAAATCCGTCTGGGGTGAACAGCAGCCTGTTTAATGCACCACACATAGGCTGCATATCAAGATGGACGAACCGTCTTCACTTCCTCCCACTCATTTTGCTTTTACACTGATTAATATACGGAACTCTTTGTTGAGAAAAGTTTTAAAACATCACATTTACAGACTCTAGGGTCACACTTGGAAGCTCAGAGACAGATATGACTACAGATGATATTGGCTAAAGCATCATCTGGTCCAAAGATGGATAGCATTACAGCTCCCCAAAAATGAAACCAGTTGATTGCCCCCTGGTGGCTGGCTGCAGTTTAAGTCATGAACCCCAGTTCCTCCGTGTTAGTGGATGGGACTTAAGCTAAACTAAATCAAATAAACTAGGTCAAATGTTAAATACATTTTTATCAAACATAGTTTCTGACATTCAATTTTTCTGACATTCAATTTTCATTTATATGGTTAATGAATTTGAGTTATTTATGGATAATACCTACGGCTTGTAAACTATGAAGCGAGTAAATGAAACTGACCCTGGCCTCCCAATAGACCTGAGCTATGCCTTTAGGAGAAAAATGTGAAACAACATTTCATTTCATGTTTCATTAGCTCTGCTGTGATGCTCCCACTGAGGATCTTCATAATAACAGTTGATACTGTAGTTTTTTCCATTAGTTGCCAGGACACAGCATAATTGCCTTGGCTTTGGGTCGTGAGCTGATGCAGGGTTGTGAAATGCAATTCAGAGAGTGGCGGAAAAATTGTTTTCTCATAAAACCCCAGGATGTCTGGTGTGATGTGCTTCTGAATTCTCCCCCTCTGCCCGCTCTCTGCTGTGCATGTCGATGAGGGGACATGTCACGAGTGTGTCTCCGTTTCTCTATCTCTCCAGGGTCCGACGAGACAGGAAGGGCCGGAGTGACGGGATCGCCGACTGTCAGAACTGGCAGGACATTAACTCGGAAAACGCAATGAATGAAATCGAGGCTATTGAAACGTCCGTGGAAGTGGTGGATGGGCGAGAAAAGGTTCATCGCGGCCATTTGATTGTCTCTGTTACTTTTTATTTGCATATTCAAACATTAATAATATCAGAATATGAATGTATGATCGTAGGATGTGCATTTCTGTAAAAGAATGACAGAATGTGATCAGGGCACAATCTGGATAAAAATATATTTTATGTAAGTGGACTCATCCGTGAACTGTGATGTTTTTATGTAAGCGTCCCAAATTCTGAGCTCCATAACAAAATTTGTCAATCAAGAGCCATTTCCACAGTAGAAATATTTAGAACAGTCTTCCTCTGCAGACTTCCTGTGGGGACTGGTTCTAAACACACCCAGACACACGTGCAATACACATGCCTGCCAAATTACCACATGAGGACATACACACACACACATATACACACATATACACACATACACACACACACAAGCCCTGATGTTTTTTCAGTCACACCTGAATGAGTTCGCTTCTCGTCAGCACAAAATATATTTTCCGTGTCAGCTTACAAAGAATTACACGACAGCCGACCGTTCTTCCTTTTTTAAACATGCGTGTTCCTTCCAGATGAATTAAAATCTCATCCACCCTCTGTCACCCCGCAGATAGTGAGCAGGCTTCAGATCCGCAACGCCAGCGTCTCCGTCATGTACAAGTGCTCTGCCGAGAACAGAGTCGGCAAGGACGAGCGGCTGATCTACTTCTATGTGACCAGTGAGTGTGCCGGGGCTCCCTCAAAGCCCCCTCTAATGCATTTATACGTCTAGGGTCTGAAATATCTGCCTACACCCACAATACAATGGAGGTGAATTCGTGGTGCTCACAGCATTAGAAAATTAGATTCAAACATATTCAGACCCAACATTACTTGTAGTTTCCCCAATAGGACATGTATTGATTATTGAATAAGCCCAGATGCTGCAGCCCGAGCTAAAAAAAACCTCTACCACTGCTCCAGGTAAAACTAGAACTAGAAGGTTTTTTTATTTAGTCTATATTCATGAAAAAAATTAAATCTCTCCAACAGCAGAGTTTTGAACTTTGAAGGTTAATATACTTCAGTATCAGAAAAAACATGAAAATCACTGTGATTAATGTTGTTGGGGCTGCGGTAGTTGGCATCTCTGCCCCTGCTAAAGAAATAGTGGCTCACAGTGAGGTTGGTGTGCAGGTTACCCAGAGTATCAGGGACTCTGCAATGTAATTATTGTTTCCTCTGCCAAGGATGTTATGTTTTCACCCCCGTCCATTTGTTTTTCGGTTCAATCCTGATCAGAGGTGGAGATGCAGGAATGTTTTTTCAGTTGCTTTAACATTGTAAAATGGGGCATTTTTCAGCAAAGAAAGATTCATGGATCTTGATGAATAAAATCAGGCGTGTGTTAAGGGGATTCCTGGTTCGGGTGTTGTTTGCATGTTCTCCCTGTGCATGTATTGGTTTTCTCTGGGTACCAGATTGAGTTTAGGTTGATTGGAGACTCTAAATAGACCGTAGGTGTGAATGGTTGTCTCTGTATGTCGGCCCTGTGATACACTGGTGACCTGTCCAGGGTCTAACCCACCAATTTAAATCTAATGTGTGCCATTGTAGCTGTTGGCTTTTTTAAATGTCATTTTCCACTGCTCTGAGCACCACAAACAAATATTTCCCTGCTTTTTATTCCATTAGATTGCAGGGATAAATCTCAAGGTGAGAATAGGAAACCCTTACTACCTGCATGGCTAGCACCCGCTGATTTAGGGGGAGGTGTTGAAGCAACAGTTTAAGAAATACCAGCCATGAATGTCCAGTGCACATGCTCTTAGTTGTAAGTTTACCTAACTGTTTCACCTGCCCTTCTCTCTATGTTCAAAGCCATCCCCGAGGGCTTCAGCATGGACGTCCAGCCCTCAGAGAACCCCCTGGAGCAGGAGAAAGTGTCCCTGTGCTGCAGCGCTGACAATTACACCTACGAGCAGCTGCAGTGGTACCGCCTCGACCCCCAGGCCCTGCAGGACGAGCAGGGCAAGCCCCAGGAGCTGGACTGCAGGAGCGTGTATCTCTACGCCGACACACTTGACGGCCAGCTCTCCTTCCAGGAGCCCTCCAACAGCTGGGTCCTGGACTTCACCATCCCCTCCGTGCAGCTGCCAGATGAGGGTCATTATGTGTGCGAGGCTCAGAGCCGGCGCAGCGGGGAGAAACAGTGCCTCTTCAGATACATCTCTGTCAAAGGTTAGAGATAAAAGAGACGAACGCCCCAGACACAGACACACACATGGAGAACAGTCACTCTGACAGCAGCTAATTATAGAGAAAAGCTCAAAAGTCTCACAGAGGAGCTGAGGCTGAAATGTTGTCGGCTCTAAAATACACTCAGTCACAAGAGAAGTGCCCACGCAGCCCCAAACCCATGTCCACACATAATGGAGAGAGAGACCACCTAGTGTTTGCGCAGCCTCAATATGGAATAGCAGAAAACAGGGCTGAGAGGCTGTAGGGTCGAAACGCACAACACAATCCATTTTTCATTCATGTTGTGTTTTAAAAGCTCACATCAGTGCCTGAAGCGTAGATGTAGATTTTAAATGGATTTTTTGACTCTTGCTCTTTCATCAGTCCTGCGAGGTCCATCTGTAAATATCACATACATACGAGTCAGTGAGTTGATGTCCCTCTTCCTTCCCCCTGCTCCATCTCTGTCTTTTTGGCCCCTTCCTCTCACTGTAGCCCTGGAGGCCCCTCGGTACAAGCGCAGCCTCACCAACCAGACGGTGAATGTGACCGAGTCCCTGCGGATGGAGTGCGACGCAGAGGGCAGACCCCTGCCCCGCCTCTCCTGGTTCAAGGACAACCAGCCTCTCCACCAAATGTCAGGTTCGTGAATACACCTACACAGGTGACACATGCGTTTACACAACAGTGTAGCCGCCCACCTGCCAACCCAGCAGCCGCACACACACACACACACACACACACACACGCACACATGCTGATCTTAAAGTTTGGCCCTCGGGTTCTTGATTTAGCAGAACTCGTATCCACCCATCGGGTTATTGTGTTCAGGTCAGTTCCCAGAAAAATATGGGTTCATATCAGATTAAAGAACAGATAAAACAATAAAGGCTTCAAATTAAGATACCGACAAGTTTTGGCAGACGTTGCCATATTTCTTTTTTGTTATAATTCCATGATAATAAATGGCAATCAATACACACACACACACACACACACACACACACACACACACACACACACACACACACACACACACACACACACACACTCTTGTACTCCTACCTTAGTCAGGACACCCATTGGCATAATAATCACGGCTGCAGTTCAAATACACAAATACACGTCGGAGATTGGACTGAAATCACAAACTTGAACAACTCACTCCCCAGATCCAACCTGAGCGACCTGAGCCTGAGAGTCAGAGATATGATTTGGTGTGTATGTGATATGGGGATGGAAAGCTATTGACTGACGTACGATGGCCAGTGCATTTCAACTGCCCAGTCAGACGACAAGGCAGGAGGAGTCATTAGGATAACTTAATACTCCCCAGCCGTTATCCTAACCCGAGCCGTAATCTAATTCTAACTAAGACTTAACCCTCAAACTGCTTTTTGAAAATGTCCTCACTCTGTAAAGGTCTTCAATCAAAATGGTCCCCACAAAGATAGAATGAGAAGCACACACACACACACACAAACATAGATACACAACCACCCACTAACTCACCCACACATTCTTACTGTTGATACAACATGTCATGCAGAACCAGTGACATGAATACATGTGCGGCTGTGTTTGCTGCAGATGTTCACACACACACACACACACATAAAAACCCTGCAGGCCGATGGATACGGCTCATTAGCTTTCTCTGTGTGCGACTCCTCTTAACATCTGAAGGAGCTGAGGAGGGGGTGAGTGGGGGAGGAGAGGTGGTCAGTATGGGTGTGAGTGACAGCTGTTGCTTTAGGACGTGTGGAATGACGAGTGGGACGGGGGGGATTATAAATGAGAACTGTCGTGACGTCCAGAGCTGTGACAAGAATTTTAGAAACGGCGCTGAAAATCTTGCTGAATTTATGATGTGAAAGGTAAAAGGGGTGGCAGCCAGTCACAGCGCATTGAAGTTTGCTGTGTGTTGTGTGTGTGTGTGTGTTGTGTGTCCATGTGTGTGTGTGTGCTACTAATCATCCCGTGCCTCCTCGCAGGGATCCAGCTGCAGGATGCAAACCGCACTCTGAGTATCCAGCGGGTGCGAGAGGAGGACGCCGGGCTTTACACCTGCACAGCCTGCAACCAGCGTGGATGTGTCCACTCATCAGCCGCCATCAAGGTCATCGGTGAGACAACCAAACACACACACACACACACACACACACACACACACACACACACACACACACACATGCACTGCTTGCACTTCTATCTTTGTTGACACTTGCCCCTATACCCTAACACCCACTCATCACAACTAAACGCCTGACCTCAGCATCTTAACCCTTTGTGTTTGAAAGTAGGGACTCTACATTTCCATAATGTCCTCCCTAACTGGTCTTCACACAGACAGAAGGACACTCAGACACGTAAATATACAGAGACAGAAACACCTGAATCTGCTCACATGCCTCCACCGCTCACATGTTTTTCAAGTGCACTCAGGCTTAAAACCCCAGTCGCACGACTTCTCTCACACACACACACACACACACACACACACACACACACACACACAGAGCACAGGTCTGGAATTCACCTCTCACCAGACGTTTCACTGGAGCTGTAACCTTTGTGCTTCTGTGCTCCTGCCGTGGACGTCCCTCCACCCCGAAATCAAAGTCATCCACTGCTGCCATATCTCTCATGCAGAGTAGATAATTAAAGAGGTTCGCTGGATGTGGTTTCACAAAGAAAGCCCAATAAAGGTCTTTTTATCATATTGATGTAACCTAAAGATTTCATCTGCGAGAAAAAGACTGCAGCAATAGTTTGTGATACAGCACCCCCTACAGTCGGTAATGAGTGATATGATAAAAGAGAGAGCATGGTTTCTGATACAGGACCCCAGGTATTTAAAAATCAAATCCAAAATTAGCCCAAAACTGACAAATCCTGATAGCTCCTACAGAAAGATTCCACACAATGGTTTCTGTTATTATTATTATTTTGCTTTTATAAATGACTTAAGTTATTTTTTCTGTGTCAAGGTTCCAGTGACAAGGCCAACGTGGAGATCGTGATCCTCATCGGAACCGGAGTCATCGCTGTTTTCTTCTGGGCCTTGCTCATCGTCATTTTCTGCAACGTGAAACGGGTCAGAAAAAGGCCACTTGTGCTTTCTGTGCTTGTCTTTTTATGTTTGTGAGAAAAACTGTCAGACTATGATGGCGACACTTTAACCTCTGGCCCACAACCCGTCTGTCAGCGTTTGAACACAACCTGTTTGATGTCGGAGAGAAGAGGGTGTGTGATTTACTGTGAAGAGAGGGCTCCTGATATCTTCTGGGAATGAGCCCAATTAGTCGCTGTCACAGCGATCAGCTCCAACAACAACACGGAGCCCATAATGAGGCTCAAATGACTTTTTATTTTTCCCCACTTGTCAAAAAATTCACTGGGTGGCATCATCATCATCAAATTAATTTAGAGATTCTCCTCTGGCTCACAGCATCTCTTTCTTTTAGTGTCTACTTCTACATTTCCTTTGCCCATCTGACCTTTTCTTCTTTCCTTGCTCACATTCATGATTTTATTTTTGTGCCATGCATCCACCTACTTATAAATTATTTCCGGCTCACTCCCAGTTCAGCCCAACAGTCATCACCTGTCATCACCATCACTCTCACTCTATTCCCTCTCTCTGTGTAATGCAGGTCAACCCTGCAGACATAAAGACGGGCTATCTGTCCATCATCATGGACCCGGGGGAGGTGCCTCTGGACGAGCAGTGTGAATACCTGCCATACGATTCCTCGCAGTGGGAGATCTCCAGAGACCGACTGCGACTGGGTGAGCGACGGGGGCGAGTGGGAGAAATTGAGGGGATGGATTGAAGGATGGTTGGATAAAGAGAGGGAGGGAGGAGGCGTGTGTGTGAAGAAATATCAGGGCGTGGAGGAGAGCGAATAGATTGATGAAACCAAATTACTTTTCCATTTCCAGAATCCTTAATGGCATGAGGCTGGATCGCATCCAGCATGGCAAAGTGCTGCCAAGTAAAGTGCTAATGTTAAATATGTGCTCATTCCCAGCACAGCTTTCTTTTAAATGCCCTGAGGAAAAGCATCTGTTCCACAACTCCGACTTATGGGAACACGTTTTGCTGCAATTCAGGTTATAATTCCTGTCCCTTGTGTATATGGATTCCAGATGCATTTACATTTTGCAACCGTTGCAGCCATTTGTGTTTCCCAGTGAGACCCAAAAAAAGCAAGCCTGCATTGAATATATATTTTTGATGTTCTTTTTCCTGACATAGGAAAAGTTTTAGGCCACGGAGCTTTCGGGAAAGTAATTGAAGCATCAATCCACGGCATCAGCAAGAGCAACAGTTTGGACACAGTGGCTGTCAAGATGCTGAAGGGTGAGATTTGTCTTTGTGCTGTTCAAACTGTGTATTATGAGAAACCGCAGGAGAAGCCGCTGCTGCACCGACGTGAAGATGATCTTGATCAGAGTAAACAGCTCAGTGCAGTATGTGGAGCGTACGACTCGATGTGTCATCATAAAAACACATGTAAAAAGTAAACAATGAGATATATTTAATGCATAATATTTGACTGTGTGTGCACGTGTTTCAGATGGATCCACAGCAAGCGAGCACAAGGCCTTGATGTCAGAGTTGAAGATATTGATTCACATTGGAAATCATCTGAATGTAGTGAACCTGTTGGGAGCCTGCACCAAACCTAGCGGTGAGTAAACGCACTCACGCAGATCACAGTTTATCTGTGTTCCAAGTTTTCACAGTGTGGTCGCAGTTATTAGTGTCGTCTATTGCTCTGGTCAGTGGCTGCAGAATGTCAGTAGACACGTTTACATGGACACCAATATTCTGTTATTAATCCGATTAAGAATCTTTCTGAATATAAACAGATTACCTTGACCCAATAATAAGCAATATTCAGATTAAGACTTAGTTGCATTATGCCTAAATCACAGTATTTAAAGATGAAGGACGCGTCTCCACTTCCTTGCACTATCCAGAAAAGAAGCTAAAATGTATCCAGAGTGAGCCAGAGTCTG
Organism: Hippoglossus stenolepis; assembly: GCF_022539355.2. Taxonomy (NCBI): domain Eukaryota; kingdom Metazoa; phylum Chordata; class Actinopteri; order Pleuronectiformes; family Pleuronectidae; genus Hippoglossus; species Hippoglossus stenolepis. The sequence goes on from NC_061489.1 coordinate 11,480,597, forward strand.
TAGCGATCGGGGGATGGAGCCATGGCAGCAAGGTCCCGGTCGACCAATCACAAGTCAAGCTCAGCTGTCAATCATGACTTTTCACCTTGTTGTGTACAGCATCAAATAACGAATTAAAACCAAACCTACTGGAAACCTTGAACAATTAAATAAACATCACAGTGATAAGAACTACCTAAAATAACAGGAACCACTTTGAGAAAAATCTGTACTCTGACTTTTTAGATTGGCTCATGTCCCATCCACTAACATAGGGGAGGCAGGGTTTATGACATCTCCTGCAGCCAGCAACTTACAAACAGTAACCGACTGCTTGACGACATATGCTCTGGGTTTGAGCGTAAACAAATAGAGGGATGAAATGTTGACATGAGTCAGAGTCAGACTACGCTCTGGAATATGAACGAAATATTCTATTAGCAACTCATGTAAACATCAGAATCGGAATAATGTCCTATTGAGAATAAGGTCAGAATATTGGACTTCCCTTAAACACAGTCAGTGTACCACGTGTACACCTTGAAAAATAACTACAGTACGGTTTATGTTCTTCTTGTCACCGTTACTGCTTCTATCTTTCTCCTTTGTCCCTGCAGTTATTCTGCTTTGAAAAACATGTTGTTGTGATTCAAATAAAACTTCAGGGAATGTTGCACCGTTGTTTTTTTTTTGAAGAGACGTTCACCTGCAGTCTGACCTCCTCTGAGCGGTGCTGCTGGCTCCGTTGTTACTTCACAGCGAATTCCTTTTTAATGAAGTGTTTACATCTTTTCGTCTGCCCCCCTGCAGCTTTCACACAACTTCTCTTTTTAACAGCAAACCACATGTGAAAGTACAACAGCTGCCTCTTTGTCCCCTCTTGGTCCACACATCCATCTGACCCATACGGCACATTTGTGAAGGGTGTACATCTGAAAATGTTTATGCTGTTTACCTTAAACTAAAGCAGCCAGGCAGATAATCTCAGACAGGAAGTGCTTAAAGGACGCAGCCCTGCCCCATGACTTTGAATATGGAGTGAGAGAATAAAGGAGCTCCTCGACAAGAGGCAGAAATCATGTTAATGTGTTTTATCAAGTTAGAAAATAATAATGAGAAATGTGGGAAATGAATTGTAGAATTATTATATACACATATTGTTACTGTCACAAATTGTATGTAAAGATGAACGACACGTCTCCGCTTCCTCCAATGATGTCTAAATATCCCGGATCCCGTGTGTGCAGTAGCAACCCGAGGATCGAGCCGGATACACGGGCTTGACCAATCAGGAGTCAGTCTTAACTGTTAACCATGATGTTTCAATCCGTTCTTATAGCATCAAATAACTGATTAAAACCAAATTTACTGAAAAAAATTGCACTTGGACATACATCAGTGTGATAAGAGACCTTTTAGTTTGGTCCACGTCCCATCTACTAACATGGAAATGGCGCGATTTATGACCTATACTGCAACCAGCCACCAGGGGGCGAACAATACACTTTGGCTTCACTTTTGAGGAGCCATAATTTTGTCCATCTTTACAAACAGTCTTGTACCTACTGTTATGATTAGATAGGAAATCTGTAGCTATTCAAACTGTCTGTCTCACCAGGTCCACTGATGGTGGTAGTGGAATACTGCAAGTATGGGAACCTGTCCAACTTCCTGCGAGCCAAGAGAGAGTTCTTCCTCCCATACAGGGTACGAAAACACTGACGCAACTTCTTTTATATTTGTTCTGCTGTGATCATGTGTCTGCAGCTTAACCTTCAGAAATAATCTTTTTTCCGCTTTAGTCTTTCTTTTATTGAGCAACACTCTTAATAACTCTTTTTAAGCCGTGACCCATTTTCAGACATGAACTTAGGAAAATGTCCAGAGAATAAGATCTGGGCTTTGTATGGAGTTTGTCTTTTTTCATATGAAGAACGCAACGTGGAATGTCTGGAACATCAGACAGGGGACGAGGGGGCACCTGGGTAGAGGATACAAGAGGCACAACTTGATGTAAACAATCCGTACAAACGTATTTTGTGTTTACAGCAGCTCAACACCGGCATCGGCTCTCAAATCTGGTTGTCTGTATTCTCACATGGACTCATTTTCTGGACATTTTACTCAGGGGCTGGCAGGAAAAGTTCCATAAAATGTCGAGAGCAACTGACTCAGACATTTGAGTTCTCACATGCAGCCCCTCCCAATAATTTCAGGAAAAGATTTGGACTTCAGTGCACGTGTGAATTTGCAGCTCCATTCTCTTGTTCCTACTTTCAGGATCGCTCTCCAAAAACCCAAAGCCAGGTGAGACGGATGATCGAGGCGGGTCAAATGGACCAAAGAGCTCATCAGCCGCCTTCTCCGCCCTCCCCCACTACTCCCACAAGTCCACAGCCTCCGTCATCCAACACGTCGGGTCAGATTCCTGCTGGGGAGAAAAGTAAGTGACACAGCAGTCAACTATATCACGTATGATTAGGTCATAAATGTGGCTTCATGTCTGCCTCTCTGCTCCTCTCTCCAGTGGAGGACTTGTGGAAGACTCCTCTGACGATAGAAGATCTCATTTGCTACAGTTTCCAGGTGGCTCGTGGGATGGACTTCTTGGCCTCCAGAAAGGTTAATTGTCAGCGTTATACAGGCAGAGTGTGAATGAGCTGTGGTGAATTGCAGCGGGGGTCGGCAGCAGAGGCAGGAGGTTGTGACCTACGTCATGCAGCTTCTCAGCGCTCTCTTAGTTAGTCACGTGACCATTTATAACAAGAAGCTGTGCAACACTTTACTCTTTCTATACGACATCGAAGCAGGTTTTGAAAATCACTCCAGGATTTCACAGTTTCTTTGTGTGTGATGAAAAAGAGGGTTGATTCCTCAAGATTTTCAAGGAATTAGCATTTTTTTTCTCTTTAATCTAAACTCATATGCTCAACTACATAGAAACAAATGAATGAGAGATATAAAGAAAGATTAGAATCGATGTATAAACAGAAAAGATAATCTGCGGATATTCGCTCACATTAACATTCGCTCACACCCACATAACACTTTCAAAATTCAAAATAAAAGGGGGCATTCTGAAAAGCTGTTGTAATTAACATCAAGGGTCATTATTTGGCATTTTATGTTGCAGGAAAATTTGGTAAATTGCTGATGTGTTGTTAATTGCCATTATAGACCCACAATGCAATGCTCCGCGGAAAGAAGCTACTCACAACGGCAAAACTGTGGAACAACTCTCAGTTGTCGGCACCACGTTAAACTCATTACTAGATTAAATTAGGTTGTATTCAAACGTCATAATTATAGATTCAATTCAATTCAATTCAACGGCCATATCTATAATTCTAGAATAACAGTGCATCCAAAGACAATGTGAAAGAGGTCGGTCATTGTGATCAAAGTACAGAGAATAAGCACCTGACTCTGCTTCTCTAAATCAGCTTCCAAAACCCAACCTACACACAAACACACACACACACACACACACATAAATCTTGTCCTCACTATGCACAAAATGGTCCTCACAAAGCAATAAACTCAAGTAACATTGCGTTATAACTTCTCAATGTTGTTATTAATTGAAATTAATTTAATGTTAATTAAAACGGTTAGATTTATATACAGATAGATATATATATAGATAGATTGATCGATAGAGATAGAATTAGATAGGGATAGATAGATAGATAGATAGATAGATAGATAGATAGATAGATAGATAGATAGATAGATAGATAGATAGATAGATAGATTGATAGATAGATAGATAGATGGATACAACTTTGAAACAAAGTAAAATATGAACTTGCTTCACGTCTCATCAGGTCCTTTGATGAGGGTAATTACATTTAGTGCATATTCTGAAATTAGCTTTATTTATTTATTAAATTCATGAGGTGATTATTTATATCCATATTCAGCCGCAGTCTGTCTGTGTGTGATGAATAATGGAAATTCAAATAGTCAAAGCTAAAGCAGCTAAATAAAGGAAGCTGACGGGACGCTGTAAGCTGACTGTCTGGCCCCCGTAAGGCGCGTTTACGTGACAGATTTGTGAATGATGTCAGGTCTCCTGCAGCGACTCCACAGAGCTGAGACAGTCCAGTCCCAGTCACCAACTGGCACAGGGACACAGGACACACAGACACACACACACACACACACACACAGATTTTAAGGCAAGTAATTATGAAAACTTCTAATTTGTTAATTACTTGCTCCAAATCATATCTGTAAATCACTCTTTAGGAAACAATGCATCCATGCAATCCTGCAAACGCTCAGACACACACAAACCTGTCTGCAGGGTTATGAGGTATGTGTGGTTGTGTGTGTTTCCACAGTGTATCCACAGAGACCTGGCCGCCCGGAACATTCTCCTGTCTGAGAACAACATCGTGAAGATCTGTGACTTTGGCCTGGCCAGAGACATATACAAAGACCCCGACTACGTCAGGAAAGGCAATGTACGGCATCCACACAGGTTTATCATCCATCTCCGTTTACTGCGGGGAAACATCAAACTCCTACTTTTGTTGTTGTTGTTCTTTTAAACCACCCACATAGTCACAACATTTAAAGGCAGGTGTCATTCCTGCTTACGTAACCGTCTCCTAACACCCCGTCTGCTGTTTTAATGCTCAGGCTCGGCTGCCTTTAAAGTGGATGGCTCCGGAGAGCATCTTCGACAAGGTGTACACCAGCCAGAGTGACGTGTGGTCCTTTGGAGTTCTCCTCTGGGAAATCTTTTCACTGGGTAATGACAAAATCAAAGCCCGGACATTCATCTTTTAAGAAAGTCATTTAAAGGAGCAGACTTTCGGTGCAGGCTCCTCTGGAGTCGCTGTTTAAATGTCTCTCTCTTCCTGCCAAAAGCAATTTGGGACTTATTCTTTGTTGACTTTTAGAAGCAGAGTGAATCATCATCGCCTTTTATCCAAGAACATCAACTTGCTTTTACCATCCCTGACAGTCTGACACCTTGCCCAAGGCCTCATCTTCTTTTTTGTCCACCTGCAGGTGCGTCTCCGTACCCGGGGGTACAGATTGACGAGGATTTCTGCAAACGATTAAAAGATGGCGTCAGGATGCGATCACCAGAGACCGCCTCCCCTGAAATGTAGGCACACATTTTAATTTTTTCGTTGTCTCATTTCTTTTCCTGTCAAACAAAGATTTGTTGCCCTGAGTCCATTTAATTCACTTGAGCTCATAAAGTTTGATCAAACATTCCGGTATTTTACTGATCAGGGAAGTTGAGGGCTTCCTGTGTTGTCCATGTTGTGATGGTGCTGCCCTCTGCTGGTAGATATGGCATCATGCTGGCCTGCTGGCATGGTGAACCCAAAGAGAGGCCGACCTTCCCTGCTCTGATGCAGATCCTGGGAGACCTGCTGCAGGACAACAGTCTACCTGCAAGTTCACTGCTGCGCACACATTCATCAGAACAAAATCATTTCTTTTTTTAAAGCTCTGTAAAGAGGTTTATCTAAATCTTCTCGGCCTTCTCTTCAGGATGAGAAGGACTACATCCCCCTGAATCACTCACAGAGCTCAGAGGATGATGGATTCTCACAGGCGTCGTCACGGCCTCCGTCTGAAGAGGAGCTGAGAATGGCCTGCAACACTCTACCCACCAGGTACTAATATATTCTCCTATCTTTTCCTTAAAGGCCCAGGACCCCAACAGAATTTGTATTAATAAGCCTCTTGCTGTTATTATTCAGTCTCCTTCTCAGTGCTTTAAAGTAGGTTAGACTCAGAGACCGTGTATAAAGAGGGACGACATGACGGCTCTGCAAAAGTGAAGCCAAAGCGTGGCTGGCCGCAATATTGGTCATATATCCCGCCTCCTCCATGTTAACGGATAGGACGTGGGCCAACTAAAAAAGTCAAAGAACATGTCGAATAAAGATGGTTTGTGTCATTTTAGGTGCTTATCACACTGATGTTTGCTCAAGTGCTGGTTTCTCCAGTAAGTTTGTTTTTAATTAGTTATCTGATGCTATAAAAACTGGGTGAAATGTCATGATTGACAGCCGAGACTGACTCACGATTGGTCGAGCGCGTGTATTTGCGGGGTTCCCGCTAAGGCCCAGACTCTGGCTCCAAATGGCGGTGTTTTTTATCTGGGATATTTTAGCTTCATTTCTAGATCGTGGGAGGAAGTGGAGACATGTCGACCATCTTTATACACAGTCTGTGGTTAGACTTTGTAGAAAAAAGGTGATTCCATGCGCCTGTGTCAGCGATATGAATGCGATGACAGTTGCACAGTTGTTTCCCGGAAAATAATCTCCCTCTGTCTCTCTCTATGAGACCAGCTTCTAAATCTACCTTGTGGTGTGGTGATAAAAACTCTTTGCTCCGTAAAACCATCACAGCTCTGTTTTTTCGAAGAAATCCCTCTTTGCACCAAATCCAACCTCTCGCTCTCTGTTTCCTCTGACGTTCCCTCACAGAGCAACTTATAGGCTCAGTTTCTTACAGGCTTTATTCTGTAGGTTTCAAGTAAGTTATGAATCGAAAAGTAAAAGATATTCAGCACATGGAAAATAAATGGTTGTTTAGAATGAAGTTCACTGTCAGGTCTAAATTTGGGGTGGAAAATGTGATCTGTAATCTTGATGGGTTTTTGTAATATTTTTAAATGTTGCTGTGTATCCTGTGTACTGAATAGTTTCAGAAAATGACTTTACAGATAATTCATTTGTGAGGAAGAGAAAGTCCCTCACACAGGAGTAAGTTTGATGAAGAAAGTCCCACAGCTAAAATCATCTTTATTTATTTATACTAAAAAACTAATCTACAGAAAAACATACTGCTTTCTACTTGACTGCATCATATTTTTCTGAAGTTTTGAAAGAGTCCAGGTTTTCTTCTCATCTGTCTCTTGGCATTCGGACGCCAGCAGGATGCTCTGTCGTGTATTGATCTGATAATCTTCCTGACCAGGTATTATAACTGCGTGCCCTTTGCCGGCTGTGTGTTTGTGGGACCCTCTACAAACTGCCAGCCCAGAGTGAAGACGTTTGAAGAGTCGCCCCTGGAGATGCACCCACATAAAGCTCCTCAGGTAATCTTCTCATCACTTGTGGAAAATGTGAAACCGGCTGGTGACATTTTCTGAACGCGCTGGACTTCCCCTCAGATAATTGCCCGAATTAGCGGTGGGGTCGACTAAAGGTTGTTCCGTTCACATGATGTCAAACTGTTTGTCTCCTCCCAGGATAACCAGACGGACAGCGGGATGGTTCTGGCCTCCGAGGAATTTGAGAGAATCGCCGCCTCCAAAAGGTTATTCTTGCAATGATCCATTTTACTGTGGAACACTCAGGAGATATGCAGCCTCTCGTCTAGTGACAGTGTGAGACTGTTACACACTTATCACCCACTGTGTCGGCTCTGTCTGGTATATTAGACTATTTTTCATAGATGCTCCACATGCTTCCAAGTCAATTTGGAGAAAATAACCATTCTCTACTTCTCGGAAAAATGTAGGGTTGAGTCAGTCACAGTGAAACTACAGCAGACTTGCAAATGATGTGAGCATGAGGGGAGTCTTGATTTCTGCATGAATAAGTCTGAGTCATTAAAACCCACAGGATCCGTTTTAAGAATTACAAGTAATAGAACTCGCCACTTACAGTATGAGTCAAAAAGAAACGTTCTACGTAAAAGCTTAAACAAACCGGCTTCTTAAACTGGAAAATTCTATACTATCCTATAACTGAATTATTCACTTACATATTTTTAACAATATTAATGATAATAATGTGAAGAAGAATTAACTTTATTTATGAAGAAAAACAATGCTAGATGCTTTATAGGAAGATCAATGAGAGCTAGAATAACACTAAGGCCCAACAGTCCCTTTAAATTCAATCAAGCTGGTTTCACACACTCAAAGACATCAGTCCTCTAAATGTACCCGATGTTTCATCAAGATCCAGGAATTATTCTCTTTGTCATCATGTCTCGCACTGTTAAAGAAAGTGAAAAAATATTCCTGGATCCGCCCCCTAATCTGGATCCACACCAAAATTGAATGTTTTCCTGACATACTGCATCCTTCTAAAAGATTTAAAAGGCACTTGAGAATTAGTCTGTCAAAGTTCAATGAGAAACAAGTTCCATAATATGAGGTCTCTGAAGGAAAAGGCTTAGTCACTCTTTGTCTCAAGTCCTGGGAGTAACCACTAGGGCTCCATCTGTGGATCTTAGCAGTGGAGAGGAAACCTACCAGGTCAATAAATCTGAAAGGTATTTGGGAGCAAGGCCATTTAAAAATTTTAAATCAAATTTAAACTGATAGCCAGTTTTAGGAGTCAAGCACAGGGGGGATGTGATCATGCCTTTTTTGTCCCAGATGACAAATATCACATTCCAATGAGCTTTTTACTTTGTTCTGTCCCCAGTCGTATGGGCAGCAGCAGCAGCACGGAGCCTCTGACGGCCTCCCATGGCTCCCTGGGCCGAAGCAGCGGCGCCAGGCACCGTCCCAAGTTCTTCAGCCAGCTGTCAGGACAGACCTTCTACAACAACGAGTACGGACACCTGTCCGAAGAGGGCTTCCGTGACTTCTTCTCCTCGCCAGACGCCCCGTGTCTGGCCTCCTCCAATGTGTAACCTTTTCAAAGATGCAGCCCGAAAAGAACTGAAGGGGTTAAAAAAAAAAAGTGGGCTCAGGTCGTGGGAGGTGTGTAGGATTTACTAACATCCCAGTGATGACATGTAACTAGTCATTTATCAATGATCATCAGGTTATTTTGACCAGAGCTGACCTCTACTCATCTCAAAGTCCATTCTCTGTGGCCTCAACAAACAGAGCTGTGTGCCTGAAGTTTCTCTAACCAGCCACTGGGTGGCAGCATTACAACAAAAACACACCGAGTATTTTCTATTCACACATTTATATTTTTATCTTTTATATTCAGAGTATTCTGCCTATATTTGTACAAATTATGACTCGTATGGGAAGAAATAAAAGTTTATCTTCTTCTCACTCTTCTCTCTATGATTCAAGAAATATTCCACAAGAAATATTCCACTGAAATGCAGCTTTTAAGAGTAAATGTGCAGGTGTCGTGCAGTAATAAATAACTGGTCGACATGGAGCTACAGCCACACGCTCTGTGACGATCCACATAACGGACCGATCCACGACAGACGCAGATATTTGTGGCGTCTGTGTCGTTTAGTGGAGGTGGAGACGCTCTGATTCACACAGACACCTTGAGGAAGGAATAAGTGACGGAGGTAAACAGAGGGATGTAGGCCGAATGAAGGGGTGACTCACACTAAGCAGCGTTTATCAGAGCTGGACGCAAGCATGACGACAGCTGTGGCAGCTTAACAACCTTTTACGCGCTCACATCACAACTGACAAGCCGCAGGTTGTGGAAATGAGCAGCATCACGAGAGCAAAGTCCACTTCATGCAAACACAATTACAGCCAATATAGCTGCGTTCGTGTGATGGTCAACTTTCCATTTTCAGTTTCTGTGAATGATTGTTGTTTTCAGGGAACCTGGAGACAGTTTGTAAACGGTCATGAAAATACGAAGGGAAAGGACAAAAGTTTGAATCCCTTTCAGATTGTTAAAACAGATCCTTCTTTGAGTAAAAGAGAAAGTTTAAAGGAATAAAGTGCACAACAGTCATTGTCTTCTATGGTACCTTTACTTGAGGGACACATAGCGTTACAGTCATTTGAGACAGAACAAGAAATGGATGACCTTTGTAGTAGAAAGACCAGTTCTGAGGGCTTATCACCGTCCTTGATCAGAAAAGCTGTGCTGACAGTAGTAGAAAAATAACAAAAATATAATGACTCAAGAGGAAAAAAACAAACATCTGGCCTTGTATACTCTCCTTACAGAACCAAACCTCCACATTTCATTGAATAACTCAGTAACAGGTTCATTTACCTTGTAAAAAAATTACATTTATCTCAGCAAAACAATTTATATTTACTCAAATTTTTTCCAAAAAATGAAATGAAATGGACAAATTCAAAACTAGGACCTTGAACAGCATTGATGAAATATCAGGTATAAATGGAATAAGAAGAAATCTATGATCTCAAGAAACTACAGATACAGTAGCTTTAACATGAAGGAAAGAAAAACACTGGTTTTAGTGGCAGTCACTGAAACAGGCTAATAAGAGGGGATCATAATCCTCTAAGATGGAGCAGTAAACCTAAAGGCACAGTTTTAATTACAAGAAATAAAAGGACCGGATGGATGAAATCAATCTCATGTCATGTAGTTTTGTGGTACAGGTACAGTTTTACAAAAAAACAACACTTCCTTCAAATAATCAGTCCCTTTCTGCAGTACTGGGAGAATTAATGCAGCACAGTTAAAGTGAGATTCAAGTTGAACAATAGTTCGGGCCGAAAGTAGAAAATAGTAACTAGTAGATTTTGATTTCACCCCCTTTTTTAATCTATAAATCATTGAATTGAACATGATTGAAGCCATGTTGCGCAGATTGTTGTCACACGCTTCTTGATCATATTTGAAACATTGACCGTCAGTACAAATCCCAGCACCTTCATTCTAAAAATATATCAGCCGTCAAAAACACCCATTCTGCTTGAACCCTGACACGAGATACTTAAGACTTCATCTCCACAGTAACAAAAGCTCTCCTCTCCTCTCCTGGCTCTGGAAACACAGGAAGCGGACATGTGATAGTCGGCGTCCACACGTCAGTGGAGCAGATGGAAAGGAGCTGCAGTAACTGAGATGCAGCGGTGGCGTGTAGCCTGGTAGTTACATCGAGTGCCGGAGCCCCTTCATTGGTCACATTGATATCATCTCCCCCCCGAGGAAGTTGGTTCAGGCAGGACTGGATTTAGCTAACAGGCTAGCAACTTTGCACTTATAAATAAGACGTGTCGGGGGAAGTGGGGAGCGATCCTCATGACATTTTCCCGATCTGGATCTTCTTCCAGGCCTCCGAAGCGGTGAATATACAGGAGTCGATGATGCCCGCCACTGTGAACGTCCCTCCAACAATGGCACAGATCTGCAGAAAAACAAATCAGTCCGTCAGTGTCGAGGTTTAAAAGCTCCACGTTTTCCTTTCTGGTTACAAACGGCTCAATATCAGCTGGTTTTAATCATAACAATACTTTACACTCACAACTCAGAATGTGCTGGAATTCAGCAGAGCTCTGTCACAGCTTGACTCACAATCTTTAACCATGACTCATAATCACATTACAAAGCACAGTCATCTCCGACCCATGATATCTTAAGTCATGATATAATTAAACGACACTAAAATAACACAAATAACATGTGTGTCAACCGCATTATCAGTCAGCAAGATACTTTCCTGATGTGGTGGTTTTGCCAAAAAATTCCAAAACACACAGGGTCAGGTAGGGAGGTGAGTCATATAAGAGGAATTCAAAAAACAAAGAGAAAATATAGAATTGAATAAGTTTTAAAAGGTGATTAAGACTTCAAATTTCCTGCAGCTAGCTGTTTTTATACCAATTTCACCCTATTTTACTTTGCAGGTAGCGATATTCTGATCCAACTCTTATTTGTTCCAATCTGTGATCCTAAAAAAGATCTTTCAGGGGACCAGGAAAGAAAAACAAACATTAAAAAAATGTACGCAAATGTGAGAAGTGAAAAAGTTCACATTTAATTGTAGTAAGACAAAGTTGTTTGATGTTTTCAGAAAATAGTTGATTGTTAAAGTTGCTTCTATCAGCTGATGAGAGCACAAACCAAAAGTGAGACACTGAAAGGAAAGGAGCAAAACACGTTAAAGGGGAACTGCATAAAGGTGATAGTTATAAACGTCTGTTCCACATAATGGAACAATACAAGTCTACAGCTGAACTGCTAGCAGCTCAGTGAGGCTGTACATAAACCAACAAGCAAATTCTAAGAATGATGGTTAGCAGGTATGTTTGCCATGTTTGTTTTCAAGGTATCTGGTCAAAAGCCAAAGTATTATTTGTTTAACTTGATGGTGGAGAGGAAAAACAGCGTTCATCACGGGCACCATGATCATCTACCAACTTTCATGGTGATCAACACAATGAAGTGATATTTCAGTCTGGACCAACCAGCAAAGAGAAGCCAGGGTAAAATACAGAATAATATAGAAAAGCTTCAGTGTTTTCAACCCCAAATCCTCACCTTTAGTTTTTAAGACTTCAAAAGTTTTAAAATTTTAGTGGTTTTGGCCACAGATTTTAGTTTCTGGCAAGAAGGTGAATCCACTCACTGTTGTGACGAAGCGGTAGAAGGGCTGCCTCCTCTCTGTGTACTTGACTGTGATTGGACTGAGGTCGTATCTGAACCAGATGGCGGGGATGATCCTGCCTGTGTGGCTATAAGCTACATATTCCTGTGAGGGATGGGAAAAGAGACTGGTTATAAATCTTTAAATGTTTTAAAGCCTGGATTTATTAAACAGTGCAGCAGTTACTCCCACTAGGTTTAAAAAAAATCGATTTAGAGCAATCAATATCTTCATTTTTATCTCTATGGGTGGCAGTGGTGCTTATGAGTCATTAGAGTACTGGTTTTGAGAAAAGTCACACAAAGATCCTGAACGATTACGCACAAATGAGTGTTCAACTGAAACATCTCAGACCCAGATGAAGTAAGAAGGAGGAGGCTACAGTGTGCTGTGAGTAACAGTTCCGTGATGTGATGACGGGGCAGTCCCGGTTGTTACGAATCCAAATTCTGATAAACAATACCAAATGATAGTACAAATGAAAATAAATTCAGCATGGAAAAGAAAACTGCTGTTGAGGTCCAGGCCCCGATGCGTCTCAGCTGGACCTTTATTGACGCTGGCGATGAGATTTTGGAATATTTAGCTCAGGCCCTCGTCCGCCCTGCTTCACAGCTGACCTGCGCTGTTGTTACTTCAAACCCCAAACTCAGCTGTCAGTCAACACAGTTCTAGGAAGTGTGTTTATGGTTTGTTGACAACTAGGAAACCTATCCAGTCACTAGGGGTGAGCTTTCACTTCCAGGTGAGCGCATTAGTTAACGCGGCAAAAGCGGCTTGAGCCATATGTTGGGATGGTCACTGCGGTTCCATGATAAGAAAAAAAACATCATGACATAAGGATATGATCTAATGGGAAGGATGGAAAGATCAGGGAGGCAGCACCTTGTTGGCTACGGTGTACTGGTAGGAGAACCTCTGTCTGCCCGTGAGGTCTTCGTACACTGTTGGAACAATCTTCAGTATGTAGTCATGTGAGGCCAGAGCTGCAGGGGAAACAGAGTTATTTCAATAACAAAAATGCTGCTTCAGTGTCCAAAAATGGATGTAGATGTGATCATGACGCAACTGGCTGGAGTCTGTCTATCTGAGATGCAGTGTCAGCTGTGTGAATCAGGCTCCCACTCGGTTTGGTTACAATTGCCGTCCACTAGGTGTCTCATTTCTTTGCAGCACTCCAGCAGCCTTACATAAATGTCACACAGAGGTTCTGATGAGTACGGTGTGCGGCGCGTGTACATACGATTAGACGAGAGCTTGTCAGCCCCTCCCAGCGCGTTGAAGGCTCCTTGCACTTTTTGTACCTGTGTGACAACAGAGAGGGAGGAGACGTGCGTTTAGTCTCGTTACTGCAGATCTTATCAAACGCTCTAGGTGGGGTTTGGTTCTGTGACCCGACCTGAAGCTTTTCCCCAAATGCCAGCTTGTGGATGGAGTGGGTCATGTCGGGGCTTTGGGGCTGCGCTGTGGCGCTGTGCGTCGAAACGTGGAAGTTTCCTGGTACCTGGGGACAGACGGACGTGTGGTTAACAGCACGGGGAACCTACAATACATTTAGTTAACTAATGACCAAGCAGGAGGACCCACATGCACGCACACACCTGGTTGGAAACTAAATGGTCCGTGCCTCCGGAAGACAAATCCACCCACTTTAACACGTTTCACATATTATTCCATGGGCAAGAGTGTTGAGTGTACATCTGCTGGGTTAATCATTTTAAATGCACTGGAAAGACTGACGCACAAAGTGTTGGTGGGACACACTTGAGTGTGCCGTCAGATGTAACTGAGTCTCTGAGCTCTTCCATTTAACATAACTCAATTTAGCAAGAGGAGGAAGCAGGTCGGCCTCATTTGTCTCAGACCGGAGGGGGGGGGAATCAGCCCCTATGTTTAACTCAAGTCCAAGACAAATACACATCATGTAGTCCTAGTGCTTAGGTCCCCTATTTGATTAATTATATTGTAATTACTGCACAAAAGTTAGACTGTTGCCATTTCGTGTGTGGCCGCAGCGTTGCCAGATGAATTTAGTTTTTGTACGATAATCTTTCCCTCTGTACATTCAATAATGCCAAAATTCCCATAGTATACGATAATTTAATATCTTAGTGACAGTATTAGGAGTTATAATAATCAGTGTGGTAAAATATAGATCCTACTTCTGTGTTTATGCATTCTTGTTGTATTGATCAACGTGAATATGGACCATGCGTCTCTTCTCTCACTCAACATCAATCATGTTTGGTGGATGATGTAGGCGATGGAGACAGCGATGCAGAGGTCGAGCTTAAACTCTCTCACAAATGTAAGATCAATTTATTTGTGTCTATATTAAAGTATTTTTTTTCTCTCGGATATGATTTGCATCTGATAACTTTCCTCAAAATCTGATAATTTTAAGCCTCTGGTACAACGTGGCGGCCGTTGTACTTCTTCTTCTGCACTTATGTGGTGAAGACTTACTTTGTTGATGGTGAACTCTCCCTCAAAGCGACAACCGTCCCCCTGGTTGAGAGGGAGCTTCATCGAGTTGTCTATGTGACCGACCTCATGGCGGCCCATCTCATCCTGGATGTCCAGACCCACCACTTCAAGAAATGAGAGAGACAAGGAAGAAAATGATATAATGAATAAGAATGAAAATGAAAATGAAAATGAAATAAAATATCAAACAGTTTCCTCTGCCGGATTCAAACTTTATTTTACTGAAATTAGTCCATTAGTGAACTAATAAAACTAAATATGTTAATAATGTTTCAGAAAATAGATAAATCCCTCATTTTTGCAAATCTCATGTTGCAAAAATTCCAAATTAGAACTGCAACTAACAACTTATTTATTATTGATGAATCTATTGTTAATATTCTCAAATAACTTTAGAGATTATTTTATTCTGAATATGTCAGAAAACACTGTTTTATCCAATCACCAGTTCAAAATGACTTTACAACGATATAAAACAGAAAAGAAGCAAATAGTCCACATTAGAGAAGCAGAAACTAGAGAATGTTTAATTATTTTCTTAATAAACAATTTAGTTTATTGTTTCAGGTCGAAACCGAACATTTGTCACTTTCCTCAGTTTCCATCTTGGAGTACATTGCAATAAAAAAAAGAAAAATGAAATCATAAGACTAAATCATAAGTGCTCACAGTCACAAAATTAAGCATTAACGTCAAAACAAACACGATGACAGAATGTTTGTCAGATCAAAGAAGTCACCATCTCGTGACTCTTAATAGTTTAAACTATTCATCTGTTAATTAAATAAATTTATGATTTAGTGATGATGAGAATATCATTTGCCTTTTTGTTTACATTCAATAAGCAAACAGTCACATTTTTATCAACAGAGAAAGAGAAAGATTAAGAGAGAAATCCTCAATATGACTGCAGAGTGTGGCGCAGAGAGTAAACACACAGAGTCCAAACAGACCCCCCCTCGCTGTCTGTGTTTTTCCATCTAGACTCCACCGAGCCCCCCACCCCCACCCCCCTTGCACGCCGCTGTGCACTGGCACACTGACAGCGGCTGGTTTTCAGAGGCTAGCCTGAGCTGTGTGTTGGCGAGAGTGGAGTGGGGGGGGGGGGTCTGCTGGATCTGTGCTAAAACCTCCACATGGCGTCTGTCTGACCTTTGACATTCAAGACAAATTTGACCCACCTCACCCCCCATGCCATCAATCTAGATCTCAAAATACAGTGGGGGCGAATGAATGTAAGTGAAGTTGGAACAGAGTGAGTGTGAGAGCTGCTTGTTTCTCCTTTTTAAGACTTTAGAACTGGAAGGGAGTTTGTGTAAAGTGAGTGGGTGGGGTGGGGGGGGAATTATTATAAGCGTATTACACGCGGTTCTGCTTTTCCATGAAGTCACAAATCAAGACCTGGCAACCCTGTAAAGGTCAGTGGAGGAAGATGGTGTTTAACTTTGGAACAGCGCAGCAGAGCAGAGCACATAAATAACACCAGCTTTTCCATGATGATAATGATTTCTCTCTCTCTCTCTCTCAAGTAAATTTGTAATTGACGACAAAGTGTGTGGAGGCCTGGAAAAGGAACCGATGTACAATATTAACTCGCAGGGCGACGGGTTGAGGAGCTCATTACATGCAGCTGCACTTTGGTCGGACTAACGTGTTTGGGCCGGTTTTTAAGAAGGCCCCGCATTTCTGCAAAAAAAGAAGTTTAAATTCTGCAAATAAACAAAACCACCATACACACAATCATCAAGGGCTTCAATTGGAAACAGCGGGGGGACGGCCTTTTGTTTAGGCATGCCATGAGCCAGCTTGTCTAAACACATGGCCAACAGCTGTGTGTCTGCATGCCGCAGCCTCACGCGCTCAAATCTGGACTTCATTTTTCACACAAGCATTTATTGGCTTTGCCATTTTTGGATATCGTTCGAACTGAATGAGCGGACGCTGCCCGAGCCTCACCGGTGTGAACGCATGGATGTGGAGTGTGTGCGTGTTTGGTTTGTCATTGGGCATAGTTTCTGCAGGGTGTCATGATGAGCAAAATAACACGTGGCCGCTCTCCGTCCTGGCTCATTTTGAAGCGGCCTGCCCACTGCTCTGACATCGAGGGACAGAACCAGAGCCAACAGAGGCAACTTTATGACAAACTCAGATCGCAGCTGTGAAGCAGCAGAGGTTTGGTGTTGTGTTGTGTAACCCGGTGCAGACCTGGTATTAAAATACGTCCTGAGGGATCCGATCACATGCAAGTTAAATTAAATGGTCTGTATTTATATCGAGCTTTTCTAGTCTTGATGACCACTCAAAGCGCTTTACTGTACAGTTCATTGCCATTCACACACACATTCATACAGTGCATCTATATTTTGCAAGACTAGGATCGATACCGCCGACCTTCTTGTTAGAGGACGACCGCTCTACCCCCGACACAGCCGCCCCAGTCAGGTGTGAACACAGCCAAATGTGTCCTCAATGCCTGAGATCCAATCACAAAGCGCCCTGGACAACATGTGAAGGACCGCCCACGAAGCTGAGGTTTCTGACTCTCCTTAGTGTTCATACGTTAGTTTGTTTGTAGCCACAATATCAACACTGATCACCACAAAATGACTGACGCTTTTCTTAAATTGGTTAACTCTTTCTTCATAGCTGTGCGCATTCTCTCTCTCTCTCTCTCTCTCTCTCTCTCTCTCTCTCTCTCTCTCTCTCTCTCTCTCTCTCTCTCTCTCTCTCTCTCTCTCTCTCTCTCTCTCTCTCTCTCTCTCTCTCACACAGACTGTCAACAGACACATCTGTAAACTCAGACTGGGGGAAAAGAACATAATTTGGTCTTCGTGAACACAAATGACGTATGTAAATATTTGCATACAGAGCAGGGAAGTGAGATCAGATCACCAGTGGTCACAGGAGGAGACACATTTAAATGCCAGGTATGAAGAGATGATATAAATGTTGTCCACTTGCGGTCAGATCTCTCAGGACGGATGTTAATACCAGGTCTAAAAACTGGCCTCGCACCACATTTGGACGTGGTCTGGGACGCGTATGGCCACATTCTTTTTGCCGTGTGAAGGCAAATACTTCATGGGCCACAAAAAAACCATTGATTACTGACACATCTAAAACCTCAGACTGGGGTAAAAACAACATAATTTGATCTTCGCAAACACGAAGGAAAGTGGTCACAAGAGACACATTCAGGACACATTTTAACTGTGTGAATGGACAAACATAACACTATCAACTTGTGATCGAATCTCTGAGGACAGATGTTGATACCAGGTCTGAACTGGGGCTAAGTAGCATTGAGTCTTGAGATCATCATTTAATATGCTGTGTTTAATGATGAGGGAGTGCAAGTGTCTGATAAGGGGAAAGAAACAGGAAAAAAGGACATGAACAGTGAGAGAAAGATAAACAAACAAAAGGGAAGTGTAACGTAGAGAGTTGTATATGTATATATACTCACAATCACAGTGTAAGTTTGGCAAACTGATGTTTAAACTCACATCTATCTTCCCACCACTGTCTTTATCAGGATCATCCACATACAGTTCATTTACACTGGGATGGAGAGAAAGGAGAGAAAGGTTAGATGAGCTGGAACCGAACTCCTACTGTGAAGTGGGGTAACAAAAAAGTCAATTATAATAAGAATGAGTCAATCTCCTGCACAGAGAACATGTTGACACTAAACAGTCAAGGATTAATTTTCTGTTCTACTGAGAGGAGAGAACATTAGTGTATCTCTGTCAGGGTAATTTCCTTTCTGTCACACTCTCCCAAACTCATCCCTTATTACACATCGCCGGGAGGTTGACGCATACACAAAGCCAATTTCCTGTAAGAAAATTGACCCCATTCATTGGTTACAACAGAGTACACCATAATGTGGGCAATAACATTTGTGATGAAGTTCCTGTCCTGTCTACAGTAGGTCCTGTGTCTTTGTGGCAACAGGGGGGGGGGACTCTCTATTTGACTGTAAGACTGCTACAGGATATTGTGAGATACATGGTTGCTGGGAGGGGTGTGATTGTGCAATACCTACATTTCAGTGGCTATGTATCCCGTCAGCTCAGACAGGAACAGGAAAAGTATGAAGACGCAGCAGAGAATGGAAACTGTGGACAAAGAGGCAGAGAGTTAGATTGACATCTTGTTTAAACTCAAAGTCACAGCTGAGCTTACGGATGGGACGTCTTTCGCATTCATCTCAAATTTCAAGGACTGATGCAAGAAGCTCCTCCAGCCTTTAGGAATGGCTGAGCTAAGATACTGACATTAATGAAATCACAGCAACCAACATTTTTTCCTTAATAGCTGTTTTACTGGTGGTGTTAAAGCTGCCATTACTCAGGTTTTAAAGGATCCTCCTACACTAATTACACATTAAATACCAGCACAACAGGCAGCCATGACACCATATCCACTTCAAGAGAGGTGAGCTCATGCCACGAACGTCCTACAAACAGCTCTGTCTGAGTTTCCTCAGAAAAATGTTCACACAATCACCCAAACCAAAAATGGCTCCATCAGAGAAGCTCCATAGTGAGGTGTTTACAAAAAAATTGAAAGGAACCACATGAGGAATATTAACTTTAAATATTAGGTATTTTTATTCAGTCTGAGCCAAGATGAAGTCTGAGTTTGAAAAAAGAAGTAGCCATGTTGTCGGTTTCATTTCCTGTGTCAAAGTAATCAAGCATATGCCTCATAAAAAAACAGTTACGTGTTTACGGATATAAATATGGAAGGAGATGATCTGTGTCTGAGCAACTGTGGTTTATCTGGTATGGCGAGAGTGTCAGTCAGAAAGCCCTCACTCAGCACGAGAGGCATGTTTACATGACGACTGTCTCCTAGGATCACACAGTCACGTGACCTTGTGGTTGCCAGGGCGTCACAGCCAAACCTGCGGTTTGCAGAGGCTTTGCAGAAAGTAATGTTTAACCAACAAACAATAGGGAGTGTCACTATGACACACACACAGGTCACCACTTCAAGTTCATCAACAGCTCCATGGGCTTCACAGGGTGAAATAATGGAAGGGGATTACTAAATATGAGTGTGAAGGGCTGCTAATAAGTAAATGAGTGTTGTTTTTATTCAAGTTCAATTTAAGCCATCCCACACGTGAGATGAAACCGGCTCAAAGGTTCATTTCAACATAAGCTTGTTTTCTCAAGGCTGTGACACAATGAAAAGGATATAGCGTAACAGCATTAATCAGTCTGTGACATACAAAACTAGCACATTGCCGTAATCAGATGTTCTCGTAATTTTAGTTCTGCCCGAAACTTATTTTCCCCCTCACAGCACAATTTTTTTTTTTTACAAATAAGAAAAATATTACAAATCATTTGTTATCGTCATCAAACAACACGTTGCTTGTGTCATGTCCACAGCGAGAGGGGCTCCGGAAAACCACAGGGAGCAAAAGACCAGAGGTATTGTTCAAAGTAAATACTTTTAAACTAAACCCAAAGGAATGTGACCATAAAGCACAATAACAAAAGCAGACCAGGTCAAATATTTGGCCTTTTGTGAAAAGGGGGAGTCTGCTTCTGGTTGCCCCTGAACCACGCAAATCAAAATGTTAGTGGAGCTGCCGGGGACGAAGAAATAACAGTCGCCCGACATCCAAATCCACCGAATGCGCTCACCCCTAGACAGAGGATGGAGACAGGAAGGGAGTGGACTGGATGCAGGAAGAAACTTCCATCCACTTCCTCATGGGTGGACACCGTGTGTATATCTTTAGCAAATTCATTCTCTTCCCTCTCATCCACAAAAGGTGTTAGGAGTCTGTAAAACACTGCTCACTATTGTTTGTGCAGTCTGTCATCAGCTTGGTTCTGACATTGTGTTCCAAGCTGTCATCAGCCGACCAATGAGTAACCCAAGCTGAAGAATTACAGAGGAGCACAAAGTGTGTCATCGGGTGTTTTGTATCCTATTAAACAGTGAATAATCAATACCATCCCTGATTACACAATGACTTGTTGGTGACAAGCAGGAAACACATGACCTGACAGGAAAAACCATTCAGATTTCCACTGATGACTTCTCAGGTGCCTGTGGCTATGAAAGAGCGCAGTCATTAACATTCCTACCATACTCGTAACAGGTACTGATCAGTACTGACTGACTCTGTGAGGATGGAGCACTGCACCAGGACAGGCAGGTACTTGAAGTACAGCCGGTGTCTCCTCCCTTTCACAAACTGCTCCTTGAAACATCCACAACACTTAAGTAGGGGCTGGTACCTCTAATCTATCTACATTCTAATGAACACAACATATTAAAAATATGTATGAAACAACCGTACCAGTTCATTGCTGGGTCACAAGGAGGAGCCACTGGGTTTAGGATAAAGTAAATTGTGACATGACACATAACTATCAGTTGATTAAAACACAAACTTAGCTTTGAGGATGATTTTGAAAAGATTATATTTTTTATTTTATTTTAATAAAAATATTATTGAAATACTTTTTGGGCTGTTTTGGTATAAATAAAAAATACTTTAAAACAAAAAGGTGTTAGCATTGCCCCTAAAAGCTGAATTTTAATATTGTTAGACATATTTTATACATGTTTATTTGTTTCTTGCACACAGTTAGATGAGAAAAAAAAATGAATGAATCAATTGTAAAAATGACTAATTGTGCTCTAGCATGAAACTATAGAGCCAGAAGCGTGTTAACTATGATCACCAGCACAACAAACACTCACCAATACATCACATTTAGTTTGTTTAATCTGTACAAAATAAAAAATAACAATTTTAATGACACAAAAATTACTATTTTGCATTTTGTGGAGTTCTTTCGCTTTGGACCGACTCAGGTTTAGTTGTTTCTCTTTTTTCGGTCTTTATGTAAAGCTAAGCTAATCGTCCACTGGGACCGTCGACTTTCTTTAGCAAGAAGAGAAAATAAGCATGGTTTAAGTTAGTGACAGAAGTAGGACTGTATTAAAATAAATGTACACTAACAATTTTGCACATTGTTGTACATTTAATTGAACTTTCTTTGAAGACGCATCATACAGATTTCAAGTACATATGTGGGCAATTGGACGACTCAGACTTTTTAAACATTCAGATTCATCAACACATCAAAAGAGAACCAAACACAGAGCCTCGTATTTTTGGCCTGAACAGTGTGAAGAACTACTCACTGAAAGCTCCTGTGTATGTGGGCTGGGTGAGATCTTTGGGCACCTTCCTGTAGATATCGAATCTGAGGAGAGAGGGGGAGAAAGAGAAACAATGAAAAAAGAAGGAGAGGAGGAGTGAGAAGAAAAATAGCAAATGTAAACACTACGTGCTGAGAAAAGGAGCACACTCTGTACCCGTCAGGCTTTGCAATATTACAGAAGACTGGTGGAATGTTAGCTGTGGACCACCGCCATTACACATAACAGGTCCAGACAGCCAGCTGCAACACACACGTTTGTACATCTATCTTAGTGAGGACATTCATAGGCATAATGCATTCCCTAGAACCTTACCCTAACCTTAACCATCAAAACTATGTGTCTAATCCTAACCCTTACCAAAACCCTAACCTAAACTTGACCCTAAAACAAAATCTTAACCCTGAAACAGCCCTTTAGAAATAGTTCAGAAAGTGAGGACTGCCCAAAATGTACACACACGGTTACACCTCTTCCTTTGAATGTGTGTTCTGTAATTCCCCCCCCCCAAACAAGGTCTCTCACACTCAACATATACACAGGAAAACAAAAAGCCAACATAAACACACACAGACATACACAGATGAAAAGACACACACACACAGGAAAATAAACACAACTGTACTTCAAACTTTCTTTGGCACGAAGTGGAACTTGCAGGACAATGGAGCAGAGGTGGATTCAGTCTGACAGCCGACTGTAGATTTATCCTCATTTAAATCTTCGACTGAATATTTTCACATCAACTTAGATGGTGAAGAAAAAGATGGGATTGTGCGCAAATCAGTGAATCAGAAGCGGAGGAGGATCGTAACCACCTGACAACTATCCTCTTGTGAAATGCTGTTGTTGCCTATTTGGGGAGCCGAGTAGGGGGGAAAACTACTCAACACCAAAACTATTTAGGTTCACAAGTTCTTGCGCATGTCCTTTTTGGGCAGTGAAAGGTTTTCAACCCCAAACTCCACCGCTGGCTGCACAAACGCCACCCACCTTCTCTTCTCATTTCCCCTCACACAGTCCCTCTCTCTCTCCTTCATTTCCACTTCTCCTTCCAAAACACATCTCTTTACAAGAGCTGTTCGAGAAATGATCGCAGCTGATGCAAACAGGGGGTGGGGGAATTCTTGTCCAGATTCGACCCTGCTGCTTCTTCTTGTTTTGATTTTTGTTTTTATCTACTACACAAGCAATCCTTGGATCCGAAACACCTCAGCCAGCTTCCTCTCATCTCCTCTGCCTCTCTCTCAGATTCACATCCATCTATAACTTCCTGCACCCATGTCCCATTAGTATTAGATCACTGTGTGCTAATAGCTGGCCTGGCAGGGTATGTAGGGCAGGGAGGGGTTGCCTGTATCGGGATCAGAATAGATTCTACAGTAACACACTTCCTCAATGTTGGGCTTTCATGTGCAGAGGCCGAGTCTCCTTCCTCACATCCCCTCCACCCAGCCACGGTACTGATCTCCTGAGACAACCAAACAGGTGGAGCACAGTGATGTAGCACTGCTGTTACGTGAAAACCTTGAAACGCTAGTTTGCATCCTCGCCAGGCGACCGTGGGTTCACGACCTGTGTTGTTTGCGAAACTTTGTACACCCTCTTTGTTTATGCTCCAAACTGCATTATGTGGTCAGGGTGGTCAGGAAGGAAACAAAAGGTTTGTTTGTTGAAATGTCGTTGAGCCAATGAGGTGACGTATTTACACAGCGTCAACTACATGATAGACTACAGAAAGGACAACATGTCTCTTCAAAACAGTTTCAGGGCTTTTCCACCAGTTGTAAACACTTTCAGTGAGTGTCATCTCTTTCCATACGAGTACATAAACATATACATGCATATGGGTGAGAAAACTAAATCTTAGTCATGTGGTCACGAGACCTGAGATGGAATCTGATGATCCTTGTGAACTGTAAATAGTCTCAGATGGATGTACAGTAGATATTCAGGGTACGTCTGAGAAACTAGATCTGTGTTGTACTGGGGAGGAAGTCTCACCGACGCTGCTGCTGCTGTTGTTTAAACCTTGAGAACTGGTGCACGAGCAGAGATACACACACTTCATACACCGAAAATGACTCATCACAGTTTCCATGTCAGGATTTACAAATAAAGTAAATGAAATATTAGAAAGTAATTTATAGAAAGAAAATTTTAAGAAAATATTAGAAACATATATATGTGTTTTGTGAAATAAGAACAACATTAACTGAGTTATTTTAGGTACTGTACCACATAATTAAAACAGTACAGATTTTTCTATTCATATTTTGTAAAATACATTACATTTAATCACACACACTTTCTCAGAAGATCACACCAGTAAACTTGAAAAGTCCATGAACACCTCTCACACTCTTAGGTACTTATTTTTATGCTCGATAAGAACTCAGCTTCACTTTAATTTCCTCCGCTCAGAACACTTTGTATTCATGAATATTGATGTTGAGTCTTGAGAGTTCACCTCTCGGTCTAACGCTGACGTTTGTAATTTCCTGAATTACAGTCAACACATCTCCCTCCGTCACTTCCCACTGCTCAGTCTACTGTGAAAGGTCGCAGATGTTTTGTGACTGGTGAGGACGCCGTGTACCAGTATCTCTCATCTGACACCATTAAATGAAAGCACAGCGGCCGCTTTTCAAAGAAGGCGTCCTTACTAAATGAACCTTATCTCACAAATGAGTCAGAGTGAGTCAGTGTTTCATCTGTTCAACGTGCTGCTCTACGTTAGCGGACAGTTTAGATTTCGTCCTCTCACATGTGATCATCTCCCGTCACCACAAGGTAACACGTGTGCTGCTCTGTAGGTTTCTGTTCAAGTCATCTGCCGGCAGCGTATGTCAGGTATCAAACAAACAGTCACCGATCACTGTCAGGATTCAATCGTGTGACATCTATTGACAAAGCTCTGACAGCATCCTTACTGAGGCTCAAAGTTAACAGCATCTCATAAACACAGCATCATCAGGTGTAGCCAAACCAAATAGATGATGTAATCTGAAGGGCGATTTAACTTAGGGATAAAACCCTTTAGGTTATTCACTCATTCATTCAGAAGAGCAGCTGCTCAGGCATTATGAGTGAGATTATGCTTATGATTGGAAGCTGATCGTTATCTGTGTAGTATGTTTTAACATATCCAAGTATTGTGACCTTTTTAGGAAATAGTCCAGGAAAAGCACAATCTAACACCACGGGTCTGACTCTCAGTCCAGCCCATATTTTCAACTACACAATAACATGTGTGTCACTGCCGCACTACATGAAACTGTTAAATAATCCAGGAAAGTTCCCAACAAGGATTATAGAGTTCTGAGCTTTAAAAGAAAATAGTTTCTACCAAACAAACCAAGTTTATCAAAATAGCTGATGACAAGTCTTTTCTGTTGAAGGACTAATCAATAAACTGACAAATCATTTTTTGCTAGAAACACAGTTTCACTTTGGCTGCAACAAAATAGTGTACATTTTTTATTTTTAATAATAAAAGAAGAAAGATTCGATTTCTATAATCACTTCAGCATTGGAGATTGAGTTGAGGCAAATAATGTAAAACTTTGCTTCCAGACAACATGTTGAGTAGGTATTAAAAATTTTCTTACAATTCAGATAAGAACAAAAAAATAGAAAACATTGTATTAGATACAGTTCTTTAAAGTAACCCTAAACACAAAAGACTATCTTCAGACAGAAGATAGTTAAGGGTTTTTGTTCTTTCAACACACGACATCCTAAAATTACACAATGTATTCAGCCCTACAGCATTATGGGAATACATGCAACCCGAGTGTGTGGGGTAATCTATGTTCACCTATATGGTCACACACTCTCATTGTGCTGACTAACACCCTGGTCTCTCCAGTGAGTTTCTGGGCGAAACAACAGGCTAGTTGGTCAATCGAGTTCCAAGTGTTGTAATATCAGTGTTGTATGATCAGGTCATCGGGTCAGGGAAGCATCTGAACAGAACATGACCTCTTTGATAACCTCAGAACACATTCACTGTGAGAAAAGCGCAGGTCATCATCACACTAGAGAGAAACGAGATCATTTCCTAAATTCAGTTGCTTATTGCAACACGGCTGTGGTCTGTAGGAAAGATCGAGAGCGAATGTTTGAGTTTGAGAGATCGACGGCCGACTATCGTTTTCATTATCAGTTACCATGGTTAAATCAATAAATCTATGATAGAATATACAATGATATAAAACAGAGACAAGCAGCAAATATTCTCATTTTGGAAACTAAAAGAAGTAAACGCTCAGCACCGATTAGTCAGTTCCTAACGTTAAGATGAATCTATTATCAATATTGTATTTTTTTGCTGGTCAACAAATCAATTCATCAACCAGATGTGTGATCACAAATAAGAAAATATTCATTTTAAACCGAATATCATGCGAATCACCAAAAACTAATAATTACTAAGGGCCTAAATCCTGTATTTTTCCTGACGAGAACTCACATTTCCAACCGGAGTTTCAGTTCTTGCCTTCTTCTTAACTTATTTAAGGAGAAATCTACTTTATAGGGCGGAAATAATTTGTCTATTAATCAATTAGTCAAACCACCAAAAAGAATCGTCAACTTTATAATAACCACAAATTTAGTTTGCAGATGCACAGGTCCTAGGAATACACTGATGATGAAGATCGGCAACAATAACAAGTCAAAGACATAAAAGTAATAAACAATAAAATATGAATTAAACACGAGGGAGAATTGGCTGCTTTTCTTTGAACACTGAATATCTTTGGATTTTGGACTTGGCTTTTTTGGGGCAGTTTTTATTCTCGTAGACTGAACAGACAGACTAAACAGTGAACTAAAACAATGAAAGATAATTACTCCCAGTAATAAAAAACTAATTATAAGGCATTACTTTATAATTTGAAGTTAATTGGATTGCAGTGTAATTTGAGGATTGAGTGTCCTTGACTATTCAGACGGTGGCATAGCAGCAGTCAGTATCTGTCACTGTGACCACAGAGCAAACATCCTGTCCTGTATTTTGACTGGGGTGTGCTCTGTTGACACTGTCAACTGCCTCACACAGGAGGTGTGACTGTCAGCCATGTGCACATGACACCAGCAGATCACCTGAACGGATCTGTGGTGTCTGGTCCCGCACGGATTCCTCCCACTGTTTATTGGAGGGTACTGGGTCTGAATGCTTTGACACGTGTGTGTGTGTGTGTATTGATCATTATTGATTAGTAAATCAGACGGAAGCAGGACGTCACGACTGAACGTGCCCTGAGGTGACTTCTAATAAGGAAACATTAGGACGTGTTCTGCACATGCGCAGACGGGAGCAGGAACTAAACTGGGAGCAAACCTGAGGATCAGTCCAGCGGCTGGACCATTACCCTGCAGCCCCCCCCCCAACCCCCCCAGCGACAATGTGGCCCATTCATGCCCGAGGTGAGGTAGCTCTGCTCCGGATGTGACTCGCTCCTCACCGGCCGTTAATTCATCCGCTAAAGCCCAGCTCACCGACTGACCGACCCCCGCCACCGTCCCTCCACAGCCGAGCCCAATGAAGGGGAAGCCCCGTACTCACCTCCTAACATCGAAAGGCATGGTGTAAGCAGGGTGCTCTGAGGGGGGGGTCGGCGGACAAGGCTACAAACAGCACGGATCTCCTCCTCAACGCTGCCGCTCGTTCATCGGTACCGGGTTGACGTCAGCTTAGGACGCTTTGCACAAGCCCATTGGCTGAGAGCTACTTCCTGCTCGCTGATTCTACTTCCGGCTAGAACCGTCCGTCGTTTCTACGACTTTTTTTTATAAGTCGGGGGAAAAAAACGATCAGTTCTCAGAAATAACGTAATTCAAACTATTAAAAAAAATACTGAAGCAAATAATAATTGAATACAAGCTATACTTGTTTTTTTAGTCGTTTTTTCTTCCCTGTAACTTTATTTATACCACAATTTTCTAAGCAAAGTCTCTTATAATATAAAATTATTATATTCCAATATATTTTCAGTCTATTATAGACTACAAACTATATCTTTATGGCTATCTGTAGCCATAGTGTGTTTTATTGTACCATGTTCAAGAAAACCCCATTAACGTCATGGTAACACATTCTCCCTATCTAGAATTTATAAGTATAAACATTTAATGGTTTATAACACACTTAATTTTAGTTATAAACAGGACAAATTTTTATAAATTTTTGAAAACCTCATTTGTATCTATTTTATTTATCCCATAAATACATATTTTATAATATTTCAACTGCCATTATGTGTTTATACAGCTGTCTTACTAATGGGTGCCCACAGGTCGAAGTGTGGTTGAAAGAAAAGCTCTACCACCTTACAAATACATTGGAGTGTTGAGTAAATCATATTCGTGTGAAGCATTACCAGTCAAATTTAATTTGCTTACTTTCACATGCAATCCCGAAAACAATTCATAATTTACAGGTGGTACAGGAGCAGTATAGTCTATGTCAATACTTTTTTCATTTGTTTATTTATGTATCAACCAAAAAATGGGAACAGTCAGCTAACCCTGGGTCAACTTTCCCCCAGATGTTAAATGCACAACAAATAACATCAAAGAGCAGCCTATAGTACACATTATACTATAACTACTGTAAAACTTTAAAAACATGCTAATTAAAGAATTATGAATATTGTCTTTGTCTTTTCTTACATACTCATTGTGAGCCCACATGTGATCTAATTATGAATGAATGAATGGGTGACAATACTACACACAGCCTACTCTGTATTACACATGAGAATTTCCAATAAATAATATAGGAAACTTCTTTATTTAGATTCGACTTTTAGTTTTTATTTTGTATTTACATATCATCATACACCAATGTTACTTAGGCCCTTCTTCAAACTTTCGTTAGTGAGTATATGTGACAGCGTCAAACAGCAGGACATAAACCATGTTGCCTTTTAGAGAAATTTACCTTGAAGACATTTTGTTCTTAAAGTTCCTGCTGTGAAATGTCACACAACTGCACAGTTTTGCTGACACAAAAGGTCTTCGCACATTGTCGAAATTGCACGCAAATAGTTCATCAAGATCATTTACATGCAACAATCTTTCGTTTTTTCTTACACAAACGTGAGGGCTTTTTTTGGTTTCCCCGTACTACATATACATACATATGAAGTGAAACAGTTGGTTGCCAACGTGTCTGGTGTTGAGACACTGGACGAGAGGATAGTCCCTGTGTTTTCCCACTGACGGCTCAGCTGTTGCCAGTGGTGACAATGACAGTAAATAGGCAAGGGGGGGGGGCAGCGAGTGACAGCGAGGCCAGACCACAGGAAATGCCTCTGTCATCCCCTGTTGCACTTCCCTTTCTGGACGAGAACCACAATTGATTGAGGGCCATAATTATGGGAAATAAAAAGGGAGGAAAAATTTGAACTCTATTTTCAGAACTAAATTTCAATATTCTGTCACTCACGGCACAAAAACACTCACACGTTTGTGGGCTATTCTTATTCTGGGAGATTTGCACTGATAAATATTGTCACCTAGAGAACAAGAGTTTCTGTGTTACTGAAATGTACAGATTCATATTTATAGTTTCTCTTCTTTTTCAGTTTTTTTCTAATCTATGAGGGTACGTGAACATTTTCTGCTTCATCATGACAGTGAACAGTTGTTTCCTCGGGCGTTATTGTTCTATGCTCACCACCTTCATCAGATGTCGGATTTCATTCCCAC
The DNA here is from genome assembly GCF_022539355.2 of Hippoglossus stenolepis. NCBI lineage: Eukaryota > Metazoa > Chordata > Actinopteri > Pleuronectiformes > Pleuronectidae > Hippoglossus > Hippoglossus stenolepis. The sequence goes on from NC_061489.1 coordinate 11,510,261, forward strand.
ATAATTTCATAACTTCATAGCATGACTCAGGGGGAGACGCGTTTACAGCG